>NC_049169.1:60526708-61726708 GCF_009769625.2 Cygnus olor | reverse complement strand
CCCCTCTTGAAAGGGATTGCTAGGCCAGTCATGAAAGGTTAGGCTAGAACGTGGAAATAGATTTAGACTAGACGTCCGTGCTAATAGCAATTCAAACTCCATATTCCCGACCTAAAATGCAAATATCAAATAAAACCAAGACAATTTGATATGCTTTTAAAGGTTTAGTACTCTAGCCATTTTTAAGCGATTTGTCTGATCTTGATGCTAACCAACGTTCAAAAATTCAAGAAGTGAATAGAGATGCACACTAAGAAGCAGTCATTTTTCACGTGTTGAAATCCGTACTCATGACTTTTCAAGATAGCTGCCATACACAGAGCTAAACCTGCAGGAATAAAAGCTTGATATGAGTTTTCATACCATATAAGGCACTGTAAATAAAGCTTCCTATTATTAGGCAGCATTGCTACCATACAGCTCCACGAGGTGCAACCAGAGCAGTAATAAGCAAGTTGGCTTACTGACCCAGCCAAACCGTGTGAAATTTCTCATTGCTGGGAGATGCCCATCAGACAAATACCATCTGTATTCAGATGCTTTCCTAGTATACTCTGAAGCTGATGTTTTGTTTAGGGAAGAAATTAAGCAGTTAAGAAGGACTACAAAGAAGCTGCCTGTTAGTACTTGTGAGAACCATGGTACTGACCTGGCTAAGGCCATTGGTGATGAGACAGGCAAAAAAGAGGTGAAAAGGCACAACAGGGGAACAGGTAAGGAATGCACGCAGCTCCTTATCTTGCTTTTCAGTGATTAAATTTCCCTGGCAATGACTGTTTCTTACCCCAGACACCACTTGCATAACTTGCACAGGAACAGCCACAGGCAAGCCTCCTCTGCTGAGATACCCAAGTTTCATCCTGGGCAAGATAACCTGGAGCAGCAAAGAGATCATGCAGTCATTCACCTTCTTCAGCTTCTCTGCCAATAATGCCACAAGAGCACTCTGCTTGTGATGGGGAGAGCCCTGGGGATATTGGAGACAGGGATGACACTTCACTAAGAGCCACCCAGAGGCACCCAAGGTGCATTTTGTATATGATACCTGCCCAGCCTTGGGATATCCACACCCTTCCATCTCTGCCCAAGTACTCTAACAAGTTCTGGAAAAAATCTACAAAAACAGCCCTGGTTCACAATGACTTTGCCCTCCTGCTGCCTGCAGGACTATCACTCTCATGCAGGGAGGAGCACATCTTCACCCCAGTCATTTCTGCTCACAGGATGGGACAAGGTGCCCAACTCATCTTCCTCAGCAGTTTAAACTGAAAAAAAAAAAAAAGGGCTCATAAGGCCTTCCCTTCCAGGAAAGTCTCCAGCAGAGATGAAAGACAGACAACCAAAGGCGGTGGCAAAACTCCCCTGCCACGGCCATCAGCAGGCATGCTTCAAGAAGTGTATTTTGAATTAAAAAATCTCTATACTCAAAATGATACAGTTATTCACCTTTCCTCAGTCATTAGAGCAACACCAATAGCTGTGATTTGAAGCCATCTCTTTTAACAAATTAAGGAAATACAGCGTCTCTCACACTCAACACCACCCTCAGGAGAATCTACGGTTTGGGAACCAGCAGAGTGACCAGGACAGAATGCAACCAGAATGGCTTCAGAGCTATTTTGGCCTGGAGCACAGACACAAAAAGAGCTACTGTCCTCAGAAAGAGCAAAGAGCATCCCCACAATTCACCGCAGAGAAGCCCCAAGCAGAGCCCCAGCCCTATTCGCACCACGCTCATGCTTTATGTTCAACTGACATCACCTGACGTGGTAAAACCCCCTGGATTTACATCATCCAAAGCTACAAACGTACGCAAGGCTCAGCAGCCCCAGGATCTGAAAAGCCCAATTGTTGGCACCAAGCTCCGCTCCTTCCCCACCAACCCAAAAGGAAACACAGGCACATTTGTTGTGGCAGCGCCACGCCACCGGCACACAGAGCAGGGGCTGTGCACAGGCGGCACGGAGCCAAGGGGGCTTCGCCTCAGGCCCAGCCACCCCCAGCGCGGGGTGGTGCGCTCATTTTCCCCTTCACACGGGTTTCTGAGGCTCCTTCTTTCGTTAATGCAGCCTGCCTGTGGCTTATAAGTACACACAGAGAACGAGTGTGAAATTCCTGCGCTGAGGTAGCTCCCCCGGCACAGCTGGCTTGCATGCGCCTCGTGCAGACAAAGAGCTGGGGTCAGCACCAAAAGCCAGGGGAGAGGAGCAGTGCCAGGAGTTTGGAAACCCAATTTCACTGCTCGCAGAGAAAGAACAACACCCCTGGGAGGTGAAGCCCAGGAGTGCCTGCCAGCCCCCCAGGGCTGCCCGGCCACGGCAGGGCACAGGCATGCGTGCTCCCCAGCCAGGGGCCCAGCCACCCCAGCGCCGCCCCACGAGCCTGCAGCTGCAGGAATGTCTGGGACCGAGCACACAGATTTTTTTAATTGCAGGCTCACTGGCTCAGTCTGTCCCAGCTGGGTGGTTTTTTAGGGTTTCTTTTTTTGTCTACTTTTTTTTTTTTTGGTGTGTGTCTGCACGTGCTTTGTTTTTGCGGAGGGGGGAAGAGGAGCAGTTATAAGGCAGGCCGCAGCACACTCCCTAGCCTATTCTTAGGCCCAGTGCTGGGGGCTTTGATGGGACACCCTCCATCCTGTTTGACCACAGTCTTATCTAACCCTCATTTTTGTGTAACAGTCTCCTTTTAAAACTCTGAGAAATCAGTTTTCTCTGCTGATAGTGGTGGAAAAAACAGGGCTCTCAGGCTATACAAACCAGCGCAGTAAGACCAAAGGAATACATTTCAGAAAAACCTTATGTGCGTGAAAATCCAGCATGTACGGAGGAGTGTTATAATGGTATCAAGCTACATAATGTACATGGGCAACCGGTCTTTTACAGCTCAAGAGGCTTAATACAGCCCAGATGCAGTGCACAAGAGCACGTCTCGAAAACCAAGCAAGTCTGGGCAGTTGCATGCAAGCTACTCAGGAACTCCAGCTCTGTAACCAAAACTCAGACTGAATACAACTAAGAGGCATGTTCAAACTCCAGTATTGGGTTTGAAGCCATCATACCACATTTCAGATACTGAAGGAGTTGATAAACATGCAATTTCTTACATCCTGACTTGAGTATCTGTCTCACCAATTGGCGTGGTCCAGTCCTTTTCAACATCCCGCAGCATTGGTACTCCTCACGAAAGAGTATCACCAAGAAAATCCCAGTGTTGCTATGTCACTTGAAGTTCTAAAATAAAATTATTTAACAGAGATAATCTGCAGAGTTTAGTACTCAAGATAACATAGACCATCTCGGCAGAGCAGTATGAGGAAGCTACTCCAGGTTCAGTTATGTCAGCAGATCTAAAGGGGTTAAACAAGGGGTCTTGTGTTCCCAAAAGAGCACACCTGACCAGAGTCAAAGTTACTTGGTTGTTTCTTGCTTTCTTTCCCAAGGATGATTCCTGCCTTCTCTGACCTGTGTGGCTGATCAGGACAAACCTCATTTGAGAAGCCAGCGAGAGAGACCACATCTCAGACATCTCACAGCTGCTCATTAGCAGCCTAAGCATTGAGTGCTGCAGTAATACACGCTTTTCCAAGAAAACAGATATTTTTTTCACCCACCTCTCAAAACTGCATTGCTTACAGTGGCAGCCTGCCTCACAGAGAATTTCTTCTCAGAAATTCTCTGCACCTGGTGTCTGCCTTTTAGCTGTAGGCCTTTGACCCTTCCAGCAAGCTTTCATTGCAATGTCACTAAATCCAGAAGCCAAAGTTGTAGCTCTGACTCATGAAAAGTGTTGCAAACACTCGTCAATTGACAACAGGGTAAAATCTAATCAAATCCTGCAGGGCTTGTTCTCTTTGGAAGTAGATGCTCATCCATATCCAGTTTTGGACCCACTACCTGCATGGGCACCATCTCCACACCAGTTTGCTACCAGAGGAAAACAGCTTCCACATACACGATTGCCTTGCTCTGCTCAGGCCTTGGCTCCCACCAAAACAAACCAAGTAGCAGACCCTCTTAACAGGCGTATCATTTGATCAAAAGGAGTTTTCCTCCAAGAGGAGTCAGATCAGTGGATTGGAAGAATCTCAAGGGAAATACCCTTTTAGCTGCTACAAACCTGGTGCTGTTCCCTATAAATAGCATTAACTTGCACAAAGCACAGCCCCCTTTACAGGTGTTAAGAATGATGTAATTTGTGATATAATTGTAACAACTAGCCCATTCTGGCTGAGGTCAGCTCCACAGAACTTATTCGAAGTGTGTTTTTCACAGTAAAGCAAAAAATAAGACCCATGTTCTTGCAGCGTATCCTTCTCAACAACCTGGGCAACCCTTCTTTTTCTGTATTTATTCCGTAAAACAAACCACTGAGAAACTTCTTTATTTATTTTCCAGATACAGTGATGCAAGTGACTTCCTCAAACTAGAGCAGTATTTGGTGTTGGAAATGAAACAAGAACTGGAGTATTCCTGTACCAGGGTATGAAAATCTACCCGTTGGTTTGCATGAGGCTGGAACCCAGATGTCCTCTCTTTAGCCCCAAGAAGAACCAAAACTAGTACAAAGAGCAGACATCTTTAAAGGTTCCCTACAATTAATAAATTCCTACATAACATAGGATGAGTGATTTGAGCTCTGTCAACAACTTCACAAAATTTCTGTGTGTGAAAATGAACTTTAAAGACCAATTTCACTGCACTGTCATCCCATGATCATTTGAGGAAATTTCATGTTGTCCAAGTTTGCATTGTGTAATCCTAACGCATCTTCAGGCTGAACTGCTCTCTCGTACAGACCTCTGCGTGGTTCCCTTTCCTCATGAGCTCATGGATCAGCCTGAAACTTCTCAGGCTGCGGTGCATCCTGATCAGAACATACTGTCTCTCAAAATGTTGCAACAACGACATTTAACTGCCTGGTATGATTTTGCAGGCTACTTACCACAACGCTGAAACCCCTGATGGGTGGAGCTGTCAGAACTCCTTTAAATCAGCAGGATCAGTCCACCAGGCTGTATTTACAAGGCTGCCACCACAAGCCCTAGGAGAACACTAGCAATAATGCTTCTCTGAAGTGTGAGCACTCGTGTGTCATCCCTCCCTCCTGAAGGAAACATCTGCTTCCAGCCTATGATGTTCCTAAATGCCATTGGAAAAGACTTGACTAGGTGGCAAAGTACTTTATGATCAACACAGAGAGCCTCAAACTGAACTATCTACTGGTCCCTAGACCATTTGCCATCCATCAAACACAAAGTACTTGACTTGTTTCTTACTACAGAAATGATCCAGACATGCTGAAGCAATTAGAAAAGAAAATTCAGCTGAGGTTCTTTTGGTAAGCAGCCTGACCACTGCAGTGTTTTTTTCTGGTATTCCATATATAGTTGTGACAATTGCAGTAAAATATTCGCTCCGCTGCCCTCCCCTAGCCAGCCGAGTCTGTAACCACCCTCCCACACCACAGATGTACCCTAGAAGTAACAAAACCCTCCCTCGCTATTTACATGGCATGACAAACTGGGATGTCACTGCTGCTGCAGCATTAGTGCTCCAGCCCTCTCACCAGATACCAAATCTGTGTCTTCTGAGCAAGGGCGTATCTACACAATGCCTAAGGAAAACAGGCAACTTGGATAGCACTTTCTGTTCAGCAGCAGGGTACTTCCCATGTTGTTCTAGCTCGCTATAGGATCCGAACTGGCTACCAACAACCAAAAACTCATAATGGGAATTATTTTAACACAGTTATTACAGCACATTTTAAGCTTTGCATATATAGGGATAGACTGCAAAGTATTTCATGCCTCCATGCTTTCTTCTTCAGATAGGCTTCCATTTAGTGAAACCCCACAATATTAATGAGCAATGTTTTCACCTTCCCTTATTGCTGTGCATAATCACACTTAAAAAATATATACCAATGGCAGGAACAGGAGCGATGCCCCTCTGCAGTATGGCACCAAATATGTCCCTGTGTGACACAGCATCTAGGGCAGGAGCTGGCTAACGCAATGCACATTTCTCAGTCTCTCTTTCACTTCCCTCTGCCCTTCCCTGGTGTCCCTTACTATGTACTACATCTAAATCCTTTCCTAGTAAGATACTAGAAGCCCTTTTTGCTCCCTGGACTTGTTACACTGGCGCCTCTTTATGCGAGCCTGTTCACAAATGAAGAAGTTGACGCTGGTCTTTAGCATTTAAATACACTGCCTTTCTGCAGACTGCTTGCCAGGTCCTAGTATAGAGGCCCTGTCGTTCAGTCTGTATGTAGGGAACATCCCTGTTTGGCTTGGCTCGGCTTCCCAGAGCGCCGCGTCACTAACTGGAAGCAGCCGGGCTTGCACGGAGCTTCCAAGAACAGGCTCAGAGGAATGATGCAACGCCAGGCACCCTCCCCTCAAAACACGCAGGGGGGAAACAGGGAAGGCTTAAGGAATTGGGCCTTCATCAAGTCCCCAGCTAAACTGACTTGCAGTATGTTCTCGGAAAAGTGATATAATTTTGTCTGTGTGTTTACTGACAGCTGGGGCTTAGGTGTCTCTTGTGGATCGCAAACGGAACTGTTGTATAGCCACAGTCAGAAGCCTGAAAGCACTGGTTACGTTAATCATGCTCTTTCACTTTACAGAGATCCTTGACAATCTGTTTAGAAATCAGAAAACCATGAGGGCTACCTCCTTTCCGTTGCTACGAGACACTGCATCAAGCTATATATAACCCCTGGGCTATTTCTGCACCAGGCCCCCTCCACTCCAGAGTCCCAAAGAAAAGAAAAGCGCCTGCATGCGTACAACTTACAGTGGGGAAAAAATCTTTCCATTTTGAGACATGTTTCAAATAACTCTGCTTAATGCAAGTATTGAAACAAGGCGGCACACAGACACATTTTGGATAACTACCATGACCTCAAAGCTCACGGACACTGCAGCATCTGCTTGTTACAGACCTTTTCGACAAGCTGTTTCTCAGCACCCGTTTTGCATGGCCATTTCTCTTGGGTATGCTTTGCACATTGCAGGAGTTACAGCCTGGTCTGGTTTATTCACACCCCTGCCTGGTCCAGAACTCCTCTGGAATCTGTTTCGCTCACTTCTGATCACCTCCCCGGGCCTTTGACTCACATTCCTTCCCTGCTGCTAGACTAAACTGGCGCAGCACAGTCTGCCTGGCTCAAACACCAGACCTCTAGTCAGACATCTCTGCAGAAGCATGAATCAAGATTTTTGGGACACCTGCCTGAAAGCGCCTTAAAAGGGCTCAATTAAGTGAGGGCACGTAGTTGAAAAGATTCCCCTCTAAGGCATTCTAGCAGTACTATGAGAAGTCAGAGTCATTTAAAATCACTCCCTGTTCCCAGGAAGAAGAAGAATAAAAAGGAAGAGAACTTTACAACTATCTTCTGCTTTTATTTCCATCTTTTCTGATCCTTTTCACTGGCTGTAGCTCGAGCGTCCAGCTCCCAAGTGGGTGCTTCAGCGGTGAAGGCGGCAGCAGCCCCTCCATCTGGTTTCTATATGGGCACGTGGTCCAAAAAGAGATCTGTTCCTCATCTGCCAACCATGCACTGCTGTTCCTACTGTCGTGAGGAACTCAGCTCCACTACATATGCCAAGAAGGAACGAGATAAGGCAGCTTACCAAAGATAAACCTACCATGTGTCCATAGCAGGAGAAAGCTAAGCACACATTCAGGCTACAGGCATCTAGAGGGGTTTGAGGTGTTGCATCCATCTTGTACTATTGCCCTGCAGCCACGGGTCATTGTTCCACAGCAGAATGGCACAGGAGCACTCCTCCGCTCCACAGATTAACTAGGGTTACTCATCAGTTCTGTTCTCCGAGGGGTGGAAGCGGTGATTCCCAGCAGCACGCCAACCTGGCCAGACAGTGGGGATCACCAAGCTGAGGACTGCATTCCCAGCAGACCCGTGGGAAGTGCTTCTCCAGCAGGACACTTGATGCTGAGCAGCAAGCCAGGAAGGGCCCACTTCATGAGCTTAGCTCCCTCCACACCGACACTTCGCAGGCGCACTGGGTGCTTTATGCTGAAAGGAGAAGCAGCAACACTGCTTTAAAGAAGCTGAACACGACTGTTGTGCTTCCAAGACAGATTTCATACAGTTTTTCAAACCATACCTGCTGTCCACACCAAATATAGTCTTTTTTTCTGCAAGCACATTTCAAATTAAAAAGCTAAACTAAACAGCACTACCACTAGAAAAGATCATGCCATACCATGAAAGCAGTGTAAGGCTGCAGATTCTGTCTGCCAGCTATCGAAATACAGAGCATGTCAAGGAAGAAAAAGTTCTCACCCTTCTCAAACATCCAGGGCACTCTCCTCCTTCTGTCTCAACCTACATGCCAAAATTAAAATGGAGTCCCCTATAAAATATGGGAGACTGACTCCACACCAAAAAAACAAACTACTGGTCTCATAAAAATGATGCAAAGGTTCTGGGCAGACAGTAATAAGGTAAAGTCTGCCACAGACAATGGATTTTAAGTCCCCTCCAGGTGGTGGTGGAGCAAAGCATAGGTTTGAAGTATCACAGCAAAACAGGTGGAGGGACAACGACAATCTTCCACCGCTATAAACTGGGGTAAAAGTCAGTACAATTGGTACAACTGTGATCACATTAGCAGCCACCTTCCACTAGCTTTACTTTTAAAATGAAAGCTAGAAACCTTATTTTTGTCTGGGTATTTCCCCACACTTCCTCATATATTCAGCCTATTGGCTTTTCCTCTTTCTCATCATATTTGCTTTGTTCCTTTCCTCTGCCTTTAAGAGAACAGACTTCGTCCACCTGTGAGGGCTGAAGATCCTGGACAAACTGACACAGATCAGATGTATTTTAGCAAGTCTGTCCGAGCCAGGCACAGGGAACGCAAGGCCATCGTTGGTACTTCACTCCAGCAAGGGAGCACACGTAAAAGTGACCTTTGGGGCAAATGCCTTTCTCTACCAGAATGTTTTACCCTTTCCCACATGTTTTGTGTACTGTCCCCTTTCTTTATGTGCCAAGAGATGTCATGATAAACAGAAGCAGTTCTAAACAGCTCAAAGCAATTAAAACGTTTATTTGAACTTCACTGAAGTCAATGCAGTTTAGGTGAATGGCCAAATGCTGCGATGCATTTGGACAGATAAAAGGAGTACTACGTGTGCTGCTGCTCTGTGTTCGGCCTTGCAGTACCCAGAGTCAACAGGTACAGCAGTAAAGTTTTGTAGCATTTAAAGCCAGAAAGGACTATGAAACCTTCCTAGTCTGACCCTCCAACATGTCCCAATCCACTATGTTTCCCTGAGGTACTCTCTTATAGGGTCTGATAATTTGCCCCTTGTTGAAATATAACCGCCAGAAAAGCACATGGGTGAGCTACAAAGATCGAGAAATGACCATTTCACTAGCTAGCCCTGCGGTTTGTTTCAGCAGTGATTGTCTCTGCTAAAATGCTAGCCTAGTTTCTTATTTGAATGCGATGGGCCTTGAAGTCCAGCTGATGATTCTCATTGCATGTTTTTCACAAGATTATGGCCTCCTGCTTGGTATCTTTTTGCAGAACCCAACAAATTTATCCTCTGATACCGTCTATTAGCAACTACTTTGAGTCAGTCCTTTAATTTCATATATATTTTATAATATAAGTAAGTTTTTAAAATACGTTGGAATAAATATCCGATTACTTCCAAAAGGTTTCCATTTGCTTTCAAACCTTTCATCTGAAAGAATCACAGAATCACAGAATCATCTTGGTTGGAAGAGACCTCCAAGATCACCGAGTCCAACCTCTGACCTAACACTAACAAGTCCTCCACTAAACCATATCACTAAGCTCGACATCTAAACGTCTCTTAAAGACCTCCACGGATGGTGACTCAACCACTTCCCTGGGCAGCCCAGTCCAATGCCTAACAACCCTTTCAGTAAAGAAGCTCTTCCTAGCATCCAACCTAAACCTCCCCTGGTGTAACTTTAGCCCATTCCCCCTCGTCCTGTCACCAGGCACGTGGGAGAATAGACCAACCCCCACTTCACTACAGCCTCCTTTAAGGTACCTGTAGAGAGCGATAAGGTCGCCCCTGAGCCTCCAAGACATCATTCATCTGACTGTATGTGCTTTTCATAAATTGATTTAATCCTGGTCAGCAGGATATCTCTATCCTTCTACTTTAACTACAGGATCCTACAACAGCTTTTCTATATTTTTAATACATTTGGTATCAAGTTTCCCAGTGTATATTTTTATTTCCTTCCCTTTACTCTTTCACTTAATCAATTTAACCTTTTCAAACTTTCTGCCACGATGGCATGACCTAATGAAAATCAGTGTCAACAAGCCAAACTTCTCCTTTGGGACCTTTTAGCCTATTTGGATTTCCAGATTCATTGGTTTCAAGGAGTTCTGTAACCTGATTACTGGCAATGGTTCATTTTCATTAAAAAAAAAAAAAAAAGTCCCTCTTCTACACTTACACCTGCCAGCACTGCATTTTCCCTTTGGTTTTCTTAGCTGATCATTATCAGCTCCTCTCTGCTTCACCAAGTCTACTTTACATTGATTGTTATTTACTCCTTTCTTCTCTACTCTGTGAGTATTACTTGGGGCAAAAAGAGAAAAGATATTTTCAGAGGACACCAACAGAAAAAAACAGTAGGGTAATCATAGCTTAAGATTCATACACCCCTTCACAATAACGATAATTTTACTCCAAGCACAGAGCTCTGAAGAGATCTTCCTGAGAGTACAATGATATTCATTGCCTTTGTGTTATCAGAACCCCATCTGAAACCAAAGCTTTTGCAGATTCTCTATTCTGGTATTGATACCGAAAATTGCCTTATATACTTCACCCTCATATGAAACTGAGAAAGAAGCCTCTATAATATTAGTGTAAACATAACATAAACTGTTCTCATCATATCACTTCTACATCCTCTTCCAAACACCTGTCAAAGCAATATATATTGAATGTTTTTAATCTTTCCTCACAAACCAGCTACTTTAGCCACTCATTTTTGCTATTCTTCTTCAAGTTCCCCAAAATTAGTCTCTCTTTCATATATCCAGGTGTCAAGAATTACAAAACCCACAGCCAACCCGTAGCATACTAACGCTCACAAGACGCAGGTTTCCATGCATCTCCCTAAACTGTACTTCTCAACGCCTTAATCGCCCCTGTGGCAGTGGCATAGTTAATGGGCCATCTGCAGTTACAACCCTGGCTCCTTTGAAAAACAGACTTTACAACTTTATACACTGAATTACATTTCAGTTGTCTATTCCTTTCGTCTTCAGCGATGCAAGTTTCTGCAGATTCCCATTTCTTGCCTGTTTCCAACCTCCGTTTTTTTCCTCCCCCTCAAATGCCTGCAAATTTGAAACGCAAAATCAAATGAGCCCAGAGATTCCCTGTAGCCCCACCCCACCATATCACATAATGCCCCTCATAAATACTGAAGCTCCATCTTAAAATCAAGTAGGGTTTGGTTTTTTTTTTATCCTCAATTAATCTTGCCAGAAAGCTGCTCCAAGCAAGGTACTGAGGAGGGGGTTGTCCATATGTCTCTCTTCCACATCTATTTCATGAAAGCTAAAAAAAGATGTTCTGGACACAAAAAGCCTTTAATTTTAGTTTTTTTTTTAAAAAAAAGGCATTTACTACACAGTTTTCAGTATTATAGTGCCACTTTTCTTTTGGTTTTGGTCTTGCAGACATGTTTGAATTTGAGAAAAAACAACAGCATAAATTGAGTCCCCCTGTGATTTTGCAAAATATTTGTAGCAACCCAACAATCAAGTAATGGCCACAGGAAAACATTCCCAATTCCTGAGCAGACTCCCTGCAGAACTTTTTCAGCAGATAAAGACACAGTAGACAGGAAACCAGCTGAAATTTTGCACAAAACCAGGACAGCTGAAGCGGTAGCCACAAGCCACCCTGGGCAAGGTCAAAGGCAAGACTTCTCTTTCTCTTTTGGTCCTCTTTGTCTGCAAATGAAAAGCATCCCCTGAAAGCTCTGAGGAGCAAAACAACCAAACAGAAACAGAACTGCAGAGCACCAAGGCAGGAGGGGAAGGCAAGTTCTGCATCCAGACAGCTGGCCCCTTAAAAGCCATGCCAAGGCAAATCCGGCCACATTGGATTCTCCGGGGAGCCATGCCTGAGCGCGGCCTTCAGGCGGTGTGAGCCGGCTGGGCACCCCGAGGGCAGGGCTGAGGCACGACGAAACCGCACATCTGGAGGCCTTCTGCAGCGCAGGCATCAGCTCGCTCCCTCCCCTGCTCACTTAAGAGCTTTTGTCACTCCATGGCTGTGGGCACGAGCCCTTCGCGCCACTTTCCTGGGGTACCCAGCTTCATTTCCTTCTGGGTGTGGAGGAGGGAAGGAGAGGGGTGCCCAGGGAGAAGGGGGCAGGAGGAGATGCAGGTGTGGGTCTCCAGAGCTGAGGGGGAAATGATTTCTGCAAATCACGTCCCCAGGGCCAGGCAGAGGGCACGGGGCCAGCCGCTATGGACATCCCTCGCAGCATGCTTATCCCCTGCAGCAGTGCATCAGGGAGCACCAGAGCCCCCAAACAGAGCCTTGCACGGGCAGGTTCGGCTTTCTTTTCCTTCATATCTATGCTTTGTGCCTGCTCTCTGAAAAAATTACGGCTTGCCAGCCTCCCCCAAACACCACACCATCCCCAACCCCAGACCACTTGTGCTGCTGCGCGAGGGGAGACAGCGGAGAGGAGGACAAGGAGGAGAGAGGGTGTGGGACAGGAGCTCAGGCGAGACACAAAGGCAGCACTGATGACGAGGCCAGTTACACCCGAGATGAGAAAGACAGATGTTTGTAGAAGGTCAGCTGCTGCCTCATATTACAAGGTATGAAAACAGACAATTCAGATGCCCTATTTTCCTCTGTTATCATCTTTTGCTAGCAAGGACAGATTCAAGAAAGCCAGCTATCTAGAAATAACATCCTTCTTAGCCTTGGTTCCTTGTGAAGGTCTCATCTTGGCCATACTATCAGAGGCCATCCCCACAGGTGCCAGCCCCATTGCTGCTTCTGCTGTGAAAAAGGCAGGAGGAGCAGATCGGTTCTCCACTGCATTTTGCTCTTAAGTTTTGGTTCTACAAATACTTAGGCAAATGAAAACACGTTTTCACACAAAATTAGAGACACAGGGAAGCAGATTAACGAAGCTCACAGCAGAACCTATCGGAGGCTGGGAAAAAAGCAGCCTTGGGATAAGCTTCCCCTTGTGCCTGACGGTAATTGCTGGACTGTGGGGAAGAAGGCACAGAGACATGCTTAGTATTCCAACCTTGAGATTTGTTTTAGGGTTATTTTTTTTCAGTTGGCTGTTTTTTTATGTCTACAGAAATCCCTGTGAGCTAGTCACATGCACTACTATGCAGGGTGGTCTCTGCCCACAACGAGCGTTTTGGGGTTAGCTCTGACAAGGAAACAACACAGGTAGGAGACAATCCTAACAGGCATTAGGTTGGACAAAGACAAACTGCCTTGAAGCAAATGGCGTAGGCTCTTACATGGTCATATCATACAACAGAGGAACAAGTAGGTATGATACACAAACCTTTATCATGAAAATCCTGAAGAAAATTACGGGTGCATAAACAAACCCCAAGACCAACACAGAACCCTGCAAGTCATGTTTGCTGCACAGAAGCAAAACGTACACACAGAGCAGTCATTTGTTCAGGGCAGCTGGAACTTGGTGCAGTTTCCTTCTCCCATTTCAGTAAACCCAAATTAAAAGTGCAAAAAAACCAAACACACCACAACCAAAGCATTGCTTCTGCAAAACCATGATCACCAGGAACATCAGTTTCCTAATAAAGAACAGCAAAACCAGGTGGTCTCCTTTGCTTAGTAGTTTAATGGAGACATGGGAAACTTGGGGATCAGACTCCTGCTTCCCAAGGCAGTATCTCGATAAGGCAGTCCCTTGGGTTCACGACTGTTGTTGTAGAAGCGAAGACTGGAAGGGGTCTCAGGTGGCCTCCAGCCCAGCCTCCACCCGAAGCAGGGACAGCACTCAGCTCACCTCGGGTGGCTCAGGGCTTTATCCAGGCAGGTCTGGGAAACTCCCAAGGATGGAGGTGGCAGCACCTCTTGGGCAGCCTGATCCAGCGCTTAGCTGTCTCACAGTGAAGTGGCTTCTCCTTACAACCAATCCAAACTTCTCTTGCTTCAGTTTATGTCCATTTTCTCCCGTCCTCCTGTCATGCCCTGGTGCAGGGTCTGGCTCTTTTTCCACACTGTTCCACAGACCTTTCCATCCCAGCATCCAAACTTTGGAGAAGGAAAACTAAACAGGATACCCCAGATCTCAGCAACGTCACAATACTTTCCTTGCTTCACACGCCAACACATGCTTGAAAGCATTTTGCCATGGCTGAAGCCCCTGCTTGCATCACAGCACTCTCAACACCTTCGGTGCAGAACAAGGGCACGGGAATGTGCCCTCTGTGCTCTAGATCAGCCCATCTCACCCGAGGGAGCACACCTTCAGCAAGAGCTGGGAGATGAGCGCTGCCGGGTGTCGCCAGACAGCCAGGGCTTGTCCTGGCAGATACACAATGGGAGTTCACCCGGCATGTACAGCACCAAGCGAGCATCAACGACACTGCTCTTCACCCCGAATCTTTGGGTGAAGCCTCCACCAACACCAGTTCGCTTCCCTCGTGCCCCTTGCTTGGGACACATTGGACCTGGAAGGGGAAGGACAGAAGCCCCCAGAGCCTGGGCCCTGCCCTAAGAGCGGCCTGGTCTCTCTTTCACCCCATGCGACTAACAGATTGCGCAGAAGGACAAGGCCAGCCCCAGCGCGACAGCTGCAGAGGAATGTTTTTTCTTGGCAGAGAGGAAAGAGATGAAGTGGGTGTCACATTTTTCCTTCAGATTTTTGCTTGTCACCACAGCAGAGCCGGATCACACACACAAGATTGAAAGCTGGTTAGTGGCAGATGGCAAGAAAAAAAAAAAAGGGAGTAGTTCCCAAGACACAGTGGAGGCACAAGGTCAATGGCACTATTAAGCTACACATTTGGACAGGTGACAGCTTTGGGGACAGCTCTAGCAATTCAGGTCTATACCATTTAACCTTTCCTTATTTCCTCCCATTGCCTTCCCTGCTTCCCAAATTGCCCTCATGAGAGGAAGCAGTTCTTATTTGACAGAGCATTCGCTTCCTTACTGCACGCACGTAGCACTGAGATTACAACCCAGTTCAGTTTTCTGTGGTCACAAACTACATCTGACAGCGAGAACAGCGGCCCCAGCCATTGGGAGCTCAGCACCTCAGACCACAGAAAGCAGCCTACACACCTTCACTGAGCCTTGCTAAACCTCGCCATTTTTGACCTGTTCTCTTTACCGACTATTACTCAAAGTGAGATGAAAGGGCAATCATCTGCCAGGAAAAACGTGGCTCTCAGCCAAGATTATTTTTTGCACACCTTGTTTGTTTCTGTTGCCTTTACGCAAGACAAACAACTCTGCGTCCACGGCAGCCTCTGCTTCTCACCGACACGCAGCACCGTGGTGGTGCCATCGGCCAGGTCCAAGAGTACTTCTTTGAACCTCCCTTCTGTCCATCGCTCTTCTCAAACAACCTCTCTTCCTCCTGACCCTTGAGCAACTGCCTCCTCCAGGTAACCCCCTTTCTTTCTAAGAGAAACAGTCCGCTGGTATCAAATAAATACATATGCTCTTATCAGGATTACACGTCTTATGCTTACCAGGACTACACCTAGGCACACGCTCCTGAAGCTGGCCAGGTGACTCCCACTGCACATTCCTTTAACCCAAAATGTGATTCCACCACCCTCTTCCCCAGCCAAGCCTGCCCTCTCACCTCAGCACCAGGACCTGGGCTGCTACAAGGTAATCTGCACCGGGAAACTGATACCACTGAAAACTAATTTCTTTCTTGCAAGAAAGTCATTTTTCAACTGGATGAGCTCCCAGGGAGCTGCCACAACAGCCTGCAGTTACGTCCAGGTGCAGAACTGCGCTGTCAGGTCTTGTCACTCAGAGAAAACACGGCCAAAGGGCATCCAGACAGCACTGATTTCTCACCTGCATGATTCAGGGAGAGATGAAAAGGGAGCAACAGCAGAAATGAGTGTGCCTTCCCTGGAGAGCCAGGTGCAGAGCTCTACTGCAAGACAATCACTAGGGGATGTACTCCAAGTCCATATCCCGTGGAAAAAGAAAAGCTGTACCAGGGAATGGGAGTAATTAGATCCTGTAAACTCAGTCTGAATTGACTGTTCCCCCTGTGAAACATGTCACTGTGCTAGGAAAACCGAGGAAGGTGGCTACCCATAACCACTAAACCTCACCTACAAAATGACCCTTCTCCAAAAGGGGGTGAAGCAGCCCGGGACAGAGGGAAGAGATGATGTCTGTTTACACCACGCACTACAGAGCGAATAGGGAACAACTTTAGGGAATGCAGGGAAGCAGGAGCATGGTCAGAAATGAAGGGCAGGCAGCAGGGGGTAAGCCTTCAGCCCCTCCACTTTAAAAAAAGTCTCACAGGAAACATAGGGCACCCACCCAGCACCACAGCAGGGCACTGCTGCACACAGCAGCTCCCGAGGAGCAGAAGCGATGCTGTTCTGCAGCAGCTACCTCCCTTCCACATCTGCCAGACAGATGGGACGCAGAGTGCCTTTGCCAGGCAATGGTGCAGGTGACAGCCACACAGCAAGAAGCAAGGACAAGGAAAGAGACTGCCAGAGCTGGTGGTATGCCAGCCAGCGGCCTCTTTGCTTTATTTTCATATTTATTATATCTTTATTTTGTCTGTCTTTGTTGGCATGAGGTGATCAGCTCTGACAGAGCACAAGCAAAAGCGAAGGCAGAGCTGTGGAGGAGGAGGAGCACGGAGCACGCTAACTGCTGCAGCTGGAGCCATGCATGGGAAGCCAGAGGGACAGAGATCCGACCAGACTGCACCACCCCAGCCAGGATTTGCAGCTAGTCAGCCTCCTCAACAGGCACAGATGCTCCTAAAAAAGTGAGAAAAGACTGCTTTAATAAAAAACTAGGTTGTTTTTTTTTTCCTTCCCCCCAAAGACTAGCGGTAACTTACTTAACCCCAGCTATGAAAGAGCCCCTAAGAAGGGACTCCTGACAGCACGAACAAAGACCTGCAGAGAGCACAAGTTCCCACCATCCGTGCAGGAAAGTTCAGCAGCTCCAGACACAGGAAAGCACTGTCTGGTAGTACCGTGAATGAAATTCCTTCACCCCGGCTATCACGCACTATCAGCCCCACACTTAACAGCAGCCGACCTTCCAAAGTAAGGCAACATTTACGTCGGACAGCGCAGGCCAGCCACTTCCACGAGGGGGGAAACAAAAAGTAGTGTTTTCATACACTAAACACTGGCTCATTCTTATCGACCGTGCTCCAAAGTCAGTCCCGGGACAGACTAACATTTTTTCCAGCTGCCGTCCTCACGGCAGATCAAGCTCTTCACTGAAACCAGCCAGCAACTCGATACGCTTATTTTTCTAATTTTAACTGACAGAAAATAGGAGGGTACAAAAAGCAAAGTTTCAAAGCATCACGTGTGTTTATCTCAGCTTTTAGAGGAACTGTGGATTGCTTAAATCCATTCTGAGTATCTGACATGGCCTGTGGCAAACAGTAATGATTTTCTTATTTAAATTCAGGAAGAAAACATGGGGGAAAAAATGACTTTCAGCGCAAAGCACCAAGTACAACTAGTTCTGATGTTCATCAGTTGTGCCTGAAGCTTTTAATATGGAGAGCTATTCTCAAATATTAACACTTTGTACAAAGTCTGTTTACAACTATTTAAAAAAGAATCTCACTTTCATATTTCCCCCTCTTTGCTAGAAGAGTTTGGCAAAAAAATCCCTGAAAGTACTGATTTTAGATAATTTGAGGTGAAAATTTTCTATCTGATCTTCCATTTGCAAGTATATATAGTAGAAAAAATGAGATATTTCAGTTTTCTCATTAGCAAGCAACAGGCTAAATCCCATTTTCAAGTAAATGGACTACTTCCCCTCCAAAAAAAAATTGGATTATCCTATATCAACGCCAGATTTTACAAAGAGCCACCTTATACAGAGGCAACCACTAGAGAGTAAGACACAGCCAGCTCTGCATCCACACACGCCGCGATAACCACCACTTTTAATCAAATACACACAGCATATAAAAATGAAGCACTGTATCCCATCCAAATTAAATACCGCCACTGCTGTGCTCTGAAAACTAGAGGCAATCCACGGCAGCTCGCGCAGACGCCTGATTTCTGCAGAAATCATCAGAACACAGAGCAACAGCCCCCAGTGTTTTTGTGGCAGAGGAAATGAGTCACCGCAGGCTCCCGGTGGGGCTCGGAAGCTTGCAGTGGGCAGTTTTTAATCTGAAGAAAGAAGGCCGGCTCGAGGTTTTCCCTGACCTATCTTAGGGGACAGGCGACGACGACGAGCTTGCGGGGCCGAAGGCGCGAGGCGTGCCACCCTGCGAGGCGGCAGCCACCCTGCAGCATGTGGCACACATGTGCTTTGAAGGTGGGCAGCCTGTGGCACCTTCAGTGACATGGTGAGGGGTTTACCAAGCTCCAACACCGCTCAGAACATGGCACCAGCACCGTGGTGCTTGGGGCATTTCGGTTTGTTGATGATGAGCCTCCAGAGCAATATTCAGGCCTGTTAGGGGCGAGCAATTTGGGCTACTTTGAAGCAACAAGTAGTTAATGTGTTTAAAAACACCAAAAATCATGAAATTTGAGGGGGAAGGGTAAAAAGCCTGCCTCTTCAGGATTAAATAAAGAGGTTTTAAGTGTCCGAAGCTCGTAAGAAGCATCTGCATTTTTAGCTGCCCTCTAGCAAGGGGACAGGTAGATGGCATCTCACAGCGCGTTTGTCAACAGCCTTCTCCATCTGCACCAGATGTGGCATTTGCCACCGGTGATGCCGGGACGCGTACAGCCATGGATCAGCCCCGGCAGAGACCTAGGAGCCGTGCAGCTCTGCCACTTCGAGCCAAAGAGCACTGCACGGGAAGCAGGCAAGAAGGTGAGGAGCCTGCAGCCTGGCCGTGCTCCTGCTCCCTTTGGGCTGCAGCAGGCTTTGTGCTTCCTTTCTGGTTGACTGCCAGGAAAAAAAAAAAAAAAAAAAAAAAAAAAAAAAAAAAAAAAAAAAACTTATAATGCCTTGTAAAATGCTAGAGTATGGCATTACCAGCACACAACCCCAGCAAGCCACGGGCCGGATGAAGATTATACACAGACACGCCACGCGTGCCATGAGCATACCCTTGGGAAGCCTTTCAGCCTTTTCTTCCGGGCGAAACCCAACCGCTCTGGAAGAACACGCTGCTGCAACCTATCTGGCATCCAGGTGACTATGTATAAAGTATGCAGACTCCAACGAGCTGCGAGAAGGGCCACTGGCCACCCCAGCCCAGTCGGAGCCCCCCGAGGCAGCGGTTCCTCCCAGCGCCGGCGATGAGCTCACTGGCGGAGCAAGGCTGCTGCTGCGGGCGCTGGTGAAGTCATCAGCTGTTAAAAGAGAAATTTAAGTCCCCGGGAGGCTGGAGTTCAGCCCCGGTAATTAGGGCTGGAATAGTTTAAAGTAGAGGTTGAGTCTTTAAGCGTATGCATACTTTTGCGCTTGCCTGCTAGCTTCAAATTCACCAGATCCACGAGCAGCCTTCGCGGTTGTAAAAAAAAAAAAAAAAAAAAAAAGGTTAAATTTTAACTTAAAATACACAAAAGGCAGCTGGCACGGAACTTCCACCCTTGCCAGCCTGCACACGGCAGGTCTGGCTGCAGAAGGAAAGGGACCCACTCAATGGTGCCGGCCTGTCCCGTACGGTGACGTTCATCCAAGGGAGGAAACCAACTTCACAGCTTCAGTCGTGGCTACGGGGCGCCACAGGGCACGTGCTCCTCAGCTGCAATGGTGACAGCGCTGGCAGAGCGTAGGAGGCTGGGCTCCGCACAAAAAGCAGAAAACAGCTGGGGCAAAACAGTCCTCCCAGGCGGGGAGCGTCAGGCAGGAGGTAACTGGTGTCTGGTCCAGAGGGTTTTTTGGGTGGGTGGCTTTGTTGTTTTGGTTTTGTTTGCTGAGGGTTTTTTTTGGTGCTGTTGTTTAAGTGATCCTGTGAACTTTTAGCCAGAGGTAAACGGAGAGTTTGTTTCATGACAGCGAGCAGGGTATTTTCCACCACACAGCAGGACACACTTCCCAAAAGAAGTAAAGTTCAACAAGCAGAAACGTGTGCTTTTTCATCCCCAAAGCGCGATCACTTCAGAAACTTTTTTTCCCCCATTAAAGACCCCGACACCCCGCTACACTTACTTCACCTGTAGCGCTCTGCTGCTTTTACTCTTCTTTACCAATCGATTCATTTGGAGTTCTTCCAAAACCAACAAGGAAGGCAAACTGCCTCCACGCTTTTTACTAGGCTTTAAGGCACCCTTTTCTTTACGAGCGCCCAAACGCAGCCGGCAAGCCACCCGACCACGGCAAGGGCAGAACGTTGCTCCCGAAGGAAGCGAGCCCACGCTGCCGCGGGTGGCTGGCGACGCGCTGCCTCCTGCGAGACACGCGGCAGGGGAGCGCTCGAAGCCCCAGAGCCCAAGAAACGCTGGGAAAAGCGGAAGGTGTGCCGCCACGCTCCCATCCGCGGGGCACCGCGTTCTGTCGCCTACGCCCAGGCCACGCCGCAGGCTCCACGAAGCGAGGCGAAGGCGCGTGCTCCTGCAGGAGCCCGGCCAGGAGCTGCACCCCAAACACGGGAACTCGTCTAGGGCGCTAATTAAAAGGGCACTAACTGGGGGCGGAGGGGACCTCCCCAGCCCCAGGGCAGCCCCCCAGCACGGGGGGCAGCAGCTCGAGGGGAGCTCCGGGGGGCTGCGGACACCGGGATCCCCCCGGCAGCGCCCCGGCCGCCGTCTCCCCCCTCCCCGAGCCGCCCCCCGGCGGGATGAGCCCCGCGGCTCGGCTCCCGGCCCCGCCGCCGCTCACCGTGTGTCCCAGCAGGGCGTCGGGGTCGGCGGGCTCGCACAGCTCGCTCAGCTTGCGGTCCCACTGCAGCAGCAGCAGCGGCGGCTGCTCGCCGCCCTCGCACGCCTCCATGGCGGCACCGCCACCGCCACCGGCCCCCGCCCGCTCCCCGGGGCCGCCGCCGGCGCCGCTGCCGGGAGTGCCCGGAGCGCCGGGGCCGTGCCGCCAGCTGCGCGCCGCGCCCCCGCCCGGCCCCGCCCCCGCGGAGGAGGCAGCCAATGGGAAGCCAAAGGGGAGGGCGGGCGGAGGGACGCGGTCCAATCGCCGCCCGGCCGCCCGCCCGGCTCCAGCTGCGGAATGTGGGCGGGGACCCGCGGGGCGCGGCCTGAGAGCGGAGACTCTCCCCCCGCGGCCCAGCTCGGCCAATGGAGAGGAGGGGGTGGTGAGAGCGACGGGAGCGGCGGCCAATGGGGCAGCGACAAGACTGCGGCTGCCGCGCGGGGGCCCGCCCCCCCCGGCTGAGGGCAGCGGGAGGGGGCCGGGGGAGCCCCTGAGGAAAACAAAATGCGGGGGGGTAACAGCGCCCAGCGGGCCTGACGGGACGGGCGGCGGGAACGGCGAGTTGGGCAGGGCCGACATTACGAGATTCATTAATCCTCTTCTGACGTGACCAAAAAATAAAAAGTTAATTAAAAAGTTGAACAGAAGCTGTGGTCGGGAACAAGAAGGGAAACCCCAAGCTGCCACACCCCGAGCTCCCTTAAAATATGACTTATTTTAAGTTTCGGTGGCACAAGTGAGCCCAGCACATGCCCTGGGCACATGCCCAGAACATCTGAACACAAATCCCTAAGCTGTAAGTTTGTGCCTGCGGCCATGGGCAGGCTAACCGGAGGTACAGCCCCAGCGGCCTGGCCCTTTGTCAAGGCACTTACACTGTGCCAGCCCTGAGCCCTCGGCTGTGAGATCTGTAAAGGTCAGTTCCTTGTCCAGAAACCTCCCTGTGTTCATCCAATGTTTTCTTACTTTCAAAGCTTGTGCAGCCTCGTGACAACCAGCTGGACAAAAGGCTCTCCCTCCCCCATCCTGTCTGTTGGCTGATATGATTTACTATCTCCTAAAGGCTCTCCTGAAATACTGAGAGGCATGTTTGCTTAGTAAGCCAGCAAAATAAAAGCTGCCTCAAGAGAAGAAAGAAGGTGCTCACTGGGCAACTGCAACTTCATTTGCTCCACAGGCGATGGCCAAGGGCCTCATGAGGACGGGGTTTGACCAGGAGCACTGGGGTGAAGCTTCTTATCCTAACACTTCTCAGGAAGAAATAGTTAAAAGTTGCACTATAAGTAACTCTGTCATTTCCCCCTTGGTTAAAGCACTGACAAGAAATTAGGCATGCTAGGCAAAGAGCACACTGCTTTTTCCAATGATTTCCACTCTTCCTGTATCCCACAAAGTTGTGTCCCTCTCCCCTCTGCGATTGCCTATGTACTCCCTTGTAAGAATCATTGGTACAGCTGCTTTTTTGGTATACAATGCTGCCAAGTATTCATAAACACTGTGGAAGATTTTCTTTTGGCCACAGAAATATTTAATACACAGAGACTACCCATTTGTGGGGCTGCACACTAATCTATAACAAGACATTAGTAACTAATAACTAGACATTGGTAACTAGGTGTCCTGTGCCCACCACATTATTGAAATTAGTATTGAAGGCTACGTTTCGTTTTTGAGCTTCAGTGTTTCTAAAACAACTCCCTGGGACTTCATAATGAACCATGACCAATTGGCCCTGCAGTGGGACAAGTAACATATACTACACCAAAGTTTTTGTGCTGCAGAACCAGTTATTGTTGGGAAAAGAAATACGTATTAGCAAGTTTCTGCTAAAAACTGGCAGCATGTGCAGGGCATCAAGAAGCAGGAGATAAAGTGGAGGAAAAGTGATCCTGTCCAGAGGATATTAATCAATCAACACATGGGACAGCACTCCAATGCATTGTGCATTACTGGTCACAGACTGACTCTACACCAGAAAACACACACACTGGAAAGACGCACAGCACCACAGAAACATCAAGAACATTATACAGACACAACTATCCTCCTAACTTTTTCCCATACTGCTTGGAGGATTTTAAATGCTAGATTTCAAGTTACTAGCATGCTGAAAATCAAGGCTGTTTTTCCATGTTTCATAACTTTCCTCTTTGGGCAGATTTAGCAGGCAGTTTTAAATTCCAGTTCAGCTAATTCTGTGAGCATTTCAGCCTCTCCTTTTGCATAAGACCATTTCCTCACCACAGTCTTCTGAACTCTGTTCAAACCCACTCTCCAACACAGAGGGACAATAGAAAACCAGACCATCAAGCTCCAAGAAGAGAAAGGTGGGGTTTTATTGCATGCAGAGATGCAGCTGAGGGGGAGAGGGGAGAGCTCAACTTTCTTTTACTCACTCTTCTGTTGCCTTTCTGCAAGGAGCAGAAACCCACACTGAAAAGCCACACAGAAAACCAAACCAGCTGAGAAGGAGGCAGCTGTTAAGAAGGTAGAGCTCCAAACAAACATGACTTACTTTAAATATCAAAGAAAAAAAGCTAGCAACAATCCAAGCCTGCAAGTTAAGTCTCAGAAAGCCTGGCAAAGGAAAGGTGCTCTTTTTTCCTTGCAGATCCGGGTTACAGAAGTCGTCCAGTGACTCAGTTCTTGATCGGGTCAGTTGCACAAAGGCTCATTAAATATTTACAAGTGACATTTTTCTGACTTGTGACAACCAGGATCAAGATAACCATCCATTTTCTAAAGCCATTTTTTTCAGGTAAGTTTGAAAAGTCAACCAACAAGAAAAGGAAAAATAGCAACAGAGCCTATCCTATAAAAGGATAACTGTTTTTTTTTTTTTTTAAACAACTACAAATGAAAAGTCTTACCCCTTAAAAACCATAGAAAATGGCCATATATAGAAAAGGTGAGTTTCTACAGCAAAATTCGCACCTCTTAAAGAGCACAGGGCCCAAATTTCAGGGCTAAGAGCAACACAGAGAATGACCAGGCTATCAATTTCTAATCAGTGTTTTCTGGAGATTGTGCTGAAATTGCAAAGTATGGTAACAGCTGATTTTTTAGGTGAGACACAAAGCAACAAGCAGAAGAAAAAATTTTACACACACCAACACACGTTTCCCATAAGTGGATGTCTTGGTAGAAATCCCATGAAAGGTGATTTCTTTGCATATTTGTCATCTGCAAACACATCACTTACACTAGCCAGCAACTGATAACACACTAGCAAAGCAAGTTTATTGTGTAGATGAGATCTGCCATGTGAAGAAGCTCACCATCACCAAGGGAAAACAGGACAGGACCTGGTTAGAACAGCCACCAGTTTTAGTTTGTATGTACAGACATGCTCAACTACTTGCAAAAATGCTCCCACCACAGAAATTTCAGTTAAAAATAGAAGGTGCGCTTGAGAATAGCGAAGTTTTCTTCCCACAATCCTGGCATTATATTCTTTTTCTGACATGAATACTTGTGAAAGATGTGGGATTACCAGTACTGGAGACAGCCCACTGCTGAACCACATAATAGGTACAGTGACAGAAACACAAGATCCCTTTACCAGAATATTCCTCCCTCCTGTACCTAGGGATTTCTCAAAGCGCTAATTCAGCTTTCCTGCCTTTGCAGTTCAAGACCTCTCTGCATGAGCTTTTACCAGGCTCCCACAGGCAACTCCCAGCCTTCACAGTA
Source organism: Cygnus olor (assembly GCF_009769625.2). Lineage (NCBI taxonomy): Eukaryota > Metazoa > Chordata > Aves > Anseriformes > Anatidae > Cygnus > Cygnus olor. The sequence continues at coordinate 61,701,929 of NC_049169.1, read as the reverse complement.
GCGCTGGGACAGGACCCAAACACCCACCCCTTCATGTGAGGCACCAGTCACACCTTTTGGCTGTGACAGAAGTCAAAGCAGGTACCCGCTGGTAAAAAAACCTCTAGTAATTCTGTACTAGTCCAAGCCCTCGATCACGTTCAATCATGTTGTTACTCTGAACCAGAAACAAGAAAAGTTGTTTGGCCAAAGACATCCAGTCCTGCTTCACAAAGCAGCCCTCAAGTTACCCTGTATGTGGTGGTGGGGAGAATTGTATCTACATTCTCAAATGCATGTCACACTTCCATTAAATATGAAAATGTTCTTTGCTGTCTGATATTTTGAAGCTCTTAACAGCCACAATGCCTGCGGTGTTTTCCCCAAACCAGAGCACTACAGCCACTGAAATGAGCATGGAAGAGGGTTTCATACACCTTGCACTAGACTGACAGAAATAACTGCGTGGCACTGAGGTGCCTCACTGACCAAAGTAGCTCTGCCTCAGCTCTCTTAAGAATGCTCCAAATACGTAAAAGAAATCATCTTTATTTTTTTCTCTCTTCCAATCTATCTTTATAAATACATAAATTCCTTGTGAAGGTCAAACACATCTAAATGCCCCAGCTGTTGCAAGCAAACAGGGCTTACCTTGATCCAGTTTACACAAGAGGTTATCAGGGACAACCAAAAGCTGAATGCCATTCACCGAGGGACAGCACGGAAAAATATTGCCGAGCTATAAACAAGGTATCACTGTATTTAACTTGGTAGATACCGCTCCACTCTAACATTTCCTCACAGAGGAAGTACTAGCCATAAAAAAAGACCCAGCTGCTATATGTTGATTTCACACCTTATTTTCTCATAACCCACAATACTTACTTATACATTAACTTTGCCCAGTAGCTACAAGGCACAGTTGAATGTACAACATTTGCCACCAGTTGTTTTTGCTCTATGTCTATTGCTAGTATGGTCTCTAGGAAAATCTACCCTAATGCAAATAGTGGTGAACAATCAACATAGTGTGTGGCCTCTCAACACCGCGTTCTCACAGTAGAAGGTTGTCTTCGTAGCAGGTATAACACAGCAATCTTTAAAAATTTATCAGCGACTTTATGTAGAACAACTGGAAAAGCAAGAAAAGTTGAAGCTCTTGAGCAAATATTTTTTTTGTTGGCACCCAGTCGTATACCTTGTGTTTACTCAGCTCCGTCCCCATCCTGAGCCATGGGCAGAGACTAGGATGAGCCCTTCGGCACTCACCAAGACGTGCAGGTGCAGCAGTGAAGGTAACCATTACTGCCACTCATTACTCCAAGTTCAGAGCACAAAGCCAGTTCCCAGCTCCAAAGCAAAGCAGTCGTAAGCAGTGTTGAACTCCACTGTCATGGCAGGGTGTAAATAAGGAGGCGATCACTAAATGAACAGGCTTAGCACATTCACTCATCCAGGCCTCCTTGCTATGAAGGAAACTTAAAGAGAAAACTCAGCTTTCAGCTACCAGGAAATTTCTGTGTGGACCAAACACAAACCGTGTTTGGATGCCTACCGTTGAAGTGCACCATCACAATAACCCCATGGCACGGTCGCATTCTTCTCGCCCGTAATCAGGAGGAAAACACAACGCCACTTTCTACTGCAGATCCATAGTCAACCCTCCTATTAGTCACCCTTTCAGAAGCACTGCATGCTACGTAACCTGTTATCAAGTAGACACAAGCACCCTTGGAGGGAGCCCTTACTACCTGCCACCCTAGAACCACCTGGAGGTCTGTGTTATTAGGACTTGACATTGGGTTTCCCTTACACCACCAAGGACTTGGATTTTCTGTCTAGCACTTCCTTTAGACAGAAAAAAACAAACACAGAAGAGTCCTTTGATTTTAGTACTGATTTTAAGTGCTGAGCTTGCATGTCTCTCTCTCCATCATGAAGATTTGCCCCTCACCTTAGGTGCTTTTCTGTAATGTATCAGCTGAGAGTGAAACGAGTGGTCACATTCCTGCTGACTGTACTTCTGCTGGCCTGACTTAAAGGGGGGATAGCAACAGGGGATCACACCAAAATAACACCAGTATGTTATGTTGAACCGACTTTTGTATAGAGATGGAAGAGCCAGCAAGAAGTGGGAATTGCCAGGTTCAACCTTGGGACAGCTATGTTTTAATGCATGCTGAAGGTCTAACCACAAAATGTTTGCCTCTTTCAGCCTCTGAAAGGCTGACGTACTCCTCTCACAGATACTGCACTAAGAAAAAAGGCAGCACTCCCCCCCTCAGGTACGATCGGAGCCTCCCTACAGGCTCAGATCTAACAAAGAAAAGTTATTGAAATTCAAATCTGAACTATTTTAAAGATACCACAGTCTCATGTGGATAACACAGTGAAGTAAGCACTTCCAGTACATCTACACCCTCACTATGCAGCGCGGGGACCAGGATACTAGCTAAAGCAGTAACTTCATCCAGAAGTAATGCAAAATGAAGTTTTTGGTAGTACTGCCAGTGCTCATAAGAGGAACGTAAGACAATTCTATAGGGGAAGAGCAGCGAACAACTACACAGTAGTATGCTTTGTACGGAATCAAGTAGAATGAAATAGAAAATCCCACCAGCTTTGAAGGCAGGAAATTGTCACCCCCATAACGTTTTCCTTCCCTGTTCACATCTACTGTTACAGTGGAATTTTAGCCACTTCCACAGTAATAATGAAGCACTTTTTAGCTTGCCTTGTTTTTTTTTTTTTTTTTACTAAAAACACTACTAATTTTCAGTCTGATACTTAAAACAAAGTCAAAGCACATAACCACCACTCCCCCAGTAAGAGACCCCTGGATGCAGGAATGATTTTCCAGTACCATTGGCCTCCCTTAAGGGACAGACAAGGCAGTCGCTCTGCCATCTCCGCCTGAGGGTAAATGGCAGGAATAGCACCGTAACACAGTACTGGGTTGGGAATGCGGATTTTCAGAGTCACAATATGTCAAAGCCCGTAATAATGAAGACCCAAGCCCGTACCAAAGCAGGCTTGATGAAGAAACAACATCTGATTTGATCAGATGCTAGAATTGACACAGGGTCAGAATCAAATGCACCAGAAGGTGTTTCTTCTACAGGACAGAAGAACATTAAGGCAGATGAGGATATAAGGTTTGAAAGTGGAGATCAGAGAGGTGATTTCAACTTACGTATTCATCAGCTCAAGAATTAATATAGCTTCCTAGGTTATCCTTTCCTTTAAGGAAAAAAAAAGGTCTAAAGTAGAGGACGATGAAGAGAGAAAGCACACAGGAAAACAAAAAGCGCACACACATAATGGGTATCAAACATGTTATTTATTTTTTAAAGAAACTACAGCAATATACACCGATTACAGAATTATGAAGCACTATGATGCACAAGGAATGAATGGCCTCAGTCCAAGCACTAATAACCTCATGCCTTTCTTCACATTAGCACTCAGAAAAATTACGTATCTGAAAAAGAAATAGAGAATTTATACTTCAGGATTGTTTTGGCCCTGTTGCACGCCTGCATATTCACGAAGACAACCTATTTCTGTAAAATAAGCTGCAAAGACATGTATTTCAGAACAGAACATTTCACAAAAATAAACACGTCCACAAAAATAAAACACTGTCTAATACAAGGTTTCCTGTTTATCTCCCCAGAAGGCTGAAAATCCAAGATGACCACACACACTATGAAACAACTGTGCTAACGTGATGAAAGTTGCTGAACAAAGATATCAAAAGCATTTCAAAATAACATTTTCATTCTTTATCTACGATCTCTATCGGTTACAGCTTATTTTGTTATTTTCTCATTTTCATTATGCACTATCATGTCATCAGCCCATGGGACTATAGTATTATTATTTCATCATTATTTTTAGTATTAGTATTTCATCAAGCCTCAGTTCTGAAGCATCTTGAGACTAGGGGATTTTGAACACTAACAAGAAATCATTAGGGTAAACAGTAATTTAAAAACAACAATAAAAAAAGAGGATTTGCTTCTCTCCTCCAACTACTTATAAACAGCAACCTATAGCACTGCTAGCTGGAACTGCTCATGTGAAACTTTGATTGCTATTGTTTTAAAGAGGTTGAACTGTATAAACATCCAGAATATTTTTTCTTTTCTCCTCTATTTTTTTTAGATACAGCTGTATAAAAGAAGCGTTTGCTTTACTACCCAGTTATTTCAGCCTTCTTCAAAAGCCCATGAGACAGTTGCTCTACCCACAGTAAAGCATAGGAACCAAACTGTCCTTAGGCTATCCTCATGCTATTTAAAGATTCAAGGAAAAGTTCAGTTTCCAGTTCTATTCTTCATTGTGTTTACCCAAGGCACAAAACTACTCTGTCCAGTCTGTGCTCTTTCTTACCACTACTGGCTGCGAGACTGAGGTCTTTTTAAATTCTCCATTCAAGTTATCTCTCCATAGAAAATCTTTCACAAACAGAGGCCCTTCAAGTCAGTGACGCCTCCTATCTTAGAGGAAGAAAAAATTCCCTGCCAAACCTAAGAGAAAAGTACTAAATGGACTCTGCTTTGGCTAGAGAAAGAATCTGCCTGACCTGCAGCACTACTTGCCAACATTCTTAAAACATGCAGTATCAGCCTGCTGCACCAACTGGTTTGTGTGAGCGACTACGCAATAGTTCTGCAACTAGATGCTCTCACTTTGTCTCTTCATACACAGTGCCAGAGGACATCTAGTGGCACCAGGCTGGAAACCGAAGAGAGCCTCTTCACTCTCTCAGACTCCCCAACTATGAACTCTGAAGATCAAGACAAACCAAGTTCTATTTCAAAGGTCCTCCACCCCCTTTGTCTCCATTTTAAAGATGCAAAGTGGACTTTGGTGCGTTGTTTCCTTACCTGCAACAATTGTTGTTGCCTGCCGCCTCACATTGTTTTTGTCTGTATATTCACCATAGTCTAATTTCCCTTCAACGTAGAGTCGAGAACTGAAAAGTCAAGAATTTGGTTCTGGTCATAAAAATGTACCACCTCTTTTCTCCTTTATATTTGATTCTGAATCCATCAGGCTTTTGCCTCACTTGTGTGTAGCATGTGTGTTTGCTAGCTTACTGCAGACACTCCTATCTTAGTACAGCTCCTGGTCACCATAACTTGCCAAGAAGCCCTAAAGCATCCTGGCTTGTATCAGAAATAGCGTGGCCAGCAGGACTAGGGAAGTGATTGTCCCCCTTGTTTGTGGCACTGGTGAGACTGCACCTTGAGTACTGTGCTCAGTTGTGAGCCCCTCACTACAAGACATCAGGTGCTGGAACATGTTCAGAGAAGAGCAACAAAGCTGGTGGAGGGACTAGGAAACAAGAGTTATGAGAAGTGGCTGAGGGAGCTGGGACTGTTTAGTTCGGAGAAGAGAAGCCTGAGGGGAGATCTCATCGCTCTCTACAACTACCTGAAAGGAGCTGCAGTGAGGTGAGTGACAGTCTCTTTTCTCAGGTGAAAAGTGAAAGATGTGAGGAAACAGTCTCAAGGTGCACCAGGGGAGGTTTTAGATTAGGTATCAGGAAGAATTTCTTCACAGAAAGTGGTGTTTAGACATTGGAGCAGGCTGCCTAGGGAAGCGGTGAAGCTGCCACCCCCCAGAGGTATTTAAGAGACATGTGGATGTGGCGCTTAGGGACATGGTTTTAGCGGTGGTATTGGTAGTCTTACATGACAGCTGGACTTGATGATCTTAAGGGTCCTTTCCAACCTAAATGATCCGGTGATTCTATGAATTCTTACAGACTGATTATGAAGGCATTATATCATCAAGCACGGTTCACTTACCCTTTCTTCACGTACTGATACGTAACATCCCTGAGGCCTGGTCTGAAGACAGAGATCCTGTGCCATGTTGTCTTCTGACTGATATCACCTAAGGTACATAAAAATAAATCAGATGCCACATCCTCTTTTTCAGGCGAGCCTCAGAAATTAATTTTAACATGTTGGGTGTTCTCAAATTATGAAAACTGATTTAAGAAACAGAACTACACTAGTACTCAATGTTCCACTCATCTGTGTCCAAATAAAAGTGCAGGAGCACAGTTCAAACCAAGAGATCAGTTTTCCTGGAAGCCTACGCTCATACTACAAGACATTTCCCCCCGTTACAGACTCCACATTGGACAAAAGTTAGAGGAAAAAAAAGACAACTGTAGCTACAGACTGATGGAAGAATCGTAGAGAAAATGCATTACTCTTTTTTTTTTTTTCCCCCTCTTGGAATACAGAGTATGGAAGCTGCTGCACCTCTGGCAACTCCAACAAGGAAGAACTGCCAAGTCAGTGCTCTTTCCTCTCCTTCAGGGGAGGGTCAACAAGCAAACCCCTATTCAGTACATGCTGCTGAGGATAAGTCTGTGACATACAAACATACAAGCATCCTCACTGACCTCAGAGGAACTTTTCTGCACCCGAGAGATTTACAGAGCAGCCTGAAGACAAAGCACGGTGCTACTGAATATGTAAAATATGACCACAGAACAGGGCAGAAGCAGGTTGCTCAGTGCAGACTCACCCTCCCTGGGCTTCCTCGTTTTCTCCTGTTCGCCACATCTCATTGGTTGCAAGAGAAAATATGGTAACAGATTTTGCCGTCCACTTGCCTCATGATCGGGTCCTGTCCAACCCGACCAAGTAACTGAACACGATTCATGGCTGAAACACAAGAGTAAATGCAAGAGGAGATGCACTACTGAGTATGGGACAAACCCCTAAAGACTCAATAATCATTTTCAGTACTAGGAAGAGATTAAAGATTTCAAAGAGGTTTACACGTGTGAATTATGATCCCTCTAATCTTGACAAGTCATAAATCATGAGCTCTCATCAAGGACCAAAACAATCACTTTCTACAATTTCTGACCATTTTTCCAGCTTTTGTCACTTTGGCTAATCAGGCCCTGCAGTGGTTACTATTTCATTATTGTTATCACCTCATAATAACCTCATTTAGAAAGATGAAGGGTTTTTGTTTTTTTTTTTTTATGTATTTATTTCTGGTTATCTTTTTCAGACACATCCATACATGACTTGAGACTATACTGCATTAATTTAAGAGTATCTTGATTTTTATTTAACTGTAATAAGTCCATAGTATTTCATTGTCCTTTTCATAATGAAAACAATGCATTTTAAACAACATCACATTATTACACCACATCCTCTAAATTACAGGGTCAACAACTTTAACACAGGTCTGGATGGACACAGGTTACTCCTTCTCAAAGACAAAAAGATGGTGGATGGACACAACATATTCCTCCTTGTTGAGGACAAAGAGCTGGAGATGCTAGAGCACCACTCTATACAATGAGCGCGTGACCCGAATGGTAAACTCTGAAACTACACCTGGTGTGGCCGCAGCAGCACCCAGACAAGCATCCCAGGTGCATGGAAGTCCATGCAACGAGCACACGATGCACGTAGAGGCAGGTGCTGGAAAGCACAACAGCATACCCAGTTCACTGCCACTAATAAGACAAGGCCACCTTCCTGTTTCAGGCTGCACTTTGTCAGGGCTTTTTGGTTTTCCCCCTTAAGTGCTGCTTGACCTGACACAGACCAGACCAGAAAGCTACTTAAGAGTTTGTTTGAAACAACAAATTCTTAATTTCCACAGTCTGGAGCTATCATTCATATCCATTCCTCTCCTGGCATATTTCAGCCATTCTAAACCTGAGATAAAATCACAGAGAGTAACAGCTAAGCATTATCTCAACACACAGGAGCTACTTACATCTTTCGAGTACCAAGGAGCCAACCATATCAGACTCACGCCTTACGAACTGGCGAAACACCTGGAGGAACAGACAGATATTAGCCTCCAAGACAAAGTGCGAACACCACACCACATTTTCTGAGCCCTTGCAGAGACCTTGCAATCACATTCTTTTCCAGCGACTCGTGGGGGCTAGGGGAAGAGCTCAGCTCCACTAAGTGAAGCCACTGGGATTATTCAAAGACTATTTTGTTAATTCAAAGACTGTTCTGTTAAGCTGGGGTCTGACGGCCGCCTAGGAAGAATTTGCAGAGCACAAGTCTGCCGGGGTGTTGCACGCCCCCTTGACTCGCACGCAGACAACCCGAGGCGGTCCCACGCCTAACGCGGGCCTTCCCTTAAACCCCGCGGCCGCAAACTGCAGAGTAACAAGGGCCAGGGCCCGCACCCCCGGAGCACGGCCCCTCTTCCCCCCCAGCCCCGTACCTGCCACGCGGCCGGTCGCAGCATGCCGCCCGCCTGCCGCCGCCAGCGGGATGGGGCCGGGGAGCAGCGAGCACGGCCCCGCCCGGAAGCGGAAAGGAGCCGGGGCGGCCGCGCTGCGCCGTCCGGGGGAAACCCGGCCCCCGGCACCACCCCCTGCCCTCCGAGGAGTGAAAATAACAAAGAAATAAATAAAAATAGTCACTCGGTCTTTAAGTAAAAGGAAGCGTTAAAATCTTTATTTGCACGTTTCGGGTTTTAAAGGGGGATAGGAGGTTAAAAGGCACGGCTGTACCAGCACTTGAGCACAAACTCGGCTTCAGCGAAGCCGGATAGTGACAGAGCTATCGCTGCACGCTCTCCCTCATGGCAGGACACCACGTACATCAAGCTGTTTCAGCTAGACGCGCGACCGACAAGAACTCGGGAAGTTACATTTAGCAGGGGGATGGGATTTATTAAACATTAACATAACGCTTCACATAGGCGACTCCAAAACAAAGAAAAGCCTGACAACACCTAAATGCTTTCTAACTTCGCCCATCTAGGTAGCAAGCTGGATAGTCCAGGCAGGTTGTGGCTCCATGTGTGAGATACCAGAATGGAAATAGTTATACAGATCCACCTGCCAGGACACACTGAAGTCATCCCCTCCCCACTTTAAGCAAAAAGTCCTTTCCAATCAGCATAATCCACATCAGGCTTCAGGAAGCCTTCTGCTAAAGCTTATCGACTTCAGTTCCACAATTTCATGCATGTTGCTGAAAGTTAAGGGAGGGAAAGTTTCCTTCAGCTTCCTCAAGCAAGGCCCCCTTAACTAAAAGCACTTCCTTCACTCTTTATCTCCCTCAGTGAAATGCTGCTCCAAAGTCATCCTAAGTCCACCAGGACTGCTGTGTAACAGGTCTACCTCCTGACATGTAGTTAAAACTATTATTCTCACCACCCTCAATGATGCTGTACTCCTTGTACAACCAGATTTCCTTTGAAAGATACGTAGGTGGCCAGAGTGTTAAGACCACAGAAACATCATCAATAATAGGGTCCATCTAAACAAAGAAGCAGAAATAAATGCCATCCTTCCCCTGTATGAGAAAATATTCTTAGTCTAGAACAAGAACAGTTACACAAGAAATTAAACAGATAAGACTGAGGACAATACTCTTAAATCACATCTTGTACTTGTGAGCTAGTCATTCTTCCCTTTCCTCAGCCAGGATCTCATCATAGAGAATGAGGGAAACAAAACACAACAGGGAGAGCTAATATGGGGTGTTGGTCTGGGCAGGCCCTCTGCTTTCACAGGGCCATTCAGCAGCCAGAATTTTCTTGGACAACACAAATTCAGTAACCCAAAGTAAAGCTAAATGAGCGACAGTTCTTCCCTCCCACCAGGCGCTTGCTGTTCTGCTTAGAGGTTTCAGACTCTGGTAGCTTGGCACTTCCTAATGGTTGGTCCTTCATGAGGGTCTGGGCAAGGCGGGCTGCTTTTAATTCCCTGCAGGGAAGAGAAAAAAAGGAAAGTAAGAAAACTACATTGTGTGTGAATCCCCATCATCTGGGGAAGAAGGCTGTGAACAATCTTGCACAGGAAGGTTACTGCAGTACTGCTGAATGATGACTTTTGACCCCAGGTTTGACATGAAAATTACTATAGGTTTCTCCACAGTTTCTACTCCTGACTGGATCAACTTTAAAGGTTTAGGTAGCCCATGCCTCAGGTCATGAAACACTCAGACCAGCACCACTATGAAGAATCCCTACCTCAGTCTTCCCCTTCCACATTGTTTCACTATTTGTATTGGTGGAACTTAGTGTCATTCCAAGCAGCAGATATCTAATAAAGGCATATACTTCTCCACTGTTTTTCTTCCCTGATGCTTGCTGCTCTCCCAGAGCACTGTCTTTTGTCTACACTGAAAACCTCTTCCACAGCTGATTATTACAATGATAGGGGTGGTACGACCATCTGAGCACCTGGAAACACTACTGCGAAGAACAGCAGTGAGGGAGCATGGGGAAGGAGGATGTCTGCCACCCCCTTGTATTTTTCTTATCTTGCTGTGCAAGACTCCTATCTGTTCAGTAGTATTTTCTTATCTGGCCGCGCATTGTATCAGTATTTTCCCATCACCCATGGTTGCAGTAAACGCACAAGTTCACTGCTCTAGTTCAGCCAGTGTCTCAAAGCCAGAAGTGAACCACAGCTGCCTTGGCGCTGCAAGTCCCTAGCTACAGCCCCACAGCCCTTCCAGCCCCAGGCACTGTAACTGACCAAGTGTTCCTGCATGCTAGGTCTCTCAGCACTGCCTCCCTACATTTAAGCCTGGTGATCAGACCTGTCTTCTCTCCCTCATGCCCACACAAGCCCTACCTTTCCAGCATGGCAGTCTTACACTTCTCCACATTTAGCTGCTTCTGAAGCTGGACAGCTTTTTCAAGTGAAGGACGGAGAACTGGGTGCTTAGTAAGAGCTGTGGCAGAAGGTCTTTCCGCTGGGTCAGGATGGATCATGAGCTAGAGGGCAAAGGAGTTCAGGGTTTAAAACTCCATCACATGCGAACTGGAAAAATCCCCATCCTGTTAAGACTACTTACTCACCTTGAGGAGTTCAAGAAAGCCATTGGGAAGCTTCTGAGGGATCGATGGGATATTGCCTTTGCGGATGTGGTGCCACATGGCCCCATTGTGAGGCAGTGGTCCTGCACCTGCTGCTAGAGCTATTGTGAGTGACAGAGCAAAGATGTCCGCCTTTGGCAAATGGCAGTATTGCTGTAGAGAGAAGATGAACTGTTATACGAAGAAAATATCTTGTTATACTCAGAGATGTTGGGATATCAGCTCAAAAAGCAGCAGCTAAACAAGTATATGATACTGCCTTCACTGTCCCAGTTAGTTTTCTCCTCTTTAGAATAAAAACTTTGGCCAGTAATATTGAATTTTGTAGTATTGTTGGCTAATTGTTAATAGCACATTAGCTTTCACCCACTCATGAGGAGCTTGCAGCCGACACTAGAATCACCAGAGCAAATCTAGGGGACAAACACCTAACAAATGTGCCTCTTGCCCGTACCACAAGGCAGTAAGCCAGGCATACCCAACTCAAACCAAGGACTGACTGCATGTGATATATTGACCAAACAGTTCCTAAATCCACTTGCAGCACAGGAAGATAACGTCACTTAAATATCTGAGCTGATGAACACATCCAGGCTGGTTGTTACATACTGATTGCCTTTTTGCTCACTGGCCAGAGTGACAAAACTACTGCAGGTTTAAGAAGAGGACTTGCATAGTTCCTCAGCTGTGCCTCCTACCTCTCCACACTACCTAATTGTGGTTTGTTGTACAAAGCATTTGCCTGGATGCATACACCACTCAGTCTCAGTAGTCACATCCAACAGTTTTATGTCCACTGGATATGTAACATGAAATGGACTCAAAGTTTTTGTCCCATTCTCCCACTGCAGGTAAAATAGTTGCAATAATCTAAAGTTGCTTCTGAAGCATGTTAGAACAGCATGAAGTACATTAGGATAATACCCAAGCCTATACTATTTCAATAAAGTTAACTTCACTGATTTCACAGCCAGACCTGGCACAGGGAAGAGAAGACAAGGAATACATCAGAATAATTATTTTACTATGGTTGATCTCTCTACATGCTCACCACCCCGTTCTCCCACCAGCAGCTTTACCTCTTGCAATATCTCATTGGCCAAAAACCGTCTGTCTCCTTCCTCCACTTGGGGGTTTGTTACTGATGTCACGTGGCCAAGATCACCTAAAACAAAAGTGTCCAACAGAGCAGACAGAAGTAGATCTCCAGTAAAAACCAGCTTTTTAAGAGCACCTTTTAAGAGCACCAACAGAATAATCAGAAACAGAGTAAGAGAACAAGCCTGCTTCTACACAGGAATCTGGGTTTGGAAACAAGCCAACAAGTTTTCCAAGACTGTCACTTCAGAGGAATTAATTCTGGTAAGTACAAGAGGTATTTAGGATGATGCTATCAGTTCTGTTATGCAAATCTCTTCAGCAACTAGGACATAGCAATATCGAGCAGTAATGGGCAGCCCTAAATTTAAGTCAGTTGTAAAGTAAGCAAAAAGCCTACCGATCTTATACATCACACCGGAAGAGAATTCATCTTCACTGTCACTCTCCTCCTGCCCAGCATGGCCCTCAACTGCCAGCTTGTGACAGATGAAGATATTACCTGCAAGACAGTGAGGTTTAGCAACTATTATTTGAGCAACCTGACTGCAGCAGTCAGCAGTCTGACAACTCTGTAGAAATACCACCTGTCAAGCTAGCTAGCTTTGCAGCCAGGGAAGTTATGCATGAGCTTTCTGCCCAGCTTACATATCCAGCAATACAACTGACAAGACAGTTGTATCTTATGCATAAAATATCCCAGGGTAATCAACTTTTCTGCCCCTCCCTCTGCTCCACAAGCAGAGCATGGGAGCATGATTTCAGCACAAAAAAAAAAAGGAGATCCTCTTATAAGGATGTAACTACATGACTGAAGGAAACATTGCTGTGGATATGCCCATCCTCAGCTGCACAGAAAAGAAAGCTTGTAACTATATTTTGCAGAAACTTCATCCCTCAGTGTAAGCACAGAAGAAATAAACATTCACTTCTCACTGCAGCTCTCACAAAGGTTGAGCACCCTGCAGCAGAACTGCAGCAAATAAAGTGTCTTCTGCAATCCTACTTGCTCTACTAGTAGGAAAGTGATTCCCATGAACGAGAATTATGAGGATCATAAGAATTAAAGTCTGCCAACTATCAGAGAAGGTTCTGTTTTACAGCCACAGCAGTGGAAAGCTTAGAAATCCACAAGACATTCACTTTCTAGGGCAAGATACTCTTTCGTTTAAAGCACTGTAATATATCCAGCCAGCAGTGCTCACAGGGCAAAGGAAGAGTGCTACACTTACTAGGTTTGATATCCAGGTGTACAAGGCCAGAGTTGTGGATGTATTTTAGCCCCATAGAGACTTGTAACAAGATCTCCTTCAGCTCTGCTTCAGAGAAATACTGTCCACGTTTTTCATTTTCCAGCAGTGCATCTTGGAGACTTCCACCTAAGAGAAAATAGTCAAAGACTTTATGGAGCAGCGTTTTTAGAATATAAATTATTGACCAGAGCACTTGCAGGCTTACTAGTGACATCCCTGACCAGACCTGGATATCACCACTTGACACCAGCCTTCCCATTGCCTTGGAGCACCCTGCTGCCTGCCGGGCACTAAGCAACTGCAGTTCTACCTACAGCACCAAACAGGCTGACCTAGTAGTGATGCTGCTGCAAGTCTACAGAGGAGAGGTTTATTACTTTTATCTTTATAGGCATAAAGCAGGTATGCGAACAGTGGAGCAATGAAATTAATCCCACATCCACTGGTGGTAAAGAATGCAACATCTGACAAAGCAGGGAAATTCTGTGCATCTCCATTAAGGCAGCTTGGCTATTTCACAGGACTAGCAAATACCATTGCCTCACTCTCCATCAGTTTTCTTTTCACCGCTTCTCCTTTAGTCTCAAAAGTTCATTCACTGGAACAAAAATACATTCCTGTGTTTCACAGTTACCTCCACCAGATTTAGAGTTACTCTGAACTGCTATCACCAGTGATCACAGCTGCCAGGCTGCAACACCAGACGAGCAAGGAGAGCTACACACCAACACCACCTTTCACAGCTCCTCTGGTAGTCAGAGGTGTCTTTTCCAGCATCTCCCAACAAGCCACATGGCCAGAGCAAACTTGGGTGAGTGTACCACCCTGCTTGCAGCACCAGTGAACAGTTCACCCCATTATTTAACTCCAGTCCTGAGCAGGCAGCTGATGAGACCTTTCTCCTAGCCAAGAGGACTGTAAGATACTCATCTTAAGTGCACCCATCCCAACACCTCAGCCTTTAATAGCACCGTTCTTACCATTACAATGCTCATTTTGGATAATCATGTGATCATCTTCTGCCCACGCTGAGTAGTAGCGCACAACATGGGGGTGGTGTCCAAGGACAGCGTGAGCATAAACCTCACGCAATGCCAGCTGCCTAGAGAAGCATGCACAGAAAAAGTATTGGGGACAGGGCATCAGGGGCTGCTCGGGACCATGAAAAGAGCCATATGTTGTAGCCTGTCCTGGGAGAGGGAAAGCAGAGGTATTTTGGACTACTACTTCGGTTTTGGCAGACTGACTAGCTCTCAACTACTGAAGCAAAGCCCAACCCTTAAAAAGGATGTTCAGAAACACCACATCAAATTAGTTGAGTAGCTGTCAAAAATACTGAACAAGTCTTTTTTTTAAAGAGGAAGAGGCAGATTTGAAGCAATTGCTTCAGTATGTCAGCACGCAGAACAACTGCACGGTCAATACAGATGCAGAAAGGCTGCACAGTGGGGTAGGGCAATGCCACAAATGAGCTGTTTAACAGTTATTAAAGACAGACTGGCTGTGTGGATTTGAGGAGCTTGGTAAGTTGCCATGTCACTTTACAATGCCTGGGGATTCTTCTCTGACATTCATATTCAGCAGACCTAAAGCTGTAACTTTCTCCACCTTCCTACTTGTTAGAGTGACAGCAGCCAGCTTTTGCTCCTACCACACTTCTCAGATACCTTTAGGTCTACACTCCTTTCCCATCACACCTCCCAAAAACACATCCATCATTTCAACCAACAGTTTCTAGCTAGCACACTCACTCATCCGAGGATCCTGCCAGAGGCCTCTTGGAGCGTTTGATGGCATAAACACATCCATCAAGGCGCTTGATGCACTTGTAGACAGAGCCAAATTCTCCCACACCAATCCTTTCTAGCTCCAGAAATTCCTTCTTGTAGCGGGAAACCATATTGCTCTCTTTCAGAGGACATCTCTAGAAGGTCATAAAAACAGCAGAGACAGCAGTATGAGTTGAAAGTCAGATAACATTTGCCATGTTTTTAGAGATGTGTAGCATTTACCTACACAGAGCTCCCATTTTGCTCCCTCTCCCATTCTGGATTCTACGTATGCATGCAGATACGCTTCCAGTCCTTCCACTTAAAGAGGTCGCACTCTTTCTGGCCACCTAACAAAGGCCATCTTGACCTGACTTGGCCAAGATTTTTTTTTTGTTTGTTTTATTTTTAAATCATGACCTGCTAGCCGTAGTTAGAAATCACAGCTAAGGAGTAGGGAAGCAATCTAGTTGGCTGTATATGCCTAAACACCCTTGGGTTATTGCCATCATCTCTTCTCTTGGCAGCCCTGCCCAGTTCCTCGATCCATGGCTGATGAAGTCAGGCAGGGAAGAACAGTGGGGAACAGAGTACTTGTCTTTAGCCCACGTACTGCAGACCTGAAGACCTGTTACCAGCCTTGATAGGTGGACATCCAGTATTGCTGAATTAGCCAGACTCACATACAGAGCTTGGGTTTCAATAAGAGGTATGACTACCCTGGGTCCAGGAGAAACTTGGTGCCTTAGTTTAATGCAGCCCCAGTAACATAAGAGCTGCTTTACTCTGTTAGTCAAGAGTGCCTGCAGCAAGGGCATTCTGCATCAGTCCAGGCTCTCATCAGGCTTGATGCACCAGCTGTGACTAACTGCACATCATCATGTCTCAGTATTTGTATTTCCAGCTATCTCCTCACCAGGAGCCACTTTTCCACGAAGGGCTAAAAGCCTGCAGATCAGCTGGAACATTATTGCTACAGTAATAGACCCCAGGGATATAGAAGATGCTAGTACTGCATGTAGAGTCATGTCTACTGGCAGGGGAGGTAAGCAAAGAAGAAAAGATAAGCAGTGGAGCATGAAGTGAACAAGAGAATGGACTAAGTGGTTTTTCTTTATCATCCTGCATCCCGTACAGGGATGGGGGTTCACATTGGACTGCTTTCCAGATAAACCACTGTTGTGATTGCTGCTAGACTGATATGACCTTAAAGCAAAGAGGTAAAGAGTTGGCTCCTACAGCCAGGAAAATGGGTCCATATCAAACAGTAACTCTTCACAACAGGCTGCATTTCATAAGGCAACTGTATATTACAGTATCTTAACTCAGGAAATAAATACAAGTCCTAGTAGTTTTATACCTGTAGCATGCTCAATTTTAATCACTGAAGCAGAATAATATTTCAGTAAGTCACAAGTAATTTGAGGCTTCCATCTAAAGAAAACAGTAATTGTGGTAGCCCCGGATGTTGCGTGGTAGAACTACAGCTGCGTAGTAAATCTGCCGCAGACCTGTTTTTCTGCAATACCAGTTTTCTCTGCTAGAGGGCACTGGACATTATTCTTCCAGTAAGCCTAAGTACCTCACAGTTACAGCGAACAGTTCCACCTACCTGCACAAGAGATGTTTACTTAGAGGTGCTGCTCAGGAAAAATGGAGCTTTTTGCCACACCTGAATACAGATGTGATCCAGAAGCCACCTGGATGAGTGGTTTTCTTCCAGATAAAATGGAAAAGGAAGGGCAACTGGACCCAGCTCTGCCGGCATGGCTGGGGGTACGGAAGACCTTGCTCCTGCCCCACGCAGCCAGGCCAACACAGCCTGCCACAGAGGTTTGTCAGCAAAGCACAGGCATCAGCAACAGCAAGACAGATTGGTTCTGCATTTTAAGGCAGTGTCTGCTGTTCTGTAACTACACAAACCATAGCGGGGTCTATCATGGACCCAGAGAAGCACAGGCTCCCCAGCTGGACAAGAAAGCCCAGGACAGGGGGCAAGGGGAAGCCCAGAGCCCTTTGCACAGCTCTTCCACCACACCAAAGACCAGCAGGAGTAGAGCAAAGGGCAGCAGCAGGGAGAGGCCCAGCAAGGGTGCACTGAGCTCTTTCTCCAGCACTGCCAGCAAAGCTTCAGTGTAGAGCCAGATTAACACTGATTCACAGCTGGCCTCATTAGAGCCTCATTTGTGCACTGGTCAGAGTGGGATTTTCAGCCAGTGAAAACTTGTTTTCCATACTTGCTATAGCAAAGTACACAGGTCCACAGATGTAGGTAGCTCTGCATTTACTGACACTATCACTTTTCTCTAGATGAGTCCCTTTTTTCTGTACCTCAGCTTTCCTCACACGATGGTTGCACACAGTAGCCAAGGTTGCTAACTAGCACAATATACTGTTTGTGGTATTCAAGCATTAGAAGTATTGTCTTAGCTCACCTGATGAGAGCTACAGCAAGACATTTGCCTTCTGAAGGTGAATAAAGAATTTGCTGCCTCATTTCATAAGTTTGCCATTGTGCCTACTGCAGTTGAAGCTCAGATCTTGATACTCATCCACACCAGAGCCATTCAGATCAAGTCTTTGTGTTTGTGGTACAGGTACATACATTGTTTGCAATATAGAAACCATGTTACCCTTACATCCAAAGATGCTCAGTACACTTGTTCATAGCTATGGTAATGCACACGCTTCTTCAAACCACAAAGGTACTGTCATTATTTACAGTAATATAGCAATACAGTAATTGCTTTCCCTCAAGGCAAGGAGCTGAAATTATTATAGTTCCCAGAATGACCTACTGACCAAAATAGATGAGTCTTAGGATCACTTGTCAAAGTTTGATCTGCTTTAACACAAGTTTCCTTTCAGAATTATTTCCAAGTTTGCCGTCTCAAATGTTAACATCAGACATCCAGCTTGGAATTATTCTGTCAGAGGTACCCATCTTCTGTCACAATGCCATGATTTATTCACCTATTGGAGTTTAAGTTTCATCAAGCACTGTATCTTTGCTAGCATCTTGTGCTCTCTGTAGGAGGTTATGTAGAGGCACTTACCTTGGTACGTAGATCCTGTTTTAATTGGCTTCTTGGGTCAGGATTCCTCCTATAACAGAAGTTCAGGAAAGTCTAGATGCATCGCTTCAGTCCAACCACCAACTAAGATTTGACACGAAAACATCTCACAAAACAATCAAATCCCATCCTACAGATGTATTTTGTAAAGAATTAGTATGCAGTGAGGTTCTAAGCGAAGCCTGAAAGGCTGTAGACTCAAGCTAGGAAGTCTCAGTCAAAAAAAAATCTTCCATATATCAATTTTTGTAGTGCCCACAGGACACAGAAGCATCATTCAGGGCGACTTCCTGCTGGCTACCTTATTTCTGGTGAAGATACATGGAAAATGGCCTTGCATAACAAGCTCCTAGTGATGGAGAAAACTGCCCTGCTGTGCTTTCAATGGGGTGGGGAGAAGCCTCTGTGCTCTTACAGCTGGGGCTATGAAAGACAAACATCATTGTAGTACACAGGTACTTGACTAAGTTTGTGTTGGCTAACCCAAACCAGATTTGGACCAGAGCTTTTGCAGGTCAATGATATCAAGTTCCCACCTTAACAATCTATAAGACATGCAAACATGCACATCTTCTGAGTCCCAGACGTGGGCATAAACCAACCTAACTCCACCCCACCTGTGGTCAGGAGAGAGGTGCAGTTTTCTTCTAAAGCCAAAACACTGGGGTTCACTGTTGAGCCCCCACTTACATTTCTGAACAAGTGAAACTATTGGTTTTACTCCTATTTCTGTTCTATTACCCTCATGTCTGCTGATGTTTGTTTTTCATCAGTGAATACGACTGAAGTGGATGATTCATCATTAGCAAATAAGTCTGGGTACTAGATGTCTCCTTCATTACTTATCTCATTCAAACAGACTCCTTCCCACCTGTTATTTAAGAGCAGTTCACTTACATCTCTCCTCTGACTTTCCGCTTGCCATTAGGAAGAAAGAGCATTTGCCGGTATGACTCTGGTGTAAAGGGATTAATATTGACAAGAGAAGATTGGATAGAGTCATCTGAGTCAGCGCCAGGAGTAAATCTCAGATGTCGGAAGCCTTTGGGTGGGACCTTTGACCCAGGTGAAGGGAAAGCTGTCTTGGATAACAGGCTCTGTATTGAGGGGAGAAAAAAAAAGCCATGAGCCAACAAATGTTTTGTTGCTGCCATGTCAGAATAAAACCACTGCTGTCCTGCAAATGAAGGAGAACTCAGCTCCCTTCCTTAGGATAAGGGAAATCAAACTCTACATGCTTAGTTTAGTCCTGACAGCTTTCTCCTTCTTCCACAAAACGTTAAGTTCATTACCAAGCCCTTTCACTGTTCTCTGCTGTCTTGGGTGAAGGCTGCAGAGACACTTCTACAAGC
Source organism: Cygnus olor (assembly GCF_009769625.2). Taxonomy (NCBI): domain Eukaryota; kingdom Metazoa; phylum Chordata; class Aves; order Anseriformes; family Anatidae; genus Cygnus; species Cygnus olor. The sequence continues at coordinate 61,682,547 of NC_049169.1, read as the reverse complement.
TCAGTCCTCAAGAGGAACCAGCTGTTCATCTTTCCCACCTACGGAGCCACAGAAATTGCACGATGGTTGCATTAACACAGAAGACACAATTTCATCAAACCTGGACTGTTACATCAGTCTGGCCAGGATGGGTTTGCCAGGAAGATAAGGTAGGACACGACCTGAGTTCCCTTCTGGTTCCTCAGCAGTAAGCAGCATTACAACAGAAAATGTGTTAGAAATATTTGGATATGGCTACTGACAGAATAACCAGAAAACAGGTCCCCTTGAGCAACAAAACTAAAGTTTCAGAAATTAAATTCTGAAGGAACCTCTGTATAGTCTAGTCCCACTTCCCACAAAAGACAGGCCACTAGTTTTCAGCCTACCAGGCTAAATTCCTGCCCCCAAGTAAACCATAACTTAAGAAAAACACCTATCTTGATCCAAAGATATAAAAATCAACTAACTTTGTGATATTTGAACCCTTCACTAACTACCAGCTTTTTTGAAATAAGTCTAGTTTTTCAGTTCGCATCTGACTTGTTTCAGTTTCAAGGTGGCAGTAAGAAGTCCAAATGGGTTTTTAATATACCTCTTTCTCCTAGAGGAAAGCCCTTAGAAAGACCTTTAAATCCAGAACTCTCTACCATGAGGATCATGATACCTGTTTTTTTGATCCAACAGAGTTGCCTCTTGTGATTCTGGAGCCACATCTTCACTGATATCTAGAACTCCTCCCACCCCTCCCTGATGTTTCTAAAGAAAAGGTAGTTGCACTCAGTATTGTGCATCAGCTAAACTGATGCTGCACTGAGGGATATAGTTACTTCTGGGACATTCCTATATTTCAATACCATACTGATAGTTTCAGCTACTGGGTTATTATAACCCTAAAGTCCATCTTGATCACTTTCTCAAGCTCCAGTCTGTATACCCTTGTTCTTTGTTGGAAAGTTGTTGGAAAGCTTCTGCATAGAGATGTATCAAAAGCAGTATATGCTTAAGTCCAATTTACCTGGGAGCCAAGAAGCTCTATAGACTTGTGGCTACGATCTGGTCTAGCCACAAGTCAAGAAGAGGATATGAAATACCATCGCAGCCTGCTGTTGCATGCATGCAGTTTCCATCTGCCTTACTAGAGCTCTATTCCATAACCAGATTTGTCTCCTATAACATCTGAGAGCAGCTGCTAACACACAGGGTGAGCAAGGCAGCTACCGTAGCTATCTCTAGCAATTTGTTCAAGGATTGGGTATGCACACAACATGTAGTTGTCTGCCTGCTCTGCCACACGTCTTAGCTGGGGCTCCAGTGCTTATCTGCATGCAGTTAGACATGGCTCTGCTCATACCCTTTCTCCCACCTTCAAATGTTCCATGATCAGTGCCCCCAGCCACCCTTACAGGCAGATTGAGGCCTTTAGAGCCTGTCTACTGCAGCTTACTAGAAAACAAAGTGGAGTGAGGCCCTTTAGAGCCACTTCCCCCGGAGAGGGGCAGGGCACTCCTCAGTACCTACAGCTGTGTAGTTGGTCATGTGTGGCCATAGAGCCACCCTTCTCTCCACAAAGCCACATTTCTAGAGGGGAGCAGAAACAGAAGCACTTTGATGGAAGTGAGAAGTCAAATCCTAACTCAGAAGTATTAAAGCAACCAGCCTACCAATAGAGGAGGAACATTGCGAGGCCTGGAAGAGCTCCATTTCATCACAAGTCTTGAATGGTAGAAGCCAGCACACACAACAAGAGATATTTAGGAGCAGAGAAGCTGCCTCCAAGTCCGCACTTGCGCTCACAGAAGACAGGATCAGTTGTATTATATTCTATACAAGAAGCTTCATGGAAAGTAAGGGGCCAAGACCATTCTCCTAACAAGCCAGATAAGTAGATAAGTGACATCTTAGAAGAGCAATGCAGAGGAAGACGGGCTAGTTTTCCTCCACAAGCATACATTGATTTGTTGCCCTGAGAACGAACTCCTGCATTCCCCAAGATCACCGAACAGCTCAGTTACATGCAAAGAGAGAAGCGACATCAATGAACAACGAGCTGGTTGGAAGTCTTCCAGCCTCACTAGACAAAGTAACGCCCAGCAGCAACGTCACCCCCAACATGTTCTTTCAAGAGAAAACCCACTTTCATCCAAAAATGAGCTGAACAGAGCATGCAGTGTGGACAGCTGCCTGCCTCCAAGCTCCCCCTGGGGCAATGAGCACCTCGAAGAGGCACATTTGTCCCTCAGGGAGCACAGTGCACACTTCCTACAGAGATGATACAGACATCCAGTGCCCTAAGCAGAGTATGAGGGACACATGGACAGCCAAGGCATATGGCCACTTTTTTTTTTTTTTAAAGTCTGGCTGAACTAATACCAGTTAAGTAGTTTCAACAACAGCTTGGAAAGAGTCAAAACTCCTGCTCCCACACACAGGTTTCTATTCACACTTGGAGAATAATCACTCCATAGCTAAGGAGCCTGCTGTCCAGGTTTCTAACAGAAGAGAAGAAGGCTAACAATGGTTAGCACTAAAAACATACTTTCCACAGAGCTAGAACAGACTCCCCACATCACACGCTCAGCAATACCCCAGTGATGCCACAGACCCTGCCCACCAGGACACAGAGGTGGTGTGTGACATTACCTTGGGAGTGTGTGGGGTGTCACAGAGCTGCAGCTTCTTCCAGGTGATGTGCAGTGGTGTCTCAGCATTGCCACGGCTCCTGGTCACACCCAGGGAAGTCTTCAGGGTAGGACTCACCCAGGCTTTTGTCCTGCTCAGGAAAATCTCACTGAGTTTCCTGTGAGGGGTCACAGGGAGAGGGCTGTCCCCTTGCCAGTTCTGGGAGTCGCAGCTCCTGAGAGGGCTTGAACTCAGGGTATCCTCCTCATGTAGGCTTCTCTCTTCACCCTCTTCTCCACAACTGGAAAAATCCAGCCTCTGAATGAAATCATCGCTGCTGTCCCAGTCATCCATTTCACCATATGAAATGGAACAGATAGAGCTGATCCTGGCCTGTTCAGATAGAGGGAGAAGGGCAGAGGGAGAGGAAGGCAGCATTATTTACACAAGCAGAATAACTGCCCCCTCCCTTAAGGCACACATAACTAACATTTAATTTCATTGATTAAGGATTGTCCCAGAACTCCCAACTACAAATCCTTTCAGCTATCATTCGTAGGACAACAACAGCTTTGACTTCCACTTTGCTGGTGCAAATCAAATAAAACCCAGAAGTCACTACCTTTCCCAGTGAGCTTCCAAGGGAAGTTCTCCACCCACCAGCACTTCATCAACTACTGTCGTCACAGAGACTGAGCTACCAAACCCTACAGAGCAAAGCGCGACAACCCTCCCCCACCCTTCTCTCTCTTAAATTCCTCAAGTAGAAAAAGGAGACTCCACTCCACCTACAGCTGTAAAAGCAGAGGGACCCCTAAGCTGTTACCAAACACCTTACAGGGAGCCCTCCTCCTGCGCATTTATAACCACCTTACACCTGCCCCATTGCTAATGGGAAGCAGCTGGAGCTCGGCAGCACCTGCGTATGGCTGCTGGTGGCTGGGGGGCTGCTGTGGGTCTGGATCTGCTGTGCCTGCAGCCAGCTCTACAGGGAGCCAGTGCTCCCTCTGAGTCATCCCCTTGCTTCTGCACGCTCTTCCCTCCTCCAGCTTCCCGGCCCTGCGGGGAGGTGATGCTTGCTGACAGCCAGGCTGCTTCGTGTTAATCCCACGGGGGATGCAGTCTCCGTGGGCTCAGCTTACATAAACGATCAGTCTGATGGGGACAGACCCTACTAGGTCTGAATTTGGGCTTCCTGCGTTTAGACGTGTGTTAGTTTGGAAAGCATTACCGCCTGCACTGGGAGGTTCATAGCCTAAGTTACAAAGTGCTAGACTTCATGAGGAACCACACGTGGGTCTCGTTGTGGGTTCCCATCTCAAGCTGTCACGTATGTGCCCGGGGAGAGGAGGGGGACACTGGCCATGCCAATGCCAGTGGCACACGCAGGTGGTCTGCTGTCGCTCAGCAGGAGCAGGATGAAGCCTGTGTTTTGAACAAGGATCAGAACTAGCTTTAGTGAGCTGAGAACAAGGTTACAGAAGCCTTTTCTCTAAGCATCAAGGAGGGCTGCTGGAGGGACGTGCAGAAAGTGGAAGCAGTCACAGCCCAGAAGAGACCGGGGCTTGTCAGCACTGGCGTGTAGTTGCCAGTGCACAGGTCAGGGGGAATTCCCTCCACGAAATAAAGGGACATGTCAACGTGAGGTCAGTTGACCCTCATAAGCTGGCCTTTAAATTAAAAGTGTGGCCATCTGGGTCTCTGAAGTTGCCTGCTAAGACCGTGACCAGCAGTTCCCTTGATACACACCACCAAAATGGTATTAGGACATGCCAGGCACTCAGTATTGTTTTCACAGCTCGCATCTGGCCCAGAGGTTGCAGCATTTCTTCCAGGCTCCTGCTGCCTTGCAGACCCACTTCTCCCATGGCACAGCTGCTGTCCTGTTGTCCCTTTTTTGTCCTTTTTGTTGTTGCTTTTGTTATTCTTAGGGGCTATGGGTAGCCATTCCTCTAAGGAGGAATGCGAGATGTAAAGGAGGAAAGTTGGACCCAGTATGAAGAAGGCTCTACTCATTACTCTTGCATCTACCTAAAAGCCACCACATTTTCGCTTCTTATTTTTTCTACTCAAAGATATGGAGACAATTTTCCTAGCCCTCAATTGGAGGGAAAATTTGCTCATTTTCTGTTGAAAGAGAGTTTTTCTCCTCAAACAGTCATATTCCCTCTGAGCTGAAGTCTTTTTGATCTGGTGAAGCAAGGAAGCAGAGGACGTGGCCCTTGGTTTTAAACTTTGCACATCCCCAACAAATGATGTCCTGTTCCCTCCTGCTGGGACAGGACCACAGAGCAAAGCGGGCTGGGCGCCACCCTGCGCGTGTGGGCCAGGGCTTATATTTGGGATTTGTTTCCCCCACTGGGCTAGCGTGGGGACGCACCGGCAGCTGTGTCTGTGCTACTGTGCGGATGACAGAGAGGGGAGAAAGAGGCTCCCCCTTTTTTGTGTGTGTGTGCAGGGCTGGTTTTTTTCCCCTTTGCCCACCACCTTCCACGGGAACCTCCGTCTGCTCCCCGCCGCCTGCAGCTCCGCCAGGTAACCTCGTGCTCGGGCTCCGTGACACCGAGCGCCCGCTCAGCACAGGAGCCGCCGGGGATGAAGTTCACAGGGAACGGCTGCTGGGGGCACAGGAGGGGGCGGACACCAAACCCCAACGCCCAGCTGCCGGCGGCAGGCCCCGCCCGCTCCCCGCGCTAACCCCCGCCCGCAGCGGCCCGCCCCGCCCCGCCGTCACCGCCCCCCGGTCGCCCGGCGCTGCTGGGCCCGGCCCGGCCCGGCTCGGCTCGGCTCGGCGCGGCCATGGTGGAGCGGGGGGACGAGGCGCCGCTGCTCTTCTGGGCCGAGGGCCCGGCCGTGGGGGCGCCGCCGGCCGCGGCCGATGCTGGAGGAGGCGGAGGTGGAGGTGGAGGAGGCGGCGGGCGGCGCCTGGCCGGCGGCTGGAGCGCGGCGCCGTGGGGCGGCGCGGAGGCGGCGGGGCCGCCGCGGGCGGAGGAGGACCCGGACCAGATCGTGGCCGTCTTCGTGGTCACCTTCGACCCCCGCACGGGTGAGGGGGGCCGGGAATGGGGCGGTTCGGGGCCTGGCGGCCGCACGGGTGCCCAGGGGGCTCGGCTGGAAGGCGCAGCTCGGGGAGCGGCTGGGGGATGCGGGGGGTCGCTGCCGGCCAGCCCTGCGAGCAGCTGCCCCTTCCCTCCGGGGGCAGAGCCGGCAGGGGGGTGTCTGTAAAGCACGGCGGTTCGGCGTGCTTTGGGGTTGAGGTGTTGGAAAGGAGGGCCCTGAAAGAGCAGACCACGTCCCCGTCCCGAACCGAAGATCCCTAGGAAGCGGTGAGAGCTGACCCCAAGTGCTGTCAGCACCGCGCTGCCGGACAGGTGGGCTGCTGTGCCCCAACACCAGAGGGCTTCCAAAAATGTACCCGTCCCGTACTGCGCCAGGCGCAGAGCCTGGGGTCACGGGCTCCTGGCTTGTCCAAACCTGACGTGAGGTTGGCCGACATCTCCCCGATGGGAGGTGTTTGTCCTAAGTATCCAAACCGCGGAAGGGTTTGGGCGACCGCGGCGGCAGCAGGTTGTCTGTCAATGTGACAGCATGTGCCTTCTACGAAATGGTGAGATTTTCTTGGTTGGCAGGAAGCTTAGCTTTCTCAGGAGTTTGTCTGAACCAGCTGTTGCTTTGAAAGAAGTCCAGGGAGAGTTGGGAAACAGCTCTTCTCACATCTGATGTGCAGTTAGTGCGGGGCGTCATCAGCCTTGTAATAGTCCGTCAAGTCCAGGAAGATTCGGTACCGGTGCTGAACGTAAGGAGCGTGATATGGCTGCGAGGAACACATCGACAGATCTCAGCGTCACGGGTGGAAGGCAGACCGCCCCGTGGAGGATGTGGGCTCGGAAGAAAGATCTTGGAGCTGCAGTGGTATGAACTTGCTGGGGCTGGGAGCAGGAATTCCTGGGTCAACCGCATCACATCTTGTGAAGGACTTGTGCAGTGTGCGTGAGAGTACCTGGTCCCTGTGTGGGACTTAAAGGCGATCATCCGCTCGGTGTCCGAGCCAGAAACCTGGCTGGTCCTGCCCAGGAGGGGCACAGCACACCTCCTTTGGTGGCTCGCTCAGGAAGGCAGAATTCCTGGTGCTGGCTGGGAGGGTGACTGCATCAGGTGATGCCTGCTCAAATACGGGGGAGCAGTAGCAGTTCTACTTCACTGTAGGAGGAGGATGTGGTAACTGAGCAAATAAAGACTGTAACAGGTTCCCTCCCAAATTGAAAAGGGCTTGAAGCAGACAAGCTCAGTGCCTCTAGCAGGTGCGTGTGCTGGGCTCACAAAGGTCGGTTATGGGGTTGCGAGGCCACTGTTATGGTCCCACTGTGCCTGGGGCTCTGGCGATGCTTGTGTGAGTGGCTGAACCAAGGGGTCAGAGGCAGTGTCTAGACCAGTGGTGGTCACCCCACGTGCAGCATGGTAAACCTGTGGGACTTGAGAGGGAGCTCTTTTCATGGCTATTACAAGGACTAATGCGCTGCGAGCTAGGTGCAGAATGGTGGCAGCCCAGGAGCCAGTCACGCAGTCTTCTCTTTGCTCCCTGCCCTTTGGCAGTCATCTCCTTAAGGGAGTAATGAGCTGGGAATGTCCTGAGACTTGAAAAAGTGCGAGCACCTGGTCTGTGCAAATGCTGCCCCACAAAGAGCGCAGTCCCAAGGTGTTTTAATGAGTTTAAACTGAATTTCCTGGTACACATGTTCTCTCGGGCTGTGAGTAACCGAAGACCAGAGATTATCTTGGGCAGCAGTGGGGATACATCCACTGGTGTGATCTACTTGGCATTAGGCTCCAGCTCATGTGCTCTGCTAGACTCATATTTGTTTTGGGTAAAGCAAGCAAAAGAGAACAGGACAATAAATTTTGCTGTGGGAAGAAGATAAAGAAAGATGAAGTCAATGGCCACATCCTCTCTGTCAGAATACTGTAAAAGAGGCTGAACCGTCTTAGCCCTTTTTCTGTGATGGTGATGACAGACAACCTTGTGGAGGTCCTGCGCAGTCTGGTGGCTTACAGGGTGATGTGACTAACGGGGGAGGAAGCGAGGGAAGAAATGCATTTTCCACCAGTAAACATAAAAGTGTTGTTTTTCTGTCCTGCATTTCTTCCATCTAGGAAACTGAGCCAGAATACTGCTAGGTCTCACTGTGTGCTTCTCCTGTCCTGGCACAACACAGTAGCACTGCACGGCTGGGGACCCTAAAGACCTTGGGAAATACCTAGCGGTGAGGAGGGCCAGGTGATGACTACACTGCAGCCACCAAGTGCTAGCATTGTCATCATTTCTGTGAGGACCTAAAAGTCCGGGGGAGAGAAAGGACAAGGAAAAGAGCACACCAAAAAAGCACTAATTTTACACACCAGAAACCAAGAGCGCGGTTTGTGACTTGGCCTGGTGCTGGGAGATCTCCAGATCTCCAGGTTTGTCTCTCGGCACAACCTCTCGCCAGCTCTCTAGCACTGCCTGACTCTCGCTTGGAAAGTTTCCTGTGCGCACGAGAGCTGCTTTATGCCCAGGGAAGGGAAATGCTTCCTGTTTTTCTGCATTACTCTCTCCTCCCTCCTCCTGTTTTTCATGCAGGCTGGCAGTTGCTATTGCATCTGGGTGAAGTCTCTCCTTTGTTTGCTCTGCTGTTTCACCAGACTGACTTTTTTTTTTTTTTTATCTCCACGTTTGCTCTCCGACTGCCACGTCGCCAGTGCATTCATAGGGCAAGGTGGCGTGAGGAACTGCCAGGAGCACAGGTGTGGATTGCTTATGTCAGCTCCCAGTGACAGATCCCAGGGAAAAAAAAAGCTACCTGATATGCAAGTAGGTTTCATGGATACGCATAGGATAAGGCTCTGTTTCAAGACATCTTTTCCTTCCTTGCTGTTGCAGCACACCTGCTGTTTGAGCCGTGTCCACATCGACGCCTCTAACGAATGGTATAGCGCTTCGCAGTAGTACTTCTGACTAAACTGAGCAAAGGCAAAGTTTCCTGTGCTCGATGGTGCTCTTGCTTACTGATGTATTAATATATAAGCGATGACCAATAGGTGATTCTCTGTGATGCAAGGCTTAAAAGAGGATCTAGCCCTAACCCCGGTTTTGCGGTTAAGAGGCGATAGTCTTAAGGGCTTACTTCCTTGCTCTGTCAAGGAAGGGTCTTGTGCCTTTAAAAACAAAACAAACCCACACAACAAAAGCCAACATCTATATATAATATGCAAAGCCTACAGGGGACCGTGCAGGCTGCCATGATGTCACTGGCTTTCTCTGCCAGCCTTTCACACTTCTTAAAGGCGACGGTGCCTGGGAGCGGAGCTCCATGCCTTCCCGCGGCTGTGCCCAGGGTCACCAGGCTGCTGCTGCTGCTGCCGCCCAGCTGGCACGGCGCCGTGGGAGAGGTGTGCTCGGGGACTGGGAGCTCTTAGCTGGATGCAAACTCTCTCTGGTTGCCACACTTATGCTGCTGTATTTTGAAGTCCTTGCCAGGCAGGGCTGGGGGAGGTCTGCTGAATACAATATCTGTGTGAGAAGAAAAATAGCCCGTTTAAATGTCAGCAGCTAAACCCAATTCCTGTGCGAGTTTGCATGCATATACTTATGCAGGATGAGTAATAACACAAGAGGCAGGCCTCAGAAATAGAGCTATTTAAACATGAGGCACCTATTTCTAAAAGTCTGGGCTAAGCGTAGGGCCCTTGCAAACGTACATGCTGTGTCCATGCAAGCGCGGCTGCGACGCTTATCCCTAAAGGCAGGAGGAAGGACGGGGGCAGTTGAAAGCATCTTTGTGCTGCATCTTCCATTGCATTATACCAAAGAACTTTTTTTTTTCCATTTGGTTTTAAAAGTAAGTTGCATTATTTCAAATTCATTGAAATGAAAACACTATTTCAAATACCAGCGGCTGAGCCTAGAGCACGTCACTGCAGCAGTTGTGTCCAGATGAGCAGGTTAGACTCTGAATTGTATGGAAGAGCCTGAGAAGTGCCCATTTTCATCCGTGGTAAACTTTCCAGTGGCAAGGCAGGACTTTGTCAGCTCTAGGGACTTTCTGTGACTGCTCTATCAGGCTCCTCACGTGGCCTTTTCTGTTGAACAACTGCATGCTTTCAGGCTGGGCTGTCAGGTGACAGGTGTTTGCTAATTTTGATCTAGTTTGTAATTCATGTGCTTTTTGTGTGGTTATTCTAGCATGCACAAACATGTTGCAGTGCTTGGAACTCCCCGGCCTCCAAATTAAGCTTTAGCTAACTCCTCCTACCCTTCCAAAAAAAAAATAGAGAGAAATTCTAGGGAGTAGTGACGATCAGGATGCTGGCTTAGGGGTTACTGTTTGACTGGTCCTATAATGCATAGCCAAAGGGAGATATTGATGCTGATCTATCACATAAGCTCACCCTAAAGAGCAGCAGGCCATACTTAGGGTTCTGTCTGTATCAAATACTGGTGTAGGCAGCCTGAAGGGAGCAGTATTAGTGCTACACTGTCCAAGTGCCCCGTGGGGCAGAATGGTAGCTGCTCTGTGATAAAGTGTATAAAGAATAAACCCATAAAGTACCACTAGGTTCCAAAACAACTGGGAAAGTTTTGCAACATCTTGGTGTAGTGCTGCAACAAGTAACATTTGCAAGAGAGGTGTTGAGTACAGTATCACTGCCTCTGTCCAAAACAGTTAAGGAGCTCAGGAGCTGTGTTGGTTCAGTGATACTGGCAACCCAGTGGTGTAAAGGCAGCAACTTGCTGTTGCTGGTGTTGACCCTTTGCTAATGAGCACTGCATCCACGTTCACTCAAATAAATTTGCTTATTTGCAGGCAACATGGTGGAATGGTGTTTACCTCAAGATATCGATTTGGAAGGCGTGGAATTCAAATCCATGGCAAGCGGGTCCCACAAAATCCAGTCAGATTTCATGTGAGTATATCTGAGCTATACTGCTGCTTCTCTGAGCTGTGCATCTACACCACCATCCCTTGATTCAGGACATGCAAGGAAAATACCACCTATGAAGTTAAGTCCCTGCACTGCCGTACTGCTAACCCGTATCTAGCTAAGCAGAAGATACTGATCAGATTCACTCAACAAGGTACGAAGTGCAGCGAGCTATGTGGCATCTGCTGCGTGACAGCTTTGAGCTGTGGAGGTCAGCCAGTGAATGGGGAAGGCCAGCTTCCCAGTGATGTGCAAATTTTAATGCTTATTGGGCAAATCGTACTGCATTGCAACCTTCCAGACAGTCAGCAGAGACCTGCTGTGAAGGCAAGAGAATGGCAGAACTGAAATCGGAAGGATCTTGCAGAAAAAGAACTTAGAAATGATGTGGTTCTTAATTCTGTCAGTGCTTTTGGATCCTTTAAATGTTGTGGTAAATGGTCCTCACTTACTTTCTTCTCCTCCTTCAGCGGAAAGACTTATGGCTAGTTCTCCATTCTCGTGCTTTTACTAGCCCAGTGCTGCAATGCAGCAAGGTTTTGCAATGAGTTGCACTTACACCATTGCTTTTGGTCAGGAATAACAGTTACTTTCTCAAAGACACACAGACTCAACCTTGCGCTCAGCTAGAGCATGCTTCCGCATGCAGGCACCCAAAATATGACTAGGTAGCCGGTCTATACTCACAGCTCCATGCACTGCAGGCTTTTCTTCCTTAAAAGAACACCACTGTGTTGATTGGGTCCTGCATCCTCAAGTGGCTTTCTGAGTTCTTTCCTTACTGGCTGCCATGCTGAGACGTGGCTGCTAGGGGCTTTAGTGGCAGAGGCTCTGGGAACTCCTGCCTTAAACGTCCTGTCCTGTTCCTGAGAAGGCTGAGACACCAAAGGCCAGCCCTTAACCTTTCAGATAGCAAGGTGGGATTTCAGGGGGTTCCTTAAAGAAGGAACTGTGTTCCCAAATCAGTATTTTTGGTGATCACATAGATAGATACCTGTTGTTCATTCCCAGCTTTTAACATTAACTCTTCTGTCAAATGTTTGTCCCCAGTTATTTCCGGAAAGGGCTCTGTTTTGGCCTGGCCTGCTTTGCCAACATGCCCGTGGAGAGCGAGTTAGAGCGTGGTGCCCGCATGAAGTCCGTGGGGATTCTGTCCCCTTCTTATACCCTGCTCTATAGGTACATGCACTTCCTGGAGAATCAGGTCAGGTAAGTTCCCTTGGGTATGGGACTGGCCACTCCCCACCGGGAAAGGTAACATTGCCCCGATGGAGGGTGGTTTTAGATGGGAGTGAGGACTTGGGGAGAATGTCAAGTTATAACTCAAATGACAGGCTCACCAGAGAGAGGGTTACAATTCACAATGGGGAAGGAGAAAAGGAACCCATTCAGCAGCAGCCTGTTTGTTGCTAACAGCCTAGTGGAACGCTATCCAAACCCTACTTACTTTGAAGCACAGTGGGGAAAAAACTGTCAGGGGAGAGCACAAGAAGTTAGCATCCTCTTGTTGAGAGGACAACAAGTTTCTCTCTCCTTTTGAAAGCTATTTTTCTAAGGGCTCACAAAAAAGCCTGTCATGGTGATCCTGGTCAGGTGGATGCCTCAGCTGCATTGAGTGGGCCTGGCCAGGAAAATGGTTCTGGTAGAAGGAAAGCTGCTCCTACCTGAATGTACTTTGAAACAGGATCAGTCCTATGTGTAAATCAGCTCACTGTCTGCTTCATGCCCATGTTCTTTGACTGCGCTGAAAGTTGGTGTTACCCCTGATCCTCAGGCTGCCCTCCTAGGTAAGTCTGTGCAGCTGAGGCACCCGGGGCTCCTTTGCTACGTAGGAAAGCAGATGCTACATGGGGGCAAGGCACTAAATAAGTAGAGTCTGGAGATGCTACAAATCTTTTTCCTTTCTTTTCCAGACACCAGCTGGAGATGCCAGGGCACTACTCCCATCTAGAGGCATTCTATGATGACAAGAAAGGAGTTCTCCCTGATGGCAAGGGCACTGCCACATCCCAGCAGCCTGTCCACTGGCTGCCGTCCATCCACAGATACATGTACCCCGAGATGAAGGTGAGGCAGGGCCTCTGAGGCTTGCAGGAATGCACAGTGTGCTGCTGCTTTTTACCGGTGTCTCATACTTCTTTACATAAGCAGTCACCCCAGCACTTTGTAGGCTGCTTTAGATGAGATTTTGTTACTTGGGCTGTTTGAAGCTGCCGTTCTCTCGTTGCCGTGTGCTGGTCTTGCTCCCACATTCAGACTTAGACATCTGTGCATGTGTCCCTGTTTCACCTCTGAGCTGTTTTCTTCCCTTTCCCTCCACCTGCAGATCACACACCCTGCTGGCTGTATGTCTCAGTTCATCAAATTCTTTGGTGAGCAGATTCTTGTCCTCTGGAAGTTTGCCCTGCTGCGCAAGCGCATATTGATATTTTCACCGCCCCCAGTTGGAGTTGTCTGCTACAGAGGTACGTTTCCAGGGACATCACAGAGCTCTTACATAGTAGGCTGAAGAACTGCAGAAATGCCTGTGGGTATTGAGGGTACAGACATCATGCAGGTCTTAAAAATCCATCACAACCATTCCTTGTGGAGATACAGTTTGGCCTTCATTTACCTATTTCTTACAAAATGCTTTTCTTCAGGCCTTTTGGGTAAAGACGTACCTGGGGCTATCAAACACAGGAAAATAAGACTGCTGAATGCATCTGTGGGATCTAGAACACGCAATTCCTGTGGGAGAGCTGATTATTTCCTATCCAAGATAAGATGTTCCCACTTGAGGAGTTCTGGTGTTCAGAAGTATTTCAAAGCCTTAACCATTGTTTACATAGGAGCGTGTGGGAGAACTGGGTAAGCGGGTTCGTAATGCCCTTGCAGAGACTACTGAAAGCATCTCAGCACATCCTCCTCTTGTCTGCAGTGTATTGCTGCTGTTGCCTTGCCAACGTTTCTCTACCTGGTCTTGGAGGAACTGTCCCGGAGTCCAAACCGTTCTTCTATGTGAATGTGGCAGACATAGAAATGCTGGAGACAGAAGTATCGTATGTGGCCTGTAAGTATGATGGGTTAGGCAGAACTTTTTTAACTTCAGGCTGGAAAATGTCTTGAGACACCGGACTGTGAGTTAAAACTGAAGATAAGATGTGCATGGAATGACTGTCTGCAAAGGCAGGAGAGAACAGTTGGTCTTCAGGGAAAGCAACATGCTGTTCTGAAAAATCTTCTCTGATTTTGGCAGGTACAACAGAAAAGATCTTTGAGGAGAAACGGGATCTCTACGATGTCTATGTGGACAACCAGAATGTGAAGACACATCACGAGCATTTGCAACCACTCCTGAAAATTAACAATGCTGACAAGGAGAAGTACCGACGGCTCAACGACCAGAGGTAACACTAGAGATCTGAGTGATCCTGGGTCTGTTAGCAGAGCAATACTATGTGGGATAGAGAGGACACTGCTCCTTGGTACTTGCCACCTTCTCTTAATATTTCTCAAGCTTTCCACTGCTTCAGCTCATCTCTTTGATTCTGGTTCCACTGTAGCTGGCTGCTATGAGAGTCCCTGAATACTCTGCACACATGTGATCACTCAACCAGTGAACTGGTGGAGCAGACAGAAGGCAGGAAGAGAAGCAGAGTGTGATTCTGTGACTGATCGTTGACGCACCGCTGATCAGTAGCAGAACTGAAAACATTACCCTTGTATCCTGATTTCTAGTCCAGTGCCTTATAAAGGCTCCCTTGCCCCAGATATTGGGGCAAGGGGGCTAATCTGATTTGTCACCAAGAAATGGATGTGAAGTTTTCATTGTTGATCATCATTTCATAATGCTTTGAGCTTCACTGGAGGCACATGCATTTAATCCGTCTCCCTTCTCTCAGGCAGATGTTAATGTATTCTCAAGAAGTGGGTGAGGATTGTAGCTCGTGTGAAGAGGACCTTTTCATCTTGTAAGTGGATGTGTCTAACACTTAGTTGGTCACTGTTGGGCTTAGGGAGCATTTTTCACTGATTTCAAGTTGCGCTAGTGTAGCATATTATGAAACACCATGGTTAACATAATTCCACAGTCAGTTTTGTGTTTCTCTAGGGATCCAAGAGCCAAACTGGTTCTTCCTTTTCAGCTCATCCCCCTTGCAATGCGAGAAGCCAAAGGCAGCCATGTTTGTCTCCACTGGGGACTCTTTAAGTGCTGGAATGGAGAAGGAAACTTTTAAAACAAAACCAGAAATGCAAGATTCCCCTCCCATTTTTGAAAACTTAAACACCGTAGGACTCTTCATGCGAGAAACATTTGGCTCAGGAAAGCACAATGTCTGTGGGAAGCAGGCACTGTACCGCACTGGGGGAGGTACAGCGTGGAGATAAGACCTGAGCTTGAAGGATTAGCCCATTGATGCAGCTGGCTCTGTACTTGGGAAACAGAGGAACCAGAACTGGGTGTAGACTGTGAGGTACAGAATTAGATGAAAACCACACCTGTACCACCTCTGAAGCCCTCCACTGCCTGTTGCTGTTGTTCACAGGCTGCAGCAGTAGGTGAGAAGTTACAGGATGAAATTGTTTGAGGGACTGTCAGCGCAGAACTTTGTGTTGAGCTGCACAGATGTAGTCAGAGCTCTTTTTGAAAAGCCTTTTGTGTTCCTAAGAAAGCACTATGTAAGAAGTAGCTCTCTTTGCTGTGTTCTGCTCCAATAATGGAGAATTCATTTACCCCAATGGCTTACTTAGACGGATAAAAACACTGTTTCTTCCTTTGCTTTATGGAGCTATAGGTCTGATATACCCACTTAATTACCACAAATTGTCAGCTCTAGCTGACAATGGGACTTTCTTCTGAAAAGTGAAATGCCTACCATAAATCAACCAGACAAAAGCACCACTGTAAATTAAAAGTTACTGCTTTGTTTATTCCACCCTTTGTTATAGGGTGGATAGAAACCTCCTACAGTATGACCTAACAGGGTGGGATCTGTGCTTAAAGTGGGTTAAACATGATGCTGGGGCTCTGCTGCCTGTTTGGTAAATATGCTGTCTTTTTGGGGTCCAATGCCATCATCTCAGCTGACTTTACCCTACAGGTTTTTCATGGAGCAGAACAACCGGATATTTCAGACCCTGATGGAAGTGTCAGCCAGCCAGGACAAGACGCTGACAGCTGACCACGCACGAGGCATGGGTCTGGATCCCCAAGGGGATCGAAGCTTCCTTATGGACCTCCTGGAAGTGTATGGCATTGATGTTATGCTAGTCATTGACAACCCCTGCTGCACTTAAACCAAGGCCCAGAGAGATGGGGAACAAAGACAACTTTTTAAAGACTATCTATCAGACATTGCTTAGGAGCATCACTGGAACTCACCACAGCCACTGGACAGATCTCATTTTATTTAATAACTTTATATGGAAAGTATTTATAGTTTTACAACAAAATGTGATTTTATTTTTACCACCTTGATTTCCCCAAGAAGTACCTGCTTCATTTTTTTTGTTGTTGTTGTTTTCATCTCCCCTTCTTTCTCAGTTTTTTTTTTGTTTAGATAGGACCAGTGGCACCTCTGCACCAACCCTCACGGGTGCCAGTGATAGCTAAGTTTTGGCCTAGTCTGGATGCCTGAGGGCTGAGGACTTCAGGAAAGCACTGTGTCTGATGGGGACCAATGTGAAATGCTGTCGCTGAGCTCTCAAGACTTGAGTGGAAAAACCATCCTACCATTTCGTCTTCTACTTGGGGACTGAAGAGAGCTTCAGCACAGGCTGTTAGTTGCCCAGTCTCATAAAACATCTCCTGTCCCACCATGCTTTTAGGTGGGGACAGTTAAACCAATGATAAAGAATGGGACTCCTTTAAACACCCCTCAACCAGCTTTCAGCAGCTGAATTGGAATAAAGCCACCCTTCCTCATCAACGGCAGAAGCAATTCTGGGATGAGGGGGTGCTACAGGAACTAATGACTTTGCTTACCAGAGCGGCACGGTTTCACTTTCAGCACTGGAGGTGGTGTAAACTGTTAAAGACTACACCTACCTATCTCTCGTCTGGAGAAGAGCACCATCTCTACTTAATCCCTCCTTCTGCTTCCTCTGGTTTTCAGTTGTATTGAACCTGCTGCTTTGGATTAAAATCTTCAAACCAGCAAGACGGTCTCGCACTGAAGAGGGACCACCATCACTGAGCCACTTTGCGGTCACTACGCTCTCCAGTCTCAGCTCAGATGAAGCTGGGCAGGATTGGGTTGAATTAAGTATATTCCAACTAATGGCACTAGCCCTTTCTTTGTAGCAGACAGTACTTGCCCTGCCTTTGAGTTAATACTGCCTGCCAATCCTTTGTCAAACAGCCTCCAGCACTGCCTGCCGCTGTCCTTGTCTTCGTTGTGAGACAGACAGCAGTATGCGACCTTCCAGCTGGGACAACTTTACGGTTTGCAGGTGGCTCCCTTGGAGTTTGTTGTTCCTAACTGGCTGGAAGCACTGGTTAACAGCAAGCCTTTTTCTTCCTGAGCAGAGGAGCTGTAGAATCAGATGAATAGCGTTCCTCAGTCTTTTACTGTGAAAAGATAGGATTCACCTGATACAGGGCCAGTTTCCCTCCAGAAAGGCTATGTCTGTAAAGGGTAATCCCTTTGCCACGCAAAGTCCAAGAATGGTACTGCGGCTTGTAGGTGTGACATACTGCTTTGTCCAAAATCCTCTGGCCAGTAGTAGCATCAGCTTTAAGCTAACTGTTCTTCCTGAACTATCACCATGCCTACTTAGCTGCTGCTTCTACTGTAAGAGACTTCAGCACTTTGAAGCCTTTCTGCAGTTTGTAGAAATGCAAACTGTAGTTGGTGTGTACATTTACCATAGCATTTTTATAGAATGAGACAGCACCTGAACCACCAAAGTCTCACCTGCTGATTCTATTTAAAACAGGTAAAGTAAATCTCCAGGAAGACCCCCTATGGCTTTTCTCACTCGAGGAAGGAGGCTGGCATTATTCCTTGACAGCTAGCTGCAGCAAAGGGGTAATTTTGCTTGCTCTGGATTCAGAGGTTTTAGTGAAATGTGGAATCAGAGGCTTCACAAGATTTATTGCACAGTTCATTGGTATGAGCTTCAGCATATTATGGTTTTGTGATCTGTTTCTGAGTAGTTGCTTCCCTGCTTGCTTTTTCAGTGCTTTGAATGTTTTCCTACAGGGCAAAACGTGCTGCTGCCTGTATTGCCAGTTGCTCACAACTGTAACACGTTCATCCTTAAAAGGTTAGGGAAAAATAGAGAGAAAAATGGGACCTGAACATTGTGTAATGGAAGGGTCAGTGTTTTTTTTTTTTTTTTTTTCCCCTTGAGGAAAGGCTTTGTTTTCAAATTGATGCTTCTGGTATAAAAGCAACTCACAGTATCCAAGCCTTCTAACTTCCACTTTAATTTTAACAAGGTGTCTGCAGTGAAGACCCCTGGGAAAGTGTAGTGAACACCACATTACTGTGACTTAACTTCCTTCAGATATTAAAAAAAACAAACAAACCTGAAACTAGTCTCTAGCAACTCTTCATTTTCTATGCAGTTTAGCTGTGATCAGCTGTTAATGACTTTCTGTTCTCCTTGATATCAGTAATTCTTTTGCTGAACTGAGTAAGAACAAACCTTTAACATGTCATTGAGATTTTACAGCCTCAGCAGTCAAGAGTTTTTCTAACAAACTGCATTACAGCACCATGTTCAGGAGCTGTCAGAACATCATGGCTACAAGACAGCACTGCTAGAACCCATTGAGCAAACCCCCCTGAATTTATTATTTAGCATTTATCTAACCTCTGCTTTTCAGAAACCAGGTCTTCGGTTGCTAGCAAAAGCATGAAAGCAAGCAGATTACTGTAAAAGTAACATCCACATTACATCCCAGCTGGATGGCTACAGCCTATTTTGCTCTTCCTTGTAAATCTGTTTCTCTACAGCCTTTCTTGGAAGGTGACTGCTACAAAAGTCAGGAAGTATCCAGACAGAAAACAGAACAAAAAGACTTCTCTATCCTAACCCTTTTTTTTTTTTTTTTTAATTCTCTGCAAATGAACTCTATCAGCACTATCTATCTCTCTAACACTCTCTCTCTGTCCTTTTTAAATATAATCAACATTGCTTTTATTGGTGTTGCATGTGGAAAATCCTTGATAAATGGGTACTGAATATAAATGAATGGCTACAGCTTGTCCCGTGAAGGCTTGTTTAGCAGGCTGTTTTTGGTTTCTAGCCTTTGAGCTAATTTCACTGAATGTTATCTGTCCAGGAGCTAACTGTTATACCTTGAATGAAGTACAGCTTTTTAAAATCCTCTCCTTGGAGCTTAACAGCTCTTTTTTTTTTTTGGATACTAGCAGCTGGAAGGGAGTCAGCTATTTGGTATATTTTGAATTAAAAGCAGAAGGAAAGTGTGGCATAAGGCAGGACATTGCTGACTACTGCAAGATCCTCTTCTTCATTTGAAGTACTCTGCCTTTATAGTGGTGCCTTTGATTTCTTTGGTGTGATGTCTCTGGTCTGTAGCTGGTGATGACAGGCCAGGTTAAATGGTTTTAGTAACCATGTCTATCCAGTGCTGTAGTAAACAGTCTGGTATGTTTCTCTCTAACATTTAGGCCATAGTACAACCATTACAGATTCTCAATTTGTACTTGCATGGGTATAAACAGGAGAGCAAGAGCTTCACAGTTGCATCTTAAGTTGGACTAGACGTGTAATCAAGTAATGAATTATTACTACTTTACTCTGGAGTGGAAGGTAAAGCTCAAGAGAGAAATAAATGCCAGATTTTTAATGTCAATAAGGGATATACTCTTCTAGACATGTAAATCATGAGAAGAGTCTTCCCACTGCGAGTTTAGGCCAAGCAGCATAGAGCTCAGCACAACTAACAATGATAATGGATACTAAGAGGGAGGTATTTTCTTGAATTACAGTTCAAATTTGTCTTAGAGACATGCTAATACCCTCTTTTCTGGTATAAATGAAGTAGTTACTCCAATGTATATTAGAGCTAATGATTCCATCTGTCACAGGAGATGAGTTCTCCTACCCAGCGTCCTTAAGGGCAAAAGAAAGTACTATTACCTTTTCAAGATAAAGTAGCTTACTGTACAGGCTTATGCTGTAAAGCAGTGTTACTGTGACACTTCCTGCGTTTTAAGAACAGCCAAAAGCTAATAGGCAAAAACCTAGGAGTAGCTGTGGACCTCTTGGTAACAGACTATACAAAGGACAAGCATGCTTTAACTTGGGAGGGGGAAAGGGAGTGGTTTCTGAAATAGCGGGGCAGAAGTATTCTGTCCTCCTGCAGAAGTCTACATACAAAGCGTGCATGCTAACCCAAATTCTCTCATCATAGCTATTTTTTTAATCTCTTTCCCCAAAGATAATGGTCTAGTAGTGATTGTGAGAGATGACAACACGCATCTTTTGCGAGGAACTGGAATGTACCGACTTCATGGAATGATGTCTGTCTAAACCAGAGGGTAATAAATGCCAGTGAACCAGGATTTCAGATCCTGGTTAATGCAACATGCCATTCAAATAGAAATGTTTAATTGTGGTTAAAATAAACAGGTGCCTTGGGCTAGTCTAATATTAGGTTGTTATCCTTCATTTTTATTTATGTTATAGTATTTTAAGCCCTTCTAGAATGTACTGTAAGTTGAAGCCAGAATAAGTGTTCTCATGGAGTGGGACTCCTCCTTACTGCCTTAGAGTTAATAAAAAAAAAGTTGTTTGTCTTGCTGTCAGACAAAAATAAGAAGAGAGTCCTTTCTTCAACCCCGTAGACAGTGGGTTCAGCCTCTGCTTATTTCACGTTATGATTTGCTCACACCTTCCCCTTTGAATGTTGCAATTCAGGTATCTACAACCACTCCATACTGGAAAACCTCCAAATTGTAAAGGAAGGGGAAAAAAAATCACTTGAATAAGCTAGTTAACTTACGTGGATATCAATATTTAAATATTGGCCCATATCTCAGACTTTCCTTGGTACTTTTACCATCAGAACAGCATTAGGAATACCAGTTCTGAAAGGAGCTCTTAGTTACTCTTGAGCAAGGAATCACACTGTGCAGGAGCCATGTCTCTGATGCTAGGGAAGGGAGAGAGTAATTTTCCCCTTAAAAATGGTCCAGGTGGACCAGAAGCTGGTTCTTATCATCATGCCCCCCTTCAAACAGGCTGGCTATCATTATAAGAGCTCTGATGTTATTTGCATCTCGCAGATGTGTGGTTGCTCCCATAGGCCTGTGGCTGTGTAGTGAAACTGCTTACTAAAACATGGGTATTTTTAAAAATAATTAAAGCTTACCTTTTTGAAATGGCTGCAGCCTTGTCTTTCATGCTACTTGAGCAAGAATCAGCTTGAGGGAAAACTCTCTTGGTGAGAACTGCCCCAACAGTGGCTGCAGAGCGTTCCAGATAACTCTGTGGCAGACAAAAAGAGCAGAATACAGCCAATGTTTCTGAGTGACCCAGGAGTCTGCTGGGTACTCGTGATTGCTGCAGATCAAATGACAGTTCAACACAGGCCCTTATCACCAGCACAATTATTAAGAACAACTAACAGACCTCTACTGTCCCATATCTCAGTCAAAAAAAAAGGTTAAGTATGTAGGCAATTAGTTTTTCCCCTCTATAGCCAAGGGAAGGACAGCATGCAGTTTGGTTCCAGCATCACTCAGAAACCAAACCTGTTCCTTCTTCTCCAAAGGATTTTTTTTCCTTAGCAAGCCTCCAAAAGAGGGTGCTGTTGCAGCAGCATGGAGCCAAGCTACATATTAAAGAGAAAAAAATGCTACTGGAAGTCGATTCACAAATGTCCTTCGACTACAGTAACAAATCAACCAACAGATGAACTTAGATTAGACATGGGGGCTATGTACAAACAGCAATCACATCAGAAAAACAGCAATCTATTTTTGTTCTCAAGTAAGCAAGGCAGAATCAAATAAATGATATTTATCAGATAACCTTGATGAAGTCAATAACATTTCCTTTCAGCAATTAAAAGTGAAGCTATTAGAAAAAAACTCAGAAAATCAACAAAAATGGTTATGGAACTGGGGCTCAAGGGGATATAGGTTGCATAAGGAATGATGAGCAGTGATTACATTAAAGAGAAGAGCAACCAAGTACAATGAATAAAAAAAGTTATTTGGATGCCTTCATTTGTACCATATTACTACAGGAATAAAAGGAATACTTACAAGCTCAGTTGGCTTGTTAAAGAGTCTTTCCAAGTGGACTCCATATAGCCTCAGGTCAATGATGATATTCTCCAATTTGCTTCAGTGTAACATACCTAAACTTAATCAAAGGAATATGTTTCTATTATGTTATTAACTGGAGCTCTATGGTGTTGAATCTAGCAAGATGAAAAGATGATGTAAGCATCTTACCAAGATACATACTGGAAGTTTTCAGTCTTCCTCTGAAGCTTTGTGTCCCTGATCTCCAATTTATTTTGCAACAGAGTAGACAACCAATCACCTGTTTTAATATGGCAATTCCAACATTTCATATACATTCTTTGCATTAGTCCCCCAAAACATTTTTTTTCCAAGATCCCAGCCTTCTTGAGATTTATACATAGGTAGACAAACTCTTACAACACAAGGACAAGTGTGCTTTCATTTTACTTTAATATACAATTGCATTAAAGCAGTAGCATCTGGCACATAGCACTTAGCCTGCAGTGCTGTAAATGGAACACTGATGACTTCTTCAGGGGAGGAAAAAAAAAAAAAGCCATCAAGTTAACATGCAATTCTTAGAATTTTAATTTGCATTATTAGCCCCTTTGAGACTAGCCAAATAGCCACCTTCAGTGGAAGTTTCTTGTGCATAAAATTGCCGATTGGCTCATTAATCTGGTAGGGTTAATCCATTTAGTGAGGATGTGCCTTGAAGAGAACCTGATAAGACTGGTGAACACTGGCCCCTTTGACATGAAGTCTCACTGTACTGCCGCACGGAGCATCTGCTCTCTCATTCGGGGATCACAGAAGAACCGGAGTTTCCGGGGTAATAGCTTCACCTCGACAGGCATAGCTTCATATTCCTCGTTATCAATACCAAAGGATCCCTCAGTGCCCTGTGTACAGATAACAGTGGTGATCAGGGCTAAACAGCAAACAGATTATTTCAGCAATGCCCCAATACTGATACCTGATTTTACTAATTGGCTGCAGTTGAATGCTTTGCTGTGTGCTAACCAAGATGACCACCTTCCCATGCCTTCCAGCCCATTTGGTCTCAACAACACAGTGAGAGCTATCCTTCACTGCACATAACGTATTAAGAGTCTGCTGCATAAGATGTTACCTCAGTTAGTTGCTAATTGGTGATAATTAAATGCTAGGGAGCCTTAATGACCCACATTGTTTATACTGAAAGATTCTTTGCTATTGGAACCATAATTATATGCACTTAGCTCGTGGTCTGCCAGCGGTGACACAAGCTAATCTGCAGAAGTGCCTGTTAAATAATTCCTATTAAATCCATGTTACAAGCACCTTTTGGTATTTATTGATCCAAAACGTGAGATGCAAAGTAATTCACAGGTCAGGAATTACTCAGCAGAATTTTCCTGAGCTTTTTCTTTAATGTTGATAAAGTCACCAATGATTAAAACCATTCATCAAAATGTCATGTTGACCTTAAAAAAAACTGGCGTCTGCTTTGCATGCGCTACACTCACTCAAGGCAAGGCTATGTCACATTGATACTTAAACTAGTTCCAAATAAGATGGTACATCAGAACAGCTCAGATTGGAGAAAGTAGCATAGGTCCTGTAAATCACAGATCCACAGCCGTCCACCTGGATCAATGTATCCTGCTTCTCTGCAAAACTGGTGAGACTCATCTGAGCTGTCTCTGGTTCCTTCATCAGATCTAGGTCAAGGATTCAAAGAACAACACTACTTTGAGCCATGCACAAATATTCTGAAGGTCTCAGCTGCAGTATGAAGAGCTCATTTTATACCACAACCCTTTCTGAGCCCAACACTCCAGAGTATTCTTTAAGAAACACAATACTGCCATGATACTAACTGGATGCAAGTATTAGGATGCTGGCTCATCATTACATCATAATTCACGGTTTTTGCTTGGTTGATACAGATTTTCTCACTTTTTGGCATGTTTTATTATCCTTTAATATGGAATTCTTTTCTTCCAAACAGTATGAGAGCTCTGTATCATTTCAAGATAGAAATGATCTATGAGATTGACTTAATGCCCTTGCAAACAAGAGAAAGTCCTCCCCAAGGCCACAACAGTCTCTTCTTTATAAGACACAACAACAGAGTAATCTAAACAACTCAGGCAGATGCAATTTTGGCTTCTTTTTCAGTTTCATCTATTCAAAGTTTCAAGACACTTCCCTGTGTTGATCTGAGCCCCACTGTCTTGCGTCTGCCTCCCCTGTCTACATAACACTTCTAATATTTAATCTTCTTCTCTACAGCACAATCCCTTCTAAGGTAAAATGTAACTGAGAAATTCAGTCTTCGATACTATGGTGAAGGCGTGCATATTCAATGCACCTGAGTAAGAGACCCTTTACAACCATCACTGCTGTATATATGAAGTTCTGTCACTATTTACTGGCTGAACAAAGCTTCCCCTCTAGTTTGCAAACCACTTGGTCTGTAATTCTAGTACATGTGTCCTGGACAGGGACTGAATTGCTGAACTGAGGAACTGAGTGTCTCATCGACTGTGTAATTAATTTCCCAGATTTGGAGTAGGGAGTTCTTAATGTGTGGCATTAACTGGCACCAAAAAATAAAGTGACAAAGTTTCCTATCTCCCTCAACTTCTTACCTCTGGAAGCTGCAAGATGCATCTGCTGGCTTGGATGCACTGACTCCCTTCAGGGCATGTATGTGGATCACGCATCTTTTGACTTCTGTTCAAATGAAAAGAGGCAAGGTAAGGAGGAAGTTCTGTCAGAAACAGCTATTTTTAGAGCTGACACATTGTTATATGTTGGTAAATGACTATGCATTTGGTAAACTTGGAGGTTATATACATATACAAATACTTGTGGGCTTAACTGTGAGAAAATAAAACAGACATTGCCTCTTCTGCTGCAATCAGTACGTATCAGTATGCACTGACAGACTCCAACCAACTTCTGCTCTGAGGTTCACTGAATACATTTGCTTGTACTTTCATAACACTTTTGTCCTCCTCACTTACATGCTGAACTGTACAATTCCCACACTGGATGACTACCCTCTCCTCAAATTCCATGCACCCATGTAACTCACCAGCAACCAAAAATAATCTAGCCAAAAGAACCTGACAGTTATATTGAGCCACTAGGCTATCATCAAACCAAACCAAGCAACCAACCGACCAAAACTCTTCTCACATCACCACCACTCAGCATGGTTCTAACTAGTTCCTTCTAATCATTCTTGTGTAGAAACCTGCAGATTGTCATTTTATCTATTCCAAATAGAACACTCAGTTTTCTCAGTTATTCTCTCTCTTCTGGTGCCCGTGAGATTCTTGGTTACAATACAGCACTTTGAGAAGTGCTGCTTTCCTACTTTTGCTAATGTTGAACGGGAGCACATAGAAGGCAGTTGCTTGTCTTAGAAAGTTGGTGATACAAGTGCAGTTTGGTCTGTTTCAAATCTGAGGTTGCTGTCCTATCACTGGATCAACCACTGAAAGGGGGGCACGGTGCACTTCCTTTTCTCAGAGCGTGCTGCTGCAGAGTGCAGCAAATTCTTGGGTATGCTGACCTCTCCCTGGTCTCCTGACTGAAAGCACGCAACCCTTTGGGTCACCTTTCACACAAGGTACACCACATCCCACCCTCAATTTAGCCTCCTTTCCAGATAGATAGCAACACACAGGCAGTAAAACGGACAGCAGTTACGTGGCTAATATAATCACAGCTCTCAAGCACAGTTACCGCAGATATTTCTTGGGCAGGCAATGCCAGCTGTCCCCAGCTACTCTGTCTATTCTGTAGGCTGATATGTAAGTAGACTATATTTAAACAACCTCATGTTGTCCTGGTAAAAAAAATAAATAAAAAAAAAATCACAAAAACATGTCAGACACACCCTGTACACCAAATAATCCATGTCCAGAGGAATGTAAGCTCATTTTAAAATTCCAGAAAATCCCAGAGAGAAAGCATGAGGGGAAAGGCTGAAACAGGTGAGGATAACCAAAGACAAAGGAAGAAAAGCAAAGACACCAAAGGAAAGGGCAAGGAAGGACAAAAGCAATATTAACTACAGAAAGTTTGGTTTTAATCCAATATGTGTATACTAAAAGATTAATGGGTGATTGTGAAGGAATTAAACATCCTCCTGGCAATATAAATTATAAATAATTGATGGCATGCAATACTGTCAGTTTATACAGTGCTGTACAAACAAGAAGCAGGATTCTCTGCTTAAGGGTTAATCTGTTCGCAGTTTAACATATAAGGTCCCAGATACTGCACTCTGGTGAGCAAGTAGATTTTTTGGTTCACGAAGGTAAACGAGGCTCTACATAAATGTGAATATGGGATCAAGATAAGCTCAACAGGGATGAGATACGTAACTAAAGATTAGTCAAAGGAGAATGCTAGGAGAAGCAAATAGACAACTCCTCCTGCAGTGATTGCCTATCTAGTGACCCTGTGTAAAAGGATCAGGAACCACTTCCATGTGCTTCAGCTTCTTACTCAAGACAAGACAGCAAAGCAAAACAGCATCAAGAACAAAGCCTAATAGCAACATTTTCAATTGATCATCTTATCCTACTCCACACACTGAATTACAAAAATACAAGCAAAAAGAACCTACTGTAGACAAAACACAATTTTAACCTAGTTCTCATCTTCAAAAGCAGCTGATGTGAAATTCTGTAACAAAAACACAAAACCAAAGAAGTCTTCTACACTGTAGCTGGCAACTGCATTCATGCCCTAGAGTGACTGCTCTCTGTGTTTCCACATACAGAATCTGAACTGGCTATCAGGACACAGATTACTGGTGCTACACTTTCTGGCTTCCCTTCTCCTTCCCTTCAGCACTTCCTCCTAGCAGACACTACGGCGTAACCACTTGCTCTTCCCCTGCCTCATTTGAAATATCACCTCTACACCTGCTGCAAATGCTCTTGTTCACAAAAATCTGATACACAGCCGCTGGGTGCTTCTATAAACTTGGGATTTCTTTGAGATTCAACAGCGGTTACCCTCCAGCGTTCTGATGCATTGTCCCCAGACACACAAACTGAATGCCTGAGCCTGCATTGTAGTTTTCCCTGCAGGATGCATGGCTTCCTCTGTGATCTACCAGTTCTGACCAGATCATGTCAGTGTCCTCTTCAACAGAAAAATAACTTGTTAACTGTACTGATACAGTATTTTCCCTAAAAACATTCTCAACTCCTCCAAATTCTGGGAGTTTAAAACTATGCTTTAAAAACAAAACAAGCAAAAACAAAACAAACAAACAAAATCTTCTTCATACATTCCCAAAGGCAAGCCCTGCTGGTGCTAGGCAAGGGGGAACCTGTAACTAGGGCTTGATTCAAATGCAGCTCCAAAAGGGCACTGCACAGTGGAGAGCCACTCTGAACACCCTGATTTTGCCTTGCAAAAAGAGGGCACTTTATTTCTGTTCTGACTCCTCTCTGTAGAAGTAACTGGTCCCTCCTGTTGCTCCACCACATACACCCCTCTTTCTCTTTTGTTGTTACCTACAGACTGGGCAGTGTTTAATCAAAAGACCTTGTTTCTTTAAACTTTGCTTGAAAAGCAGCTCAAAGCTTTCGGCACTGCCTCTGATTAGCTAGCCAGCAAGGCATGTTACCACTCATCAGAGGCTTTTTCCATATAGCAGTGTAAGTGCAGTCAGAAGAACGTGACACACTACTGCATGAAGCACGTCCAGTTCACATGGGAGATATTGTACACCAGGTGTAGATTTGAACACCTCTCCCTTACATCACCCAAAATCATCCACGTTTTTTCTGGTAGCAAAGCGTTCAAGAACCCTGTACACTGTCTCTTTCATTTTCCCCTTAAAAGGTCAAACTCCTCTTGCTGCTAATGGGAAAATTTCCTCCTCCTTTCCTTTCTGCAATCTTTAAAACAAAGATTTCGCTCTCAAGCATATATGGTCCACGTGGCTCATGCAACTTAAAAGCAGTTGCAGCGAGCGTCCGAATCCACTGTGCATGCACACATCAGAAGATCCTATTCCCACTGAGGCTCGTGGGACGCTCAAATAAGGGGTCTGCTGCTGCTATTAATATCATAAACAAGACACATGCAGGAACTCTTAGGGTGATGACAACCAGACAAAAATGTATTCATATCTTTCCATCTGATTTCACTAGAGGGGGCTCTACGACCAGAAAAGAGTATTAGCAAATATAACAGTAACACATGGAAGAGTTTAGTAGGACTGGATTTAGTAGGAAAATCAATTGCTAATAAAAACTGAATGGAAGATGCAATGCATTTGCTAGTGGGACAGTATGCAGGAGCTGGAAAAGGCAGCTCTGATTTGTGTTTGGTGATAGCAGATAAACAAGCACATTACAAGACAGCATTCCAAGCATAAGTAAGGCAATACGTGTTCACTCTTTTTCTACGTGCTGCTTCTTCACACCTGCAGCCACCTTGCTCCACATACAGGGAGCACCAACACATTTAGTTAAAGTCGCTGTTTCAATTCACATCTTCCAAAGTTCCTCCAGCTCAGACCTCATATCTCAGAGTAGTTACTGAGCCAAGGGAGCCTTTCATAGGCTGGGCCTATCTTATGAGAGTTTAAAAAATCCAGGTACCACTAGCACAAACATATCAGCTCTGTGACCCTTCTCTTAAACCATGGAGCAGCTAGGGCTAAAAGACTCTGAAGTCTTTTGGGCTGCCTATACAGCTCTGGGTTATGATGGTGTTTTCCAAGCATCATCATTCAATTCCTGTGGAGAAAAAGGTGAAAGGTATAGGAAACTGAGAAGCTAGGAAGAACTCAAGGTAGACTGATCTGCCTTGTTTCCAGAAAGAGAAAATTAGTAAGAGTTTTGAAGAACAAAACCAGTAACACCCATGAAGCATTACTGACTGATGACCTCTGCTTTGGAATTTTGTAGCACAAAATAAGAGAGAAACATAATGTACTCCTCAAAATTAGCATTCTGACTTGTACGGAGATTTGGACATCTGTTTGCAGCCTTCCCATACTCACCCTCTGTTCACAAACTGTCCCTTGCTGACAGTATCTGCTTCAATGCAAATATCCATGAAGTCTTCAGTGCGCTAAACAACAAAAAGATTCAGAAATGAAGCAGTTAACATTTCAAAATGTCACATCCATGATACTGCAAAAATGCCCAGTTCTGTGTCTCACAAAAGGAGGCAGATGCATTTCTGCATTTCATGCTTTTTTTCCTTTCTCAGCTTGAGATTCAGAAATTCTTTCCTATGAGGGTGGTGAGGCACTGGCACAGGTTGCCCAGAGAAGCTGGAGAAGCCCCATCCCTGGAAGTGTTCAGGGCCAGGCTGAATGGGGCCTTGGGCAACCTGGTCTGGTGGAAGGTGTTCTGCTCTTCCACAACCACATGTATTTTCTGTCCTCTCATCATAGCCCCTGTCCTTTCTTTAGTGCCAGTTCTTTTTAATTCTTTGCTCTGCAAGTCAGGAGAGGAAAAAAAAAAAAACACACACACACTTCCAGGCAGTCATTCATGCCCACAGCTTCATTCTAGCACCCGTTGATAAAACAGAAGTACTTATGTATCCGATTTCCACTCTCCCATGGGTCAAGAAGGAAAGGAGTGTCCACTTCAATGCCCTATTTCCTCCTGGGTAACCCTAAAGCTTTTGTTTGGTTAGTGAAACTTTCTTGTTATACAGATTCCTCCCGATCTCACCACATTCGTTTTTACATAAGTCTCCAGTGCTTTTACACCAGCTCTGAAGTTTGCCCACTCCTAGATTCAATCATGGGCCCCTACTTGCACAGGGCAATGAATTATTTAAGCAGACAAAAGAATGAGAGTCTAGCAAGAAACAAAACCTGTGTGGGCAGGGAGCATTTGGAATCCAGTTATACTACAGTCTTACTGTCAGATCAAGCTGTCTGTTCTGAGTTGCAATGGAAAGCTCAATGGTGGATAATTTCAGTTCTTCCCAGTCCTCTGGGGCTGCCTCCTGGGGGATTTCTGTGAATCAGAAACAGAATATAACATTAAAGGGAATTTACTTATACAGATCATCATTTCACTGCTGTGAAGCACAAAACATCAATGCCAGCCACAAAAATCACTTTGACCCATTGCGACCACTAGCTTGCTTTCTTTCAAACATCACATTTTTTGGGGGGGAGTACTGAAGGAAAAAAAAACACTGGCGTTCACACAGTAACATGAAAGACTATCAAGCATATTACCTGGCAGCCCTGTAAATCCTTATGCCAAGGATTAACAAATCTCCTGAACTAGTATTACAGGAACATTTAGAAAACACATGACGTGCTGCTACCAGAAAAAAAATGAAAATCCAATGTTCAGGATGCTGTGGTAACATGTACCTTCTACAGGAGAAATCCCCAGGGTTCAGTTCTCACATACGGGTCCCTTTGTCCATGCTTCCTTCTATCTAAAACACCTCTACTACGTGACAAGAAGGTGACAAGCCTCTACTAGGAACAAGCAACTGTGAGCCCACTGCACATACTGGCTCCTTCACAAATCCACTTTTGA
The DNA here is from genome assembly GCF_009769625.2 of Cygnus olor. Classification (NCBI taxonomy): domain Eukaryota; kingdom Metazoa; phylum Chordata; class Aves; order Anseriformes; family Anatidae; genus Cygnus; species Cygnus olor. The sequence continues at coordinate 61,652,228 of NC_049169.1, read as the reverse complement.
TTATGAGACCACAAGCACTGACAGAATTACCCCTTCCATTTCTGGCAAATGCCACTGTAGCTATCTTGACAAAGTCACAACATAAATGTTAATTAAAAAAAAAAAGGGGGAAAGGGAAAGTAAGAGAGTGGAAAAGTAATGCAGAAAAAAACAAACAAAGAAAAGCACCCACAACTCTGATCTATTAGACAAGCAAAGGCTGTCTGTAACTTTACACCAAAATACACCCACCTCACCTTTTGGGGGAGGTGACCAGTATAAGCGAAGTCGTCTGTAAAGCCTCACATACAAAGGAGGTCTGGATGGTTTCTCCTCTGGCTCTTCTGGAGGTCTCTCAGTTGGACCCAGGTACATGAGATCAGCTTGATGTTTCTGAGGCCATTCCTTGGATTTACATGAAAAGAAAACAAAAGACAGAGGGCCTTTTGTTGAGCACCTGCCTGTTTATTCTGCTTAGTCCTTCAGCCTACTTATTCTGTGCTCACAAGGACTCGTTCAGAGCTACCCAGATCCTACCACTGCCTCAGCCTACTTTTTGGCTCTTCAGGCTCTAGATTCCTATGCGAGATGACATCTCTGCAGCTTGAGAAAGATCACCCCCAGTTCCCAAGTCTACTAATCTACTCCTTCCCTACACCGAAGTGAGGTACTTTCCCCACCAAAAGCAGAGGGTAAAGGGAGGTGTCTTTTTTTCTGCCAGTGCTGGGTAGGGTGACACAGCTGCTTCAGGGAGAACAATTAAACTGGCAAGGTCAACATTAATGTCTGAAAGCACAATTGTTTTCTGAGTGGCACCAAGGCAACCTCAAAGAGAACTGCACAACAGGGTCTAGTGCAAACAGGCAAAGACAACAGTGCTGTGTGCAGCCACGGGGCACAAAAATCTGGCAGGCCTTTGTCTTTCAGCACCTTAAACAATTGAGATCTGACCTTATTAGAGCACCTGCCTAGACAGGTGCACACAACAGGTCTAAAGGCAAGTCAGGTGAGCTTTATAAAGATCTGAGGAAAAGAAATAACACATTATTCTCAGTGATAGTTCCAGAAATATTGCCAGAAATTGATGACCTACAGCAGAACCTTAGCTCCTGAAAGCCTCCAGATGCTGACGCTGGAGACAAAGTTTATTTTCTTTCATTTTATTTTAAAACTAATTTCTGAAAATGCTTAAAATAGAGGACTTATGGACAGAATAACAGGATCTTTTTTTTTTTTAAAATGTATTGCCATTTCACAGGAGAGCTACAGCAAAACCAGCAAAGATAAAGCACACGGCAGCAAGGAAAAGCCAGGATAAGATTAAACTCAACACGCTGGAGCCATTTCTTACACAAATTAACAAAATGATAACATAGGAGGCACATAAAGCAATGGAGAGCACAACTGGGGGAGATCAGGAAGAAACTCTTTTTATCTTAATAGCAAGTAAAAGTGGGCACTTCTCTTTAACCTTCAGCAGGTTAAACATATCTTTTAAATGTACAATGAATAACTCACCAGCGAGACTCGCTATCACTGCTGCTCACCAAGGCTAAGGCCTCAATAAAAGTGAGAAAGGGGCTGGAGAGAGGTGAAGAATAGGTTTCTGCCTAGACTAGCAACACACAAAATCATCATCTCAAATCTCTTGGGGACGGGGAGCAGGGTGGAAGTCTTTCATGAATACATTACAGCCTGAACTCCATGACTGCACAATCTCATCTACCATTGCAGCTCCTGGGTATTTCCAGAGCCTTTTCATGAGGCTCCTTATATGAGAAGAGGAAGGCATGCGAATGAAAATGCCTCTTCTTTCATGCAGGTCAAATTTTTAATTTTCCAGGATCATTTTAAAGCAACAGTTAAAGGTAAAATAAAAGCTATTAATCTTCATGTTCGTTTTACTACACATGGAAACCTGATTATCAACATTCATGAGCAGTCTAATTATAGACAATTCTGCCAGACGAATAAATCAGAATGAAATGTTTTCATAAGAAAGCCTGTTTAGAAAAGGTGACAGCGCACTTTAATGGTTGTGTTCAGCACCACTACTGCTCTCCAGCTTAAAAAATTGTTACTGGCTCCCCCTGGTGATCTTGCAGCAACAGATCTTCAGAAATGATATATTTTTAAAAGGTATTCTGCCTCCCCTTCACCTCTTCATAAATTAAGTCTATACCAATCGCTAGGTATTTCAACGAGCTGAATTTCATTCCTGTTTTATATATTGCTACCAGAACTTCAGAAAAAAATACAGATAACATATACAAAGCACAGTCAGCCTTTTCATTTCTCAACTACACACAACCATTATAAACACTTCCCCCCAGTTATTCTTTACCTTAAAAGTACTGAAAAAGTGAGCTGCTTTAGTTTTCAGAGGCCCAAGGTACCAGTACCTGAAAAAAGAACACAGACGGAACTCCTGAAATATCCAGGTGATGATACTGGGAAAGGGAGAAATCTTGCTTCAAGTTACAGCAGAGTTGTTTGCCACTGAAGTTAGTGCTCCCCTACAGCTTTAGCTTCATGATACTACAAGTATCTACACATACATCACCAGCAGCTTAGCAGTGACATCCCTTTCTGGAGTTACCGATTACCAAAATGCAATATACAATCTTCACTACAGGCAGCCTGACACCTCAGTAGCAGAATTTTACCTGGTTATGAAACACAAATAGGAATAACTTAAAAGTCTGTGGTCTAACCGTTGGTGGGATGCACAATACCTCCACAATATCCCATAAAGAATAAGGCTAGAGGAAACAAGGAAACAAACAAAAATAAGCACCTTAAGTGGCAAGTGAACAGAACCAGAAAGCATTCATCTGCCCCAAAGTACTCTCAGATCAAAATCAATGTTTTAAAAAATAAAAATCCTGTCAGCCGTGAAATATTGTATAGAATCTAAAGATGTGACTATATTTAGGTAGGCTTGGTACACATTTTGATCACTGTCTTGCATCAAAGAAGGTCAACAAAACACGTTAAACACCATCAGCTCAACAGTACTGAAGATGTAAGGATATCATTAACTACTAAGGCATGCGACAGTCACACCATTCCCATCAAGCCACGAAATTGTCTGTAAAATAATAAAACCTCAAAAACAAAGCACGCCACATCTCCACCAGAATAATACTTAGCTAAGGGATAGCCAGACACATTTCTGGAACTGTGGCTTACAAATCAACTCTCTTTGTAGTTCAGCTGTACTTGAACACACTAAATGTTTATTTAGCCCAATATCCCCTCTTTGACAGACCAACAGGGACCAAAACTGTATGGTTATGGAGAAGTATAAGAAGAGGACAAGGACACTGGGCTCTTATCTCAAGCACACTGAGCCCCCGTTCATTTGTGGCTGAAGTGCTTTCCAAGCTGGGCATGTTTTGTGTGCACTCAAAACCATTCATGGAAAAAAACGAGGTTTGAAGTTGTTCACACTGCCCCAAGTACAAAAGGTGCTGTCATACCTCCAGCACACGGTCCAAGACTCCTATGAAAGGCAACTGCTGCAGGAAAAGATGTGAAGGCCAACACTAGGCAAAAAACAGGGCATGGGCAGGAAGCCTAGTAAGAACACAGAGGGGAGAGAAGTGCTCTTCCTTAATCTTGGGGCTGCGATTACGAGAGCCCACAGCATAGACAAGTCAGCATCTACTGACGTAGCCAAGGGCTGTTTACTGCATCTCTCCCATCCCACATCACCTCTCAAACCTACTCAAATACCTACCAGACTCCTGAGGTCTGCTACCTCCTGCTTCCTCACAGATAGCTCATTCTCAGAACACACCTCATTTCCTTACGGCTGTGCAGCAGCAGACTGTACTGCAATTCCTCACTAGCAGTCTGAGAAGTGAACTGACTTGGCCCTGCTGCTCCTTCACCAGATAACACCAGTCATTTGATACACAGACAGAGGCATATTAAACGTCCATTTGGAGAAAACCCAACAATTATTAGTTTAGCATTCAGAAAACAGTCCTCAGACAGTACGATCCATGCTATTCCTGGCAAGAACTGAAGGGCATTTCTACTGCTTCTGATGTTCCTCATTAGAATTGAGTTACAGAGTCTGCATGCATCTTTTCATTGGCAATTGATGAAAAACAATGGTCAACTACTTTACTTAGACTTTCCTCACGGGACAGCTTTTCCCACTGATTCAATCTGAATGAAGTTCCAGAAATGGGCACCAAAAGGCAAGCAGAAAGCAAATACCTTAAGAAATAGTCAGCACTAAATAAATGATTATTTCAAATGACAAAAATCCTGAAATGTCTTACACTTACATGTAACGATAGACCTAAAAGGAGTGGGTGCTTCTGCCTGTCAGAAGCCTACACTCAAAAGAGACTTCTTTGCAACAGGGGGGTATTTCTTTTTAGACAAGATGTTAAAAAAGGTGCAGCTTCAAAAGAATGGTGTTTTCTTACTTGCTAGCTTTCACTCCTGCATCTCTGTAAGATCCCCATCTTAAACCGGTCACTGCAAACACAGGCTGTTCCTTTTCTCCCTGTAAAGAAAATTAAACAGTGCAAAATTGCATTCTCTTACCTTTTTTCCAACTTTGTTTTTTGAAACTAGAAAAATATCATTTCTATATAAAAACTGATTTCTGATTAATCCCAAAAGAGAAATTTTGCAGGAAAGGTATAATAAATAGCTAACAGCAATAAAGGTTAAGCAGGATTTAAGTATTACACATTCCATTTACTCCCAGAGAGAAATACAAGAGGTGAAAATTTTAAGAGGTTCATTGATCTTGACTGCACACCCAGCAACAGCCATTTAATTTCGTGGATAGTGTCAGCCAAAAGCAAGGTGCTCTTGTACAGCAACATTAAGCTCTTGCTGCAGAAACGTCTGTTCTACAACACAACAGAAAAATAATAGATACTTTAAAAAAAGGAAACATACTGGGCACAGTCAAAAGTTTTCCCATTTCGCATCTTTCAGTTTAAAAAAGAAAGCTATTAATTCAACAATACGTATGAATGTATTAAATCAGCTTAGACAGCTATTGTTATCTTTCACCATTTCTACAGAAATATCAGTGTTAGTAAGTTTTGCATTCATCAGAACTCTCTAAGCCTCCCAAAAATACATTCAGGCATTCAAGTGTTTTCTCCAGTTTAAACCAGCTGATGTCACGGCATACTGTGGAGAAATGACTGCCAACCAAACTGCTGATATCATAAGCTAATATCATAAAACTCACAACAGCATTAAACAGAGGAAAATTAGTCTATTTAAACAGAACTATTGAGAGTAGAAAAGTTTTAGGAATGTTGGGTGCCAAACAAACAGGTGCTTTTACCTTGATCTGCAAGACATCAAGTGGAACTGTCTCTCCCTTCAAAATGGCCAATGTAGCATTAGTAATATGTCTGCAAAACAAAAGAGAAGGAAGAAAAGGAAAACAAACGGGTAGGAAGAAAAGAACACACTTTAAAATGAAAAAGGATATGCTTTAAAATTATACTTTTTTTTTTAATCCTGCAGGCCCCACTACCAATCCTAGTGGGGCTTTTTCTTGTAGTAACCACAATACAGCCCCAAGAAAAGAACTCTGACAAAGTGCTGCACCTCCCTGAAATCAGAAAGCAAACTAGGTGGCTGCAACACATGACAAAGCCTGCATTTTAACAAGCAGGAAAAATTCTGACAAGCAAAAGGAATTTCCCAGACTAAGCTTTCCAGAGAAGTGCCAGATCATGCAGGAACAGTTATGTGCTGTTTTGGATAAATCTAAGGATGGAAACACGGTTTTATTTTATTGGTGGCAAGTGTAATAATCTCAGAGGTAAGCAGACAGGTATGAGACTGGTCTCAATTCACTGTCTCTGGGACAGTATTACCTCTCTATGTTAACTTGAAGTTTTTAATCAACATAAGTCTACCTATCAGCAGTGGTCACGTTGTTTTGGTCTCCATTATGTTGTGGACATTAGTTAAGACAATTCTTATCTCATGTCATAAAAGGTGACTTCAGACCCTGAAGAATGTATTTCAGTAAAACCTTTCTTCTTTCAAGAAGAAAAAAAAAATCAAAGTTGGGTAAAATTTAAGTTCCATATTGTGCATAATTCCCGTGTTTCAGCTAGATAGGAAAACAAGCAAACAAAAAAAAATCCACAGCCAAATGCAGTTTTCAGATCCAACCCAATACCTATGTGAATCCACAACAGAAATTGCCCTTGGCTTAATCACACTTCGGATAGAGAAGGAAGCTGGTACTCCCTTGGGCCTTCTTTTCTCCTAACTCATACCTTTCTGTAAGATCTCTGCAATTCCTACACTCCAAAGGAAAGATCTAATAGTGATGAAGGAACCAAAACCTAAGTATTTCTTTTTAAAATATCACTTCTGCACTTCTTACGTCAGGTTCTGTTACTGGTGTAGGTTGTTAAGCAGCCTATTGACCAAATTCCTTTCAACTTCACCAATATGCTGCAGTCTAACTTCCACAGTTCGTTACCTGGGGACAAGAAGATCACTCATTTCAAACAGCTTCTTTAGAACCCAAATATAAATTATTATTTTAATCTTCGCTGCTGATTACAGCCTTGTCCATCTTGCTGAGCTTCAAAGCACTCTGGTGGTTTTAATGAAGGATGTTATGCCAGTTGGCTCGTGGATTTTATGTATGATGGATACCAGCAAGGGTTCCGCAAAGAAGAATGCTAATGAGTTACTGGGAGAACCAGAGTGAACAGATTTCAGTAGCAACGAGAAATATATTCGTTAGTATGGGAGGAGAATGTAAATTGAAAAGGAATGTGTGGGGAAAAGAAAGATTAGTTGACCAGACTTTGTATTTTAAAAGTGGACACAACAATCTTGCAACAAACTGAAACACAGGCAACAGATACTGCCAGGCTGGGTCATATCAACGGTGCTGATAGGTAAGATTCAGGTTGTTGGACAGTTGCCATCACAGCGAAGGGCAAGAAACTCTGAAGAAGTCAGTAATGGGATCCAACCTTTCCCATAAAGAAGCACTCATATGCCTTACTATGCAGATACATAGCAGGTTACAAGGGGACTGTTTTCCAGAATTCTTTAACTGAAGAAGGGATGGAAAGAGGATTTTTGTTTTGTTTTGTTTTCATATCCTTGCTATTGGATTTCTGAATATTCCTAACAGGTTTGATTCTATTGTGATTCTATCGATCAGTTTTTTTTTTTTCTTTTTTGAAACATGCCAAACTCAGCATCACACAACCAAAGAGCAGTTAGCCACAGTAAACAATTTTATGTTTTCATGATACATACTTTTCCTTCTTTTAATTTTTAGTCAGCTTTTGGAAGTCATTAACACAAGCAAGTCCAGAGAATGATCAGGCTCGCCAGAGAGTGCCAACTTCTATGTAACATAGAAGAAAAAGAAAGTATCAAACTACTAAGATGCATTGCTCCTTGAAAACAAACAAAAGACGCGTTTCAGAGAGGTGTAATACTTACTGAACTTGGTTCATGCTCTCAGGGTAGAGCGTGTGGCTCAAAGTACAGGTCTTTCCAAGTGGTATGAATCCTATAGGAATCTTACTGAAAGCAGCCTGGACACAAGGGGAGTAAATTAACATTTGCATCAGCTGAAAGAAGCTTTCTGTGTGGAGATCGCAGCTGTGTCTGGTATCACCCCTTTGGCACTAAGCTGCCAGGCACCTCCTTAAATGAGGCAATAATACATAATGACTCAGAACATGGCATCCGAATCTCTGAACCCACCACTGCCAACAGGGTACAAAGGAGCTCTCTGTAATCATTACGAGCATTGTTACATGCAGGTTGGCAGACATGTTCTAACTAATGCATGGGTTCTGTCAGCAATCTGCCATCTTTCTTAATACTGATGGTGGCAGCGCAAGCTCTGCATCTCATTTACCATTGCAGAAATCTCCATCTGACAGAATACCCTTGCATGGCAAAGAGATTTTCTCAGTTAAGGAAAGGAAATTAATTGGTTCCTCTGGCATCCAAGTGATGAAGCAGCAGAAGGTCTAATTTTTGGAGATCACTGACCATGTTATTTTTCTGTAGCACAGTTCAGTAAAAGGGCTTGTTGAAGGAGCAAGTTATTACACTGCACCTCATAATAAGCTGTGCTTTGTGGAATGTTTCAGAAAATCAACGTAAAGCACTGCATATCACAATGTACCATCTCCCTCCTGGGTGGTGCTCCTAGCAGCTCCAGATACTGCAGATCCCCACTGGCTAAATAACGTCTGTCTCACTTCATGCCCACCTGCTCTCCCTTGCTATCTCTGTCTCACGGGCAAGTGTTAACACACCTCTTCTTCAGAATTGCTTTACAGCTTGCAGAAGACAGGCCATTCGCAGCTCATGCGGTCAGGCTCTGCTTCCTTAGCTACTAGGACCAATGCTTCTGGAATACCTCGCACAGACTCTTCTTATCCAGACAACAGTGGTATGACATACCCGAGTAAAAAGGGAAGCAGAGCACAGCGTGAGGGGGCTGAACTGCAAATCCCTACCCGTAGGACAGAGTGATATGAAGGATGAGAATTCCTTGGCCATAGAATGATGGCAATACTACAATGCAGTACTCTACCCAAAATAGTGCTGGATGCAGAATTTTCTATGCAAATCAATCCCAACTATATTAAGATAATAAGTCAAAAATAGAGATGAAAAACTAGCCAGTAAAGCCTCTAAAATTTTTTTCCAGAATCTTCAGATTATAGAGGTCTCAGGGATCATCTACAATAATACTAAAATAAAAAAAATGATGCCTCAGAACTAATACAGCTAGCACCCCCTTAAAAACATTGGCATAGTTGCAGAGTTTCTCTTGTCACATTCAGACAAAGCAACTGCCTAAAGAGATGCAATTCTAGCTGCCAAGTATATCATCGTAATCTTGTCTGGATCATTTAATTGAGTTTTTGCCAGCTCTTGCCGGAAGGTTTTGGGAACAATGATCCCCTCCTTTCTTCGATAACACTGTCCTCCCTCTTTGAAAAGAAAAATCTCTCTCATTTCCATTCTGAGTGTTCCACCTTGAGAGGTTACAATTTGCTTTCCATAGCCATCTACACAGGTAGATATTCACAGCTTGAAAAAAATGGCAAAACAATCATAAAGCAACAGGAGCACAGCCATAAGCAAATTCAGTTTCAAGCCTGTATAAATACAAGAAAAACAAGTACTTTTGCCCAATGCTTCTGCAAAACAAAGCAGCATACACAGCTGTCTATGGATCTTTGAAAGTTGTGCATTTGGCTTCTCAACAATCCCTGCTCTGAAGCTGGAAACTTCCCAAAGATGAGGCTTGGGAGCCATTGCACTCCGTGAGAAAGGGAATGAAGAACAATGGGAAGAATTACAGGACACTAGCATGGCTGACTTATCATGCAGCACACTGGCTTGGGATTAGCAAGCCATAGTATCTGCAGAAAAAAGCTGGGACCAAGGGGTCACAGTGGATACACATGACACTTTTCCTAAGAAACGGACAAAATTCTGAAAACAACAGATTTCCTCACCTCATCAGCTCTGCGGAGAAGTCCAGTTATGACCTGAAAAACATGGGAAAGTCTTAATCTTTGAGACTTTTATTTTGCAATTACAGTAGAAAGCTGTGAAATTCGTACACAAATTTATTCTTTGGAAAAGATTTAAGAAACAGCTTCTCTTTTGGAACATGCGACTGTTGCTTGCATGGGAAAGGATGCACGCTCAGTGTGCAAACATGATGGGAACAGCGGGGTTCTGAGTGCTTATGAGTATATGCTGGCACCACAACCGATGCCAGTGTAAATGCTTTAACGTTGAATAAACCCAGATAAATCCCTCTTGTATAAATGCAAGAACCGCAACTGGTCAGTGTGTGATTAAGAATAATAAACTCTAAGCTCAGGAGAAATTTGCAGATGTATTCCAACCACTTTCTCTTAAAGTCATTGTACTTCATTTAGCCATTGCCTTATGAAGCCAGTAGTTAGCATTCCTGGAAATGCTTTAACAAAAAACAACCTGCCTTGAAAGAGAGCACTCCCCAGTTATGCTGGCGGTTTGCTCCTGTCATTAATTGTCTTGACAACAGACATTTATTAAATGCATAACATGCTTTGGCATCACTCCCACTTAATTTTTAAATTATTTGATTCCCTCTCAACAAAACACACATTCATCCTGGGCAGTACAGATAGGCTAGTAATAAACTTTGAAAATTAAACCATTAGAGCTACATTACACAGAAAGAAAAAGTTGGAAACATTTCTCCTCAAATAATTTTCTCATTCTAGAATGAGAAAATGCCAAACATTCCTGTTCCCCACCCCATCTCCCATCATCACTTTTAGGCAAAAAAAACAGCTATCAGAGTTTCCTTATTCCGAGAAGCTCAAAACACTGACTGAAAACATGGATGCTAAAACAGACAAATCTTCAGTAATAGCTGTTGTGAAGTTGTTGTCGCATTACACAGACTCAATCTTCTCACCCTCAGCTTGGCTATGATTCTCAACAAATAGGACAAAGCTCCTGTAGTACCTCTTGTACTGTGCCATCTCCTCCTGCAATAATGATCAAATCTGTGTTTTCCATCAGTTCCAGCAGCTTTTTTGCTTGCCCTTCATAATCAGTCTGGAGAAACAGAAATACAAACGTGAGAACTCAGGTGATTATTTCTAGGATTTCTCTTCTGTAGAAAAAAAAATCTATCCATTTGTTTAATAATTATTCTCATATAAGCACAAAGTACTGTATACTTCTTACATTACATTCACTGAAATTTCTTCACCTTATGAAACAAACCCCTTGCCTAGTACAATATAAAAAGTAAACACAGATACACAAAGCCTAAAAGAATACCATAGTAACTCTCATTCAGTAGATCTAGATTATCCAGCAATAATCAAATTTCCAAATAGTTTTACATTTAAATAAAACCACAGGCAAACTACACTCTTGCAGAAAAAAGTCCCATCACCTTTAGCAGCCAAGGTGTTGTATTTCTCCTGAAATACAGGACCAGCTACATGCAAGGCCGCTGCCCAACAGCAGGCTAGGAAGCTGCTGACAGCTGCTTCAGCAGTAAAGAATGCACTGACTTTGTAAACCACCGGAACTGTTTTTTTTTGCAAAACGAATGCTTTTTGCAGGGACGTTTCAGTCCCAGTTACTGGCCTAGCCCTGTTTTGCTAACTTTTCAGATCTGAAGTTACAACATGTCAGTTTTAATTCTTGCAAAACATTTTTTGGTCTTAGGCTAAGACTATACATTTTCAATGAACAGAAAAGGGCATTAATAAAAGCAGCATTTTAACACTAAACAAAAGCTTACAAAATTATTCCAAGACAGGAAGACAACTATTAGGGTACTTCACTGCCAAGACATAGTGACTACTAGACAATCCACATATCACAGCCTCAAAAATCTGCGAAAAGATCAGAATCCCTTCATGTTTACTTTTTGTTCTCTTTCCAAAGAAAACTTCTCTGCTAATTCAGGCCATTACAGCTCAGTGTTCTGCTTTTGTGATGGGGATGTTGAATTATCTGGGGATACACTGAAAAAAAAAATTAGTGGAAAAATAAAAGGTTATTTTTAATTAATTTGAAGAGTTCCACAGCACATCAAAGTTCCTCGCTTCTGAATTCTGCAAGTTCAGGCAAAACTGACAATTTCAACAGCGATGGGCATGCACCACTAGCCAGCATGCAAGTATTTAGAGATTTTCCTCTCAAACATGAATTATAGAAGGGCTGCTTTAGACAGTCAGAGAAGTAGATGTGCTGCTTTAGCTGAAAATTAAAAAGTCTGTACAGAGTTTGTAAATTAACTGTGAATTAAAACGAAAAAGATTAAGTACTATTTTAAAATCTCAGTAATTATTTCTTCCTACCAGATGCCTATGGGACAACTAAGAATTTCAAGTACACCTAAAATTGAATTTCAGTTCTTCAAGAGCAGAAAGCAAAGCTGACAATATATCTACATTAACAGAACCTCTCACTTCTTACCTTAACCACAGTTACATCCAAGCCAGATAAGTGCAAAATTGGAGCAGCATTCTTCTCAAAAAGGTTCCTGGCTTTACTAGTTAAAAACAAGGGAAAACTATTTCAATAATCTGGTAGTTAAAAAAAAAAAGGAAGAAAAAAAAATGAATAACAACAAGAAATATAGTTAAAAACAGAGCATACAATCTACACAATCAGTCACCAGACCTGCCAGTCAGGAAAGATGAGATTTCATTTGCTTCAAATGTATTATATTTCTAGACTCATATCTCAGATGTCAGCTTTTTTGTTACAGTTTTAATAAATGCAGAAGAGGTTATCTGGCTTTCTACAAAAATAATTTTAAAAATCAAAACAAGATCTCCAGAGAGAGATTTATTAGAAAAATTAATGACTTACAGAGCAGCAGGCTTTAATACAACAAAGAAAGTCCATTTGGATTTTCAGAAAGATTAAAAATATATATTTATTTACTTTTACATATCATTAAATAAGTCTGGAAGTAAAATTTGATCTGACCTTCTTTTGTTAAAGGACTCATGCATTTTATGCTTGTAACCGCCTAATAAAATAATTATTCATTAACTATATGTTACTTAGAAGTAGAAATATGAGACCAGAAGTCAGAGACTTTAATTTATTGACACTATGCATTTTTCAGTCATGGTTGTTTTGAATAAAAGCACGTAAGTTCAAGTCCTCCCATGTCAGATATATCATTTCTCTGATATCATTACTGAGATGCAACTGATAGCTTAGCTGATTAGCAGAAACAGACATACATCATATCCAAGATAACTGTTTTCCACTAATGAATATGCAAAAACAGCAGCTGACCTCTTCCAGGAGTCTTGCCCTCAGCCCATATTTAGCCTCCCAGTTTGTAGGCACATCCCTTTCAAGGACAGGTTCCTACAGAAGTAAGATCACTGCTGGCTAACTTCAACTCTTGAAGCAATCAAGGTCATCTCTTATTTCTATAGTTTTTGAGGAGGGAAACGTGCCACATACAAAGGTATGTGGAGGAATGACAAAGACCCAAACACAGGATAAAAGAAAATTTATATATACACATATATATTTGAAAATAATTCTTTCAACTCAAGCATCTAATTCTGTTCTTCATTGTAATATTTTTGGTGATAGATATTTTGGCATAGTTACACAGCACCAGCTTGGCATCAGAGGGGGGCAAAAATGAGCTCAAAAATTTGGCCGGCTTTTATAGTGAATGGCAGATTAGAAAAACAGAATGAAGTGTAGGGGAGGGGAAATTTTACCCTTTGCAAGCTGCTGGGTTGAGGAACACTGTTGCTTTCTTCAGTGGCATACTGGAAGGAATCAGCTGGTTGCCAAAAACCTTAATAAGAAAAAAAGAGCACAGTTCAGTTTCTCTTTTAAGCACATTAGTAAAGCAGTTCAAAATAATGCATCTCCCCAAATGTCAGTAGGCTTTCACTTTCAAGCCTCATGACAATCAAATGACTTCCATCTGCAGTCATTGTACAGGTCTCCTATTCAAAGATCACTACTCTTAGCAACAGCTCACGCCATTGTCATAAGAAATCTTTATCTCATTTTTACAGTTCAACCAATTTTTTTTTTTTGGTCAAATTCTAGTTGTCTGGCATGGGAGATCCAGGGAGAACTATCCTTGACTTTAAGGTTATTTGATTTTCCCATGTAATGCTCATGCACCTGCTTGCCATCTTCTTCTTGCGGCTTCTTCCACTCCTGTCCTTCATTTCTCATATCTCCTCTGCTTATTTTTGTATTTTCTATGCTTAAGTTTTTGAAAATACAAAAGAAGATAATCACCAGAGAGTTTGCCCTCACCTATGTGCAAATCCAGTTTCCTCAGACACTTCTTCCTCCTCCTGTCTCTTTATAAGAACCACTCAGTTCCTCTTCATCTTTTAATCCAGTTCTGAACAGATGCCTTGATTTTAAGTTCTTTGAGAGTTACTTCATGCAGCCTCTTGTGCCTTTTAGCCATTTGTACCTATGTCCACAGCTTTTCAGCACAGGAGAGGCACGAGAAGGCAAGGCTTCCACACACTACTTCCCACTCTGCAGACCTCTTTTAGCTCACCTAAAGGCATCCTCACTACCACACAAATCAAACTGGTTTGGGATACAAGGCTGACAACATTCAGCAGTACCAACCAGAAGCCCTGGAAATAAAGCAGGAACAAAAGGCTACCGTGCTGAACATGACACAGTCATCTGTCCCTACTTTCTTTTCCCTTTACTTTAAAGGTTAATCCCCTGGCAGGAATTTTTATATTGAAGAAGGCAGACACTGTGCACAAAACACTGTAGATTTTAGTGATCATTAGCTGTTTAAAGTTGAAATTACTTCCCCTTGCCAACTTTGCTCAGGAAGCCTCAATTAGAAGTGTGCAGCTGGCTATGTCACTTAAAACATTCAAATTTCTTCTTCAAGAAAGAAGAAGGATAAGAGAAGTTGCTGAGAGTAAAGGAATGGTCAAAGAAAGGGAAATAAATCAACAGCTCCTTAGTTTTACCAAAAAATTAGCTGGCAAAATGAACTATGTGTTTTATTGCATTTAGGGGAGAGAGGGGGGGCAGGATTGGGAAAGATAGGAGACCTCTGGCACGTTACTGCTGTTAAAAACAATTAATTATTTACTTGGGGGAGCACGACATGATGTATTTGCTTGCTCTAAACAACCTAAAAAAGCTTATAAAAAATTTAGGAGTACTGACATGATCATTTCTATATATAATATACTTAGACATTTATGCTACATATGGGGGCACTTCTAAAGCAAATTCAGATTTTTAAGACAGGAAATAAATTAATAATAATGCAACATTTTCTAAGTTTTGTGGTTTTTTTTTTGTTGTTGTTTTTCTCCCAGAGCCCAACGTAAGTAAAGCCAACTTAAAGCCATTAAAAATTGTTATTAAATATATATGAAGCTATTATTTAGGAAAGGCAATGCCTTTTTCAATTCCTTGTTAAAGCAAAACTCCAGGTATTGCGTTTCTGGATTCCTAGTATGAAACTTACTATTTTGCAATTATGAAAAACCCATTACACAAAGGCTTTACGGTGTTTTATGAAAACAAACAGAGAAACAATATTCCATTACGGAAAACCATTCCCGCTTCACAGACTGAATTTGTCACCTAAGCACGACCTGTCTAATACAGACCCAGAGTGCACTAACATCTATCGGAGAGGCCACGTCTGCAAAGCCCATAGGTGGCTGACACTGGTTTGTTTGGGAGAGGGAGGTGTAAAAGGTTTTCAGTTTGGTAAATGGGTTCTTCATTGGGGAACCCTTCTGTAATCATTTGCCACCCCAAGGTTGTCATTGCGAGCTGATATTTTAATTCGGACATGCACGGTGGAGTTTTTGCAGGAAGTACTGCTATAGGGGATGCTTTGGCAGCAAGGCAGGTTATCAGCAATTTGGTATTGTTCTAGGCTTAAGAACTCAAAACAACTTCCATAAAAATAATAGGGAGCCCCTCCCACTTCACTCAGACCAAGCTTTTTCTTGAGTGAGCCTGCCTCGATTTTTCTCAGCACTTATACAGCACTGTAAACACAAGTAGCATTTTTCACACAATTACAGATTGTTGCTATTCCAAAGACTAAACCAGACATTTAATGCCTTGCTACTGTATTGCTGTGCGTTTTCAAGCTGTATTTGGCACTGACACATCAGTGAGAACAGAAATTACAGCATGAACTGACTACTGAACTTTCTGGTTCATTCCTTTCTAATGCAGGAGTCTTCTGCAGGATATCTTCCAAAGCTTCACCCCCCTTGCAATTGTAGGAAGCTCTATTTCATTTATAAGAATAAGCTTCAAATACTGAGGTATTAACTGCTATTTCTGGAAAGAAAAAAAAAAAAAAAAGCTATTGCTTTGATATCTGTGCAGTGAAAATGAATACAGAAAGCATAAAAATGAAGAACAGGTTCTTTGAGTTGCTATAGTCAAATACTATACGTATTCAACTCTGAAGGTATCATTTTTGAAAGCAGTATTTTCTTTTTTTTTTTTAGTTATTATTATATTTTTAACTATAAAATTATTATATATTTTTCCTCATTCTTCCATGAGACTTGAGCTCCCTTACATCTATTTTGGCAAAAAATTCCACAGTCCAGATCAAGTTGCCGTGAACATCTTTCCTTCAACATCTGGCAGATAAAAAACTGGGATTACGCAGGTGCACCACTGCTGTAAAGCAGGGTAACCTCAAGCAAAGATCTTTAATGAGAAAAATAATGTTCAGCATTCTTCTCAGGCCCCAGTACGTAGCAATGGGAACAGTATCACGCCCTGCAAAATCTCTAACATCTGGCATGGAGAAGTGGGTTTAAAATTAACTTTGTTTGAAGGAGGTAGAAAGACTCTTAAAATCCTGCACGACACCACCGAGGCAACCAGAGCTATCGGCACAGCGTCCTTGATGAAGGCGCTCGGGGATGAACAGAGAAGGGTGAAGTCTGCCCAGCGGAGCGCTAACGCGAAGCGGTTTGCCCTGCCTCTGCCCCGACAACACGCCTCGTGGTGGATCTCAGATTGCAGTCTCCTGTCTCCTCGTCTTTCTACCAGAAAATTTCAGGCCCAGAGGAATGCAGTCAGCAGAAAGAGAGGCCTGGGTAGCTGGAGCAGTGACGGACGTGTACCCCAGCGATAGCACCCCAGCTTCGGGCTGGAGGCCGGCTGCCCTTCGGTGCCTGAGCAGCAGGACACAGATGGCAGCACCGTAAGGCTCGTCTCGGAGAGAGGGCCTGCTGGGAGAATCCCAGGAGCCCTGCACGGCCAAGATAAGAGGGGATTTTAATCTAATTTTATCACTTTAGATGGCATTACCTCGGCTTCTTGGCACGCAGCTCTTCGTAGCAGGTTATCGCTGTTAGGTAAGACAGAACAGAGTGGACATTAGGTTGAGTAAGTTTAAAACAATTTGCTCATTTTCACGATATAGGTCTGTACCCTTTTTACACATGCTTTGACAGCTCTAAAACAAAAAATACAGGTTCTTTAAGGCCTATTTAACACATGTTTAAGGATAAAATGCCCTTGTAAACACACATGCATAGTTTTTATTTTTTTTAACACGTACACGCAAACACATAGTGTTTTCGACAGTAAATCAAAGCAGGAAACAAAGAGAAGGATGCCAAGTGTGCTGAGATTACAAAAGCCACCAGACACTGTACAGCTGTGATTTAATTTTAAATTGCTACATAACTGTACAACTGTACTCCAGATCTAAGTTTTTTTTTTTTTTTAATGCTAACATTACCTGTTTTTTACACTGAAGGTACTTCCCACTCTGACAGTACAGAAGAGCGTTAGAGTAGACTTAAGTGTAACTTACACGGACTTAAATCTGCGTGCCTTACACCTGTGAACTCCCCCATCCATCGGATTGTAAGCTGGACATGTTAATGCAGCACATACCACCCAGCCAGGTCTGCGCATGGACTAAAGCTACAACTCAAAGAGGTGAAAATCACTCACCTCACCTCAGTGAAATTTAAAAGAAGAAAGAAAGTATTGGTATTAGACATGCCACTGACGGTCATGTCAGAAAGAGATACCAGGCTAATCCTTGTGCTTGTCATTGGCGACGGACAGCATTAGCACGGCAGCGGGCAGCCACACCAGAGACTGAGCTACTGAGTGCAGAACACAACTCAGTTCTTCTCCAGACCCAAAAATGCCCTTTTGGGACTCCCGGACAAAAAAGAGAGTCCTGTTCTGCAGCACCTGGTCTCACCTGTCCTATAGACGCCAGACACTTCCCGCTCCTTGCTAAACCCAAAAAACTCCATCAGTTTTCTCTTGGCAGTATCTGGCAAGACAGTACAGTCTTGCCTCAAAAATCCCCAATACAAAAAATCAATACCAGTTATAGTCAGCGTAACACATACCAAAATTAACATATTAGACCCATTAAAGGGACTCAAGGCCAGCCATGAAAAACAATCGACTGGGAAAGCAGCACACTCCTGCCCCATACTGTGGCTCATTGGGCCAAATTCTGCAGCTGAAATGGCAGAAGAGAAGGCAAAGCCTTGGCCAGAACAATGGACCCAATGAAGTGGGATCTGTGCCATTCCACAAGCCTAGACTATTCATCTGTCACTGGAGCCATATAAATCACTGCTTCTGACATCACCAAAAGATGCTGCAGTGCCCTAAAAGGAGAAGTCGGGTGACTTTAGGTGAGATACTGAGTTCTGAGAACATAACTGTGAAGCAAAAAAAGACAGATTTATTCTTAGTCAAAGTAAAAAGACTAAGGGAGAACTCACGCATGGAAAAAGAAAACATGCAAATAATACCCCATCAAGATAACAAGTAACTGGAATGTCTAAAACAATTTCCTTGGAGGCCTAACAATGCTTTTAGCTGCCACGTTATCTCCTTAAGACCAAAGCAGTAAGCCATTTGTAGTAACTACCTGAAATATTACTTAGAGGAGCAGCAGGCCTGTGCTTGATTGCGCTAATCTAACGAAAGAGCACCAGTTAAAATAACTCTCTCTGCACAGGTTTGTGTACGGAGCTAAACCCGAGTGCT
This sequence comes from Cygnus olor, assembly GCF_009769625.2. NCBI lineage: Eukaryota > Metazoa > Chordata > Aves > Anseriformes > Anatidae > Cygnus > Cygnus olor. The sequence continues at coordinate 61,633,664 of NC_049169.1, read as the reverse complement.
GCAGCTAATTCCCATTCAATCGGGACAGCACCGGGGGCTGCATCCACGCTGCCCTGCTGATTACAAGCCCTCACACACGGACTTTTCCCCCACCCGTGATTATGTGTGGCTAGAGGAAATACAAAGCAATTGCAATGTCAATATATAAAGCTGAAATATTATGGGGTACCAAGAAAACCCTACTACCAAATGATGGCTGCACAGCTGATCCATTTGCGAACTGCAGTCCTGACCTCATTAACAAATTCTAGTCAAGTCCGTGTCATCTGATTGCTGCACATCGCTGCTACTTTGCTCAGAAATCAAGCTGGGTCACATCACCAGCCGGCCTGTTTCCTGGTGCCTGCAACCTTATAATGCCCGCAGCGTTAATAACCTTTAAAATCGAGTCCAGCATAACTTTCAAAAGCACTCGAAAGATACTGCGTTGTCTGTCCCAACCTGCGAAGACCCCCAAAATAGTGATCAAGAAGCTGTGAGAGGCCTGCAGCCACAGCAAGTGGCTTGGGACAACCAGCTCCCCTGGAAGCAACTGTACCATGAGCGCCTAAAGCAGCTTGGATGCGAGATCCTCTTTCAGGAAGGGTTACCAGCATTAAATCTAAGACTCTGAAGTATGTTCAGCCAACAAGAAGCCTAAAAGCACTCTGTTTGACCAAAGCTGTGCGCACAGGACCAGTCTCCAGAGCTACCACAGAACTCCTTCCAGAGTTTATCTTCACAGAGAGCATTTTGGCTGCTTCCAACACAACAAGAGCACAGCATCCTCTGCTTGGTATCGGCCTTTACTTTCAGCTTGGCTTTGGAAGGACATGAAAGACAAACCTACGTTTGAATCAGCTTTACCCAAGGATTAGAATTTATGCCCCACGTTTTTTGATGAAGTTTTGATGAAATAAAGTGGGCCGCTGAGGAAGAGATATGCAGAAAGGTGACCAAGTGAGTTATCAGTTGGCAAACACTCAGAGACTAACGCTCAACTTACAGATAAGAATAAGACTCGGTTTGCTGGCAAGCAGTCAAAGGCCCAGATGCTTTGCCAGCATTTTCTATGGAGAAAGTCAATACTTCAATGCATACAGAGCTCGGCTGTGTATCTGAGGGGTCCACTGCCTCAGTACAATGCAGAAGTCCCCGTCCTGACCAGGATGATCACTCACCCAGCAGTACCACTGCAATGCTCTGGCCAAACTGGACTACCAGTTAAGCTGAGATTAAACTCCTGCTGGCCTGCCGTAGCTGGTGACTCACTGCACCACCTGGACACACAGAGAGCAGCAACAGCCCTCCTTAGGAGAGCAGATCCAGGGCAGAAACTGAGAAGTGAGAGGGGATTCCAAATCTGGTGGAAGTTTTAAAATAATCAAATGGTACCTTTTCTTGCTGTTTCATTCATCAGTAAGGAACCATCGCAAGAAAAGACAAAATACAGAATACAATTCAAAAGGATTTTAATTTTATACTGTGACTCCTTACACTAATGAATTCAATGAGCACCAGCAGCTACCACACAGAAACACAGCCAGAATTGTTATGTGCCCTCTTTTCATCCTATTAAGTAAGAAGAGATCAAAAAAAAAAAAAAAAAAAAGCAAGTTGCTTACTTCTCTGCAATTAATCTCATCTATGTTAAACAGAAGTACAGCACTGCATATCAGCACATATCTGACAATCTGCACACCCTCTAAGGCTGGATCTGGTGTACCTGTAGTATGATATGCTGTTGGTTAAAATGAAGTTAACACATACGTTCACGTAATCCAGAGAAATTAAAGGGAAACAACCTCACATGTGACAACACTGAGTTCTTGTCTTTCTTCTTCAATATTACAAGGGTATTTGCTATCTCAAATGCAACACAACAGATTTTACAAGCATATTCCTTTATGAGAACCAAAGGAATTTTAAGGCTCACCAAGGTTTTATAAGAATAGCAAGAGGGTTTTAATTAGAAGTAGTTCAACCAGACGTTATGTCTATCACTCTACATCTGAAAAACCTTTGCCACCTCCTGACTGATGTCTCCTTTGAAGAGGTGCTGTCCATTGCATTACGTATCTAGAGTGGCTGAATCACAAATGGTGAAGGGGAAACCAGCACAAAGCTTCTTCTGTACTCTTCCGGTTCATTTAAAAAGCCCTGACTTTTAAACCAGTCAGCGTTTGCACAAACACCTCCAGAGATGAAAGGCTAACACACTGATCCGAAACTAAATGCTGCATGAAGAAAGTAAGACTGGGCTATGAAGCTCCTTGGCCCTTACAGTTACGGTCACCGACAACCTTCAGCCTCACTCGGTGAGGAATCCTTTCACTCCAGTGCCCCTCTCTCCTGTACAGCCTACATAGCACAAGGGCATCCACATCAGACCCCTGGTGCAGCCTGCTGGAAGGAGACAACCAGCTCCATTTCCCCACAGGGGAGTTACACACAGGACAAGTCTGGAGAAGGCAACATTCTCCTTGTCCCTGTCTGCCCGTGTAGCATCCTATGAAGTCTTAAGCCAGTACCCCAGAGCTCTTCTGTCCCTACAGGCATGCAGAGACTGACTTTGGAAGAGTAGCCATTTATTTGCAGGACAGATTGTTACTTGCAATGGCTCCACTTAAGGCAGACATCATAGCCTCTGCATCCAAAAGAAGAATGAACCTTGAGAAGTCAGAAAAGCAAATTATCTTCTCCTTGCCAGAGAATAACTTAGAAATTCCATGAGAACGGAAAAGCCAAGAAGAAGGATGCAGGAGGGGAAAAAACTTTCTTCAGCTGCAAATAAATGAGCAAGACCTCAGACAGCTAATTCCAGGAAGTCAGAGGCTAATCTGAACTGATGCTGTGCTAAAGCAAGCCCCTTCGTCAGAAAAACTGGTGATGCCAGAAACTGAAGCATAAGACTTCGCTAAACCTTTAATCTGTTCTAAAAGGGCAAATATAAGTCTAGCAAAGTATGCCTGATGAATAGTAATTTGGCCTCGGATGTCGACAGCAGCAAGCCTCACGGCCAGTGCAGCCCACGTGCAGCTCCCTCACTGACCTCTCCAAGCGCCGCCTGCAGCAGGTTCTGCACAGGGTGACGGCACCCCACACGCTCCCCAGCGCGACTGGTACATAAGCAATGACACTGGGGATTACTGAATGTATCAAAAAAAAAAAAAACACAAAATCCATTACCACATTTGGAGGCGAAACAGAAGGTGCAGAGAGGGACCCTGGCCTATCCCTGCTGTCCAGCAGCCACAAGATAAGGCCTTTGCTGGGCACATGGCAGCAGGGGAGAGCTGCTGAGATAACCTCAAACTTTTACACTCTTGCCACCAGGCTTGTCTGTCACTCCTCCTTCTATTCTCTGGCTAAAACAAACCTCCACAGAGTACAAGAAATGGCTAAACGGTTGTCACTTTTTCCCAAACTACTTAAATCTCCAAAAGCACTCTTTTACAGCTGTGCTGCAGTCTGCATCAAAGTTACACAGAGCTGTTTGCCATCACAGGATTTCCTATCTTGCATTTCCTACGTGCAGTAAGGAAATGGTGTGTGTTTTCCCCTACAGATAAAAAGGGAAGATTGAAGAACAGGATGATTTTTCCCGCACTACATCATCTGGGTTAAAGCACTGTGCCTATATTCGGTGTAAAAAAACTGAGCGCTGAAATGTAGATACCAACAGTTCCCTTAGTCTTTTGCCTCTCATGTTTTTCTCTTTATTCACCTTCGGTTCTGACAGCATATCACCTACGCTGTGATCACTTTCTCTGTGATCCTAAGCTGTTTTCACAGGTACTGCGAGAGAACTGCGCAGGGAATGAACACCGCCAAACCCCACAGCGTACAGGCACACGAGTTCACAGAAGCAGGCACAAAGGGGAGACTGGTTGTGCCTGATGCTGCTCCTAGGCCCCCTCAGGTGCCCACTCCCCACGTGCCCAAGGAGCAGATTTAGCCTTTTTCCTAGTGCTCTGTCTCAGTAGCTCTCTCCAGCACCCAGGGCAGCCGTGCTGGCATCCATGGCAAGAGGAGGCCAGGGGAGAGGCCACGCAGCGTACCTGGGGTGGGCACGGGATCCTCTGCCCCAACAGCCAGCCCCTCACAGGGATGCTGCCGAGCAATTTCTTCCTCCGTCCTTTTTACATTTAGTTTATTAAAACTGGCTAACGGGTATCTAAAATAGCAGCATCATCTGTAATGACTTATTTGCGTTTTGCTATTTTATCTGGACTCAAAGTTGAAGCCTTCAGAAGGAAAAGCAGAACGCAAGCCCAAGGACTCACTGAAGGAAGGCATTACAAAACCAACCTGTTGAGCACCAACACCTCCGCTTACAGCACGGCCATACCCTGTACTTCTCTGCGTGCTGGTGCGTGTAACCACGATGTCACCAGCACTTCCACACACCCAACGTCATTCTCTATCTCCCCAAAACCCGCCCTACCATCCTCGCCCTCCACCAAAACCAGAGGTGCTGGGGGAGAGTTTTTGGCTGCTCGCCTGCACCCAGCAGAGCCCTTTAGCTGCGGGCGAGCAGCCAGCACCTAAAGCGATTTAAAATCTCCCCGGGCCCCGACCTCCGCCTGAAGCCGCCCCCAGGCCGGGGGCCGGCCGCTGTCGGAGCCGCACCCCCCTCAGCGGCCCTTACCGGTGCCTGCCGTGCAGCCAGCTCGCCCCCCAGCCCAGCAGGCCGGCCCCCAGCGCCGTTTTCTTCCAGTGACTCCGCAGGGTCGCCAGCACCCTCCTGGCCCCGGCCATGCCGCCGGGGAAGCGGGCCCGGCCGCCGGGAAGCCACGCTCAGCCCGCGGCCGCCGCCGCCCGGCTCGGCTGGAAACGGCTCCCCCGGCCCCGCGTTCCGCTCCGCACCGCCCGCACGGCCCCGGCGGGTCCCCGAAGGGCGGCCCTAAAGTCGCTTAAAAGCCCAAATCCCAAGGGAAAGCCTTTTCACGGCCCTACCGCTGTCCCGCGGGGCGGCCCAAGGCCACCGCCAGGAGCCAGGGGAGCGGTGGCTCCACACAGGTGTCTCGTAGAATCACAGAATCATTAAGGCTGGAAGAGACCTCCAAGACCATCAGGTCCAACCATCCCCCTACCACCAATGCCACCCACTAAACCATGTCCCCAGGCACCACGTCCAACCTTCCCTTGAACACCCCCAGGGATGGTGACTCCACCACCTCCCTGGGCAACCAGTTCCAGTGCCTGAGTGCTCTTTCTGAGAAGAAATGTCTACCGATTTCTAACCTAAATGTCCCCTGGTGCAACATCCAACATACAAAACAATCCCAGAAACTATTTCTAAAGGTCCAGACAGCTGTCCAGATGGCGTCTGGCCTAGGAAATGCCTGGGATTTGCTGTCTGAGCCGCAGCAAGTGGGTGCACCAGGAGAAACATCTCAAGCCTCCCCCGGAGGGCAGGGCCTGCTCATGGGGATGCCATGTGGCCCCAGTGTCATGCAGGGCGAGGAGGGGACGTGACCAAGTGACAGGACCCAGCTTCGCAAGGGGACAAGTGCTCGGACAACCCAGGGGTGACAGCCCCATCCAGCCTCATGCCTGGCTTTGTCGGATGCCTGGAAGAGCACAAGCAACCACAGAGATACATCAGGGAGGTGCTGAACGGCCTGATAAACAAAGAGATCCTCCCCGTCCTGTGAAAAACAAAAACTCAAGATGAATCATTGGCTAAATAAGTGGTGTAAGGAAGCGCTCTGCTTTTGGAGAACGCTGCCCTCCTTCCACCAGGGCTTATAGATTTGTGGTGACAACGACCCCGTCTGCACGGGACCAGCTGGTTGGGGCAATGAACTTAAGGCTGGGGAGAAAATTTGTCTCAGAATCCGTTTTTTTCCCTCTAGCAAAATGCCATCTTCATCAACATCCAAACATTTACAAAAATATTAGAGTCAATAAAATTATTTTTATGTAAAAAACTTCCCCAAATCTTTCTCCTTCATGATGTCTGGTTGGGATGTGGGTAGTAACACAAGAGGGCTGATGGAGGCCACATGTGGGACTCTGGATATGCAAAAGTCTGTTCTGAAAGAGTCACGTTGATGCAGAAGAGAGTCCAGGAGCCACTCTGTTGTTAGTGATGAGGAAAGCAGATTAAAACTTGCAGGTTGGTTTCTCTTCTGTAGGTTTTGTGTGTGTGTTGTTTGTTTGTTTCCATCATTTTGTCTAGTAGAAGATTTGGGATTTGTTTTTCTAAGAAAAACATTAAAAGATCAGGTCCTGATGAATATTTCAGGCACATCCTTGTCCAGTAGACATTGCTTCCCACTTAAATATTCCAGGCTCATCTGTCCAGCGCATCTCAGCACAGACACTTGATGTGCTGCTGAATGTTCCAGGTGGTGTAGAGTGATTAAATGTCCTACTTCTTTTTTTTTTTTTTTTTTTTTTTTTTTTGTGGTGTCCCATTTTTTGTAAGGGTTCAGGTGGTGTGGCCAACTGCTAACAGCAACAATAGAACAGATACTAGTACTCTCATCCTACTTTCCTTAGCTTATGAAAATATAAAGATTGCTTGCTGATAAATACTTTTCAAATTTGTCATTCTTATGAGCTGCCACAAATAATTTACAAAGACCTGTAACTTCCTATTTCACAACCAAGTCTACTGAATATAGTTATGTTTATTAACAACGCTTCCAAAACAACCTTGAATTTTTAAAATAAAGCCTTTTTAGTATGCCAGTACATGTTCAGAGAAGTCAGAATAATGCTTAAATATGTGAAGGGCCTGAATATCTCTAAGATGGCTGAATGGTAATTTTCCTGAGTTCATATGCATGAAAACACATTTGAGTAATATAAATGAGACATTTTAGCTTGAATAATAGTTGTCTTTCCACATCGCTAGCAAAGGGTCTTGACCCTGCTCTAAGCAGCATGGTCGGGCTGGACGAGCTCCAAAGGTCCCTTGTCCCACCTCAGCCATTCTGGGACACCATCTGAGAATTTGGCCTGGGAAATTTGAGATGGTGCTTTTCAAAGACAACTGCCCTTAGAAGAAACACTGCAGAGAGCAATGACAGATTGTGCGCTTATCTCATTACCTGGCTTTACTTAGGATGCAGTGTCCATTCTGAAAGCCCTCCTGGCAAACATGTATGTCCTAGTTTTTGGCTGTGGCAGTCTGATCACCCTCAAGGTAGATCACACCTGCTGTGCTGCCGCATGTACCAGGTAGTTCCTTTTTAGCTCTCCCAGCTTTTTGCATGTCAAATCAATAGAAGTAGGTATTAGAGTACGTGCAATGAAAAATGAGAGGATAAAGGTCTGTTTTTGAGCATCCTCCACTTTATATGCTGTAGCCATTTTTTGGCCAAGTAAAATGCCTACTACCTTTTTCAGAAAACTGTTTGCAGGAGGCTGAAATGTGTGTTTAGTTTTTCTTTGAATGCTAGATGCTTTGCGTAAAAAGAAGTCAGTGTTTGAAAAGCTGCCCCACAGCTGTGATACTTGACTTGGGATGTGTCACCTAAAATCACCACACAAGTTGTTTGTGAAGACAGGTGTGTGCCTCAACCCAATTACTCATATCTGACCCATTTTTAAGAGCATTTTTTTTATCATCCCATCTGTACCATCAATGTCAAGTCTGTTAGCAGAAGAAGCTTCAGATACATGACCGTGCGTCAGGGACATACTTGTTTGTAACTTCAGTAAAGTCATGTGCTTGACCAGCTGAGCTCCCTTCTTAGCTAGAGAATATGGCAGAAACATTAGAGAGTTGGTTTTTTGTTTGTTTGTTTGTTTTTTCTTTCTTTCTGCTGCTTAGCAATGTCCTACAAGTATATGTACGTAAGTATTGTCAAGGACAGAGAATGATTTAGTCTCCTTTTCTGTGCAGCACAATCCATCCTTACATCCTCACCTCAGCTAACTCATCTCTGTTGGTGTTTTTCTGTCATGGTTGTTCCTCTGGGAATAGGACTGAAGTTACTGATTTCATCACTCAGTACGTAGTTTTGAGTGGAACCTTCCAAAAAATCTAAGTTGGGAACAGAAGTCCTGTTCCCAGCCACCACTTGGTACCGCTGGAGATTTATTCAAATTCATGGCCTGAAAGCTAATTCTAGCCACGTAGTCTGTAGGTAGTCCCCATACAGCTGAGTTGGATGACCCCATCACACATCTCCAGTCGCTTCTGCAACAGCACTCTACAAGGTCAGAGGGGAGTTTCTTCGCGTGGTGGTAACATGAAAGATTTGTGCCTGTGTGTAAATAAAAGAAAGGGACACCCCCAGTCCAGTGTAGCTGTAGGGTTTGAGACCCTTTTGTCTGCTGGTTATTCTGGCATGTGTGACTCAGCTGAGGATGGGCTGAGGGTATCAGAGAGCAGGGCTGGAAACAACATCTCCTGCCATAGTGGTGATCCTGTCTTCAGGTGCTTCCTTACAGGTAGAACACAAATAATCGTTTGCATTGCAGAGACTGCATTTGTTGCTCTGTAGGAAGTGTATGTTTGCCACAGCAATGTAAGTCTGTGTTCCTGCCAGACCGAGGCAGCATTGTTTCTGGTTGTGGTCTGCCTCCCCAACTCCCTTTTACACATTTTTAATATCACTATGGCCAGAGTGACATGGGGAGAGCATCTGCTTTTGGCACAGAAACCTCAAGCTTTTGTGCCACTGATGAGAAAATCCCAACTGCAAATCTCTCCACACCTCTGGCCCAGCAAGGGAGATTATAATTTGCTTTGCTTTAATTCTGCAACACCTGAACACCAAGCATGATTTACGGAGGGGAAGAGCCCTTTTCCTCAGTCCCACAGGGTGTCTCTCCAGATCTGCCTGAGAGATGGGAGCTCCAGGTTCGCAGGTGCATACACCAACTTTTCTCTCCCAACAAGCCATGGGCACAGGCTGAGCTGCAGAAAGAGAGCTCTTTCTCTCCCTGTCCAGGGGTTCCCATGCTAGTTGAAGTCTCTGTTGGGTGTCCCAGTCAGTGTTTCTTTACTCATGTTCTCCAGCTTGTGTGTCCAGCGCTGGAAGCCATGCTTCACCCCATGTCCCTGGTCCCTCTCCATTCACCACTGGTCACGGTTCTGTGTAAGTGCAGGGAGTATTGCAGCCACTGAAGCTTATCAGAGAAACTTCCTATCTGCGAGAGCAGAAAAAGTTCATGATGGATTTTCTTGCCCTCATTTCCAGCTCTGCCTGAAGGTGCAAGCCCCCAAGGCAATCATGTCTGCAGCCAGCGCCCGCTCCACTGGCGTGGAGAAAGATCTGAATTACACTGGCAGAGTTTGTGGTTGAGTAACTCAGAGAAACTGCACGAGAATAAATCCGATCGGTAAGCAGAACACGGTATGAGCTTCACCCTCACTAGGTCAAAATCCAGGAGCGTGCCTAGAATAACTTCTACAGCACAAAACACTGCCTTTGCACCTTGTCTTTTCTTCCCATGGCTGGACTATTACACAGAAATATTCCCCGATTCTCAGAGTTTATTAACCTATTTTTCCAAGGGAATGAATGGAGATATTCACAGCTTTTGAGCAGCCACAGAAACCCATTAAGTTTCTCTGTGGCAATCCTGTCAGGAGGCTGTTCCTTAGCAGAGACACATTTCAGGACGCTCTGCATTTACTCCCAACCTATTTGGACTCAGTAAATGCAGGTGCCGCTGAGGCATTAGGGTGAGCAGCTCTGGCTCTAAGCTTTAAATGTAGCTGGGCAACAGACAAAAATGCCTATAGGCTTGTGGTCTCAGAGCTGGCCAGAGGTATTAATTCATCCCCAGCACCATTTGGCTCTCCCTCAGGTCTGCTTTGAATGAAGGAACAAGGACAGTCCCCTGGTCTGGATCGATCCATTCACCCAGCAGCACAAAACCACGCACAGAAAAATCCGTAGCAACTCCTGTGTCTGCTCTACTATTCACTTTCACTGCAGGTCTCGGTGAGGGCTACACCAAGGACATCACTTTTACCACTTGTGCAGGTTCCTGCTCTTTAGACAGTCCCGCTGACCCGGGCTAAGGTCACTCATCTCAGAGCCCGCGTGGTTACCATGTTGCTGCTACATATTAAGGGACACAGAAAGCAGCAAATGCAGAGAGGAGAGAGACCATGTGCACAGTGTGGAAGTGCTCGTGGGACGTGCATGCCTCTGTAAGCAGTATCCATTTGGAAGGGAGGTAGCTGGCACCCAGCACGCTGGTAACATCTAGCCTCTCCCGGGCGTAAATCCATGGACAGGTATTGTCACTGTCACCAGCAGAACCTCAGAGTGGGTGGTTTAGAGACATGAGAATCTCACAGGTATTTTGCTTCCAGCAAAGAGTAATGCTCATTGTTTAATAAAAGTAATAAGTAAATAAATGTGTATTCTCTCCACTTGACCCTGTTGTACAGCTGGATGAGAGAGGGTAGGAAATTAAGGCTTCCACACTGTTTACTGATTGTTATGTACTACTTACCTATGGTTACATGAAGACATCACCTACCTGTTCTGTCCTATATCACCTAAACACCACTGTTATATACCATTCTGGTTGCATCCTATAGCCAGATGATGCTATATGCAGAAAATCTCCCGAAAACTACAAATACATCTGTAGCAATGATTCATTTACTGAAGCAGTGACATCCTAATCTATGGACCAGATGGAATGGGGCCTTGGGCAATTGTAATCAAAGAGCAGCAGCCAGATTTAGAAGGAAGGAGAGATTCCCAGTTGGTTTCCTATTAAATATTTCTATTTTCATTTTGTTTTGACTCAGTTGTGCGCATCACCATGGCCCACTGCACACATCTGGCTGACATCTTAGATCGCATACCCAGCACATTGCTGCGTTTGCTAAAAGTTTCACTTCTTCCAAAGTCAGTGCCAGTGCTCTGTGACAGCATGCTGTTTTATCCTTGTCCTTAGGCAGAGCTGGGGGACAGCAGGATCAGTCGCAGTCGAAGGCGGGATGAGAAAATCCATCACTGTAATGAAGCGCCACTCCCGTTCTTCTTCACCAGCAAGATATCTTTGCCACTGTAGGAGCTGGAAGATTAATTTGGCTTGGATTCTGGAGCACAAAATATGGCCACTGAGGAAAAGTGTAATCCTGCTGCATTACTGTAGATTGGTCTAGTTCAGCCTCTGCCAAAAGATAGATCCTGCATCTAACACTGATACTGATCTCTGTTTATAACCTGGACATTTCATCAGTCTATGAAGTAGAGTTCTTACTGTTTTCAAGTGTTGGTAATGCATACCTGTAGTTTGAGGTTTTTTTTTCTCCTTTTTAAATTAGTTAAAAGCTAAAATTTAAATTAGAAGAAAATCTGATATCTTGCTTTTTCATTATCTTGTATCTTCCAATTATCTCAAAGGTCATCTTTTCACTCTTTCCATTAGAAAATTTGCTGGAGTTACAGATCTGTCTGTCCTATCATATGTACTGTTTCCTTAGGTTTTGGAAGGCATCTGAGAGTTCTTCTAAAGATATTCTCTGTATAAACTCTGTACATTTTCAGCAACTGTATGTCAGCAAGCTGTGTAACTAGTTTGTGTTTTGTACAGCTTTACATTGCATTTATCTTCCAGAAAGTTGCTAAGTGATAGGTTTTAAAAATAGTTGTAGTTATTCTCATGTTGTTAATTTATGTGCTAATTATAACGCAGACACTGGTTTTGAATTCCATGGAGTTCCTTTCATTACATATAGTGTATTTTCTTTGAATTCGTATCACATTGTGATCTGGTGTCATTTGAAAGGCTGACTCTGCTTTTCCTGCTGTGTAGAGGTTCTTTTCACTTAATACGTTGCTTTCAGGATCTATGGTAAGCTGATGTCGGGGGCAATGTAAAACTCTGGGACTTGACTAGGCTAGATTAGAACAGACTTGTATTTTGCATTAAATGAAAGCAGTTTGAGCCACAGTTACTAGTCCTTCCAAATGCTCAGGCGTTGCTGACTCCATTTATATGACATCTTTGCTTGCTTTGATTTCTTGCTTTCCCGTTTTAAGAACAGATGGGAAAAGTAATTTAAGTACTGAACACCATAAGGTACCTAGAGTAAAGTAAATTAAGGAAATACCATGAGTGAAAGAATAAAGCAGTTAAACCACTAACAGAAGATTTACAATTAAGAATTAACAGAGAATATAAACTTTGCCAAGTGACAGAAATCACCTGGTCCAGGGTTAATGCTGCAAAGCATGGACAGGGCTCTGACATCACAGGTATGTGGAGAAACCCAAGTCATCACACAAGAGAGGACTGGAGAAGTCAGACATGCAAAACCGGCATATGGAGTTATACACACAGTAACAGGTAACATAAATTGGGATAATGTCCACTATGTGACCAAAGACACAAGGAGTACACTGGATTGCATTGCTTTAAAAAATGTGTGAATGCAAAAAGAAGGAATATACAGGATGGGTAAAGAAAGAAAAAAAAAGGACAGCACAATTTGCTTAGATGAACGTTATATAGCAAAAATGTACAATGCAGCAGCCAAAGGTGAAATCGTCTAGCTGGAAGTAAATAGGATGCTTTAACTGTTATACAGAAGCAAATGTGTTGCCAGAAATACTTTTAGAAACTCTTGTAGCAGAATTACACATAGCACAAGGCATACAGGGAAAACTGAATGGACAGTGCAAAGCTTATTAAGCATAAAGAGGTATGTGAACAAGACTTGAAAATAAATGGGAAATATATTGGAAAAGGCAGAATTTCTACTAGTTCCCAGGAAAAATCTCATCTGTATACAGAATAGGCCTGGAAGTGTACCCCTTCCCTTAGCCTCATGCTACCATCTCCTCCCTGCAATCCTTGTTTTGGTGAAAAAGAAGCTAAATCAGTAGCTAAATTCTGATGCTAAATCAGAGGCGAAGGGGGGATCTTAACAGGGTCATTGGCCAGAGGATCATAGAAACAGGTACCGCCCCGTTCCTTGTTGTAGGGACAAAGAATGGTATCTCCTAGTACCAGAACTGTCAGCACAAAGCTAAGCAAACAAAACTGAAAATTCTAGATAAATGGAAATACCATGTGAATAAATGGCATTAACACAGAAGTCAGCGAGTAGACGGTGAGTAGACAGAGGAGGTTCTGCCCACAGAGACATGGAAAATGTATAAAGTCTAACCGCTTGCAGCAAGCGCCTGGAGCACTGCTGCATGGTGATGCTTAATGGATGGGCATTGCCAATATTAATCCGGGGCCTGAGAAACTGGAGGGGTTGGTTAGGGGACTCTACTCCAATGATTCAAAGCACAAGAGCTAAATTATGCACTTATGCCTCCAAGGACACTATTAGTGGTGTTGCAAAGCTATGCTCAAAGCTGCGGAACAATGACTTCTGTGCCACGGATGCCGATGAAACTTGATGTCAGCATGTTCTAGTAAATAGAGATTTTGGCTCTAATTCACAGAAAACAGTGTTTCCTGAAATTGGCCATGTAACACTCGCTGAGATGGTGAAGCCAGTTCCTCCTGGGAAAGCACATTTGCTTTACTGTCTGCAGGTAAATGCTCCACTGGCAGACATCTGGGGGGCCCAGACCCATTCCCAGCTACCTCCGTGTAAATGCAGTAGGTGCAGCTTGGAATTAGCTTTCTGTGCAATGACCTGACTTAGAAAAACAGCCAACCAAACATTTCTGCCTACTTTGGACAGAATAAAGACTGTGATTGCCAGAGATATAGCTGAGGGTGAGAGGATGGAAAGTAAGTAACATTATTAGCACAATTCCCATTACAAAATACGTGGAAACATATTACTTAGGAACAAAATGGACATGTGAAAGTCCTCCAGGGACTGAAAAGTCTCAGCAAAGGGCCAGGAAAATCTTCCACAGCCCATTAAAGGTACTGACACATCTGGTAAAACTCACCATGTATACACAGGCAAGTTAGGTGGTTTGTTTGGATGGTAGCAGACATGCGAGAGTCCTCTGCATATCTTTGTGTGGATGTACATGGGTTGCCATCACTTTATGAACACAGTGGGACACAATAAGCTTGTGTACTCACTTGAGATTGTCACGTCCAGCACACGATGAGGTACGTGATCTTCTCCAAGTCCAATAGAGCAGAGGAGAAGGGGGCAATGAGTGAGATGTTTCCCCAAGAGGGGTGGGCAGCCACTGGATCTGTGGGTTCATGGCCACACAACAGCATGTCCCCAGTCAGTGCCACAGAGCCACGCAGCATGTGGAAGGCTCCTTGCACTAACGCTGATCCTGAAATGCCACTGAGGATTGATTTAGAACGGAGGATAAGGTCTAAAATCTACGACTTTGTTAGTGAGCATCCCTGTCACTGTTGTGCTGTCAGGCTTTTGTCGCTGGTACACACGGATGATGGGAGCTGGACAAAGCATGGAACAGAGCTCTCAAAAGCCAGTGGCTCTCTGAGTGCCCTGTTCGATCTCTTGGGCTTGTCAAAACCTCGCAGTTCACACTGAAACCGAAACCGGTGGCACAGCTCCAGCAAATACATCAGGTCGTCTGAGCTCAGCTGAGTCCTGCCTCGCAAGTAGATGAGGGAACCTCGACCAAGCATCAGTCACCAGGTAGTTCACTGTAATGAAATGTATCCTGGTAATTTGGGAATAATTGTATCTTAGGCTAATAACCACCAGTATCTTCCTTCACCAAGTTTATTTAATCCACGACATAGTTACTGTGTCTTAAACAGAAATCACCCTCAAGATATTATCTAATTATCTTCTCAGCATTCTGCAAATCTGCTTCGTATTACCAGTAATCTTATTACTACAACTGCAACACTCATTAAGCAAACAGAGGACAATAAAATATATACAAAAGTAGTAATCAAATTGCATTGAAATCTCACAATGAGTGATGGATAATTTTGGAGCAGATTGTTCTCATAGATTATTTCCCAAGAAAGGTTTAAATAGCTCAAGAAAATCCTATTTCAATTACAGGGCTCTCTTCTAGAGTCTGGCCATTTTATGTGACTCGATGACCACCAAAAGGCGCAGCTAGGATCAGAAATGGTTGCAGAGCCCACCCCATGTGAGTGACCCACACACCATTCCCTGCACAGGCTGGCCACAGAGGGTGCCGGAGACACGATGAAGCTGAACTCTGTGACAGTGATCCAACATTTCGTGGGTTCATCACCCGCTTCTGGGTGGTGTCCTGGATGGTCTTGCCTGGGACTGGGAAGCCGTCACTTTCTTCTTGACAGGCAGTGGCTCCTGAACTTGCACTGAGCAAAGCAAAACCACAGAGGAGTTCTGAGCCATCCATGTTTAAATTATCTGAGGCCTGATCCTCAGCTCCTGGAAGTAGATGGAAATACATTCATGAAGAGCAGACAGGCAGATTTTCAAGCTGTTATTGCCTATCATCCGCGACTGGTTATATTTAGCTGTTGCACCTGCATGGAGCCACTTGAACATGTATCAAAACAATTCCCATTCCTAGCTTTGATCCATACTGTCTGGTCCAACAACAGACCATCATTTGTCCCACTGGTAAAACAAATGCTGACAAATTTGAGTGTTTTTTGTTTGTTTGTTTTTGTTTTTCAGCAGCAAATGCACAGAAATATATTTGGAACATTTTATGGGTACATTGCACACCTGATGGAAACATTTATGACTTTTTCTTCTCCGGGTATATCAAAAATTCCTCATCCAACTTGACTATTTTTATCAATTCCACTCCTAAATATAATGTTCATTTTGGCACTGAATTTTTTCCCGAGTATCACAGATGAGTCCCTGAACTCTTTGCTACTCTCAGCCAAATGGCTAAAAAGAAATCCACCCATTGAAGTAAAGTAGGTCCCATTAAACGAATGGGGAAATAGTAAGTTATGTGCGTGTGTGTGCAAATTACTGCATGGGAGAGAGCCAAGGCAGAGAGTGCCTGCATTTAGTTTGGACTCCAGAGAGGTTACCAGTCATTGCCTTTTTGTGCTGGCCCAGCAACTTTCTACTTTTTATTCATCCAAATAGTCGAAATCCCTTTCTGTTTTAATATGCAATTTTGCATTTAACTCGTTAATTCAGTATTTCTACTGCAAATATAATAGAAATATAGGTGCACAGTTACGTTTTTCAGTAAAGTGGGCAGAAGGACAAAAAAGCAGTTTTTTTTTTTTTTTTTTAGAAATACAGAACTCTCCCTAATCCATAAAGAAAGAATAAAATGGGAAGTTGGAGGATAATATTCTACCCCTGCTGGCAAAAGTGCTTGTAAGTCTCTTGTCCCTTTCCCATTTGTGTTATGTGACCCACCTCTTTGGGCCACACTTGCTTAAATCCATTTTCCTGCGGAGAAATGCACCACAAGTGATGTTGGAAGCCACGTTCAGGAGAAATGAGGGGGGTCCCAGGACACTGGGGCTCCCACCTATGTTGTTAGATAGCAGGGCAAGTCTTCCAGTGCATGAGGAGCAACAAGAGGTCAGAGCTTGCCCCATGAACCACGTTCTGCACTGTGCATTTCTAATATTCGTTCTGCTGTCATGGTGCCTGGGCTCACAGTCAGGAGACACACACACAAAAAAAAAAAAAGCAAAAAAATGCCAATAAAATTAAAAACAACACAACAACAACAACAACAACAACAGTGCTCCTGCTTTAGTGCTTGCTGCGTGATTAGGAGAGATCTGCCAGCCTGGCTCCCCAGGGCTTGCAGGAAATCTCCTTCTAGCCCACCTTCCTCGCAGCTGCAGGGATACACGGGGCAAAGAAATACCTTGTGAGCTCTTGGTGTGGTTTGCAGGTTTAGAAATGACCCATGAGATACTGGAATTTAGTAATGTGGTTCCTCCAGCCAGCCTCTTGGTGGGGTGGAAGCTGAGCAGCAGACCATCAGGAGCACGGTTTGCCCTCAACCTCTTCTGATCTCTACGAGCAGAAGGCGAACATTTTCCGAGCTGGCAGGAGTGAATGTGACAGCAAAGGAGAAATGAGATGGGAAGGAGGAAAAAGGACTGCACACAGAGGTGACATCCGTGAGGATAAAGCTTGCTAGCTGAGGCCTTCCTTTGTTGCTACAGCATGCGCTATTTGTGACTGGATGCAGAGAGCAGGGAGGCAATAAAAGGCTTTGTATTTAAGGTTCCGACACTTCAGGAGAAAATGAGAAGAAGAGAGGTGCTAAAAGAGAAATACGTGGCTTTCCATTTTTCCATCCTCTCTCATCTTCCTTAAATTTTATGGCACGAACTCGCTCAGTTTAAGCACCTGCCAGCAAAGGTCTGACCAAGAGCCAGCCCCCAGGGATGGTGGGCAAACCCCCAAACCAAGCATGAATTGGTGCTGCCTGTGGGTGCGGGGCTGCTCCCCAGCTCCTCAGGCAACTCAGGCAGCGAACCTGGCGCACACCCTCCTGCACAGCCTGGGCCTAGCCTCTGGGCCACAGAAACACGCTCAGCGTTCACAAATAGATAAACATGTTGCTGATAAACTTGCAGCTCAAGTCTGGCTCGGCCAGGCGGCTCTCATTGCCCTCTCTGGCGGGCTGCAGGTGAGGCCTCAGCCCTGGAGCAAGGCCTCCAGGCATGGCAGAGGCCAGCAGGCCGAGCTGACACAAGGCACCTGTGGGGAGAAGGGCAAGGGCAGCTGAAAGGTGACAGAGGTGTCACCCAGGACACAGAGCTGCCACCACCTGTGTCCGCCAACTTGGCCTGGGCCTCATGGGAGGATGTGCATCTTGTGGAAAGAAGCTGGGCTTAGAACATATATTTTTAGCCAGGTCTCCTAAGGAAACAAAGAGTCTGTCACTTCTCGTCTGCCCATCTGTCCCCGCCAACCTTTGAATCTGCCGGCTACTTGCAAGCAAATCTGATGGAGCGTTAGAAGTCTGGAAATCACGTGGATTTCTAATTGTGAAAATGGGTAGCTGGGAAGAGCTGGGAAATGGCAGGTGAATACCCCTCTGACAGAGGGACAGACAGGAGGACTCAGTGGTCTCCCCTCCTGTTTGGAAGCTCCTCTCCAGCCTCTGCACATGGTGTTTCCTGCCACAAGCATACTGGTGGAGAACTCCCAAAGGGAACGTGCTCGGCTAAATGAAGCAGAAACTGTGGCCTGTCAGAGACATCCAGTGTGAAGCTGAAATACCTGCGCTTTGTTCAATGCGCAGAACAACTTGTTTCATTCGCAGCCCGTTACTCTGACAAGTGCTCAGGAAGCTCATAAGAAAACACGACAGACAAGGAGGAAATCTGCCTTGCTGTGAAGATGGAAGCGCTTTGCCTACCAACCCAGGGCTTGTGTGTGCCTGCATGTGTACATGTGTGAGCACTCACTTAAAGCTTACTTAACTCTCAGAAGGCATTGACATGCTTAGCAGCTTGCTGTGCGTAGTGGTTTCAGAAGGATATGGCCAACTCCACGTGCCTACTCTTGCTATAAAGGGTTTGCCTGTGTGGTTTATTCCCTTCTCTCACGCTTTGGCTGTCTCTGCTTTTCCAAATGGCACACTCCTTAAGGCAGGGTCTCTCTCCATGTCTGTATGATGAGTTCCTGGCATGCATTTTGAGCATTGCTGTGAACGGTTAGTAAAAGCCAAGGCAAGATCCCTGCTGCCTCCACTTCTGTACAATGCCGCCCGTAATACCACCTCACCTTTGACTGAGAGGGTTGTCTGTGGGGAGATGGAGGGGTGGATGATGTCCTCAAGCTTAG
The DNA here is from genome assembly GCF_009769625.2 of Cygnus olor. Lineage (NCBI taxonomy): Eukaryota > Metazoa > Chordata > Aves > Anseriformes > Anatidae > Cygnus > Cygnus olor. Next base: position 61,615,048 of record NC_049169.1, on the reverse strand, counting down.
CTGCAGTCTGTGATGTCTCTCCGAGTGTATCCGCTGGCTGAACACATCTCCTGCTGCTGGGCATGCCCTCGGGCCACCAGCTCATCCCCAGGTGCAGAGCTGAGCTCTTCCAGAGGACTTTGCTGTCACAGGGCTGCTGGCTTCACTCTGCACAGCCAGCTGCCATTGAGGGCCTTGCTGCCAGGGACAGCCACTTCGAACTGCAGAACTGAGAAGACCAGGGGGTGATCTGAGAATGGGAAGAAATAGCAGGGAGTGAAGCAATCAAGGGGAAAGAGTGTTTTTATAAGGAAGCAGCCTTTGTAAGTCCACAGCAGTCACGGGGCAGTTCAGGCATGCTGGGGACAGGCACACCAGTTTGCTTGGGGTGGGCTCACAGGTTGACAACATCGCAGCTGAGCTGGTGCAGCTCTTCCATTTCCATTCGATGGAAATGAACTAAACCGTGCTCCCTCTGGGCAGGGAGGGAGGGCGAATTTTAGCAAATGTGGCTTGTTAGGTGGTCTGGTTTTGGTCTCTGCAGGAAAAGAACTCATCCTTGACTCTTTAGAGGGCCCCTGGGGAAGAGCTTGATAATGTAATGGGATAATGAGTGTCGAACTATAAAAGCATTTCATTACCAGCATCCTCACCCCATGCCGCCCCAGTCTGTTGCAGTTATCGTGTGCTCCTGACAAGAAAGGTCACCGTGAGATCATTTTGCCTCTGAAATGGAGCAGCTGCATTTCAGCAAGACAGTCCTTGCTCCTGCCTGGGCACAAAGCATTAGCAGGCACCCCAAAGCCATGCGGATGCTGTGCTTTGGGGTGCTGCTTAGGGGCAGAGTGAGGGCATTCACTGCTTTGAAGGACTTCGGTTGTTGTCTCTTGTCCGTGCCAAGGCCCTGCTGCATGGCAGAGGGGTAGACATCTCTCTCCTAGACCTACTTTTCAAATATTCATTACTTTTCTTTCTAAGCCAGTAGTTGCTTCCTGTCACGACCAGGTGGTATAGACAGCGGTACCTTTGTTTGGAGGTGATGGTGCTAATTCAGAGCCAGAGTTCAACCATGAGGGATCGGAGCTCCTGCTGCACATCCCAGACTGTGGGCTGGGGAGCGCAGGTGCCTGTGCAGTCGGGAGGCAGCATCCCTGTATGGCAGTCTCGGCCCCTGCATTCCTGATGGAGACAGCTTACCAAGGGCACAGCAAGGCCCCACTCACTCACAGGCAACTTGTGTGAGGCTGGGAGAGTTATTTAAATCCCTGCACCCTTTCCTCAACAGTGAACTACAGCTAATGATCCTTCCCTTCTCTTCATCTCTGTCTGCTTTGCCTACAAGGATCGCAGGCTCCTGTGCAGCCCAGGAGGGTTAAAATTCAGCCTTCACATGACTGCATATCTAGTGTCTTTCTTATGCATATATCTTTCCAGAAGCCAGACGTTTCCACAATGGCGTCTCCGGCTAATCCTTCAAGGTGCAGCTGGCTCCTTCCTCTCATGTTCTTCTTCCCCCTCCCCAAAAAGCGCCGAGCAGCTGAGCCCTGAGCCCTTGCGGAGACATTGACAGAGCTTTCCCTGCCATGGCTGCCGCAGAATGGGGCACCTGGTTTCCCCCTGGCTGCAAGGGCAGCACTGCAGGCTTCCATTTTTAGCACTGAAGAATCATGTTGCTTCTGCTGATGGAAGAGAGTGAAGACCTGAGCAGCCCCAGTCACTGGTGTTTGCTTCTGGCCAGGGAGGTTTCACTGAGTCGATGTGTTTAAACTGCAGCTGTGCCTGGCAGCACCTGCAGGGCTAGGCAAAGAGAGGAAACTTTTAAACAAAGGGGTTTAATCCTGTGCAATGCTGACCATGCCGCTGCACAGCCTTCACTCTCTTTGTTTGCTTTGTGGGTTTGCCATTTCTGCACCCACTGACTGGCTCTTTCCCCGCGCTGCTCTGTTCAGCCCCACAGGATTTATGCCCAGGAGCAGGCAGGTGGTGAGAGCTGACTCTGCAAGTGATTTCTCTTAAACATGGCAAAAACAGGTGCATCGTACAAGTTCTGAGTTCAGTCCATAGCCACGGCTGTTGAACTCATTCCTTACTTCCCCAGCCACTAATAGGAAAAGTCTGAGAGATTCATGCCAGTACCAGTGAGATTTTTGACTGAAGCTTCCCTTTTATGCTCCTCAATTTGTGTCCTTCACTCAGTTCCTCATTGCAGTTGATATTTGTGACAGTACCTCCCTGGTGGTGGGAAGGACTCCATCCTACAAAATGCAGGATTGTTTTTTGTCACTACCACCCCAAGTCTTGCTAAAAGCCATTCAGCTCAGGAAGAACTATCAGCTAGAAAAGCATGCCACCTGGCAGGATGCTTTAGGTACATCCTTATATTTGGCTGTCAGGTCGAAACACCCAACATATAGTTTCAATATTTAATACTGTATCCAACAAAATAAACACATTTTAAAAATCTCTTGTCTGCATTTTTTGGTAATAGTTTAGTTTTAGGTTTATTAATTTAAAACTCATCGGTTAAAAAATTAAAAAGTTGTACTTTTCCATTTGATCTATTCTTCTGCTTTCCCTCTGCTATGATATTTGAAAGCATTTTTGTCCATTATCTGGGATAGTTATACACCTTTACATGCTATGAATAACCTGACCTTTGGCCATTTAACCTGGGACACCTGACTCAAGTTTTACGTTCAAAACTACATAGAAATGCCTGACTTGTTATTGCTGGGCTGAGGGCGCAAGCACAAGGAGGAAACAAGGCTAGCAGCACAGTGCTGCACCTGCTGGGTTTCCCAAAGCTGTGTTTCACAGTGCCATGCTGTGTTTCTGACCAGAAGACATCAAATCATTATTATTTGTGCCCCACACCTCATGGGCCCCCCACCTTCCCGCTCTGCTCTTTGTCCTTCATCCTTCTTGGGGGGAGGCATGGTGAGAGGTGGCCGGCCCCACTCCGGACACAAGCAGACACAGCCACTTAAAACACACAACATGATTTTTTTATTTGTTTAATCAGTTTACATTCCACAATTGACAGTTTACTTATTTATTTATTTTTTAATTGTCCAAGAACAGGTTGTTTAGTTAGTTACCAGACGAGATTTTATCGATGGAAATACAGTATTCTTTGCCAATTTGGATAAAAACAAAACCAACCAAATAAAATCAAAACAAAAGGAAAATCGTAAGATGCAGCCAGTTTTTCGGCAAAGTCCTGTGACGCTTTCTGCAACTTTTGCCATTTCAAAGTCACAGGCTTTGTCAATTCCTTGTGTTAGTTCCCTGACCTCAACCCTGCTACAAAAATTATCCTTCAGGGCCATGGTCCTGCAAACACCAATGCACGTACGCAAACGCCTGCGTGTCTGCAGATTAGCACCTTGGATTAACGGAGCAAGAATTTTGGGTTTGTGTCATGTTTAAACAACTTCTGCTCATCTCTTCTGCAATAATTTACAGGAAGAAATGGAGAGTACAATACATTTGATAAGATGTAGCATTCCTTGTGAAGTTAGCCAACACATTCACATCTTACCAGAAGAGCCTAACGCAGTAATCATTTGCTGTTAATTTTTTGTTAGCACCAATGGCCACAGGAGCCACTTTGCCTCTTGCAGCAGCACAGAAGTAAGACTCCTGCAGTACATGCCACCCTCGATTAATTGCGACAGCTGGATGCTACTGTCCCAAACACATTAAACTCTTTGCTTGTTGGCTAAAAGTGCCCCTCTTGGTTGAGCTACTTCAGACAGATTGCACTGCATATACAGTTCAATTGTCCTTGACAATGCCTGAAACATTATCAGAAATGAACATATTTTGGATTTTCCAAATACTCTAAAGTTTAGTATATTTTAATGTAATTCCCAGTCTAGCAAAGCAATTAGGCATGTGCCTAGCTTTAAGCATGGCGACAGCATCATTAATGGGACATTCATGCTTGAAATTAGGCAAGTGCTCACATGCTTTGTGGGATCAAAGCTTTGTAGCAGTGCTCTGATGAAGTCGGGATTTCCCGAGTGTCCTAATCCTGGCTTCCACATTTACAGCCACTGCAGATTTGGATAAACCAGCTACAGTCTGGATTTTCAACAGTGCTGAAAACAGAAGGCCCACCTGCAGCTAATGGAAGTCGTGAGGGTGCAACAAACCACTAAACATCAGGTCTTTTCCCCAGCTTTTGGTTTCCTATCTCTAAAATGGCGGTAATACCTACCTGCCTCTGAGAGGCCTGGCATGACTCGTATTTGTAAAACTTTCTGAAGACAAAATATGCCAGGAAAATGCAACATATCAGTGCATTTATCTTAATAAGCCTGAGTTGTGTGGCATTCTACGTCTTTTCTAATCCAGCGTTGATACATATGTATTGCACTTAGATGAAACATAAACATCTGGCCAAGATGCATTCACATGACAAATGTCTTGTACCAGTCATATCGTCTCACTTGGGAATGCCCTAGAGAAGTGCTGACATGTTTCAGTTTGCAGGCATTTAAGTGAATTATTATGCTAAGTCTCCGAAACTGTCAGTTAGAGAAAGTGGTGACTGCAACTTTTGTCAGCACTAAAGGAAGGAGAGGTTATGGGACTTGTTTCATTTCTTCTCAGCAGAAGGATGTTTTTCTTTAAGGAACAGAGGACTAACAAGGGAGTCACAGAAGGGGAACCCTCCAAAAAATGTTTGGTCAGTTGGTAGATCGTGTATTGTGGCAGAAGAAACTCCAAATGCCCATGTGAGATGCACCAGCTGTGGATGGAGGAGAGCACAGTGAGTCTGATCTGAGGCCTGCGCAAAAAGCTCGGGCCTTCACACAGGTGTGTTTCTCCATGGCTGTAGGACCGTGTGACGACACAAGTGTGAGACAGCGAGGAGTCGGCCCCACAGATCTGCAGTGGCCAAATGGTTCATGAAACACATTGGGATGCTTTACTGCCCCGAAGTGAGATGGCCACGTGTGCTGGGCCTGCTCTTCTGCCCACCACCTGGGATCCCCGGGGCCAAGGCCTTGCGGCCATCCCACCGGAGGCCGTGCGCTCACCCGCTGCTGCAGTGTCACAGGACCGATTATGGCTTTCATTCAGAGGTGACACGATTTTTGAACAGAAAGTAGAGCATTCTCCAAGAAGATAATCCAAATGCAGGGTGGGGAACGCAGCGCTGGGGGTGGTGCACATGGCTGGATGCACAGGGCTATTGTAAAGAACAGCAAAGAAAGGTAAACTGGGACAGAATCACCCCACAGTGCCTCCCTCCCAACTGATGTTGCACAGGGACTTCACTGCCTTTTAAAAGGAGGTTTTCTTTGACACTAACCCTCTGAAAAGTCTGCAAAACCCTCGTGGGCACAGTGAGCTCACAGCAACCTCTGAGTCCCACATCCCAGGACCATCCCCATCCCTCTCACAGAGAGAGAGGGAGAGGACGATGATAAAATTTTGTGACCGTTCTCAAAAGTCATGCAGAAAATGGTGCTGAATCCTTAAAATTGATTTATTCTCAAGCTCCTCCTCATTTCCAGAGTTCACTCTTAAAGCCTTTATTTCTTTTTCACAGACATCTCAAATAACAAAACAGTCACATATGCAAGAGTTGGTACGGAATGGGATTTAGAGATAACATCTTTACAGGAAGCATCTCTATATTCTCACACCGAGAGGAAAAGGGAGAAAGAGAGATATACACATCTGACTCCTCAAAAGAGGGAAAGGGAGAACAGGAGAGGAACGTCAGGATGAAACAGTAGAGATTAGACAAGGAGGTACTGCGCTGAAAAATATCTTTTGATCCCTGGAACTCAGTTTTATCTCCCACTTTCTTGCCGAAGTCTCTCCCTAAGTATTGGTACACAGCATTGAATATTTACTTTGTAGGTCTCTGCAGGCCATCTGAAGTTCTTCTTGCCATAACCCTAACAGTATTTTAAAAAATAAATTCATTCTGAGAGATGGGTGAGCATTGTCAAGTTCCTGACTTAACTTTAGCTGTGGAAATAAATAGTAGTGATCATCTGTTGCCACCACAGCCAAAGTTCACTTAGCCCTGGAATTCTCAGAAATGGGTTTAATTCCTCCACCCTGACTGTGTTTATTCTATTCGGGTAAAATATGGGAATATACAAGCACTTCAAAGTTCTTATACTGGATTAATTTGCTGGTCTTTCCAACTTGGTGTGAATACATGATTCCAGATTTCAGCTCTGAGAGACTCTCACCATGAGATGGAGACGTACGTTCAGCCTTGTCAGAGCAGCTTTCTGAATAATACAGTCACAGTTCATTCTCTTGTTGAGTCCCTGGTTCAGTTTTTTTGAGGACAACTATAATCCCAACAATAAGGGATGAAATTGCAATCTCTTTAAGCTCCATGTAAGCTCTTTGTAAAGCAGTTGTTAACATTGAAAATAAAAAATACCCAAACTGTACCTTGGAGGGGAATTTTTTGATCCTCACTACCAGCTAGATGACATTTTCCAGGCTAGTTTGGAGATGGAGCAAGAAAGTAATCTCTGAGCAGCTTAGATTTTCAAACTTTTATGATGTAAATTCATTGCACTGGTTCAGCAATGCCTGAACTGGCAGAGAATGGTGAAGAGTTCAGACCAAAGGTCTCTGACCTCCAGCAACAGGGCCATGCAGTGGTCTACAGCTGGAGATCACCATAAGGAACCCACTACAAATGCGATTTCCAAGGACTGGGGCAAGTAGTGCAATGACTTTGCAGCCATGTTGCAGTTTGGGGTGGAGAAGGCTGCTGCGAACATTTCCTTTTGCTGCATGTTGCATGGTGAGCACCACAACTGATCTCCATATGGATGCTCTTCTGCACAAGGTCCTTGAGTCATCCCACTGGGATTTAAGATCTTTAAAAATAGGTGAGTGGTCACTCCATGGAGGGAGAAGGAACTCCAAAACTGGGTTAGATCTCAGTTCTACTCAGTCACCACCTAGAAGCAATTGTCTCTCTTTATTAACTATATGAGAAACCAAGGCAGACAAGACCATCAACACCAACAGCTCAGTTAAGTGCCTAAGGTTAATGGGGGTGGATTCAGGTCAGAAAATCCAGGCCTTTGTGTAATTTGACTTCATCCACGGAGGTCCTCCTCACAGACGTACACCTAGTGCAGAAGAAGAGCATCTGTACAAAGGACTTCTTGGTAAAGGATAAGTGAGTCTAGAGAGCTAATGTGGAACAGAAATTCTGCCATGGCTTTTAAAGTCCATTTCTCTTCCTTAGAGAAGCCCTTGAGACCCAGTCCTCTGACTGGATATATGTGTATGGGTGTGCATACCACTGACTGTAGCGAGATACCCCTCCTAGACTGCTGCAATGTCAGAATCAGGTTTTTCCTGGGAAATAATACTTTTTCCTTTGTTTTGATTTGAATCTGAGATACATGAGGGTTGTGAAAAAGAAACAGTCCTCTGCCTGAAATTCTGTACATTAACCTCAGGTTACTTCAGGCAATCATGAATCTATGGACATTTTTCATAAATTTACAAAGATGTATACATATATATACATATATACATGTATATCTGTATCAGCCTATGGGCTACAATTACCACTGCAGTATTCCAGCCACACAGAGTATAATGGTTGTGTTTTTTTACAAAAAGAGATTGGTATAAAGTAGGAGTGACTTAGTAATGACTGTTCCTGCGTCTATGCAAAAGATCCTGCAGTGGGCTGACATACAAATACAGCCCCCCTAACCTAAGTCCCCCATCACATGTACACATAGGTAGGACCCAGTCTTACAGTTTTAATGAAACAAACTTCTCATTGATTCCAATTACCTATAATCGAAGGGAATTTTGCTTGAGAAGGAACTGCAAGTTCAAGCCCAATTTTAGGTACAGTTTACAGCTTTCGAAGTTGCAACCTCTGCCATACTAGGTCACAAAATGCTTTAAAATAATTTAAGTTACTGCAGAAAAATATTTTCAAAAGTCCCCAAATAGGCATTTTTACATAAGTAGGGGAAATTTTGTCCTGCACAAGATCAAACAACGAATACATGAATATAAACACGTTAAGTGATGGAAATTGCCAAGTAAAAATAGTAACAGTTTAAATTAGATGTCTGTGATTGTTGTCGGTGCCCAGGAGTTATAAATAATTCAGTACCCTCTTACTGAATAGTCTAAGGTTGCACTTTTATTTTGTTGTTGTGACTACTTGAACTTTTTTCTTATGATCTATATTGTTAATGAAAAATCCTTCACAAAAAAATGTGGCATTATGCTCCAGACAGATGAAGACTATTCTTGAGATAAAATATTGCAAGAGCTTAAGCAAATCAGGAGCTTCTGTATTGGGTGTTTTTTTTTTTTTTTAAATTGTATCAGCACCAAGAGCATTTAGTGTTTTACTCCTATTCACTGCCTGAACAGGAATTGGATGCTGCAGCTCTTTTGTGCACCAGACCCCAGGAGGCTGAGCCCAATCTGATTGATGCTCCTTGGTGTCTACATCGGTTTGAAACTGGAGCGAAACCCGCAGGTCAACAGCTTTTTGAAGACATGACTCTTCCAGAATTGCTGTTGCTGTTTGGGAATTTCCGACCAGCTGGCAAAACAACAAGGCCACTTGAAAGGAATTGCCTTTGCAGCGGTATTCCTGTGCTCCATTGCCTCAGGTAGGGCACGGAGCCATGGGGATGTGAAGCTCCCTGCTGCACTGGGCAGCATTACCTGTGGTCGTGGTGCTGCCAGCAGACCGCACGAGCCCTCTGCAGAAGACAGAAGTAAGACTCAGGCAGCACGGCGCTGCCTCTCAGTACAGCAGGATTTCTACCTTAGGGGATTGCAAACTTTTCTGAGCTGGAGGTGATATGGTGCAATTTTTTCTCTTGTGACTAATATGAACACAGACCATCTGTTTTAGAGAAACACCTTGCAACAGTGGGTTGCAAGAGCCAGTCTTGCAAATACCAAGGCTGTCCTGACGGGATTTCAATTTTATTTGCCTGTAGCCTTACAGTTCAGAAAGCGAATCCCAGTTGTACCACACTGGCAGTGTTTACTGCCAAGGTCTGTAGCACTAGAAGGTAGTAAGGACTTGTGGGCACAACTGCATTTTCGGAGGTAGAATTGCTAGCTCGGACTGGCTGGATACAGAAGTAGGTATGTAGAAACCCCATATTTAAGAGCACTGATGGTCAGCTCTGGAAAGTCTTGCTGCGATGTTTCAGGATGTTACTGCCCTGAGCTGTTTCCTGTCCCCCTTTTTGCTGGATGTATCTGTCCAAAGGCAAAGCAGGCAGGCAGAAAGACGTGTGTCTCAGCTGCTTCCTTTCCCTGCGCCTCTGGGATCAGAACAACATTGGCAACTCTTTCCTAAATATCCAAACACACTCTAGTGGTGAATATCCAGTTCATCCCAGCTGTGTGGTGCCTCCCCACTTCTCTTTAGCAGATAGCTTCTGTGTGATCTGCACACACAACCTAACACCTGAATTGCATTGCAACTCCTGAGTTAAGTACAAAAGAATAGAAAATAAAGTATTATGCTGCATTTTGCAATGTATTTCCTCTCCATATAGTACACGTATTTACAGGTTACTAGCACCCACATCATGCAGGGTATGTATATGTGTGTGTGCCTAAGGAAGGGGGGGGAGTGAGGGTGTCCATGTATACACACCCTACACTAGAAAACTTTTGAAGTTGTATTCTGCCACTCTGCAGGAGTGTTAATCAGTAAAAGAAAAATATAAAAGTCCCTGCCCTGGCAGGGACTGACAATTCAGGCTGCTGATGCTGTGGGTGACATTGGATCGTCCTCATGTAACTCAGCCAATGCCCATCAGGTTTGACCTATAGCAACTGGTGCTTGGTTTCTTTTTTTTGTCTCTCCCTACCTTCCTCTGGAGATAACCTCTCTGAGTCTCAGTTATTTTCACTGCCAGTCTTCCCTGAGCAAGGAAGGACAATTGATCTGTGATTCTGGAGTGCTTTACTTAAGGGGACCAACATTTCATTTCCCTCTTGGGGCCTATATTGAGGCAGTCATCCAGGCCCTTTCTCCAAGTTAAATCCTAAATATGTGCAAGGCACACTGCAATTAAAGTGACAGCATTGTATCAGGCTCCAGTTCTCCCACTGATGTCAACAGGAAGCTTGTCAGAGCCCACTGGCACCAGCAGTAGGCTCTTTGTTCTAAAAAGTGTTACAATCTCTAGCATTGGCTCTGAAGAAAGCTATAGGATTGGGGTATTAGTGATTTTGGGAGACAATGAGGCAGACAGGATGGAAACCATAAATCACAAAACAAAACAAACTGATTTCTTTCTAAAGCTAAATGTTAGATGTCTATGTGTGAGTATGCATTTCATTTTCAGTGCTAACCAGGACAGCACTAAGATATTTTTTGAGGCATCTGATCCAAAACTCACTGGAGCCAAGGCGAAGCTTCCTATGGGCTTCTACAGAATATGAATCAGACGCATTATATTCCTGGCTGTTACTGGAAACTGGGGGGCTCTAAGTGTTGAGTTAAGTCCTGTTTTTATGAGCTTTCCAGCTCAGACTGACAGAATCAAGATCTTATGGAGAGCCTGAAGTCGGCAACGAAATTAGGTTTCTTGAAACTTAGCTCCTGATCTTGGATATTCACTCATCACTAACCTTTACGTGCCTCATGCACACTTTTTGCTCCTTGTCTGTCCGTGGTGCCTGGCAATCATTCAGAACTGTCTCAGTTTTTCACCTTGAGTCTTCCCTTGCTGACTGGATGAGCACAACAGGATTGGGCCATGGAAGGGTGCAAAACCTGGGGGCAAGGAAATGCAGTGTTGATACACGGGTCTGGTTTGTGTGAATGTGCCTGAGCTCCCCTATAGCCCTTCTACGCCTATGTAAAGACACAAAGAAGAAAGAACCTGAATAATGCACGTCTTTATTTAAGCTATACTTGGTAAGATATTATTTCCTCTCCATTTCAGTCCTGGCAGTTAGCTTGGCACTCAAGAATTAAGGACAGATTACAGTGATTTTCTTCTGAGCTCTGCTTATCAGTGGGGCTCCGGGGATGAGCCTGGTTCGGAGGTGCTGCATGGTGGGTAAATGGACAGCCATGGAGAGACAGTCTTCCAGGAACACTTGGGAACCTGAGATATCCCCTGCATTTCAATCCTCTCCCTTACCGGTGCTGTTTTATTCATCATCTGATGAACCACACAGCGAACATGCCACAGCTAAAAGTGCTCCCAAATGACTCGCATCTACAGGAAAGCAGAACACCTGCACTCTCGCAGGTCTCTCCTGGGAGGATAGGGCCCTCTGCTTAGAGGATTCTGAGGGTTTTTTGGTTTTCTTTTTCCTTTCATTTGTTACTGTAGCTGGCATAACATTTTCAAAAGTAATGACATTTTTTCAAAAGCAGTAATTCAAAGAAATTGCTCTGGTCACCGGTGACTTGTGATCCACTTGTGACTGTCCCTGGGGTAGAATGAAAGAAAAAGAAAGCCCAGCCAGAAATATAACTTGAAGTACTATTTTCTTCAGATCAGGGAAGATCAGTTGTGTGTTTGCAGAGAAGGAGAAGGAGAGAGATATATACAGGTGGCCAGTATGAGTCAGGAATTTCAACACGCAAACAGCTTTAGCTTGAAGAAGGTGTCCTACACAGTCCAGAAGACACAGAGCACATGGACTCCTGCCACGTAGCTCCCTCACCTACACAGTACCCTGGCAGGGATGGACAGCAGAAGCCCTTGTAGCTAACTCCCTGCCGTCACGGGACAACCCCCTGTACAAGAACTGGAGTACAAGAACCGCTCCCCTGGGACTGCTTCCTGTGGAGAGAGGGAGTCCGAGCACCCACTGACACATCAGGCTAGGACAAGGGTGTCACATTATCCACAAAGACAGGGTAGGAAAACAAGGACGGGGGCTGGACTCTGCGGGAAGCTGAACATCACCCAGCAAAGTACATTCTTAACTTTAAGCATATGAATACTCTACCAAAGTGAATGGGATCAGTCACATGCTTGAAGTAAAGCACATGCTTCAACACCTCACCGAGGCAGACCAGAGAGACTGGGTCAAGCCCCTTAACGTGGGGACCACAGCTGACAGACTTCTAACTACTGCTCAAACTAGAAAACCAGACACTAGTCAAAACGCTTGAATCTCTGCTCAGAAAGGCATTTCAAAGCCTCCCCAAAATGCAGAAATTCAGACTAGATGGGAGTGTGCTTTGGCTCAGGAGAGATGGAGACACGAACTGTCACAAATCTGGATCTGGATGTCTTTTGAGTCAGCCCTGCAAGATGAGAGAACTGGTGCTTGGACAAATGGTCCTTTAGGGATCCAGCTTGAGATTAAGGTTATGCATTCACCTGCTGCTTCAGGCACTTACACCCACAGTTTTTAACACGCTTCATACTCACACAGGCCTTAGGGAGCCTGTGCTATAGCGAGTGGAAAATCCCAGACCTGGCCTAAAGATCCAGGGTTAACACTTCTCTGCTGTAAGGAAAAAATAAACCTCTCTTCCACCATTGCCATGCACAGACCAACACTCAGCGTGTATACAGCTTGTAAACCAACACCTTCAGAGAACACTTCATCGAAGCAGAGCTACTTTCATGCCAGCCGCAGAAAGAAGATGTGAGAGGCCATGAAACAGCAAAATGCCTTCCATTGCTTTAAATCTCACTGCTATACCTCTTTCCAAACTCCACCTGTAAGAGAACACACCCTGTGCATTGTCAGGGATAACACGAGGCATCATCACACCAGCTCTCGTGCTGCTTTCCGTGCCACAGGGCTTGATGGTGGACACCAGCTAGAAACCTCTGTGCACTTCAGTTGACCCAGGTCACTCCAGGCGTCAGTATTCACATGAAACAGTTTCCCTAATGCACTCAGAACTACAGAGGAGGAGGAAAGTTTGTGTTCAAAGATGTTTTAATCAATTACCAGTTTTCTAAAGCATTAACACCTTTGTGAGATTTTTTTTTCTCAGAATTGTTCATATTTTGAAATTTTTCACAAATTTTTTTTACAGGTCCCTTTTGGTATTCAGTGTTTGGTTGTCTGCATTCAGTTGTAATTTAGCTTTCCAAGAGCTGTTTTTAGCTTTAATTGCCTTCTGCCCAATGGTAACTCATCAGCCTCCTTGCCTAGTGGGCACTTGCATGTTCAGTTTCAAAGCTTTTCAAAACCACTCTGTTTGAAAACATTGCCAGGAAAAAAAAAATCCAATCTACTCTAAAAGAAAGTTTCTTCAAAAAGCTTACATTTTCGACATGAATAAATACTTAGTTTCTCCAGTCAGATCTAATGGAGAATGAAATGACCAAACTTTGCTTGCCAGGATTGGCATTTCAGTGGCAACACACTGACTTGGCAGCTGGCATTGGCGTGTCTCAGGAATTTGTAAACCAGAGAAGAGAAAAGCTAAGTAGCTGAGCAAGAGTGCAAGAAAACCAAATCTAGCCTACTCCAAAATGCCCTTCAGAAACTTGATTTCTTCGGGCACTGTTAATAAAGCAACATCATCACACAAGGTGTAACAGGGAGGGGAAGTAGGCCTGGAAGGGGAATGGCTGGCTATGCGACTGGGCTACATAACAATTAGATGTTGGTTGGATTTTTTTTTAACAAGACAAAACACTGTTTCTTGCCAGTTGTGTAAACAGCATGATCTGGAGATTAATGCCTTTATTTCTGTGCAGCAGGCACAGTTTCAACAGGTTGCCTCCTTCTCCTGGTGAGTTTTTGTAGACTCAGGGGATGCTTTTTATTGACTGATGAGGACTGATGGCATGCAGTTATTGTGTGTAAGAAAGGATTGCTGGAACTATCCCTGAATTAAGAGCATGTTGGGTTGGGTTGTTAGGGAGGGGGATTTTTTTTTCTTTACCCTGCCTCCCTTTGCATTTGTCAGTGGTGCCACCACTCCTGCACACGGCCACCCAGTAGTCACCTCTCCCAGCTCCCTCTGGCCCTACACCCACCTTCCCCTCAGCCACAGTTCCCCTGCACAGAGCTGCTGCCCTTGCAGCCAAAATGCTTTGCTTCCCCCAAAGGCGCTCATCCCCCTTATCCGTTCAGTTAGCTCTTCTGGGATCTGTGGCCTGAAGGATGGGAAGAGCAGAGCAAAGGGAAAAGGAGGCAATGGGAAGAGGAGTAGAGGGAAAAAGAGAAAGACCAAAGGAGAGAGAGAGAGAGAGAGAGAGAGAGTCCCATTTACGGATTCACAATTATACCATACGAAGCTTGAGCTCATGGGAAATGGATCTCCGTTCTCTGCACCTGACCCTTCCTTTCATCTGTACACAGTTCTCCCAGATGGAGAGTGGAGATGTCCAGTGAACTGGGGTGGTTTGCAAAGACAAGATGTGGGAACGTCTCATTTGGCATACATGAACACAGCAAGAGGCGTCTCTTACTTTTCCCTTACAGACATTAGCTCCCCTTTTCTCCTTGGCAATGGCTTTTGCCCAGTTTTCTCAAACATCCAAAACGGAAACTCAATGAAATCCCAATCCAGTAGATAACTGGGAGGAACAATTGCCACGGCTCCCCCCACCTCCCTTCTCCCTGGTCAGTCTTCCCTTGCATCCGCCATCCTGAACTCTCAGATGCTCCATGAAAAGCAAAAACATCCAGAAATCCTCCAGAGGAGCCACGCTGCCTCAGACCTGACGGCTTTCCTCGCGCTTCTGCGGTTGCCTCAGTCTTGGGCCACAAACACAGCATGGATGGTGCAGTGGACAATCACACTGCAATGTTTTAAATTTTTCTTTTTCTTAAAAATAAATAAATAAAAGAAGAAGAGGGAAGAAAAAGTTATACACACATGTATCACAGCATTTTCAGAAGGCCTTCGACTGCGTTTACATTAGCAGTTCAGCCTCAGTTGTAAGCCTGGATGTAAGGCAGCTGGAAGATTAAAACCGTGTTGTTGGAGAGTCCGCTGAGATGTCCTCATATTTGTTGTTGTTGTTGTTGTTTGTTTTCTGTTTTTATTTCATAAGATCCTGTTTTTAAATTATTATTATTATTATTTTCATCTGCTTGCTTCTTTCTAAAGTTTGGCAGGAAAGAGAAAATGTTTTTTTGCTTTTTCCCACATCTTCTGTCCATTTTGTTATCTGTGTTGTAAGTAAAAAAAGAAAAAAAAAAAAAAAAGAGATCCCCAAACCAAAAAGAAAAGAAAAAAAAAAAAAGAAAAAGAAAAAAGAAAGAAAACAAACAGGGTAGGCTTCTGTCATTTTGTTATAAGAAAGAAAAAGAAAGTGGGTGGGTTTCTGACAGGAAAGGTACATTGAGGAGGTACATTGTAGAGGTGGCTCAAACGCTTAATTTGTTTCTTTGCTTTCTGTTTGCATTTTCCTTTCTGGCTGCAATGGACAGGCCTTTTGTCCCCCCCACCCACGTCCTGTACAGAATCTGTTTCCAGATCCCCCCATGGAGCCCCTCTCCTCCTTCCCGGGTGGCAGCTGGTAGGTGCGACAGTATGTTCATTCGGCCTCTAAGGTATGATGCTGAAGTTAAGAGTTGGATGGAAGAGCCACGTGAGAGAAAAGCTTTCCCATCTCTGTGAGAAAGAACGAAGCAACACAGAGTCCGGTGGAGATGTGAGTGCCGTGTTGGACTCAGCTCTACCTTGGCACTGGCGTTAATTTGAGATTATATATATATATATATAATTATATACATATATATGCATGTATCGGTATACATAGACATATATATATATATACGTGTGTGTGTGTGTGTATTTGTTTGCTATTTGTTTTAGCACACTGTCCCATTCTCAGGTCTAGATTTGGGGCAGTTGGTCCTGGGGACAGGTTGGACAGAAGGGGCCAGGGTGCAGAAGAAGCCAGAGATAAGAGTGAGGCCCAGGCCCCCCACGCACACAGAACATGGACCAGCCATAGCCATGGCTGATGTCGTCGGGAAGTCCGTACAGGTAGCGGGGTAACGGGAGAGCTCAAAGTTGATTCCAGCCACACACGTGCACAGTGAAATGATGCAGAAGGTTCCTGGAGGAGAGCGGGAAGGGGAGAAGGAGGGAGGAAAAAAATAGAGAGAAGTTAGAAGAGTGACAGACGTACCGCTTTCCAAGCTGCCGAGGGTTGGTGCAGTCAGTAGGGAAATACCTAAGGGAAGACATTCGCACAGAAAGTGGCTTAGTCTAGCCATGGGGAATGAACCGAGTGCCCCCAGTGCCTCAAATATTGATCTGATGCTGAGCAGAGCTGTATAAAGAAACTTTAATGTTTTTGTCATTATGAGCACTCCCTCGGAAACCCGAATGCTTCACGAAACCATTGATTTTACTGGAATTTTGCTTTACGCAAATATGGAGTGAACCATCATGTTGCAATATTTTTTTTGGAAGAAAAAGGATCAAATTTTTGTTTAAATTCAGTTTTTCAGTAATGGATTTTATAAAGAAAAATATTACAAAATATTTGACATTCTGGCTTTGTTGAAACATACACTTGAAATGCCTTGGAGAGATTTTTTTTCAGATTTTTTTTTATGTCAAAATCTAAAATGTTCCACTCTACTTGCCCTTTTAAAATGCCACTCTTGAAACCATAAATACCTCACAAAATTTGGATTCTACCCTCTGCATGACTCCAGTCCCAATCTAGATGCCCTCTGTATTGGGGAAACCTTCAAAGCATCCTGTTCTTGTTTTCCATCTCCACAGCAATATTTCATTTCTTCCTGAGAGCACTGCCAGGACAGGCTTCATAACTCTGTCAAGTCATAAGAGTTTTGGAAAGCCACACACATCAGATGAGGCTGAACCTTAGCCCACCCAGATGAGTCTAATTTTGATCTTTGGCCTCCAGCTTCAACAGTTAAACTCTGAGCTCCTGAAATGTCATGGCTGCCACCTACACACCAAATAATGGATAGCTACAGACTGTGCACGCCCATCTCAGGAGATAACAACCACAGTAAACACAAAGGTGGTAGCTTATTTTTTCGTCTCTAATTCCTCCCCGTGTAGGCCTCCTTGAACTGATGGAAGGCCCTCGGCACAAATGGCGGCCTAAGGACTGGTGGTAGGGTAACACACATGCTGTTCGTGCACGAATAATAGCATGCTGTGTGTGATACCTGTAAAGCACGTCCTGTGTCAGACCTCTGTTTGCCAGCATCTGCTGGTGAGGACTAGCCTAGTCTTCTTGGTCCTGCCCTAAGACAGTGAAAGCCCCGAAGGAATTCACACCCAGCCTGTGAAAAGAGCAACAAGCTCTTTTCTTCTGGTACCTTCGCCTCCTTTACCCCTTCATGCTCCTACTCCTGCTTCTCTCCTGCAACTCTTCTCCTTTTGTTTCTCTGCTGCTTTGCTCTTTTTAGTTGCAGTTACATTGAAGAAATGGATTTTATACTCCCCATTGAAGATACAGATGAGATTATGTGGTGAATTCTCCTGGAATTAGGCACAGAACCTGGGGGCATTTGTACAAACACTTATACCACCAAAAATGTTTGGACTTCTTACCATATCCATCTCCCTTATTTAGCAGGCACATCCTACAGATCTGAGATCTCCGGGCAAATCTCTGTCGTGCATGAGCTGTGAGTCCACTGCCACATCACTCTCTGTTCCCTCTTCTGACCACTGCCTCCCTTGTCTTTTTGGACTCTCATTTCTTTTCTGATGTGTTTGCCACTTGCAGACACTCTCTGTTGCAAAGGACAGGGGATATGGGAGCTCTGGGTGCCTCCCCTAATGCTATATATGGCTGCCAGATGGCCCAGTGAGCACTGCTCATAAGCATTCACATTACGATAATGCCAGGGGTACCAGTCTGGACCAGACAGCTGCTGTGGTAGATACTGTGCCTGTATAAATAAAGACTGCCTTATTACCTCACCTCAGCACCCAGTTAGCCAGCAATCAGTGCTGTGGACTTTGCTAGAGCCTTGTGAGACCCCAGGCTCTGCAGCTGTCTTCAGAGATGTCCTGCGCTATTTCTAAGTGCAGAGCAGGAGGAATGGGAGCCTCTCTCCCAGAATCCCGTACTCAAAAATCGCGTTGTTTGATCAGAAACCACAAGCCTTCTGTGTTTTACCATGTCACTGAGGTTATCCAGCAATGTGAAGCTGTCTGGCAAGAACACGGCTGTCCTTCTGTGACATGTCAACATGGCTAGTACGTTGTCAGACTGGGGAAAAAGGATCCCTCGGAGCCACTGTGCTCTAAACCAAGCTCCATGGCTTGTTTCAAAGGGTTAGAAAATGACATGAAAGGCCTTTCTTTTCTAGCAGGAACATGATAATTTCAGTTCTCTTGAAATACATGATTGTTAGGAGAGGTGGGTGGGAAAATCTGTGCGGCCAGACTGAAACTGCATTTGGTAAGTACAAAAGGGAAGAAAATAACATCAGATTTCAAATACTCCCCATGCTTTCACGCTTTGTCTTGGCTATTTTGACTACAAGCTCTTCAATGCAAGAAGCGTTGTTTACCCGTTGTATTTGCACAATGCCCCAGTATATTGGCACTCCACCTTGCTGGGGATATTCTGCCCCATAGCGAACAAACAACAAAGAAGAATGAGTAACAACCACAGAGAACAAAGCATATCACGAGCATGAGACTTCTTTAAAAAACGCTGCTCCTGTCCTGCCCCTTCAGTGGAGAAAGTGCTAATCCCATGACGATAAATAACGACTGCCATGCACAATGTCAGAGGATACATTGCGTGGTTCTCTGCCATTCACACCCTGTGCTTCTGCAGGATGTCTTGTACAGCACTATGGGCACAGGTTTATCAGCATCCCTATAGTGTTATTCATTACAGACACAAAAAAAATGCCAATTAATACCACTAGAGGAATCATTGTGGCCATTATATGAACCCTATGCGTTGTTTGTATTCAGCCAAGCAAGGAAGGTCTAGCACTTGTAGTTAATCTGGCCTCTCACCAGGAGGGTTACTGATGAAAACTGACTACTGTTACTGCTTTATGACTGCTCAGTAGCTTTTCCTCATGAACTGGCAATCATAACATAAAAGATTTTCTATCCAAATTTTACAGTCGTTGGCCATCATAGCAAAAGAGGCATGGGTGGAGGTGACAATGAGACAGAGTGTGCCGTTGGAAATACAGCCTCTGCTAGACTGTGTACAACACTGTCATGGCTTTGGCTGGGATAGAGTTAATTTTCTTCACAGAGGCTCATATGATGTGGTGTTCGGGATTTTGATGGAGATAGCGGTGATAACACTGACGTTTCAGCAGTTGCAGAGCAGTGCTCACACAGAGCCAAGGACTTGTCAGCTCCTCGTGCTGCCCCACCAACCAGCGAGAAGGCTGGGGGTGCACCAGGAGCTGGGAGGGGACACAGCCAGGACAAGTGACCCAGACTGGCCAGAGGGATGTCCCATGCCATGCGGCGTCATGCTCAGCAACAAAAGGGGTAAAGAAGGAGGAAGGGGGGACGTTCAGGGTGATGGCATTTGTCTTCCCAAGAAACTGTCCCACGTGCTGAGCCCTGCTTTCCTGGCAGTGGCTGAACTCCTGCTTGCCGATGGGAAGCAGCGACTGAATTCCTTGGTTTGCTTTTCTTGTGCACGTGGCTTTTGCTTTACCTAGTAAACTGTCCTTATCTCAGCCCATGAGTTCTTGCACTTTTACCTTTCCAGTTCCCCCATCCCACCTGGGGAGAGCAAGCAGCTGTCTGGTGCTCAGCTGCCTGCCAGGACTAAACCACTGCAGTCCTTTTAGGCACCCAGTGTGGGGCCCAAAGGGTTCAAGATGATGACAGATTTGACTGGAGTGTGGAGTGTGCTAGACCAAATTTACAGATGTTTAGCTGCCTATTGGCAGGCTCCTGTGCTTGTCACAGGGCTGGGCTTGCTTGTCTTACTGTATGTTAGAGTCCAGTGCTTGTTAGTGGCTGCTTTTGCAGTTTGCTGTACCCCTTATCATTGTGCTTTGCTGTGCCCAGGAACATTTTGGTAGCAGCTGGGGCCATCTGCCTGGGCTGGCCAACAGCCAGGGCATCACTGCTGCTCCTGTGCTGTGCACAGGCTGGAACTTCAGACTGAACTCAGTTCAAAGGGCCTGTGACCTGTGGACGTGTCCACATGGGAGCACGGACACCCTGAAGCCTCTCTGGCCACAGGTAAGTCCACGCCAGAGCAAAGTAGCCTTGAAGCATCCGTGACACGGGGAAGTCCATGCTGTAGCAGGTACACCTTGCAGTGTTCATGTCTGTGGATACAGCCACAGCAGAACACCTCGAAGTGTCTGTGGCTGTGGATGAGACCGCGGCACAGCAGGTGTCTGAAGGGACCTCTGAAGGGTCTGTGACCAATGGAAAAGGCTGCACCGAGCAGGTACACCTCTGTTGTGGTTTAGCCCGGCTGGCAGTCAAACACCACACAGCCGTTCGCTCACCCTCCCCCCTCCCTCTCCGGGATGGGGGAGAGAAACGGGAAAGTGAAGTCTGTGAGTTGAGATAAAGACAGTTTATTAAGACAGGGAAAAGAATAACAACAATAATAACAATAATAATAGTATTAATAGTAATAATGTGTACGAAATAAGTGATGCACAATGCAATTGCTCACCACCCGTTGACCGATGCCCAGCCTATCCCCGAGCAGCCGGCCCCCCCTCCACCCCGGCTAGCCACCCCTATATATTGTTCAGCATGACGTCAGATGGTATGGAATACCCCTTTGGCCAGTTTGGGTCAGCTGTCCTGGGTCTGTCCCCTCCCAGCTTCTGCTGCATCCCTAGCCTGCTCGCTAGCAGGACAGAGAGAGGCTGAAAAGTCCTTGGCTTGGTGTAAGCACTGCTCTGCAACAATTAAAACATCAGCATGTTATCAGCGCTCTTCTCATTCTAATCCAAAGCATAGCACCCTGCCAGCTACTAGGAGGAAAATTAACTCTGTCCTAACTGAAACCAGGACAACCTCAAAGCGACTGTGGCTGTGGGTAAGGCTGTGCTGCAGCAGGTATATCTCTGCAGGGGCTGTGGCACATTAATAAATCCACACCAGAGCAGGCAGGCTTCTGAAGGGACTGTGTGGCTCATGGATAAGGCCATGCCGGAGCAGGTGCACCTCTGAGGGACTGTGGCCAGAGGACAAGCCCAGGCTGGAACTGGAGCGAGGGCAGGAGTTCATTGCAATGTTAAACGCTACGGCCTGGTCAAAAGGGCAAGGGTGGAGACTGTAAGAGATATGGCTTTAAACTGTTGTAAACCGTGATTTGAGATGCGTGTTGTAGCAAGTCCTACAGAAGGAACCACTTGAACCGGTGGAGGACGAGCCTCACAAGAAGCAGTACAAATGCAGCAGCGACCCAAACTGAGCTGGCTTTGGCATCCAGCAACTCCACATAATGCACCACCTCTCCTGTCCTGAGTGACTGCCATAACGGATAGAAGCTAAGTCATGGACTAAAAGAATGCAGGGGACATTTTATAGGCATTTTGGGGACATTTCACAGGGGTGGTCCATAGACAAAGCAGGGGGGGACTGAACAGCTGTGTGGTGCTTATCTGCCTGCCAGGTTAAACCAGACACCGAGCTCAGACGGCAGGAGGAGGGAGGCTGTCACTCCTGCCCAGGACACTGCCTGCACTACGGGCATGACACCAGGAGTGCAACAAGTCACGAACATCCCCGATCCTGAGGTTCTTCCTCCCTCAGAAAATAAACTGAAACCTTATTAGCTTTCCTGCTAGGCTCTTGCAGTCAGTGAGGTACACCCGACAGGTACTAATGGGCCGCATCCCCAGGCAGCAGCAGCAATACAAACTTTTCTTTCTTTGTCAAAAACTCTTCCATAACTTCAGTCGATGGGACGTGAAGGCTGGTGGGCCAAGGCTCAGTGCCTGGGCCGTGGCACTGGCACACACAATGTGAATGACAGGTGGAAATAAGAGCTCACTGGGGATGCAGAAGTGCATGAGCTGGACGGGGGAGATAAAGACCATTGCCTTCAGCAGCTGGGGAGAGCAGAAGGCACTAAGTTCTTTGTGATGGGATTTATGCCTTATCATCCTACGTGAAATACTAATGAACGAGACAAGGCAACAGCAACATTTCTGACAAACGAAATTCACGTCACTGCAAAACGCTACAGACAGGTGAGGGATGAAATTCCGTGTAAGGCCACGTCTGCACTGCAGAAACTGCTGTTTGACATGTAGTCACACCTCCATCTCGACTCCTCGTCAGACAGCTACCTTCCTCTCTGTCTGGTTTTGACAATGCTTGTCCTGCTAACAGAGCACCTGAGCTATTAAATACCTCGTGGTTATCCGCCCCCCCCCCCATTTCAGAGCTGTTCGGTGCAGAGGCAGGACTCCGGCCACCTGCCAGCTGGATGGGGCCGTGGAGGGCAGAGCCCATCCCCGCCCGCAGCCAGGGCTGGTGGACACACAGGGCTCACGAGGCACCGCTCCTGCATCCTTGCTGCAGGGCCTAATGTGGTCTGGAGAGAGATGGTGGGAAAAAGTAACATCGTTGTTGGTCAGAACCTCATTCAGTGTGGGTTATGAGTCACAGCCTTTGTTGTAGCTGATTTTAAGCATGATTTTAATAAACAGAGCTGTGGGCCGCTGCAAGGAGTTTTATTTTTATTTGGTAATCATCCCTTTTCTTTCTATCAGCCTGGCTGTGCGAGGGGCTGCAATGCTTCTGTTTGCAGTTTTCAATCCTCACCTCCAGGGGAGAACAGAACCGCTTGTAAATGAATTGGTTATGCTGAGCTGATTTCAATACAAGCAGACTCAAAGCACCCATACCAAATATGTCTGAACTTTGCCTGACGCTAGCGCCCTCTGAACCATTTCCGAAGCCATGTCCTCCTCCCACACACCTTGGCTCTGCTTCTAGACTGGGGGAGCTTGAGGGACTTCACAGGGTGTGTGCTGCTGTGTGAGACAAGAACCGCTGCCTCGCTCAGGTAAACTGCAAATGAAGGTGAGCCTAAGCGCGGCTGGTTAACTGAGAGCATTACAGGGGTGCATTTAGTGTAGCATTAGCACATGCTAGTAGGTGTCACCTACCAGTAGGTGTCATCAGTAGGTGTCTGTAGTGCCTACCCATTCGGCCCTGCTACACGGTAGCTAATCCTAAAGGCACCCCTATTCTTTCAGCAACCATTGGAGGCAATTTCAGGTAACTGCTTCTCTTGGCTTGGGAAGGACTAGGTCATTTGTATGGTCCTTTACTGTGTCAGGTCTGGAGCGTCTTGGGAAGGGAAGGGAAGGGAAGGAAGGGAAGGGAAGGAAGGGAAGGGAAGGGAAGGGAAGGGAAGGGAAGGGAAG
This sequence comes from Cygnus olor, assembly GCF_009769625.2. NCBI lineage: Eukaryota > Metazoa > Chordata > Aves > Anseriformes > Anatidae > Cygnus > Cygnus olor. The sequence continues at coordinate 61,591,774 of NC_049169.1, read as the reverse complement.
GGAAGGGAAGGGAAGGGAAGGGAAGGGAAGGGAAGGGAAGGGAAGGGAAGGGAAGGGAAGGGAAGGAAGGGAAGGAATTTTCGTTTTGGGTGGATCTCCTCCCCTTCAGTAGAATCCTCTGTGTGAAGTCAAGGAGATCCCACAAGCCGTTAATTAAATGTTTCCCCGCCACCATGCCCTCCATTGAGATCCCTGGCTCTGCACAAATCATTTTCCTTATTATTCAGAAAACATTTCCTCCATGTCTGACTGGGGAGACACACATTCCCTCCCTTCCCCCAGCAACAGGCAGAAATGACTCACGAGCTAACACTGCTGTCAGATGTATAAATAAACAACCAAAAAATGGATTCTTTTCCCCTTCTGTTTTTTGCAGAGACAGAGATGTCAAGTATTACTTATAAACACTGGTAGATAAAAAGAAAACACAAAGGTAAGGATTTTAAGATGTCCTCTGAAACCGAGCAGCTCTCAAATACATGTGACTCTCCTCCTTTTCAAGTGTTTCTAGTGGCTGCCATTGATGGCAATTCCTGGCTAATAATGTCTTTGGAAGAAGTGCTGTTTATTTAATTATCATAACTTTTTCATTATAGGGTTATAGGAAAAAAAAATCATAAGTGAAACAAGACCGTCTTTAATTTCTCTCTGCCCTGCTAGCTTTTATTGTTTCAAGGTACATCAAACAAACAATAAAATGGGTTCTGATCCTAAAGTGGATTGTGTACCATTACCTATTTAATTATATCACAATCAAATGAAATTATTAAAGAATAAACCAAATTCCCTCCCAACACAGTGATGACAAAAGCCTTTTGGAGGGAGCAGCTTTGCAGTAACTCCTTCTGTGCATGGATTTAATGTCTCAGCAGCACACAGCTCTTGAGAACACTTTATTGCTCTGTGCATACATGCACAGAATATAAATTATTGCTTAATTATGTACCACTCCAGCAGAAGCAGCTTGCAGCATCACCGATAGGTTGCAGAATAGCAAGGGGTTTACTGGAAAATTGCCCTTATAAAAAAGCTGAGATGGAAGCCAAAGTCGGACTGGGTGATGGAGGTTCAGTGCTGTGTCCGTACAAGACCATAAACCCACCGGGGCTGGTACCTCACACGTTTTTATTTTATACTGAGAACCAGAGCAAACTGCAGGGGCTGTGGCGGTGCTGCGATATTGCATTATAGCCCCTGTCAGAATGCTGTTTGCATTTGGCCTTTGGCCTCCTGCCTCCAAACGTACCCGCGGCATCCATGTCACTTGAGAGCTGTACGCCTGCTGCGGGTCACTTCAGCAGTGGCGCCCGGCTGTTGAATTGCTGCTGCACGAGCTGCAATACGTTATGGCATCAGAGGCTATGTGTCCTCCATCATGGCTGCAAATACTTATAGGTGTGCTCCTTAGGTTCAGGTCAGTCAGTATAGTATATGGAAAACCACTGCAGCAGTTGAGGGCTGAGCCTCAGTTTGCTATGCTGGTAGAGCTGGCAGCCTGTACCTGACATTTACCCGTGATTTACAGCTTTGCACATGGTGACCTTCTGCTACCGTGCCCCACAGCTCGTGGCATGGCACCAGGAGTGGATACCCAGGCTGTGAACTGCTACAGCCAGCGATAACCAGCTGAGAGCACGCACCCACTGAAGCTATGACTTGGTACATAGGGCGAAAGCAACACTACTTAGCTAAAAGGCATGTTTTGATAAAACGGGCTAGGGAGAAAGAGGGGAGTTGATCAAAGCCTGAGCTGAATAACCCTCTGATTACTTTAGCCATGACCCAGCCAAGGTAACCTAGCAATAATAAAGTGACTTGCCTACAGCCATTAAGCAAATGTAATGGCTCAGGAGCTTGCAGCCACAACAGAGGAGGCAGCAAAACTTGTGCCAGGTGTAGCTGTGGGATGTTATTCCCTATTTTACCGGGAGCAGAAAGGAAAGAATGTCAAAATAGAGAAACATCCTAACCAAGGTTAGTGAAATTATCACAACACTTGGCTGGCAAGCACCATGCTTGGTGACAGGCAGAGGCTGCCGGCAGGCTTGTTGCACCCCCTGCAGCACGGACCTCCCAGGACTGCCTGGCCAGAGCTGCTTCGTTATGCTCTGAGGCTAAGGTCTGAGCCAATTCGCGTGACTCCATCACATTTCCAACTTGTCAGATGACAAGACATGTAAGTTTAGTATCAGACTTCAGGCACTTGCTTCCGAGCCTCAGCATTTGCCGGAGCAGACAAGAAACCTGTAAGGTCAGGGCTGGGCTTGCCTCGTCACAGGGCATCTCCCATAGCATGGGGAATCCACACTCCACTTCAGCTTTGGTATCTTAACAACCAGGTCATCCTGCCTCTCTCTGAGTAGGGCCCTCTTATTCCAGTCAGAAAACTGCACCTCTCTCAGAAGGCTTGGTTAGCAGAACCTTTCGTTTGTAGGAAATTTTAAATTGCTGAGGAGTCTTCAGACTGATGTTCTTCACAGCTGAGTGATACAGCTAGTGAGATGTAACGGCCAGAAATCAAAATAAGATGAAGTTGTTTTGATAACAAAGAGCACAGGGTGCAGGCCACCCCCGTGATATTTATGTGAGTGCCTGGAAGCAACAAAACCACCCTGATCCCCTCTGTGCTGCCTTGAAGGATCCCAGGGCATGGAGGATGCTGAAATCTTCTTTCCTGTTGCAGAGGAAACACCTGTACAGCCTCCGCGGCACACACACGTACACAGGTATGACTGCTTTCTGTAACCCCTGGAAGAGCCAGGTCAGGGCAAGCTGGGTGGAAATGAGGAGGGCTCCAGGTCACACACTTTCTGCCTGGTCTGGCTGCTTTTTCTGTGAAATTTCCAGTGACCTGTTGAGCTCCTCTGTCCAGGCAGATTAGACCAAGTAAGCGTAGCAGAGATTTGTCCAAGGGGAATGTTGTTTTTCTACATAGACAAACCAAGGAGCCACAGTGAATTTAAGTCTTGCTTCAGTTTCTGCATTTAACAACAAGATCTGCTGCACATACAAATTCACTCCCCTCTCTTTCTGTAAGGAATTCTTCCTGTCTAGCAAACCATGCCAGTATTATTTTACCTTCTGTTGCCTATGCACTCTTCTTTCCTTTTTGATGCCAGGCATGCAGAAGGACTCAGTAAATATTTTTTTAAAAAAAAACAACCCAATAATAAATGCCAGTTTTGTTTTCATTGTCTTCCTTTGGCCTTGAAATGTCTTGCCATTGGAATTCAGAAGCCAACAACAGATCAAAGACCTGGTGATGTTATTAAGGGATAAGGAACAACCACGGAATTTTAAAATAACACACAACTTGTTTTCTAGGACTGTGGGTGGGGAAGTCTTTTGTATTCCTATTGGATCCGTCTCCCCTACTTTTTAGAGCTGACTTTTAAAATAACAAACACAGGTATGTGAATTGTATTTTTTTTTTCTTTCTTTTTTTTTTTTTTCCTGAAAAGCCAGAGTGAGCTGACTCTTCAGTTTACTGTACGCCAAGTTCAGGGAGGCAGGCTGATCTGTAGTAAGACTGAAAAACGAGTTTATAGGTGCACAAACACTATTTGCCCTGCCTTCTGATCCAGACTACCAGATCTCTGCACCTCCAAAGCCTTTCCTCTCCTTCGCCTAAATGCTAATGTACTTCTGTGATCAGGTACAAAGATGCTGGAATTGCTTGTGTTGGCATTTCCCTCAAAGGGTGCAAGTGAACCTCTAGGAGCATCAAAAATGAGCCACAGGAAAAAATCCAACGTATTTGAAGGCTGACTGTAAAGTCAGCTCCTAATGTTTCCATGGAGATCAAATGCTATGGAGTTGACAATGAATTCTCTGGTTGTGCCATTCTTTTCAGGGAAAAAAAAAAAAAAAACTAATAACAAAACAAAACACAACACCTTTAAGTGCCTGGACTCTGCAGTACAGCTGTGTTATTGATTTAAAAAAAAAACAACAACACATTTCTATCTCCCACTCCACCCCTATTCTCTTATGGAGGTGTTAAGTCTTAGCTCCCTGTTTTTCAGGGCTAGGTCTGTCAGTATTGACCTACAGAATCAGCTAAATTCCTCAGGTACTGAAAAAATTCCCCAGGCACTGAAAAAAATTAGCAGCTAATGAAAATAGTATGCTTCTGTGAGAAGAAGGACATAGATATGCTATTCAACATATGCCGTAGGAGATGCAAAGATGTGCGTGATTCCCCTTGAGGAGTATTACGAGCTGAAATTACAAAAGAGCATTTCAGCAGAAGGTACTCAACGGCATACAGAGAAGCCCATACAGGGGAAGGAGACAATCTTTCAAGTTTCCAGAGAGCCCCCTATTTCATTTTCAAAATGGGTGTCGGCATTAATAAATAAAAGCAAAATGTGTTCTCAGAGCACCAGTAAGCATAGAGAAGTACTAGAAGTAAAGATTTAACACAGTGCCCTAGCTCTGCCTTTTAAGTATAATATATTGTGGGCCTTGTCCCACCTTGTCTGGCAGTCAGCTGAGCAACTGTTTTCTAGCTAGGAAACACTGAACGGGCTGCCTTGACACCATGTTAAAACCCCAAAGATGGCAAGGGGGGCATATGTTTACATGGATGATTTCTTAAGTGTTTATTTTTGGAGTCAAAATAGGAAATTAGATAACATTCAAAAGGGAATTGAGACTAATTTCTAAAAGTTGCTTACTAATGGTAAGTAAGGACAAAGAAACACCTTCAGCCTTATCCATGTATGTGGACTGAATATATATCCATATATATCTGTATATATATGGGCATGTATCCACGAGTGTCCAGCTTTTGATATACACAAGAAAAGGAGAGCAACTCCTTAGGTCCGAGAAACACAGTGTAAAATGAAAACAGAGACCATGACTTGCAAGCAACCCTGTCCGTAAGGGATGCCACAAGCTGTGTAGGAGAGACCTGCTTGAAAAGAAAGACTGACAAGTCCTGAAAGTGAGGAGAAAAGGGCATTTTAGAGAACAGGCTAACTCTTATTATCTACCTATGCATGTGCTCTGCGTTGTGACGTTGCTGCCTGAGGGGCACTGAGGCACGAGGCCTGCACGGCTGCTCCAGGCTCTGGGTCTCATCGCAGGTCCACAGAGACCTTCATCAGCTCCTCTGTGTCCTCCCCAGCACCCTGGTAATGCGTTTGACCCTTTTAAACAACCAAGAGCCTTAGAGGGGTTTAAACATTTAAAACCTATTAACGCTGTACATTAACTCAAGTTCACTCCAAGTCTAGGCCTTAAATCACTTTAAACATAATGCAATATTTAACCAAAAGCACAAGTAGGAACAGAAGTTTGCGTGTGTGCTGTGGGAGGTATGGGAAAGGGGGTGCTGACCACGTCTCCCCGAGGCTTGTTTCACAGATTCACAACCCATTTATGACATCTCCTGATACAACTCAGCCTTTGTCTCCATCTGGAGGTCAATCCACCTAGGTAAGTTCCTACACTGGTCCAAAAGGAGTTTTGCTGAATTAAGTTCCTCTGCAGCCATCACTAATTTAGTGTCTCCCACAGGATTAAAATGTGATTGGCATCTCATTTCTTGCAGTGATCCAGCTTCTTTTGAATTATAAATAATTTTTGAACTGGCAAAAGGTATTATGTCTCTGTGAAAACTATATTTATGCCAAGCTGCTCAGATCACAGCCACTTAACTGTATACCCCTGTTTTAGCGGAGATCACATGCTGCTGCTTAAGCTCTGTATGCACACAGCTGTGCATACACGTGTGCATTTGTGCTTGCCTTTCCATATGGAAAAAAAGATTTTATGTAAACTTGATAAGGCTATTCCTTTCGGAGAAGAAGCGCAATAAACTGGATTTTCAAGGAATAATGCAGTGGGAAAGAAAAGAAAAAAAAAAGATCACACAAAATGTCTTCAATCTTCAGTGTCATGGATTGATCGTGTCACCACAAGCGCACATCCAGAAGAATGTGGAGACACCTTGATCATTAGTGAGAAATAGACATCCCAGGCTCCCTGTTAGACCCACCACGTTTCCAGATGGAGCCCAAGGAATGCCTTTTGATTTCTCATTTTGTTTGTCTTTCTCTTTGCCTCCTCTTGGCAGCTGCTATGAAGGTACTTCGTAACTGCCGAGGAGACGTCAATCACGGAGCTTTGCCTCACGCTTGCTGTATTAAATTGTTACGTTTTTGTTTCTTAAATTATTCAGCAGTGGAATGATTATTTTCAGATGGCAGGACCACAGTTGTGCAGAATAAATACTCGTATTTTCTACCGCTCTGTGCTATTTTCAAAGTACAGTGAGTTAAATTTGGGCCGCGAATGACTCAACAGCTGGTAACGATCCATGGCTGCAAATACACAGATGCCTCAGTTGTCAGCTACCAACATATGCAGAGCGCAGGCAGAGGAAGCACAGCACTCAGGCTTGGGGATTTTAAAGACGAGGCTCTGCACGGAGGCAGGGAGTGAAAGAGGACACAGATGCATGCGGCACATCTGTACCGACAACTGCGCTGCGCTGGCTCCCCAGCCCTGTTTTGAAGCTCCCCTTTCTGATGGGGTTTGCATCCCCCAGCATCCAAACCACCCAGCACCACAGCCCCAGCTGTGCCTGTGCCCTGCTGGTGCCTTGCAACAGACCCCGGTGAAGCGTGACCTGGCTTGGGCAAGAGCGAGCGACCCGCTGGAGGTGGGCAGCCCAGGCTAACAAAGCAGTCTGCAGGCAGGATTTACCCCTGGAGTGAGAGAAGGAATATTTTGGAAACATTTCTGAGAAGGGATGAGGATGAGAAGGATTTGTAAAAGGTTGTTTCTCCCCGGATTAGAATATAAAGGCAGGCTGGGAAGAATGCGCTCATACATTCGTAAGCGGGTTGTTCATTTCTTTAATAAACATCCTTTCCTGCGTCTCTGAAATAAGCATTAAATTGTGCCAGCACACCTGCATAACTTTATTTTTTCTTCTCTCTCGCACATCTTTCCTGCCTGCTTATCTCCACCACAGCAGCCAGCATTGGAAAGAATAGGAGTTCACCTCTGCTGCGGCAAAAGGCTGGAAGCTTTTGTAACCCTGACCTAAGCCCTGTGAGGATGGACAGGCTGCAAAGAGAAATCTCTCAGCAGCAGTCTTGGGTGGGTCAGAAGAAACCCAGAAGAGCAGCAGAAACAGGGTTGGCAAAGGACTCTCAAATCCCCCAGACTGGCAGATCTCCACTGCAGGGGCGGAGGAGGAGAGGACACAAAATCCTCCCAATGTTCCTGGCAGCAAGTGCTTGGACAGAAAATCAGAGAGGAAAAACTCCATAAAGCCGCTTAATATGGCCTTTTAGTGCCGGTGAGAAAGGGGATTGCAGCCTCCCAGACGATGCCCCAAGACCAACATTTCACTCAAAAATGTCACCAGGCAAAAGCAAGAAATGAAATGCTGTGGGAGACTACAGATCATTTTATCACAGATATGCATGGAGAAGCTAAATCACATGAATAAGGGCATTTAGCAGCTGGAATAATTTCCAAATAGACTAATTAGAGTCTGAATTATTAATGGTAAAATTTATAATTGGCTCAAAGCAAGGTTACAGCAAGAAACATACTTGACTTTGCAAAGAATAATGAATATTTGCAAGGGTAGTAAAACGATATGCTTCTCTAAGGAAACGGGTAGCAAATGGGGCAAAAACCCTAAAGTGATACTAAAGTGCATGGCACAAGACAAAACTGGCAGAGACAAGAGAAAAGAGTAAAGAGAACAAGTAAAAGAGCAAACAAGGGCAGAGATGATTTATTGCATTTATTTGCAGTAAATTTGGAACAAAATAAGACAATGCAGAAGTCTCCCCCTGAAGGGCTGCCTTGTTAGGCATGCAGTAAAAAACCTAACGATTTCACTGAAATGTGTTCTCAGTACTGACAAACTTACAAAGGCAAAATACATGAGTGTGCAGCTGAAGGACAGAGCTCTGATAAGGCTGATAAAACGTCACTCTTTGTGGGTCTTTTAATACATTTACAAAGGCAAGTGATGTAGCTCTTGCCAGGGATGTAATTTGGTCAGGGATAATTCTGTGCTGAAGCAAGTACTGGAAAAAAAGATATTAGAGGCACCATTTTATATTTCCAGCTCGAGCAAGGGACAGCATTTCAGGAGGGACGTGCACCATGGTGGGCAGGGGAGGGTGCGACCATTGCCAAGACAGTGCCCCCATGGGGCTGTCCTGCCACCCCACACTCCCCATGGCAGGCATTGATGAGGAATCATAGAATCATAGAATATCCCGAGTTGGAAGGGACCCATAAGGATCATCAAGTCCAACTCCTGGCACCGCACAGGTCTGCCCAAAAGTTTAGACCATGTGACTAAGCGCACAGTCCAATCGCTTCTTAAATTCAGACAGGCTTGGTGCAGTGACTACTTCCCTGGGGAGCCTGTTCCAGTTTGCGGCCACCCTTTTGGTGAAGAACCTCTTCCTGATGTCCAGCCTAAACTTCCCCTGCCTCAGCTTCACACCATTCCCACGGGTCCTGTGACTGGTGATAACAGAGAATAGGTCACCTGCCTCTCCACTCCCCCTCGTGAAGAAGTTGTAGACTGCGATGAGGTCTCCCCTCAGCCTCCTCTTCTCCAGGCTGAACAGGCCAAGTGACCTCAGCCGCTCCTCATATGTCTTCCCCTCTAGGCCCTTCACCATCTTCGTCACCCTCCTCTGGACACTCTCCAACAGTTTAATGTCCTTTTTGTACCGTGGTGCCCAGAACTGCACCCAGTACTCGAGGTGAGGCCGCACCAGCACAGAGTAGAGCGGGACAATCACTCCCCTCGACCGACTCGTGATGCCGTGCTTGATGCACCCCAGGATGCAGTTGGCCCTCCTGGCTGCCAGGGCACACTGCTGGAGGAAAAGGGTTCTGGAGCATTTGGGTACAAAGTCAGCCCTGCTCTCGTAACTAGGAATAAAGAAACCAACATGTTATTTCAAAACAGCTGGCTGAAGTGAAATACGCACTGAACTAGGAAAAGAGCAGGCTGTCAGGGATTGCATTCAAAAGCTGATTTTGTAAAGCAAGTACAACAACAGAAGGTGGGGTGAGGTTGAGTTTGCAACTTTGTGGAAGGACAGTCAACCTAGCAGAATCTGAGATACCGAAACAAGAAGATCCTATGCACGAATGTACTGGAGAGAAGGTGGAGAAACCCATAACTAGATGGACAGATACCTTGTGTGCTTATCATCATACAGGAAGTGTTCTTAAACAATTTGATGAAGTACTGAAAGGAGGGATGCACTGAAGACGCAGGAATTTGCCATGGTAGAGTTGCCAGCGTGCCAGTTCATAGCATCTCAACTCCTCAGGGATGGAAGTAAAACTGAAATTTGGCCGTGACTTGGCAATAACGTTAGCTATTACTGAGGGAGCAAGGACACGAACCGAACGAATCGACAGGTTTACCATGATGATAAAAGCAAGTAGGTCAAGGATTTGGATGCATTCAGAAGAACTTCTCAAAGTCCAGAAGTGTGAGGACTACTTCTTGGGAAATGATGTGGAGGTCATGCCTGGACTTCAAAAAGCAAAGGCATGCTTTCTTGGTGCACGTAAACAATACTTTGGTCAAAACACAATGTATAAATGCCCCGCATGCATTTCGGGTAGATGTTTAATTGAATCCTTTTCAGACTACCACTAAGTACTTGATATGCATAAAAGCATCAAGTTTGCCACAGGACTCTGACATTTGGAAGCAGTGTTACAGATGCCTCCAAGGTTACAGAAATTATTATAAAATTGCAAAATTACTGGAGGACATGCCCAGTATGAAGCTTTTACTGGTGCACAGATTTTCAATAATTTGCATGTAGAAAAAAAGCAAGAAGCTGCAAGAGGATGTGCTTGGAGTAATGTATAATTTGAGTGTGACCCACTTCTGTAACAGAATTAAACAGTCTCAAGTAAGATGCATAAAATGAACCAATCCTAGCAAAACACAAGAGCACAGTACCACATGGAGATCGCCATAAGAGAAACTCTTCCACCTTGCAGGATAAAGTCATCCTGACAACTCAGAAATGAAACTACAACAGACAGTGCAACTCAGGGTACAGGAAACTATGTAATCGTACCACCGTGCAAAATGAGGTCAGAAATACTAAGCATAACTTGCAGTATCCATCTGGCTATGTGCAAGAGGAGGCACTAAAAAAAAATCGTACTGTGGTCCCGCAAATGTCACTCGAGATAAGAAATCCAAGCACAAATCCTACAATAAATACAGAGAATTATGCAAAAGAACTTTGGAAGCCATAAGAGCTCTGTGATTGCTGTTGATACAGATACAGTTGGACTAAACAGGAAAGATGAATTATTAATAATTTTAACTTGTTACAAAACATGCTGAATAACAGTGTAAAACACACTCTAAATCACAGTTTACAAGTGCTGGATTCCAGATGAACTAATACCAGATAAGGGCCTGCATTTCAGAAATGACTTATTTCAGCCATTTGCTTGAGAAATTAGATCAAGCATAGTAAAGCAAGTCCTTATTAGGCACTGCCACATGGGCTAGCAAGAAGACTGTTCCGTAAATATAATAAAGAACCAGAGGTCCAAGGAAAGCATGTCTGGTCTTGTTAGATTATCACAGCACACTTCTCAGTGCTCCACTGAGATTTCCTGTTGAAAGGATTATGGGCAATAAGGGACCAAACCCACAGATATCTTAAGCTAGGAAATGTTTAACCCTGAGATCATTACAGAAGAGCTGTTTGTCTGGAAATTAAAACAGAACAAATGCTATAAACAGAGCCTAAACAAGCAGAAATCCAAATGGAAGGGAAAGTTATACTGATTATAGCTACCACCTTAACCTGTCATTTGCAATGAGGTTGGACATCATAAGCCTCCCAGAGCATTTTTCCCCCTATTGGACCAGAAAAATAAAGCTAAACAGAACTAAGAGGCACTCTGGCTTCGTGCGTTTTGAGGACTGATGGGATGATACCTTGACAGCATTTCTGTGATGACAGAAGTAACAGAGTTGTCTTCAAACACTGTCCATCAACAAAAAGGTTCAAATCAGACTCTTTGGCTGTAGAAGGAATGCCTATGTAACTTGCGACACACCAGGAAAACACTGATAGCGACTGACTTTCAGATTAGATAGCTTTAATTGTGTATCTTATTAACTGGCTGCTTCATTTTCTAGATGTTACTTCACGCATATTTGCTGTTAAGAGAAATCAGGAAAGGTGTAGCAGCTGCCACTGACTTGTGCAACAAAGATAATAACCTTTTGTAGCCCTGATCCACATGCCTCTGCTTGGAGCAGAAAACATGGTTGATCTCCCAACACATCTTTATTAAAAATATCACACATCCTGACAGAATTTGGCAGATAAAATAATCTGCTGCCTCTCCTTTCAATTAGTTTCAGCTCCCAACTGCTAGATCTTGTTATTATTTTGTCTACTCAGTCAAAGAGCATGCTACTATCAGATGGCTTCTCCTTGCATAGGTACTTCCACATTGTGTTCAAGTCAATTATAAACCTTCTGTTTAACATTTTCAAGCAATTGGCTTTTTGTGGCATGCTGTGTTTTTCTTGTTTTCCAGTCCTGGAGTCATGTTGTAGCTCTTCTGCAATCCTCTCCCACCTTTTCCGTGTCCTTCCTTATTAAGGACACCAGGTTAGGATGGCCAGAAATAGTTTTGCCTTGCCCAGAGATAATCCCACTTTGTGCTCTTATTGCATATTCTCATCAAGACATCTAAGGGATGAACTGGCACATTTAGCAGCCATGTGGCACCGAGAGCTCCCGTGAAGCTGGATGATCCCAGCAACGGGGATCCCAGAGACCTTCTCAGGGTTGCTGCTCTCCAGGAGGCAGCCTCTCATTCTGCAAAGCTGACTGACACGTTTTATTCCCAGCTGCATGACCCCATATCTGTCCCCACTGAAATGTCTATGGTTTGAGCGTACCAGAAGATAACTTTGTAAAGTTATGAGTGACCCATCTCATTATGTATGGTCACACTGAGTCTTGTTTCACCTGAAAACTTTTATCAGCCAACCTTCAGAATAAACTTCTTCACTAGAAACTCCCCCGTATACACTGGTAATTAGTAAATAAGACTTAGCTAGTTTCTAATGAGTGTATTTATTTAGCACTTATTTAGTGTACTTCTAATGTTTTAATCTGAATGCCATGCTGTAGTAAGTTAAATACCACACAGATATCTGAGCATATTATAGTAACACATACAAATTAAGCCTTTAATTACTTAAGAAATACTGATCTAATTTGGCAGACCCATTGCCCATAGAGTATCGAACACCCACAACAAACCATTTGCAGCCATCCGCAGATAGACCAGCGTTTGCCTGCAAAAGGTACTAGCAGACTTCAAATATGTTTGTGGGCACTGAGACAGCCAGCGTCTATCTCACCAGCACCAACAGCACTGGAACATAAACACTCGTTATTTGAGCACTTAGCTCCTCTTCTGGGTCTACACGTGCTTCCCTGTATCTCACACTCGTAGCTGTGCCACACCACCGTACGGGTGAACAAGTGACCCAGCGCATTGAAGGATGATCTGCTGGGAGGGCAAGGACCCAGCCAAACAAAAACCACCAGCAGAGAAGCGATCAGAGAACAGAAGCAATGCTATTCAATTTGAGACGTTCAGCTAGTGCTGTGTTTGGGACTTAACTCTCACAGCCTTCGTTTAAAGTAACTGCGTGCCATGAAGCCTGCTGGTGACAGACAGTGGGATGGCATCTGTAGTAAGGAAGGTTGGAGCTTTGCACAGGAAATATTGGATGACCCCGAGGGCTGGTGTAGTCGAGATGTGAAGAAGTTCAAAAGCATGGAGTGCCAGAGCATGTGTCTAGGGACTAATAAACGGAATCTCTGCTGTAAATTGGGAGCTGATTAGTAGGAAATTACAAAGGAGGAGAAAGGCCTGGATGTATTATCCAACTGAAGGATGACTGTGGGTCTCTGGTGTGACACAGCATGAAAAGGGCAAATACAATCATAAAATACGTCAGGCAAGGGATTTCCAGTACAGCAAGGGAACCTTCGTGCCCCTGTACATTGACCAGACTTATTCGGGAGTGACCCTTCTCATCTACATCTGAGAGGCAAGTACAGCCAAGAACTGGTGGCAGAAAGGGCTGGTGGATTGATAACTGGGCTCACAGAGGGAAGTCTACAGGGGCAGGAAATTTGTATTTAGGGTAGGAAAAGGAAAGCTGAGAGGATACCACTACTCCTCATAGATATATCAGAGAACTTAAACCAAAGGTTGTATTTGACTCAAGGACCACTGACTGGGAATAAATACAGGTTAAAACTCTGAGCACTGTTTCCAGCTATCAAAGCAAAGTCTCTCACAATGAAATAGGATAGTAGTGGGAATAACATTTGCCTCATCTTCAGATTTTTATTACTAAATTTATTAAGCTGATAGCATGTAAGGGAGAGGAGATTCTGTGACAGTGTTACTTGTGTCAATAGGGAAGTGGTCTCAACAACTCAGAAGGCCTTTTCCAGTCCTCTGAGTTATGGATGCTGTTTGGTGACAGAAGTAACGTGTAAATACTGTTACTATTCTTGACATACACCAGAAGGAGCTCAGCATGAAACCAAGTCCAGATCACCTAAAACAACTCTGAAAACATGTTTTCAGTGACAAAGGAGGGACATGTGGAAAGAAGGAACATGAAAACAGCAAGGAAAAGAACACATTTCTTCAGACGCCAATATCCTTACCTCCCATGAGGAAGAGAAGCCCCGCCACATACTGCATAAGGCCTCGATCCCAGCAGCACCCCAGCACCCCGATAATCCATCCAAACAGGATGATGGCCACGGCCATGCCCATGAAGCCAGCTGTCATCCTGCGCAGATCTGCAGTGGGGAAGACAGAAAAACGGCATGCTTGTGAACAGTGATAAATTACCATCATCACAGCTTCCTGACAGTCTTAATCCAAAATGCTACCAAACTGCCAGGTCTTCAGTGTGTGTTGGCACAGGATGGTTTACGTAAGGATGGTCAAGAGGGAGGACAACCCTTAGATTAAGATGCTAGCTTGGGCTGGGGAGAGCGAGCAGGTGACCATTTCACCACACAATGAAGCTCAGTGCAGATACACCCAAGGGACTTGTGACAACTTTCTCAGGAATTAAAAGTTGTAAAATGGCCTCAGCGCAATGTTAACAGCTTTAGTCTCTGGGTGCTAGCACAGCCTGTTTAAATCCTGCCTTCACATGTCCATCCATTGCTATACTGCATCCAACAGATGCACCTGCTCAAACTGATGTGCAAAGCAGTCTCTGGACTTTACTCCAGCGCAGACACGACTGGGGATTCACCTTGGATCTGACTCCCTGGGAGATCTTGGACCAGTCACCAAGCCCCCCTGGGACACAGTTCCCGATGTGCAGGATGGGGCTGAGCTCCTTGCTGTCCAGTAGTGTTGTCAGTGAAACCCAGGACCTTCAGGATGGTGAGGTGCATAGATACTCTGCTGTCAGAGACAAGAAATGCACTGCACACACATGGCTGGGGCATAGGGCACTTTATTGCCCTCTCTTGTATCTAGATGGTGACCTTGTCAGATGATTTTTGGTAAGGACATTTTTGAGTGCTCCAGGGAGCACTGAGAGTAGGAGGAGAGCACAAGGTTGAAGTGAAGCATTTTGTGCTCTGCACGTGGGGACAAAGAACCACATGTGGTCTGGGGTTGACCTGTATTTATTTCAAAAATAAAGGGCAAAGATCCTCAAGATCTAATGTAAAGAACCTATAAATTAAGCCTTTGCTGAATCCTGTATTTGCTTTCTGCAAAAAGGATGGGACTACTGGGATCCCTACTCCTACATGTGCTAGAAAAAATCTTCACTGCTGTTTCTGATGTGCAATCTGAGCAGGGAGACCACCTGGAAAAAAGAGCAAGGACTATGAGAGCTGAAGGGCATCTTTACATGCTCGAATAATGGAACAGATGGAGACATCTTCACTAACATTTGACTGTTCCCTGTCCCTCCTCATGCACATATAGAAAGTTTAAGCACTGATATGTCAAGAGTGTGTGTGCAGAGAAAATTCCAGCCAAGGCAGCTCTCCAAACATTTGTTTCCTTCTGGAAGCAAATTTTATTTGCATAGCAATTTCATTTTCTTTCAGGAAACAGAATGCTTGTGACAGAGGGAGGACAAATTGAAAGCAGTGAAACAGCCACCAGCCTCTACAGCAGCTTTTCGCCTTGGCTGGTCTTTGAATGCTTCTCAGCTTCTGTTATTTTTGGTCCTTTTTCTACAGTGGGTCAGAAGGACCACCAATACCAGTAGTGCAGGTTCAGTGAAACTTGTGAACAACAATAAAGTGTCATAACCAGAGATTTATAAAATTCCTAAACCAAAAACTTTAAGAGTCTGCAAGGCCTATAGGCATGTTGGAACAGAATAATTTGATTCAGTGAATGACCGCTTCCTCAGGGCTGTGTTCACTGTAGCATTTCTTACCCAAGATCAAGTTGCAGAACACAATTCCTCCCTTGAGGTTATGAGTTCTTGTAGATTGTCACTGATTTTTACAAGGTCTCTCTCTGACAACCTAAAGATGACCAGGCCTTCAGCCCATCAGTGACCAGCGCCCTTTTAACTACATATATGTCTTTAAGTCATCTTTTTATCTTAGGGTTCGTGATCATCCCAGTAAAATCAAACAAAAACTCCCCACAAAGCATTTTAATATGTTTAAGTAGGTCTGGTGCAGGAAAAATAAAAATTAAAAAAAAAAAAAAAAAGCATTTCCTACAGAAACTCCTACTTCCCACAGGCAGTGCTGGTCTGTTCCTTGGGAATTTCTCAGAGGGCTTCCTAAAGCAAGCAGTAAACGTTAGTAAGCATTTTTGATGGCAGAGTGTCTTTGTACTTTGTAGCCCATAAAGGTCTGGGCTTAATTTGAAAGACAGATGAAAACTTAAAATGTTTACTGTTTCCTATGTCATCTTCAATAACAGCAAAACACATTTCAGCGCCGCTGCACAGCTGTCTGTGTCAGCTCAGCAAAGCCTGTCCGTTTTAACTGGTGACTGCTGACTCTGGGTAACAGCACTTGCTTGTCCTAATGGAAACATACTCTAACTACCTGCTTTTAATGAGCATGAATTTAGATAGTTTTATTCAGCTGTGAGATGTCAGTAACTCCTCAGGTCTATCCCAATAACAAACTGATGGAGCTGGTTCTCACAGGTACCAGAGGGGATCACAAGTATCCCCATACAAGTATCCCATACACCAAACCAAGGAATGGTTTCCATCCCACTAAAATGACTTTGAGTTTTGCCATTGAACAGAATAGTTCAAATAGCAGGACCAAGATTTCTAGACGCGATTTTTGAGGTTTGTTTCACTAGACCTTTCTTCCTGATGGAGCCTGAAATTCCCTTTCTAACAACACAGCAAAATCCATCAGCATCTTAATTCTGGGCTCACACTCTGTTGAAAAAAATAAAAACCTAACCTCTGACAGTTAATACCACCCATAAAAACATTAAAAATCACACTTCTTTAAGAAACCCTAGTTCTTGCAAGTTTAGTGGGCTCAGTTTAAGAATACCGCTGCTTGAGCCAATTGCAGTTCCTCACAATCCCATCCATTAGGGTCTATTTAAAACAAATAAAATACAATCTTTCTTTTCTGTTCCAAAACATCTTGGTTTTTGTCTTGTCATAAACTTCCTTGAAGGCAGCCCTTGCAAATGGCAGAGCTAGGAAAGGGACTGAAAAGTTGGTTTCACAAACAGCCTGTGCCTGTCCAGCAGCATCTTCCCAGTGCTGCTCACCTGTCCGAGCCAGCGCGATGCTGATGTCTGTGCTGGGAACGAGTCTGTGCAAAGTGATTCTTTTGTGGGAAAGTATTTAACGTATATAACGCGTTGCAACAGCAGATCAACAAGCTCAGGCTATTTAGTAAGGAGAAGGGCAGGGAATAGAAACTCCTCTCCTCTGGACACAAACCCATGTTAATTGTATTTTTTACGATTATTGTTCTGTTGGCATAGTGCTTGACAAGGAAAGAACAGCCGAAAAGCAAAGATTTGCATTGTATACTTGAGGCAATATATAAATTCTCTCTGCTAATTTAGGAGCAAGGGGTGCCACATAAATAAACAATAGCTCATCAGGAAAATGTGATTTTTTTTTTTTGTCTGAATTTGATTGGCACTGATAAGACTTTTTCTGAATACATATCCTGCAAAGGTAAACAGGGTCAAGCTTTGGTCGTGTAACACTACTTTGTAACATCTGAGCACATCCTGAGTCTGATTTTTTATTTTTCTTTATTATTAGTATTATTTTTAGTTAATGAAATGTAGGATTCTCACACTCTTTCTTTCTTGGGAAACCTCTCTGAGTAACTGCAGCATCTCAGGATGATGGCATGACAATCCCAATCAACTGAAGGAGTGATTGTACCAGAAAAATGCATTGTTGAATTTTATACAGCTAAATACAGGAAGCTGCAACAGCAGACATACCTTACCTTAGCTCTCTCATGTGCACTGCTTAGCTGGTTCTACTGCTGATCCCCTCCTGGTTATCTATCCAGCATCCTCACACTGTAGCAAAGTGCACAGGCTGCAGCAGTACTATGAATCCTCCCTCTCCACCATCTAGTAAGCCAAACCTTTAGGAATGTGGCTACATGGTGCAGGTAAGAAGGGTATTGCACTGCTTGTTCTGTAGGACCTATAGTGTAGGAACTGACTCAGTGCCATGCCTGTTTGACCAGTAGTCTCAATGATTTGCTACATGGACTTAGACAGCCCCATCACTTGTGAGTGAAAGTACAATATTAGCTTTCTACTCATGTTTCAGAGACACCTTCTTCATCCCATTCTATTCCTTTACATTAACAGACTAAAAGTTAAATGTGAATATCTTCCCCTTGGGAGTATTTTCCATGCCTAGCACTGCCACAGGTGCTGCTGCATGTAGCAGGCAGGGAACTCAATCCTGAGTCAAAACCAATGTGGATCCTCAGGCCAGAAATTCAGGCATCATGTTCAAGTAGGCCAGAAACAACAAATTTCTTGATTAGTAACACTGGAGAAGGGACAGCAGATGAAATAATCCAATTCCCATGACTGAAACTAAAATGGTAAGCTTGAAAGGCACAAGCTCCATGAATCGTGATGAAAGGAGAAACATTAGCATTTTAGACAACCCCCTTAAAATAAAGAAAGAGTCTCATAAAACAACATGTGTTTCCTAAAAGCATTTTAGTCTTCCACTGGAGAATATTAACTGTAAAGGTTTTCTGAAGATAATGAAAGGCAGAAGAGCCGATTAAGATCTGCTTATTTCCAAGCAGCATGTGGAGAAGGTTCACTCTGTCAGTTTGCAAATGCCCCTGCCCTTCATTTCACCCTGATATCTGTCCATCTGTATTTGTTATGAGCAATGAAGTATTTCATACTGGTTGTCACATCATGGAAGAAGTTTCACACCCCAGCAGCTGCAAACAGAACATGTTCTGAATCAGTGTTGCTTCTTGAAAATTTCAATATGCCTTTTTGACTTCTGATGTTCTGCCCTATTCTTTGAAATTGCAAGTCATCTTTCCAAAGCAAGGACTCGGTCCCCCTATTGATATCTATCTTCTCCACAGAGGAGTTTAATACTCCAAAAATATTAGGCATTTATTTTCTCTCAACACATAGAGAAAGGAAAATATGAGCCTCTTGTGAAAGATGGGAAATTGAGACAAGATGAGAATAATCAACCTGCCCATGACTACACGGAAAGTTTGTGGAGGAGCATATAATTGAATCAATATTACCACAATTTCTGGCCAGCCCTTTAACCACACAGCACTGCTTTTGCTTTCAGAACTGCTTGTTCTCAAGTGTTTGCTACCAGATCAAAGTACAGAGCTTGTTATCAGAGCATTAGAAAGTGCAATACTGCTGCAAACAGCTTTTCAGATAGTCCACCCTACATCTCCCTTCTACCGATACAGAAAGGTCCGTAAGGACTAAGGATCAAGGAAGTCTGTATCCAGAATACCTGCAACACCTTAGAGGACATTCAGGGTACAGCATCACTCTTTCCTGAGGTGTCACATCAAAAGGGAAAACTGGAAAGGAAATCACTAACATATTTCAGTGCCCCTCTAGGACCAAATACCAGGGTATAATATCATATCAAGTAGAAATAGACTGGGGTAGCATTATTCTTTAGCATAATCCTTCATTGCACTTTGATGTATACTAGATCTGGATCTACATTAGATCGTACTTAAATCTATACTAGATCGTACTTTGATCTATACTAGATCAAACCACTATAGTAGATCCTATACTAGATCCATTCTCATCTCTCTTTACCGCTGTGGGTTTAAACACATTTGTACTTAAAAAGAGTCTAAATCACTCCCTTATCATCTTTTTCTAAGCAAATGTATGTATAGAAAATTGTTTAAGAACCAGCTTTCACTAGGTTTTGTTTAAATGACTTCTCTTACATAGATTCAGCTGCACAGTGGTATCTTTATCTGACATCATCCCTCCTCTCACCTCACCCCAATAACACAGGAGGGTCAAGATGCAAAATTGGACAGGTGTGTCTTTTACTGAAAACAAAACCTAGCAGCTCCCAGCTACCATGAAGAAGTGAGTATCAATGCAGATGATTTTGAGTGGCATCTTCTGGCTCTCATGATTCCCTCCACACAGCTTAAGATGGTATTTTGGATGAGGTCGGCAAGTGGAGGGTGAGGTTTTAATCTTTTCTTTCCACTTCAGGAATGAAGAGATAAGAAAAGAAATATGTATTAGTCTACCTGAGACTCAGTTAAAATCTCTGAGTGCTTCTCCTGAATTTTGTGGCAACCCAGTCTCCAGTTTGAAGATTACTGTAACGCCATCACAATGAGTACGACCCACTTCAACAGAAGTAACAGTATATGCATGTACTCTCCACCAGAGTGATTCAGAAATACGTGTCACAAACACATACACCAAAACACAACCCTCAAAAATGAGAGAAAGAGCTGCAGAAGGTCCTCACAAAAATAAATAAATAAATATCTAACTATTGATACTCCAAAGGACTTTGGTGAGCCTTTGTTTCACAAACTAAGATATACGTATAATTTCTCCTAAACCAGAAAATCCCATCCCCTTCTCTGGAATAGAGTTGTTTGTGTGATAAAGTGTTTGGCTACCAGCATGTGTGAACCCACCTATATGGAAATGTCAATAAGAAACTTCACAGGCACTTGTCCCTGGCTGTGGTCACCACTAGTCAACGTGTTACTCAGGACAGGATGTAGAATGGACATCCTGACACACGATTTGTTCTTGTCAGGACAGACCATCTGTCTGGATTTCCCCCATCAGAGTTCTTAAGCATTTTATAGTTATTTAAGACAGAAACAA
Organism: Cygnus olor; assembly: GCF_009769625.2. Lineage (NCBI taxonomy): Eukaryota > Metazoa > Chordata > Aves > Anseriformes > Anatidae > Cygnus > Cygnus olor. Next base: position 61,571,332 of record NC_049169.1, on the reverse strand, counting down.
TCACAAAAGGTTGGTGCCAGCTGCATGCTGCTGGCACTTCAGCCTGCCTTCATTCGTAAGAAATCCCAACGACTTCAGAGTTGGGTGAGCAGTTCATCAGAGGGTGAATGGAGTCCTGTCTTGTTCAAGGGCTGCTGCCTTCAGAGATTTCGTGCTGAGACAGCAAACCCCACATGGCTGTGCAATTTCTAGTCCCCAGTGAACCTTCTCATGAAGCACCGGAGAGGGAGGGGGCATCCCAAACCAGGTCACACAGTGTAGTACTTTCTGAAAGCAATTCCTCCGGTATTTGGGAAAACTACAGAAGTCTAAGAAATTCTGCAGTGGCTGAAAGCATCATCTGGAGCTTGAATATCATGCCCTGACCTTACTCTTGCTTTTTGCTTGTGCAGAGCAGAGAGAAGACAAAAGAGAAACACTAGATAATAGGAGAGAGATTTAAGGAGGCAGTAGAGAAAGAAGGAGACAAACCTTGTTTAAGTGCTGGTGAAAAAAGGTGAGAAAAAGCGTCTCATATGAGGCTGAAAAGATGGATTTGTATTCAAGAAACTTTATGATATGGATATTAGAGAGGTGGATGTGTAAAGGAGGCTTTTATACAATGGAATTTTAACGCATTAGATGCAGTTCTGATCCGATGTAGAGGTTTACTGTAGAAGACAGAAAATTTATGTTAGGTCTTTGGAGAAAGACAGCTGTGAATATCATCATGTAGAATGGTTCAGCCTTTAGCTCCAATCTTTCTTCTCCTTCTGCTGAAAAAGAACATTTGGTCAGAGAGGAAAAAGGATTTTTTTATTATCTGCTGTGTTGCTACTCATCTCTGAGTGACAGCAGGCTGGGAAGGAAACATAAGCTTTGCCCTTATAACCCCTGATGTAGTGGGCTCAGCACAGCTAAGCCTCTGCCAAAGCATTATTCTATTCTATTCTATTCTATTCTATTCTATTCTATTCTATTCTATTCTATTCTATTCTATTCTCAGTCCAGTCCAGTCCAGTCCACCCTAACCCAAATCATGCCATTCCTTCCCTCTCCTCCTCTTTTTATTTTTTTCTTTTTCTTTTTCTTTTTCTTTTTCTTTTTCTTTTTCTTTTTCTTTTTCTTTTTCTTTTTCTTTTTTTCTTTTTCTTTTCTTTTTCTTTTTCTTTTTCTTTTTCTTTTTCTTTTTCTTTTTCTTTTTCTTTTTATTTTTCTTTTTCTTTTTTCTTTTTCTTTTTTCTTTTTCTTTTTCTTTTTCTTTTTCCTTTTCAGAAAGTACCTAAAGTTGATGATTTCCACTTAACCAGAGATGTTCAAGAGCCGGTTTCAAATAGTCTTTCTCTCTCCAGATTTACTATCCAGAAGTTTTGCACTGCAATATGTGATCATCTAGGAACATTTCCAAGCTTCGGTCCCAGCAGAGTACATTTGCAATTTGACCAGTCAACCCTTTCATCCTTCCTCTCCCTTCTTCATTCCTCAGAAATAGGGAAGAAACTCTGAGGCACCTGCATTTTTGGCCATCCTTCTGCATATTTATAACTTTAATCCTTCCTGCTCCTGCTAGGTGAGGCCACACAAAACAAACATTTCCCAGCCCGAGTCATGCCAAGAGGCTTTTCATTACACAGCTCTCATGGATTATGCAAGTGTTGAAGAATTTCAGGCACACATAATAAAATGCCTTCTGCTCAATTTCAAAACGAACTGGGGGACTTCATCAGATCAGAGCCGTGAGACCTAGAGACACTTGGGACAAGTTGTCTCTCCAGCATGCCTACCTGCAAAGGACTGTGCATCTGTGTGAAGTGCTCAGAGAGCTCTGTTTTCCTTGAAATATGTGGCAGGGTTGGGTGTTCCAAAGCTTTTCTCTGAAAATCAGACTTTCTCCCATCTCCCAGAGGTGCCATGCAAGCTGATTCACCACTTTTTTTCAGAGGCATTCAGATAATAATGATGTACAGAGTACAGTAACAGTTGTGTAAAAATAATCTGGATACAGGAAGCTCTATACCCTATTATATACAGTCATGGCTTTATTGTCTAGTTTACAGAAGCCTGCTTCCACTGGGAGCACGCTCTGCCCCATTACATGGCTTTTTATGTGCCAGTCACCACTGGATTATCTATGGGTCCAACTCAGCAGTGACTGCTCCAGCCAATGCAGCAGCACTGGAAGTGGGCAGAACAAATGGAAAAGCTGCGCTACCACATCACAGTGCTGGCTCCCACGAGGATGGGGTCTCATCTTTGGAAGGAATTTCTTCACTAAACTAAAATTTTCAAAATTGCACTTAAATTTAAGCTTTAGTTAGAATCTCTTGAACCACTTCTTGCAAAGGTGGCCAGAAGGAGGTAGAAGAAATGGAAACACATCTTGTCCCCTTTTTTCTTTCAGTAAGAAGAGAGGACAAATAACAGATGGAGAATGGAAGAGAGTGATTAGGAAAATTGAAGGAAAGTTTGTATTAAAGATGACAAATGGGGTGTGACAGGAAGCAATAAACAATTGTATGTAAAATCCCAGCATCAGGCAGTGTTAAGAGCCTTTTGTAAAACACAGATTTAGCCTAAGCTCATCCTGAAGATAAATGAGGCTGGAGGTACACAAGAGAGGACCACAAGAGGAGCAGGAGATGTAATACAGAGAGAGACTTGGTAAGACCTCCCCTGTTTTACCACCTTCTTGCTGCATTTGACTTCCCTCCCCTGCTGCCCAACCCACCCCACCACCAAAACCTTGCTCACATTCAGGAGTGACTAAAACACTACCCTAAAGCTTTTTCTGCGCTCTGTCCCAACCTCTGGTGCAATATTACGCAGCACAAGCCTGAGAATAATCCCATCATAAAGCATTCAGAGCAGCACGTTTGATAATTGTCTGGGATGAAAAAGGCTGGAGGTGGAGGGATGATACCTCTGCTTTATCAGTGCCCCAGCACTCCGCTCAAACATACTCATTCCACAGACCCCGGCATTAAACGTTTTAATTCAGGAACTCTGAAAGGTGTATTCTTGGTTTTTAAAAAAGAGTGTTTAATGCAAGTGAAGCCGGGCTGGGGGCTGGGAGGAGAGGAAAGAGGATGGGGGAGAAGGAGGGAAGAGATACAGAAAGACATTTAAAGCTATGAGAAAATACTCCCTTATGGAGAAATTCTGATTTTGAAGTTTACTCTTCTATTAACATTTAAATTGAAAGGCGTTTCTTCCAGGCTCCACATAGGAAACCAGAAAATCTGCATTTAAATAGATACCATTGAAAAGGGGGGGGAAATATATATCAGCATTGAATGCTTCTCCATTTGTCTGAAAAGAACTTCTCTTATAGATGATTATTAATTTTTTTCTTTTTTCTTTGTGCGTGCTAAAAAGAGAAGTTGGAAGTACATTAAAATTCCGCTTGGCACGAGAAGGAGGTGGGGGAATGGCTGCTAATTGCTCAAAACTCCAGTTTTGAGCTCAGATTTTCTGCCGGAGGGCCTCTGGAGCCTGAAGGAGGCTGCCCAGCCTGCTGCCAGGGATGGGGCCTGGAGGGCCCTCTGCGGCCTGGTGCTGTGGCAACAAGCCCGAAGGGCTGCGATGCCCATGTCACTGGGGACGTCACCACCTTCCTCAGTCCCTGCTGGAGGATCAGACCTTCAGCAATTTTGTCAGACACCTCCGTCCCTTCTGGGCAGCACCTAGCAAACAGGACCGTGCACCTCCACAAAGGCACATAAGCACGGCTGCTACCTCTGGCGTTAAATTGAGCTGCCGCAGTCGGAGAGCTCACAGCCGAGCAGTCAGTGGGGTTTGGGGAGGCTGCCCTCACAGGGGTTGCAGAGAAGACCTGGGGCAAGAGGAGACGTCCACACACTGACCCATGTTTCGTGTCATGCCCTCCCGAGGCTCAGCCTTGCTGTGTGCTAGTGCCCTGCTCCCAAGGCTCCCACGTGTTGGCCATCATCTCATGTACAGAGAGAAGGGCAGGAGTGTGGGGGGAGCAGGGAAGCTCCTGCCTCATGCGAGAGGGGCCTCTCACCGCCTCTGTCCATTGGAGGCCACCAAATCTCCATTTTTATTTTTTATTTTTTATTTTTTTTTGTCATGAGTGATTAAATTAAATTTCACCTACCAGCAACATTCAGGGAGCAACAAAGAGGCACCTGCGTGTGGTGCGCGCTCTAATTCCACTACACAATGGGCTTCGTCTCCAGCGAAAAGTCCCCGGGACAATCCGATTATTAATATTCATTCCCTTTTTTTCCGCCTCATTTTCAAGAGCATTACTACAGAAAAGGTCAGGAACGTACTACCCCCCCAGCACTACATTGTAGGCCACCTAAACAGCCTTTTCTGCTGTGTCAAGAAGGGAGTAATCAGGAGAAAATGAAGAGTGGTGCCCCAGAGGCTCAGCTACAGATTCTGTTGGATTTCACCTTGAGGTCACTGGTCTGAATTTAGGTCAGGTTGGTGCTGGCTGCAAGCTGCAGTCCAAAATCCTGGCAGGGGTTCCTCTGAAACAGCAGCTCCAGACAAATCCAACAGATGAGCACCTACTCTGCATTTTCGTTCTATTTGCAGAGTAACAGTGCAACACAGATTTAATCTTTAGGTAGAATCTGGGCACTCCTCCTCCTCCTCCTCCTCCTCCTCCTTTTCCCTGTCTAATAGATGGATCTAGTGCTTACAGGTAGACATTAGGTTGACTTTAAAAGAACAAGGTGAAAAAGTCAAAGGACAAAAGCAAGGCATGAGAAGGATGACTCATCGATCAAGACACTAGTGGAGAGTCTACAAGGATCCAGATACTACTCTCTGCTGTCTCACAGACTTGCATTGCAAAAAAAAAAAAAAAAAAATTGAATAAAAATCAGACTTGCTGTGCCTCAGCTCTCATAAACTAAGATAATCTCATCTCGCAGTGCCATTTTGAGGATTAATATATTAAAGATTCTGAGCTAGGTTTTCTGCAGTGATCGTGACAGAAGCCACAAAAATGCCTTGGACAGATAAATACTTTGTTGCAGGATACAGAAATTTTTTTCAGTGGTGATTTTGTATGCAATCTGATTAAATCTGGAAAAGCATAGAGATGTAAATCGGCAAAATGGAAGCTCTCCTCTGTATACAGGCACCTGTAGACTTGAGGAGCAACCAGATGTCATGAGTACTTCTTGGGCCCAGCTGAAATCATGGAACCCACCAGCATCTCCCGGTCCGACACCAGGCCCACACCAGACACAAGTTCTGCAGCATGATCCCATCTCTAGTCACTGGGTCAGCGAACACGAATGTGTCCTGCCACACAGCACCAGAACAGATTTCACCAATTTGCTCTCATTGCCTCTCCATCTCCCCCTGCCCAGCTTACTTGAGATCTCACAAGGAGCAGCCCTGTTCTTCCCGGGGTCCCTAGCTATTATTTTTTCCCATGCAGATGGAAAGCACTTTCTGAAAACATACATGTGACAAGCAGAAATGTTTAGTAGGAGAAGCAGGTGCCTGGAAAATGGATTCCCATTTGTCCTTCCCTCCCCCTCTCCAAAACCCAATCATTTCCCTGTTAATAAGCTCGCTGACTATAATGTGGCACTAACCTTTCACAATTGATGCCAGTGACATTTTGACAGTTCCACATATGGGCCTGCTGAAAGCAGAAGGAATATAAATTTGCAATTTGGTAAAAAGCTGGGTGAGCAGCCAAAGCAGCTTGGGGGAAGGAGAAGAAAAGTGCCACCCAGCCAAACAAAAGCCCACTGCACAGATGTTACGCACGGCAAAAAGGAAAAGTGCGTCCACAGCTGGATGTACCCCAGCAAATATGTGCTCAGAAAAAGAGCCTGAGGCACCCATTAAGCCCAGTCTAGCCTGAGATGCTTCCTCACATGGCAAATTTAGGGAAAGTCTTTCCTAGCAGAAAGGAAATGGGACGCGGCATTCAGTCTGTGCAAACTCTGTGGTTAGCATCAGATGTCACAGGGCTCGGCAGTTGCTCTAACAAGGAACCTTCCAGTATTCCCGCCAACGTGATCAGCCCCAGGGAAACAACTACTTTCTAACTCTGTTTTGTGGAGCAACTTTGAATGTACTTTTCGAGGAATTTCGACACAAAACAGCACTGCGCAGACTGGGTCAGCGAGTCTGGGTGTATATCACACACCGTACACCTTTCCCAGATTACATCTGTATTGTATCCAACAATATTGGGCTAAAAACTAACTTCCAGAAAGGGATCCAATTGCTACATGACAAGATGAAGATGAGAAAAATGTTGAACTTGGTGGTTTGCTCTGGTAGTTAGTTAACCCCCAGTGTTAGAAAGGCAATCCTATTCCTTTGTTAGGCTATGTCTGGTTTCTGCTTCCAGGCCCAGGTTACTGCTGCATGTTCTTCCCACCTCCAGAAACACAGAGCCATATGTGGAACCCCAAAAAGCTCTAATGAACTCCTAAATGCTAGTGAGGGAGGTGGACTGACACTGAAAGCACCACCTCAGAAAGCTGAGTCTTTGCACAGGCTGGGAGTAGTGTGCCTGATGAAAAAGTCAGCCTTTTTTAAGCATTTTCCCTGAAGTGTTTCTGTGCTGAAGAAATAATAGTAGGGTAGCTGCTGGTTCGCTGTATTAACCACGCTCACAGGCAGTGTGAAACCTAAGACCTTTCCAAAGTAATGTCACTGGATGGGCAGGGGACTGCGGCCAAGGCTGGACCGCACGTGGGTGTTTGTGCAACTGCAGGATGGAGTTGATGGCTACCAGTATGACATCTGGGCAGGGTTGTGCTTGATGGGACTGGGAGAATAATGGGGGTCAGAAGTACAGGGTGTCCAGCAGTGGTGGCAGAGAGCATGCTGGATTTCACCACGCCGTGCTTGATCTGAAGTCCTTCACCTGTCAGACTCGAGGGAGCAACATAACTTGCTCCCGAAGCCAGGATACCATTTTTAGCCCTGACTGCTTCTGGCAACACATGCTTCATCTAAATAACTGGTAGGATCCAACTTGGCGTGTGAGACTACCTGGTCTCATCAGACAAAAAGAGTGGGACTTAAGTCATTGTTTGGCCACAGCTCAGCAAGCAGGTAGGGTTTTCACACACGGCAAAGGACAGAGAGAGCCCCTGCCTTGTTTCATCTGTGCTGGTAACACGGAGAGGAACAGCACATAAATGTTTGTTCAAAGCTTTCTCCTCAAGTCTGCTCATTCCCAGTTTTGTAGAGGACAACCCTGCCTCAGCAGCCAGTCCCCTGTCCCCAGAGGCCTCGTTCATTTCTCTGACTTCCCACAATGTTCTTCACAACATCAGGTGTTTGTGCACAACTCTAATAAATACTATGTTTGACAGCAAAGTTTTAGAAAACCACTCAGATCTAGAAGAACTTGCCGTGAAACTGACCCTCTGGTTTTACTGAGAAAAAAAAATAAATAAATAACTCTGTAATTAGATCCTGTACTTGGTAGAAATGTCGAGCAACTCCAGTTATGCTCCATATCAAGTTGAATTACTCACAAGCACACTGTCATGACCAGACAGTTAAGTGATCAAACCCTGCTCCATGAAACACACACCTGATTTCTGTGTGCCAGAACTGAGCCTCCAAGGCTCAAACCTTCCAAGTCTACAAACACCGATACAGGATGTGTGGTGCTCCAACACGTGTGCCCAAGGGACCATTCTCTATGGAAGGGGCAACTATCTTGTGTCTCTCACTGGGGGATGGCCCAGTGAAGTCCCAAGTCAGAAAGCTCACCATACCACAGGGGTGTCTTTACTCATTCACCTTAAAGGCTGCAGAGGTAGATCAGAGATGTCTGAAACGCAAGCTGGAAGCTGACTGCCAAACTGCCTTGACATTTTCCTGACATTGCCCCGATGCTGTAGTGCAGCATGTGGCCTGCTCCCCCTCACCCACCACCAGAGCAGCCTTGAGGCTGTTCTCGTTTGCGTAGGGCTCAGCCGTGGCCATGGGATGGTAGCAGGATGAGGCCCAGGACTTCCTCCATTTGGCCAGATGTGCCATCCCCTGCCCCTTACTCCAAAACTTCTTTGAGAATTAGAAGACAAGGCCCAATGTTGAATCAACGTGATCAGCTCAGAATCAGGGCAGTTGGTGGTGGTGGGGAGTGAGGAGGTTCCCCAAAAGCCATGCCACAAAATGTCTGCGTAGTTATCTGCTTAATGCTGTTGTCTACTGGTTCTGTGGATGCTAAAAAAGAAGGAAATTTAAGTATTGCATAAAAATGCTGGTATGTTCCATATTTAAAAAAAAAAAAAAAGGAGTTTTCTTGGAATACAACTTTCTGACTTTTCATTTCAAGCCAGCCTTTTTTAAAAACGCACTTAAATTAAAAAGAAAAAGGCAAAAGGATTCAGAAGGGTTAAATAAAGCAATCAAAGCATTTCAATTCAGCCAAAATTCTCTTGGCTGCTCCAAAATAAATTGTTGTTCATTTTGCTGAAAAAAAAACTTCTGAAAGCCACCTGCAGCCCTTCCACCATGCTGTTTTATTCACTTTGCCTTTCCAGCCAGAAAGCCCTTTATTTCAGCAGCCCTGTCCATCCTGCAGCACCTGAGTGGTGGCAGAGGGCTAATAATAACCCTGGCAGGAATGGGAAGGCTAAAATTGGAAGCCAAGCTTTGATGGGTGTGTAAAAAAGGAATTAATTCTCAAATATTTTGTTTCTAAGATAACATATGGTTTCATTTTGTGCCTACCCACGAGTGATGCAATTGATTTGGGATCTAAAATCCTTGTAGCATATTTTCTCACTTTTAAGACGCTTTTCAGCTTGCCTGTATTGGCTGGTTTGCACACTTCCTAATGGGTCTCTCCAGATCTGATGCAGCGTTTGAAGCTGTGGTGGGTACATATGTGAAGGAGGGGGGAACAAATGGAGGGAAAGGCCCACTGTGCATTGCTAACAGTCGCACGTTTCCAAAACGCTGTGCTTAGGAGATGCCTAATTCAGTTAACCTCTTTGATCTCATCATGCAGTCTGAAATACCAAAAGGTAATGAAAAGATTGCAGGCAGGTCTGCTACTTTTGCATATCAAAACACACGCCTCAGCGCAGCACAGAGCAGAAGACAGAGACAGTAAATACACTTGTGATAGATGGAAAAAAACATCTTTTGATTGGGAAAGAACAGCTTTCTTCCCGGTTGTATAGTGCTCATGTACGTGCAATAAGAAAAAATTTCCAGAAAGCTTACGCTCTGTCAGAAAGCGAATGCCCACAGGTGCCAGAATTCATTCCTGCTGCACTCCGCTGGGCTACGGTCATGATTTACCTCCCTTTCCCCTTAGTTATTAGCAACAGAGCAGAAGACAGATGGCTACACCTCAGCTGACAGCAATATGCCCTTTAAAATAACCTATCCTGCCCCAAAAGATGGGATCCACTTTACCAGGGTCCAGGAGCCCATTCGCCTTTCCTCTAACTGCAGCTTATCCAGCGAGAAGCCCCCAAGCATGTCCAATGCATGAAAACAGCTCTGCTTTAAGAAAATACACCACCCTTCCCCTTACAGCTGTCAACCCAACCCCTCCAGCTATTTCCCCATCTTTCCTCCTGTTCCTTCACAGCCCTGTCTCAGTGCCAATCCCCTTCTTTTCTCTACGTGTTCCTCTCTGCCCTGTGCCACTCTGGTTTCTCACCACCTCTTGCTCCTCATTTCTGAATGCACACCTCCCTTCCTCTCTTCCATTCCCCTATAATTTCCTCCCATCTCCTTTCTCTCTCTCTCTAGGTCAACACATCTGAACACCCTCCCGGTGACTTTTAAGGCATCTCGAAAGCAGTAGTCAGGTATCGGGCTCCTCTGCAGGTCAAAAGAAAATTTTAGGGAAGTCAGTGGCCAGATGCAATGATTACTGCTCACTGCAGACAGGAGTGACACAGGTCTTTATGATCCCAGATGAGATTTAACTTGTAAAATGCTACATCATTGTTTTTTCCACTTTTTCCCTTCGTGGCATATCTACAGGGCTGAGGTAAGACAACTTGGGTGCCTTGTCTCTGCATTTCTTACCCTAATGTAGTTGCTTTTTCTTATACATAAACTCAGCTATGAATATCCTGGACTTCTACCGTTTTATATTGTCGTCTACTACTTTTACCCATAAGTTACTGATACTCTTAACCATAACTCGAACATAATATTTTCATTAGAAATTTTCTTTCTGTGCTTGTTTTAATTATATTTTTTAATTTTTTAATGAGTTATATAGGAAAGCCAAAGGGAATCCTGCCATCTGATATTTCTAACGGCTTGAAGGCCTGAAGTACCAGTGTTACATCAGTCCTAATTTAACCCTTCTTAGGACGTGTTCTCTGTGTCACTGCAGCGTCACACAGCCAAAGCAAGTCAGTGACTTTGGCTTTTCAGCTTCAACCAACATTTTGGCCTAGGGGCTCTGTACATGAGCCTACCACAATAGCAAGGAGTGCGGGGGATGCTCAGCTGGGCCGCGATGGCTCTGTGCTCCAGGCTGCCGTGCCCCAGGTCACTGCCCTAGCCTGAGCCATCCCCCAGCCATGGAGGGTTTCTGGGTCTGGGCATGCCACTGCCAACCGAGAGCTCTTCCTGCAGGGCAGGGGCATCCCCAGTGCCATCGAGGCCCTGCAGCCCACCGCTGGCCGTGTTCAATGAGCCACGGAGGAAACGAGGTGAATATTTGGGTTCCTTTGTCTGTCTGCACCTCCAAGGGACCTGCATCTGATACGGACTTCGATAACCATAGCATCTAGACACAGCAATCATTGACAGCTTAATTACACCCTAATTTCTCCACATAGAGGCTATGAGCAAGATTTCAATTAATTTTAACTATATATAAGTTTGACGCTTCTCTATCATTCCATTAAGATGACTCGGGACAAGACAAACATAGATGTTAATGCGCTATAAAGTATGAGATTTTTAATTAATTTTAATGAAAAAAATAATAATCAATTTACTTATAAAGGCTCATAAAATTCATATTCTAATCACAGGATGTATTTTCTGTACATTTGGGATAGATTTGTTCTGTCTCTCAAACAAAATGGAGATCCTGAACCCCCTTTTGATCTAATCTGGTCTTACCATGGAATCATAATCAGCAATTGTTGTTATAAAGAGCTTTGGGATCTTCAAATCAAAGACCCATCCAACTGCAAAGTCCTATTAGGGTTTTGCAGTGGACAGCTTTATTAGCATGCAAGGAGCTAAAGAAGTTTTAGCTCAGGCTGGAGCCTGTTTGCCTGAACCAACCCAACCATCCTCTAGCCAGGAGGAACAGCTGGACTTATGCCGGACCCTTAACACAAAGCCCCTTTAAAGCAAAGCCCTGTCAGGGCCCATTACAAAGTCACCACACCCCTGAGACACGAGCTGAAGCTCTGCTGGCACATAATTAAGTACGTATTTTCATGTGAGGAATTCCATTCAGGTATACCTGAAGACAAAGCCATTCGTGGAAGAGGATGTTTCCTGAGTCGAGACCTTGGGCTCACTTACTAAGCAGGCAGCTCGCCTTTGGGAACACCCAGTCAGGGCTTGCTGGCCGTTAAGGCCTCCCTTTTTTCTGGCTATTTCTTAGTTTTAAGCACAACTGCGTTAGCAGCCAGCAGCCTCCCACGTGCTGCAGCAGTACTCGGTGCTGTTCAGCCGGCAGCCAGGTTGCTCTGCAGCTCTTGTGGCCGCAGAGCTGTCACCTGGAGGGGCACCGGGGCGGCACCTACAAGGCCCTACAAGGGGACAGCCACTGCAGGTCTGACTGCACCCACCTGCAGCTACAGCTCGGGCACGACCCTCAAACCTTGGGTACATTTGTTGGTCCCTGTTGTCCCCCCACGGACAGTTTGATGATGCCCGAAGGGATTTGCTCTGGAGGACACCTCTGCATTTTGCTCTTCGGTGCTCTGCAAAGACACCGGTAGCACTGGGGCTTGGTGTCGAACAGCCCCCCTGCTGAAGCTCCAGGCAGGCAGCAGCGCTGTGGAGCAGACGGGCTCGGCTCCCAGCATGGGGTCAGAGGCTCGGTGCTGCCCCATGGCAGCCCTGTGCTCACTGCCACCCCTGGAAGGAGCGCCGCTGGTGGGCTGCTGTGCAGGCTTCCCCTCCCTGGAGAGGGTGTCGGGGCGCTGCTCAGCAGAGACGAGGAAATTAAGAAATCAAGAGGGAGGAAGGGAAAATGCAGATGACTGAGGGAAAATCAGCATTGCCCATGGAAACTCCCCCCACAGCGTTATCTCTTTGGCCAGAGCAGACCACACGCTTTCAAGGCAGCACTCGCTGCTTGTGTCCTTGTCTCCAGAGGAATGTTTGGCTCGGCATGACTAATGCGACCAGCAAACCCAGCACAGCAGAAATGTCACCAAAGCCTCTCCTACGCAGGACCTGTGATTACCATAAGTGAGCACTCTTAACCTGCTTCATCTTTAACTGATAGCTAAAGGAAGCAGGGAAGGAGGGGAAAACTCTGTGCCAGGTTTTGGCACCTCCTTGACTCTCAGCGAAAACATGGCTTCTGAAAAAAAACAACAAACCAGGCAAGTTTAATTCCCTTTGCACCACTGATTCTCAGCTTCCAGGCACTGGAGAGAAACAGAGCACATCCCTCACATCGCGGTACCTCCCAGATCGGAGAAGAGAGCAAGTGAGACCGAGGGAGAGATTCAGGTCCCAGCCCACGCCAAGCAGCCATGGGGAGAAGCTGAGAATGAAAGTCTTTAAATGGTTTTTGTTCCTCTGGAGTCGCAGGGGGTGCGAATCCATAGTCTAGGTAAATCTGGATGTAAAACAAGCAGGGACCCAGCTGGAATCAGTTTAGTGATATAAAGACACATAGTCTTAATTAAGGGAATTGTGATTTGCCAATGAAATCCCAGCAGGGCATCTGTCTGCCTGATCAAAGGCTCGATTTTCTGATGGAATCTTAAGTGCATGAGCCATGAAATTACTTTTTGAAAAGGGAACACAAAGAGGCAGAGCGAGAGGGGAGGGGATGGCGGGGAGGAGGGAGGGAGGGACAGACGGATGGACGGGGCGCAGAGCTCCAAGGGATGCTACTGAGAGCCTCCAAACAGAGCTAGAGAGGAGCAGGTGGGAGAAGAAATGCACAAGGATGCCACACTGCCACCAGAGTCGGCGCTTAAAATCACTACCCACCACCCGCTGAATAACGACACATCCCTAATTTGGTCTTAAAAATTGCTTTTAAAAGTGCTTAGCAGAATTTGGGGGAAAATGGTTATTTTTCTAAGTAAATTCTGTTTTCCCGCTCCCACACCCCTCTTCATTTTCCACAAATGAGATGAAGGCGCCTGCTATTTCTGCTCAGAGCCAGATTTTCTAACAACCCCAGAGACCCCAAAAGCAATGCTTTCTCCAAATGTTTACTCCTTTTTTCCTTTTTTTTTTTTTTTTCAGCAACACACAGAGCAACAGATATCCCTCCATTTTGTTACAACGGAATGATCGACAAGGAATGTTTCAATCTGCTCCAAAAGATAACGAGCCTTTCGGTGTACCTGGGAACAACTTTGGATTAAATTCCAAAGTATGCAAATCCCGCATCATCCGGAATTACGTTGCTGTGGGGCCCTAAAACACCGAAAGCTCTGTAAATCAAGACGGGAAGTTGACAGAAGAGACACAACCCACCGGCTTCATTTCTCCTGTCTGTACCGCAGGAGCATTCTTGCAGCACTCAATAAACTTCCCAAATCCCACCTCCTCTCGCAGAAGACTCAGTGCAGAGCTTCAGGGGATTGACGCAGGGCAGCCCCAGCTTTGTTCCTCAAGATCTGGTGAGGCATCCAGAGGACATCACATCTCCAAACATCTTACACAGGTCTTCTCTCCTCTGACATTTAAATATGTGTTTTTTAACAAGTTCTCTTGTTGCTGGACTGAAAACCCGATGCAATGATTATAGGAACCAAGATAACAGAAAAAGCCACCTGTCACCTTGCCACACAGTCTTCCTCAAAAGCGAGCAAAGCAAGAGCTTCAAAGGACAAAACAAAACACCCATATGCACCTGCTGTGCAAAGCAGGACTCTGTTTAGTGTAGGAACGGTCCCAAGCAAACACACTGGGCTGTTTTACTGGTAAGGCAACAGCATGGACTTAATAAATCGCAACTGGTGCACTGACACCATGCCAGGATCTAAAGTAAAAGTGAAAATAAGCAATCAAGCCCTATGAATTTCTGGCTGTGTTCAGAATACCTGGGGGAAAGCAATGGATGTGGTAACATAAAAAATAATAATAAAAAAAAATGAAACCAGTATGGGAAACCACTCTGTTTTCAAGCATCTCCAACAGTTTGTGAAGCAAAAAAGCCTAAGCGTTTCTGACAAGTGGCTACACAGCACAAAGGGCAGCTCAGATCCTCGTCAGTGGCACAAGGAGGGCTGTGCCTCCAACACCCCACTGTTTGCTCGCTTCCTATTAATGGTGCTGGACCTAAAAGGAAAACAGATCTCCACATCATTCACTGAGTCAGCTCTAAAGCTCTGCTTTGGGACTGCAGAGCTCTTGAGAAAAGCTGCAGCTTGAACAAACAAATAAAAAGTAAAAGCGGGTCACAAAAAAACATTCACCTTGATTACGCTGCTTTAAGATGTGGGTATCTCCCTTCACGCCCCACTCAGCTAGTGCCAGTAACCCAATTTATTTAATAAGGTATCACTATCTCCACAGTGGCTGTACGCCACCAAGTTCTTGGGTCCAGTAAAGGCTTCCCCACGTCAGAAACGGCCCTCCTGGGCCCAAGTGCTCTGCCTGCAATGGTGAAAGACCTTGTGAAGCTCACGTCAGTGAACGAAACATTTTCCTCACTACTTTTTCCCCCACAACATCTGCTCTCTCTTCGCCCCGCTCTGCACACCTTCACTGCCGCCCCCCACCACCACTGCAGCTGCAGCCACCAGCTCCCGATCCTTCAAGCACCTTTTCCCTTCTTCAAATCTTTTCAGATCTTAAGGAAAGCAATTTTCCTTCTTGCCTCTTTTCTCTCTCTCCTACCATTGTTGCTTCTTGCTGACTGCTCCTGTACTCTAAAATTCTGAAGAGCAGGTTTATATTAAAAATACAGTTCAAAGTATAAAGGAAGGTGTTTTCCAGGAGACCATAGTAAAAATGTGAAGGTTTTAAGGAGGATCAACAGCCATTTCACATACGTGACTTCTTCAAAACACTTTCCTTCTCACTACTAGAACAGGCTTCGGAGAGAAGCAGCAATTCACCAGCTCGAGTTTTTTACGCAGGTTCTGTGTTGTGCTTGAGGGGCTAATTAGAAACATGAAAATGTGCTATTACTTTGTGTATCTTGAGTCATAGACTGCTGGCTCCGCTGCTTACCCCCAGGCATGCTTGAGATCCAGACGAAAGTATCCCAGCGTAGCAGCTCCATCCCGTTCTCATCTCAGTCGCTCATCCTTTATTTTCCAAGCCCAAGAGCACCTGGTGGCTGCTCAGCAGCAGCAGAGCTCTCCCAGGAAGTCTGAGGGTGTCTGTCTGCCTCGACAGCACGCCCTGCGCCTGGGGCTTCGCGATTTCTTGAGGTCGCTGATGCGGGAGCACCTCACACCAGTTGTGAACTCACAGAACCACAGAATCATTGGGGTTGGAAAACACCTCCAAGACCATCTGGTCCAACCATCCCCCTACCACCAATGCCACCCACTAACCATGTCCCAAAGCACCAAGTCCAACCTTTCCTTGAACGCCCCCAGGGACGGTGACTCCACCACCTCCCTGGGCAACCCGTTCCAATGCCTGAGTGCTCTTTCTGAGAAGAAATGTCTCCTCATTTCCAGCCTGAACCTCCCCTGGTGAAATCACACAAGCCAGGATGCTGCATGCGGCTGAATCTGCTGCAGAAATAGGTTCTTGGGCCCCAAGGGAGGGTAGGTCAGCAGAGCTCCCCTGACTCAGCGCAACTTAGCAGCAGTTGAGCATCATACTCAATGATACATGGCCAAATCTCTGTGCAGGTGTGGTATATACAGCAATAGTCTACATGTAGCTATTAATGCTGAAATATGGGACTGCAGACTATGCAGTCTTTCCTTAGGGATACTCCCCTGTATTTCCCTGAAACACCTATGTGGTCACAGTCCAGTAATGCCACACCAAGTGCCTCAGGCATTCCAGGAGGAGGAAGGTTTTCTGGTAAAGATAAGGAATGAATACTTGGGAGGGTGAGCCTTGCTCCTGCACTTCAGCCCTCCAAACAGGTAACAACACCTCCCTCCATCCCTTCCTCTCTCCATCCTTCCATCACATTGTGTTAGACTTGCCTCCTTCTCAGGTTCTACAGTTATACCTGACCAAAAAAAAAAAAAAAAAGGTACTCCTGCCCTTCCGAGTTTTTTTTTTTTTTTTCCCCCAGCTCTCCTGGATGTGTATTTCTGAGCATTCCTGCTCTCTCAGAAGAGCTCTATCAGCCCTATCGGTTTAGACAGCAATTTCTCCACTACAGGAAAGGGGATGCTTGTAGAGATGCCATCAGCAGTTGCTCCCCACTCGCAGCTCTAGCTCTGCTGGAGTTCATACCTGGGTTTGCTCATTCGCAGGGACTTCCTCTACTGCAGATTCCCCCTAGCCTTCCTTATATAATGAAAAACTCCTAATCCATTCCTCCCCCAAAACACTCTGCTTAAAATCAGTGTTCATTGTAGCTGGTCCCCAGTTCTCAAAGGGCATTAATTGCTTTGGGCTTCACCTCAGAGCTGTTGAATACTGATAATAACTGGTTTGCCTGGGCTTACTGCCTAAATAGCTGATAATTACAGCCCAAGAACAGCAAGGAGCATGCTGTCTTTCTGCCACAGCCGTCTGTCTATCTGGTTTGCTAGGCATCTGTCCACCTGTCTCTAGGCAATTGTTCCTATTTCTATTTGACTTTCTTCTCTTCTCCATGTCACTCTCTTTTTCTCTCTCTTTTTCCTTTGCTTTCCAATCTCTCTTTTTTGCCTTTTCCAGAGCCCTGACATCTTTGATCTCTTGTCGACAAGGAACGCAGTGTACTGACTACACGCTCAGAGATCCAAACATCTTATCACCCCCCAAAAGAAGCTCAGGATGTGACAGGTGAAATGTCAGAAACAATTACAGAAAGCGTGAGGCGTTCCAGCCCCACGGGGAAACCATCCGGTCTGCATTCTGTGCTTCACCTTCCAACTGTGCGGGAACTGAGAGCTGAGCCACCCAGGCACCCATCCAGGGAGGTGAGAGAAGAGAGATGCAGGCACACAGACAAGACACTGGAGGTTTGGGATTAATGGGAGGGGGTCCTGCAGTGGACACCACTCGGATGCTCACCTAGATTCCTCTTCAGCTGTGACAAGATGCAGTCATCTCCATGCATCCAAGAGCAATGTGCCCCCATCAGGTGCAGTTTTCATGTAACGTCACTGCATTATTGTGACCATCTGCTCCCCTGCCTTTGCCAGGCTCCCATGGACTACAAGGATCACCATACATTGACCGGGGGAGCCAGGCACTGAAACAGAAGCACAACTTTATAAGTCAGAAGGGCAATGAGGGAATTTGGTCTCTGCTGTGACCCACTGCAGCAGAAACAGAAGGATAAAAACAGCACAGAAGCCTATTGGGAAAGTGGGCTATCCCCCCAGAAAACACGCCAATGAGGATTGCATTGTACGAAGATTGTAGTTCAAGGCCCACAGACGAGCAGAGGCTGTGTAGTGGCACATGCCAGCTGTGCCCAAAGCCTCCATAGCTCACAAAGATGCAAATAAAGAACCCCATAAAAATAAAAGCATACTCCACAGGAATCGGTGGAGCCTCTGCTGTCTCCACACTGTTGGGTACAGACAGGAGAAGAAAAGGTTGTTATGAAACAGCTCTGCCACAGGGTCTGAAGAGTCGCAGACCGCCTGGGACTGCCAGGATGTGTTGCTCACCCAACCCAGGACTGCCGCATGCTGAGGCTTGCAAAGGAGCAAACAAAGGAGCTTACAGACCTTTCCATCCCCTCCTTGCTGCCCAAACTGTGCAGATGAGCAACAGAAGGAGCCCTGAATGCAGTGCTGTGGTCCGAGAAGAACTGTGGTGTATTTATGTATGGTGACACACTTACACTGCTCCGACGTCCCTCATGGCTGAGGAACTGGAAGGGACAGCCGCCACCAGCCCTTCCCAATGGCTGTGCTGAGCAGCTGCCTCAGCTTGGGAAGATGACTGCTGGGGCTGGGAGAGCAGGCAGGGAGCCACCCAGCCCCATCTGCACCGCACAGGACTGGGCTATGCCTCTAAGGGTGCCAGAGCAGGACGTAAGGCTAGTGCTGAACACACAGCAGAGGTGTGGTTATACTGGCCTTTTGTAACGGAGGTACTGTGGGATGTCATATACCTCGGGAAGCATGATAGTGCTGCAATATCCCTGTCAGTCTTTGCTAGTGCTAACAGAAAGGCTCAAGGCTGGGAATTCGCAGACATGTCAGGGGATGTGAGGTACCAGTCAGCCACCAAAGGCCAAAGAACACAAGTGGTTGTGAAACAGGCAAATAACAAAGAGAAAAACTAGCCCAAAACTTCTGTATATTTTTTAAAAAGTTGTCATTTAAATTCTCTGTGAAGATTCAGCTCCTAACTCCTCCTCTTGCCTGTACCTCTCCCTCTCATACAGGGCTCCAAAGCAGACAACCACTGGGTGCTGGAAAGAGCAGCTCACCTCTGCCCTAAGAAATGATCTTACCTAGCTCCTGCTACGGCCATTCGTACAAAATGGCTTGCTTGCACCTTCCTCTTCCCTCTCTTTTTCTCCATAAAACTGTTCCGGTAAATAACCCTTTTGCTTCCTGATAAATAGCACCATTTGCCTCCCATGTGTGTGCACCCTGCCAGATGGCAGGGTGAAGCAACTCTCTGTACAAGAAAGCGTTCTGGCTCTCCATGCATGGGAAATGAGCCAAAAGGAAAAGGAAAAACACTTTCAGATGATGTGCCTCCTGACACAGACTGATGAAAATCCCGTCTGATAGTTCAGCCTCTTTGCACTTGTCCCTCACTCAATTTTTTCCCCCATGCTTTGATCTGTGGGAGTAAAGGATTGCCAATCAACAGAGGCTGAAAGAAAAGCAAAGGTAAAGGCCCAAGCTCTTCTGGACACTGAACTGGTGCTAGAGGTCCACATCTAGGCTGCTGTTTTCCAGTCCCTGGCTGTTTCCAAAAGAGAACAGAGGAAAAGAGAGAGCCCTTCCCACTGCAGCTTGACAGACCTCCTTTGGAAATCACAAGTCCAGTGGTGGGATGGTGGCTGCACTTTCCTGAATATTTGTTGCAACATCATGGACAGTAACTTCTTGTTCCCTAACACACCTTGGGATATCCGGCACATGACAGCTCTTAAATCACGTTCTTGTCACGACGTTGCTATCCTTTGCTGCCTGTGATAACAGGGGTTGTGTCTTCTAGGTCTTCTGGCTAAAACAGCCCCAGCAGATCCTGTCTCCTCATCCAACCTGACCTTAAAGAATTCACTCGAGATTTAGACCTGGATCCACAGCCTGTGGGAACAGGGATTTAAGCTGATGCTGCTCAGTGAGTATATGGCAACATCATCAGTAAGACCTAAGGATTTGCACCTCAGTAACAGCCTCCAGTGTCCTGATTTGGCCAGCTCTCAGTCACCCTGCTGAAAATACTCTATATTTGAGACCTACCTTTGAAAATAAAGTTATGGGCTGTGTGTGTGTCCAGATACGATTTCTCCCTGTTGTTACTAAAAGAAATTCAGCTTGAAAGTCTCCTTCAGTTCATACTGTACATTGGAGGACAAGGGTGGCTTACCTGGGGAGAGTAGATCTTTGTATTCCTAGACCATCTGGAGAAGAAAGCAGCCTGGCATCTCAAAATTTTGAATGATTCAGCATTAAACAGCAGTGAAGGCATAACAAAGAGACCCTGACGCCATTTTCTCCGGCGATGTGCCATGGCTTATTAGGAAGGGGTTATAAGCTGCTTTCCAGTGTACTTGTTCTCGGAGAGATAAGCTGACTAGTGGGAAATCAATCACTGTGAATTTTGATCGCAGCTCCCGCTGAAGTAATTACTTCAAACATCAATAATCCTGCTCACCTGCCTGTGGAGTTTTCAGTCATGCTGAAGGTTAGATTAACGCCACAGAGCTCCTGGGGACTTTTTTGTTTTGTTTTGTTTTCTATATCCTTTACCATCTACTTCCTTAATTTTCTTCAACACTGATGTAATTGAAATGTCACGTTGTCCACTCCTCTCTATCTCCGTCTTCTCACCCAAGTCATCAACATGAGTTTGCTCATATCAGTGAGATTGTCTCCACAGTTCTGTGTGTGCACACAGGAGCTGGAGTTGATTCTTCCTGTCAGTCTTAGCAAGGGTTGAACGTTCACGTCACATCCCTCTTCAGCTGTTTGTGTGTGTCTTTAAGTTAATAGGTATTTAGAAACAAGGTCAAAACAACGTCAGTGCCGAGCGCTTTTGAATCTAAAACCCTCACAGAGGTCTCTAAACAGTGTGATGGGCTTCTAATTCCTGGGTAAGTGTGCCTACACACGTAAGCATGTCTGTTTGGGTTTTGCCACACAATACACAGACAGAGTACACAGAGATTTCATATTTTAAAGCGCAACTCACAGAAAACGTAAGGTGATACTATACTAACTAAAAAGTCCCTGACTCAAAATTAATTCCCCTTGAAATCAAAAGGAGAATAATTGCTGCAACACATGTGTAGACATTGGACGTTCAGCAGATGGTAAATTAAGGTATTACTCTACAGAGAGGCCAAGAATTTCATCTAGTTACTAAACACCAGGATAAAATTATAATATTACCCAAAACATGTATCATTTTCATTTTAAATGTAATGTATGAGCTGAGTTCTGGACTACTGTGCTTTGCAGACTGCAACCTCCTCTGTTTGCCACATCTCCTAAACTCCTGGATATCTCCTGCTGCCTTATGCTAAATACCCTCCAGGTCTCCCACTGTTGTCCCTTTTATACCCAAATTTCATACAGCCCCAGTAGTCCTGCTCTCTCTGCTGGAGTAGCAACATATTTATTACTATATTATTATTGTATTTCAGCTCCCAGCTATAGTAAATTCCATCCTGCTGTAACCCCTACCTCCATCTACCATTAGACAGCTCAGGATTCCTACAGACTTGGCAAATTTGATAGATTTGTTTATCAGCTCATCAGAACTGATGCATGCATGGACTTAACTGGCTGACTGCAATTGAAAGCTGGCAGAGAGATGCCGGGGGGAACTTTTGTACTCTTCTTTCCTTATCTTTCTCCATCCTGTCTGGGGAACAAACAAGTGTGATATTCCACTGACTATTTAAAGTTATTTGCATGCAGACTCCATTCCCATAAACAACCCATTCCCTTCAAATTAAACATTTTAAAAGTTCCTCTTAATGTTAGACACTGAGCTTTGGGGCCTAGCTCATACAGATGTCATTTGTTTGTAGCAGTGATTGATCGAATACGTGTCACAGCTTTCAGCAGAGAAAGCCCTCTGCAGACCCAATTTCAGATACAAAAAGTGTCCTGCTGACAATTGCCCACATAAATCCAAGCAAAGAAAGAATGAAGACTAAAAACCAAGTGCTCTCCTGTCTGAATGACAACTCTGGCTCCCAGCAAAGGATGACATCCATCACTCCAGCACCACTTAGCAAATCACCACAGCCACTGCTCTCTGAGAGCCAGCCACAGTGGGAAGGGGAGGGCAGGGCAGGGAAGAGCGCTCACCACCACGGCTAATCAGGCCTCTTTCACCAGGTCTCCTCACTCGCCACTTAGCTGAAAGCAGCTCCATGTGGGAAAAAAACTGCACCTTTAGCTAAATTCTGCTCCTGTTATCTTAATAGGGCTTTGCTGAAGTCAGGAAACTGAAAGCTCAGTTTGGTCCATATTCTCCGTAATGACAAATCGATGCTTGATGACTGGCTGTGAGAATGTCTATCCAGTTTATTAACAGGAAAGTGCTCTTGGTTGATCTGACACTGTTTATCTTATTGTTATCAAATCTCCGCTGAAATTAACTGTTAGGAGAAGGGAGAACTTATCTCCAAAGCAAAAATGAAGTGAAGAAGAGAGGCTTTTAGTGACTGAGGGGAAGGGGATTTGAATACTATCCCATCCAGCAAACAACAGGTCAGCAGAATGATTCCTAACTAAGGATTTTATAATGGATTTTACCTGGTTCCAAAGTACATCGTGGAATCTCACAAGTTTTCTGTCTTTCAAGTAGCAGGAACATTGTGTGGCAAAATACGTGAGCTTTATGATATTTGGTGCTTTACATCAACATGTTTAGTAAGGATGTACAAAAAAGAGAAAAGAGGAAGGTGATTAAACCTCCAAACGATGCCATTTATTTAGTTTAATCAAGAGTGAAGATGATAAAGACTGTCAGCTGAACCTGGTGAAGCTATGGGAACAAGCACAAAGATGACAAATGAAACTCAGTGCTGACAAATGTGGAGTATCAGAAGGACTCATTTGAACTCGCCGCACATTACTGGCTTCTAAATTATCTATGAACTCTGTGGACAGTTCAATGTGCAGCAAAGGCAATCTCCAGAACAAATTAAATATCAGGATGTATGAAGAAAAGAACAAAGGAGAATACTGGAAACACTGTAAAGTCATTGGCATCTATGCACGGGGAATGCATGCATTGGCAATGCAATGCATGCATTGGCATCCATGCATGGGGAAGAATTTAGTAAAAATAATTATGAAGGCTAGACCAGAAGAAAAGAATCAGGGAATTCAGTTCCAGAAAGAAAAAAAATGTAGAAAACTAGAAATGCTGTGGAGGAAAAAAAAGAAAAGAAAAAAAAAAGAAAGAGTCTAGGTTCAGAAGAACAAACTCCATTTGAGATGGAAAAAAATCAAGAAAACAAGAAATGATGAAGAAAAACTAAGAGATCCTATTTTTCACTCATCTTCCTATGAGAAGAAGATAAATTAATGGCTGGATTGAAAAATGACAGTTGCCTAGAAACCCACTGTCATGACCTGGATACATTCAACCAGTGCCCCAAAAGATCAGCACCTACTAGCAATACTTACGGACACATACCATGCGCACGCAGACTATACAAATACCTGCACATCCTCTTAAGGCTTCAAGAAAAGCTCTTTGAAGAAAATTTGAGTGAAACTGATAGCGACCAAAAATTAGACAGGTAACATGACTGAAAGGTAGAAGTACTTAAAAGAAGAAGAGTTAATTAACTACTCAAAATGCTGGAGCCTCACAGTCAAGAAACTGTACAACCTTGGATAAGAAAACAAGGCTCGGTTTGATGGCAAATAAAGCGGCAATTAGAAATAAAAGCAACATATGGCAAAATGTAAGGCAGCAGTTACAGGTAGCAGTCAACATAAATCA
This sequence comes from Cygnus olor, assembly GCF_009769625.2. Classification (NCBI taxonomy): domain Eukaryota; kingdom Metazoa; phylum Chordata; class Aves; order Anseriformes; family Anatidae; genus Cygnus; species Cygnus olor. The sequence continues at coordinate 61,547,953 of NC_049169.1, read as the reverse complement.
GTGTTATGGGGTGTAAGAAAGTGATAAGGGAAACTAAAGACATCAGGGGTAAGTGCCTGTCTGACAGAGTTAAGAATGACAAAATGCAAATTCCGGAAAATGCACTGGGAACAAAGGGAATCCACCGTAAAGTAAAAGTGCGATGCTACTTAAAAATGGTAAAATTGTAAATGCTAAGGCAGCAAAATGTTTACTAACTGTTACTGTATTATAAGATATAACCATTACTGTTATTTAAGATACTTATTCTGAGTGGCAAACAATTCCAATAGAAAATATTGGAAAGCAAGACGAGTTCTGCAGGCCAGACAGCTTATACCCACAACTCTTAAAAAGCTGACTACAGATATCCCCGACCTTCTGGTGTTAATTTTTAATATATTTTAGAATATCAAGGAACCTTAGGACGACCAGGAAACTCCTAATGTTGAGTTAATAGTCAGAAAGGGCAGGGGAGTAAGAAAGGGTTCTTAGCCTGACAGTGCTCCCGGGGAAGATCACAGAAGTGCTGATTCAGTATTAAATGCTTAAAGAATTAATGTGCATAAAAAACTAATGCCAGACAACATAGCATTCTGGGGAAAAAGTCTTTTTCAAGCAATTCCTTTTCATACTATAATTAAATTGCAACTTGGTTCACAAAGGTAGATGAACACTTATAAAAAATTTTTGGCTTCTGTAGAGCTTGTGACTTAATACCTCATATCATTGTGATTTAAATTGCATTGTACATTAACAATAAAGTGTCTATTCAACAGATTGAGAACTGTCTGAAGGAATCTCAAAAAGGAACAATGAATGGGGAATCATCATTCCGTAGGAGGATTTGGTGTGAAGTTTTACATAGATCGTGAGTAAACAGAAGCTGATTCTACATCTCATCGCTGATGTGGAAAGAAATACAAGATACTTGAGGTGAAGTTTGCAGAGACTGGTAGAGGAGCAGACATAAAATAAACAGATTACTTCAAAACTATTCTCATTCAAACTGAAAAGACTTTAATTTGGCCAAATACAAAGTAATATACCATAGACCTGGGAATGCAAACCACCTCTACAAAACAGGAGACTGCAATCTGGAAAGCAGGGTCCTTGAAGAGGATTAAGATTCACTGTGGATATGCACAGCTATGGAAAACCGGGTGAATGCAACCCCGGGAAGTGAAGCAAGACACCTTCAAACTAGAAATTAAGCATAAATTACACTGGAAGGGCTTAACCACTGGAACAAACTACCAAGAGAAGCTGTAACTTCTACATCTCTCAGTCTCCTCACGTCAAGAGTCTTTGAGAGAGAGTCACAAGCCTTTTTGGAGGATATGCTTTCACAAAACAAAAATTATCAGCCTTCATACATGTAGAAGTCAATGAAATGAAATAGCCCATGTTCTACAGAAGGACCCTCCATGCAATGTCTTGGCTCTGCTGGCATTGAGCAATTTGACTTTGTGAAAGGAGGCTTTTGAAAGAATTGGAAGGGTAATTAAAAAAACAAGAATAGGAGAGATTTGCAAACTCAAAATGTGTAAAACATTTCTTCTTAAGGAGTGACCATAAATATAATTTCTCATACTGCAAATGCCTAAAACCCATCTGTATCTACATGCAGTAAACACATACAGCCACCTCAAATACAAGTTAATTACATGTGGTTTCTACAAGTATAATTCCAGGTATAAAGCACCAAGACAGACAGGCTTCCAGCATACATGCTAAAAGGATGTTTTACTTGCAGTACAGAGAAGACTTATCTTTGTTGTTGCATGGGAGCATAAAGTAGAGGTTAATATGAAGATGGATAGGCCGGATGGAGGAGTTGGGCTGTGATCAGTGTCTGAAGCTGGTATGGTTCATCGTGACAAGCTGTGCTGCCATCTCTGTCAGATCCACTTGACAGCCTTTATGCTGGTACTGCACTCAGCAGCAAGGGCAGCTGGATTGCTGGAGTCCTGTCCCATGTTAGTGCTGAGGTAAACCAAGCCATTGCCGTGACTCCATCCTGCCAGGTCATGGGCAGTTTCTGGACATGAAAGTAATACTGGGAAAAGGCACTGGGGAAACTCAGTCGTGTCTTTGAGCCTGAATCCTCTAACCAAAGCAGGCAGCTCGTCAGCTACAGTAACAACAGCACCCAGGCTTCACCTTATACCCAAGGACAGATTAATTAGTTTCGGTTTGGAATCACGAATGTACATACAATATATTTCATATACAGCACGACAAAAATACTTACATACACTATACCTGTCTGCATGCACAGGTATAAATATATATGTGGATACATGTAACAGTGGGACCCTGACTACAGGGAACACCAGAGCAAGAACCTCTAACAGCTGGACAATGAAGACAAGTCCAGGAAAAGAGCACAAATGGATAAGAAAGAGAAGTATAAGGGAATGACAAAAATGGAGTTGGGGGTGAAAGGGAGACATGGGCTGGGTGCAGAAAGCCTTTGAAAGGGCCGGAAGGATATATAAGGGAGAAGGGTTTGGAAAAGGTGTTTTGGCTGTAGCAAGACATGGGGAAACAGAGGCAGAAGGGAAGTACAGAAGGGAGCTGAGCAGAAAGAAGTGCCAGGGAAGCCAGAGAAGGAAAAGAGCACATAGCAGAAGGGAATTCACTGATGAAAAGATAGGAAGGGAAAAGGACATCTCCCTGCTCATTGGTGTAACTTCTCTGTTACGTCTCATCTCTTTATTCTCCCCCACACCCTTCCTCCTATTCCTATCAGTCCCTTATAGATGTTTCCCTTCAGAAGCATTAATCTGCACCGATTCCCTCGCTGTGCCCCTGCCCCTCTGCTCACCTCCCACCCCAGCACACTGGCACGATAACAGGGAAGACCTCTCACCTCTGCCTCTCACCAGCGTGAGCTTTTGTCAGCTTATGAATCACTGCCAGGTACACGACACAAAGACAGAACAATCTGCCTTCAGAGAGAAAGTCTCATTCTGACAAACCCAAAGTTTGTTTCCACCAGAAGATGTCCTCCAGGGGATGGAATTTAGCAAATCATACGCAGTGTAATATTAATTTTTGTGTGTTATTTCAAGCTGACATGCTGTCTATTAAATGACTTTTTTTCCTAACAGGACTATTCCACGGGGAAGGAAATTAACTCTTAATAAGGATTTCTCCTCTCCTCTGTCAGGTTCCCATCCGCTCTCTTCTCCAGTTTCCCTCGTACACCCCCTCCATCTGCATTCCTCATCCTTTTCTCTGATCTCTCTATCCAAATTCCATCTTTTCCTATTCCCCCTTCATTCTTTTTCTTCATTTTTTTTTTCTTCCTCCATCTTGCCTCTTTCTCCTTCTTTTACTATTCTGTACTTTCCTCCTTCTGCTTTTTCCTTATTCCTCCATTTTGCCATTTTTGCCTGCTATCTCTCCTGCCCCACTCAATCCATTCCCCACAAACTGCACCCAGAGCAGAGTAGAGCCATTGATTTCTCCTACATTTTGGACTGCTCAGCATCTCTAGAAGCCAAACCCCTAACACCTCACCTGAGCTGAGGACTAGTCCAAGAGGCTTGCCTTTCACCGCTGATGCTCTGGACTTCTCACCCCAAAATGCTGACTTCATTACATTTTGCACCTAACTGCTACTGAGGAAAAACTGGAGTGAAAGCACAGAGAATTAACACTAACACGTCTCACAGAAAACTGGTCAATATCTGAGAAATCTGTCTCAGGCTATTTCCCTCACACTGCTTTCTGCTGGCATAATTTAATCTCTTGACAGCACGGACTGTCAAGTCCCGGAAGGGATGCATGTGCGCACACACATGCTCGTGCATCTGTCCGCTGAAGCGTCAGCGATTTAGTTGTGCCGCGACGTGCACAGCAAATTGTCTCTTGCCCAAACAGGGAAGCGCCGTGTCCTTTTCTTGGGGGAACCAGTGCTGCCTTTGCAGTTGGTGGGGCTTGGCATCCCCATGTGTTTATCCACCGTGTGTGAAGACAGAGGACTGAAATCATCAAACATGGAGCAAAGCTGAGCACAGTGCTGCTCAGGCAGTGGTACAGCCCGGTCAGGTTCATCTTCAAGGCTTCTCTACCAGGCAGGACACACAAGAAGCACATAGGGTACAGAGTGACAGGCAGGAGATGGAAATTTCACTGAAATTAAGGAAGAAGGAGGCAAACATAAATCTGATGTAGGTGCTACCAACAGCTCTGCAAATAATCAAGGTTTTCTATGTGCAGCAAAACCAAACCACTGCAAAATCATTGGGGTTTATATATGGCTCAGACCGAACCTACTGAATAGAAATGATTTTCACTTGTGTTTTTGGAAGTGAGGGACCAAAGGGAGTGAGAGTAGGATGGTGTTAAAATTGTTGAGTCTGACTTGAAAACAGCATTTCTACACAGGCAGACTGCTGGCTGTACCAGGCCTGTCAGATATGCACGAGGCATTTGGGACCCAGAAGGTCCAAAGCTCAAGAGCCTGGCAGGGAGGATGGCTGGGGCATCGCTCAATGGAAGGTCCCTCTTCAGCTCTTTTGGTCTAAAGGGCAGCTGCTGCACAGTGTGTGGGGTGTGAAGAATCAAACCTCTTGTGAGTATAAAATACATCTACAGAAAGAAAAGACAAGCAATTTCCCAGATTGAAAGTTGGTAGGAAGAAAAGGGAATGGAAAACATGGGGGAGAACCAGTCTAGTGTTTTTTTTTTCTTATGTGTTGTTTTTTTTTTTTTTTTAACATCACTTGTGTAAAGCAGCTCCAAAATAGCCCGTAAACCAATAGAGCCCTTTGCCCACCAAAGCTTCTGGTTTGGTTCCTGTGCCTAGTCTCAGAGTTGCACTGCCGTTGCTCTCTGACAACTGAGAACATCAGGTCTTTTGGGCCGACAGGCTCAAAATTATGTAGGACATAACTGGGGATTCTGGGAGAGCACATCCCAACAGCGGACCCTCAGCACTGGAGCTCGTCTTTTTCCTTGGTCCTGCCCAACCTGGACTTGATCAATATTCATTTACATGATTTATAAGCAATTCTGGAAATCTGATTTAAGCAGAATGAGAAGGTCACTTTCATTTTCTAATACTGGCTGGTGCATACAATGTGTGCTGTTCCTCCCACAGTCTTATTTATTAAAAACAAGAGACTTTTCTGCAATTGTCTCTTACTTTTTGCTTGTGACATTGTGTGCTCTTACATTTTTTTCCTGCCATGACAACAATTGCATCGGAGATATTTTACAAAACAAAACAATGAAGTGAAATGGAGAGTCCAGGGATGCACCTAACTACCCTGTGGTCACACATAATCTCACCTATTAAGTTACCGTGCCACTAATTACAGAACATTTGTATGACACTTCTTTCTCTTAGTTCAGTGTTAATACATTTATATAGGAAATATTAGTCTCAGTTAAGGAGAACTGTGGTTTGAAGGAAATACAATGCCTGGAAAATATCCCAAAAGAACGAACGAGGGTGGCACAATAAGTGTTTGCCTCACAAGCAGTGGGCATGCGCAGAAGTGCACGCACGCACCAGCCCAGAGAAACATTCATTTTCAGTTTAATTTGTATTTCAGAGGAAGTGGTGAATACAAACAATAGCAGTGATTTCTCTATTAAACCTGCCTTTCTGACAAATTTGGCACCAACGATGAACAAGTGTGAGAGGGAAGAGGAAAGGAGAGACGGCATTTGTGCTGGATCACCCTGTTAAGTGAAAGGAACCAAGCCAATATATATGTGTAGATAATTTTGTGTTTCATGGCATTTTTTTTCCCCATTTTATCTTTTCTCTCTCCATTTTAAAGTGAGGGTTAACAAATGCTGTAGCAGCTATGATGACAGCTAAAGGTGTTGTCAGCTGCCAGAGAGAGGCAAGCACCCACACAGCCAACGACTGCCTTCACCCCTTGTTCATCACCCCTGTGCTCCCTGTCCCGTTCCAGTAGATGGGACCAGCTTACTTCTACCATGCCAAGGGGCACATTAATTAATTAATAATGCCTAATCTGTACTGATCTGCTGATTAAACCACACCTCCGCTGCAACCTTTATGGACAACATGACTCAACTCAGAACCTGCCAAGTCTTGTTCTCCAGCTCATCCCAGTCACCTCCAATAAATAGGCAATACCTATCTATCATTCCAAGTGATGGAATTAATCATTTAGATCAGGGGGAGGACCTCAAGCAGACAGAAGGTGACGAAGTAACATGGAAAATGGAGCGGAGACAGGAAAATTACCAAGATGGAAAACGGGATGGTAGAGTGATAAAGCTGTTATACTCAAGTCTGAGCACATCACCCTCAGGGAAGTAGGTAATTTGGAGCTGTTTGATAGAATGATTAAGGAAAGAGGAGGACTATTACCTAATCTAATTTATTGAATAGAAAAAAATAAAAAAATAAAAAAAAAAAAAAAACAACTAAATAGGCTGGCTGAATAAGAAAAAGCAAAAAGGCATGTGCCTAAGGTATTCTATGTACACTGAGACCAAAGAGGATGCCAGTCAGGTACCTGGAGCCCACTGCACAACATCACATGATACAGACCTCAAAATGCTCCACACACAAGGTGACCACCTAAAAACATGTAGGGAGTGCAAATGGCAAGCAAGGGGTGGTGGAGAATAAGAGGAATTCCCCAGATGTACACAAGTGGGTGCACGTCTGTCTGCATGACTTTTTTCCATCATGTGTTCTTATGTGAATATTTAGTAGCAATAGGATGAAAATGAACATAATACAAAATAGAGAAATCTTCCAATTTCCATGGAAGATATTCTGTCTCTGAAGTCTGCCTATGACCCAGGTGTAAGCTCATGTGCTCCCATATGGACATTTAAGCTAGACTGAACTCTATTTGAGGAAAAAATCCGGAAACATGTAATACCTAGGGGATGGACATGCAGTGACCATTGAGCCCTGGAAAGGAACCCCCTAGACCTTGCTGGTTCAGCTCTGATTGGCACCATCTCCCTGTCCTCCTCCTCCTTTTGCACACAGGCTCGTGAATGATGTTGTGGCTATTAATCAGCACCAAGTCCCCAGAGTACCTCCTGCTCTGGAACGCCACTGATGAGCAGATGGGATGTTTGGCAAGAAGTGACCTGGCATGAATATGAACAGAGGAGGAGAGTGCTGGAGGGGAGGGGAGGAGAACTGCCTGAATATCTGCAGTTAGAAGGATGCAGGGAAAGAGATTTTTCTTCTCTGCTGATACCACATCCCAATCTAGAGTCGTGTAAGGAATTATCAGAAGCCACCTGTGCTCATTAGCACCAGCCATTTTCCTTCCTTAGGAGTCTGGCATGTCTCCATTTGTGGAGACCTATCTAACTTAACGTAAGCAATGCTAGCACCTACCTACAGTGGCCCAACATGGGTTAACTAAAAAATGTTTACATGGCTTCCTGGGTAGACTTTGCAGCTCACAGCAATGCCCAGGCAGATGTCATGCTAAGAAGAGCCTTGCAGACTGTTTTAAGCTACTGTGGCCACATCTGTATGAACCGCAGTAATGGCAGCCTAGAAAAAATGCCTGCCCCAAATTCTTTTGAAGCCCATTGCTCTTTGCCTTTTCACATATCTTTCTGCTTAAAAGGTAACAGATAAACCTCCCCCTGACATTCCCAAAACTCACGTACAGGAGCGCGGGCACACAAATCCTTCAATTGTGGAATGGGAAAAACAACTCTAGAAGGTTTTCCTCATTACGAGTTAAAGGAATTAGTGTCACTGTGAAAGCAAAGAAGATTCAGTTTTTGCACATTGATGGACACTAAGTTTTAACTCTGTAAATCTCACTGGTGCCAGTGGAAGCTGGGGAAACACATCGCAGGTTACAACAGGCAGCTTAAGTGTGGAAGGCTTTTAGAGTGCTACAATACTGAGAAGCACTGTTACTTGGATTCAAATGTGAATAAAATACTTGAAAGAGCAACAAAGACTACTTATCTCAGCCGTATTTCTTCAGTTTGGGAAATGTTGCATCCCGTTGCAGTTACTAAATTACACAAGGAGTTAGTCCGTCACAGCAACCTGTGTGCAGGCAGCCTAGGAGATGAGCACCTGCTCAAGGATCATTAGTGAATGGAGAAGGAAATACTTCACTGCTCCATGCTCTCACTTCACATGCACTTTGAAAAGCCATGTGGTGCACCGTTTGGTGATGCACATGGCACAGCGATACCTCTTTCTATGGTTCATGCCATACAAGGATCCTAAAACAGTTTACAAATACTGACAAATTAAGTCCTGTCTCCACAACATCAATGTTATTATCTCTCTTGATTTTACTGTAAGTCTTGCATTTCTACTTGTTCTACTCTGTTTTATGTCAAGCCCTAATTCTCAAGACTCAACTGATATCCAAGACCTTTAGTTATAGTTGGGCAAGGGTTGGTGAAAATCAAGTTTTATGAATCAAAAACATGGAGGTAATTGAAAAACAGTTTCCACTTAAGGAAAAAAAAAAAAAAAGTTGTGCTTCTTAAGTCAATCCTCTTGTTGCATGGCTAGCTTCTGACTTCTAATTCTCGGGCTGGTAAATTGTAACATTTCTCCACTAATGGGCAAGCACTCTTATCCTCAGCTGGCAGATCAGAAAATTACAAAGCAGCACTAAGCCTGGCCACAGTATAAGTGAGTTTTCAACACAGATGAATTCCTGTTACATCCTGCAGGGTTGAACTCTGCCTATGAAAAGGGCAAACGATGCATTTAAGAACAGTGTGGGCAAAGTCTGAAGTAAAATCCTACTGTCTTACTCTAAGTACTGTCTCATCGAACAAGCCAGCTCTCATCTAAATGTGGAATTCAGAAAAAAAAAATAATCCTATTTTTAAACAAAAATCTGCAAATCCACGTGCAGGGCTATTTGAAGAAAGAAAAACCTAGTTAAAAAAAAAAAAAAAGGTTGGTGTTTCTCATAACTAATTAGGGAGCTGATGAAGAAAAGGAGCACATTTTTAGAGCATCTGGAAAATATTTCTTCCTATTTAGACTGCAGTAAACAAGCAACAGTGTCCTAGTCTGAGCAGCAGCGAGCACAACAGCAATTTAGAGAACTTTATGCCCAAAGCCAGCTCAAAAGACAGGAGCAGACGACAGCAGGAGCTGCCTGGGAGTTAGGGAGTTAAACAGCTTCCATCTCCACTGAGTGCACACCCTTGAAGAGTCATTATGGATACATCTCTGGCATAGCTGGGACCCGGAGGCCTTTTGTTTAGCTTGCAGTGCACAACACGAGATGGAGCCCACACCGTGTTGTTTAATGCCCGCTGAACAGGATGATACGAGCTGTTTCGTGCACTGAGAAGGTTGCACATTGCTCCCAGTGAGTACATGGCTACTGACTTTTCACAGAGGATACCCTGCTGTACAGGCAAAGCAGGAATCAGGCACTCTCCCCTGCCTCATCCCACTGTCTGCCTCAGCCCAACTTCCCCCTACAAGTGACTGAAAGCTGGAAATCTGTAGGAACAATGTAATTGCTTAATGTCATCAGAACACGAATGAAAAGAAAAAGCAAAACTAAATTTAGGTAAATGTAAAGGATAAACAAGCTCTCCCTACATAAGTTTCAAAAAATAAAGAAACCTCTGCATGGAACTTAGTTCCAACGTGTATTTTAAGGGAATAAGACTGAATGGTTTTAAGGTCCATAAAACAGATTATAAACAGTTGCACAAGAGAGGCACCATTTATTGTACGATGCGATTTTATGGAGGCCTTCAAATGAAAATAAAACACTGGGTAGTTGGTGCTCTCTTTCACGGCTGCAAAAGGAAGAGATTGCATCAGGAATTTATAAACTGCAGAGGAGGGAGAAAGCACAAGAGAGAAAGACTTAGTAAACATTTCTTTTAAAATATCATTTTATTTGTTTCAAAAATATTGTGGTGGGTTCCTTCAATTCATTTCCTGGTTAAACAAATGACTAAGTCTTTCCATGAGACCTCTTCAAGGCGTAGCTGTTAAGTAACAGAAAACAGCCCCTTGAGTAATAAGTAATCAAGGCAGGAAATAGGGACTGATTAAAAAAAAAAAAGACACCCCTGCATGAATTAGCTACTAGCAATCTCTCAGATGTCTTCTTTTCTTTCTTTAACCTTGGGGAAGAGAAGGGGTGAAAGAGATATAGAAAATAGAAACACAATCAGAGAGAATGTTTTTCCCTTTTTCACATCTGTCAGGACAAAGAGTGAAAGTTTTCCTTGGAAGGTGAAGGTCAGGGGAGACGGCTGCAACATACGGGTGGGCTTTTCCAGGAAATCAGTGAATCAGTGAATCAGACCTGTGATGGAGGAGCTTGACCTCATCAGGTGCCCTGCATTGATCTGCTGGGTTTCCCACACATAAAGAATGATCAGTCTGGGACTAGGCAGCTCCCCCAGGGGACTCTGCCTCTGAGCCATTCCTGTTTGCTCCCAGCTCAGCAGACAAGGTAAGCAGACTTGTCAGAGCAGCAGCACGGACACCGGGGCCAGGCTCACTGCACGTGACTCTTGCACTCGCTGCTGTAGTGCCTTTGGAACTGGGACCCCACCTCCAGTGAGAACGAGCCCTGCATTCGCACCAGATAAGGAAGACCTTTACGGACTGTAAAAGACCATGTGTGTGTGTGTGTGTGTGTGTGCGCGCGCGCGCACGCACAGAGCACCCCTACCAAACAATCCACAACGGAGCAAAGGCCAGGACCATCCAAGCTCATGCACCCGGCTCCTCTTTGTCACGGTGCTTCCTCTGCCACGCAGTGTCATGAGCTGTAAAACCCAGCACTACTCAGCTCTCCGCTGGCATTGGAGTGTGCTGCAAAACTTGTCTTTTACCGTCTTTTGGGAGACAAAGGTCAAATGTAGGGAAAGGAAATTATTTTCTAGAGGAAATGTTGACTCTCAGCTGCCTCTGAATGTAGTGGAGGAACCGAAACGCAGGGCATTGATTATGGCCATCTGGAACATGTGGACCAGGTTAATGAGAGGACAGAAGCCATCCATGCATATAAGGAATAAAATCTGCCCTGCAACTGAACAGTTTCACAGACTGAATTCTTTTTTAAGAAATTAAGTTTATAATTCCTCCTTCCCACAATAATAAATGACAACCTTTCTTCCTTTTTATCTACCCATCAGCTCCTCTGTTTCTCCCTATCAGTGGCTTTTTTGTGTGTGCAGACCACATTGCTGCCTAGTGCAAAATCCACTGAGTGCAAAACAGAAGGTCATAGCAGAAATACCACTGGCACTGAGTGCCAATTCCCTCATTTCCTCCTCTGCTTCTTTCTCTCCATGAGTCAAGTTCTTCCTCCCGGCTTCCACACATGCACACAGCATGGCACAGCAAGCTTTTGCATAAAAGTAACATTTTGTTCAAGCAGCCCAAATTCTAAGTGAAGTTCCTGCTCGTTTTTTACTCTAACACTACTCTCTTGTCCTAAAACATGCAGCTTTCATGTAGCTTTTCTCCAGGTAGTTCCAAAATAACAACACTTCCTAACTGCACCATATGGCTGACAAGGGACAGCCAGCCACAGGTCACAGTCAGACAAATTCCAGCAAAGGCTTACTCTCTGTAAAGAAATATTTGAGAACCTTTTATTAACACTGCTGTTTGCATTAAGCTGTGGGATCACAACCTCAAATAACACGAAACATTTGCCAAGGAGGCAAAAGACAAGACCGGTAGTCTATCGGAGGTCTAAATCCCCCACTGTTTTACTTCAGGTTATGGTTTAGAAGCCTTCATGTCCCTTTTGAAAAAAAATAAAATAATAATAACTAGCTCTATACACCTAGTACTCTTACTACTACGATTAATTTCCTTCCTTTAATTGCGACCACCCAGTTCAGTATTCCCAAGTGCTCTTACATAGGAAGAGGTAACTATGCAATGACAAATCTGTCCTTTTGTTGTTCATGTCATTTCATCTTTCACTGATGCCAGTCCTCAATATCATATGGAAGATAAATCATCATCTCCCAGGAGTCCACAAGAACAGAGCCAAGAAGCTTATTCACTTGAGACCTTGTTTATCTCCAGTTCTGATGATTAACACAGTGAGCAATGCATAACAAGCAGGGGCTGATGCTATCTGGGTTAAAACCAATATTCATTAGGTGACAGTAATGACCCTCACTCCTTCAACAGAAGCATACAGATGCTGTGGGTCAGAGTGTCATTCTACTCGTGTCTCTAATTTCAAATGAGATAATGCTGGTGTAAAGTGCTATGTTGACAGCCTTAGAGACAAAAGTCTACCACCTGCATATCACAGGTAGAACAGGAAAGCAACAGGAATGATCAAATGTCTAGAAACCATGACCAAGGAGGTCAGAGTTGGAGGGAAATCGTGGTATTTAGTCTCAAAGAAGCTGAAACGAGATACAAGTCATCCGACATGTGGAAGGTAGCTGCAGAAAGGCAGGCAATAAACCATCCTCTTTCTTCACAGGGAACAGGACAAGAAACAGGTTTTAATTGACCGTGGCGAGCAAGATGCAGGTTAAATATTTGGAAACCCTCTCCACCGGGGGCTCACCATGGGGACAGACTGTCAAGGCTGATTACAGAGTTTCCGAGGCAGAACAAGTTAGGGAAACATCTGGCACAATGGGTGTGAGTGTGGCTGGTCCTGCCTCCGGGCAGGGTGATGGCCTGCCTGGTCAGTGGAGATCCAGGCCCTTTGCCTGTAACTCACATGCCATCATTATAACCTCCTTCGCACTACCTTGTAAATGTGCTTGTGCCCTGGGCTGGAGAAGCCAACGTCAAGGTTTATGGGCTGTCTCCCCGTTCATCCCATTCAGTCCTTGGTCACACCAGTCAAAGTGCCAGCGGAAATGCTAGCCAGTACAATTTGCACTTCAGAGCTCTTGGCACCTGTCTATTTGCAAAAGAACCGAGATCGACACAATATGGCAAGTGATCACTACAAAAGGCCGGAAACGAGCCATAAAGGAAAGGAGTATCTTCCAAAGAATGGCTTATGATGCCACCAGGGAGTGCTAAAGGACACCTGGACTTCAAGAGAGTTCAGACCACAGTCTGATCCAACAAAAGTGCTGTAAGCAGCTGAGAGAGAGACTTGCCAAGAACTTTTCTGGACCTGTCTATAGCCTTATCATAACTCCTGGCACCTCCAGATAACTCTGATCTACCTTTGGTGGCTATGGACCATAGTCCTTCAGTTTTGTCCCTTTTCCCTAAAGTATCTACAAAGCAAAAACCCAACTCTATCTCAGTTGCTTGGTGACAAAGACTTGCTGGACCCTTTCCTCTACAGCAGCACTTGGAGAGACTTTATTTGTGTGGTATCAGGAGTGGAATAACTGGGTACACCTACCTATGCACTGTGGAGTATGTAATGGAAAAATGCTGCTGAGAATAAATATATATATATATATATATATATTTGTTAGAGCTCTCATTTGATTCCAGGAATGTTACCATCAGCCTCACCAAAGTAAAAAATGCCTTTATTTTCACCAATGGCACCACCATCCCCACTGTAGTTGTTACAGGGGCTCAGTGCTCCTGGAATAAGAGTGGTGGAAACAGTCAGTGATCTTTGGCCCCAGTTCCTCTGGCTCTCACACTGCATGTCCTGCATTCTGACCTCAATGCAATGGGAGAAGCAGGAGGAAAACAGAAGGATGTTGGTGTCAGTGACAATGGTCCCTGTGCCGAGAAAGATGAAAAATACAGACGATGGCATTGACACATTATGACTATGGTGATGATTATATTGCCTGGAGTAAAACAGAGAAGGGAATAAATCAGCCTTCTGTCACTGACAAGCATGACAAGAGGAGTCTGTAAAGCACATGTAAGAAGCACTCAATTTTCCATTTTGACTATTTCTCCTCTTCCAAGTTCCCCCACCTCTGAAGTTGTCTGCGAGTGCAAAGACAAGTGGCACTCTCCACTCAAGGATGAGCTGACAAAGTTAATTTGCTTTGCTTGCTCCCAAATCTCTGATTCATCCCCTGCATCTTAAAAGGCAGTTACTAAGCCACTGGTCTAACTAAGACATTACTGTTATTAAAGAAGCAGAATCTTTGGCATTGTGGTGCACATTAACATAACGGCATCACACCCTGTGGGGGCATTAAAACAACTGCTTTTATCGTCCCAGTTTAGGTCTTCAGACACAGAAGCCTCTGCTTGTGAAACTGCTCTCAGAAGTCTCATTGAAGTCATCCTGCTGTGTCCTATTAGGATGAACCAAACGCCAAAGACCAAATTTGTGATTTTCCTTAGATAATACTGAAAAGACCCAGCATATTCGAACTCCCTTAAAAACATTAAGTCATTTGCAACTACCTTGGTATTCCACTTCTAGAAATACATTCTGTCACAAAATGGTGATCTGGTTGGTTACAGTGACTTGTAGCAGGCAAAAAGCCAGAATGTAAGTCCTGCACTTTGTAAACTGCCTAAAATGCAAATCAAAATTATTCCTGTACACAACGACAAGAGAGCAAGTTCCAAATCAGCAAGTTTTCAGTTGCTAAATAGCTATATATTACTCACACACATTATCACTATTTTTGTTGCAAAGAATATGAATTCCCTCCTCTGAGAACATGACTGTGAGGATCCCTGCTACACTGTGAGACTGTGAGTTCCCTGCTTACATTAAGGACTGACCCTAAGGAAATGCCTCGGTAACCCACACAAATGGGGAAGGAGTTCTGCCTCTGGTTCCTTCTAATGACAAGGTCATTAACGACAAGGTCATTAGAAATACACCGCCCATTTTAATTATCTGCAAGTAGACTACTTTGTTTGTGAGCATGCTGGACAGCAGTGCAGAGGCATGAGCTGGCCCCTCCAGCTCGATACAGATCCAACCAGCTTACCAGCAGCAGTACAGTACCATGCAAACACACTGTCCTGCTTCCAGACACTGATTCTGTGTGTGCACAGCACTTTTGTTATGAGCCATCTGTTGTGTACATAGTTCAAAACAAGGTTTTATCTGCCCTACCAGTTGTGTAGAGGATCCTTCTTTGCTGTGCAGTGCAACAGGTCTGTCTCTGCTAGTAGAGCAGCCAAGAAACCTTCAAGCGGCCAAATTCACCCTACTGAACGAGGTCGGTCCTAACTGCCTTCCCAAGACTTGCTATGTTCTTTTTAGGCAGCTCCTCCAGACTGACTGCTCTGGGAAGTCCTGTCCTGGATGACCTATCAACAGCCTTCCCGTTTCTCCATGTCTATGCATCTCTAAGCACTGGCTTTTCCTTGGGTACCACGTACTGAGCAGGACAGACCAACAAGCTAGATCAAGGACACCCAAGCTGGGTCTGCAGCTGGTTCCAGTTTTGATAGTGAGAGCTATAATGTGGTGGTCTGTGGTTTTCCATACCTAGAATTCTTGTTAAATGAGATAATGGGGAGTCTTCAGTACACAGTTAGCATAGGTACATTGATGCAATTAGCAGAGTCAACTTTCAGTACTGTTCCCCTGACTATTTCAACTATATCCACTTCAAAACAGTTCTTTTCCAGGCCAAACTAATTCAAAACAGAATCAGGCCCTTCGATGCAGGGATTTCTCTTGAAGTCAGGGCCCTGGATCTTGCTGAGCTTAAGTGGTTAAGAATAGCAGCTGTAGCATTTATAACTCTGGCCTGGGGACTCCCTTTCCACTGCAGTGCTCCACTTCTTAGTGCCAGTGAATATCGCTTCTATTCCTGGCTTTCAAGTGCGCCTCCCCAAAACACTGAATTCCAGCTGTGACGCTGCTGTACTGGGAGGCAAACTCCAGCACACAGGTTCCCCAGAGACGTGCCACAAACCGTGTGTGTCTTGCTGAGCATCAGCTCTTTGTTTGCAAAAAGCTGCCTGTTCACGGAGTCCCCACCTAAAATACATTGCATGCCCTCTTAAAATTACCTTTTTCCTCAATAGGTGGTTGCTGCTGCTGTCACAAGCAAATAATGCCCTCTTCAGCAGTAGGGTGGATGGCAAATTGGAAGGAGGAGCCTGCAAGCCCCTGTCTACATTAAAATTCATTAAAATATGGCTTACAGTGTGAAGGAGACAGAGAACACCTCTAATGCAGGAGCTGTGAATGGTCAGTGTTATGAATTACACCTAGTCTGAGGTGAATGACAAGTACTGCTGAAGTCCGGCACAAGCGGACCACAACAGAACATGTCCCACACGAGGCTGGAAGCCACTTCTACTCTAACTCGAGCATTTAGGTGCGAATATCGTACTGTGCTCTTTCCAAACCACCTGGTAGGTTTTATGCTGCTTGCCCTTGCCCTCCTCCTGCTTCATATTTATGTATGGAGGGAGCACAGCTGGAATACACTGCTTTCCTGCTCTGACTTTGCCAAAACAACCACGAGCAGCTCCGGTTTGTGTCTGCATTTTGCAGCCCTAACAACTAGCCCCAGATAGAGCCTGGGGGCACCATGGCAGCCCGTCGTGCCCTTTTCTTCAGTTGTCCTGAAGACAGCCTGAGCACACCTGAGAAGCTTCCTTACGAAACCCCATGTCACAAACCAGCAGCAGCCCTACTACCCAGTACTGCTAAGGAACTTCTGTAACCTAAAATCCGTGATCAAAACAACTAACACTGGCCCGTGGTGTCAGCTCTCCAGCTACTGTAATGACAGCTCAGAATGAGCTGGCACCACACACAGTCTTGATATGAAGATAGAATAAAATATGAGGCGGAGAGTGAGAATATCAAAAGGAAACATGAGAGGATGCTATGCAAGGCAAGGCTCTTTGAAAATATGCTGAAGGACTGCATGTGAAATAAGAAAGGTTTTCAACTTCCCACTGTGAAACCTCTCTCTCTTGCCCTGCAATGCGGGCTTGGTAGGGACTGACCCAAGCTGGGTAATTTCTGTTCTACTGCCTGCACAGCTCTCGCCTAGAGTCTGGCAAATGATCTTTGTGATAGCTGTGTGAAAATAATGAAAAATTAAAAACAACAGCAACCCAGATAAAGTAGAGAAATGTTAAATTCCTATGAAGTGTGGTAGACAGCACTAGAGGGGAAAAGGGCTTCACTAAAGGAAGCCAAGCAGACGAGGCTGCGGGCATGGGGACAGGAGCATTGGGTGGAAGGAGTGAAGGAAGGCATGTGGCACCTGAGAGTGAAGAGAAAAGAGCTGGGTAGGAGGGAGGAGAACAAGGGCTGATGCAGCCACACAGCCCGATTCATGTAAATGGTAGCACCGACCTGAGCAGGAACGGAGCGGTGAGTCAGTCTCTTGTAATTAGCCCTGTCTGGCAACACACCTGAAGGAGGGGGCAGAAATAGCAGAGCAAATTCTGTCCTATTTATACTGATGCAGCTCCATAATAATTAGTTATAAAGCAATTCATTTTATCAGTGTTTTGTCCAGAAAGACTAAGTAAACCCAATACTGCGTAGGCAAAGGGCTTTTCAAATACATGGAGAATCCTACAACCTTGTCATTTTCCTTTTACAGCACAGCCCTTTTCAAATCTTCATGATGAACACCATGGTTAAATACACATTTTTAGTACTATTGCAGGAGACATCACAACCAGAAAGGAATTTATTTCTCATGGCACAACACAACCACTAAAAACCAACATCAAAATATTTTCCATTCAATGCACCCTATTTACTTGACAAGCTAAATGTTTCAATACAAGTTGAGAACTATATTTCTTTAAGACAGATTTTAGTGGGGAATTTTCATCAACAGCTATTTTACGGAAAAGAAACGGCCCTGTGAGACAGGACACTGGCTTCTGAGAACCTGAGCTCACATTTTAGCTAAGCACTATGAGTTTGATAATTTCATTCTCAGCCCAAAAGATCATTAATACATCTCACAAACATACACCTTACTCAACATGAATGGCGAACTCTCCTCTAGGAGGGCAGCACAGAAGCAGTTACTGCAAGTGAAATTGCCTGGCCAATTTATTATATTTGCAATGGGTTTTTTCTTCTGACTACCACATTGTAGCATATCAGCAATATCACCTCTGTTCCCTCACTAATTGAATGAGAACTAAATACAATCATGATGTACTTGGCAAAAAAAGAGACACCTTTCATCCCTAATTGGCGATGAGGCCATTCAATGCCTATGATCCCTGGACACCAAACTACAGCCAATGTTCTGATATCAGGAGTAATGGGGGAGAGAGGACAGCTTATCCCAGATAACAGAAAATTGGTCTTGCTAAATCAGTGAGGAATGTGATACAGAAACATTTTGGGGTCTCAGGATGGAGCCATTTTAACACCAAATAGGCTTTGTGCTCCAAGTGAGCATTATCCCTCCTGGACCAGGTTTCTTGCTGCAGAGCCCCTGAGGTGGGATGCACCTCCCTCGTGGTTCCTAGTGTTCCTGGTGCCAGGAATCCAGCAGAACAGAGCCTCCCGAAGCCTCCAGCACTGGCTGTGTGTGGAGCCCAGCTGGGTCTGTAGCTGCTGGATGGAGCTTCTAAAACCAGCTGGATCCACAACAGCTCCATGCAGAATTGCCCTTCTGCCGCTGCTACTGCCTCCACCACCTCCAAAAAACAAGCAGAAGGTCGGAGCAGAGATGTGAGGGGAAGACAAAGAACGGCAGCAACAGAGCAAGGGAAGCAAGTGAAGAAGCCAGGCCAGGACACAGCAACTCCCTGTTTCACTCCCTCTCTTCCCATTTCAAGTGAAGGATAAAAATGTGTGGAGGAATATCTTAGTTTTTCTATGTTTTTTGTTGTTGTGTGTTTTAAACCTTCTATCAATTTTTCTTCTTGACTCAAAGCCTTCAAGAATCAAAAATCAAAATGGGCTCAGTGGTGCAGGCCACTTGCTGAGCCACACACTGTCATGCCAAGCTGACCTCCAAACGTACAGGTTATTTACAAACTAATGGAGGCAGCAAGCAATTTCACTGCTGCAAGGGCTCTTTCCAGCAAGAGGCAGATCAGAAGACACCATGGGCTGATTTAATGGATCATCAAAGGCCAGCGATTGAATTATCATGTCAGGCATCAATCTCACTCTTTGGTCAGTCTCATTACAGTGAAACAGTTATTGAAGGACCTCTGCGAAGAAGCTGGGGGAAGACCTGCATTTCAAAGCAGTGGGTGAGTCAAGGTGGGGAAACATAGCTGTGATTCACCAGAAAATAAAACTGTTCATTTTGCTCTGGCGGAATTACTGGCCAACCTAGGTAGAAGGGGAGGCAGGAGAGCACAGTGATGAGGGGAACGATGCTTAACTGCTCTTTGGATTTTTATCGGTGTGTAAATGATCTCCTTCTCCATTACTAAAGACTCAGCAGTGTCTTTGAAGGCCTTGTAATGGGGTCTCCTGCTGGAGAAAAGGGAAACTTAATTCCATCTGAAACCCATCCTCCTTCCTTCTAATTCTCCTCATTAAAACAAGAACAGATGTCAGTAACGAATGTATCTCTGTCTCTTAAAAATACTAATTTCCTGCTTGGGCCCCAAGCCTGGGAGATAACAAATGTTCTCAACCGCTACTGGACAGTGAAGCTCAGAGAAAGGCGCTGGGGAGGATTAGACACCAAATGTCACCAGTCCTGATTATCTCCCCACAACCAACTGCTGCAGAGAGATTACAGAGAAAAGATTGGGACTGGGATTCCTGGGGGCAGGGAGGAAAAGGCAGACTAAGAGATGTAAAGCAGTGATCTCATATAGAGTAAGGACATCTTCCCCCAATCCAGATATGGTATTTTGATAGGGCTGGAGCTAGTACCATCAAAAACGTGATTAAAAAAAATAATCAAGAACTTCTCTAGAATATTTGGAAATCCAGGATAAAGTTGAAGAAGAGATAAAGGATAAAGACACCCTGTTCCACCTTCCTCCCTCCTCTTCCCACAAACACACCTGATGGGAAGAGGCAGGTACCAGACTTTCAGCTAGCTCCAGCTCCACACACTCATTTTTGATGGCAGAGAGAGAAATAAGAAATTCATCTCTCACCCACCTCCACACACCCCCTGGAGATGAAAGCGATAGTTCAAATTAAAATGATGATACTTCCTTTTAGTCTCCAGGGGGGTGGAGAGTTTCGAGGGTGGGAAGAGCAATTTCACACTGCAGTCTTTTTTTTGTCTTTTTTTTTTTTTTTTTTTTTTTGTGGACCAAGTGTGAGACAAAAAAAGCCACATTTGTTTTGTTGGGTTGTGAAAGGTATGGAAATAACCATTCCATGGGATAAGCAAAGAGCTGCTTCCCACTTCCCATCAAACCTACTTACACCCACAGCCTGGGAAGAGCAGAAACCAGCAGGAATTGGGTGATAGGGTGCGGAGGGCAGGAATACCCTGTTTTTAATTCAGAAGCCGTTGTCTCCAGCAGTCTTTTGCCTCTCTTGTGTCTGCTGGTCTCCATGGAAACAGCAGCCGGCAGAAGCATCCTTCACTCGCTGGCTCCAGCACCGACAGATTCAACCAGGGGTCAGAAGCAGCCCCTGCTTTCAGAAAAGCAAGAAATGTGCTGTTGTCCTTCCTCTTCCTTTCCGCTGCCATCCTCTTTTCTTTTCTTTTTTTTTTTTTTCTCTTCGGTGTGTTGGGGTGGTGTCTCACCTATCACGCTTGTCTTTCTTCAGAGAACAGCACAGAGAAACCTGTTTTATTCTCAGGCGTCTCTCTGGACAACGTGACCGGCCATACTGTAGGCGAGTCGGGATGTCTCTGATGGAGATGCTGTGGGAGAAACATAGACCGGGACACCAGGCCTGGCTGCCAGGACACAGGTGGCATGGTGTGGAAGAGCTGCCCAAGCAGCACGCTGACCACACTTATGAATAAAAGCATGGGTTGCACCTCTGAGCCATCAATGCATACTGCCTTATTGTTTTGGTATTTAAATATCTTGTTTGATAAACCCAGGAAGATTAACTGACGTTGTCCAAATTGACATCAGGAATTTGTTATTCTCCATCCTCACTTTGCATTTCTTCTACTGAAAACACTTCAGACATCTGGTCAAAGAGCAAAAGCACCACAAGGTAACCTGTCCCAGGGATGGATCAGTCCCACAGCAGGCAGCAGCAGCCTTGAGTGAGCCCACAGTCCCAAACTGCTCGGACAGTACTCAGAAAGAATGCATTAGCCATAACCAGAAACACTTTGCAAACAGAAATGACCCATATTCACCGAATATTTTATCTGGAGCTAAGAATTCTCCCAATTCTTGTTCTGATTTTGCTGGCTTTCAGAATAAGCTTTGCTGAAGACTGTATAGACCCAAAGAAATGGCTAAATGGCTCAGTGTTTGCTGAACACCTCTGTCACCACAGGGTACTCATGAAAATAAAAATATAAGGAAACAGCATTAGTCCTACACCCAAAACATGTCACTCTGAGCGGGTCAACATCTTGCTTTATCTGAAAGAGTCCTGTGAGAGATGAGGGTGGCTAAACTGCACTCTTGCTCCTCTGCCCCTTTTCCCCTGCCCTCTCATTTCCCTGTGGCCTTTTATAATCTCCCCAACCCTCTTAATCCCTACCGGAGCCCCTTGCCAATAATTTCCAGCTGGTGTTACAGAGAAGGCTGCAGCCAGAAGACATATGCAGGCCCACCCCAGCTCCAAGGCCAAGCTGTTTTACATCCCACCACAGATCCTCCCTTTCCCTGCAGGGACAGGCAGGAGGAGGTGGCATTACCGCTGAGGGACAGGACAGCCTCAGGCCAACTACCTGTCACCTGTCTGCATGACAGGGGACTAAAAACTGTGAAACAAACATTTTTAACACAGCCACCATGTGTACGAGGCCCAGCTCTGCTGCCAAGAACCACAGCACCTGGCCGCAGGCCGCTCGGTGGCTGCTTCCCCGCAGGAGGGTACCGCGTTCAAAGGGTCCTGGAGTGCCTCGTCCCTTTGCTCCCTTCTGGGCGGGGGAGGTGCCACCAGTGCCTCTCCCCATCCTCTCGTCACCTCCAGATGTGCTCCAGAGGGGACGCTGGTCCCTCACATCAAGAAAAGAGAAGTGTCAGAAATATGAACCTGTTCTTCAAACAGCCGTGGGGCCTACCCACGCTTGCTATGTTTCCACTCATCCCACCCGCTCCAAAACTTGTTTTCACATGTCAAAACCACTCCTACTCCACTTCCACAGGTCCCACATAGCCTTCCTTAGCTTCCACCTGCCTCCCCCTTGTTTCCTCTCCATTTCCACTCCCCCGACCCACTTCTGTGCGTCATCCTACTGGTGGCGTGGGGAAGGGTTGACAACCCTAATGCTGAGCTACTGCAGAGTCTCCCCGCTCCCCTCCCTTCTCTCTTTCCAGCCTTTCACATATCTATTTATATTGATGATATACTTTAATCTCCCCTTAAGTACTGTCTTGATGGCCTGTTTCTCTAACAAGCATGCATAACTACTGATTTTGATTACCAGTCTGGTCTCTGTTTCACAAGCAACCCTCGCAGCAGAGACTGTAAGAACATTTTGGAAAAGCTTGAAAAGAGCCAATATTCCCCAGCCCAGAGGTCGCTGCATGAAGACCCAGGGGTACCTCCCTTTTCAGCATTAAAGATAAGATGACCTAGCATGGGTTCTCAGGTTTCGGGTAAGGGCAATGATACCCTGAGAGAAAATGAAACACAGCTTTGTTTCCCTGAGATAACTGATATCAAACAAAACCACAGTGGGATGAAAAGGGACACAAAGAACAAGAAGGACGGTGATGAGGTGACAGGACCTTATTTCCTCTCTGTATGTTTGTGTACGCTATGCTGAGGCACACCTTTTCATGGCTGGCATTTTGACTGACATCTAGCATGCCAGTTAATAACCTTAAGAACAGGAAAGCCTTGGACATTTGGTCAGTAAAGCGTGGACATCCTCAAGCCGCAATGGAAACAGACATCAATTTATCTTGGAAGGTTTTGTTGTAAAAGATGCTTGAGGTGTCTTGAGAGGGTGTACTGAAAGACAGGAGCACACACAAACACACACGTCACTTTTCACTTTTCAATAATCACAACCATGCGGAAGTGCTGGAGGTTTTATGCCATCCTGCTGTTGAAGGAAGAGGTGAGCTGACTGGAATGAGGCTGACCCAGGAGATGAATTTAAAATTAGAAGCCAAGATTAATACGTCTGTTCTTCTGATTTCCAAAGTAGAAAACAAGGTGGAGAATGAAGAAGGAGGGAGGCTGGAAGAGAAGTGGAGTATATAATTGCCTAATTAACAGGATTTTCTCCACTGATTATAATCACTTCCAAATTAAAGAGGGTTTAACTGCATCATAACCAAAATTTTTCACGTGCTTTTTTGCATTAGAGAAGTGCCCGCAGTGTCAATGAGACCGCTGCATGGTTGGCTCTCCAGTGACCGAGCTCTCATTAGTGACCTGGGGCCAAACCCTCACAGCTGGCCTAACTGCTCCAGTGAAGCTGACAGATTAAATAAAACCTCGAGACTTACTCACCTACCGTGATGTGGAAGCGGGAGAGTGGGAATGCAAATCTTATTTGGGTTGTTTGGCAGCGCCCAAAAATGCTCAATCAACCTGCAGCATTTTCATGCATGCTTCTTTTGTTGTTGCAAACCAGTATCTAAGCTTCCAAACTTTGGATTACTTGCATACATGGACACCACCTATTTATGTACGTGAAAACCTGCTCCACATTGGCACAAATTAATTTTCAAGCCTAGTCTGGTATTGCTTTTTTTTTTTTCAAATACAAGCAGCTTATACTGAAAAACCTCTTCAAAAGTGTTTCTTTGTGAAACTTCACATTAGTTTTGGAAAAATTCAAAAACCTTCCAAATCCAGCCAGACATTCCTTTGCACCAAATCTCTGAACATTTCGAAGTGGAGAAGAGCCTGCTTGGATGCACGTGACATCCACAAAAGGGGCGTAGAAGGCTGGCTGCTTGCTCCAATTCGTTTTTCTTGTGAAACCTGCAGAAAGATCCAATGATAGCTCTTTTCCAGCCGAGAAGAGGCACTGGGCACTTTAAATTAATATCTTTATGGGTGAAATGGACTTTCATTATTTAGACATGAAATGCTTTTATGCTGCAAAATGAAGAACCACCTTTAAATAACAAACTGATGGCTCCCTGCAGAGAACATAATGCCGTACACTGTACTACACCGGATCTTTCTCTTCCTTTGGGAAACTATCACAAACATTATTAACTTCCCCAGTAGAAAAGAAAATGAAAATGACCTTAGGAAAACATACTTCTTTATATTTTACAATATAAATGCACATGTGCATATAATAGTATTTTTACAACTCCACCATCTATGTCAGCTTGCCCCATCTAAGCCCTTATCTTTGAAAAACACAAGAACAAACGAAGGCTCACTTGCATGCAATGTGCTCTGTAAATAGGTATACCTTACAGGCTAAATTTTTACCTGTTGCTCAGAAGCCCACTTTGACAGGCTGGGATGCATCTACACACATGACTAACATACATTTGCATTTCTGAACCATACACCTTACCCTCATAGCCAGGATGTAGGAAGGTCACTGTTCCACATGCCAACACATTTGGGCTCGTGCCTAACCCCTGTGCACACGTCTGCTGTGCACTGCATTATGATCACACGGCTGTAAGGTGAATTATCATTATTAAGCTGTGTGCACCATGGCCACATGCAGACACACGTAGCATTAAACTCCTGCAACGCCATGAATGGATTCTGTGGATTCTGTGCCCTTTGCTAAAACACGCACATGCAAACGATCCCCAGGGAGTAAAATAAAGATTTTGCAAATAAGAGATCTCTTTGGGTTACCTAACCCATTCTCAGCTAGTGTAGCATCACCTCCTCTAGACTACTTCCTACTTATCTTGTGGGTGACTGACAGGCTCATCTGACCCCGCACGCAGATGCAAAGCACCTCTGAAGAAGGCTGGGAGCCCACAGACACCGAAATCCAAGCACACCTAACAACCCTGACAGAAGGCAACAAACAGAAGTATACCACCTATGTCTCACGGGTAGCGTTTCCCCCCCCCCCCAAAAAAAAAAGAGATACGATGAACATCTGACCCTGGCCTCCCTGGGGAGCTGAAATGACGTCTCAAGCTGCCTGTTTATCGCCTCCAGTCCTTGACAGCATTGGCAATGCCATCCATATTACTGACATTTTTCGCCGCCCTCCCCTTACTGCCATCCTGGCTTGCTATGGCCGGCTAGTCCTGCTAATGTTGCCATTTACAAGAACAGCTGAGACAGTAGTGCTGACCGAGCATTTCTACCGTGCCATTATCGATTCAATGGGCGTACAAAAAGCCAAGGGGTGCTCACAATTTTTCTGTGGGCTTGCAAAAAGGAGGGGGAGCCGCAGAGCACAGAGCAGCCTCCCCCTGCTTCGGCACGTTGCATCTCCCGAGCACACACCATGGCCCGGCTCGCCCTGGATGCTGAACACGTCTGCCAAGCCCATCAGCAGCTTGGCCCCGTGCCATAAATCAATAAGTTCTCTTTAGAATTCCACCTTCCAAAAATATTTACTGTACATAATTTAATATAATACTCTCCTGGATAAAGAGCTGACATGTTTAATTACCTGGCTCAAGTGCTTTGCTTATACAGAATACTGCACACCCAGCCAGGAGCGCGGACAAACAGGCAGCAGATTTTTAATCTGTTGGGACCTTGGGGTGGGAGAAATTTCAGTCCGGAGTCTCTGATCTGACAGTGTCCTCCCACTCCTAGGATGTTTGTGTTGGACCCTCGGAGGGAGCAGTTTCCAGCCCAGAGGTCTTCAACAGGCTCTGTCTTTGCCTTACCAACACCTGAAGGGCCCATAGAAAAGGAAGGGGTGCTGAAAAGCCAGCCCTTATCTTAACCAGCTCAGCAGATGGCTGCTGTCTTTGATTTGGTGGTAGGACCATTCATCCCAGAAAGACTTCTTGCCCAAGCAGCTCTGGGAGAGTTCTATCACCCACTGCTGCTTTGTAGATACAAGCGTCCAAGACTTCTGTCCATAGGGTAGCCCAGTTACAAAAAAAGCAATCCACCACTTCGTCCTCACATCTTTTATACTTTAGTTGTAATTGAAGACAATTTTTGACATCTAAACCCTGATTTACCCTTTGTTTTTACCTTTCCATCTCTGCCATTTGTCAGACGTGGCATCCTTGCCAAATGCAACGCAGCCTCCTGTGCTTAGGACCCATCCTAGAGACCATCACCAGTAACCAGGCTTTGGTTCAGCCTTTCTGCAGTCTCCTTACAAAACACACATCCCAGCTGGGGAGTTTTCATTTGCAAGATCAAGTTGTTTGATCATTTACTGCATGCCATCTGCTCCAAGATGTATAACCTCAGTAAAGGGTGTGCTAGCAAGCAGGTAGGCACCGCTAACTACAGGCATGTAGGGTGCAGGTGGCATGTGAACACAAGGACACCCCTGGCAGCCTCAGCAAGTAGAGTTCACACAGCTTTGAGCAGATTGCCTCCATTCCTGAGCTCATCTCCAACCTCCGAGGAATGCTTTGACTTTTGGATTTCCAAAAGCTCCAAAACTTCGGAAAACTCACCAATGCACACGGACGTAAATCAGCTCACGTTCAGACTTCTGAGCATGACGATATTCCTTTCTGCATACGCTGCTGAGAAGTTCTGAGCAGCTTCTGCCAACTGTTTCCCTTTGATGACCAGAAGCAACATCAGCTCTGCACCAAAAGCTTGAACCAACGTCAACTGAAGCTCAGTCTATGTACGTTAAAAAAAGTAGCCCTTTGCTCCCTACATGATACATGTCAGCAAAGTTTTCTTTAAGCAATCTGTACATCCCACTTCTAATAGCCTTGTCTCATATTTTCATGAGGAGGTCCCAGTAATCAAGGAACATCACTGCCCCAGTTTTCATTTTCATCAACTAAAATATTTGCAACTTTTTTAATGACAAAATATTTCTCCAAGGCTTATTGCTATACTGGGTAAAATTTTCTCTGCAGTTGCCAGCAACAAGGAATCCAGGGGTACAAGCCTTTGAAGTGAAAAGTTGAGAGTAGATATTATCAAAACTGTTCTTTTGTATGTTAATGACGCTTGTTCAGCAATTCAGAATGGCAAAAAGGTTGGATTTTTTCTGTCGTTTTGAAAAGACAGTCAACTTTTTCTTCAGCTAATCTGATGTGCATCCCCTACGTGAAACAGAACCCAAATTCCACCTAGTTCTCCTAACAACCCTTTTACCTAATCCTCAGTGAGTTCCGATCTCACTTGGTTAAAGCTTGATGATCACTCCCTAATGCAATTCGAAACCTCCTTCTAAAGAGGCAGATGTGTACTTTGAGCAGAGAGGTAGAAATTTAGACCCAAAATGTTTTTACTGTGGGGTTTATGTCAGGTTTTCAGACCAGACAATTTTACTCCCTCTCTCAGTGATTCTGATTTTTTTTTTTTTTTGGTTTAGTTGCTTTAGGGTTTTCCTCAGCAAGGAAAGTCTGGGTGGATCAGATTGGTCCCCAAACACAGTCTAAATCAAAATGTTAGTAGAAGTCTCTCTCCCTACCTCCCTTGTCTCTGAGGAAGCCAGGAGTGTCTCGCACAATGCAGTGGCTGATCTGACACCTCGTGTGCAGCGCTGCTGCGGTGGGCGCGATGTTGCTGCATGTGATATTCCAGGGGGACAACAACGTACTTGCTGCAGCTCATAAAGCTCTGAGCAGGAGTCACCATGTAGCTCCTGAAACACAAGGGATGTGGAGGAACTTGGAACCCCGTCTGCTCAAAGCAAAGGCCTGAAACCTTCAGAACAGCATCTCTCTGAAATGGCTACAAATGCTTGCGGCACCTGTTCTATCCAGTCATGCACCGTGCAATTTTTCTACATGTAATAATAGATCACTGTCAATGTATCTCAGGCTTCATCTGCAGCATTTTCTGCTATTCTTGTCCCCAGACTGTCCTACGCAGAGGCTGCCTATCACGCCAAATTTTCTGCTAGTGACAAACATCTCGTGTGTAAAAATAGCCCTGAACCAAATATCTTTTTTCTTTTTTTTTTTTTTTTTTTTCCCTGGCCAGTTCCACTAGGCTGAGGGAATACAGATTGAGGACAAACATTTGGATTTTGTAGATGAAGGTAAAAAACCCTCCTATCTGAGCACTGTAAAAAATGTGTAATCTAGATTTGGATCTGTTGTCCTGAGATCATCTCTGGTGACCAGGTCTACAGAGAAACCAGAGATTTGTTTTCCCTTCTCACCTAAAGGCAGTCACCGAAAGCAAAGAGTGGTTTCCTGCTATCTCCAGAGGTCTGAATCAGGCACCGTATCAGATTGTAACACAGATCTGAGATGCAGCCAGTGCCTTCACCACTCTGTATCACTATCCCTGTTCCTGGTGCCTCTCCGAGAGCAGAGAGCTCGGCTCCTCCGCGACACGCTGCGCACCAGCTCCCTGCTTTTCACCCAGCCCAACTCCCACCCTCCCTGGGAGCAGCTTATCAGAGGCCCCGGCATTGTTTAGCTGGCTATAAACCAGCAAGCAACTTCTGTCTCCATGGTGAATGATTCTTTGTCATCTTTTCCTCAAAGCTTTCTAATTAGACATCCTGTAATTTGCAGCTTCTCTGTAACGTATGTGCAGCGGGGTGTGTGTGTGTGTGCGTGTGTGCACGCACGCGCGCAGGGGATGAAAATTAAAGTGTGGCAGTGAATCAGCAGTCTGTAAATAATTGCAACAAATAAACAAATATATATATTTTTTAATGAGACACGGACTGGACCTTCCTTTCAGGCAAGCAGCTGGTCATTTTATTGTTTCATCCTTAAATCCTCAAAGCCAATCTGCTGTAACAAAGACCATCAGTTTCCATCTATTCTCAGCGTTACAGGATGACGGGTCTGATGTGGGTGATCTGTCCCACAGTCGGGGGGAAGCAAAGAATGGAGGCAGAGGAAGTGAAAGCACAATGAAATAACATGCTGTTTAAGAAACATTCACCTCCAGTTTAGCATTTCTTCCCTAGTTGAGGGCTGATCAAAATCTGTTAGCGTTTACTAGACATCTTGTGTCCTTTGTGAAATAAGCTGCTGATTTCAGCAGGTTCCTGTTGGACAGGTATTTATTTACCTCCCCAAAGCAACCTGTACAGCAGGTATTACTTATCAGGACATGGAGACTCACCGCAATAAAAAGAGCTAAAAAGCACTAGAGGGGGGCTGTGAGACAAAGGAGAAAAGAGCAAAAATAGAACTATTGATTTAAAGGACTGCTTTTCCCACTATCCGAGCTGATCACTAAACCACTTTGTGGTTGTGTCCTCATCCCCCTAGTGACTACTTGGGCACCCAAAACACAGAGAACTGAACACGGATGGCAAAGCATCCCCTGGCAGAGCACCTGGGCCCCCCAAGGCAGTGAAGAGCGCACTGCCTGGCATATCTCCTTGGGAGTCACCAGGTGTGACACTGCTTCAAGATGCAGACCTTCCCCATGGCACACTCCCTCCTGACAGAGGAATACCTTCTACTGCCTGTATGACTGACTGAGGGGTATTCATCCCTTCTTCAAAGCCATGAATAAGGTCTCTACTGCTGCCTCCTGACCTCCTCAATACAGTATTCACGTCAAAAAATATACTTTTGTATCTATTATATAGACTAATATATGCATCCTATCTGTTCTCTCAAACTTACTTAACATTACTAGAGAGACTGCAAAGAAAAACTGAAATTTCATCAGTCTCACTCATCCCCTGGCTGGAGTTGTAAAGCCCTGCTTCTGATAACACAATCAACTCTGCAAGAATATACTGCGTTTTCACAAAGAGGGGCTTACGGTTTCAATTTGGGAATAATTAGATGGAACAGATGCAAATGTCAAGAGTATCTGTGTCTGCAAATTCCTCCAATAATGCATCTGATGACCACAGAATGTTTTACGAGGTTCAAGCTTCATCCACAGCTAATGGCTCCCAGTTAATAGAACCAGTCAAAGGGCAAAGAAAGGAGAGGGGGATGTTCATGAATATTTATGAGGCAAAACAAGCAGCAGAGATACTCCCTTTTAACAGGTTCATTACTTCTTCCACTCTCCTGATGAAGTAACTGTATTAAAACCCAGACATCTGAGTGTTTCTCAGCTGACACTCACAATCAGACTCAGAAAATAATTTAAATTTATATATATGTATATACAAATGGAAGCAGGAAGAATTAGGCATGCTCCATTCTTTTCAAACAATTTTGTTGCTTGGGGACAGGACCAGACTGACAGACAGCCATCTTCTGTGCCTAATCGTGCAAGCTGCCGTGTGCCTCCTGAGAACACTTGAGCCTTCTCAGAACCATGAATGGAAGATGAGAGCGCTCAGCCCCTCCGGAGAGATGTTCTGGTGAAAAATCTGGTGGGTTTGGACCTTAAAGTCTATAAGTATGTTAAAATTTAATAATATCAAGGCCTACTAACCCTTATCAGATCTGCCTATCAATAGATATCACTTACAGCTCTCAGCAGGTTGGAGTCGCCTGTAACCATTTCAATCTGCCTGATCTAAGAAGCAGGCTAACAACAGGAAGCAGGTTGGTACTTGGATTTTCTAAACTTGGTACAGCCCCTGAATGTCACAGGTTACAGGAGGACTCCCTTTATCCAACCAGTGTGCCAGGGAGCCATCAGCATGCTGGAATGCAGAAGGTGATGGGTATAGGAGCGGACAGGCCCGTTGTGTGATGGGGTTTCTGCACAGCACTGTCATAGCTCACAACAGACTGCTGACAGAAACTGGTAACCCATCAAATCCCATCAAATCAGGCATGCCGCAGACTGTCAGACAAGTGTACACGCAGAAAACATACCCTTACAGACACGGAAATGTACCTAAACTCCAACCGTAGCACGCAGAGATTTGTCACGACTGTAACTGCAATGCACACTTTGCCCTCCCTTCTGCTCACAAGTGCAGGCTTATCAGAGAAATAGCTCAGCAGGAACTCTAGTTTTTACTCATAGGGTAACGTACAGGTCTTCCAGCCAGCCCTGCTCTGCCTCCCAAGCAATAATTTCAGTCTTACCCCGAAATCCTGGGAGAGGAAGAGGGTAGCACAAGCTCCATATACCCAGACACGTCCTTGCAGACACTAAGGACAATCAACAGCCAGTACCAACTCTGTATCTTGAGCTTTCAAGTAGTGTCCCACAGACACATCGCTCAGATCAAGGCAAAGCTCTTCGCTGAGTTCTTTAGCCTTGAAACTCTACAACGTTGCAGGAGGCTGGAACATGTGTTTTGGTTTGGTTTGGTTTTTCCTATGGACACTTTTAATTAAAAAAAAAAAAAATCAACAAAAAAAAATCTACTAATTATGCAGACTTCCAAGAGAAAAAAAAAAGGTTTTAGTTTTCAATTAAATTTGTAAGCACAGGTATATTATTTTAAGGAAGTGTATATTTTCTGAAAACAAACAAAAAAACCTGAACGCACCATAGTCTAAGCTGAAATCAAATTTGACATCACAGATAGATATTAATAAGGTTTTTTAACCTAGCCCTGCTCAACATTCTGTGCAACAGATGAGAGTTTTTGGCACCTCTTCCATGTGGGGATAAATTGGTACATCTTTATAGCACTTTCCCAGGGCAGCTTCTCAAACAGATTTCAGCATCCATGGCCACATACCCAACCACTCGCACCTGCTGTTTGTAAATCTTCCAGTCTTGATTGCTCCCAAATTACCAATGCCAATATTTTTTCACAAATGTACCCAGTCCTTTTAACAGCTTCTTGCCCTCAAGTCTTTACCTGCATATGCAAAACATTAATTCTGTAGATTTCTAGAAAAGAGCAGACAGTTAATGGATATTTTAAAATTGAGCATGGATCTGTAAGTCTATCATTTTAGCCCGCTGCCGTTAAATCTGCATTGCCTCAGCAAGAAACACACCCTCAAAAATCCTACAGGACCGTGGATCATATATGGTAGAACCAAAATTGTCCTTGCAGTAGGAAAATAGTCTTAGTTCTTTAAATCTTCTTTTAATACATGATATTCGTTAAATGATCTTTTTTTCAAAATAATCAATTTTATCTTCCTCTTGTATTAACATGATAGTTAAATCACTCCAGTGATTTCCATGCAGCTGTTTTCAATTTATTCCAATAGAAGCGAAAAGACAACTAGGTTTTCATCCTGCACTTATTTCCACATACAAGGGCATTTTTTCCACATATTCCTCACTCCTGAAAGCCAGTACAATCCTGACCATATCAGATGTTAGTCTAACGTGCAACTTTTTTCCAAAATGAGACGAATCAGCAAGAATCAGTATAAACTGGGATAGATTTGGCGTTAGCAGCATGCATCTGTTACATTACACTCGATACTGCAACACCACAAAACACATTTCAGTCATTAATGAATCCTGCAATATATACACATGGTCTAAACCAGAGTTGATCCATAAAGTTTTGCTCCCAATGGAAATATTTGGGGTTGAGTAAAGGTGAGAGTCAGTCACTTCTAAGCCCTCAAACTGGACAATTAATTCCAGTCTGCCCCCGGTGATGTTTGGCTGCAAGCAGCGGTGGCTTCTCAAGTACATGTGCAATTGTCTGTATTGATCTCCAAACTGCCCAGAGCCTTTTTAGTGCATTTAATAGAAGTTAAACTTTTTGCTGAGTAAATCCAAATGGATGTTTTGTAAATTTTCAATGTGCAAAGAAAACCCTTAAGATCTTTTTGATTTGTAGTAGCTAAACTTTTGGGGTTTATTTACTGACAATGTTGGAACTTATTAGGAGACAAATTATTTCTGAAATTAATAGAAAACTGACAGCCAAGCTTGTTTCACTCCTGAAGGACTTTTACAATGTACAAGCCCAACAGAAATGTTTCCACAGGTTTCTGTGTTAATTAAAAAAGAAACATAACAGTGGAGGCATTTTAAATATAAACTAACAATCTGCTCTGGTGATTGCATCTCTGTGATGCTGCATAAAACCTAAAATTGAAACTGAGCAGAAAATGACTATAGAGGCAAAAATGAAACTCGCTAGCACCTCATTAACTGAGGAAATTGCAGAGTGGTCAAACAATACGAATACTGACGAATGAAAACTTTTTTTTATCTTGACTTCTAATCTTCTAAGGTTATTTTAAGTAACAAAGTAAGTACCTTTGTTTTATTATTACTTTTAAATACAGAGACAAATTATTTGCTGGATCAGCTCTGTAGTATACGAGCAGCTCCATGATTTTTACCGCAGCCAGATCCCTTTAGCTTCCTTATTCATAGGGAAATTCTGCCCTCATTTTGACAGCCCCCAGCACCTCTCTAGCCTGAAATTATATGTTTTGTTTTGTGGGATTCAGTCTAGGTCATGGTTCAAGCAATAAACTATTTACAGATCAAGAAACTGAATGTGAGAAATCTAAGGTCCAAAGTTGCTTTCAGAGCTCACTAGATGATGCATCAAAAGCACTTCCCAGATAGATGTCTGAATTTCCTGAGATCTTCACTTTATTGGAGACTGTTCCTATTAGCTCCTTTAGGAAGTCTGTCACTTCTAGGCAAAAGTGCAGCAGAAGCATTCCCCTACTTAACTTTTTATTCCTAAACCCTTTTTGAAACCTGGGTTGCCACCTTTGAGCTCCAGAAGCTGGAAAGTGCCACTGCAGGTAGCTGCCACACCTCATGAAGAGAGTCACAGCACTTGGAAGGGCACCGAGGACCAGTCCAGAGGAGAGTGGCTATTCAAGGTCACTGTCTGTGACTTCTTCTCCTGACTGGATGGGATCAGAGAACATATTAAAGGCCTCTCCCAGCTGAGATGATGGATATCTGGTTTAGTAACTGAGGAATTTCAAGCTAACCACTAGGCAGTTGGGTACTACAGAAACCATACCGCACATCAGTGACCTTTCAAGCCGCCAGGCTCCCTCTTCCAAGCAAGTCTGTTGTGAATCTGGCAGAAACCCACTCATGTTGGGATGCTGGATGCTGTCTGGTCACCTTTGGACCAAGGCACAGTCCGAGGACAGGGCCTGCTGCACTGATGGATGAGGGCAGGTGAAGTGCACCTCTGTGCATCTGCTGCCTCTTCTGGGGTACGTAGTCCTGTGAAAGGCTGCAGGAGTGCACAGAACCATCTCTGAAGCAAGGTTTATACACAGAGAGAATATCTTTTATTAGATCAACTGGTATAGCTGGAAAAAAACAATGAGTTTTTTCAGGCTGAAAGCTTGTCTGTTTCTTCCAGCTATATCTGTTGGCCCAATAAAAGATATTCTCTCCCTGCAAACCTTGCCTTCCTTATGTACTTCAGACAATCATGACTACAGAAATCCTACCACTGCTTATTGGAACCCCTCCAAAATGGCTCAGGGTCCTTCCTCTCAGATCAAAGACAGATGGTCACTACGGATCATTTTTTCTTCCACCTCCACAGTCCCTTCGGGTCCATTTCTCCTTCCTACCCAAGCTGCTGGTATTAGTGATTAAACCACACAGCATGAAATGCAGATGACTCCAAGGTGTATTATCTTCCCCATAAGTAAAATAAATAGCATCGTTCCCAGCTTTTTCAACACAGGCCTGCAGAAACAGGGAAACACATCGAAGACCCTTCTTCGTTTAACACTTCAGGTCTTCTACCAACATTTTAAACCCACATGATCTCCCAGTCCACCTCCGCAACAGGCAGCCTTGCCTTCTTGTCCCCGAGCCATTCCTCCCCTTCACTGCTCTCTCCCTTCTGCCAGGCTTGAGCAGCAGGGCAATGCACAAGATTGAGAACTGACCTGGATTTAAAAATATGCATTTCATGTATCTTAGTACCACTGAATACCAAAATAATGAAGTCAGGGAAAGTGTAATCTATATCCTTGGTCAAACAATACAAATACTGACGAATGGAAACAATTTTTTTTTTAATCTTGACTTTTAATCTTCTAAGGTTGTTTTAAGTAACAAAGTAAGCACCTTTGTTTTATTATTACTTTTAATGGGACTGCATCCCATCTCATCAAACATGTCTGCCTACCGTGGTTCAGGCATCCACGATGTCAGTATTTGACTGTGACGACTGGTTGTGCTTAGATATCAAGCCATATAACTAGAAGAAGCTTTGGTGCTTGCAAAAAGAAGCTGCTTACTTATCGTTACCTGTCTGGGATCATTGGACACGTCAAAGACTCCTTGTAAAGTTTGAGGGCAGTGCCATTTTCCTGTCCTCTGCTCAAGTTGTCACGGTACTGGTCGTAGCCACTCAAGAGACCTCAGTGTAACCTCCAGGCTAACTGCCCTGCCCCTGCACAACGACACCGCTGACTGGCAGTGGGATGCTCACGGGACACAACGCTTACACACTACAGCCACCACTCACATATTCATTAGAAGTGCAGGTCTACCAGCACTCAGAGCTGAATACAACACATCCCTGTAACTGCCTTTTGTTCCAGGAAATCACAATTCATGCCTTACCTGCTACAGTACACTCAGGTACATATGCATGCACATGCACAGACTATGGGATGGAAAAAAAAAAAAGACGTTATTTCATTTTTAATACCTTAGCAGAAGCTCACACGCTTTATTCATGAGGTCATACACACATTCATGTGGTAGATTGATCAATCAACAGATCAATAACTCAACTGATCATCTGTCACCTTTAATTCTTTCAGGATTATCTCTCTTAAGACAAAAGAAAGACATCTCAAATACCTGATACAAAAAACTAAACAGATGTATCAGCTGTTACTCTGGATTACACGAGTTTTAATGATCGCAAGATCCTTATAAGCCTCTACCTGTGTCCTGCATCTTCAACATTTGTAGCAGCATATTCACTTTCCATTCGGAAATAGATGCATTCTCAACACAAACACCAAGGATTTGAATGAAGCCACATTTGAGGTCTGCAAAAGACACTCAACTTGTGCATCATCATTTTTATTGCAGTTTCTGTGGAAAACCGAGCTCCTTAGCTGGGTTACTTGACCAGAAAGCAATCATCAAACATTGATGTTTCCTAAACTACCTCACATCTCTCCAACATGACTCAGGCCAGCAATTACAGAGTCTGGATTCTCAGGTCCTTCTCCCCTTTCTGTAATCAATTGCCAGATATCTTTGGAAAAAGAAAAAAAACCAAACCATTCAGCCGTATTCTGTCTCAGTTTCAGCTGCAGAATGAGTGTGTTAAAACATACTCTGCACAGCAGGCATCACTACCCAGTGTCTGTGAAATGTAGGATGCAGCAACCTGCGTAGGAAAACCTCGCCTGGCTCAGAACAGGAAAAGAACCAGGGACCCGCAAGCACTGAAAGCATTAATCCTTCTGATTTCAGAAAGGTGAGAGGTTTCCTATACTGGCACCTTACCCAAAGTAGGCACAAAGAGAGGGTGCACCTCACACGTGCAGTCCATAGATCACCTTGGCACAGAAAATCCAAAGCTCCTACACTCTTCTGTGTCTATATTACTATCCACAGCCCTGTACAGTGATGCAGAAGCAGAGGCACAACCTGAAGATGCTTTTCCAAAGGCAAGTCATGGTCTGGAGAAGCTCACGGATTCAGTGGGCAGGAGGATCTGCAGCAGAGCAGGGAGGCACAGCGGTAGGAGCTGTGCCACAACCAGCGGCACGAGATCCTTAATGCCCAGTGACAGGAGAGCACTCGGGGCAGGGGCTGGCAGTCCTCCAATGCTGGAAGAAAATCGAAACATGGAGAACTGATGGCAGGTCCATCCATCATCTCTGGATTTCTGATCACCGCGTTCAGAGCGGAGGGCTCATGGTGAGGCAAACCACGTTTCAACTGGGAACATTCAAAGACAAGGCTCCTCACTACAGGAACTCCTGCTTCTTTTGGGAGGGATCGCACCCTGACATGAAGATCAGGGAGGTGAGACACTGCAGGAAGGAGTTAAAGCAGTGTGGTTTGTTTCTAGGAAATGTGTGTAAAGAACAGACGGAGGAGTAACAATAGCAAGGGAATCCTGTCCAATAAAACTTTCCTGCTCCTGCCAAAACAGCCATAGGTTGTGTTTTTCAGGAATTAATTTAGTCTGAATAAAGTTAATGCAGAACTGGCCAGATTCTCTGGACAGAGCAATTCAGCTCCCCCGACTTCTGGGGAGCCAAAGCGTAGCACCGGGCACACCCAAAGTGCCAGACATCGATCACTGCTAACATAACACATCGCTGCTCGCTGCAGTAAAGGCCTTAGTGCTGCTTCAAGACCCACCCAGATACAGTACATTTATCTTTCCTGCTCTTCAGTTATTTCTTCTCTGCCTCCCTGAAACTGTGGTGCAGTTTTGTTAAACAATTGCTGTAGCAATGTACCTTACTTTTACTTCTGGAAAAAGTTACACTTTTTTTTTTTTCATTTATCTTACAACACATACAGATACACGGAGTGTATACAATCAGTTTGCAAACTGTCGTGTGACCCAGTGGGCTGAAAGGTGCTCTATGAGTATCATAAATCATTCTTTATCTGCCTTGGCTCTTTTTATAAATAGCACATCGAGGCTTTGTATGTCTTAAACGCTTTGGACCATTTCTTTTGTCTAGGGGAAAAAACATTGATAAGGATTTGTTTATTCAGAGGGAGAGAAAGACAAGTATTAATATTTTTGTGCTGCTGCTGAAAACACAGTCCCAACAGGGGCTGAATTTCCAACGTTTTGTATAAAAGCCATCGACAACCCTTTTCACTAGGCTACCCAGGATGTTGTTTAAAGCTTAACGCACACAAGAAATTTCATGTAAATTAGCCACCTGAGGGTACCAACACGGACCCATGATTGTAATAGAAACATATTGACATTGGCATCAAAAAGGCTAATTAACTGCTTCCTTTCTGCCAGTTGCACACTAGATCCACGCTGCTGCTCAGCATCTTCTGGGCTGCTGCAGATACGCCGGCAAATGCTCTCCTTCCATGGAGCTCAGCACAACAGCTGCTTCACAGGGCTGCGCAGAGGCATGGGGAACAGCAGTACGAGGGGATGAGAGCTCCGCAAGCAAAGGGTTTGAGGGTTCACAGCCCATCCCCTTCCTTCATGTGGAGCAAAGCTCTCCTCGTGCATGCACCATTTCTGGAAAATCTTCGCTTCGTATGTTTTTCTTCCTCAGTACAAAGAGCCACTGAAATGCCGTAGTCCTATGCAGCGTGTTTGGGGTTGATAAGAATGACAACGTGCAAGGAATTCAGTCCTTCATTTCACACAGAGGAAAACAGACTTTGTGGCATATTCCCACTGAAAGACAACCCCCAACAGGATGCGACCTCACAGCTTCTTGAGGTTAAAGTCAGACAATTCACCCGGGGAGTTGCACACTGATTAGAGAATCTTAAGGCGTTAAGCAAAAACCCGCATACTTTCATGAATGCAACTGAAATAAACCGTGAATTACCGGAGTAATTCTCATGTGGTACAGAGCTTGATTGCCTTGTTCCTTGTATAGTGATTTGCACCCACACCGTGCAAGTGTCAAGCAGGTGTAAAATGCCTGCACTGGAGGAACAGGGAGAGCTGATTTAAGAGCATTTCATACACATTGCCCTGAACTTAACAGGTATGAAAGTGTCCTACAAGGAAAATTGGAAAGAATTCAGTGCCCAGAACTCAAAAAAAAAAATGTCTCTTGTAGATTTTTGGCCTTTCATATTTGCAAGTGTCTTGATGTTAATGCTTATTCTTACAATGCACTGGATATAAGTCTGTACCACAACCCTGTGCTAAGTCCCGGAGGGATCTGGAAAACCACTTCTAGGTTTTCGTGGTCAGCCCCATTTTTTCAGATCATAATCTTTTCGTTCTTTTCAACTCGCTTGTTTTCTCTGTTACCCACAGCAGAAGGGGAGCTCACCCGCAGCATTTTCCTTGTAGCCGTTCTGCCTCCACAACAGCACCTCACACAAAGAAAACCTTTACCTAGGGGACGTAAGAACGAGTGACTGCACAGGTCAGGTGAAGGGGAACGAGACAGTCAGCCTTTAATCTGAGGTCACCAGGAAGAATCCAGATCATCTCAATACAACATGAAAGTAGAATGAAAGTTGTTCCACTTTGATGACTTTTTGGTCAACTGTGAGAAAGGAGTTAGCAGTTTCGCAACAGACTGAGCTCCTTGTCACAGAAAATAAACAAGTAAAATACATAAATAGAAAACAGCACAATCATCTGACACTGCTGCTACCACCCAATAATGAAGTCAGGCCTGAAACCCAAACTAGCTTCTCACCTTCTGCCTCCTAGGTAGGTGCTCTGATGGGAGGCAGAAACATGCGTTTCCGCTGCCTGTGCTGCTCTTGTTCTGAATAAAAGCACGGGACTCAGTGTGTAGGGATGTAAAGCCCGCATTAAAAACACCACAAAATAGGGAAGAGAAGAAGAAGGGCAATGCAGGGTACCAGAAAGAGATTCCCTGTTCACTCCTCACACGGTTGCAGCACAAGGAGGAACAGAGCATGCTTCCCTGCAACCTCAGCACCTGCGTCCTGAGCATGTTCTCGCTCCTATATACACTTGTAGGGTAAAGCTCTTACGTGTCAGAGAGCATCAGAAGCAAAAAGAGTAATTTATAAGCAGCCAGCACCCTTACAAAGCTAGCTCATTTTACACTTTTTATGTTCTCCAAACTCATCTTAGAGATAACACTTTCCCCTCTGGCTAGAAATTAAAACATCTTTTTTTTTTTCTCTCTCTCTCTTTTATTCCACTGGGTTTGAAAAAAAGCATCACAAGGAAGATGGATGCTGTGGCAAATACACATTGAAAATGTTAAGAGTTAACAAAAACACTGGCTAGGAACAGAAGATGAGGTAAAGGGCAATGACCTCCTTTTCGCTCCTGAAAATGTAGAACAAAGGTTAGCTGTTCCACTAACCCCGCTCGCTGTTATTGTTTGACTCCTCATGGCCCAAAGAAGGCCTGAAAGCAAAAATATTGCCTCGAATCTCATGGCCTCTTTGAGGTATGCGTTCTTTGAGAACCTCTGCCTTTCATCAGACACAAAGCAGCCGATGAATGAAGCCAGCTCTCCCCACAGAAACCAGAAATGCACACACACAGACACACGCACACACACGAATAGGGCTCGGGGTGCTCGGAGCACTCCAGCAGCCACCAGCAACAATTAGGCGATTTATTGTCCTGTTACATCCCTCCACATTAACCACCAGCTGGACTGCACTGAAGAATAGGGCCAGTTCTTATGCCATTTGCCATCAGTGACTAAAATTCAGATAAAACAGGTCAGAAAAATAACACTGGAAAGCATACCAATACATCGCTACCCTACAAAACTGCAGCCGATTGTAAAATAGAGGAGGAAACACGTCTCTCACATCCCGTCTCCCCTAGGCCTCCAGACTCATTCAGGCTGACGTGGCAGCTCCTGTGCTGAACAAGGGGATTGTTTCCTTATTTTATTAACAACAGCAGCGAAGATCTGCTTCCTCTGTCTCAGAGCTCTGCTTGACATGGGAGACTCGCTTTCAAACTGCACTTTTTGTTTGAGAGGCTGGCTTGCCTCTTTTCTTCTCAGATCTCTGTCTTTAAATGAAATTATAAGGCCAGCAGGACTGGACTGAAAAAGAACCATTAAACCTTGATAATTTTCTGCTAGAAGAAACACTTTAAGCCGAAATGACAGTCAGATCAGGAAAAAAACATCTACTTTGATAAGCTGGTAATTAAACAGCAAGCAAGCTGGTGAGGCAATGGGATCAGTGAACCGTGCTGACCAAGATGTTACTGTCAAGGGGGACAGCAAGTTTTAAAGGTACATTTTGCTCATCATCTACTCAACAGAAAGACAGAAGATGCCACAGATACCCTACTGCAGAGGTCATGTGCAGAAAACCAGCAAGGGTCCTGTTCTTATAAGAGAACCAAAACACAGGGAACATGCCAAAGGAAAGAGCAAACTGAAGCAGAGAAATGCTTTTGCTATTTTACTGATTTTGTCAC
This sequence comes from Cygnus olor, assembly GCF_009769625.2. NCBI lineage: Eukaryota > Metazoa > Chordata > Aves > Anseriformes > Anatidae > Cygnus > Cygnus olor. The sequence goes on along the minus strand of NC_049169.1, from coordinate 61,507,081 downwards.
GTGGCTTGTGATGTGTGAGCTGAAGGAAAACTGACCTGGAGTCCCTCAGACAGTGTGCTGTTTCAACTGCCCTGGGGTACACCAGCTGGAGTGACCACGAAGCTGAAGATTTGGGAACAGAAGGGTTACATTGGATGCTCTGTGAGGCCTAGACCTGGCCCTGGAGGCCTAGGAGACTTGTGGCATGTGCCACAGGAGTCACAAACCTAGCCAGAAGAAAGGGGATTAAAATCAGGTCAGCTCAGCCCATGGAAACCTAGCAGAAGAGAGGTGGGAGAGTCAGTAAAGCTCAGGTCTGCAATAACAACATCCTCTCCTTAATTTAGGTGGTAAGCTTTGCAGATCTCTCCCATCCTACGACATTGGCCAATGCTGCTGAAGCCTTTGCTGCCACCCCCTCTCCCTCCTTTAGCCATTTTTTCTCTTACTCTGCATGTCCAGCCCTCAGATACTTGACATGGGAGTCGCTCGTCAGCATGCACACCAAAGGTTCCCCTTTCCTGGAAGGTCAGAGTGAAAACCAGATGTGGGGGAAATGCACCTGGCCTTACCAGTTTGGTATGTGGCTACCCAGACATCTCTGTAATCACCTGTCAGACAGATGGAGAAGTCAGCACCTTTAGCAAAAAAAGACAAATTTTAATGGCACAAGCTAAAAAACAAAATAATTCTGTTCCCTATAACAATATTAGTGCTTATAAATTCTATGTATGTAACGAAGACCACCACAACTGGTCTATCTCCTGCTTAATACAAGACACGCAGAGTCCAGAATAGGTTTTCCAAAAAGCCCAAATGATAGAAAAGTACACAAATCCACTGAAATCACTAACAATATTAAGCAATGACCACTGACATCACTGGAAATTTGTAACACCACCAATGAATACCAGATTAGACTCTTGTAAAGTTTTGTGAATTATTCAAAGTAAATGATTCATTTAGAGGCTGATACTGGTTCTGGTTTGCTTTTGTTTGTTGTGAACAGACTAACTCCTAAAACCACGTCTCCTCTTTAACACTGACAAACAAAGGTTAAGTGCCAACAAATCAAACCTATGAAGTGCTTTTTAAATGCCTTTCCTGGACAATTGTCTTCCTCCTGTGATTGATGACTTTATTCTCCATGGAACTGCCACAGTTCTCTGAACAAGATGAACAGAATTGCTAAGGAGAAGCAAGAAGCATTTTAAAGACAGTGGTTGGAGAGAATGAGAACTATGTCACTCCAGAAGTCTGTCTACTGACAAGTTGTATTGTCTTTCAACAGAAAATAATTTCCATCAATGGGTACCAAAATCATACTTACAAGAAACACAGTGCGTAAAGCATGGAAGAGAAATAAATACAAACCAAAGAGAAATTTGCCAAAACTTTTCTGAAATTTTTTTACTAACATTCAACTGCTTCTGCTCATAAATTAGTGGCAGTACAACTCCCAGAGCAATTCAAAAAAGAACAAAATATTTTGAAGGGTATCTTTAAAAGGTACCATAATCATATGCAATATGTATTTATGGAATGAGCATTTTAGAATCTGAATATTAACGTGGCATATTTGAGTCCTATCATTTTAGGTTACACCAAATTACTATAATAGCCAGCATGACCAGTCACTGGAACAGCAGGGCATTAAGCAGCACCCACCCAGGTGTAGTGGTCTTTCAGCTAGGGTTCAAGATTGTAGACAGAATGACAGACCAGAGACAGTGTCTGAAAAGAAAATTACTGACAGAGGTAGGGACAAGAAGGAAAATGAAAATAAAACCAAGCTGTCACTGTTCTTAGTTATTACCACAGGCATGAATGACATTCAGTTCCTCCTCCTTTATGGTTTGCCATCTCTGGTCAGGTCACTGGTTTTTTGAACCTTGAACCCCACTGCTGACAGACGCTTCAGGAAAAGCTAATGGCGAACATGGTCAGCCAAATAATAAACTAGGGTTTGGAACGGGTGTAACAGGACATCCGTACTGACTTCTGAACATGACCACATTAAAGGTCACGTGTAGAACAATTTCATCTTAGAGTCTTCTAACATGCGTAGGTCAAATTCAGATATTGAAAAAGATCTCAGTGGAAAATGAAGATGGGTCTATGCACCTTTCGTTTCCATTGTTAGCATCAGTGCTCCTTTAACTTTAATTCCCACACATACACTGTCACTTGTATGTTTTGCTAGAATATTTCATCAGGTCTGGAATAATCATACTTCTGACTAAGCACGGGAGCCAGCCAGTACCCATCTGTATTGCCTCCATAGCTTTTGTTTTCCCTCTGTAGCTACACAGTGGGGCAACAGTCTCATGAGTTCCCTCTTAACATACTGTTAAAAAGTCAAATGCTTTTTCAGAGCTTTTATAAAACCTATCATATCCCAGGACGTTAGTCTGACTTACACCAAATGTAGTGCAAAGCATGTGGCAGAGGCTGCTGGAGGATCATAGGAAAGAAAAGGAACCACTGATTGGTCACAGATTTAAAAAATAAATTCATTAAAAATAAAAAAGAAATAGCTGGAAGCTTCTAAGCTACAAGGTTAAGACCAGGTTTCATGCTCTTCCAAGTGCACAGGCTTTTGAATCTGTAAAATGTAGCTTCAAATTCATAATCTAAACTTCTCCTCTAAAGCTTCCAAGGACTTTGAGCTTTCAGGTTTGTATCCAGGTGTATGGACTTCAAAACTGGTAGAAGCTTCCCTGTCTCTTTGAATAGTCTGCAACATTAACAGCCAATAATATTTTCAGTATCGCTACTAGAGTTTCTTCCAGAGCAGGGAGCATCTCTTACTCCCAGCTCTCAGATGAGCCACAGACCTTCTTGTGTGTTGGCTGCTAAACACTGGAATTATCCTGTGGGCTTCTCCCCACCTTCTCTTTTCTGTACTCCCCCTGTGCATCTGCACAGAAGACAGGATGTATATTTTGCAGTGTGGTGTTGTAGCACATGGCTCAGCACACAGCATGCACACTCTCTAGCCTGGTTGTCAGCATTCCCAGCACCGGGACAGAGCTAAACAGCTCTCAGGATAGGGCTCATTAGGCTCCACTGAATAGCCAAGAGGAGCAATAGATTTCATATGTGAAAACATTCACCAGGTGGAAAATACTCATCGCTGGATTTGAGCAAGTACACATTGTTCTTAAAATACGTCCTAGTACCTATATATATAAAAAAAAAATGTACAAAACGACATCTGAATTTATTCTCTGTAGCTTCATCTTCGCTGCAGGGAAGGTGCATTCTGCAGCACACCCCGAAGTCCTGGGCTCCTCCTAAGTGAGAAACCCACTGCAGCCTTGTCCTTCCCATCTGCCTGGGTCTACTCCAAAAGGAATCAGGAACGAGCTGGGGGGTGACATCTGCTCAGGCCCTACCACAATGGGCAGCTGTGGCTCCGCCAAAGCACCCCCTGCAAACAGCTATGAAGTGTTCCCAGATCCCACTGCTTAGATATATGGGACCAAATTTTGTTCCTTTTCTATGCAGCTTTTCATCTGTGTTCAAAAGGCACGAAAGTGGCCATTCCAAACAACACATCTTGACTCCTAAAATGCACAATGAAGCACTTGAATCCACTGAGTATGTTGGAAGGTGTACGTGGAAAACAAAGGTGATTACCAGGCATTAGGATGCACTGAGGCTGTGCAACTGTCAGAGCTGCTTCATGACATAAAGCTACTGCAATTTCTTGATTCATAAAGAGGAGTTTTCTGGTACTTACGCTAAATTTAAGAATCTTTCTTACCCCACTGAGTAAATTTGCATAACAGAACTAACTTATTAAAGGCAGAATGGGTCCTACAGATTTTATATGTGGTTACCATTAAACCTTCTCAGGAGTGCTTTAGCACGAAGCACACATCCTTTTCTAAGCCTTGAGGCTGTTGAGCCAAATCTCCAGTCACTGCCAGTACGAGCACTAGGACAAACACCAACAGACAGCAGGAGGAGAGTTGCAGGAATCTCCTCAGGGGATCTTGAGGATCTCGATCTAGGTCTTCTCAGGGGATCTAGAGGATCTAAAGAGGTCTTTGAAAACAAAAGCAAACAAACAAACAAAGAAAACAACACAAATGTTTGCCTGGACAGCCCGTGTTTGTATGGTAAGGCAGAGGTTAGGAGGTTCATGCTGGAAGCGCCTGCACCTGCGGGACCTGCAGCTGCACCACCTGGGGCCCAAGGAATTTGCCTTCAGACAGAGCTCTGCCCAAACAGAGGTAGAGCAGAGAGTGAGCTGTGACAGGGAGGGATAAATAACAGCTTGGAGACAGTCTGAGAGAACCCCTGAGAGTGTCAGGTCAAGAAAGGAAATCAGTGAGGAGACCGACTGTGAAGTGACGAAAGCCGCCGTGCCAGAGGCCATGTCCTCGGCGCCTTCCACAGCAGCTCAGCAGAGGCAGCACCGCAGGTGCCCAGGCAGAGAGGGCACCCTCTGGAGAGGGAGAGGGGCTGCAGGAGAGGGACCCGTCGCTGCCTGGCCCTCCTCGCTGCCGTCTTCATCAGCCCAAGCGAAGGGGATGGCGCCAGGGCTGCAGCCAGCCCTCTGCCACCGGCGCTTAGCGCAGCACTGCGTTCCCAGAGGAGCCCTTGCACTGCTGCTGCCGGCGTGGGGACGAGCCTGCGAGGCGATTACTGAGACAGGGAAAGCCGTTTTTTATACTGACACCGTCTCTCCTTTGGGCTTTCTGTCTTTTTATTGCTGATGCCTGCCCTTGCTGAGGCTAAAAGTCCCATGTTCATATGACAGTGGTTTCATTTCAGGATTTATTAAGCATGTTTAAATATTAAATAGTCAATAAATGCCAAAACAAGACAAATATTCAGTTAAAATGTAAAAAAGAGTCTTCAAGACAGCAAAAGCGAATGATATATGAGCTCCCTCTCAGGGGAGTATGCTGGCCTATCTATACTGCTGGCTATCGCACCAGTACAGATGCCCTGTCCCAGAAGAGCTGTTTCAGCTTCTCTTGGCAATTTAGGACTCTTTTTTATTTATTTTTTACTGTAGCCATGGGTTTATCTTTGTTTCAGAAAGCGAGAAAGGCCCAGGTTTTGTCCTACCACCACCAGCTCCAGTCGTGACTGCAGCACAGCACGAGAGTTCTGGCTCCGCAGCCTGCCTGCAGGCTGTGCTCTGCCTCTGCCACCTCGCCACGGATGCGGTCGATACCACGCATCATTGAAAACCCCACAGCTGATGTGAAAGGGTTGCTGAGCACAACACTCGCTGCTGAAAGAAAAAACAACACTTTCCAAATTGCTCTGCCTGTGGTGTTCAAGGTACCATGGTGCCCGCTCTACACTGTTGTACTCCTATTGACGTGGCAAAGCTATGAGCCTCTTTAAACTACAGCTGTGACTGTTCATGCCATACTTGCTGCAGTTTCCTTGGGAAGGTCCAGGAGCCTACAAAGGACAGGCACTGTACAGAAAATGGTGTCATGTCAGAGAAAAGCCCTGCTAGTAAGGCAGAGGAATACGGTCATCAGGTGGCCTGAACAAAGAGCTGGAGACCCACGGTGAGATTCTGGTCACAGCTGCAATTAGGACCTAACACCGGGGTGAGGAGAGGAAAAACACATTCAGGGGCTGATTGAAACCCCAACGGATTAAACTCAGGCTCAGGCTCTTGCTTTACAATCCTCGCAGGCTTGATTTCCAAACTGGCCAGATCTGTGTGATTTTGCATCACTATGCAGCATAATGTGTGAGTCGGAAGGTGTGCAGAAGCTTCCTAGAGGTTTTCTCTAAAGTGTCCAAAAAGCACTGTGCATTTAAAGTCGCATTTTCTAAATCATAAACAAATAAATACATAAGACTTCCTGATTTACATTCAAGTTGTTTTTTTTCTGTTTGTTTGTTTGTTTTTTTAATGTGAAGGTCACCTTGAAAGCTGCAGTGTGAAGTGTTAACTCATTTTATCTTTAGTATCACAGTTCTGCCTCTGCCTACGGTAGCAAAAGACCCTCACACATGAAAAACTCATTTTCAACTCTTGAGTAAAATCAACCTGTCACAGATTTTGAATACGCTGCAATGATCAAAGAGCACCTGCATGGCCATATCGAAGAGCTGGCTGGGTAGAAAAGTGCAAGATCACACGGCACGTCGCATAGTTCTGAAACAACTTTGGAGAGGAAATATGGTTTTGGAGATAACGGTGGTGGCCCTGGAGTTCGGGAGACCTGGATTCTATTTCTGGCTCTGCCATTGACGTGCTGAATAACTAAAGACAAATGACTCCAACACATCTGCCAAGTTTCACAAAGCGAGGGTGAGATTCCCACTCTCCCATCCCGCCTCAAGCTGTCCCTTCAAGCTCCTGCACCCCACGAGTTTGCAGCACAGCCCTGGCCCCCTTCAGCCTCCTGACCCCTTATACAGACTGCACTTATCAGTCCCTCCTGGTGTGCCTGCTGCATCTGGGGTACAGCTCCCAGAGCAGGAGGGGGGTCAGTGCTGCTGGGAGCCCTGCTATGAGACACGTTTACCAAGAGACACCTACCACGTCTCTCCGTGTCTCATGATGTGTCCAGAAGGGCTTCCTTCATGTGACACAGCTCATGGACTACATCGGCTGTGGACACGACGTTCACCTGTGTGTATCTCACAGATGCTGAGATGTGGGAAGTCAAGTCACTGCCACTTGTGGCCTCTATTTGTCCTTCTACTACTTGCACTGACATACAAAATTACTTGGTATGAGGGTATCGTTTCCCACTGCCTACATGCCACAAAGAGGCTCCAGTTCTGAGGACCTGAGTCCTCTGACTTCGTGACCACAGCTTTGTTTTCCTGCCCGGTAGATCCTCCCTCCCCAAAAGCACCTCTGTAACCACTGAGGCACAACACTGGGCTCCCAGTTCCCAGGGCTGGCACTGACAGCTGGATGACTTTTTAAAATTATTATATTGCCATCCTAGGTCCACATATCTTCAAAATGCGAATACATTAAAGGAAGGGAACTCTGTAATCTTCAGCTGAAAAAATGCTACATGTGAACCAGCTATTATTATCACTATTGCTAAATGTTATACATATTTCATTAGTTACTCCAGCAGAGGAAAATATATACTACAAGTAGGAGTCACTAGGGGATTCTCTGCCCAGCCTGATGTCAGCACCGTCTCTGTAAACGGACTGCCTGCAGCACATTGATTTTTGTTTACTTTTCACAATGGAGAGGTGGAGCTTTAATGGATCAGTTCCTTGATTTTTCCACAAAAAGGTGTTAGGAGAGAACACAACTACCTGTACTATTTAAATTAGGCTTCTGTGAAAAAATTCATTGATGTTACTCTGCTTTTGTCATTAATTGAAATCAGCAGAATTCTTGGTGGGAGAGAGGGGATGGAGATTATTCCTTCCGCTGGGGGAAGAAAGAGTCTACAGTAACTAGAAGGATGACTGGTCCCTTCTGAAAGGGATTTTAGCCACTGCTTGCGTGTTATAGTGAAAAGAGTGATATGTCTGCTTCTTAAAAAAACACTTCAGTTTAAGTTACTTTATGCAAAGTGTCTTTCCCCAGTTTTTGGATGGTATCGAAAGAGAGGAAAAGGTGTTGCACCAGGTCATCTGTGCTGTGAGTGGCAAATATGCAGGGGGAGAGAAGGGATAACAGAATGTACCCCGGGGAGAAAATCTCAAGGACAACCTCAATCATTAGTGGAGAAACCCTCTTAGGCTTCTCCCAGAAGTACGTTTGTGCTATATGTAGTGACTGAAATGCCAGAGAAGGAAAGGACATCACTGAATGGCCACCGCACTAACACACAGCGAGCCTGAAAAGTCTGAAAACTACCTGATGAAGAGCCAGAAAAGGGAAAATGAAGGGAGTGAGACATGTGACAGAACATCTGGGTCCAAGAGACACGAGTTCAGCACCGCACAGGAAGCCTGTTCCAGGGGCACGAGTTATTCCCCGGGCAGTGCCCTGAGCACGCAGGAAATGCAGGTTGTCTCCGGGTCTCACCCAGCAGGGAGGAAGAGGTGGAGAGCCGAGACAGGCAACAAGTTCACTTGCCTCTGTCCAAGAATGTCTGTATCCAGGAGACAAAGAAACTGTGTTTTCTTCCCTTTTAATGAAGAACACAACTTCAAGCAACAGCTCAGAGGCAAATGCCTTGACAGGAAAAGGCCAAATCCCTGTAATTGAGAGACGGGATCAATCACTCACGTAGGCTCCTCTTAAAAACCTTGTTGTGTTATTCATCTCGGAAAGGAGAGTAGCTTTTACCACAGTTTTTACCATAATAGGTTTTAAATAACCCTCGGCATTTGGAAATTCTGAAACATGTAGTTCCTCCACCCTGCCTTTGAAACAAAGTCCACAACAGGACTGAATAGAGCTCATTCCTCCTTCGTTCATGGGGAAGCAAATACCAAGAAAACACCCACTGCAGCCCAAGCCGTCTACCCCAAGCCCACGTGCGCCCTTTGGGAGGACTGTGCAGCCCCTGCTCGGGCTGGTGCGTGTCAGCAAGGATCCAGCAGCCCTCCTCAGCCAGGTACCACCGCGTACCAGAGGATCACACTGATCAACAGGAGAACCCCATCCCTGCTTCACCCCAGCCCCACAGCTCACAGCTCGGTGCCAGCACAGCAGTGCTCTCCGCAGCCTTCGTTTCGGCATACATCCTCAGTGTTTAACTACTTTCTGGTTCATGATCTGCTTCTGTAACGCTACCAATCCACCCTTACTGCAAACTGGTCTCAGCGGACCCTGAGATTTATCTGGGGAAGCTTCTGGCTGCTCGGTGCAAGAATCTTAAACTCTGACCTTGGGAAGGCCAGGAGGTGCGGCGTTAGCTCTGCCAGTATTTCAGCTCACGAGCATAACAGAGGCTACAGCCTTCCGCTGGGGAGCACAGCCACAGAGCGCTGAGCAAAGACTCCTGGGGCTGGGTTACTTCGGAGGGTCAGGATACTGTTATCTCACTGTTTACAGATAAAGACCTGTAATTAGGTTAAGCCACGTCTGCCTAGGCAAAGGGGTAAAGCAGCCCCAAGTTCCCCAATAAAGCCAGGTGGCTGTGGGGCCCCCCAGGCAGGGGGGCAGCACTCCCCTCCAGCAAGCTCAAGGCTGCCGACCCTTTGCTCAAAGGCAAGTAAAATGCAAGCATTGAAGAGGTGGGCATGACAGAAAGGAGAAAGGAGGATTACCTGGCTCTAGCAAAGCTGCAGAGAATCCAACCGCTCAAAATGTGAAATGAACAATTCAAGAAAATAATGTGCTGTGGATATAGGGTCTTGTTGTCAGCCCCTTCACTGCTAGCTATCGATTTTACAGTATTTGTAAGATTTATTCCCTTTTATTTTCACCAGGGGAAATTAGGCTGTCAGGATCTATTAACCCGAAACGAGCCATTATCCCTCCAATGATTATCGCCTTCCAGGGCTGGCTGCAAAGTGCCCCGGGCTCAGTCTGCCACGGCTTTCATCTGCCTCCCAGGGCCCCTCTGCCTCTCCCGCTCAGCCTGCGAGCGGGTCCAGAGGACCAGCGCACTGAGGAAGAAGCAACCACATTTACCTGGAGCGATGTGTGTACCCTGCCTCCCCGCTGCTCCCCCAGGGCCCCCGAAAAGCGCCCACCTCCCACATCCTCGCAGGGCACCGTGCCCGCTGGAGCGCTGCCACTCAGACTGGAGCTCAGAGTGTGCAGGACCCGAGGTGACTTAAGCATTCAAACTCAAACGTGATGCACGTTTTTCCACTTACTTTCATAGAGTGGTTTTATCTGCTTGCTTTTTTAGAAAAAAGCAGAATATCAGAGAGAATCTCGATTCCACAGGGACACACAGCTCCCCAAACCACAGGATGCCCTCATCTCTCTTTTGCTAAACACCACCAGCGTGGCGCTCCCTCTCACCAAGTTTTCTGTTTGCAAAGCATCTGCAGCCTCATTAGAGGCACTCGCGAGGAGATCGGGGACATCAGTCTGCGCCTGACCTCAGCCGAGGCACTTTCACGGAGCACAACCGTTCTCGGGGGCCGTGTTAATGTGCCTACTAAAACCTCTTGCTCTACACGTTCAGCATGTGATTCTCAAAAACCCTTAAACCGGTCAAATAAAAACCAGTTGCCGTTGGATCAGAGCCACACGCCGTCCCCCAGTGGAGCCTATTTCCATAACAAACTGCAGCTCTCAACTTCTAGCTGGTGCAGCCCGAGCTGGGCTCACTAAATAGGAGCTGTGAAGTACAGAAAATTATGAAGCACGGACCTGGAAATAGGATTCATGCCCTCTCGACTTTTACAACTGAGTGCATTTCCCCAGGCAACAGAGGCGTTTTGATAGGCAGAGGAGCAGGCACTACGGGATACGCTTTTCTTACCTGAAGTTTTCCGAGCCCCGTGAAAAGCAGCCTGTGCTGTTTTAAAGCCCTTTGGAGGCCCACCCAGTTGACTGCAGAGTGAAGTTATTCACTCCCGAACGGCGCCTCCTTCCTGAGCGCACACTTAAACCCAGCAAAAGCACTCTGCAGTGCAGGCTCGGCATGCCATTTGCAGCGCTAATAGCGTGGTCAAATCAAACCCAATTTCCTCGGGAAAAAAAGCCACACGTCACTCTTCAGTGAGGAGCATTTCACAAATGCTAAATCACAACTTGCAAACAGCTGAAAAACAGCTTAAGAAAACAACAGCCACGGCCACCTAGAAGAGCTTTTCCCCCCTTCCATTTTTCACAAGAATAACTAAATTAATTTTGCTCTTTTTTGACAGAATGGGACAGGGAGAAAGAAAAAACAAAAAAGGCTTTATTTCAGAAACCAGGTATGACAAACTTCTGCCCAAATAAAGACCACCTCCCAAGTTCAGGCTGAAAACAGAGCTCTAAAATTTAAGCCACCTTGATAACATGAAGTGAATTTCTCACCGCACCAGCCCCTGCTAGAAATGTTCATCCTCCAGCACTTCTATTGTTTAAAACTCCTGGTGGTTACGGGAAGAGGGAATGGGGCAAGTGCCCCAGCATGGTGGGCACCAGCCTGTGACACGAAGGCGTACAGCCAGCTTTGGGCTCCTAGCTGGTGACCAGACCCAGGTCTGGTGCTGCAGGCACCAGCAAGTCCAGCCAGGGACACGACTGCTGCAGCCAGTCCACGGCTCCTCGGGAGGGCTGAGCTGCAGCATCTGGGCTACTCACACCTTGTTATGGGGCCATCCACGCTCCCGTGATGGTCCAGCTCACCCTGTGGATGTGGTTTGGGTTTTCTCTCCTGATATTAAGAGTGGATCAGCCCTGTCCACCTGCAGGTAGGCTGCAAAGCAAACCACCAAGATAGTATGCTTCCACGCACACAACAGTGAGGGAACAGGATTACCAAGCAATCTGCTCAAGCGAGCTCTCGTCATACACAGGAGGCTCTACAGGCTGCCTCTGCAGTCCTGGAGCCACTTGGGATGAGGTGCTCCCAGCGGCCCCAACGCCACGCGGAGTGTGCAGAAGCCCAGTTGGAAACCTCGAGGGCAGCCACTGCCCCGACGCCACTTTGTCCTGGGGGTGTTTGAGATAGGACTGATGTGCTCTGGGAAGGTTGGAAAGGAGCAGCCCCTGACACGCCATTCCTCATTTAATTCCCTCTGGAGCAGGATGGTGCCAGAGCTGGCCAGGGTAATTAAGCACACCATCTGGGCCCCAGTGCCTCATGCACACGGGAAGTAAGCCCTCTTCTCATTAACCCTTCCGCATCCACAGTCACTCCCTGAGCGAAGTCACACACCAGGACGAAGGAGGATAAGGGGCACAGCTGCAGAGCCTTGCGCTGGTGCGCTCCGACTGAATTAGACATCCTCCAGCTTGACTGGAGCAAATGATCCAAGGGTGGACCAGCAATCTGAAAACGATCGGTCACAATGCTAAAAACAACGGTTATGATCCTTCAGACTTGTCAACAGAGGCAGTCAAAGCCTTTACATAGAGCGAAATTAAACCAAAAGCCAACAGAAGGTTGCATCAGCAAGAAGAAGAGACTGGCCAGATCACAGCTGTCTCTACCAAAGGGCTTCTTCCTAGGTTCAAACGTTGCAAGCCAGGGGATGAGGCAGTGCCCAGATGGCGTACTGGAGAGAGCACGCTGCACAAGTCCTCATGAGAGACCCTGAGCGGAAGCAGAGGATGGGCTTCCATGGGCAAAGAGCTCACCAAAAGAAAAAACTCTGCAGACTTCTGACAAAAGCTTCAAAACCTTCCACTGTAATTTGTGTCATTCTAGTCAGAGAAATGGAATTTGGTTTAATTATCTTAAATAGAAATTAGTTTATACCAAGAATACTCTTAATTTATTTTTCTGATTTCCTATCCTACAAGGAACGTAGCCCTAACGGGTGAAACTTCAGCTAGCCACAGAAGTAGCAGGGTACCCTCACCCAGATAAGACACGTGGTTTTCAGGAAAACCTCAGCTGGAGACAAGATCAGAGAGGCCAAAGAGATTTTATTAAAACACATGTTGTCTGTAAAAAACAGATGTCTGTGAGATTCTCAGAGTGACTGGCTGGATTAAAGAAAGGGGAGAAGGCAGTCAGAGAGACATGGTTTTCAGATGATGCAGAGAGATTTAGGATTGAGGGATATGGCACAAGTTATGTTAGGAGACTGCTGACAGACTAAACGGTACATGGGTACATTCAGGATTGAGGAGAGCAAGATTAAGGTCTGGCAGAAAACCCTACAGAGTCCTATGTGCGATGTGAACAGCCCTTAAGTGTGCCGATACCAGTTTGGTGCAGAAGTAACAGGCAACCCAGGACAGTCTCCCACGAGAAGAATACCTCTCAACCCCTGCGCGAGTCCTGCCTGAGTTAGAACTGGGTTGAGGCTCAAGGAACAGCCCTTCGCTTCCTCTTCTTCCCTCCTCAAAAATGCTTCACTGAAAACTCTGTAGAAACATCTTGGCACTGCCAAAAAAAACAAGACCCCCCCCTCAGGAAAGTGAGGTGGCCCGTGATAAGCATCCAGAGCTCACAGCCAGTTGAGAAACCAAAGCAATGGACAGGCAGAGAAAAGGCATCTGGCTAGTTTAGGAGTGCACCCACAACAGCTCTGGCCACTTTATGTAACTTTCTGGCTAACCAAATATTCCTCAGTGATTTTGGAAGGGGAAATGCAACAACTTAACGGGTTTATATCCCGTTACCCCATGCAATAGGTGCATCTGAGCAGCTCAGGAGGTCAGGCAGCAGCAGGGTCTCCAGGAACACAGGGTACACGTGCAAAGGAGGGAGAGAGCTGTCTTTGTTCCTTCTTCTACTGCCAGGGCACACATTAACTGCATTCTTTTATTTTAATAAGCAAAGAAGCTTATTTCTTTACAGGCTTGTTCCTTAATACCTGCTCTGCAGCATTTGACATGCTTGGGTGCCTTGACATAAGGGAAGAGCAAAGGAGGAAAAACAAAGCTTTGAGCACGGGAACAAACCAATGATGCGCGGTAGCAGACACTGCTGAGGTTTCACACAAAAAGTACAGCCTAGTGGATGGAAAAAGCAAGGTCAGAAGGGTGTGCATTCCTCCCTGCGTTGCTGCTGGCTGACCATGTGGTTGTGGAGCATCCCACCCTCTTCACCTATTAAAGGACAACAATAATGCTGACTTATCACAGGGCAGCATAAAGATGAACGATTAGTCTTCGGAGAGTGCTTTGAGAACTTGAAATGGAAGTTTTTATGACACACGGTGTCATTGCTCTCCACAGAGGATCATGAAGGTGAGTTTTAATGGGAACAGGTATGTATATTGCCTTCGTGTGGTACACCTATAGCATGCCAGGGTCTGTTTAGATCTATATCTTATTCCAGTAAGATGAGAAAGGAGATTTAACTGTGGTAGCACAATAACAGCAAATGAAATCCCAGGACCCTTCTTCATCACCAGATCTTCCTCTGAAATTCCTATTTATTGCATTTTCCCTGCAGCAACAAAACCACAGCAGCAGTAGCTATTACTGTTCCCATATACAAATCATATTAGACAGCATTTACAATATTAGCTGTCAAATAATATCCTTCCTCCTACCACCCACTCCTTAATATACACCCACTGATGTGGCAAAATGAAGATTTGGGTTTTGGGAAGGGGGGCATCTCTCCAGGCAGGCGTGGCTGCAGACTACGGTATCATAGGGTTACTATCTGCAGGGCATGTGGGGAAGAAACTCAGAATGGAAAAGGAAAGACAAAAGGGCAAGAATTGAAGTATTTTCTCTGTAGATGACCGTGCTTGAATTTCCTAAGACATTTTTCTTTCATGCTGCTACCAACTGCCTCTTTCAAATGACATGAAAAGCTGTGATCTTTATTTGTATTCTTGCAAGAAACTGATTGCTCCAACAGCACACAATTAAAAACATTTTTCTTCTGTTTTGCAACAAACCATAATAATATATTTTATACTTACATAATAGCTTTCAGCCTGGGATCTCAACGTCATTTGCAAAGAAGCATTTGGCCTCTTAGTTTCCCTAAGAGACAGCAAAAAGCCGCAGTCCCTTTCTATCACCAGGACAACTGAGGCACAAGGATGTTGTGCTACCAGGTCGCGGTGACAGCGGGTGGTGGCAGGATTAGGAGTGGAATCCAAGTCCCCTGACTCCCAGACCCATGAATGAAATGGGATCACATCCCTCATCTTCCACGTGTTCAGCCCCGATCGATCCCACCTCCCAGCCCTGTCAGGCGCCACAATTATACCAACTCCAGTGCAAGCCCAGCTCACCTTGGGCCCGCACACAGACACCTCCAACATGCCTGCAGTTCCCTGTACATCTTCACATATCGTGCAAGCACACATTTGTCTTCCCCTACGCACAAATGCTTGTTGAGAACTTCCCTATGACAAGCGAACATACAAAAAGAGCTACAGCATCCCCTACAGCAACAAGGCAGGGAGCAGGACCACCAACTAAACAACAGAAGTTGTGTGCCAGTCCAAAGACCAGGCACCAACAGGGAGACCAACCTGAACCCCCGGTCCCCAAGAGTCTCCAGCAGACCTAATGCTGGATGAGGGAAAACGAGGGCCCTGTGTCACTGGGCAGGTCTGTAGGCTGCAGAGTAATGCTTACCACTGGAGCCACGTCTGAACCCTGTTTATCACATCTGATTTCTCATGGAGTCTTCCTTGTACAAATAACAGAACGCTAAGCAGCCTGTTTAACAAGAAAAGCAGACTGCCTCGTGGCACCTTGCAGAGTCATCCGCGTGAGCACACGGTGACCGCAGCGTGTGGCCAGAGCAGAAGGGTGGCCCTTTGAAGTCCTGTGTGCAGGGACGAGGATGACCACGCGTGGCACAAAGAAGCGAGGGACCGGCACCTATCCCCAGCCAACTGCCCTGAAGACTACCTCACATACCTCACACACAGACACGCATGGCCAGGGAAAAGCAGACACCTTCAGCGGGCAGCGTTGCTGCGTGTGAACGTGCTGAGAGCCACCTCTCGTTATGCTGACAGCTTTTACGCTCTCCCAAATTGCTTCTGCAACTGCAATTGTTCACCTTCTGTCAAAACACGAGGAAATAAGTTTGCTCTTTGGTGGCAGTTTCTTAATGGAGAAGAGGAATTAGCATCAGCCTTTAATACAAAACGAGGGTCCACTTCATCACTGCCGTCAGTCCCACCCAGGACCACGGGACCCGAGCAGCCTCCTGCCCTCAGTCCATTGATCCAGCTCCAACATCTTAATGAAAAACTGGACCGAGGAGGAGGAGGGGGAAGGAGGGAAAGCAAAGGCAGAAGGTCAGAAACTATGTCAGAGACACATTATTTCAGGGGACCCTCTACTGGGATTCATTTTGTCTTAACTCTTTCACTGCTGGTATTTCTACAGCACACCGGGCTGCTGTTCCACAGCGCAGATGAAACTGGGTGACATGAACTAAAAAGGACAAGCTAATATTTAGGATCTTAACCATCCATCCACACAGCATCAGTGTCATCACTATTTGTATCTCAGGAGCCTTAAGCTGGAAGGAGCTTTTCCGAGTACTGAATTCATTTGACCCCGGCTGGGTTACAAAGTCGCGAACGTACCCAGAAATCAGCGCCCTTGTTAGAACTGGATGAAGACAGCAATTTCAATTTTACTGGTAACTATAACATCAACACTGGGAATCACTCCAAAAATAAGTGTTAAGAAAGTTTTAAAACGAACCGTTCATTTAGAAATTTAGAAGTTTTCTGCTAAATTTCTTGGGGGGAAAAAAGCTAACAACTTTCAATGTATAAAGCCATATTCGCAAGAATTTCTATCCATACATGAAGCTATGAAACTTGTTTATTTTGCCCACCAGCGCATCTTTTGATGGGTTTTCCCCTTAAAAGCTGACAGTCAAATGCCTGGGACAAGACTGCAGGATGCTGTGGCTGTGGCACAGGCAGGAGCAGCAGTCTGAGGGAGCGGAGAGCCGGAGCCCACCCGTACAGCGAACACGCTCTCATTTTCCATCCCATTTATCCAGCGTTTTATGTCGTAACATGCCCAGCATATAAAGGCATCAAGATTCCTCCAAGCTCGCTTCCTTGCTGTTTTTTAATCCATGCACAATCCTTGAATATCCCAGTGAAAAGCGCTTTATAAAGGCCAATAAATAGAACCTATAGATTTTGACAGCCGCTTGTGTAACAGGCAGTTTTCTGAGGATGAGGAGCAGCAAAACGTTGAGCAAATTGCCACTATCTGAAAACTTCACATAATTCTCTAAAACGCAACCTGATGTAAGAAAGACAAGATGTATTTTTGAGAGCCATTATCATCCACAAATCCTTTCTTTTAACCAAGAGAAAGATACTGGGCTAATGGATCTTTTATAAAATGCGCTTTCAGTACCAGAGCTTTTCTTCTGACAATTGCAAACCCATTACAGGTGCATCAAAGTCACTCCGAGAAATTACTAGCTTAGACTGAAAGACTCAATTCTTAAACTGAATTACTATTTAATAATTTTTTTGAAGCACCACTGTCTCTTTATTTACCTGCCGGCAAAAATGAAGTTAAACGCTTTATACAATATTTTAAAACTTGGAAAATCACACAGCAAAGGAATTTTGGCTTAAGTAAAGTTAATGTCGCTGAGTGACAATGAAGCATTTACTCACCCACAGACCGTGGATATGAGGGGTCGAACTTGGGACAAACAAGAAATGATATTTTCTCAAGTGTCACTCACAAAAGACAACAGCGATCTAGCTCAGAACAAAGTACTAACGTGCTCGAGACAACAAAACCAAACATCAGCCACAAATCCTGCAGCTGGTAAAAACACTTTCATACACGGTCTGCCAGGCATCCCTCGGGGGAGTCTCAGAGACGGGACCGACCAAAATTAAGGATTATTTAAAACTGTCCTGTGTGTAGGAAGATTCCTGCCTGGGGTGCCAGGTGATCCTAATACGCCAATTGGAATAAATAACAGGAAGGAATAGGAATAGGAATAATAGGAATAGGAATAATAGGGAGATTAGTGGCTTCCTTTTAAAAAAAAATAAATAAGAAAGCAAAGGTGTGAAACTGGAGAACAAAATGCTAGCCAGGCCATTGATCTCCCATGACCCAGCTCCATTCAGGCCCCAGGAAATAAATAGCTAAGGAGCTCATAAATTGTATTCTGCCCCTGCAATAAATATAAACACATTATTCTTATCAAGTGTGAAGAAATACCTTTCACTGCAGCTCAGCAACCCTGAAGGTGACCTGTAATGGGATATCAAACTTGGTTTTGAGCTATTTTTTTATTGCTTTATCAAGTATGAGGATAAAAAAATTAAGCATTTGCATTTTACAAGGTATTTTCCTGTTGGTATCTTATATGAGAAGTCTGGATATTTTCTGTAAGATGTTGTAATGACTTGAGAAACTGTGAAATGTTATTTATCATTAGTCTAAAACCAGGCAAAGTGGAAGAGTGATTAGTGGGAAGGATTTTAATCAGGCTGTTTAAAGTTTGGGGATTTGGGAGTTTATGGTTGTGACATTTGGATTCGGATGCATGACGGAGGTTGTTTTCCTACTGACATATTCAGTAATATCAGAGTCTTATCATAGTTGAAGAAAAGCATGATTTTAGAGATTCTGCATCCTTCTCCATTCAGTTACAGAAAGCAGCAAATGCGCTGAGCAGCTCAGCGGAGTCCTCCTGCCCAGCAGATCGTGTACTGGGTCCCGATACAGCCGAACCCTGCCAGGCACAAATATCTTTAGAGAAGACCAGAAGTCACACTCCTGACATTTTTGCAGCTGCTCAGGACTGTCACCGTTCTAGGTAGGCTCGATCAGCTTAAACACTTCTAATTTACACAGGCTGCCCGTGGTCCCACGAGGTCAGCACAACAGCCGAGAAGCAGCAGTGCATGGGAAAGGGATGGCAACATCCACTGAGCCTGCACCTCACCACTGTCAGCATGGGGGAGGTCAGACACAGGGAAGACAAAAGGCCAGCACCACCCAGGACGATGGATGTTACATTTCTGTTGCAAAACTTGACCAGGCAGCAGCAAGAAGCGGCTATGCTAAAGCACAGGATTTAGGCCATCATCACTTTCCAAATTCTTCATGCTTGCTTCTTCCCTTCTGAGCGCCTGCATTTTGTCTGCAATGCAGGAGACGCTTTCTCAGACCTTAACTAATTGAAGGAAGGTTTTTTTTGGTTTTGATCTGCTTTGCATATCCAGCATTAGAACCTTAGGCACTTGCAAGGCACGGGTTTCAATAAACGTTATCTTTTCTGAACAGCAGCTTGCTAATGACCTTGCTTTCCCCACCAAAGCGCGTACACACAGCTCAGAAGTTCAAACAAGAAGCGAGTCCACGAGTACAACTTTCCAACAACCACAGCCTGCTGCTGGGAAACCAAAACTGAAGTGCTTGAGGCAAAACTGCTCTTCGGCCCGACGCGTGCTCTTGATCTATTTAGGGCTTTATACGCACAAACCACAGACACAACACAGAGCAGGAAGAGTGCTGTTTGGATATACAGCAGGCCGGAGCTTGTTCGAAGGCCCTTGGCTTTGCCGTGAGATTTAAGCTCTGAGCAGCAACAGAGCAGGTGCTGGGTTGGGGAGGAGCAGCGGATTCCAGGGGGCTGGCAGGGAGCTGGAGACCCTCAGGAGATGGTGGCCGCAGGCAGGGGCTGAGAGGGAAGAAAGGAGCTTTAGGGAATCTATTCCGACGGGGTCAGCCCTTCACCCTTTGCCCCATCTCCTGTCCCAGACATTTGGGGTACAGAGCTTTCCTATAGCCTGACTTGAGACCCCACCACCAGGCTCAAGAAGTAACAAACCATGAAAGTCTGTGGAACAGGAGGCATCTCCCCATCGGGGAATATGCAGGAGATAAATGGGCAACATATCGAAGCAGAATAAATCCAACAAACTGCAGCTGGACTACAAGAAACCTATGAGAAAGCTGCTATTAGCTGCTCTGATCGAGCTTGGCTGAACAGGGCTGCGAAGCAATCCCTCCCTGAGAAACAGAGATGTAGGTATTGACAGCTTGCTGGAGAAATGAAAAGGCAAGAATGGGTGGAAAGAAGACAGATAACTTTTCCAGAAGCTCCTCTGAGTTTGTAGAGTGGTGAGAGAAAACATCAAGTGCCATATTCCAGAGCTGGGAGCTAGGGGTCAGCCATCATCCTGTCATGGCACGGAGGCGCTGGCCCCGCAGCCACATTTAGCTTTCAACCTCTTCTAGGCCTACAATTGATCTGTCGCAGGAGCTCGTGCAAAATGCCGAAATGATGTGCGACTCAGTTTCCCTAGCTCCAAAATACAGTTTGTGCTTCTCTTCTTCACTGGGACTTTTTAATTAATGCTTGCAAACTGCCTTGGCAACGTAAGCGCTAACCACCGTTACTCTTGGTAAGCATACCCCAGAGGAAAACTTTCTCACTGATGGCAAAAATGCTTCTAAGACAGAATCGGGCAGAGAGAAGCAGGTGGAACATTCATCATGTTTTACTTCACTCTCTGGCAGGCCATCCTCTCCCTAGCTAAAGCCACTAATCTTTGGAATACCTCGCTTGCCTTTTGGCCCAGCACAAGGAGCTATCAGAAGAGCTTGTTGGCCACACGGTGTTTTGCTGAGGCCAACCTCAGGGTGCAAAGGCAGAGTGCCTAAAAAATCCAAGAGGAAGGCCACAAGGTCAGTGATGCTGTGCACTACTCTACAAAGTCCACAACCCCTGGACGTTTGTAAAAAAAAAAAAAATAATGCCTGGAAAACAAATAAAAATACCCAGCTTCATTCTTGGAGTGCATATAAACAAGAAAGGTTCCTACCTTCATGTTCCTTTCTTTAAAACAGAAGATGGAAGGGGAGTGCAATGAGTCGAGAAGGCTCTCAGCAGGGCTGGCAGGTGAGCACTTGGGCAGGCCCACAACCCATTTCTAAGCCAGCACAGCCCCTTCCCACTCGGCATCACAGGACAGAAAACAAAAGCAGAGGCTGTGAACACAGTAGCAAGACACTAACTCAGCTACCAGCTGAGTGGAACAAGCCTGTGCACAACGAGAAGATCCACGGTGAGCAGAGAGGGTAAATGAAGAAGAGGGGCTTTAACTCCCTTCCTTCGCTCCCTCGGAAGGAAAGAGCGGCGGTGAAAAGTGACATCTGTACCTGCCCTTCCACTGCAGCCTGTTCCTCCTGGCTTCCCTCTGAGGCATGGATGTGGCAGCTTGAGCCCTATCTGTCACGCCTCGCTGAAGGCTTGGATTGCTGTCCATGCTGCTGTCCCCACAGTGGGGGAAGGAGGCGGAAGACAGAGCAGCTGCCTGCAAAACGAGACAGTCCGGGAGATGCTCTCACTGCACGGGGGTGAGCAGCTCCAGGTACGGAGAAAAAAGTAGAGCAACCAGTGGAAGAAGAGAAGAAAACCAAAGAGAAGAAGAAGACGAGACAGACATTAAGAGACAAGTTAACCATAAAGAGAGATGGAATATAGGACAGGAAAAAGGGGAGAAAAAGACAATAGAGAAAGGAAGTTATCTACTGAATTGAGAGCACGAGTGTGGTGGTCCTACCCCATGTAGTGCATTAGTGATTATGTCTGTGGAGTGTGAACACGCCATCTTTTAAAAGGACTGAGCACAGGACCAGGAAGGATTCCCAGTTTCAGAACTAGTTCTCTGCACGTCCCTGAGCAAGTCATCTCACTTTTATACCTCAACCTTTGCATCTACCAGATGGAGAATGTTCTGTTGGCTCCCCAATGGGTTTGTGAGCCCACGTTCCAGTTTTTGTTCCCCAGGAACCTGGACATAATTTCTTAGCTTTAAACTTACTTCAGAATGGGAAAAGTGACCTGTATTAAAAATCAAGGTACTTACATTTCCCAGAACCAATACAGCCATGCCATTAGGTGGCCTGGAAACCCGACAGCTTAGCCCTGGGTAATGCTAACAGATGGCACGGCAGGGCATGCACATGGCAGAGCAGGCAGGCACCACTTGGTCATCTCCCTGCTCTGCTGCTATACTCGTGCTGCTCCAGGGTGGTGGTCAGCAACGGGCATCGTCCCCAGTTTGCTCCACTGGCAAAGTCAGCCTCAGCTGGGAATGGGGCAAGGACTGAAGCCCTGTGCTGTCAAGCAGAGGAACACAGATCAAAAGCTGCTCTGGGGCTGTTCGTTATGGTTCCTGATAAGGGGGCTGTAAGAACGAACTCAGTTTGTACCAAAAGCTGCAAAGAAGCTGGAAGAGACAGGCAGGAGGCCGGGAGCAATTAAAAATGCCACCTGGGAAGGGGGCAGGGAAAGAGGGAACAACACGGGTCATCTTAAAGGGTCACCAGTACACAGGGAAAAGAGCAGAGCACAAAAGGGGGCTGCAGGCAATTTTCGAAGACAAAAGCTCTGTCGAGAAGATGCTGCCTACCTACGGTTGGGATAGTCTTGGAAGAAAGAGTGCGAGGGGAAGGGAGCAGCACCTTTTTGCTGGCCAGCACGGCACAGCAGCCAGGCATTACAGGAAACCAACGTCCAACGCAACCCCTTCCACCTCTTCCTTAACCTCCGCAAACCCTCCCAGCAGAACAACCCGACAAGCCCCACTGGGGACAGATTTATCACCAGCTCCCAGGGGAAGCATTAAGGTGTTTCCCCTGGCTCTGAGTCAGTGCACTGCGGGCACGGGTGGCAAGCTCTGCATCCCCACTTGCACCGTGGCTGAAGCGCGCTGGTGTTCCCTCCGGAGGAGGTTTTCTGCCGTCGCCCGCAGCAGAGCTAATGCAGTGCCATCTCGTGGTATTTTTGAATGACTCAGACTACGTAAAAAGCCCATCCGAAACTTAAACAGATGTCAAAATGGAGCTCGTCACACTGCAGTTGTGCTGGGCCCTGAGCAGTAACACCAAGCACTGCCAGCAAGAGCCCTGTGTGGGCAAACAGCAAGACAAGCCGAACCTTTGCCACGAGCAGCGGTACGAGCCCGTGGAGGTGGCTGATTTCGAAAAGAGCTCCCCTGCCCTGTTCAGACAGGCACCCAAAGAAACACAGCCTTCCATTTCACGCAGAGGTCCCACACGGACAAGGAGCAATCACAGGAATTCAGGCAGCAGCACGGGGTGGAAATACCTGGCAGCATGGGGCAGGCTGTGTTTATCCTAAACGGTGCGGCTCCACGCGCTGCCCGCCTCCTGTAACACCGACTTGGTGCTGCAGCGGGGCACTGCGCTCAAAGCCAGCTCTAAGCGTCTCTGATTACAGCCCAGAGGCATGTGCAAAATCCAGAGCCCTAGAACTGCACTTGTGCTGTGGAGAAAGATTTTTTTTCTTTTAAATCAGCACCTTCCCTATCTGAGGTTCTGACAATCCAGAGAAGTTAATATCAACCAGCAGCAAACGGGAACAAAGACCTCGCGTATAAATATCTCATCAGCACATAGGAAGACGGTTACCCAAAAGCATAAGGAAGCAGCCCTATATGTCTTACCAAATTTAATTCAGCAAAAAGTACTTTAGAAAGCAGCTGCAATGCCAAAGATTTTCCAGAACTGCTTCTGTCCCCTCAAGATCAACGTGGGATGAATAGGTGTGAATGAACCAGGCTTGCACATATGCTTTGGTTATGCTCTGTTGTTTTAAACTGCTGGATAGGTAGTAAATCCCAAATTAACACGGCCCTAGAGACTGCATCTCACCTTCATGCAAAAACCTGAATTCTGGATCTCACAACTAACATATGTTGCTCTTTGCTGTACCTAAATGAGAGCTTCACAGACCTTTACTGCCTGCAGGATGCCCAGTTCTGCTCCTGGGAAGACGCGTCTGCTCACCCAGCACTGACTCTTCCCACCACACCCCTGCGGTGGGTCAGCAGGCCTCCCGACGGAGGAGTGGAGGTACCACTAACTGAAGCTCTTTGATCGGCGAGGGCAGACGGCAAAGCCAAAAAAGCAGGCAAGATTTTCTACAGTTGTCCAGGATCAGGCCATTAATTCTCCAGAGAAGATCAGAGTACAGGAACCATGATCACACATTTCCTCCTCCTCCTGCATATGCGTACATAAACTTTCCTAGACTGATATTACATTTATTTTGTCCACGCTGGGCAAAAACATGGCCCCAAGCAAGCTTAACCGATGGGTGGAGTGAGCCCACTCGACTCTACAAAGGGCTGTTTAGACTCACAGTTTGTTTCTTCACACCCTCATGCACGTTCCTCGCTCCTCTTCCATTAATATATTCATATACATATTGTTCCAACGTGACAAAAATCCGCACGCTGGTAAAACAGTGATCAATCAAGACCTATGCCAGTAACTCAATTTTGAAAAAGCTTGAAAAGGCAATAAATATGAAACAATGGCTCCTCTGGCACGCAGCTGGAAAGGAAAACCTTAAGCTAACGTTTTAAAGAACCTCTTAAAGTAAAATTCAAACTGTTCATTCGCTGCAAACGTTTCATCCCCTATAAAAGGGACACATAGCAAGAATCAAAACTGATAGGGGAATGGGATCGACAGGATGGCAGTAACACATACAGAAACACACCTGTGCCCCCTTACACACTATATGAGGGGTGTCCAGAAGATCTTGAGCTTACCAGCCTGAAAGCCATACACCAGATCTCACAAACACAGAGCTTCAAGCATAAGGGTTCCCCAGATTCTGTATTGGGAGAGATGCAAGGCCTCGCGTATCTCAAGGGTACAGGCAACCAGCAGCAGGTTAGAAAAGAAATCCATGCAGCCTCCGAGCCTCATCAGGTTTGCAGCCAGAGGAGGGAATGGCTCTCATTGCAGTTATTCTCTTCCTTGCTGAGAGCTATAAAAGTCATCAAAGGGAGGACAAGGGTGGTGACAAAGCCAAAATTTACAGCAGTCTTGGAAAATGCCTAAGTCAGGCTCAGGACTCTTTCAACTCTCAGCAATAGGCTGAAAATCTAGGGAGTGCAACAGGAAATAAAACCCTCTTCTAGATGTACAGCACAGAATCTGATCTCTTATTGTGTGTATTGTCCCTTAACCTATATTAGCATACATGGATGCTAAAATATGTGTACACACATGTATATATATATATATATATATACACCTATGAAATAATTTCAAATTATGAAAAAAAAGAGAAAAACACTGTGAGAGTAGACCAGGTGAAGCTTATTTCAGTATCTTTCACTAGAGGAAAATAGCTCAGCTGATTCCCTGCAGAAGACAGGCAGGATGAAATACCTACAGGTTTGGTCTTCAGTTTGTGCTAGGCACAGCTCAAGCTTACAGACCACGCCACCCCGTGACCCACAGGGCACAGATTAGCCACCGAGGACATGGACAAGTGCACGACCTACAGGAAGGTGCTCCTCTTCTCCACCCTTAACCAGCCTTTTGCTTATTTCTGATAGGAAGGATGTGATGCTGGACAGAGGGCTGTGCCATACCTTGGTGGGCTTTGTGGCTTTGCCTCTTCTGAAGGTTGAAAGATATGGACTGGAAAACACCTCAGGTAAATACATCCCTTCATATTTAACAGGCACTAAGGGAAGTATGGAACAGACAGAGCCTCAATGAGAAGATTATATGAATTTATCGTCTGCCTGGCAGATGGCGCATGGAAGGGTAAACTGATTTTTTTGTGTCCTACTGGCCAGTAAGAATCAAAGTAAATGTGCTGTTTGCTGGCAATAAGTGGCTGTAATCCTCTGTTGAGAGTAGCTCCATTACGTGGGCTCAGAGTTTCGTTTAACTTGAAACTGTCACATTCTAGTACACAGCCTTACGTGTTCTCCTTTGTTCACCCTGATCACATATCCTGGTGAAAAAGCAACGTGCAGATCCAGCAGCACAACGCAGGTTCAGAGGAGAGGGTACACGAGCAGCCCTGCTGCCACAAAGCTGCTTCCTCCTGCTCTCCGTGCCCCATGGCACAGGTAATCTGGAGTGCTGAAAAGGCAACATTTTCTCCCTCTCTGGGTTGTTATTAAGGGGGAGCAGCTGCCTGATCTGGTTCTCTGTAGAGATGCCCAAAATGCTGCACAGGCAGCACTAAGGAGACGTTGTAGAGGCAGGCAGGAGTGGACAGGAGGCCGTGGACTACAGTTAGAATTGTGCACGTCGCGGCACTTCCTAAGTGACACAGCCATGCACTGCACAGCCTCTCTATTCCAGATAAAGTCGACTTCATAGCCTACTTCCAAAACTTTACACTGTCATATATTCTCTGTGTGACGTATTAGAAAAAAGGTCTTTTTGGAACAAAACAAAGAACTTTTTAAAGTGCTGCTTGGACTGCACTACTCCTTTTTAAAGCTTAAGCACCAGGTGCCTGAGTTGTGACAACCCCAACCACGGAGGGCTCAGAGGGAGCCATTAAAACTGGAGAAAGAAAGAAAGAAAGAAAAAAAAAGTCTTAAAAATAGCTTCCCCATACATAAAAATAGCTTAACTCTTATCTGAGACCTTGTGAAAGCTTCAGAGGAGAGTTTGTCCCACTGGGAAAAGTGGGTGACTTCCCTTCCCCGTGGCACAAAACCCTCGGCTCAAGCTCTGCACAGCTGCAAGTTACCTGACTTGCACCATGGCGCATCATCATGTCCAAAGTCAAAACTTGCACCATTTGGGGCCACGTTAGTAACTCTGAATGAGAAAAAGTACATACATAAGCTTATGGCAGGAGAGGTAGCTACTCTGCCAGGCTGTTTTTATTGTTGTTGGTATTTTAATTTAGTCCCAGGTGACTTTGATTTTTGTGTGGTTGTTTTTTTGTTTGTTTGTTTGTTTTTGTTTTTTGAAGATGCTGGAATACACTCAGCCAAACAAAGGACTGAACAGAAGCCAGCTGAGACACATGTTTAATTGGCATCACATGACTCCTCCGTTTAATATCACTTCTACATCTGTGAGGGGACATCCACGTGTATCTAACCCACGACTGCTGCCAAGAAATGTGGAAAGAGTAATTTTCTGTTTATGTAGGTCCTACCTTGTGTTATCTTTTCCAGCTTCAAAACAAACAGAGGCAGCATCTGTTAACTGGTAAAAAAAAACAATTCCCAGGGCAGAGAAGACATTATCCAACATCGTGCAGGTGTTTCAATAATGCACTAGAACCAGGTTAATTTAACACCTACTGGAAGCAAAGGGATATAGAAAAGACTTAAAATGACACTCATAATGTGTCTCTGTCCTGCATATATCCCACAGCATAATGGCAAAGAATGAAAATCTTTCAGAAAGATATTTATATCCCTCATGAAAGTTCACAAACGCGAGAAAACTTAAAATACCTAAAATCCTAATTTTCATGCCAAAAATCTGACTCCGCTTCATATTAGTTATTTTACAGTTAAAGTTATGCAGGTGCTTCAAAGTCCCTTTTACATTCAAGAGTCAAAATTTCACTACTGCCCACAAAGCCACTATTTAGGTTTTTCTCTGGCTGTCAAGTCATAGTCAGAACAGTCAGAACTCGAGTCTGAAGCGTTGCCTTTTATTTTATTATTTTTTTTTTACCATCACTGCATATTACATTAATGTAGATAAGAAATCAGACTGAAGAATATGCTAGCAATTTTCCATTGGATTTTTTTATTGTTGTTCTTTCAAGATTGTGTCACTTGAAGGGAAAAAAAAAAAACAAAAACCACCATGCTTCTGCCTGTATTTTTCCCCCCTTTGAATAATCCACACACACAGCCCTATTTCCCTGTTCTTCCAAAGCCTTAGATGCCAGCATAACTCCACTTTGGTTTCTGCTGTGCCCATGCACAAGTATTATTGATCTAATGAACTGTTCCTTGGACTTTCTGACATGCCCATTACAGTAAAAGAGCGAAGAAAACTTTAGTGGGAAAGGCAGCACTGTTTATTAGAGCAACTGATAGAAATGGAAAAATCAAGACATAGTCAGGCACGCAACCCCTGCTCCAAGGCTCTTCCTAAAGATGTTACCTTTTCCTCCACCACTTGACTCTATTACACCCTGAAACCATAATCTCTAAAACAGCATTATCAAGATTATTTGGGTGCTGTTCATAGATTATACTCACATCACATTCATGTAGGACTGCCTATGGTTAAGCGTTTTGCTTCTGCCTTTAAACTTGCAGCTCGGTTTTTCCAGCTCCCCTCTGGGGAAGTTTTCAGTGAAGTGCTAAGCCCTGCAGTGAAACATGAAAGCAGCAAAACTTGGATCTCTTCTTGGTTTACCACTGGAAGCTTTCACAGCGGATGCTCCGCACAGCCACACCGCGTGTACTGCGTCTCCGTGATAGACTGTGTTTCTCTCTCGCAGCTTTATAAGCGGGCTCTGCCTGCTGCAGTACGTTGAACAGCTGCAGCTTTTTGCCAAGTCCTGGCAGGCTTTGAGACTGTACAGCTCCCCCTTCAACGCAGGACAAGGCTTGTCACCCTGCCTATCCACGTCATGAGCACAGCCGTGGCTTCAACGTGAAGCTGGTGCAGTCCTGGAAACGATGGGGTATTTAAGTTCTGCACTTAAAACACTTTCAGCCTTACAGTTCACTCAGCACAAATGAATCCATTATCACTGAAGGCTGTTTCTATTGAGCCAAAATAACAGACTATTCAGATGTTACTTTAAAGAGTCTGCCACTGAAAAATATACTATGTGGTAATTCGGCTCCGCAGCACACACCGCCAGTTCCCACCAACATCCTAGAGAGCTGTGCTTATGCACCTGACAGCAGAATTTAATCCCCATGATTTAGGAGCAGGCCTATATCAAAGCAGTTTTTGAAGCTAGAGGCACACTCTCAGAGCCGTATTTCTTAAATAGTAATTCAAACATCAGAAAATTAAACTGAACCAACTAGGTAAGTATATAAAATGATTTAGTGTTAGAGATTTATGTCTAACTGCCTCTCCTCAGAAAATAAGTACAGTTGGTGGGCTCCCCATAGATATTTACTCAGCACACCAGAACTCTGCTTTAGGTTGAGCTTCTTTCCATTCTACTCACCTTTCCTTCGTTACACTCATCTGCACTTCTGTATCACAGGAGCCTCATCTACATAATACCTAAGTACCTTATAAGTTGGAGCATCAGTCAGGGAAGCAATACTTATCCCAGTTTTGCAGACAGCAGCTGAGGTGCTGCAGTTACACAGCCTGCATGCAGCCACCCCAGCAGACACTAGAGATGAAATCCGGAAGTCGAGACTGAAGTCGAGCCTGCACACTGCCTCTCCCTCCAGCCTGCTCCTATCAAGGCCGTTCTTTTTCCCGCTGCTGGACCCCCTTCCAGACTGCCAGGTTGCCACACCAGTTTGCTGGAGCCACAGATGAGCTGGAGGCTGACTCCCCAGTGCAAGACCAGCAGGCTGTCAGAGGAACCAACCCATCCCAGGCCCATCATAAGGGCTGTGCTGGGAAAAAAGGAGCTGCAGTGGAAGTGGCATCTGACATGAGAGATTTAGGAGCCCCAGAGCAGCTCAGAGGGCTGCCCCAAGCCCTGCCAGGCTACAAAGTCACCTTCACTGCTTTTTTCAGGCTGAAGCTTGTGTACGGCACCCTTCTAATCCACGAGTGACTTTGGGAGGAGCACAGTCGGTCCCTGGAGCCGCATTACCTACTTCCAGCAGCTGCACACACAAGGACCGCAGCTGCCTGCAATACCTACAGCAGGGACATGGAAGCACGTGTTACCACTTGCAGGGAGCATTAGCGAGTGTGACAGGGAGCGCGACTGCAGCTGAGCATTAGAATAAGACAAAACTTTGTCTGGAGAAATCCCCCAAGCCTCCACAGGTGTCAGCGCTGAAAGAGGGGCTTAGAGGCACGAACCCAAGCCCTTATGCCTCCCTGATGTTGCGTAAACAGACGCGATGTGCAGCACGTAGGGTGTGGGGTTTAACTAAAAGCTAATTAGTCAAGTAACCCACACCTAAGTGCTTCCTAGGAGTGCTTCCAGTGCTCACTATTTTGCCCTGTTTGGCATAGATGAGGCTATCTGAATAACTTTAATCTCTCCTCTAGGCACTGTGCAACTGTCAAGACGATGGGAATGCGAGCCATGCAGCTTGGACGGCAGAGAACCAGCCAGCAGCAGCAGCAACTATTGCAGCACACAAGTGGCAGCGGAGCAGAGGGCTGTCCCTCTTGGATCAGAGATCAGCCTCCCTTCCTCAGCACTTTTTAAGCAGAGGCTGGCACAAAGCAGGGTCATTTGCTGGCTCTCTCCATCAGGCAAATTTTACACCATTTTCAACGCTGTCAGATAAGAGATGATAAACTCATTTTCTCCATCTCTTCTTTACTCCCTGACTTTGCTCTCTCCCTCGCCTTCTCCCGCACTTTGACATTCCATCCTTTGTGGCCATTTTTCACTCCCTTACTGATTATTTTTAGCTTGGGCTACTGAACCTCTTTTTCTTCTCTTGCTCTCTCCTTCCCTCTCTCACTCCACATACTCATTGGCTTCTTCCCTCTCCTCTGCCATCCTTTCTTCCTCTTATCCCTGCCCACCCCTATACCGACAGAGACAAGTTTTTCCTCTCACACTTCCATTGACCCTGCTAACAGAGACTGTATTAAAAAAAAAAAGATACAAGTAATTATCTGATCAAAACCTTAATATGCAGGTGCATCTCATGGGCAGGAGTCATCTCCCTACCTTCACTAACACACTGAATGCTGCAGAGTGACCAAGACGTGGGAGCCACTCCAAGGCCAGCCACTCTCCCAGTGTTTCATGTATTTCTGTAATGCCACAAGACATCAACGAATCCACCTCACTGGAAAGCAAGGACTTTTACAGCGTTCTGGTAAACCTCTCCTTCGAAGCAAAAAGCAAGAATTTTGTTTCTGCTTCAGAACACTCCTGGCTTTGCATTATCAACAATGTTTGGCACGCTGTTGTCCTTAGGTAACAAATCTTTACAACCGCTTCTCACCTCCAGCCCGTCAGGTAGGGAAGTGTTATCGTTCCAGTTTTAGCGCTGAAGATGCTCAGAGAGAGTAACTGGGAAGAGCCACTGGAAGAACGCTGTCAGCGCCGGGAGGAGAAGGCAGGAGTCCCTGCTTCCCGCAAGCATTATTCCATCCAGCTCTCAGGGGAAGAAGGTGGCACTAACGGCACCTTATCAGCATATGTGAAGGGAAGCTCAGGGGGAGGTATGGCTTCCTACAGCCCCTGGGGAAAGGCAAGGAGGTGACCTAGAAGAGGGAGCTACAGGCTGATATATACGGCAATCTAAAAGCAGCCTAGCTGGAGGAGAAGATGTAAGGGTAAAGCCAACGCAAGGATGAAGACAGGCAAGCTGAATCTCCTCATTAAACCCAGAAACAGAAATGCTGCAGAGCATCATTTGTGGTACTTAGGGACATGCAAGGATACAGAAGGCAGCAGGACACAGACTGGCTCGGGTCTGGGTGTCACTGGCTTGTCAGCACAGGCACCTCACCACCTGGAGAGGCGAGCTGATGCATCCACCAGGTGTTTTGTTTTGCTGTGCTCTTCCACATGAAATAAATAGCACTGGTATTTCTTGGGGGATCCCGCACCATACCCCATCACACATTGTATGCATGACCTTGGGTTCAAGCTGATACTTTATTAGCCTGACCACCTTAAAACCAAATCCCAGGAAAAGGTAAAAAAAAAATCAGCCTGAACAATATCTGTGCAGCCTCTGTTAGCTTTGCAGAGCATCTGGTTGTTTATTATTGCCATTACAGTTTTCTGGAAAGTACTGTCAAAAAATGATTATGTTTTAAAATGGGAGCCTTTTAACTCAACATTACTCATCAGCAACTGTAAAAAAAAATTCTGTTGAAACATCTTTTTAAATAGATAATTACATTTTTGACAAAAAAGCTATGTGGAAAGCATTTACTTACTTTGAAAAAAAAATTCTTGGAGAAATAAAAGCTAAAGACTTTTCTGCATTTGTCTGCAGTTTGGGTGGTTTTAGCTTATGGTAGTTATAAAAGATCAAGACCCCAAAAGTTTTTGCCTGAACACTACAAAAGAATTGCTGGGAAATGCCAACGTTCCTCCCAAAACAAACAATTATTTTTTTTTGTCAGGACTTTGAATGAAAAACCATTCTCCAATCACTTATTAAACACACCTGGAGAATTCATAGCTTGTTCCATTTAAACACCCAGTTCCAGTTCATGTTTCATCTTGTATGGGATGTTTTACTGCCCACCTGTTTTGTTCAAGCAAACAAGTTTTGTTCTACCATGCTAACACAAAAAATGAATAAACTGAACTGAATTCTGCCTTGCACAGCATGGGAAGTATCAGCTAACCTCTTTCTCCATGGTAGCCCTCCATGTCTTTTTCCGCAGAAAGAAAAAAACCAGCCACCTTGTATTTCAGAACAAACGTTTGTTTTAAAGATTCTGCAATTACATCATATTCTAAGTAAATTCAATGGAAAAAACAGAACAGGTAAGGAACAATGATGGCCCTTTCTGCAGATGCTTTTCTGTCTACAGCCTCCCCCCTTTAAGGTTCTTTCATTTCCTATCTCATTGCTAGACACTTGTGGGGAAGTAAGGAACAAAAACCTGGTATCAGATTTTTATGAACAACAAGGTTTCACCTACAAAAAAAGGTGATCTTAGAGGTGCCTGTTATACAAAATCAGCTTAAATAAAGAATTTCAGAAGTTGTGGCAGGAGAATTTTTATGTTGAAGTGTATTTATTAATAACTGTTTTCCTCTGCTTATTAATGTAGTGCTACTTACTGGAAGTTGCCAGATTGAAAGCTCTAGAGGCGTAAGTCCTATTTATTCACAAAATAGGTCAAAAATAGTTGTTGAAGCAAACACTTTCCCACACATGCATCTCAGCCAAGAAAGCACTGTAGTTTGTGCAGATTTGGTCATGGCAGTTTTCTGGGCTCTGCTTCCAACAAAGATATGTGCTCTGTTTAACTGTGCTACGGACACCTAACTGCTGAGAACTATATCCACACTCTTTGAAGAGGCCTTGGGAAAGGCATCATGTTGTAAAAGCTTTCCATTAATTAACAACCCAATGATGTACCTTGAGGCTCAAACTCCCCTGGGAAGATGTGTCATGTACCGGTCTTCTACCCCTTACATTTAAGTCCAAACCTCATTAAGGTGTTGTTGGTTTGTTTTCTCCTCTGCAAAACAGGTGTATACACAAAACAAGATGCCACCCCCCTGTTCTTCCTGGTACACACCTTAAAAAGGCAGAAGAAATATTATGGTCATCTACAACCCAGGCTGCTCCTGAAGAATTTTCGGGCATTAGCTAGCATCCTTCAAAGAGGCTCACAGTATCAGCCTGCTGCTGACCATGGAGAAAAACCTTTTAAAAAACATTCAGTTCCATCAAGTCCTCAAAACACATCTAATTCGGCATGAAAATACCACACTGTTCATCTGGTATTTCCACCCTCACTCTTTCTGTATGTATCTTTTACATGTAAGTGCTGACATTCAACAACCGTAAATGAGGTTTGGCTGTGAAGTCACAGCAGGAAGTATTAAAGTCACAGTGCGAAAGAATTCACCTCCATTTTTAAGAAGTCCTATTCGATAAAAAAGAAAACAAAATCTACCGGCAATAAAGAAATTAAAGGGGAAGCAAAAGCATACCAGAAACTGGTGTATACCAGAAACTGGTATCCTGCATCGACCAGCTTGTGCATCAAAACTGGAGGTACCTTCTCTGCAAGGATCATGTCAGTAATAAAAATGCAAACATCTTCATCTGTAGGACATCAGAAAATGCACGTAAGCTTTCTGCCTCCCAGGAGGCAACCCGGGCCTCAGCAAATGTGCAGGGAATGAGGAAGGGATTTCGGAGCAGCACGACACTGCGGCATTGTGCCCTCCTCCTCTGTGCGCTCAGTGAGCTGTGTCACTCCAAGGCTGGTGAAAAGCCTGAACAATTTTGCATGTTATTGTAAAGGCCCAGAAACAGCTAATACTGAATAGACTTGAATGAGGCGAATAACTATTTTACATAATTCCCTATGTCTTTTTTAACAGCACTAACCGGAACGCCTGCCAAAAACTTTCAGAAAGATGAGATGCTTTGTAGCTGCAGACAAGCGAAAAGATGGATGATGCCTTCACACCATGACATTTTCACCTCTTTAATCGTTCTTTCAACACAGCTGAGCCCTTGTAATATAGGAGCCTCAACAACTGCAGGTCCTGTAAGAACTCGTGGGCCACATCCAGTATACATGGCATATACATGCCCAAGCCTGTTTTTGCCTGTCAAACCCTCTCTTACGAGGATTACAAAACAGAATATCCAAAAAAAAAATCTGATTTTCAAAAGACATCTTTCATATACCCATATCCCAGCCCACTGAAGTTCCACTCAGGCATCACATTTTTGTTACCAATTCTATTTCACCAGCCTGCTGTAAAACAGCCTGACCAAAACTCACCCTTCCTTCCCTCTTGCAGTCAGCTTTTCTTGGTGGGGAAAAGAAAACAAAACCACAACCTCAAAACTAAACCAAAGTCCAGCTCAAGCTTGCTCCCTGCATTTCGTGAGATCAGGAGAAGGCTTGAGAACCCTCTTCAGAACCCAGTTTCTGGAGCTCATCTCAAGCAAAGCCATCCCAAGCCCCCTCCCCCCCCCCTCCTTAAAGAAGTCACTTCCTTCCACAAACCAGCAGAACGAAGATAGCCTCTCCTAGCAGCATAAGTACCTGCCAAAAAGTACGGGATGATGCCAAAGATCACTGTCAAGTGACCGTAGCTTGATGGTTAGTGTGGGTGAAAATTCGCCACACTGAAATCCACAGTTCATTCAGTCTGCAGAAACAGCTCACGGAGTGACAGCTTCCAAGCACAGCCAAAAAGAAAAAAAAAAACTCAACTCAGCTGTGACCAGGAGGGAGCTTACCTGTCAGACTGAGACCAGCTCAGTCTCTTGGCTTAAATTCACCTCTTCACCTCTCTTCTGACCACTACAAGGCACCAGGCATGCTGGTAAGCTGTGTGAAATGTTGGGGGAGCTCACAGAAGGAGAATGCTCATCCCTCCACAGAGGCCTTACCCCATCCTCATACAGAAGGAGCAACTCAGGGATGTTGTATTCTCACCAGCAGCATTTGTGTATCAGTGTTAAGGCTCCAGTTTAAAGGGCACTAACCCCTGGGACAACACAGTGAAAACGTGCAAGATGTCAACATAGATGTGACAAAAGTTACCATCAAGCTCTCACATTACCCGGGTGCATTGACTTCCACAGTTTTTCTGGCAGAGAGCTGTACCCAAAGCTAGCATTAGTAACTGCATAACAACTGAATGCTTATTTATAGTCACCTCTTACCCAGGGGACAGCTAGGCAACGAGATGGCTTTGGCCTCGGTCCCGTATATACGTACGTGCGAGTGCTACAGCTATACAAGGGAGAGAGTCTAAGCAAGGGTAACTGGAAAGAGAGAAACCATCAGGAATGGAAACTGAAATCTGCAGAGCTCGTGGGGGGGGAGTGATTCATTAGCTACGCTTCAACTCACACGCTGAAGAAACAGTTGGAGCATTTTGAGATGTTGCCTGAAACAACAAATACCAGCAATAGTCCCGTGGCAAGCAGAGCACCGGGGACCGAACACCAAGCACAGAAAGCTCCCGTTGGTGTGACTGCCATCCCGCAAGCCAGGGGATATTTTGGACTCAAAAGGACACGATACAACAAAGATTCAGGAGGAAAGTCAGCATCATTCTGCCTGGACTTGTTTAGGTAAGGTCAGTGGGAAAACCCCTCCCCTGGGAATGAAATAGGACATGAACCGAGAGGAGAAAAACCTAAATGAATATCCTTACACGTCAATAAGGCTCTGGTCTCACTGCCTGATGAGATGTCATATTTGAATACCTGTAGGATGAGAAGGGAGTACTGAAGAACCAAAGAAGAAGTAGAAAAATCTCCTGTAGAATATTTATGGCATAGGGAAAGCTAGACAACTGCAACGTGAGATCGCTAGAAAGCAAAGAGTTTACTCACGCTGTAAAGCTTCTGTCACTGGGAGAGGGGCAACATTGCTCTGTGCGCAGAACCACTGGGACTGTGGCTGAAATTTTCTGCTTGAATAGGCTAGAAATGGCCTCAGCCAGACTGTTTTTAAGAACACTCAACCCACACACACTTCTGATGTCTGTGGATAAGGAGCTTTACTTCTAAATTTATCTCCAGCCACTTAACTAATTCCAAATAAATTATCTTTGATATTTTGTGCAAGGAGTCTGTTAAATCAAGTGTCCTGAAGAAACCCCTGACTACAAATTAATCCCTCGGGCACTCCCTGGCTACGAGTTGTTTCTTATGCTCATGTATTCTTCATGGATTTTTAATGTAAAAAGAAGTTCTGCCTTCGCTTACCAAAGGGTTAACAAAAATTCCAATAATTAAATTAACAGCAATCAGCTACGGAGCTCCCCAGCGCAAAGCCTGGTAAATATCAATTCCGTTTCTCCTCCAGGATAATGCACCAGCCAAGAAAACTTCTGACTGTTCCCTGCAGGGCTGTAGCCAGCAGTCTCAAATGTGTACACATACTGCCCAGCCCCTCTCCTTCCATCCACAGCATGACTCTAGTTCCCCGTGGCAGATGTGACTTACACAAAATGGGACTCGCTTCCATTATACCTGCTTGCTCCAAGGCTGAATCCGATGTAGTATGATGACTGCAGCAAGCGATTAGAAAATAACACCCAACAACTTGCTTTAAAACAACCAAAATAAATGTTGGTCCCAGAAAGCTAAAACTTGCACACGATCTCAGCAGGGCACTGAGAACGGCTCTCAAAATCCTCCCGACTCCCTGACATTTACTTTCCTTTCACCGTTCCCGGTGTGAGAGATCTCTGGGACAAGGCCACGCGTTCTCACCAAAGGGGTCCACGCTTTCTAACCAAGCAGAGAGCTCCCCCTCACCCTGCTCTCCAGATGGCAAATGACCAGTTAAGATGGTAGAGTGGGAAATAATTACCACACAGCTAGATCAGCCGCAGAAACGTCTCTCCTGCACCGGATGGACGAGGCACGACGTGGCTTGCTCTGACTGCCCTCAGAGGAGGGCCATGAGCTGGGGAACAGAGCTTTCCACAGAGACATTCATGCTGGAGAGGCTCCCGTGCCAAGAGGCCCAAGCAGCATCTATCGAGCACCACCACCAAGATGCTCTTGATCAATGATTGAGGGAATTGTGCTGCATCCTGAGCAACTGCACCACCAAACGCATCGAGACTGTTTAGAACAGAGCAGGATGCAGTGCCAGAGGAGGCAGGCGGCTGCTTCTTTCCCCAGAGGGGATAACGCACCACTTTCCCAGACCTCGCTGCTGCCGAGGGCTTCTCAAAGACGCACCACATCAGCACGTTCACTCCTCTGCTCGGTTCTGCTGCTGCCTGAAATAGTCTCGTTTATTTGTCAGCAACCACAGCTGGAACCAGGGGTATTTGCGTGGCTTGTGCCATTACGTCTTAATCCTGGCAGTGAATAAAATCCACAGTGATTATGAAAATAATTTGCTCATGATGTAAATTTACAAAGCACGGCGCATGCCATTTGTTTTGCACTAGGGAGTATGTGTTTGTGTTATGGAAAATATGAAGGTGAAAAATTATTTGTTGATTTCAGCACATACAAGCTGATTTAAATTTTGCATCAAGTGTTTACTAGTGACTTTGAAATTTACAAGAATCAACGGCAATCATCAATACTAGATGAGAACATCCACCTTACCGCATACTTGGGGGATTATTAAGGAGGTGAAGTTTTAAATTCGTCCCTAAGGGAGTGTGAGGCGACACGCCACGCTTGGTACCAGCAAGCTAGCTCAATCTTTGTCATCGATATTTCTAACAGAACCTGAAAAATACAAGCCCTTCAGTATTAAATACTTCAAAAACAGAGGTGCAAGCAAATAAAGAATGAACTATCTGTGCATTACTGTTAATAAATATGCTAATGCCATTCAGTTCATAATGCTGATATTCCTCAGATACTGGAACTGGATGACAGCTCCGTCTGAATTTTATTCTGTAAGTGATTCAACTAGAATAATAACTAACTAGTTATTTTCTCTTCTTTTGTAAGAAGAATGTAACAATAGTATCCCCGTGATAAAACTAGTACAAGGTTAAGGAAATGACACCAAAAGATTACAAAAAGTAATTCCATCATGCAGATAACCTTGTTATTAGATGTTGCGGTAAGCACATGTCAGAAGCTCTCTCTACAGCTAACGCTCCTTTAAAACTGAGGTTCATGAACTCAGGCAAGTTTTCCTACCCAAGAAATAATCTGCCAGGCATTCAAATTCAGATCATGCCTGGTTTTACCATCCGCTTCGTAGGGTGTTGCAGCACCAACTCCTGCAGCTCTGTATTCAGAGCTGGGCAGGCAGAGCCCCGGCACTGCGAGGGGAGCACGAAAGGGGCCCAAGCAGCATTACCAGGTGCCCACAAGTTCAATGACAAGGTACATCTTGCTCACAAGTGCACCTTGCAAATGAACTGCTGAAGGACAAACCCATCTTAGGCGAGCCGACATGCTGTGAGGCTTTCCTTATTGGCAAGGTGCTGCGCTGCCCCTGTACGTGGGATACTGAGACAGGGAAAGAGCATCAGGGAAACAAAGACAAGGGGCTCTGACACGTTTCACCCACAAACTGTAAGCAGCTCACAAGAAACGCCCTACTACCTTCTAGTAGCAAACTGCTGACTCAGCCTCTAATAGAAAAATATCCTTTGGATACGGGTGGTTTTTACTGATCGTAAGTACCTGATACCTGAACATCTGGGAGATGAAGCCAATGGAAGTGCAGGAGCAGGGCTGATGGAAGCAGCATGAGAATTCAATAGCCACGTTGACTGCTTCTAGGAAGGATTCACGATTGTTTAAAGGAAGGATTTTAGTTGCTAGCTGTTGTGGCTTTTCCATGGTAACTTCTAAATCGCATTAGGGAGTTAACTGCATTTTATAAAGGAATCTGTTTGTTTCTTTAATTGCTATAGATTAGAAGGCAATAATGGAAAGAAAAACCTGAGTACTAGCTCACGTTACAATATGAAGAAAGGGACAAGAAATGAGTGTGGTTTCTTTTTAAGCATATAAACTTTAAAAATCAACTCACTCCAAGTATATGCTGTTTTGTATAATTCCAGTCCTCAACCTTCTCCTGAAAGACAAGTTGTTTTTCCTACAGTTGGTCTACTGGGACTTCCGAAAATAAGCCATCATCTTTTTCTAGAAATTTTGGATTACCCCAGATTTCTCTAATGTTCTCTCTCACTTACAAGCGAAACAACAACTACATTTTTATACAATAATGGGTGACTTGATGACGACACTGTCAAACATCTTGCTAGGGTACAGAAAACATCCATTTGAGCTCAACAAGATTGTAAAGTGTATATTGCCTGAATAAAGGAAAGTTTGCCTGCGTTAAAATCACGTTACATTTGGAGCAGCCTCGGAGTTTTGCGTTGCTAACCCACTCCAAAGTCCTAATCAGGCCTGTGCCTGTAATCATAGTGGTCTGAAAGAGGTTGTTTCAGGCTGGAAAATGGAGAAAGGGGACAAGAGCATGTTGCACGGCCCAGCCCAAAACATTAAGGTCTGTTAGCCCCTCTGCACTTGCTCAAAGCTGATGCTGGGCAGGTTGTTCCCTGAAGTACCAGCTGCTTGCTCCAGCAGAAACTGCTGCCAGCAAACCTTGCTCCAAGCCCTCTGCCAGCACCACTAAGGGCCACCACCACACTCCAGGTTGTCCCCCACATCCCCTTGTGAGATGTGCCAGCAAGAAACGAAGGGATAATGTGCTTTTAGTTTAATGTTGCCTGTCCAGCTCCAGCTGGCAGCTTAAATGGTTCATGCCGAGAATTATCTTCACCCATTCACCCTGCCGAGAAGTCAGCCTGACACTTCCCACCTCTCTCAGACCTTTCAGCCTCCTCTCTACCCTTTGACTGCCACCAGAGTTAGAGGCAGGGGATATGAACCCAAGTATCCGAGAGATCCCACTGTTCAAATGGCGAAAAGTTATCTTATCAAGAAATACCTGCCACCAGCCTCATTGCTACAAAACACATCGGGCAAAGAGAAATCACCTGCAAAATCATCCCATAGTTACAAAGAGAAACAGAACTATGTACAGGGATTGCTAGATAATTAAAGGTGAGAAAGAATACAGAATTGATGCATTTGGGAAGGATGGATGGAAGAAGCAGGAAAGGTGAAAAATATAATTCTAAACATTTATTAGAAGATGGCAGGAAAAAGACATTCTCACTAAAGAACAACTCTCTCCCCAGACAGATTCTTGAGCTACTGCTGTGAGATCTTTTCAAGCATCACTTCTGAAGGAACCCCAAGTTTTGTAATGGGAGCTACAGACACAGCTGTGATTATTGCTCCTAATCTCAAGACAGAAACTTAGTATTCAGTAGGTCTTTAGACTTCGGCTGCCATTTGCCACATCTCCTGAAACCAATTTACAAGAACATCACAATAGTTTGCACCCATCAGTTTTTGTGCTGGTTCATCTACTCTGGGAACAAAACAAGGGATTTTCAAGATTTACCTCAGTAATTTTCATGGTCATTTGGAATCCCATGTAATCCAAGTGATTTTAGAAATCAACACTGTGGTAATTCCCAGAATTATAGTTCTTCTGCTTTTGGGGCACTAGCATCCGCTGTACATGTGGAGGAAGCTTCTCACATGTAGCAAGAAAGATCCAACACTACAGTTCAGGTTTGCACTCAGACTTTTCTCCACAGCTTCCTATTTTGCCCAGGTGAGGAAGCAGCATCTCCACTTGGAATCTCAAGTCTAACCCCAACACAGACATAACAAACACAACCAAACCCACCAGAGGAACACCTTTACTGGGAAACTCCCTATGCTAGGAGGTATTGCTGCACATAACTATAGGCAGATGCTGCGAATCTTCCTCCGCCTGCTGAGCCCTCTCCCACTGACCATCAGGCCCTTTAAAGCATACTTCATGTCAGACATCTCAGAAATTCAGGTACCTCCAAATTATTTCCCTCTGAAAAAAAAACACATGGTGTTATGAATCTCTCATTGAGGTCAAAACCATGTTCAGGATACAGATTTGCGTCCTATCAAAGCTAACGGGGCAGCTTTCTCAGCATGCCTGCTGACAGCTGCCTACAGGTCACGTATTTTTCCTCAACAGCCGCAAAGGATATAAAATATGCAC
Organism: Cygnus olor; assembly: GCF_009769625.2. Taxonomy (NCBI): domain Eukaryota; kingdom Metazoa; phylum Chordata; class Aves; order Anseriformes; family Anatidae; genus Cygnus; species Cygnus olor. The sequence goes on along the minus strand of NC_049169.1, from coordinate 61,466,445 downwards.
GTGAGGTTTTGTCTCTCCTTCACAAAAGTAGCCCAAAGTTCTGCTATACGCACCTGCTCTCAGCACCAAAGCGTTCAGGGACATGGAAAAAACACCATCCTGCCTTCCCATTTCAAGGCCCTGGGCTCGCCAAAACATCATGATTTCGAAAAGGATGGAAAACAATGCCAACAGCATAGACAAAAGGATTTACAAAAGAATTAATAAGTAACTATCACTTCTCTTGCCCCAAGACTTTTCTGGGTAAATTATTGCTCTTTAAAGCAGCGTACTGGGAGTAGGCTGCCTGACTCCCAATTAACACGGTAGCAGTGGCATAGCACAAGCTTTACGCGCCAGTTCTGAGGATTAATCGTGGCATCGTATCTGTAGGGCGCTCGCTTTGAACTCAGTGAATCTGCAACAGAACAACTCTTCTTTGTCAGACCCTTCTTTGAAGAAAAATCACAAGCAAGTGGGTGGGCTGCCTGCTAAGCTGTTTCTTAACCCACCAGCGCTTCCCTCGTAACTCTAGCAGAGCAGTCAAGCAACAAGTGAAAACATTAAATAGCTCTCTTCCACTGCCTCTCCGCTAATATTAGCCAAGAGGGGACGATTTTTTTGGAGCAGGAAGAAGAAAGGATAAAAGAAATCACACACAAATAATGCAACAAATGTGCTATCAAGATGAGGGTTTTTTTTGTGTGTGTTGTTTCTTTTTAATAAAGAGATGAAAGCAGGAACACTGGAGAATAATTTCCATGTATGGATTTAGAAATCTAAAAATAACACCTCATTTAATACATTAAAAAGCTGACAACTGACCCTAGAATAGACAGTGATGAATACATTCAGCATCCAATTTTCCCCATTCTCTCTTCCCTCCTGTGCTCGCTGGCACCTTTCCCCCAGCCCACCCCTCGCCGCCTCCCTGAAGGGGGAGGAGAGCTGACCAGTTCTGAGCAGCCTCAGCAGAGCTGGATTCGCAGGAGGGGACTCTGTGGGCTCAGGGCTTGTTCTTGTTTGCCCAGCACACTCCTCAAGTAGCTTGCAGGGAGCCCAAATCCCCGACTCGGCGCTACCTCTGTTCCTCCTGCTCCACGGCTTAATAAGAGCTGACTGGTCCCTCCCCAGGGCTCTCACCCTCTGATGAAATCTGCTGGTGCAACAAGCTCTTGGGGCCATTTCTGTCAGGACCAGTTACAAGGCTTGTATCAGGGGTCATGGTGCTTCCTACACAGCTATCTGCTGAGAAGCATTAAATGCATCATACAGCCACTCTTTGCCCCAAAACTAAGTGATGGATAAAGCCAAGGACCTAAAGACTGGGGCCACGAGTTAAACTCCTACCCTACAAGTGGACACCAGCCTACAGGGCCCAACAACCCTCGTCCTAACGTGACCAGCAGCCCCTCACAGCAGAGCTGCAGCTGCAGCGCTGCTACGTGTCAGGAAAAGCAGGGCGATGCTGGGAGGGGAGGCTTGAGGGACAGGGGCAAAGCTGCCTGAAGACAAGAGTGTGCCACACCAACAAGGGATCAACTACTGCTGGAACAACAGTTTGTATGTGGTGATTAAGCACACGGGCATGGCTGTAACTGGGAAAAGTGCCCAGTGCTTGCCTGCAGTATGCCTGGTTTTAGCCAGAGCTGTCAAGTCTCTTGGTTTCACAAGCAATACATTATTTCAGCCTTCCCCCTCCCAAACAGAGAAAACTCATCTTTTCGCCAGAGCCAATGTTCTGTTCCTCCTGCCTGCTCATTCACACCAGAGGCCCACCAGAACGGCCGCATCCAACCGCGTCTCATTTACTTTTATTGATGATGCCAGCTTTGTAGCAAGAGAAACAAAACAACACATTGAATTTGGGACAACTGAAAATCAGTTTTCCACTCCTCCATAAAAGGAGAGGAGCCGAGCAAGAGCTATTGATGTTTTCCAGCAGTAATATTCCACTTACATTAGTCACTCTCCTGTGCCACCCGTTGCATAGCTCAGATGTTCACGTACAGATAGGCCTGAGATGGGTACACGCAGCAGCCCCACACACTATTCTCTTGACAGTACCATGTACTCATAAGCCTTTTAAAATTACTTCATAATCTGTCTTTTGACATTTGAATGTCACAGTGAGCAAGTCTTCTGGTACCCAGCACTTGTGCAGCATCAGGAGACCCAGCCCAGCGATGCTCATGTTTTGTCTCGTCATGCTGCCTTCAAGCTCTACCCTGAACATAAGGCTTGAGGGGGTTCAGCGCGCTGGCATGGCTATGTCCCAGATGGATTGAATGATCTAATGGCACACAAATGAACCAGTCATGCCGTTCCTTGACTTTTATATGTCAGCGCACCAGATGTGCTGTATGGCTGGACAGCTGCAGCGTGCAATCTGGTACCAATCTGCATGACAGATGTTGACTTGCACCAGACATTTGTCCCATCCTAGTGTCCCCTAAACTCTGCCCTAGATGCTGTGGTCTAAAACACACATAAACCCAAAGCTGTATGGCAATTTAGCCAGTGTCATGGACCACCAGTAGATAAAACAACAAACCTGGCCCTCCTGAATAGTTTGGTCAGGGTCCTTCTTGCACTTGCCACAAGGCACACCTACCTGTGATCTCCACACCTGTGCTAACCCCAGCCTGCTGATGGAGTTGGTATAAATAACGCAAGCAAGACCTCTCCTATGTATCCCTTGGTACTTTGGTTTTTGGGAGCTGCCCACTAGCTATCAGCATCAAACGTACTTTTAATTGCTGTTTTTGTATTGTCATTAAGTCGAAACGAAGAGATTGATCTCTATCGATTCGTGGAAAGGCTCACTTTGTTTGCTCAGCCCTTCCATTGCTTATCAGGGTTGTGCCAAGAGCTTGACACACACAGACTGAAAAGGAAATTAAAGTAATGAGAGAGTGATGGCACACTCATGCCAATCTCATTCTCTATCAGACTCTGCTGCAAAAGGAAAGCGGCAGAGGCAACAGCTTCTGGTTATTGTCAGAGTTGTGCCAGCAGTGTCAGGAATTTGTACTATTTCCACATGAATCCAGTGCATCAGTATTGATGGATAATAAATAGAGGAGAGAGGTTCTCTCCATAGACAGAAGAGCATCTAGGCATCACATCTTGATTTCCCTCAGCAGCTTTTCCATTATTCTGTTCTGGCTTTCTTCTCCCCAGGTGCTTATACACATTATTTTAGCTTCCTAATTCATATTCTTAAAAGGTACCACTAAGATCTAACCCCTCTGCACCCTCAGGAGAAAAAACACCGGTGTCTCAGTCATACAAGGAGTTCATCTCTCCACTCACCGCTCTCCCCCAAGGCTGCAAGAGTCCTGCTCGTACACCTAGGATTTTCTCTGCTCATGCTGACAATACAAGAATAACACTTGGGAGCAGCAATGTTCCTCCAGCTGCCAATCACGCCACCAAAAAGCCACCCACCAGACGTCCTTCCCTTTCTATCAAGATTAGAAAGGGAGGATGACAGCTGGAAGATGACAGCTGTCAAATCAGGTGGCATTCTGCCCCAAACCACTGCCCCCAACCCTACCAAGATGAGATTGCTGTGTGGGTCACAGCTCCCTGCAGATAACCTGGGGCTATGTCAGCATTGCACCTACATCCTCTTCGACTCAAACTCCTTCTGCAAACTTCACAGCCAAGCTTGCAGTTCCTATAGGCAGTCATCTCCTGGGGACTACCTCTCCCTGACCACCCACTCCAGGTGGAAGCCTTTCAGCCAACGCATCTCTCTTCTGGGGACTGCACCACCAGGTTTAGGGGTCTCACAAACCTCACTACAGAGTTTTTGGACCCTACAACAGCATTGGCTGTTCATTCTCAATGTCTCTCACTTCTCACATTCTTGTGTTTGTATTTAAATAGGCTGGCTTCCAAGCCTCCTTTCTACAGATACTAACAATGTCATCTAAGCATTATTTTGATGCAGCAACAGATCAACTCTTCTGCTCCCTGAGCAAAGGAAGTGAAAAACACCCTGAATCTAACAGGCTGATGACAAATGGTCTTTTTTTTCTGGGCAGTGAAACACTTAGTCTCTCCCAGTAGCAATAAAGAAAAGCATATCTTTAAATTACACTTGTTGTCATCTGACTGCTGTAAAACAGGGATTCATTTACCTCCGAAGTTCTGTTCTCTTAGGCGCATAGGGGATGCCTTCCTGTGGAAAGCCAAGGCCAGAACCATTAATCGGAGAATCCTACGGACTAGCAGCCAAAGAGACACCAGCTGATCTAATCCATCTATGCACCACACATTTTCAAAGTGTTGCTGCCCAGACTGTCCTTGGTCTATCAAAGAGCTTTGCCTACCAGAGTTGGCAATTTAGCATTTTACAGAACCGTTGATTCCTCCTGGAAAAGTTCAGGAGGACTATTCCAAGGAGCAATCCTACTGCCACATCAAGTAGCTTTTGCATTTCTCTGCCCCTGTTCCTTGTTACAAAAGGTTTTTACTGGAAAGATCTGCTTCTTAAAGAAAGATTCTCAACTCCTTCCATGTATTCTCAATTCCTTCCATGTGAAAAATCTGGTCCTCCCTGAAAACAGTCACCACAGACTTTTCCACTTCAATTGTGAAGTCGCTACAGAGGGCTAGTGCTCCAGTGAAGGGTTAAGCATAGGAGCCCAGGCTTGATTACTGAATAATAAAAAAACCCTTCATGCACACAACATCAGAAACAGTTATGTAGGTCCTGACATGTTGAGCTCCATGAGGGATGAAGATACTCCTGAAACAAGCCAAACGTCAGTTCGGCCTAGGTTTACACCAGAGTAAGTCATGGGCAGCTGTAATATACCCTGGCAGTGAATGGTTCACAGCTATAAACATGGTTCAGGACTATACCTGTTGGTCAGCCAGTTCCTCACCCATGCCTTTTTGGGATGAGGTACGGAGGAGTTGCCATACAGGATAGATTTTCCCCAGGCCATATCAGAAGGGCCATTTTGAAATTACTTGCCTGCAGTTTTCCATTGTGTGTGTGCATTTCTTCTCCCAGATTATTTCATGGCTGTGTAATAGGACTGATTATAAGTATTACTTCCCAAAGCATACTCATTTGATTACTTTTCAAATAAAATGACAGTGAAGATTACTTGCAGGTAAGACACTGACTACAAGTATTTTATTCTTGCTCTGCGTATCAGTTGTCATGACAATCACTGAGGACACTGATTTAGAGTCCAATTCAGACATGGCAGAAAATCCATCAGCACCTACATATTCTGAGGAAGATAATTCTTGAAATTGATTCTAGTTACTCACCCACAGACTTCTCTGAAGACTTTGTTTTCAGAAGGTGCTGAGGAATCCTCACTTTGTATACCTTAATTCACTACTAGCATTTTCAAAGGCTTTTTTTTTTGCCATTATTTCTAAGAGAAAATCACCACTAATGTATGTAATGCATTCCAGTTTGGGCCAGTAAGCTTTCTAGTGGAAATTATTTTTTAATATCTTCAGAAAAAAAATCATTTTTCCTGGTATAGAATTTCGCAGTGGTCTTTTCTGGGAGATATGCTGCGTGATCTCTGGCACTACAGGAGGCAGCATTGTCTAGCACTTAGAGCAGCGGGAGTCCAAAGACCTGAGTTCTGTTTCTGGCTCTCCCACTCACTCTCTGCGTGACATTTAGCAGGTCAATTAACTTCCCTGTAACTCTCTTTTTCTACATGTGAAATGGGTGTACTGGGCTGCAGTCCTCTTTCTGCACCCTGTTTATATCAGAAGGATACCAAGTGAAAAGCGTTGCCCAGGTGTTTCAAGATGCTGGGATGGAAGATGCACTGCACAGTCAGCAGCAGCACTAACACCAGGAATAGGGAACTCTGGAATCTGTTCACTTTCACTGATTTAGTGCCTAAATATTAAAAAGTCTAAATTCTCAAGGAGCGCTTTTCTGAAAATCCCATTATTTTTCACCCAGATGCTGATTTCACTATTTTTAATCTCAGAATGTCTATGCTTGTTTCAGTAGAATTATTATTCTGGTATAAATATAAGCAGATCCAAACTCTTACTACCCTGCTCATTACTCCCTTCTGATTAGGATCTTTGTGTATGTGGATCTGTGCCACTGCTGACTTCTTCCCAATACTGGAAAAAAGACAAGGCATTGCCTTGGCAGTTTAACCCTTTTCTTCCTGAGACACCACAGTCAGGCAAGAGTCATAAGGAACGGCATTACACCATGCTCACAGATGTAATAACATATTGCAGAATGACTTCTGTAAGAGGAGGACTGATTTAGTATGTGCCTATGATGAGTGAAGAGCAGCCAGCACAGAGCTAGTGTATTGCTAAAGATTGTATTAGATAAAACAAGTTATTCATCCACCTCCATGTCCCCTCCCATTAAATTTTAATAAACCCACTCTTATGGGAGAAAAGAAAGGACACACACCCTGCTGAATTATTTACAGCCTTTGTTGTGTATGGCAAAGAAGTCCCTCTTATGTCAGTAAATGATATTTTTCTATTGATTTTCTCTCTCAGAACACCTAGGTGAAAATCAGGTTTGGAGAAAAAAAAAGAAAAAAAAAGAAAACAGATGCAAAGTGCAAGCCAGAACAGAAAGTTGGAGGGAGAGATGATAAAGTTTGTATTTATGAAAGATATTGATCAATTTGACACACCAGTGGCAGATACTCAAATTAGCTGTCATAATTCCAGTGATGCAGAGGGACACACAGGCATAAGCTCCATTAAATATAACCTACATCCAGAACAGTCAGATGAGATTTGGGAGACTGAACTCTGAAGTCCCACAGGAGATACCTGCAGTTGATTTATATTCCTGATTTCCTATTCCCTTACCAACTGTGCAATCAGTTCCTGGAGGTGGGCAGGGAATAATTTCAATAGCTAAACTGTGATTCACCCAGCCAATTAAGGAGTTCTGAGATGGGCCCTAAGAAATCCTTCAGCTTCAGTCTTCCTGGGACAGAACTACATTCAGCTCTGACACTGGGCCTGAAATCATCAGGGCTCAGTTAATAGTAGGAGAATCCAATATAAAGCTGCATTAGTTTTCATACATCAATATTCACACATTTTAGACCTTTTAAAAGTAGCAAGAAGTAGGACAATGTCCCTGTTGTACACGAGGATCAGGTTTATTCTGTAACTCCATGTACAAAAAGCATCACTGCAAAACAGTAATTAAGCTGGCAACCACTGCCTAGTCGCTATCAACATATAAAAATCACCTACATGTTTCAGCCTAAAGCTTCTGTCAGGGTCAAAGCCAGGTTGCTTGACTCCAAGTTCGCTGGCATCTATCTCACGCTGGCTGCTGCGATGTTCCCTTGTGGATGGTGCATGGCTTTGTGAACAAATCACAATAATCTCATTTCCAAAGTGTTCCACTTAAGTCTTTCTTGCACTGATGCAAGGAAGCATTTACTCCTCATTACTAGCCCCGTATGTGGCATGTAATCACCTTGAAATATTTAACTGTCTGACTTTCATCTTGGTAACAGTACGGGGTGGGGCATCAGGCTGGGGTATAAATAAACCACGATATAAATCATCATAAACCAGGCATTAAATCAGTATATAAATCAAAAATTATAGAAGTCAGAGATGAAAAAGACCCATTAGACCATCCTGTTTGTTCTTTCCTGTGTTCTCACCCTAAGAATGCACAAGGCATCATTCCTGATTAGCCAGGAGACATAGAAAAACGCCCATCTCTCCCCCTCTGTCTCTCTCAAGAGAGAAAGAAGGGAAACAGAGCACACTGTGTGCATATTAATAAAGCTATATTTTGACTGGCTGAATGACTGGAAATGATTAGTGATGGTATGTTTTACCTGTCAACATCTCCACGCTGCAACTGGCAAAACGTCTCTAATGCTCTCTTGCAAAAGTCACAAGTAAGGCTGGAGGGAGGTTGTTCTCAGCTTCCCTGCACTCAGAACTGCTCCTTAAGTACTCTAAGACCCTTTACTATGACAGAGGTGAAGCAAGCTCTTCTTTTTTGCAACATGATGGGGGACAACATAAAACATCACATAAGCCGAGGTGAATCCAGGTGCCTGCATGTACAAATAGCAAAACCAAACAAAAATATCAAAACATTTTGGAAGGTGCAGTATCAAGCATGCCGAAGCTAGGAAAAGAGAAACTGTGACCCTTTCAAAAGGGTCAGTGTGAAAGCTGGGAACCCATGCAACACTCTAAGAGCAGTAGGAGCTGAGATCAGTCTGCTGACATACTGCTGCTCCTCCTCCCTCTGACACAAGCACTTTCCTCTCTGCTTACCGCAAAAGTCCTTGGTGGTGATAGGCCAATTCACTTAAACTTCTTCAGAGGCAGTCCCTAACCATGTTTTCCTCATTTACTCTGAACACAGCTTGAGCTGGGTGACCATTTGAAGTCTGATTTACAGGCTGTGGAGCATGCATTGCTGCCAAATACTGTAAAAAGCAAGTCTTAATCATCTCCAATTGGACACCCAAAAAAGCAGTTAATTTCAATTTGCAAGCCTAGAATGGAAGTTACAGCCCACCTCAAATGACATTGTAAGTATAAACTTAGTATCTGTGCCACACTTTGGTACAATTATGACAAGTGCCACAAAGTTTGTGAAATAGTTTTAAATTCTCTCCGTGGATGAGGAATTGTGTTCTGCGATAAAAGGCCAGCAGCAATACATTAAGCAATGAAAAATTCAGACATTGAAGAGATCATTGAATGGGAACGGAATATCCCAAATGTATGGAAAAAGGCAGGGGTCCTGTAGAAAACACAGCAGGTGTTACAGTAATTAAAGACTTGATAATGAGTGTGCTCAGAGAGGATAAATTAAGGCCAAGTATGCAGCCTGAACTGTCATCTCCTAACTTGACGTGCTTGTGCTTGCAACCTGAAAAAGGCTCATGATTTCGTCACCCGTATACATTCCCAAATTTAAAGTAAACAAACGACAAAAGCAGGAGTTGTAGCATGGGATTTCTTACTGATCCTGAAGAGCAGTGAGTGGTTCACCAGAATTCTGACCACCCCAGAGCCCCCCGTTATGTCAGCTGGTGGACAAACCAACGGCAGTAACAAGACGCCACCATACATGTAGACCAACCCTGCTGGTCAAGGGAGCAGGATGAGACCTCCACTCCCACAGGGCATTTCACAGATGTGTTGGCAGTACATAAACAGCAAGACTCTTGACTTGTGCACTTCACACAGGGCTTCAAAGGCTCTCCTTCCCTGCTCATTTCCTGTCCCCATAAAGCTTGGCCATTTGTGCACTTTCCCTCCCACTGCCCTACCCCAGTCTGTGTCCAGTAATCCCTGGTCCCACCTTTCCACACCCATCAGCCCAGATGGAGTTTCACCCCTTTCCCTGTCCTCATCTTCTGCCTTCCCAACTCCTGCCCATATTTCCTACTCAGGCATCCCTGTCACAATTCAGGACGGGGAGTTCTAGTGCCTACCTCCTTACGCCTTCCCTGCTCTTCTGCCTCTGAGCTAGAAAGCTAATATGCAGTTGGAGAAGCTATTTGCTATTGTAGGTATTAAGGTCACTGCCATATTAACAGCGCCTAAGATGAAACCTAGAAGAAGGCAATAAAATCCCTTAAAGGCTTCAAAATAGGTTGCTCTTTTTTTTTTTTGGCATCAAAATCTAAGACCATTTTTATATCTTAGCTTGAAATATAAAGATGTGAAGAAAACCCTACAACAGAGAGGGCGGTGGAAATAAGGTCTGTCACTACCACCTGGTCAATAGCTTTGGGAATGACAAATATTATGGAGATCCAACACCAGCAGACCTCCAGGCATGTGAGCACCTGCTGCATGACTAACCTGCAGGATGGCTGTCCCGTCTGCTTTAATAGCCGATGCATTCAGGAATGACATCATATTGTCGGCCAAATGGCACGGGCCAGCAGGACGGTGTCATTCTTCAGCCTGTACCTCCATCTGGGGGTTGAGGTGGCTAATTAAAAATGAAACAGCATTTCCTTGTAGGGGAAGATAGGAATGGAAAGAGACCCAAGGGAATATGGTTGAGAGTGGGGAAGAAAGGAGCAAGAAAAGTGGGATGCTGCCTATTTATTTCAAACACTGCTTTCAGTAGTACCCAGCAAAAAAAAAAAAAAAAAGTAAAAATTCCCTTGGGTCAGCACTTAATACAGATACAAGAATGAAATATTTATTGTTGCTTATAAAAGCATCAGACAGGGTCAAGCCCATGAGCCTACTGGTGTTACTAATGCATTGTCAAGCTATGATCTGAGCTTGTGCACAAATCTCAGCAGCTCGTTCCACGGGCTGGGGAAGCCTGTAAATTTAGAAGTGCAGACATTACTGTCTTCTCCAGAGTGCTAATTGCTGCCTCTCCCATCAGTACCACAAGTGACCTCCACAAAAGGAGATTCTTCCAGTCCCTCACACCCAGTAATAAGGAGGTAGTTGAGTGCTTCCTAGGCCTAAATCAAGAAGCCTAGTGGTAATAAGTGCCTTATTCTCCTAGAGAGCCTGCAAAGTTTGGACTATTAAGGACGATAAAATCCATTGAGACTTCAGCATAAGAGATGCTATACAAATTAAAATATTACCACTCTTCACATCCTGTAGAAATCCTTCATTTCCTCCAATACTTGCTGCTCTCAGAATGTGTCAGGCTATTACTTTTGACTTTACAACTCATTTTTTATGCAAATGGCTTTCAGAACACCACAAACAGAAGATTATTGCAATTTTCAACAGAGAAGGCAAATGTTCTCATTCCAATTAACACAAAGCTTCACGGTTCCTCTTTTCTTGACAATGCAGCTCCCCATCTCAATACCCTAAATTCAGAACCCACATTCTCTGACCCCACAGGAGAAGCAGGGGGTAGGACACAGTTAAGAGAGTATGCCAGACAAGGCATGTTCCAAAAAAAGGAAAAGCAGAATTCCAAGCATTTCTCAGCAAGCAGCAGCTACCTGTTTGTGAACTGGTTCTCCCCAAAGCAGCATGGTGACAATTCTACCTCAGCTGTGCAGGAGGAGATCAGTTTCCATAGCAATTCCAGCCACTTTCTGCCCAGATGCAGCATGCTCCATGTTCCTGGGCACAGAAGACAGCTGCTGACCCAGCACTGCAGAGGACAGGCCTAGGAGCCAAAAGTAAGGTGGAGAGGAACAGACACAAACAGAAGTTCCTTCTTGTGCGGCCAGTTTTAATCCAAAGGAAAAATTCAGGCTTTTGACATGTAGGGAGGAAGGAAAAAATAACAGGCGTAGAGACAGATCTATCAACCTCGCATGATAGGCTCTGAGAGTCAGCAAAATAAAAAGCTTTGGGAGAGAAGGAAGAATTTTTCATCTCTCCTGATCTGGAGACGTTCACGCAATACAGTGCAAGCCACGGGGAGCTGTGCCATACAAAGGCTCTGAGCACCATACAGCATTTGTTCCATTTTAGCTACCAGTGCAGGAGAAAGGGAGGAAGCAGTAGTTTGATTTGTTCTCAGAAAAATAAATCTCATTCTTCAAGAACATGCATCAGGAACTTGCTTGTTTGCAATGCTTTAAAACCATAACACTTTCTTTGCCTGTCTTGTAGAGAAGACAGCCCTAGAAAAGCCCCTTTTCTCCTTCACTTGCCAAGACCACAGTGAGGAAGGCTAGAATGGATGCAGAAGCTTTTTTATGGCCAGCTTTCTTACAGTACAAGCATCTCATTAAAATGCTTATTCTGTGACCTGAAAATGCCTTGCACCACTCCTAATGTCTGTACCATATTCTGCAGCTCATACCCTTGTCACAACCACTTTCCCCATGTTTTGTGAACACAAATCCGTAGCACAACGAAAGGAAACCTAAGGGAACACAAAACACATGGAACAAAATATGCCAACAAATACAGAACTGTTTAGATTTTCATTCAAATAATCTACACCTCCATTTTCTAAAAGGATCAGTGCTGCTGCTACAGTTTTTCAGAAGCCAGAACTCTAGCTCAGATTTCTGTGCAAGAGGCTGGGGCCGAAGTGTGACAGGGTAAATGACTAACGGTGACTCAATCATACCATTACAGCAGCGTCTTCCATGAAGAGACAGTTACTTGTGCTACAAGTTGTTGGACGCAGCACTCTTTCCCTTCTCCCTTCCCCTCCCAGCTTGTACAGACACTAGTTTTGTCTAATTAGATGAACACTGTCTCCTGACAGAAGAAAGCTGGCAATACTACAATCACCCTTCCCTCCATCCCTATTTAACCGGAGATAGCTGAGAGGAAGTGATTGCAGGGAAGTGAAGTCTTATTTCCCTGGCTCATGCTGCCATAGGCAATCAGTTTGGAGCAGAGGTTCCATCTTGAAAACGTCAAACAGAATGAAAAAAGACAAAAATCAAAAATGATAAAGTCAGCCCCAACCATTCCTCCAGGTCCAGCTGCTCCCCTGGGTTATTCTAGCATAGCTGACAGCACAGCTAGAGGAATATCTGCTTTCTGTGCCAACTGGTGCCATGGGGTCCTCAGCCTCAAGTTTCCCCTCACCCACTCCTGCAATTCAAGAGAAACTGCTGGAGCACCAGTCCTGCCTGCCAGCCTGAAGAAAGCAGCATGCTGAGCGTGGCTGAGTCCTCTTTTCTCTGCTCCCCAAACCAGTACGCATACAAAACAATGGATTTCCTTCCCAGGCTCATGGTTTCTTCCCATGCACCCAGAAAGGAAAATAACCACTACTGAAATGCAGATATGTCAAAGGACGGCAGTGGCTTCAACCTGGAAGTGGTATTTTCTTTAGTAGGCTGCCCGGACACTCCAGTTTCACTTTTCCAGTTCTTCTGAAATTCTCCAGATGCCATTTTGTCCCAGCATTTCATCAGGAAATAGGGTTTGTTCTACTATCTCATGCTCCAGATCTGAGACGTTACCTATGTCAAGACCATGAGGAACAACAGGCCTGCTCCTTCATTGCCTGTCACAACACTCAGGGGAAGGGAAGTTCTGAATAGGAAGTTGTTCAGAGGAAAATAACGTTCAGGTTGACTTGGAAGTGTTATTCTGCCTCAGCATGAGCAGTGGTGTGCTGAAGTAGCTGTGCCCTGGATGAAGCTAGTCCAGAGGTACAGAAATGCAACAGATGCTAAGGCAGGAACACTTACAGGGAGTTTCTGAAGGTAATTTGTCATACTGCTTGTAGCTACTCCGTCACAAATGTTTCTTAAAGGGAGAACGTTCCCCTCAGCTTAAGCACTGTTTGAAAAGATTGCTGTTCTCCTTGTCTTTTAAGGAATGTTGTGGAAAAAACAAGAAGGTTGCAAGCACCTTTAACACTACATACAACTTGAATGCAGCGGCCTGCATCTACCCCACATATCAAACACTCACCATTACACCCAACTGCTCTGGAGAAGAGAGCTTCAGCAAAGTATTTTTCCTTCTCTGTCTATACAGAGATAGAATTGAAGCATGAATCTGGCTATCTACATCTGCCTACACTTATCTGACTCATGAACTAGCAAGAGAATCTGGGTCAGAAATATGCACACACCCCCACACACTCGGTGTACCCTCCTCAGGAAAGAAACAAACAGCCTCACCCCGAAAGTGCTTCGAACCAGATCAGATATGTAAATGTGAGAGTGCTGTGTCTAGACTGCCACTTCGGAGAGTGCCAAGCGTGCTCCTGAAGGCTGCTGACAACCGTGCTAAGGAACTCGCTGATCCCACCACGGGATGCACACACTGAGGGACTAATGTGGCCAGGCACATCAGTAGTTAACAGCCTCAGGATATAGTCCTATACCTGAGCCATTGCTGAAATAGATTTCTTTAAGGCAATAATTCCTATATTAATTAGGGAAGTTCCCAGAGAACAGGTGCAGAAAAGTCATGATTGCTCACAGCAGTGGCAAAAGCACAGATACACAGCCAAAAGAATAAACTGAAGTCTCTTCCTATTGAACTCGAATAGGAGACATCCGCCTCTCTCTGAGGGGTGGTTGTTTGTCCTCCTCCCTCCCCAAAGAAGAGAAATTTTAACTTAAAACTGACACCAGAGATGACAGGTGGTAGCAGGAAACCTGAGAGGTTCCTACTACCCGATCTTCTGATTTCAGGGACAAACGAGCACAGCAAAGTATTTTTCAAGACTGGCTTCTTATTACCTACCTTCTGAGAGGGAAGCAGAAGCATGATAAATAAAAGGAATACTGAACTCATATCAAAATTAAACAATGTGTATTTATCCACACAGACACATTTCATAAAAAAATAGAGGAGTTTAGCAAGATCTTCTAGAACTTCCTTAATTGCTTATCAGATTTTACCAAGTAAGCATACAAGCACCAATGAAAGGCAGGCCTGACCTTACGAATTCAGAAAGTGAAGTATATCATTATGGCTTCTCCTCCCCAGAGCATAAGAGGCTTCCAACAGAGCAATAGCCACATAAGGCAAGAGTGAAACAGGGACCAAATGCCCTGGAAATACCAGAGGTCTTACACATTTCTAAAGCTGATGGTTTGGACAGTAGCTGCTCACTGCTACCTTTCAAGATTTTGCACCAGAATCAGCATCCCTTAATTTCTGTCATCTTCAAAGGGCTGTTAACTGCCTAGACTGAGGAGGAACCCTGAACATTCATCAGTCCCTATGACTATGTAATAACAAGAGGAAGTTGCAGTGGCATCCTTCCTCGTGAAATCCTACCTCTTTCATCTTGTTAGTGAAAGCCCTTTTCCATTTCCAATATGAGGAGAAAAGCTTTAAGGCCAGCCATACATCTCAAGGCAGTTCCTTCCATCCCTGTCAGATATTGTTGGCTTCAGCAAATGTTACAAGTTGGCGACCACCAGTTACAGTTATCACTGAGGGCTAAATGCTCCTTCCCTGTGCCTTAAAGGGTGCAGCGTATCTTTCTACATCTTCAAAGGAGAGTGATGCCACACTCGCTCGGGAGCTGCAGGCAGCAGGACATATTCTACAAAGCCAGCAATGAATTCTGCTGGAAGCAGGAAACTCAGCAGTGGCATGAACTGCATGAGAATACACTTACATACTGAGCATTCCACTAAATTAAAAAAATAGGGCATTGATCTGGTTATTCGTTTTATTATTCATTTTATTATTTAACTAAATATTAATCTTTGCACATGAATGCCTCTTCCCTACCACCACTTCTTCATGCCTCAGCAGAATTTCTAGTCAGCAGCAAAAAGAGATGTAGGTCCTAAGAGCAAATCGATCCGTCTGCTACAAAGACTAACTGTATGTGAGAACAGAGCTCTAAGTGGGATGTCTGTCAAAGCCTCTCTTCTCATTTATTACTGGGTACCTCCCTTAGTCTGTACATGAGGAAAACTGAGAAGAAAGCCAGCAGTACTCACGCAAGGCATGCCACTCATCCTGGCGGATTGTCTTGGTGATGTTGTAGGTGAGGTTCTTGGGAATGGTCGCTGAGGAGTAGTGGTACTTGATGTACGTGCACCGCTCAATTGCTCCTGGAAAGGGAAAAACGTAGAAGAAAGTGCTGTTAAATGAATGCAACATGTCGTCCCAGCTGTAGACCAGACAGATCTGACAAGCAAAAGCAAAAGCCTACTATCAATCCACTGTGACAGTCAATGCTACTTTTGGCCCATGACAGGCTCAAGCTAGTTGTAGGGGAAGCTCACGTGAAAACTTACGATACATCAAAGGCTCAACAGTAGCAGCCAGCATCTGTTTTCACCATCAGATGTAATGTGGCAAGTCACCCCTTCTTTCATTTCCTTTCTCTGAACCATGAGCTAGCATCAGGCATACCAGCATTTACCTCAGAGGAACTGGGAATTCCCATTTTCACTTATCCTGCAGTATGTGTCTGCATCCATGCTCCAGGAGATATACAAGGCAAACACCTTTAATCTTATCTTCAGTAATAAAACCACCACAGGAAAAAGTATGGTTTTAGAGAAGATTTTTTCTGACCGCTTGCACCCCACAGCCAAAAAGCAAGACAAGCAGAACAAGCAGAAGCAGATGTGACAGGCTATGGCACGTCTCTTGAAGGTACCCAGACACTGTCATAGCAGGCTCAAGCAGAATTTATTGGCACCACTGAGATAATGAGCCTCAAATGGCAACATGAATGGCTGCAATAGGCAATGTTGGATTTTCCCCTGTAGGATCTCATCTACGTTCCATGGAAAAAAGCACCATGTGCTGCTTCTGTTTGTCTCCTGGTCACATACTCCTATTTTCCTTTTATAGCCACTTTCCTTCCTCTACAATAATCACACCTCCAGGCTGTCATCTCCTGGCATCTCCGCATAGTGTCCTTAGAGCAATGGGTCTGGCATAGCCTGATGCTTTCTGCGAATTATAGCCTAGCCAAATTTCACATCTGATCAGAAATCTGTGACAGTGCAACCCTTCTTGCATCGGTGAAAAACAGTAAGGTTTCCTACATCCTTCTTGCCAGAAGGATGGCTCCATTAGACCCTCTCACCGAGCAGTCAGATTCAAAGCTCACGTAAGTCGTTTTCCCATTAATATTATGGTATTTTGGATCAGGCCTCTAATAACCAAACAGGCATCCCTAATGTGGTTGGCCACACCGTTTGCTATTAGCTACCACTGGTCAGAGGAGCAACTGCACTGGAAATGCTTTTATGTATTAAAAATACATTACAACATGCACTCAACAGAACAAATTAAATGAAGCAATGAACCATATAAATAAGGATAAGAGAGTGATATACCAAGAGACATGTAGAGAACACTTACTGTCAGCCTGCGCTGAAAAGGCAGAGCCATTAGTCTTATCTACAGCTCCAAGGGGTTAAATATGTTCTTGTGCCTCTAGAAAGACAGGTTTCTACTCCTGGTGGTGAAGTGTTGCTTGGCACAGGCTTGGATCATACACCATGAATACACGGCGTGAGTAAAAACCCATGCACCAAAATTATTAGTTACAATTGAGTCAACTAGCATCTTCCAGAGTTAGTGCAATGCAAACATTGGAGGTCCTCATTGTTTGCTTCTCTTAAGCATTCTTCACATTCTGCCTTTGACAGCAATTAGATTAGACAAAGGCAAATATTATAGGGGAAAAAGGCAAAATATTTACATATGTATCCGCCTGCCCTGACAGCGTGATGGGCTTCTGTGTGAGTCTGCACCATCTGGGCACCAAATGTACGCCCAGAATTAAAGTTTCAAACCAAGAATAGTATTTAGGAAAAAAAGAAAGATAGTGTAGAAAGAGCTTTAAAAAAAAGCCCCAAAACACAACCATGTCTTCATATGGGATTTCCTATTCCCTTTTGTTCAGCTGCTTTCACGGATCAGAAGCATCGGCAAGAAAGTGGAAAAATGCTTATTTGTCAGAAAATAATCTTTATCTGATAACTGCACAGAGAAAAGATTTATGCAGATAGACAAGAACACTGAGCCAAGACTCAAAATAAAAGCACACAGAAGGAAGGAAGAAAAGATGCTATTCCATTTACTATAATTTCCTAAAGTAATCAGCAGAAACACCTCCTCTGACACCAAAGAGGCTAATTTCTAGCAAGGTCCATCGAACTTCCCATTTTTACTGCAAATACTTTTAGTAGTAATGCAGAGAACTGTTCGCTAGCTTATATTACCAAAGCCTAAAGCACAAAAAGATTATGGCCCAAATTCAGGTCATTACCTGACCATATATATGATTTTAGACTTCTGCTTACATTTCTATAGCTTTAATGAGACCTAAGTACACATTTAAAGACCATCTAGATCTGAGAGCATGATTACAGTGGCAATGGTTGATGATATCCGAAGCATGGGCAAATGTGAATGGTAAATTCCGTGCTGTCCTTCCCAGCCACACCACACACTTCTACACAATTCCTACCTCAAAATCCTGACTATTATCCTATAAATATCTTGACTCCCAAGGATCAGGAGGGAAAGCACTCAGTGCATATGGTGAGAGGCAGCCTGCTTTTCCCACCAGCTTCCCTCCAAAACACGAGGGCTGGTCCCTGAGGGCAGTGAGCAGGGCTATCAGAGCACAGGACTGTTCCCCACGCTTGTCTTACATGGGGAAACACACAGCCCCAGGTCAGACCCTCAAGGATGCTGCCCCTGGATTTCCACCCTTCCCTGAAGCATTAAGCATGGATTCACTGCTAGAACAAGTACAAGTAAGCCTGATAAGTTTTGTTACTAGGCTCAAAATACTTCAGTCTAAACCAAGCTTTTAGGTGCAAGAAGGGGATCAGTGGGTGAAACGCAGTGGTCTGTGGTATACCAGAGGTCAGCCCACATGCTCTAGTGGACCTTTTTGGCTTTAGCCTATGAACTTTCCTGTGAACACCAAGTTCAGTACGCTCAGGAGAAGACAGTTCAGGCTATTTCAGAGCTGTCTTCTACCAGCTTGGGTTACTTCAGACCCCAGAAGTGCAGCGACCACCGGAGAGCAGGTGCAGCTCACGTTCCTACAGCCCCTGCTGCCAGGAGAGGCCGGCAGGCTCCTCGCAGGAACCTCAAGCTTGCCACTGCCCAAACTGTCACAAAGCTCATGACTGCCCAACACTGAGATGTGAACCAGTTGTCTACACCTGCTCTCACACCCTGCTGAGTCAATGCAGCTGCACCAGCATGTATCCAGCTAGAAGTGAGAGCTAGCTTTAGAAACTTTCGTTTGCCTGAATCTACCAATAAAAGTTAGGAAAAGGATGAGTCTGTAGTGGTGGCAATTCCATGCTTCATGATGTTTCCCTGCTTGCCCCATACAGAAGGGAAAATTAGGTTCAATACCCACGGACATCTGATCCTTGCTGCAGTCACTGTCTGTTCTCCCAGGGGCTCTAGAGCTACGGCTCTCCTGGAAAATCCTCAGAAAAACCTTAAAACCTTACATTTGGATGGATGAACAGCAATGCCTTCTTCAGTCTTTGGGGGTGGGGAACGAAGAAAAAAATTTATACTTTCCTTTCCATACCTTCAAAAGGATGCCTGAACTTATAGAGTACCCCCAGCCCTCAGTATGAACTTAGAAACACCAAACAACAGAGCTGTGCGCTCAAATACTATTCATCGTAATTTGAACAGCAAACCAGTGAGTGGGGTTTTCACCCACACAGCTATGATAGCAAGTGTTAGGGTTGGCCACAAGAAACATGAAGCAACCAAGAAGCTGCCCCACTGACGTATGTTCCAGTTTGCTCTGATTAAAGGGAAATGTTTGCTGGAAATCCTAAAGAAATGTGGCTGACAACTTCAGAGATAGTGCTAGGAAAGGGGTCAGCTGGCAGATACAGCTAGAACCACGCAGAGCAAAACTGCTGCAGCATCCTCACAAGGACGGATGCTCAGGGAGGATTCTGCAGCTGTAACTCTGTGGCTGGCATCCGCCTGTTCCAGAAAAGTTCAGATGCCAAGTGAAATTGAGAGAGGAAACTAGAGACACCTTCGTCTGGAGCAGCTAAGCACTGCCACTAAGCACAGTGGCACCGAATACGCCGCTATTCTTGCTGATCAACGTACCTGCTTGGTTCTCCTCCCATATCCATCGAGCTATGCCCCACGCCATCACCTTAATATAAAAATGTCCTCTTCTATTACAAAGAAAATCCTTGTAAAACTGTGCCGTAGCAGGCAGGAGCATCACCTGAAAACATTGTGCAATTTCTTTCTAGTCTGTTTCAGAACTACCCTAATATTCTGATGGGTGCTCAGCCGCTGGTGAAGCTCTGCTCCCCTGCGTTACTGGAGCTGCGAGCGCTTCCCCTGCCGCAGGCCCCGCACTGACCAGCAACACAGGGTGACAGCAATGTTCTCCCACTCTGGGCAAAACAGGGTTAAGATCAATTAAAAAGGGAGGTTATATTGCTGGTATCCATACTCTATTTGTCTGGTGGGTAAGCAAGTTTTCTTCCAGAACTTTATCACTGCTGCCACCTTTAAGAATATTTCACTTTCAGGCTGCTTCAAAAAACAAACAAACAGGGATGAAAATCAAAATGCCACCAGGGTATTGGTCACATCAATCCTAAAATTTTATCTCAGCGGTGCCCAGAGGAATTTGCCCTGTGAGGTCAGCTTGACTTTTGCAGAGGTGACCGTCAAGTTTCAGGAATTTGTAACATTGCTGTGATCACATAGCTTAGCCTTCTGCATAAAACAGACTGGCTCACCTGAGAGCTGGCAACAGAAAGTAGTCCTTCACTTCCATGAAAGGCCACTGAATCTGCAGGAGCAGTTAGGTAAGTGTCATTAACATCACTTCAGATCCAACCTGAGATGGCACATCAAAGTTACGTGCATGAGTTATCCGACTGCGCTCCCCTCCTGCAAGTCAGGACTCCAGGACTTCCCACTTTTCCCCCAACTTTCAGAGCTGCAGATTGTGGGAGCATCCTTCAGATTCAGGTACAGATCAGCCTGATGCCCATCAATGAGTTACCCTTGGGAGGTGGAGGGCTCAGGGCTACACATTGCAATTTCTCCCCTTGCAACTTCTATTGGGTGACAGCAACCAGGAGCCCCAGGGAGCCGGCAGCTCCTTTACCCTGGATGAACCACGCACGGCACGCCATGCCAAACCGCATCACAAGCCAGCGCGGACATGGCAAGCACCTTGGTTTCTGCGACAGGCAGAGATCTGAACCCAGGTGGTACCCATTCTTCTCCAGCAGTACACATGTTGATTTCTAAGAAGTGCTCGGCTGTTTCTGCAAAGGTTTTTGATATCACGAGCTTCACTGAAAAGACTGACATGGATGTTCTGAGCCTTCGCTGCCTCCAGGCAGCTTCTCGTTCTGTTTTGTAGATACCTCTGCACGAACTGTTCATAGCAAGCAATTTATTCCACAAAATTCACCCTTTGTGCTGGATCTAATTTTTACAAATCTGTTTGAGAATTACTACACAAACATTTCCTAGTAAAAGGAATCTTAGCCTCTGGCTTGCAAGCTGCATTCACTACATATATTTGCTATTCATTATGAGAAACTGCCTCCTGTATGAGAAATTGCCTTAATCCCATGTTTTGGTTACCATTCCCTCACGGAGTGACTATAACTATACCCAGCAAATGGAGGATGTAGTTTGGTCATTTAGCCTCTAATTGTTTCACATTGTATTTAGAAAATCTGTAGGTCTTCAGCAGAAAATGTTTACAGCTTTTCTTAGCCTAACATTCCAGTAAGGTTTTTACAGGGCTGTAAGCACAGAGCTGGGACCAGCTTACACAAAGCAATGGCATGAGGCACATGCACCTGTTAAGGCTCAATCTCAAGTCTTGTCTGTCAGAAAAGTTCATTTTTAAATTCTGCTAGCATCTTACACCACCTTCAAAGCGGCTCTGGCTATTCGGGTTGGTGCAATTTAAGAAATGCTTGCCCTCAGCTGTACGTCCTGCCCTCGCCCTCTTAAATCATTTCGTATGAATCACCAGAACACAACTGCAGGCATCCTTAATGTAGGCACGGTTGTAGCAGTTCCAGCACACGTTAACTGGTCAAACCAAAGCCTGGAGGAAGGTGGGAGGAGAAATAGGCTCTACCTTGACCAGCTGCTCTGAGAGAATTGCAGCCAGATATGCTGACTAGTTAATGAACTCATGATGAGTAACTCCATTAACGAAGGCAGAGACTTCATTAGAAGGTATTACAACACTTAACAGGATTATTTCATTACCTCCGGAATAATGCTACCCTTGAAAATACTGGTTACTTTTTTTTTGCTCATCTATAAATATGAATGTTTCCATATTTCTGGCATTGATCTGCATGAATTATAGGTTTCTATACGTTGGAAGGGTCCTCTAGACGTCAACTGGCCCAAATGCCTGCTCAAAGAAGGAACTATTTCCAAGTCAAAATCCAATTCAAACTAGCTCAGGTTGCTTCAGGCCTCGTCCAGTCAGGTTTTAAATACCTCCAAGAATGGAGATGCACAACCTCTTTGAGCCAGCCATTCCAGCAACTGACCAGGGAGCCTTTTTTCCCTCATAATACCTAATCAAGCTTTCCCTTGGTGCCACATGAATATCTTGAATACTAGAATACCTAAGGGTAAAACTCTAAAAATGTCGGCAGAATATGCAAATCACAGCACCTTAATCAACATGTCTAATGAATATTCATTAACTCATATGCATAAATAGAAGGCAATGTTCTAATTAATGGAGCTCAAGATAGATTTGCAGCTGCAACATGGGCCAAATTTTTAGAACAGGAGATCATGCTTGTTCCGGGCTGACTCTGGCATTATCCTGAGCCTCCTGAACCCCAGCTCAGCTTGCTCTGCCAGCAGGACTTGCTGCTACTTCTACAACTTTTGGTACTGACTGTTGCTTGCTGCAGGTTGCAAAGACATTGTGCTGATGCTTCTCTTCGGTTGAGATGTCTTGTTTGTTTTTAAGACCAAGTGGCTGACCCCTAGCTGGTACCTCTACAAGTGGGTGGAGGCACACTAGCAGCTTCCACTCACCTTTTACAGGTTCACAGAAAAGTCAAGAGAATGATCCAACAGAGGCCTCTCCCCCATTCACAGGTCCAAGGGTCACATCTTGGGGAAAAAGATGAATGTTTCTGTAGCAAAACTTGGCATTTATCAGGAGTGCACTTTTGAAAATGACTTCCTAGATCATCTCTAATCACCATGATTTGCTTCACAACACAGTGTGCTGTAAGGCCATGCCAATTGGCTTAGAGCTAAATTGGAAGATGAGCTAACGGGAATTCAGCTAACGGGAGAAGAGCAGAGCCAGTCTGAAGTAACAACCTTCCAACCCCAAATATACACAAGATCATAAGCACCAACTGTTTCAGTTACAAATCCACCTCCATTGTACCATGCTAGTTGCAAATTTAGATACAGCCTGTGCTGTGTCTTTACAGTTAGAACCATCCTAGTAAGGACTGCCAAAGGAAATGCAGCCGTAAGTGACCACAGCTCTAGAAAAGCAGCCTGGAAGGATGCCTCACCTACCTGGACGGTTGATCTCCAAGGCTGGAGAAGTGTATGGCACAGTCATCGTGGCATGAGCAGTACCACAGCAAGAGACACAGATCTGCGGTCAAGTTCTGTAGAGCTGCAGCTCCCTCCCTCCTAAGGCAGGGGAAGAAGTGCTGTGGTCACCAGCAACGTGCTCACACCAGCCGTGCTTACAAATAGAGGCAGGCAAAAGAATTCCGTGCCAGGGGGATGAGACTAACACAACCAGGGTAAGAGAGTGAATAACCTGGAATGTAAGATCAACTGAAAAGTTTTGTCCAGCCATAAAACTAAACTCATCTGTAACTTATTTCAGCATCTTCAAAGAATTCAGAAGCCCTATTTCAACTGAAAGTCTGAGAAGTTTTGTCTAGTTTTTTAATTCTGAAACATTGACATTTTGTTTTTGCTTTTTTCTAACTGAAGTCATCTGCCATATTAGATTGCTTCGCAAGTGGTCTGCTGCCTTCTAAACTCTTTGCTTAAGATCTAATTTGTCAACATGAAGATTCACCAATTGCACTTACTATAAATGTACTTAAGCAAAACGGGAATCTGCATCTTCCTTGTTGGGTCAAATGCAGACAGCCTGCCAGGCTGCCACTGGCAAAGGAGCTCTTCATTTGTCAGATCTCTACAATGTTACCTAACTTCTCTTTTACATGTAACTGTCTTAGTTGTCCACCAGAAAGTGCAATGAACACAGAATTCCAGGGAAACATACTCACAAGTTAAGAGCATCCTCCATTTTACCTGAAAGAAAAGCTCGCTTGCATTCACTAAGTTGTCAGCCACTGAAAGCATAAGATTTCATAAGATAAATATTATTCTGTCCCAGAAATGGCACATACCCAGCAAACACATTAGAAGAATGTGGCTTAAAGATTTTCATTAGGAAGGTGATCGAAGGTTTCTTCAGAGCGACAAACAGAACCTTCCTGCTCTTTTTCCTCCCTTTTTTTCTTTTACTGTTCATCTCACTTGATTTCCAAGCAAAGGTCATCTCAGAACCTCGAGCTTAGTATAAACCTTGTTAGACAATGCTCTGCTGGTAAAATAGGCTTGTAAAAAAAGAGTGAAAATGTGGCAGGGAGTGGTTGAAAGGGTCCAATATTCTGTACTATATACTACCCACACAAAAACAGGGTTGTAAATGACAATATGCCATTTCTATTCTTCCCAGATGATCTTGGACAAAAACCTGCCAGCTCACTTGCAGTAATTACCCATTAGATCTCTACAGATAGGGAGAAAACAATCACATTCAAAGTGCATGTGGAATGAAGGCAAGGTATGGAGCTTGTGGATTTCCAGAGATATACAATAGCTTTGTCACTTGTGGACTATTTATGGTAGTCACACTCCACACAAGGACTTCCATATATTTCAGACCGCAATACCTACATTGATTTTCAACTTGTGTTTCTATGTGTAAATGCCTAGATTTCCTTTCCAGCCAGTCTGAGTAAAGACAGAGGGGCAGACATGTATGCATGTACTGAGCAGACACCAAGATTTTCAGAGCAGAAAAAAAGAAGGTGCTTTAACAGCTTTTTCCAGGCCTGTTCCCCACACGCTCCATGGATATCCCAGCAAATGGCAGCTTGCTCAGAGTGCCCAGCTGGCAGAAAATGAATATTCCACCCATGATAAGAATCCAAGTATGAGACCAAAGGCTGAATTTGCATTGGAAAATGATGAGCTCACACTTTCTCTCCAGGGACTGAGAAAAGGGGGCTGGCAAGGAAGCTGGAGCAAAACGATGGTTACAAAACATTTTTATTTCAGCTATTAATAACAGTCTCCAAGCCACAGGGCAATTGAGAGGAAGAAGACATCTCCTTCCTTCTATTAATCTTTTTGTCCACCTATTTGCATTGGGCTGGCCACAGGGGAGAGGCAGGCAGAGCACAAATGAGAAGTTAAGGAGGTTAAAAGGGCTGAAAAATATTTGCTCCTACTTGTTTGGAGGCAGAAATTAAATGATCAATAAAAAGTCACTGAGACAGCAATTACCAGTAAAAACTCACTGATGACCCAATAGCTCATGGAATAAAGCATCATCTCAGCACTGCTGTCAAGCCAAAGAACAAGCACAGCAAGCACTATGCCATCGACAAGTTTCTTTTGGAAAAATCAAATGGAAAGCCATCACTAGTTTATGAAACTCACCCCATAAGTGAATTTATCAGCAGCAATAATTACTATCAACTTCAACAACAGTGATGATTACACCTCAATATGATCCTTTTACCTGCTCTCTTCATTTAGACTGCCCACACTTCAGTATCCCAGGACTGATACTCCTTATGTTCACGGTGATCTTACGTGATGAATGCCCACCATCTGATTCTGGTAGTAAGATACTCCTATGAAGCTTGGTATTCACTGAACCAGTTTTAAAGCATGTCTGGGAAGCAGGCTCCTAAATTGCCCAGAAGATGATGATAGGTCCACTGATATTGCTATTTCTGCTGAGGATCAGCAATCACAGGCATCCTTAGACCTCACTGCATATCTTGGTGCCATGGAAAGCTATTCTATATGATACTCAACAACATAAGTTGCCTTTCTATACATGTATACTCTTCTTCCTAAAAGTGGAGAGCAGAAGCCCTTCTGTGTCTGCATACCGTTAGTTTACAGCTAGCTCCACACATTGCCAAGCTGGAGGAAGCACTCAGCTTTCTCGCAGCAGTTCGAGTTCTTGCAGCATTTCAGCCTCATGTTTAAACAGCAGCAATCACAACGTGGCAGAGAATCATTCGAGTGCTCTGCATCCCACATTGGGTAACTGCTATGTGCATTAGCTCCTGGCTTATCTCCTAGAAGGTCACACATATAGGAGCAGCCTCATCCAGCACCTACCACAGCCTCTTAAGATCACTGAAAAAAAAAAAAAAAAAAGATCATTGAACTAAAAAAAATCCATGTGGTCTATGCAATGTACCTATATGATACTATTTTCATGTATATTTTGTCCCTCAACTGAGCTTTGGAGGGAAGTTCCACAACTTCCACTTGAGCATAAACTACGGTGTGGAAAAGGGACACAGTAGGATGAAGTTCTTAAGGGGGTTAGCATATTAGGGATTCACTGCAATCAAACTAAGGAAACTTTGGGAAGAATGCCTTGATTTTTCCCCTGACTATGTTAAGGATTGCCACAAGGTCAAAAAGCATTTTGCTTATACGTTGAAGTTAAGATGTGGTTTCCTAGCTCATTCTATGGTTACATGTAAGAGCTGAAGTGGTTTTCACTGAACATTTGGCAAGTAAAATGCCATTAGTACAGATCCCCTTTTGCACATTCTAAACAATAGGTACCTATGGGAAACTACAGGGTTTGAGAGGACTACAGTTCCAAAATAGCCACCAACTGGGAAGCAGCATACCAAAGTGAGGAAGGAATCCAGAATCAGCTTTTCAGCAAGGCTGTTCCCCCCACACACACACCATTCATTCATACCATAGAGAAAACTACAGCGTGGATAAACCTGGAAGGGTGCACCCTGCTATGCCCATGAACTGCTCTCTCAACCTACCATGCGTTGAGCCTGTAGCCTTCTTTGCTGGTAAGACAGATTGTCCCTGTCCACCAAGGAGTCTACTGAGACTTGAAAATTACGCAAGCTTAACATTTGGATATACTCCCTCTTTGGTTGGAGGTGTCCTTTCTTAATAAGTACATCCTTATTTTCTGGATTCTCTAAGATTCACTAGCCTTCTTTATACTGACCCCATTCTAGTTGTTTTAAGAAGTGTTAGCATAGCATGGTTGGAAGAGATAATTTCAAGACACCACTTAGTACACAAAAACGCTTCCCAAAGTTACCGGGCAGTTATTAAATGTATGTGCAGTGTGAAGCTAACAGACCGTATCATCCTCAAGAAGTGAGGAGAGTTTCCCCTGTAAGTTCACAAAGCCTCTTGACCCAAAAACTCAAACTGAGTCTCTACTTAGTAAAAAAAAGACTGACCAACACCGCCTACTCACAGAGTGACCGACAAAAACTTCTACAATTACCTTGAAGTAAAGTCCGTCATTGCTTACTGGCAAGTATAGACCAATAAATTATAAAGTTAATACCTCTAATGACTCTTCAAAGTAAGAAGTAGCTTCATGTTTGAACGTGCTTTCTCTCTGCAAAGCCATTCCCTGGATTACCCTTGTACAAATTATTCATTGGCTGGTGAGTTGACATCAAATCCCATTCCAAATGCTCCATTGTCCTTTGAAAAGGAGCATGTATTCAGAGGCACAGGACATCTCAAAGCTGACTGCCCTGCCCTTGCAAGACCATGTACCATGCTATTGCTCCTTGACTTACTGTTATACATGAGGGCTTGAAACTAAATAAAGGCCTTAAGAAATTCAGTGTTGTGCAGATATTTATGAGGTAGTCAAACAAAAGACAACTTGATGGAAAGAGAGCAGAAGATAAAGATGGTGGTAAGAAGATCAGGCAACTGTGCCGTGAAATCTGAGATGAGCTAAAGCACATTTGGTCATTCTAAAACCTATGAACCACAGATATTGTTAATCTCTCTGCAGCTGTCTGAAATCATAAGTGGTTTCTCTCTTACAGAAGAAAATGATTCTTGAAGAAGGATTTGAAATAGGAAGGGTTGGTGGACGTGAACAAAAAAATATTTTTCCAATTGACTGGACTGTGCCCTTATTTATCCGGTGATGAGTTTTGCTATACCATCATATGCCCTTGTGTCCAGAAGGCTTAGACATTGAATGCCTCTTCACAAATGCTACAATAATTCATTTTTGGTGCTAGCAGCAAGCTCTGCCTGCACTCCAATGTACTTAAGTCAACAACTTCGGGCTAGATTCTCAATATCGCTACAGATACTCTGCACCAAACAAGCAACACTCGTTTCAGAGTGACTGACAGTATCAAAAGGATACGTGCCCTTGTATGTGGGCAGAAAGTGAGAAGAGGTCCACTTGCCTCAAACCCCAACTTTCCCTCTTGTTCCCAGTATTTTTCTGGGATGAGCACAGGGGTTGCTGAGAGCTGACAGCTACAGAAAAGTTAGCAGTGAGAAGGCCTACTCCCAGCAGCGTCTTCAGCTGGGAATTAAGTTGCTCTAGCTAAACCCAAGAGGCATCTAGTTTCTAAGCACATTAACTAAGATTCATGGCTTTTTTTTTTTAAATGATGTGTAATGCACGCCATTTAAAGCGGAGATCAAAATGGCAGAAGCCAGCCCAGGTTACATAATGGGACAGCAGAACAGCACAGAGAAAACCCAAGCAGCTCTAACCGCATCTATTGCTTCTTTTTAGATGCGACAGAAAGCTACAAGTTGCTTTACAAATCACACGACATGAGCTTAGACCCAGAGCTGGCATCCATTTAAATGTAGAAAGTCTATTATGGGATGTGAATTTCTCACCCAGTAGGCACACCCTGCTGCCCGCTGCCAGGTCAGTGCAGACAGGAGAGCAGACTGGGCCTTTGTTGCTGCTGTCGGGTTTGGGGTGGTTTTTTGTTTTGGGTTGCTTTTTGGGGGAAGGGAAAGGTGGCTGTTTTGTTTCATGACATGATGTTCCCTTGCCTATAACATCCTCTTGTCATTTGGTACAAGCAAGCTACTCCTTGCACCCTCCTATCCAAAATGTCAAATCTCATCAGCGGGTCAGAGCATGAAAGCCTCCCACTCACGGCCGTGTGAGATGCTCTGGCCAGGGCAAGCTGGACTAAACATTTCTGCTGCCTGTCAACAGCGGCTCATAGCTTGAAGGAAGCGCTTCCAAAGGCACATTAGTTCATGTAACATATTGACAGCAGCAACAAGCACCATCTGAAAGGTAAGCACGCCACCTCTGAAGGCACTTGTCTCTATCCATCTTGTCCCAGCACCCCATGTCCAAAGGGCCAACAGCCTCCCGCTGGGGCTTTCTAGCCCTAAGTATGGTTCTGTCTTTTACGGTTCAAGAACCTGCTTTCAAGAGCCTCACTGTGACCTGGAGGGATCAGCCATATCCTTAGGGAACAATCAGCAGGTATAGAGCCACAGAAAGCACTTCCTAGCACCGTTTGCAAGGTGCAGAATAGATCTTTAACTCCACAATGGAATTTTGCTCTGTTTTGGTCACTGCATTATATTTGGAGGAAGGGGCTAAGGAAACAGGCATTTATTCTGACCCTGTCAGCTCAGGATTTACTTTTAATCTTTGCTTAGTCCAAGACGTGATAAATGCCTGCATCTCAGTAGCATTTGGTAACATCAAATTGGACAGAGGTGATCTTGAGGCAGAATGCTGTATAAACATAGCGAACAGAAGCCCTGGAGGACTTTTGCTGTTTCCCTGTTTTGTACCTTCCATCCCTGTCTCATTGCTAATTGTTTAAAATGCCAGGGTAGGTCTTTAACTGTAGTGTTTGATTTTAGAAATCATCAGCTCTATGATTCAGCATCCTATGTGCTCCTGGGCTCCTATTTTTACCTGTACAATTAATGCTAAATCCAAGTGTTATTATAGACTTGTGCGTTCTATTAATTCTACACTTACTATTCAAATTACCACTCTGTCTGTACCTTTCCACAACATATTTCTTCATAACATCTCAAGGCAGGTAATAAAGGCAGTATTTCTGCCCTGCATTGAGTTACAGACTATCCCCCTTCCTCCATCCACTACAAAACTGAAAAAAAAAACAGGCCTTCTGTTTGCTACCCTCGTACACTTACTTGTGGACCATAACTTATGGACAGCACAATCAATCCCCTTCACAACAGGTCTAAATGCAGACCTTAATCCATCATTCAATTAACTGCAAGCTGTTTAATGAGCAGCAGAACTTTATTCCCCACCTCACCCCCAAGCATCATAATTTAAAATTAAGGCAATATAAGCATGGATAGCAAGTAATCACTGCTTGTCCCCGTCCCGAGTAAGGGACCAACACGCCGTTACAATATGGAACTCACCCTGCACAAAGTCACAGCCTAAATATATAAAAGAAGGACTGGGCAGGTGGCAACCTACCCGCCCCAATTTTTTCTTCTTATTTTATCAGGAGCTGTGTTCAGCCTCTCAGAGGCTCCAAAGGCATGAGGCTTCAGCTTGCTGACTGCAGGATCAGGTGAAGAAGATCCAGGATGATTCTTAACATGCCTGCACTGGGCCATTAGCCACTCCGATGAAGGGTATGAAGAGAACATGTCAACTCAGTGGAAAACACATTCTTTGGAAAACATCCAAACCTTTACGAAAATATGCCATTAACTTCGTGCTTATCCCCTAAGGATCTGCAATATCAGGTTTAATTACAACAATTGTGACAAAAATCATAGTAAAGAGAGAGAGCTGCAAGCTGATTTCACCTATAGATTCCAGCCACCGGGGTAAGAGCCAAATGCAGCACTAGGAAAAGACTGCAGTACGAGCTCAGCGAGCAGACCTTATTCAAATCACTCTCAGCAAAAATATTTCCAAGTACAGCCCGAGTCAATGGGAACAAGACATTAAGGTGGCAGGTGCACAGTATTCCCAGGACAAGGAGACGTAGGAAGGGGGAGCACAAAGCCAGTATCACACTGCACTGGAGATGCAGTGAGGAGAGAGATGCCAGGCTCACTGGTGCAACAGTCAACACCCTAACTGTAATACAGTAGACTTGCTTTTCACTTCTGGAAAGCAGCTGGAAAGCATGGAAAGCAGCACTTCTGGAAAGCAGCTAAAGAAACAAATGCTTGTTTGAAGAAAATGCTTGAACAAATGCTTGTTTGAGAAAAGAGCGCCCGGGTTTATGTGGTCAATAGGATGGGCACGGCACTTGTGCTTGTAGCTACACAGAGCTCTGAAAGACAAGGGGAGAGGAATAAAAGACAAAATACCCCAAAGCTCAAAATTAATAACATCCTCTTACATCTTTGTGTAACTCATTTGTAAGTGTGGTGGGTTCTACACCTTAAGGATTAACCAGCTTTTCTGAAGACCCTCAAAACAGGGACAGTTTTAGTACAACACTCCAGCCCTGGGATAGCAGAAAGGGACAAGCTGGGCTTGCACCAATGTGACCTCATCCACACAAAAGAGAAGTCTTTGCCAGGAGCATACACGAGGGTGAGACTCGATGTCAGCACTTCATAATGTATTACATTAAAGAAAAGATACCTCAGCAATACAGAATCCCAGAGGTTTAATAATTATTTTTTCAAAATGAGTGAGCAAGCAAGTAAGCAGGCCAGAAGGGGAAAACCCCTCAGCACGTATAAAACATATTTCTAGGTAATATTCCCACCTTCCAGAAAACTTTTTTCCCCAATGGCAAATAACCAAGTTACCCTAAGGGGTGAGAAACTATAGTATTCATCCATTGCTCTGCAGCCTTCCAGCTATGGAGGAAAGAGTTGGCTATAAAATTACATGACATTAAGTTACTTGAAAGAAAGATAATGCACGGTGGCACTCCACATTATATGGACTAAAATATTAAAGAACATGTAGGTTGTTATCAAAAGAAGGGAGAAGGAGAGAATATCTTTGTTCTCCGCTTAGATTTCCTGCAGACCTGGTGACATTTAATGTCTTCCAGCAGCGCCATGGCAATGCCCAGGAACCTCAGGCTTGGACCAGATTCCCAGGAGGCCAGGTACTGTGCAGTCATGAGTGAAAAGTGTCCCAGACCCAATTCCTTTGCCACTTCGGAACTATTTTAAGCACCTCTGAATGCTTCTAATGCCATATCTAGCAAGCTGAACCTGTACTGGGGTGGGGGGTTATATTTAAAAAATCAGTTGAAGAACTGTATATATTGCTATTACTAATATACAAGGCCTGAGACAACATGACCAGGTGGAATATCATTACACCAACCATACATTTCAGCTGCCTACAAGAGCTTTTTTCCCCCCTCAAGGACAAGCCTGTAATTTTATTATTCATATTATACCAGTCCAGGAAACAGTTTGAGAAAGCCTTTGTTATTGAGAAGATTCAGCATCCTGTATCCCAAGAGGCTGTAAGAATAGGCAGACTCCTGGGGCCCCATGGGAAGCTACAGACTGCCTCCATAGCCTTCGTTGAGTCCCATCCTCCTCCTCCAATTTGGTCTTAAATCAGACATCAGATTAATCTAAGTTTCAGATTGAATTTATATTAACCAGACATTCTCTTGCCCCATGGAACATATTCCACATCACAAAAGAGTCCAAACTGAGTGAGGGGGTTTAGTGCATGACCCATGGCAGCAGCAAAGCACTTGAAGCACAGGTAGCTCTGCAGCTTCCAACCACTGACACCACAGAACCAGAGACCCAAATATGCTGCTCTGGGTATCAGTATGAATATGATTGCCTCTATTACTCCAACCAAAAGTGAATTTGAGTAAAACCACGTGGCCTTTTTGCATTATACTTGAGGATGCCACCCTAACTTCCACAAGACAGCTGTGCTGCACCAGATGTGGTCACATCGTCTGAGACTGGGAGATAAGATGTTCACATATGACCAGTACTGATCCGCCACATCATGTAAAAGGCAGCAAAAGGGAAGGTTTTTAGGGTACCCTGCTTTAGGGTTAGTGCTACGCTAGGCTGCTCCCATGAGTCAGAAGGAAATCAACAGGAGCACGAGTGCTGTGCTGCCAGAGGCTCCGTACTGTGCCTTGTCAGGCAGACCAGGTCTCCTGTGTCATGAATTACCTGATCAGAGGAAGCACAGCTTGTTGCCAGACTGCAAGATTAAAAACAAATATTCCTTTCATGGGTTTAACCTTCAATTCTTTCACCCTGCACGTCACCTCTGAACTGCAAACTACAGTCACAAGGCAGCAGACGCCACGGGTTGTGAAGAGCTGTGAGCATTCAGGAGAAGGGAACAGCTCCTCCCTGTTCTAGGGAAAGAAGTTTAGAGTGGACTGCACTATTTAGCATGAACCCTCACCAGATGATTATGAAATGAATTAGCAATAAAAATTTATTTCATGTTTAAAAGCCTTTTAAAAGAGAAATAAGCCAGGCTCCAAATTACCATTAAAATGAGCTTCCACCGGTGCTCTGCCAGTACTGCTGAACTAATGCTCTTTGCAGAAGCCAAGCCGAGTGGATTGTTTGATGACAGAGTGATATCAACCAACACGAACTATTGCACTAGTTACTTCTTCTGGAGATCGAATGGATTTTACTTTTTAAGGAGAGCAGAAAAAAGCAGCACTGTTCAGGTGTCCCCCCCTCCGCACCTCTCCATTTACAACATGTAGCTCCTGGTATGACTAGCACCTTGCCAGGCAGAACTCTCCATATTGTGCAACCATCAACTGTAAAGGCAAAGCAAAAATCCCATCCTGGGAGAGCAAGAGCTCTGAACAGGACACTCAGACAAGGACAGCTAAAGCACTGTATGACGAAGCTATCACACAACTAACCGTGGCTGAGTGGTGTTCAGGTGAGTGGAAGCAGCTTATCCTGGTCTCTTTCCCTGTGGCTCCCTGGCCAGAAGTCAAATCTCGTTTCAAGGTGGCTGCCTGCTTCTTCCCTACATTTATAAGCTGTTAAGTGCTGTTGGGTTTTGAGCTCTTAGCATCCCTTGGTTTTTCAGCCCTCGTCCTAGAGGCTTCCTAGCGTCCAGGTACAGTTTGGGAACTAGGCTAGCATTTGTAATTTGTGCCCAGACACCACCTGAGGACTTGGACTCACACAGATTGGGACAGGCACGCAGGCTCCATCCCAAGGCTCGGCACCACCAGAGTTCCTCTGCTCCGACTGCAAGTCCCATTGCAGCAAACAAATTCAAGGAAGTGATCCACCTTGGTTTCAAAATAGTCTAAGTCACTACAACTCCATGCAAATGTGGGAGGTAAGCAAACATCTGCTACAGCCACAGGAAACAGGTTCATAAGATTTGTTAATATTAGCATCTTAATTAGCAGGAGAGTTACAGCTGAAAGGACCGGGCGCTTTAATACCCAAAGTGCATCCATTGCATCCCTCTGCTCTTTAAAAGATACAAAGAAGGATCTGCTCCAGCAGCTGTAACAAACCATGGCCTCACTTGGCTGCAGCATGCTCTCCATCTGACACCCCAAAATACCACACAGAGGCAATTAATAGCAGATATGGAAAGAAGATAAAGGACCTTCTAGGCTGCATTTTGAGATGAGACCACTCTACATCATCTGAAGAACTCTACTCATCTAACCTTCATAAGACGAATCAACTTGAACCTCCATTCCACTGTTCCCACCCGTAAGACAAGCTCCGTACATTCACAGCCTTCTTGTACAGCACCAGAGCTACGCTGTCCTGCACAAAACAAAGCAGCAGGGAATACTTTAATTACTATTTTCTCCTGAAGGGTGAAAAATGCATCTCAAATTATTGTGCCTGGTAATGAGCTGCATCTTCTTCCACTTTATTGTATATCTGGAGCAGCGATTCCTGTTTCATGTATTTGTCTTAGTTCGGTGTTGTTTTTTTACTGTTGTTCTTTTTACACATTTGTTTCCATCGTAATGAAAGCTAAACAATACTACAAACAGAGACAGAAGGGAACGTCAATATTAAGGGAAATTGAGTTTTCCCTTCCAATGCTAAAATAAGTTAGTCAAGATGGGTGGGAGCAATCTCAGTGGAAATGGGATACTTGCAAACTATTGTGATGGGGGGAATGAATTCATTGGTATAATTAGAAAGTACCACAGTAAAAAATACAGTCAAGTGACTGAATGTTCCCTGCCCTCTTATATTTAACATACATACCTCTAGTAAAGTAACACTGGAGCAGGGACTGACTTTTTGAATGGAACCAGTTGTTTTAAAGGACTTCACATTTGCTAGGTGGATAGTGCAGCTGAGATCTGGGCAGCACTGAGGGCCTGACTCAGACAGTGCCCTCCGTGTGCCCAGCTCACCATCAGGGTCTGAGACCCATGCTGGTCTGCTTCATTCCCCTGACACACAATACTGAGTATTTAGCAGGATGGGAGCTGCTCAGGTTTATAGCCTCAAAGCCTGAATGACTCCATAACATCCTAGGAGGCAGGATTCATGCACCTTGATCGTTAAAGCCAACCTTCTGTTCCTTGTTTCTCCTCACACTCATTTCTCCCACAGACACCTCTCTCAGTATTCCCATTGCTTCGTTCACCAGACGACCTGGTTCATTGGCCCCAAACTTAGAGTGGAGACAACTTCCACCTTTCAAAGCAGTCATCACTCATGCACTCAAGCCAACACCAGAAGTTTCAACACGGGTTGGTTAAGACATTGCCCTGCCACGCTGGGTAGCTGGTCACCAACCAACTCAGTTATACCTTTCAGTGCTCTGCATGGTGCAGGTGAGACTTCTAAAAAGATAAACAGCAATTACAGAAATAACTAAATAGGTCTTTTCCTGCTATGCATTGAAGCACGTTGCAGTAACTCTGTACTTCTTACATCTCCTCCCTTCTGTGGTCACCCAGATGGTATACTTCCATTAATCACCACCAAGATCTGTACGATACCAAATTGCTTTAAAACTACATCAAACAGGTGACCAAAGACAGAGCTAGAGGTATTTTTACATTAGGACAACTTGATGCTGCCCTGCTGACACACAGCCAACTTGCTGTGAGCCATTCCAGCCCCAAGAGACTGACTTTTCTTGTAGAAAACATTCTTGGCCAACAGCACCCTTGTGCTTGTCAACCAACACAAAAGCTTCAGCCAAGAGGAGAGGGAGACCTTCAGCCCCCTCTAATGAGTCCTCATGGGCAGGAACAGAGAAAAGCAGGGTGGAGGGGAAGGAAGGACACAGCCAGACCCACACAGACTGCAGGGTCACAGCCTTACAGCTTTCTCTAGCTGAGTCACCCACCTCTCAGCAAAGCAGGAGAGATCCCCTTGCCATGGTAGGGCACGGTTCCCACTATGCACACCTGTACAAAAGCTTCTCAGAAGATCTACTTGCATCATAAGATTTCACCAGAATTAACAAAATCCCCTACAACGCAGATGCAAGGGGTAGCCTGTACTTAAATCATTTTTATGTTATTGTTGTGGTAAAGGCAAGATTTTTCCTGAAAAATTTATTCTAGCAGGAACTCCAGTATGCACTGCCCAGTGCTAATACAGCTTAGTTTTGTTCCAGAAACAGAACAAGATATTCTAGAGGAAAAGTTGGAGGTTATCTAAAAAAAAAATCAGACACCAATATGGATGAAAAACATTCAAAAGTCTAGAGGAATCTGGATTTAGACAATGAGATACGAACTGCCAGATTTACTCCACAGCACAAGTCAGTAATCTGGAGCAGACTGAATAATTTAAATACAACTTTGACAAGTTCTCCTTTTTTTCCCTTTTTTTCTTTGTTAATTGTCTGCTAACAGACTGCAAAAAAAAATCTGAAACTTATTCATTATTGTAAATGATTCATAAACACCTTCACTGACTAACTCTTGGCCTACAAATATCTTAAGCTACGACTGTCACAACTAAGTAAACAATTTGCAATTCATGGTGTAACTTATGTAATGAATTTCTTCACCTTATGTAACTAGCTTGAACATCTTAAACAGCTGACAAACACAGCATACATTTTTAATTGTGCGCTGGCAGTTAACAGTCGGGTGGTTACAGGAATCACCCTACCAGGAAACAAGCAATGCCTTGTGATTTAGGTTGCAAATACCAAATCCTTTGTCTGAGGATGCACTTTGAAGCTCGCTTTCCTTGCCTACAGCCAGTGAAGCACGTAAGCCCTTCAAGCTATGAGCCTTCCACATAGCCTTATGCTGTGCTAAAAAAAATAAGCATAATTTTTTGAAATTCAAGAAAGTTACACTTCTATTTACTCTGACTTCTCTATAGTGTTCCAAACTTTGCAATATGCACGCTTACCAGGAATCTGTTGCCTTTTTCTTAGTTCCACAAAGCCCATGCAACCAATTCCGCATCATTTGGGCTGCACTAACATGTGCCACGTGCTCCTCTGCTCCTTTCCTGATGCCACACTCTGCTCCAGGAGCATAACATGAAGCTATATTACAGAAGACAGCTTTAAGTAGTTTCTCAAACAAATTAAGAGCCTCAGGCAACTGTGATTTACCATTTATCTCAAAATCCAGCTCTACAGCTTATTGCTGCAGTCAATTCTGTCCTGTATTGAGCTAAAATTTTACATTTTATTTCATTAATAATTACTTCCTCTATGTGCTTGTCTAAACTTCTTTACTAAGACCATGGAAAGCTTTATGATCTCCTGTCTTTTCCAACAATTTTCGCATCAAGGTACAAGCCAGATTTTGATACCATCGCTCTGGTTCTCAGATGTAACCCTTTTAATTGTGCATAAAGTCATGAGAAAGAAGGTCACGTTAATGGGACTACTACTGAACATGAATAGAAGCTCTGATATCAGGCCCTACAGACCTAGCTTTGAAAAATTTTACTCCTAAGCCAATCATCCCAGCACCCCAGTTTTCACTGTTCTTTGATTTCCCTCCGGTATTATTCTGATAGCATAGTAAAATATTTTTGTGCAGTCAGACAATAGGTATCAGCAGTACTGGGGGTACTCTGCTGCTTTGCCCTCTTCTACTCTTACATTTTAAAACCCTGTCTGTTTAATATCTGTTCTTGCACAGGTTACAACTCTTCAGTATTTTTCGGTAATAAGGGACTCTGACCACCACTGAGAGCTTTACGGAGCCAAGGCTTGAAACAGCAAGGGCTACTGTGAAGATGCTGGCGTTAACTTATAAAACACCTCCTGCCAACAGAAGTAGGGCAGTTGTGAATCAATCCCAGGATTGTTCCCGTCAAGAAAAAAAATCTCTTCCCTATTTAACTCTTCTATGCAGCTGTTTTGTGTTTTATTTTGTTTCTGCTACTTTCCATGACTATATACTTTTATGGAAGCATTATTGAAAATTTCAGTTAAACAATTAGAAAATTAGGATTTCATTATTACAACTGTAAAGGCTATATTAAAATGACACTGATATTTCTTGGGGGAAAGACAAAAGAAAATGGGTCTATCTTGAACTATCTAAAAAAACAAACCACCAAAGACTTGGGCTATCTTTCCACAAGTCTTCTGATCTTTTAGACAGCTCTCACCTCCAGGACTCTATCTGTCCTCAAGACTTTCTTTACCAGTGATAACATATTCCTGATGATTTTGCCCTGGATGCATAAGCAGCCATTTGTACTCCAAACACACTAATTTTTCTTTTCCTTCTTCCCCATGTTCCAAGGTTCTATTTTAGTCTCTCCTCTTTTCTGTATAGACAAATTTCATAGCTATTCATATTACTGGATTTTCCTAATTAAAATCCCCACGCTGTGCAATCAGCCATCACAGAGCCTATATGCCATTTAAGATAAATTTAAAAAATCAAAATAAAGCTGAGAAGATGCATGGGCCTATTATTGCTTGGATAAGAAAGATTCACACACTCACGAAATCCAAAGCCAGGTTATTCTAACTCTCCAGACTTAGGCTTCATTAAATTCCTTGTTCGTGAAAGCTCCTACAGCATAGACAATGCTCCCACCAATCCCAACAATATATCCTAGGTGAAATGACCTTTATGGATAAGACTGTAGTACTTACAAAAGGTAGCATCAAATTCTGTTTTGCTCCAACAGCGAAGCAGTAGCCAACCTTTTAAACTTCACCACTACTTTCCACTATATCTTTGCTTTTACAGGCTCAGCTCTACAGTTCTACACATGGAAGAATGCTTAAAACACATAATGAATATATTGATCAGTAGCCAGAAGTAACAAAATAAAAATTAAGCCAGTATTTGCTAGTGCTATACTGTTTTAAAATGTTAATGCATTTGGTTGATTCTTCTTTTTTTAGAGGTAGATCAACTTTTTTGCACATTTGAAGTGGATGTTGCAAGGCAATGCACAAGACTAAAACACAGACATAAGCAGAAGTAGTAAAAGCTAGACCTTAGACAAAAAAACTGCATCAAAAAGACTGCCTAATACCTGTCCCATTTATAATACTTCTCTCAGCAATTTTTGGCACAAAGTAGCAGTTATCCCAAAAAATCCCACACATGATTTATATTATAATTGGGTTCATTTAATAATTTAATTTATAATACATAAAATGTCAATTCAATTAAGCAGCTACCATCAGAGCTTCCTGGTGATAGTTTGCTCTAGACATGTATGACTTAGTGCTCTTGCTATTTGTTACTCTGGGAAAAAAAAAGAAAAAAACTGTTGTTGTTGCATTATATAAGGGGCCACATGAAGGTAAGAAAGCTGTTATAACTGTGGTTTTCCACCTATTTAAACTCAGACATATAAAGCTTCTCAAACGGAGGTATGAATGCGTGGATAACGAATGGAAGCTTAATGACAACAGCCTTGCTTTTCTTACAACCTTTGACAAACCCTTAGAAATAATAGTCCTTGGACCGCTAGTGGAAGACTTACATGCTGACACGTACATTACTGCTGACCCAGTCACAAGCTGAATAATTATGCATACAGCAGAGCAGAGACTCCTGTGACCGACAAGTCTAGACTCCATTCTGGCACAGAGGAATCTGTGCAGGGAACTGCCCCAGTTATCAGTATCATAGTAGTGAAAGAAACTATGAAGAGATACTCATTCACATGTAACCATAGTTGCTGGGTACAGACCTCAACAAGGATACAATGGGGGAACAGATGAAAACTTCAAAGCAGAAGGAAGAAAGGTGACCAGCGGGAAGTAGCACAGATTACTAAGTGCAGTTAGAAACTTCCTGTGTTTACTTTTAACTTCCATCCCCTTTTCTGGGGAGTCACCAACATCACATTCAAAAGTCCCAAACTGAAAAATGCAACAGATGCTTACAGAACATGATCAGTCCCATTAATTCAGTTGAATCTATTTTTCCTTGTCCATTTCAACCCAATTCCTAACCCACTGTTAGGAAAGTGTTAGTAAATTCCTTGTTTGTTTAAATCTATATTCATTTACTCATAAGTAAGCTCACTGGTCATTCAGCAGCTTCAGTAGATAATTTTGCAGTACTCATTCATTATCAAACAGCATCAGATGCAGAACAACTTCATAAAAGCATAAAAGTGCCACAGACAGACAGCAGTTCTTTGATAGATCAACAGCTGTTACTTTTTTCTTTTAACTGGATGCAAGTTGGGGTACATCTGGCTACTGGGAGATGGAAATAAAAATCTTGCAGGTTTTTTCCAATACTGAAAGCCTGGGGCGGGAGGGGGATCACATAGCTTTGCTCTTCACTTTTTTTCTGCTTTGAAGGTTTTGCTTGGATGGAATGAGATGCAAGATCAGTTCTTACTTTGTCTTAGCCTGATTCAAATCTTTTTTATAACGTAACAAAAAAGACTCGTTTAATTCACGCCATCAATCTTGCATTCCTATAAGATAAGCATATTTTTCCACCTCAGAATGAAAAGGGATGTGTGTTTAAGGAGAGGGAGGATCTGCTGCAGCAGCCAAATTTGTCACGCCAGCAGTTTTGAATGGCACCGAGAGCTGTGACCTCCTGGTCAGGGTGGAGATGAATCAGAAAGTCACCACATAGCTCAC
The DNA here is from genome assembly GCF_009769625.2 of Cygnus olor. Lineage (NCBI taxonomy): Eukaryota > Metazoa > Chordata > Aves > Anseriformes > Anatidae > Cygnus > Cygnus olor. The sequence goes on along the minus strand of NC_049169.1, from coordinate 61,425,983 downwards.
TGCTTGCCTAGGAGGCTCATATCAGGAGAATATTACACATGCCAAAGGATCACCTTCCCTTAACTTAATTACTGGGTTTTCTTTTGGCAACCTCCGATCCCAAGGGCTTGCTCCCAGGTTCTGAAATACCCAGCTCCAACCTGCATTAGAGCCAAGTTTCTCCCCTCATGGCTTCTTCACGAACTTTCATGGTGAGTTCACCACAGGTTTATCACACACAGCTCCCTGTTGTCTGGGCTTACGTGGGGGACACCCCACAGAGTGGGAGAGCCTAGAAGATGTACTTACCCCAAGTCACACCAGGCTCTGGGCCTGTACAGACCCCAGAGCTTGGATCCAGCATGGGATCAGCACCGGGACAACTTCACTGGAGGAATTTGGTGCTGGACAACCTACACTATGGCCTCCCACCCCCTCCCCAGACAGAAGTCACAGCAGGGTGGCACTGCACCCACATCATGTGGGGACAATCCCAAACTGAGCCAGCCCCAGGTACCTCAGGGCAGAAGGCCAGTGCCGTGCCCCCCTCAAGAACCACAGGTTCCACCACCAGGAGCACATAAAACTGCTCTACAGAGCAAACAGCGTCTCCTAAAAGACAATGCCACCAACAGATAAAGCCTTGAGGTTTCACTATGACTGCAGAGTCGAGCGCTGCACACTGCAGCCACACACGGCTCTCCTTCGCACAACCTGCCTGCCAGGCCTCAACCTCCAGGGACACCTGGCACCAGCTCCCACCAGCCCCAGGCACCTCCAGGCACTGGAAAGCAGATCCCATAAACAGCACAGGTCACAACCAAGCACATTACCTTACTTAGACGACAACAGCAATGCCTGAAAATAGCAGAGGCTTTGGGAGGGGCACCTGCTAGAGCTCACAGACCCATAGGGCCAAACGCAGGGGGCTGGCAGCAGGGCTCGCGAGCACAACAAGGAATCAGAAAACACCCAGCAGACAAGGCTGGAGAGTACCAGTGCTCAGCAAGGCTGAGGAAAGAACTGAGGGCCAGGGCTGAGCTTAAAAGTCCCCAGGTGGTGGGGCAGGGAGGCACCTGGTGGGGCTGCTCAGAGCCATTAAGGCCCCTCAGTGCACCCAGGCCTGGCCCTGTAGGGAGATGTGGCTTTCTCTTTTCCCTCAGGTAAACTGCACACTGATAAATGGCAAACAGATCCTCCCGTAAGTTTTTTTTAAGGACTATTTATAATGTTGACTTGGCAGAAGCAATTAACATCTAAGGGGCCTTATGTATCTTTTTCCTCCAGTAGTAAGCAGCTAACTGAAACAAATTGTCAAGTGAAGAGCAAGAGAAAAACACCGAAAATTTTAGATCATGTAGCAGTCCTCAGAGAACACGTGCTTCTGTCTATTGCTAGGCTCACTCCATCAGAAACCTTCAGCCTCTGCAGTCTCCAGAAGAAACTTTGGGCTCATCTCCTCAGCGTTTTGTCCTTGCCTCCCTCACAGCCCTGTGGGAGCACCTAGGGACATTTCACACCCATAGAAAACGTGGTACAGAAATATTTAGTAAGTCTTTTGGTGAGGATCAAAGGTCTGCTCTGGACCCACTGCCTTTGGATGTGAATGGTCTGCCACACTGCTTAAGATGAACAAAATAAAAGCAATCTGAATTTTAATTAAGGAAGAAAGCAAAATTTAAGTAATTTCATTAAGACATCAGTGTGCAGTGCTGAAGGAGATGTTTCATCCCTCCCCTAGAAATAGATACACATGATATGGGGTTTAGAAAACAGTCAAGAGCTACGAGGGAGCCAGCAGATGCACATATTTGGGTGCTGAGCGGAACATGGCAAGCTCTGTGCTACAAGACAAAAGCCTTCCTTGTTCTTAGTTGCGTGATAAGGCAGGAAGGGCTTCTGATGTGTTAACTTGCTGGATTGTAATGTGTTTTGACTAGATGTTTAGATAAAACATGCAAGATAGGACTGTGTTAACAAGATTCCTGAAATGTATAAATTCACTGGGAACATAATATGGAAGTCATAACCACGTAGCATTAAATGAATATGCAAAGTGGATGTGTTGGATTATAATCATAGAATATCCCAAGTTGGAAGGGACCCAGAAGGCTCATTGATTCTATCTCCCGACTCCACACAGAACCACCCAAAAATCAAACCATGTGTCTGAGAGCATTAAGAGGACTGGTTGAATGAATGATGCCTTCCCAAAGATGTTATTTTTAATATTTCTTGATCATCTTGTTCTGTCAGGCCAGAAGTTCAGAAATGTGAAAGGGTTAACAAGCCCCTACAAGGTTTTTGGCATTAGAGGGCCTCTTTGATAGTACTGAAGCAGATTGCTGGTACCTCTGTGAATTTCCATGACGTTCATTCTTGTCAAAGTAACTAGTATGGATCAGTCTCTACAATCTCATATCTGACAGTCAGCACTTTAATTCGGACTATTTTGGTTTGGCAGAATATATGGAAAAGAAATTGATAGTGCTGGAAAAAAAATGATGCGTGGTAGACAGAAGTTGTCTCAGACGTGTGAACAGATGATCTCTCATCTCTTCTGGGGCTTCTTTTCTAGGGCAGGCTTTCTCCATACAGTATAGCTTCTGAAATCTTGCCAGGCCTCATTATGAAGGCCTCAGGGGCCTGTTAACCTACCTCTGGAGATACTTTATGGATAGCAAAACCCAAAGAAAAAGTTAGTACTAAGTATTTCAACAGCAAAAAGTTCTTTGTAGTTTTCAGACTGATTTGTCAGTCCCTTGGTTGTCATTTCACATGATATGCCCCTTTGAATCACACGAAGTAATTCCTCTCCTGTTAGCATTAACACCCTCCAAATATTTGTAGTTTGTTAGCGCATCCCCACCTTAATCACCACTGAGCCACATTTAGTACTTCTAATGTTTCCACCTAAATCGATCCTGAAGCCATCCTGGTAATTTTTGTCACTCTTCCTTGAACTCGTTTCAATCTGCGGAGATGCTCCCAGTAAAGTTCTGCGCAAGACTGGATGTGATGGTTTTAGGTGTGAAAGCATCAGAACTGTATAGAGTAAATCTACCACCTCCATGAGCTGTGATATGTGTGGTGCTTCCATATATACAGCTCAAGCCATATTGACAATTTTCTGCAAATGTCCTTCTTTACAAATGAGCATGTATTGTCCTATCCCAAGTCTCAGAGCTGATGCTCAAGCCTTTTCTTCTTTCTGAGTGTTATGAGTTATAGATTATTATCTTGATTTTGCCTTTAGTAGACAGATATAGAGCTTGCAGGCTCAGAAAATCTGAATAGAAGGTGTGTCAGAATACACTGAAATAATCAGAAAAGAAAGCTTCAACATATTTCCAAAAATCTACATGACGTGTTACCCCTGAAGAGAAATTTTGGTTTGGCTAATTCCTTGTTTTGTTACTGTGTGCCCAGAGAATACTCCTGCAACAGCAAAGGACTGCTAAATCCCACAGTCACACAGTCCTGAGGTCACTGCAGAGCAGCACCCATTGTTATGTACAGCCTATAGTCCCTCGGATCACGTATAGATGCATTTCCACGGTGAACAAAGCTGCTGAAGCTTCCAGTGACAGGATCTCAGGGAGACACACATAGTACGATGTCTTGTTGACAGATGGACAGGAAATTCAGGAGACAGTAAGGAAACAATACTGGAATGGGGGATTCAAAGCAGCCCAAGCCATGCACAAGACAAATCAGAACACACAGAGGAGACTCCCCCAGTTTAAGAGTGTCTCGACCTTGCTTTGGGGTAATTCCTGTTATCCTGGACTGACCGATGCCCCCTCACTGTCCTGAGGCTCCCTGAGAAAGCAGTCACCTCTATGTTACTGCCGTGTGCTGGCCATCTCCGGGCTGGGTGGTTCACCCCAGCTCTTTTCCCAGGATCATGAGATCTGTGCTCCCTGCTCCCATCCTGCTGCACACAGAGATGCAAACCCTCCAGTCCTCGCCTGGCTTCAATGCTGTGTGCTGCCTGTGTGAGCTGCTTTCCTCAGAGTAAACCAGTACATGTAAGTGCAAAGCACTGGTGGGGCTAGGTTTTTCTCTCCCTTTCCATCGGTTTGATCCTTTTTTGATCTCTTATAAACTTGTTTTTCATCACAGCATCACTGCGAGGCTTACCATGAGACCCATGGCACTTCAAAGATAGGGAACCTGTGCTATTTGCATGGGAAGGTGCAGGGGCAACGCAAAATGGGCAGGGGATGAAGGCTGGTTTAAATAATGGGATAACCTAAAAACCTGAGTGTAATAATGAAATGGGACCAGGGAAAAGGACAGAAAGGAAGGGAGCAGAGAGGAGCAGGATGAAAGGAGCAGAATAAGAGTGTGGAGGCAGAGAAGAAAGGCTGCTCAGCACCATCCTGTCACACCCAGACTGCAGACTGCAGCAGGACATTAGGAGCAAGGTCTTGTGCCACTCACAAATACAGTCCAAAGGCGTCCATGGCAGCTTCCAAAGGGACACCCTGTGCATTTCAAACGGTACCATTGCAAGACAGAGGAGCCCCAGACTGAGCCGATAGTAGGTGAGTAGGCTTTTAAAGGCAATACCCAACAGCCATTTCTCCTGAGATAAAACCCAGCCACACATCTGTTGGAGAATCTCATCTTTCTCCAGACAGAAACTGTAACACTAGCAGTGTTGTGATAGTAATACTCCTTCCTTTAACACAGCACTGTTTATTAACAGATTTCAAAGAGCCCTGCAAAGGAGACATCTGCATCACTGACAACGGGTGAGTAGACTGGGCTCAGAGGAGTGAAGTTGCTTCCTAAGGCGATCTAGCAACAGATGAGGGAGTAAAGACAGTCACGGCTGTCCCGTACTAGCCCACCAGCTGCAAGGCAATGCTTCCTACAAACACGGTACACTCCCCTCTCTGCTTAATGGGGATCACTTCTCTTTCAGCCTGAACAATATGCTTCCTCTGGCTTCTTACAGTTACCCTGGTGACAGGATAAAAGCCAGATGACATTCACTCTTTCCTTTAACATTCAGCAGCAGAAGCAAGGAAGGTAGGTGTGGTTAAGGGGAAGGACCAGAGCACTACCACGTAAAGAGATCCGTTTACCCTACTCCAGCCCAGCTCCCTCCTCCTCGCCTGACTGCCTAGTGTGCTAAGTACGTGACAAGTGGATTAAAATAGCATTTAAGGCAAGACTTAACACTCATTAAAAAGAGGTGAGATCTTAAAGCAAGCTCAAGCTGTGTCCTGACCTCACCTCGAGGAGATGGAAGATGGCAGCTTGCTGCACAGATCACTGGCGGTTTCCGTTACAGCCCGTGTCAGTCTGCCGCACACATACATTAAATACACAAATGCACACAAGGGACAGGGGAAGGAAGGCAAAAGGGATTTCTCCCAGGTTACAGTTACGGTGGCCCACTGTACACCAGTGGGTTTGTCTGGGACAGATTCTGCTAAAATGAGCTACATTGCTGGTAGGAGAAAGCACGACATAAAAATGACTCCATCCTAGGAGGTCTGATCTTCAGATCATCCTGTTCTGGCTTGCTTTGCAGACAGTGTGCATTTAACCAATTAATGATGAAGAGTCAGCCTAGCTATGGGTGAATGCCTTGGATTAATCTTTTTTGTCTTACGTATAATAAACACCAACTTGTCAGCTAAATCTCATCTGTAGGAACTTTATTAAGGATGATTAGGCATGAGTCAGAGAGGACACAGCTTGACTTTCAGATCCCAAGTTGAGTTTAAGGGCTGGCTGGTTAGAAAAATCATCTTGAAAACTAAGTAAATTTGATCTGGATGCTGCTGAAGAGAATAAATATGGAACTTGGTGATGTCATTTTTCTACAAAGTCACTTTTCTGTCCACAGCAGCACTTTGCCTTTATTTGAAGAACTTCTTGTTTAATTTTCTTGTCTTTTCACTCTATGAACTATGTAGAGAAGAAAAAGAAGGCAAAAGGCAAAGATAATTGTCAGTTTTGTGCAATGACATTCTTAGCTGTGACAGTGTGTATAGCTGCAGAGGACAGAAACCAATAAAAGATATTTATAGGGTTTTTACGTTGAGTAGATAGAGGTCAAGATGTTTACCTGACCCATTGCTACAGTCAATGGGCTGCAGGATGTTTTAGAGGAACCAAAGTGGGATGAAATATTTACAGACACATAACAAATTTACACATTATGAAAATTTAATGAAGTTAATTTTCATATTATTTTTAACTTTTTTTTCCACTTTTAAAAATATAACTAGAAATTGTCGACCAAAAAGTTATATAATGGAAAATTAACTGCACAAGATCAAGCTAGCAAAAGTAAAGATACTGTTTTCATAAAGGATGATCCATTAGTTACAGCTGGCTAAATGGAAAAATCAGGAAAAATTAAATTTCGGTCAAGCTGAATAAAATCTTTAAAGCTTTTCAGTGAAATGTTAAGACAAAAAATTACATTTTAGGTCAACCTAGAATGTTCCGGTCAAACCATAATGAAATGCTCTGTTATTTTGTATTTTTAACTGGATCACTTTTTTTCTTGAGAAATATTCCCTAAAAAATGAAAACCTATTTTAATACTAAAAATTGTCATCATTTCTAAAATAATTGTTTTCATGCTGGAAAAAAAAAAAAATAAAAAAAAGGGGGCTTTTTCAACCCTTTGTTTCTCTTGACCCTTTCTTATCCTCTAACACTGTTTACTATATTTGACAAATCACAAGAGCATTTCATTCTCCTCCAAATTGGTGAACTTGGTTTTTATGAAAAGAATATTTTGACTAGCTCTGCCAAGCCAGGAATTCAGCCACATCATAGGGACATCTTTTTTCTTTTTTTCCAAATATCTGATTACATTGACCTGAAGCTTTATTCAGATTTATAATACCGGAGACAAGAGTCTCCCTTTCTCTTGATTTTCTGAGTGGACCATTACTTGAGGTATTTGGGAAGGAAGGATGCTTTTATAGCTAAGGCATAAGACTAGGAGTCAAGATATTTGGACGCATTTCCAACTGTAGCTCATATTTTTGTGGGATTGTAGACAAGGTATCCTGAGTTTCTTAGCAAAATAAGGAAAACAACAGCTCAACAATTCTTTTTCTGTTTAGGTCTTATGCTTTGAGGCGGCAATTTTCCTTACCATGTTACTCCTCCCAAAATTAGATACATGGTCTAAGTGTATTAAACGGGGCATGGCCTTCTGCTGGGACCCTTGCTAGAAATGCCATTGTGGAAGCTGAGTTTTAATGCTTTTCAGAAGGATTTGTTTTATTTGGGGTTCTGGTTTTGGAAGGTGGAAGATGTTTATTTTTCACATCAGCAGAGCTTTCCATAAGCAGGCAGCATCTTCCCCAGCTCCTGGTGCTCCTCCAGTATGGCAATGTCTGTCTCATTTACTGAAACCACGGCTGGCCTCAGCTCTCAGCTCCTGAGCCCCAGCTGCCCAGATGAGCTGCACCCATGGGCTCACAAGGCCAAGCAGGCTACATGCAGATGCTAACGGAGGGCTACGGCTCCTGAGGGCTCCCCGGGTTTATCTCTGCCCCGCTGCTGTTCCACTGAGGTCTGTCAAGATTCTCCTGCTCGTGTTTTATGCTACTTTTGGAAAATCCCTTTCAGTAAGCCTCACGGCCACTATACCACCTCCCTTGCTGTGCTACCGTTAAGCTGGTGGGCAGTGGACACAAACACCTCCATGCAACTTGCTGTCAGCTACAGCAAAGACAGTCCAGCTCAGAAAACCTATGTCGTGAGAGCAGCAGAGCCTCTTTGGCCTCCGCTCTGCGTTCCCACATGAGGAGCCAGGCGAGGCTTTCTGCACCCCAAATCACTCCACTGCAAAGCACACGGGGTAACCAGACGGCAGGATCCAGTTTATATCCACAACCGCAGGAGTACGTACAGCTGCAGAAGCAACCAGGGTGCAGTCACAGAGCAAAACTTTCCCCCACTGTAGGGAGAGCTGCAAAGAGATGATTAAGTAATGACAAAGGGTCAGCCTCCAAGAAGATTAAGGTTTTGGCTCTTTCCACTGCCGTTTTCCCATAGCTGTGCACACAGCCATTTCTAGCACGGAACAACTGTCAGGGCTTTGGGAGAGGTGAGCACTGGAGGAGGGAAGGCTCTGGGGATTTAGCAGCAGGCAGTCAGCTATTTGTGCTTACCAAGATAAATGAATAAATAAAGCAAAATCAAAAAGAAATAACTCAGCTACCAAAACAGGGGCTTTCTGCTGATTCAAACTGAGTGTCTACTTTTGGTGTTTCAGTTCTGGGGAAAAAAAAAAAAAAAAAAGAAAAAAAAAAAGTAAAGAAGTGGTATTTTGACTTTCCAGATTAATTCTTGCAGGCCTACAGCCTGTAAATCTGCTGCCTGTAGCTTCAAGCAAAATGGCCGAGCTGTTCTCCTGGGTCAAGGCTCACCCCGTCCGTACCCTAGGGAGGCCAAGTACCTCTGGTGGTGGTACCACCTCAGGTGGATGGTGCTCTACGGCTCGGAGAGGCCTGGCAGACAGTAGGCCTCTTTGTCCATGGCGTGATACCCTGCATGGACCAAAGCTGACCACACTAAGTAAAAACTGGTATGCTGGGCACAGCACAGGCTCAGCAGAGATGGGGACGGGAGCAGCCAGTGAGGCTTTGTGCCACCTTCATATCTTCTGGCGATGGAGGCTGCCTGGGGAGTGGGCCCACACACGAGGCAGAGCAGCCCCAGAAAGCTCCACTGCTTTCATTTATGCAGGCCTGAAGCAGCTTTTGCAGCTATTTTACGTCTGGTGTTATTTTCATTCTCCTGAAAGTGAATAAGCACAAAACTTAAAGCCTGTTCTCCGGGCACTTTTGCTGAGGTTTCAGTCCAGCAGTACTGACCCTGGCTCTGCTTAAGACTTCCCAAAAAAGCACCATTTGTGATGGTGGTTTGGTGATGCAGACAACTGTCTGCTAATAATTGACTGAGACCAATACATTTCACGTAAGCCACTTATGGTAATAACTTTTGGTCACCAGTGATGCGAGCAAGGTCAAATTAAAGCCCACGGGTGAGAGACTGCATAGTCTGTCCCAAGTCCTGTAGGACTTGCCTTCTTCAGTGGCGATAACTGAACTATCAGGGCAGCTTGCAGAGAAAACTTAATTTGTGAGAAAGGAGATCCCTTTGAGCTTATGCGGGGGGGTAAGCAATGTGACCCTCTGCTGGGCTACAAATATATGGGGTGAATATGATGAAGTGGAACTGGCCAGCGCCAACGCCTCAGTGCCTTGTTGGCCCAGAACTCTGTTTCAAGGAGGGTAGAAAGGCAAATTTCTCCACAGAAAGAGAAACTACCTACCCCAAAAGCTAAATAAATAAATAAAAACTATTTTCCCTTTTACACAGCCTCCCCTCCTTTTAACCATTTGCATACCTTGCCCTCTCTTCTGAAATGTAACTTGAAGACTGAATTGCATGTCCCATAGTATCAGTATAGTATGAAACAAAAACTGACCCTCCATAACCTGAATGATAACTGAATGCCCCCAGTCACAAAGCAGAGAATTAAGCTCATCTCTGTCATGAAATGAAATGAAGGGTTTCTCCTCTCCCTTTCACTTCTGGCAAAGCACAACCACAATGCTATCTTCTCCAGGGGATGCCACCTCCTTCTGGGACAGCCCAGAGCCTGTTCCTGCAAAGCAGGTGCCAAGGGCAGGAGCTCAGGAGCTGCAGATGGGGCCCAACAGGGCTTTTTTTCTGAAAATGTAGTTATTTGGGTTATTTGAATGGGGCCAGGCAGTAAATACTTCTGAAATTTTGGCTAGTAAGTGCTGATTCCCTGAAAATCACATCCTGTGACTATCTGCTTGCTAGTGAAAAACGTAAATTAAGTTCCCGCATTTTAATTGAAACACAGCATCGATCTCTGTTTTTTTCAATAGTCTGCCTTCCCATATGGTATAACATCTACGTAGGAATTTTTTAGTGACATGATGCAGCATGTCTGCATTTGAAATAATAATAACAATCTTATCTCCAGCCCGCAGGATGCTGAGGGGTTCACTCTTGGGTGAGATGTCACCCCTGCAGAGGATGGGCTGAGGAATTTATGTGCAGCGGGAGCTTGTGATTTGAGCACAGAGGTTTAGAAGAGGACTGCATTTCATGACCTACAAAAGAGAAAAAAATGAGATTTACATTCCAAATGTGCTGAGCAGCCCTTTCCCTTTAGTTATTAGAGGCACTCGGCATATAATTCATAATCACCTAATGGCAGGGTGGGGGGGGAGGTGGGTCATTGCAGTTCAACATCAAAATCCCTCCAGTACCAGCAGCAGCAGGGTTGTGCTCTCACTTATATCGTGACACTGACTGTCTGGCAGGAAGATACCAGCAAACATCAGAATGAATAATTCAGTAAGTGTAACGGAAGGTCACAATGCCCAACAGACATGTTTGTTTCCTCTCCTTTTCTCTTCCCCCATCCTTTATTTACATGCTTTCTCTTCATTTCTTCCCCTACCGAATCTCTCCTTTTGTCCAACACTTCTCCCACTTTTCGTAGAACAAAAAATCCTTTTTTTTCTTATGTACACAAAACTACAGTTTAAAACACAGCTTTCCCATTTTACTGTTTTATAGCCTCCATCTTGCTCCTGACGGCTCTCCTCCATCTGCCCTTCCTTGCTGTAGCTCTCATAGATGCTTTCCCTCTTTTATTGCCTGCTCCTGGCATCACCACCACATCCCTTCTGTGGGACAACTGGCAATGCTGACTTGCAAGGGTAAACTCTGCTCTGACCTACACTACAGTAAAATCAACATGATGCTGATGAAGCTGATAAAATCCTCTCGGCTTCACCTCAGGAAAGCAGCAGAATACGGCCCTCCATTACGAGGACTCCTAGATTATTGCATTGCTGTGCCACCAGATCTACCCAGTTATCAAAACCGCGGCAAGGATATGTGCTTTGGAGTGGACGTGTTTATGGCTGTGCGTACTGACACACAAAAAATACTACAAGTTCTGATCTACATTCAGAAAAGCCAGAAGAACCCTTGGCTGACACACATAAAATTTGAACTCTCCGTGTCAGGCACTCATCTTCCCATGCCAGGACTTGGGTGCAAAGTTAAATCACAGATTATAAACCCAGAAGTCAGCCCTGCGATTATTCACTCAGCTATGCAGTGCAGTACAAGCCATCGGACTGTCCTGAATTCATTTCTGTTCAAAAGACACGCTCTCACCCATGGACCTTCCCTTTGCTAAACTCCGCTGACTGAGCTCCTTCAGCCTTGTGATCATGTCTGGGCCAGCTGCAGACTGAGACATGTTGTCTGAGGCACAGCCAAGGTGCATGATTTGCATCCAGTACAGATGCTAGATGCGAGACCAGTTTTCTCTCTGCGACATCCCACTGTCCCAAACAGATGGAGCTAAAATACATATTGTTTCTGTCTGCTTTGCAAAGAGATCCAGACCACTTCTAACGAGTAACCTGATTTTCATTATTATTTATCACTCCCAAAACTGTTTGTAGTACACTTTATGGATAACTCCATCATGTTTTCTTCTAGGTCTTCAATAGAAATGGTGACTAGCCTAATGCAAAAAGCCGTTACCTGAAACAGCCCGCTAGAAATCTGTTTTATGTCTACAGAAAATTTTGTTCTAAACTCTGTAATTCAGACAGCTTTTTAATCCATTTAATGTGCGTCATGTTGATTTCTGTAGCTTATTAATCAAAATGTCATCTGGTACTGAGTCAAGTGCCTGAAAGAAGAGAAGGAATATTCAATCAACACTAGTGCCTTTATCAACAAAAATTAGTTTAATGAGATTTATTGTTATAAATGCAGGTTGATTAGCATTAGTTTGTATATCTGCATTTAACTCTTTATGAATTAATTATATCAGCTGCTACATTACTTTTTTGTTATATTGCTCTATTTACACTTTTCAATAACGCCAGCTTTTTCCTAGGCCCTTGACATTTCACCAGCATCCTGAAAAATTCTGAAAATCACCATTTATATGAATTAGGCCTGGAAATTTCCTTAGCCAGCTCTTTTCGAACACTTGGTATCAAATTATTCAGATCTATTAAATTAAAATGACTGACTTTATTAACTGCGCTCCGACAGCCTAAATTACTGCTGGAGAAGAAAGTATTTTGTTGTCATCAGATGGCGAGAATAACTCATCTAGCTTTTTTCCAGAAACAGAATAAAAATAATTATTAAACATATCTTTGATTTCCACTTTTTTTTTTTTTAATCATTTCCATTTGGCAAAAGACAAATACTGTTGTTAGCATTTCTGTCATTAATATCCTTTGCTATTGCAGCGTATATAATAATAATTTACTTGAAATATCTGTTGTTTAATAGATTTTGGCAGTTAGTTTCCTATTTTAACTCTGCTAGACATAGCTTTCCTCTCTCACACTTCTTCTCCCATTTAGTTTTTACAATTCTGAGTTTCTAATTTCTAGACATTTCAGCATGTCACCCTTTCTTCTTCCTGTCTGTGAGAACAGGCACATTCACAAATTTTATTTCCTGCTACTTTTACTTCCCCTCATAGAAAAGTTATTGTAGGTTTTAACAATATGGTCTTCTTTCTCATATCTGGCACCACAGCTTTTTGCAGACGTGTAGTAAAATGTTGTCAGTGAGTTCCCAATTATCTGTTAGATTGTTTAAGTTTTATCGCCAAATTAATTTGGTCCTTCATTATTCCCAGCTTTGTGAAATGTTACGCGGTTCTTTCTCCTTCTGCCTTCAACCTTCAGGGCTTTAGTAGGCTTTTCTTTAGCCTGCTTGCATCATCCAGTGGTATCCATTTCTCAAAAGACAAATATCTAGAAATGTTTGGTATTTGCCTGTCTGTGTATGCAGCTGCAGAGATGCGGGACACGGAGACACTCATGTGGAATGGATAGGAAACAGGCCAGATCAACTATTTCAGTGCCAGACCAGTGAGAAAAACAAAACTGCTCTGTCTGACCATGCCATCACATCATCGTGTGCTCTGACATCGCCCTCACACCACCCTGACCCCAACGGCTCGCAGCCTGGTGTTAGCTTCAGTCCGGCACACGCAGCTACCGAGCCATCAAAGTGCTCTTCGAGCTATGAATCTCTGCTGAAAGGAGCAATTTAAGTGAGTTAAACCGAACAATTTAAGTCACCCCTAGCTATGCCGTGCTCCGCCACCCGTGGGTAAAGCAGGCGAGCTGTGCAAGTAAATGCTTTCTGTGTACACGGGCTTAGTCATCAGCGACGGCTGCTGGCTCCTGCCCATCCCAGCTGCGGTCCAGCCGGCTGCTCGGAGGTCAGTTCTGCAGGCACTTGATAAAGCTTCAATTAAGTGCTCCTCTTGCAGCGCTTGCTGAGTTACACGTCTTGTTCCTGCATCGGCCATTTTGCTGAATAAGCCCGCACGGCAGCGAGGACCGCACACACGCAAGCATCCAACTTTGGCTGCCTGAAACAGGAATTCGGCTCCTTCAGCTTGGGTGGCATCAGGCAGCTCAAAATAAATTGTCATATTCAAATGGAGTTTTAAAAAGAAGAGGGTAATCGAGCTGCAGAGGGCATAGTACAAATACTACTATAGAAACTTCAATTGGGTAATTAATAATACATGGTGCCTTATCTATTCCAGACAGTCTCTGAGCTGTATTTCCTAGCGGAGATGTGCATGCCTGTGTTTAGATGCTGCAGTGATGGATGTAAAGATTCCAGTGACGTGAACATCGTGGTACACTTCTCCAGCCTGGGCAACAGCCTGGCCGATCCATCCCCAAAGGGTCTGCAAAGGAAAGTCCTGACCTCACCTGCTCGCTAATGGGGTGCACTTAATTGCAGCCAGCCATTCTCTCACCCAAGCCTTGCACTCATGTTCAGTTGCTTAGGGTACAAGTCAGCATGCAAGGTGACTCGCCGTGATTGCAAATCCCTCTGGGAAAAAAAAAAGAAAAGAAAAACGTAACAGGTGTGACAGGATGGGAATGATTTGGTTGCTGCAGCGTGTACCAGGGAAGATCTGCGTTACTTATCTGTGAGTGACGCTGTCTGTCTGAACGGGAACATCACCTTCTGCAGCTTTCCCAGAAGAATTAAGTTCTGCAGAGACTCAGATGTTCGAGGCATACTGCACTATTTAAGCAAAGATTCAACATTTTCTTGTAAAGGTAGCTATATTAATTGATACAAAGTCTGATTATTTTTCTTTGGACTGTTTTGGACAGTGGTTCAGAGTAATGGCCTTGAGAAATTCACTTGGAAATTTATTGTCCCAGGCACAAAATATACTCACTTGCCAAGAGTGTAGTAAGGAAACAAATGAACATCATTTTATGCCCTCCTCAGGAAAATATACATATCCCAGCCAAATAAGCAAGGGGAATTTGGCAAGACTGCACTGTCGACATGCTTTTATTACACCAACAAATATAATGTTAACTGCAAGTGTTACATGCTGCTTGCCTTGTATGTAGGTCATTTTCTCTAGGCAAACCTCCCGCTCAACTCAAGGAAATATTCCAAGGGACTCACATGGCAGTGAACCTGTGCAAGAATTGATTTGTAAACCCCTGGGAGGCTTAGTCCAGAAGGCCTTTCTCCATTTTTTCCTCAGGTCTTCTCATAAGCAAACATTAATGTTCAGCAAAATCCGTCTCCCGCTGAAGTCCAAGCCATGCTTGCTTCCAACGTCAGCCAGAGCGACTTTGCTCCCCCGGACTTAAAAGCAGTTTTGCTTGAGCAAGAACAGAGTAAAAGCAATGTGTGATCTTCAGCACATTGCCCTGGGCTAACTCCAGGGAACATGATCCTCTCAAAGCCCAGCTGCAGACATGAGAGCTTATTTAAGACTATTTTAAAATGCAAATTACACTCGCATGCTCATCATATGCCTATGCATCCACTAACATGGAAATATCCACAGTCCAGAAATACCAACGATCTGAGAAGGCTCACCAGAGCCAGGATGCTGAGAGTTAAGAGTGAAAATCCAGGATAAGAGTCCATCCTGAACTCACGCAATGATGAACAGACTATCAGCATGGATTTACTCTGATTTTTCATGCTTTTCTAGGTTTAAGTCAGAACCCCTAACATTCTTTTAATGTGGATTTCCTACAGGCTCACCAAAAGAACAACTGACAGGCAGTCATGAGTTACGAGGATATAAATACATTCAAGGGCTGTGGTGGCCAGCGCTGACACTGTAAATGATTGCTCCAACAGATTACTCCTCGGCGCTGCATTTTGAAGAAGCAATCTAACCGCTGGTTATTCCAGGTAGCAAGAAACAAACAAAATGGCACTTCATGATGTTGGCAAGCCATGGTGTCAGTGTCACCTGTGGTGACAGACCCATGGTGCCTTCCCAGGGCAGAACTACCCGGGTCCTATGGGAGTGTCCGTCAGCAGAACAGCATGCAGTTGCCCATGGCCTGAACTCCTGTGAGCGGGTCAATTCCAACAGGCTCTTGTGTCCTCTCCTTTCCTTACACACACACCATGCTAGTCACAGCCTGCCTGGCAAAACTGCTTGCCTTGGTACTGGCGATGTCCTGCCCATGGTGGCAGAAGGGACCTGCTCAGTTATCTATCCCAGCCCCTGACGGAAACAGGCTGACCCCTGCTGCATTTTCACCAGCGCTGTATCTCTTCTAATTTTACTTGTCACTTGTAATAGCTCTTTTTCCTTCCCCAAATAACTTTTGCAGCCCTGCAGTTGAAGTCATCTGAAAGCACAAGTAGTGTTTTGAATGGCCTCTAACATTATCAGGCTATTGGGCCGTAAGGTCTGTGCCCTGTATTGATGTGTCCTCTCCCCTTTCATGCACATGGTCGTCCTGGGTGTGGGGAAATTGTCTCAAGGTTGCACCACGATGTGTGGCTCAGTTAGGAAAAAAGAATGTAACCCAAAATATTGTTTAAAAGCAGTAGACTGAAATTTATGCTTGTGGCCTGAAGGAGCCTAGATTTATTTAAGATACAGGGCTATATATGCACACTTTTAAAAACTGCCTATACTTTACTAGTTAAAACATCAAGAACAAATGAGGCTGTGATCTGTCAAGTGATCCTTTGTCACCCCCAGTACAGGCCTATAATCCTTCATTTGTGATTACGCAGAGGAATATTACATTGATCCTGCAAAATATCTCTGATTGGATCAACGTTATTTTCTCTCACATTGACAGGGTCTTACCAGAGAATGACTATAATTCCACTGCTAACACTGTCTTACTGAAATCCCCCAATAAATCCTCAAAGCAGCACTGTTAGTAATACCTTTATTAGACTAACTAAACAAGATATTTATATGCTGGGCTTTCCAAAGGATTTTGGTTCCTGCTTCAGTTTCTGGAGGAAAACTTGATCAAAAGTGCTCTATGGGAAGACCTGCCCCAAAGGAGACTCTGCACAGACATAAGTGGAAGGTGAAATTACCCTTTCAAGATTCCCTAGGTTGCTCACAGTTTGCAGAACTAGCTGCCATCTTCTTGCCCATCCTACAGCGAGGGTGCTCTCGGCACCCAGAGGCATCATTGGTGGAAAATCTCACAGCACGTCCAGTTCATAGTCAAGGCTGTAGTTCAGGATCTCCCCATACCTTCCACAAACACACCATCAGCACAGCCATTTGCTAAGAGCCAAAGGGGAAACGTGGTCTTTATGTAGCTGCTATAATTTCAATATTTGTTCAAGGCCAAATCCTGGCCTTCATACTCAACAAAAGACCTGCTCCCCTTCCAGCCCCTGCTGTCTCAGCTCACTGGTGTTTCCCTTCTCCCCCTTCTCTCTTTGTGTGAGTCTCCTCTAATTTTGTCTCTGTTTTCTTTGTCCCACAGCTCCAGGCCTTCAGCCCCAGCAGCTTCATTCCCACACTGACCTCCCCTTCATCACTGAAGTTGAATTGTCACCTTCTGGCTTGAAATGCAATGCTCCGGTGAGAAGAACCACAGACTCCAGTGATCTCCTTATTGTTTTTTTTCTCAGACTGCCTGGATGCTCAGGCACACATCTCTGCTTCATTTCAATAACGTTATCTCTAAAACCATAAGAAGTACAAATGTACCTCTGTCCTACCTTCCTAAACCACCTTTAATAAGGACCATGAGATTTATGAGTAAACAAAGTTCTGTGTCTGATATAAAATTTGAGCACAGCTAAAAGACCAGCATATAGAGCCACACATCAATTAGTAGATGAAAATGCTACAAAGACAATATATCAATAGAAGAATATCAAACAGCATGGAAGACAATATGCTTTCTAAATCCTTTGAAACCAGGTTGGCATTTGTGACAGCAAATTCTAGGTCTTACATGTTTCATGTGAAAATTTTCTCCATATCCTTTACAGCAATATACTGAAATGTCAGAGGAGTCATTTCTCAGCTCCCAGGCCCTCAGAAATAAAGGAAAAATAATTGATATTAGCCTTTGAAAAGGAACAGGCTGATGGTGAAAGAAACTGTTAATGACTATAGAGAGGACTCCTGATCAATTTCCTGCATCCACAACCAGATTTTTACAGGTTCCTTCTACATTCTGGTTCAAATATCTGTGCACCAGATGCCTAAACTGGCATGTCAACTTTGAAGGTCATTGTCATAACTGTGATGGATAGCAAAACTTTCTCAAATGAAAGCTTAAACTCAGGAGCACTGACCTGCCTCAAGGGGCAGATTCAGTGATTAATGCTACGGATGTGAAATTGCACGATTGCACAGCCCAGTCTGTGGACCCTGATGTCCGGGGTTAATATACTGTCATGTTGACGGGGTCCAGGACGCATGAGACAAGCTCCAAGGACTCCCACCTGTTCACTGACCAGGGGCCACTAAATCTACCAGAAACTTTCTGTGGCCTCCTCCAATACCACACAGTGATACGCTCCTGTCCTGATGGAAGGGTACAGTTAAACTGGCATTTTAGCATAGACAGAAACCCAAGATGAACATCAAAACAGCTTGGTTTTCTAGGTGGCAGATACAATGTCCCATCACACCACAGCGACCAAGTAACTGCCCTCAAAATGCATGCCCAGGAACTCCCAAAATGTAATGAACTACATTGAAAGGGGGGAGAATCTTTAGAGACGATGTGTCCTACCCGTCATCCTAATCCCACCAGCCAAAAACCTCGCTCCAGCTGAAATATGGTAACACTACCAAATGCAGCGGTGCAGAGGTGGCTGAGATGACCCAGGCCCTTGGTTCAAAGGAAGGCTGGCAGCAGGCGAAGCAAGGCTGGGGCCTGAGGACTCACCCATGCCTTAGCACTGCAAGCAGCTTTCTGCCAAGAGAAATCCCACTTCTTTCCACTTTCTGTCTCGTTGTAGTGGTATTCTTAGAAACATGCACAAGAAAAGACTTTGTTGCTGAAGAGTTCATCTGTTCCTGCTGCTTATTCTTCATCTGAAGGCATTGACAACACAATTAGTTGCTGTCACAGGTTGGATGCTAACAGTAACTGATGAACACGAGGAGGCAAGATGTGCCACAAGGTTTGGTGTGGCACAGAGTGCCGGGGACACCGGTGAGCACAGGAATGGGTTCCTCACTGCAAGGATAAGAGGGAGGTGGTGGGAGGAAGGCCAAAGCCACCCCTGCAGTGCTGTCACTGTCACTGTGAGGCCTGACCTTGTGCTGGCGTACACCTCTCCTCCCTCCAGCCATCCAAGTAGCCTCCCCCTCCTTCTCTTTAAGACACATAAACAAGTTGTCCCACTTTTTCTGATGAAACCTCCTTTTAAAAAATCTCTTCTGGATTTGGAAAAAGTCCCTGTGGTTTCCCCAGACAGAGGTTCCACAGTCCTGAGGCCAAGATGCTGCGCAAGCCCAGTCTGCAGCCACTTCATCACTGGGAAACAGGGACCTGATAGTGGTCAGCGCAAGACTGTACTGCAACCTTCCTGTCCCCACAAACCTGATACACCTCTGGGAGTCTGTGGCTACATCCCTGTTTCCCACTAGGACCAGTGGATTACAATAAATGGCATTTGAAAACTGGAGGTTCTTTGGGATACCGGGTACAAAGCAGTCCTCTTTCCTCTTGGATATGAATAACCATTTCACGTAGAAAGGACAGACAGCTCAAGCCTACATAAATGAGCACAGAGAACCCTGGTGGCAAACTCTCAGCAGCACAGAGTGGCTTACTGTAGCATCCTCTGCCACACACACAGGGCTCCCACATGCGAGGTGTCTGACATCCACACAGCTCAGCACGCTGGCAGAGGACCTCACATCCGGCTGTCCCCATGGATGTGATGTGCCCACAGAGGCGACACCAGCAACCTCCAGTCTCCCCGTCTTGGCCTCTGCCGCCCACCGCACTCTCCAGTTCATCTGGAGCAGAACGGGTTCTGCTCCTCATAAGGTTGTGGTGATTCCTCAATAAAAGCGGAAAATAAAAACTCCTTTTCTGATCCACCATCAGTATAATCCCTCTTCTCCAGGTGCTCAGGCACAGAGTTTCTTCCAGCAATGCAGAGGACAGCTCTGCTACTCTGAGTCTCGCACAAGATTCCCCAAAACTCCAGCCATGCTGAGCATCCCAGCTTGTCTTGCTCCATCCTGTTTGAAAGAGCATTATTCCACTTTTGGGAACTAAATAATATCCCAAATGCTATCCCAGACAATGTTTTCCTACCTTTTTTTTGCTATGGGGTCTTTCCATTCCCTTTCCCTGAGATCTGTGAGAATTGTGGTTTGTTGCTGCACACACAGGTGCACGAACACCCAGGAGCAGGTGCCATTAGCTGGTGTATCCCATGACAAAACCCTTCCCACTACATGGAAACTAACCCAGCATCGCCAGCCAAATGGCTGAACGTTTTTGTGAGCTGAAATACACGTTTCATGGTAATTTAAATATGTGCAAATAAGAGTATAATTCCACTGCTGCCAGCAATCCTGGATGTTTAAATATAGTACATAAATACCATTGCTTCTATTTTATTTTATATAAACTATTTAAATGAAGAAGTTGAAGGCTCTGCATTCCCCTGGCTTATGAATACAAATGGCTGAGAATCTAACAGGACTTTGCTCTTGTTGAGCTAAGGCAATACAAGATGAAAGCAGATGAGGGAGCCAGGAAACAAAGACCCTATTAACCACATTATCTAAAGGAAAGATATGAAAAATGTGCATTAAGTGCACACAGGCCTCATCTGCAGTCCTTCATGGATGTGTGGGGGTGTCACAGGAAAGAAATAAAGTGCAGCTCAGACCTAGGTGAAAGAGACAAAGCTGCAAGGATGGTGCGGCTGGATTTGTCTTAGGTCCCTTCCCTCTCACCAGACAACCACGGCTGGTGTCAGACAGCCTGGTGACAAAACACTCCTTCCATCAGGTCCTCCTTGACACAGAGCTGAATATGCCCTTCCTTGGGGAAAAAGGGGGAATTAATAGTAATAACAAATTAATCCTTCACAGTCCTGTGGCATGCTTCACAAGGACACAATGCTAGAAGGGACCGTCTGTGTTCATTTTTCTTGCATAGCAGGCAAGAATATCATACAATCCTTCCTCCTAAATATA
The DNA here is from genome assembly GCF_009769625.2 of Cygnus olor. Taxonomy (NCBI): domain Eukaryota; kingdom Metazoa; phylum Chordata; class Aves; order Anseriformes; family Anatidae; genus Cygnus; species Cygnus olor. The sequence goes on along the minus strand of NC_049169.1, from coordinate 61,405,459 downwards.
CCCGTCTTCATCCTTAAAACCTGTTAGTAGTGCTGTGCCCTCATCACTTCTTCCAGAATCCCACGTGAGCACAGCTTTCAGCCTACATGTATTCATGGCCCTCACACACAGTGTTTTCCCTGCTAAGGTTGTCCTTAGCTTAAACACATCTTCCGCCTCTCCTATGTTTAACCCAATTTCTTCTGGATAACAGTTATATTTGTAAAATAGATTTTTCACCCCTCTCTTCATGCTAGTAACCTCACTCTGGACCTGCCTCAGTTTGCATTCATCCTCCTCAGAAGTGGGTGACAAGAATAGTGAAGTTTATAACAGAAAAGGTTTGATTAATACCTTGCCCATGACTTAAACATTTCCCTATTTGAAATATCTAACCAGCATTGCTCTTCAACCACACATGCCTTTTTCCTGGTCACAGCTCTGCCACTCTGTGTTCACACTTAAGGACAGGTGCGTGCTCATGATGCCCTTGTCCTTGCCCAATGTCACTTGTGCTCCACGGTCACACCCCACCTGCATGTTGGGTGAGATTTAGGCATGCGCCTTTCCCACCTTCAGAGGAATCCTGCTGCAGAACCTGGGCAAGTAGGAAGCTACCTGAACCCCCACAGTCAAAATGTCTGGGGGATGAGAATTTCAGTATGCAATACAGAGGGTATTTGTCCAACAATATAAACCTGTCCTTCTGGTGCAAATATTCACACTGAAAAGAAACATCATATTGCTACTCTCTAACTGCATGACACCTTTATTTTTTTTTTTTTTATTAAATTTCACATCTTTTCTACCACCCTGTCCTCAAGATTACCCAGTTCTCTGTACGTAATATTCCAGGCCTTCTTTCCCTTTGTGATGCCGCATTTTTGTGGCAGCAGCAAGCATTCTTCTATCTGTGCCCAGACCAATGAAAGCAATCACCTCCCCTTAAAGACCTTGCTCCAATATCATTAATGACATTGTTAAATGAGCTTGGTCCCCTACTTCAGGAACTCTAGTCTGGACCTGCCTTTGTCTTAATGCTCCTTCTCTCTGCACTTGTTGGCTTCCTCCAGCCAGTTCCTTAAACACACTGCAAATTGTGTGCTAATTACCTTAACATTGTAATGAATTGTTTCCTTAGGGGCAGAATATAAAATCCTTTCCCCAAATCCCAATATGTTAGTTCTACTGCATTTCTTTGCCTGGAAAACCAGTTATCTTCCTGGCAAAATATATCAGGGTAGTTTGGCACACTTCACATAGAAAAACATATGTTGCATGTGTATCTCTTTCCCCTGCGTGTGTTTAATTCATCTTTCCTTTAGAACTTCCTTTAAACTCTGCTTAGTATTATTGTGATCAAACTAAAAGGTCCTCTGTGGCCCAGACAATTTTTTCCCTTTTCTTTAAATATAGATTTGCTACTTTTCATTCCTAATGTACCATCTTAATTAGACAGATTTATTGAAAATCCTTTTTACTGGACTTGCAATGTCACATACCACATCTTTCAGTACTTGGAGATGGAAATTATCCAGCTTCCCAATTTGAGCCCATTAAGCTATTTGAGTTTTTTTCCATTTCCCCTGTTCCTGGTAGCTGGCCACTTTATCTCTCTGATCAGTATAACATTCCTCCCTATCTCTTTAACCATTATGGAATATGATCGAGAAGAACTGGGTAATCTTGAGGACTGGTGAACAGACAAGGGATGAAATTTAATACAAAACACCAACTCATGCAGTTAGAGACTAACAGTGGGAAATTTCTGCCCAGTGTCAACTTTTGTCCTGCAGGATATGTTTACATCACTGGACAATGGTATTCTGTGTAAAACAGGGATAAACCCACTCTTCAGAAGTCCTTTATGGTTAAATATCATGACGTGTAGTATTCAGATACTGTCACAAGGGGAAATAACAAAGTACCTAGGGCAGAACAATTGAATCATCAGCTACCATAAATCAGCATCACTCCTTCAAAGTGAGCATAGTGACATCAACTTACACCTTTAACATCTGATTTAAATTGCTATTGGTGTTGTGTTTTTGGATTCTGTTGTAATTTTTATGTCATTAAATGACCCCAGGCAAAAGCATCTACAAAAATATTTTTTATCTTTATGCTCATAAAGGCATTTTTGTATATTCAAAGATATGTATTGATTAACAGAGACACAGAGACAAGCATTGTACATTCATATTTAAGGAGAAAGATCTTTTCAAATAGCTCTGGTTACCCAATAAAATTAAAATATCTGTTTTATCCTATTAGAATGTCTAGAAATACATTTAGGAAGCTTTTCTGAAATGTCTGCTTTAAAACTCAAGAACAACAAAAGGTCTCTGAACTAAATAAGGGCTCTTACAAGCAATTCTCAGTGACTTTCACCCGCTCTGATGGGTATCTTAATGGGCCCCAATTACCTGTATACACCGGGCATCTTGGAACATCCATTCCTTTATGGTGTTTCAGCTTGCATCCATATGTTAAAAAAGAATCACAAGTCACTTTGGAACAGGTCAGACATTTACTGACACTGGAGAGAGATGGCAGAGGTAGATGGAGAGCTTCAGAGCCTGAGAGCAGTCCCTGTCACCTGGCACGAGATGCAGACAGTCACCCAGCTCAGGGCATACAGCTTGCCTCCCAACAATGAGTGCCAAGTCCCTCGGGATGGCTGAGGTAGAGCTGCTGGAAAAAGCAGCTGGGGATACTGGGAAGGTCCTCTCAGTTCTGCTTTAAGGGTGTGTGACCACCTCTTCTGTACATCATACATGTAATTCATAAAAGACCTTTTCTATACAAGCCCCTCAGCTCTGGAAATACCTCCCTCTGTGCCTCCCCCTTTATAGAAAATAGCTGAAATTTGTAGTCGATATTTGTGTATTTGCACTGGAGGTTTCACCATGAAGTGCATTTGTCCCAAGCACTGTACAAACACACTGACTTCTGCTGGAGAGACACACGCTGACGCCTCGGTAAGGTTACACGGGATGAACTCGCAGCACGAAGGCAGGGCAAATTACAGAAGACAGTCCATGGGGTGTCCTCTATGCCCCTTAAGCTTTACGTTTTAGTGTCTCCTTCATTCAATATATAACCCTGTTTGACCTACTCAGTCGCTGAAAACCCAGGCCTGGGCTTCACAACAGGCCCTGTACTCTCTCCCGATCCTCCTTCTCCACCTCTCGGACCATTGCCTGGGCTTTTTCTGCAACAACCATCAGCCACCACCTCCACACCAACTTGCTCAGCCTTTCTGTCACCTCAGATCATCAGTATTAAGGACTTCTGGCCTGTTCTCAGGCCTTTATCAGCCTATTTATCATTTCTTTCCTTTCTTCAAATGCTGATTTGATCTGTGCTGCACTCCCATTCATAGATATTTTTCTCAGCATTCCCCTATCTACTTTTGCCCTGCCATCCCAAATCTCTATTGACCCATACTGGCTGTTTTCTGCTATCTTTGACAGAGCATCTCTAACGGGAATCCCACTACCTGGCTAACTTTCTCCACTATAAATGCATTGTTCCCTCATTTAGTTCTGCTCTTCTCTTGGGCTTACTACTCCAGCTCAGCTCAGCTAGATCTCAGACTTGCAGCCATAGTCACCTCTTTGCCACATTTGGCTCACTTCTCAGACCCTCCCACCTCCTCCAGCCCCCGCTTCAGCTGTTACACAGGATTTCATCCAGTTCTTCCACAAGAAAAATGACTATGACATTCCTCTCCCAGTAGTTTTGCCTTCTGTTTCCTCTTCTGCTCCTACCACTCCTTCCTCATTCTTTCCCACAAATGAAAAACCTCCTATGTAGTAATCTTCTTTCATTTCACATATTTGCAAATGAGTCAGTCTTACTCCATCTCCTGACCTTCCTTATGGCCATTCCTGTGCTCTCAATCTCTCTCCTCCTTGACCTCTCATGCCCCTCGGTCTCTTTGCTCCCATAACACAAGTACTATCCAATCTCTTTCCTTATTCTCACCTTGAAACACTTTTTCACCTTAAAGCATTTATTTTCCTCTCTGAATACTGTGTCTTTTCCTCTCGTTCCTTTCATCACCAATCTCCTCGAACACGCCAGGTACAACCCCTATCTGGAGTCCCCCCACCAGTTCCAAACTAAGCCCCCCAGTTCCGTGCAGCTTCCTCTCCACTGAACCTGCTGCTGCCCAAGTCTTAGGCTGTGAAAATGTCAGCTTACTCTGAATGCTCTGTTCTCATCAGCTGCTGCATGACTACCCTCAGTAGTCTATGCTGTTTTAACCTGAGATTGTGTGTTTCATCAGCTACCATGACATTATTCACTTCTTCTATACCACCTTTGAATCTGCTTCTTCTGAACATCCATCCAGAAGACACTTTTCTTCTCCCAGCTCTGCTATCGTTCAGTGAAGTTCATGGGACTTTTCTCCTTCTATATTTTTATCCTTGGTAATTTCTATGGATTCCACTACCATCTCCATGCAGCATTGTACGGATTTACTCATCTGACACAAACTTGTCTCCCTATGTACATACCCACAGTCTCTCTGATAATCCCTCAGAGACATAGATATCAAACTAAACTTATCATAGCTAAAACAGAGTTCCTAATGTTCTTGTCCCTTCTTCTTTACTATATGTTCTCTTCAGTAATTCCTCTCTTGATTAGCGTAGCCAAATGTATGACTTTTCTTGTTGTTCTGGTGTACTTGAGCAACATCATTTTATGTATCTCACTATGTCTGTATATCCAGGGGATGTGTAAGGTTTTCAGATTACTTTTCCATCCTGGCTCTCATCATCGCCATGTCTTTATTACTACAATATTTCTTTCTCTGACCTTTACAAATTTGATCTTGCCCTTCGTGTAACCATTCAGGAAGCTGCTAGAAATATCCTTTTCCAAACCTGCCACTCTGACCAGGTCATTTCTCTTAGCAGCCCTAGACTGCTGTCCCAATATCTATCTATCTCATTAGTGTAACCTACTTGTCTTCATTAAGGAAATGTCAACTTCTTCCTACAGTCAACCAAAGAGGTCAGTCCCCATCACCTTCTTATTAATTTTTCAAGAAGTCATGACCCATGATTTTGTTGGTGCCATCCCTCAGTCTCTGGAAGACAATGTTGTAAACATCTGCACGTCTTACTCATTACCCTTCTTTACAACCCTTCGTGGAATCCCGCATTTCGTGGTGCTTGCAGAAATGTGGTTAGCCTGCTGGTGTTCTAAAACCACTGCCGGTCATGCTGAACATAATTACCTTGTCGTCTCCTTGTACTCTCTCACGAGGCTGCATTACTCTCCACTATTTAAAGTGCAGCAACATGTCAAAAGGACAGGGACATTTTTCTGTTCCGTGATTTCTTATCCATGATTAAGACTCATAAATCCTGTGGTAGAAGTCTAACTGGTATTAATAATAATGAACAAAATCCCCATTATACTGCTACTGAGCTGAGGTACAAGAGATTAAGTCATTTGCCTCAGGTCATGAAGAAAGACTATGGTGGAGCTTGGACTGAATTCTGGTTCTGTAAGCCCTGTCTTAACTCCAACACTACCACTTTTCACCTATTTTGGTAGTTATCTACAGAGGATTATGACTTCAGTTGGATCAGCTGGGCAGATCTGAATATTTACTTGTGGAAGAATAAAGCATTACGAGAGAGAAAATGGGGAAATTTCTGTTTTATAGTCTGATTTCTCTCCTGCGGAGAAAATATGTTGGTTTATATTCTTTTCCATTAAGTGGATGCTATTTTGAATGGTCTGTTAAGGGCACTTGGATTTCAGAATGCACATTCTTTATTTATTTATACCTTAACAATAAAAAAATCCCTTTCTTTCTTTTTCTCTTAAAGAGGTGAATATATACTCAAGAGTTCCAGCAACGCTTGATTAGCAATGAGCCATTAAGTAACTTACGTTATAAATGATTATCATTATTTTTGCAGAACCTACAAGACACAAAGTCTTCTTACACATTCACTGGCTCTGCAATAGTTAATGAACTCATGCCATTCTTGAACAGCTATTCTGAGTGCACAGAAAGACTACTTCAATGAGTAAAAGCAATATTAATATGGATTTTTATCAATGGAGTTGACAAAATAGTTCAAATCATTTCATTTCTATGTAAATACTCTTTCTTAATATATGTTTATTCCTGCAGCAAACAGAGCACAACTGCACTCATATTAAATCTTTACCCACACTTTTAAAGAAGTTTTTAAGCAATAGGCAAAAGGGATAAAAATGCTGAGATTACTCAAAAGGATTTGGATGCTCAGTTAAATGAACAGGAATTAAGCACGCAGTCCTGTAGGCAGCTCTGCAAATATCAGTTTCTGTTGAGAAGGGCATGATCCCATCGTTTTTACTCAGACAAAATTTCCATTTGTCTTCACTGGCAATTTTGCTTCAAAGCCAACAGCTTGATTGAAATTTGCTCTTTAAAAGAGCATGATTAAAAACAGTTGCATCTCTGTTAAATTACATATATGTTCTTAGTATTTTTAGAAGATATGTATTATCAAACTGATTATCTCAGATGTGTCAGAGGAATGTGTCAGGTTCTCATTACTTCTGGTAAAGGTACTTTTTAATGAATTGCTATTTAAGTTTGATGCAATTAATGTATTAAAATTGCTTATTTAAAAAAGGAAGGGCCAAATCCTACTGGAACTCACATGCATGAAACACCAGTGATTTCATCCATTAAATGATTTTGGAACATCTCTGAACAAGAGAATGTCTTTCCTGTATTTGTAGAAACATGCAGTTATTTGATTTCCCATCTGCATCGACAGACTAAGAAAACTGCATCACTGAAAACAGTGAAGGCGAAATACTTGATTAACCTAAGATTCAACTCAAAGTCTATCTCCTGCTTAAATTTTAACTAACCCCTCCAGAAGAAATTCGGTGTGACAGAATGTAGCACAGACCTTGTGCTGGCCTTTCTTCACAGGGACAATTTTAACCTCAAAGGAAACACTAAAGGCCTGAACTTGCTGCATCACCATGTCCAATAAAACATTTACTATTGACTTCACTAGGATCAGAATCAAGGCTTCAATAAAGTCCTTTTTATAACAAGTACATTTGGTGGGATTTCAAACATAAACAAAGCGCTTACTTACATACTTTAAACGTATGGAGGATACATGAAAAAACAGCTGTTGTAATTTGCCTGGCAAAAATGTTGCATTTTACAACTTAAATCTACAGAACTGAAAGGTAGGCTCGTAGAATTGCAAGTAGTTGTATGAAAAGGAATCTTTTTACTCCTAGAGATAGCTGCACGTAGCCTCTCTTCAGGCTTTTCCAATTATGTATAAATAATCCCTAGTGACGGATGGAGTAGTCTTGTTAAGCCTTTCTTCCTCAATTGTGCCATGCAATCAGAACAATCAGAACAGAGAAGGCTTTCATCTCAGAAATCTTGCATACTATTTGGTGCGGAGGTAGGCTGCCCAGGAATTAGTTTCTCTTATTTCCTCTTTTTTTTCTTTTTTTTTTTTTTTTCAGTGGTGGCACGGGTGTAAGCATACACACAATAAAATGTTTTTTAAAAAGGATTTACTACAGCTCCCATGGACCTTGGGGTAGGAAGAAAGGTAAAAGGGGAGTTGAAATAATAAGGTCACTGTAAAGGTTTTTTTAGATAAAATTGGATTCCAATGGCAGGCAGCAGAGCCCCATCCAGGCAGGTTTAACTGGCAGACCTCCAGAAGTGAGACGCAAGGTCCTCTGAGCAGTAATTGTCAAAATGGAGCAGTCTCTGGTTACTGTGCAGCCTCTTTGTGTACTTTATCGTACCTTTATAATTAAATGATGTAATTTCTTTTTATCCTTTCTTGTTTCCTTCTCAACTAGAGCAGGAAAGCATCTGAGCAGCGTTGCCATATGATGCAGACAGACCCTGTGGCTTGCAGGTTTATTTTTGGGGTCACTAAGAGTTGTATGCAAGGCACTGTGAGCTGGAGATTGCCATGGCAGGAAATGAACTCAGCCTTCTCCCTGCCATGACTGGATGCTTACCTGCATTTCTAACCTCTGCGTGCATAGTGCTGGAAGTGGTTGGTTCCCTGGGATTTTTTGGTAGGCTAAGGAAATGCTGTTTTTGCTATAAACTCAGTGGCAAACAGGAAGCCGGTGTATCTAACAGGATATAGGGAACGCTATATTCAAAAGGGCATTAAGCAGCAGGGCTGCTTAATTCACTGAGGAGACCGTACAGATGCCTGAGAATCAGAAGAAGCTTGGAGCATTGTGCTGGACAAAACTAAGGCCAGTGTTTCCTGGTTGCTCAGAGCTTCAGGGATCAAGAGTGAAACTTTGGTCCCTAGATGTTAAAAGATTTGATCAAATGCCAAAGGCAGAATCAGAGGACCAACTTCATAACCTCTTCTTTTTGACTGGTCCTTCTTTATAAGAGTGCTTTTCCTCAGTCCAGATAGCCCATTCACAGGAATAAAGATTATTCAGGTGAGTAAAAGTTAGCCAGACTGGGCCCTGGGTTTCCATGTTTGACTCCAGTGGTCTCTTTATTGATTGGAATTTATGGTTCTTATGGTTTGGTTTTGCTTTGATTTGTTTTTCGGTTATGATAACGAAGAGAACATATTGCCTAGTTTTGATGCAGTGTTAGAATATTCTTCAGGTCTTTGGTTTCTTATGTCTGCCTGCCTCTTCCTGAGTATGCTTGGTTGTAAAAATTTATTTTAACTCATTGCCTATTTATCTAATTGCATTATTTTGAAATATTCACCTGGATTCTATGGGGATATAAAAAATAGATAGGAGAACTGTAACTGGAACCAACTACCTTATATACACATTAGTGTACATTATATCTATCCATAAGAAATCTGACGCAATGGGTTTCCAGCTTTTCCAGCAAAATCCAACATAAATTTTAATTTATTTGCCAGAAGTAAAACTAATAAATACAGAATAGAATTACAAAAGTGACCCAGAATCTTCAGATACAGAACAGTTTTTTAAAACCACTGGCATCAGAATACTGCCAAGTACCACAGGGCCTGATCCTGCCATGAGCCATTGCCTACAGCTTGTATTAATTTCAGCAGAGTTCACAAGCAGAATAACCGCAGGGCATTTGCAAAGCTAGTTAGGCTCTGAATGACTATTTTTTTATTATCCTTTGATAGACAAACCTACCATTCTCAAAACTGGAAGTTTTGCCTAGAGAAAAGTGTGGGATCTGTCTCTAAATAAATGGATCACTTAGCTTCTGTAAAAAAAAAGAAAAAAAAATTAATAGCTTTCACATTCAATTACATATAGAATTATATATGCAATATTTGGGGCCAGAACCTTCATTGGTTTATCCAGTTCCGGAAGAGGTGCACCAGATTTAATTAACAGCCAGCAGAGGATGGAGAGTAAAAGGCCCGTGTACCAATGCCATCCTCTTTTATACGGTATTTGCCCTGGAGCTCTGGCTTTACCCAGAGAGATATCTCCTCTGTGCAGGAATATGTACCCCAGCCAGGGTATTTGATGGCTACAGGTACAGGACATTTGTGGGTCTTCATGTTTGCACAAGGTATGTTTTGCCCAAAAACCACCACCCCTGCAGTCTCTAACTCCAGATGAGCGTCTGACATGGAAGAAAAACTAGACAAGCATGGTTGAGATGAACCTCGAACACCTGCCTCCTCTGGCACTTGTAGCTGTTCTCAACATCTGACAGCAATGCCAAATGTACTTATTCCACTTTCACCATTTAGCTGTGGATTGTAAAGAAACTTCTGATGTCTGTCCTTAGATGGGAAGAGGGACACTAGTTGCTTCCCCTTGTAAATATGGCTCCTGCACACACATATCGGATTTCTAATTCAGTGATTCCAGCACACAAGCATTATTAATAGGCCATTATTTTACATTACTTTTTGGTAAAGGGAGAGTAAAATCCATTCATTTTGATCTAGCCGTGTACTTAAGTGAATAAACAACCTTACAATACTGCTATCCTAGGTTTTATTTCTGAACAAGTCAGAAGCTGAATCTTATCAAATTGCCATTACATTTGCTCTTCTATGTTTCAATCCAGAGATGCCAAAGCAACACTCTTCATCACAACTGAGACTTGCAGTATAGGTAAAACCTCCCTCCAAAAAGACCACCAAATGAACTATAATGTTGGTATTCAGCATTATGAGTCCCCTTCCTTTAAGGTTTCTCTCAACAAACAAGTTGTTTGTTAAATGTGTGTCAAAAACCTGCAAAGAAGGCCAGGAGTTACAGACAGCAATATCTGTGCATACCTCCTTCATGTGCACTGTTTGCTCTCCTGACACTGGGCACCAATGCTGAGCAATGGTTATTGCCCAGAAATACATGTGCAGGATTGCACGCCGTACCCGAGCCCAGGAAGCCCTGCTGCTGGCCAGGCGGTGTGTATTTAGGGTGGTTCACCATGCCCAAGTGACAACAGGATATTTTGAAGACTATCTTCTGCATTTAGCCACCTCAGCGTGCGATGCCACGTTGTCTCCGTCACAAACACTTAACAGAGCCGCTCTAACACACAGCCTGGTGCCAGGGAATTTCAGCAGGTTCTGGACATCCCTGAACCCAGGACAAGGCGGGTGGTGGAAGAGGAATGACTCTAACTTATTTCAAGATGAAAAGCCTCTCTAGTAATTGAAACTCTGTTTGCCCAAGGTGAGGTCTGGTGCAATGTTTGCCGCTAGCAAGGCTGAAATTCTCAGTTTGTGCCCTGAGCACGGAAAGCACATGTGGCAGAGCGATCCAGCCCTCAACGGCGGGTGCAGCATGCCCGCGCCCTCGCCTAGGCGGAGAAGAGGATCCCTCGGCATTGGCACGAGCAGCAAGGTGCCAGGATGCTGACACTCGTCCATTACAAGTGGGACTGAAGCCACCAATTCATCCGATGTAGGTCATTAAACAGTAACTAGACATTAAGGATCAGTGGCAACACAGACAGGTTCCCCACCACATCACCTGTGTGCATGGTTTCGGTGCAGGTCTATGCTGTGCTACGAACCTCCATGGCTCCCTTGTAAGACGTACGGAACTAGATGTACACATTGGCAAACACATGTGAAAGTATATCCCCCGCGAGTAATTAGCCTTAAGCGTAATTCCGCGTGCAGAGCCTGAAGAGGGAATTAACACAGGCTATCGAGGGAGTTCGGGACAGAGAATACATGGAGAAAACAAGTATTTTTAAAGCTTGCCCAGTGTAAGAAGCAATGATTTCGCTGTGATAGAAATAAATCTCCAGAGAAACATCAGAATGCAACAGAAGAACCATGGGAGGGGAATGTTATTCTGCTGCATGGAGTAACCATGCTGTGGGCAGCAAAGATGCTGTCATCCCTAACTGAAACCCCAATCATCTTGCAAAAACATAAATCTTTCATAGATGGGATGTATAGACACGGTTTTATGCACATCTCCCCTTGATATACTTCAGATCAAAGAAACATTTGAGGTGAACTAACTCACCATCATTTTGAACTGGCATGTCTGGGGAAAATAGAATAAGGAGGACCAGAAGACAAGGAAAAGAATAGCACAAAAATGCTACAAGGAAACAGAAGCACCTCCACTCTGAGAGAAAACGATTCCTAACATTCCTAATAAATTCATGTTATGTTTCGTAGGCATTGAGAATATTCCAAAACAGCTCAGTGTAAACAGCAAGCTGTGTTTCCTCCCGCTTTTTAGCATTTCTCTTTGTTTACTCTCCATTTGAGGATAGAAGAAGCCTGCATGTGAGCGCTACAAACAGTGTAATTCCAGACTGATGGGGTAAGGGAACGATGAAATACAGACATATGTAGCCTCCAATAAAATAATATGTACTTTGCCTGAGTCAACAGGGTCAAACTAAAAATAAAATAAAAAATACCCAGCGCCTGCTTTATTAATGCACTTTACTACTACGTGGAAAATATTCTGATACCATGGTGATGGGCAGACTGCAATAAGCTTAGAGAGGCAGAGACACGAGAGAGACATTCTGGGGTGTGTCTGCAGTGGGTGACCCCACTGCCTCCTTGCTCCCCAGCCCCACGTCTCTGCAGTGGAGACCCTGTGGGGAACTGCCCTGGCGATGCTGTGGGAGGCAATGCCCAGCCAAGCCACCTCGCCCTCCACAAGGAGAGGGGCTTGGCTGGAGACACCCGCTCCCATCCACGAGCCCAAATGGCTCTGCTCAGCTCAGGAGGGCCTGGCACGTCCATTTGGTAAAAACAGCCCTTACCTTTGGCAATCAGCTCCTCCAGCTCTTGGTCGAACCCTTGCCGGTGGCATTTCCTCCAGAGCCCCATGTTGGTTGAGTTGTACTGTCTGTTGCACTCATCGACTGCGCTCATGGCAAAGATCTGCCTCCTGTTCCTTGCCAAGAGGAGTTTCCCTTCCCAGCGGTCCAACCTCGACCTGCTGGCCCTGAGAGGCAGGTTGTTGTTGGAGTTATATATGAAGCCAGGATCATTTCTCTTAGTGGTGATGCTCTTGCACCTCTCTCTGTGCTTCCTGGCATCAGTTTCGTACCAATGGTCAGAGCAGATCGCCACAGCCAGCATGCCCAGGGCACACAGAGCTAAAGAGAGGCCAGCATACAGCAGCAACCTTCCAGCAGCCATACCTCAGCTTCACAGAAACACCATGGGCATCTTCACAACAGGCAGAGCCCTTGAGCGTGAGACCACGCCGAATCCTCCGGAGCAGCTGCTGGGTGTCACTCGGCAGAGGCTGCCTCAGACATCCCCAACTCGTGCGGCTCACATCCACGCTGCGGGGGGGACGCCTGGAGCGCTACAAAGTTCTGCCCTGGGGGCAGTCCTGGGGGCTCATCTGCCTCTGCTCCTCTGCGGAGGAGACCTGGCGAGGAGAAACACAGCCTCCCACCTCGAGCGAGCCGGTGACCCGCCTATGCAAAGGTGTCCTGTTGCCCTCGCCACGAGCACCCGAGCTAAGGGGGCTGAAGGAGCAACCCCCCCGACGAGGCTCGCAAGCTACGGCTGTTTGATCAGTCCATTAATCTCTTTCAGTCTGACCAGCTGGGAAATACAGGAGGGATGGCTTTCAGATCCGGAGGTTCAGCCCAGCATCGCAGGACAGAAAAGTTCAGCAGCCAGCAGTCTCCCACGTTGAGGCAGGCGGGCAGCTGTCCCGGGTTCAAGAGGGGTGACTTGCCTTTTCTTTGTCAGCAGCCCAGCAAGAGCATCATCCGGACGGTCGCTCGCTGGCTTGGGTTTAAAGCGGGTCGAAAAGGAGGGAGCAGGAGGGCGAGCAATCTGTTGTTGCTGCTGCTGCTGCTGCTTTAAATCGAGGCTGAAACGCAAGCTCCCCGGCTGTGACTGGAAATGCAGGCATGCACAGGTTTCTCCCTTAGCAGACTTTAGCCGGCATCCTGGCTTCCGAGACACCTCAGCTCCTCTCCGCCAGCCTCGCCGTTCACTCGGCCGGTCCCGTTGTCTGCGCTGGCATCAGGGCAGCCTCGTGCAATGACCCCTTCCCTGGCCAGCCGTAGCCCGAGCACCCCAAATCCCTGATGTGGCAGCGAGCACGGCGGCTGTCTGCACCCAGACAGGGCGAGAGGCACCAAGGGAGCCGCGGGGGCCTCCGGATCCGCTGCCACGGAGCGGGGAGCGTGCACCTCCTGCTAGGCAGCTCTGGAAGCGGTCCTCGGCCCCAGCATCCTTCTTCCACCCCCTTCCGCCGGTATCTGAACGGCTTCCTTCGTCACCGCCGCCTCGGTTTGTTGTGCACAGTTTTCCTAACACACGGGCACGTTAACCATCTGCAAGATGAAGGCAGGCAGGCAGAGCGATGGCTGGCTGAGAGGATGCTCGGGAACGGGGAGGGGAGGTCGGGGGAAATCAAACCAAAACAAACCGGGGGGGGAGGAAAAAAAGCTACACACCTTACGCGGGGAGGGGAAAGCAGCCCCTAACAGTTGTCAACAGCTTTCGGTCTGCACCATTTCTCTGCCATATGGCCTGCTCTCCACGTAGGGGCTGAGGTTTTTAGCTCAGCAGCTTCATATGAACCGTATCCCCAGCATCAGCAGATATATATTCAGACATATTCTTTTTTTCTCCTTAAATTTCCACTCCCTTTCTCTCTAGTGGGAATAACTCACCCATCTTGTAGAAATCAAAAGCAACAGAAGGCGAGCTGGAGTCCGTGAGCTTTAGAAATCTCATTTCACCGTTTTTAACCCAAATAAGAGTGAATCCAATCTTCCGTACACCTGGGAATCTTGCCTTGTTCAAACACTGAGCCCTGCAGCCTTGGCTAAAGCCTACAGACAGAGAATACAGAGCATGGAGCCAAAAGCCAGTGATGTCACCCATGCAACGTGAGACTCATTTCTTATTTCTCTAGCCTCCTTAAAGATAAACTGCACCACTTCGCAGACAGGAAATGTCGAAGCCTTACTTTCTTAAACGGGGAAAATGTAAAACCTGGATTTAACTTGATCCTGCTCTTTCTTGGTCACAAGACCTTACATTGTGCCACCCAAATCCGAGACAACTGTAGCTGTTTCTTACTGCACCAAAAAAAATCCCACCTACCACGTAACGCGAAGCATGAGCTGACCCTGGATTCAGGACCTGGATTCTGTGTGATCCAGAAATGGAGGCCTCCAGACTCAGAATCGTGCCGTTTAAAAAGGAAATAAGAATAATCGTTTCCTTTTCACCAAAACGCTCTGGGTCCTGGCACACCCTGCCCTAGGTACCAGAGCATCCTGGAGCTGGCAGAGGGATCCCACTGCACCCAGTATTGGCTCCCATGCACCACAGGCTCCGCAGCACGCAGAGCAAGCCCTGCGGTCACTCCTGCTGCTCCAAAAGGTCCGCAGCCCCGTGCCTCCCCAGGAATGGGTGCTGCAAAAACCTACACCCGCGCAGGATCCAACCAACTTTTGGCCCCTGCATCTCAAACTGTGCCATCTAAAATGAAACCTGGCCCTGACTGGAGTCCCTGGGCTGGCGGTTCCTCTTGGGCAGTGCTGGGCTTGTGCTGGCTTTTAGCCGTAGCCACACAAATCGTGTTTGCTACAGAAGGGAGGACAGAAGAGGGAGAGAGAAGCTCTCTGAGTACCGGAATCAGGTACTCAAGGTCCCAAGTAATTTGGGATTTCCAGCTACATAAGGGCACCTCTCCCACTAAACCGTTTTTCTTTTTAAGTGTACCATATTGTCTAAGCCCCTAGCACGATCAAGAAGTTCACAAGGGGAAGTCATCCATCCAAACCATAGACATTGTGCTCAGACACATCTGCTGAAACAGCTCGATTGCAAAATTTCAGTGTTAGGTTATGAATATTAACTGTATCTGGAAAGCTCCGGATAATTGCTTTATTGAAATGGCACCACTTTACATTTTTAGCAGTAGCCTCCCTTTGTTGTTCATAACAAAGGTAAATTTTTAAGGACCTAAGGCTTAAAAAAAAAAAAAAATCACGCATACAACAGCTCACACAGGTAGATTAACTTCTATAACAGGATTTTTCAAGCAACTACATACCAGTGCATTAAAAATAAATAAATAAATAAATATAATAATGGGCTTGGAGAAGCCATACTTGTCTTCTGTTCAGGGATAAAATTTAGAGCTTTGTGGTCAAAAAGCTTCAGGATCCTATAAGAAGATGGCAAACAGGTTTCTTGCATTGTGCCCATACAGAGGCAAGAGTGCACCTGGATTTCTTTGTCAATTTTTACCATCAGGTCCCAAGCTGGGGTATGAGAACAGGGAACAAGCCTAATTTTGCCAAACATCTTTCTGCTTGATAGAATTGTTGGATTTTAGATTTAAGAACCCATCAGTAAATAAAAAGCAGGAACCAGGTGCTGGAAGGGTTTAATGGTTCTCTTACTCTATCGTGAGGCAAGTGCAGGTTTGTTGCATTTATTCTCTGTTTAGACGACAGAACTGGAAGATTAGAGATAAGGCCAAACGGCGGACCCAGCTACTAGATCTGTTTTTCTTATAATGTTGGCCAAAAATATGTTAGGGGGCAGGTAAATCACGTAACCTTATAATGCCAACATTTGCTTTCCAGTTAAATATTAGGATTACCATCCAAAGAACCAAAATTTGGTTGGACCCAGTAAGATTCAGGTCCCAGGTGTCTCTGTCCCACTCCAAGGAAGAAAGACAGTTTGGGACAGGGGGATTTTTGCAGGGGGAGAAACCAGACTTGTTCCCTCTTCTTGTTCTTAAACACGGGGTTGAGAGCCAAAAATTGCCATGCAGTTCCAGGTTTTATCTTTTTCTCTGAAAAGGCATTTCAGTGGCAGTCTCCATGCATATATTTTTTTTTGCTTGTATTTGTAGCTACATCAGATGGCAATCTATATCCTCATGCAAGTCACCTTAAATATATAAATGTAGGAGAAAGTGTTGGGTTTCAGATGAGCTCCACTTTAACTCTCAGAATTAAGCATTTTTCTCTCTGCTCATCATTATCCCATTCTCTCTAAGAGAGGCAGAACGCTGCGTGCTGCAGGCATTACCAACCTTGCCTCTGTCTCTTCTCGGGATTATTACAGACAGCCCCTTCTCAGCACAAACAGATCATTATTAAATTCTCTTCCTCCCACCCCACCCCTGCCTCGCCACGGGGGGAAAAAAACAATCCTTGTCGATCTTCAGATGAGCGTAAGCTGGGGGAAAGACATTTTAAAAAGAAGTCCACATGCACTTGGGCGTGCTACACCGAAACCTCACCCTGCAGTGAATGAAGGATATCTTGGCAACAGGAGTTAATTCATCAGTCTTGCGCGACTCGGGGTGTGAATATGCAGTTTTAGTAAATGGTTAACATGGAAGCTCTCTGCAGGTTGCGATTTCAGCGGTACGGAGGGGAAGGTAACGCACATGGGTGCACAGATAAAATGTCTGGAGGCACGGGACAGAGAAGCGGAGCCTGGCGAGACTGCTCAGAGCAAATTCCTTGTGACAAGCCCCGTGCGCTGCCTCTTAGACCTCGCTGCTGATGGTATCTTACAGCTAAAGCCAGCCTCTTGCCCACTGCCCCCCAGATTGCTACAGCTCTGCTTAGCATCCCCCAGCTGCCCTCGCCCACCTCCCTCCAAGAGAGACAAAAGCCCAGACACAAAAGCCAGGAGCGCCCGCACCAAGGGGCACATGGGCAGGGTGCCGGCTGGAAGGGGGAGGGCAGCCAATGGAGAACCAATTGCAATTTGCTTTTCTTCGTGTTTGTTTTTTTTTTTCCTTTTTCATCAAGATGACCTCCACCATATTTTTCTTCTCCCTCCTCTTTTTTTTTTTTTTTCTTTTAAAGAAAAAGAGTTCAGTGCCATCTAGTGGGGGAGGGGACAGAGCAAGTCAACGCGCTTCCCATTTCCCAGGCTCTGTGCCGCTAACTCCATTTATTCAACAGGGAGAGATGATCCTCAGTATTTCCCTTCTCTCTTCGTGCTGTGCATTTCCCAAGAGGTGATGTTTAATTTCCGTGGGCTCCATCCTTCATTCTTTGTAATGAACCTCCTACTGAAGGCAAAGGAACTCGCGCCAGCGTTGTGTTACTTGGAGCAGTGCTGACCCTGGAGGCACTTCGCCTTTCTAATTACAGGATCTCAAATACAAGACAGTAATCAAACCAAACACAGATACAACAAATTATAGCTACTAACGTTTTTTATCATCCAAATGCACCTTGGATACCGGTGTGGGTGAATCCCCATTATGCCAGCTGTTCAAGTAACACAGACATGAAAGATGCTGCCTCTGCCCTAGAAACAACTTAGGGCAATTCCCACAAACAGTCCAGCTCATTTGGGGGTGATTCAGAACCAAGCAGAGGCAACAAAAAGGAAGATATGGACCTCAAAACTGCATATAAAAGTTGCCATCTAAAACTCAGGCATCTAAAACAGTTGCTGACACTCCTTCTACTTTTAGTAGAGCAAGGCATTTTTGGAAGGAAACACCAGCCAGCTACATAAGCACAAGCTGGCCATACACACACACACACGTACACCCAAATTAGGCAGGCAGCTATGTACACGCTAGTGTCCAGCTGCACTCACGCTACCACCTATCTGGATGTCTCCTGTCCTCCCCCTGCCAACTCCCCAAAGGCTTCTGCTTTGCTATATCTCTATAAAAAGCATTAGGATTCCCAAGTTAAGCAAGTTAGTGCACTCCAGATTTAAGCTCACTGATGCATGCACATTATGATGCAATCTTTAAGTACTTTTCTTTCACGTGTTTCCTGCCTTTTTCAGTGCAAAGGATGGATGTTGCTCACTTAGTGAATGCTGTTCAAATTTTCCGCTATCCATATCATCCAATGTGTGGTGCATGTACTATTTACTGCAGAGCATCCAGATCTTGCATTGAATGCAGAATGATTAATGTCCTCATGGGTTTTCTCTAGTGGTGTTCTCATTGTAATGTTTGAGGGTGGTTTTGTTTGTTTGTTTGTTTTTAACAAACATCAATGAACTTATCTTCACAGCTCCCTGCTGAGGAACAGAGATAAAAGCCAATATTCTCAAACATGTCAGTGCATTTTGGGTGCTCAATTAAAGAAGCTTAGAACCAAAACTTTCAAAGTACTTGGTATTTTCCTTCTTCAGTGAGCAGCTCCCAGTCACCTTGACTCTGCACACAGTGGTCAGTATCTCTACAAATCGGTTCATGGCTAACTGAAACAGGATACCCACAAAACAGGGACCATGTGCACACTAGTCGCGAAGACTGACAATTATTTGGCTCACCCAGCTTCATACCAGCAACCCTAGCACAGGGAAAAATAAAACCCAAGTTTCACTTTCAGTTCAACTGCCTTAATGCTGTGACCATGGTTTTTCCTAGGTGCGTTTCTCTGCAAGGATCACTACACGGCTTCCAAACACCCCATCAAACAGCCACCATCTCAGGGCTGCAGAGCTGTAGTTCATCATTGTCTACCATGAATGGCAAATGTGTAAAAAGCAGGATCTGGTCAGGTATCTTACTTTATGAACGCAAGACACAAATGAATGGCAATTCATTGGAAATTTTTATCCTGGTGTTTTCCTAGGGTCACTTAGTGACCTGAAGTTGTGAAGAAGAGAAGCATGCGTGAGCTGAGAGCGCTAATCAGAGGGTCAGGAGTTGAATGGGCTGTATCAAAGAAAGAGCGGATTTGGTTTAGGTGGAAGCAAAATGAACTGCTGAGCAGAAAGCAGGAAGACATGCAGGAGAGTAGTTCTGCATCATGTTTTTCAATAAAACTGAGGAAATGGCCAACACTAAATTGCTTCACACAGAGACAGGTAAAAGACAGTACCCAGGTAAAAAGAATCCCAGTATAACGTTATTTTTCCAAAGGCAAAACCAAAACAAATCAAAACACACACACACACACACACAAATAAAAATAAAAAATAATAAAAAAAGGAACACTGGGAGGTTTCTACTAAAATTGCTTCCTCTTGTGAAAACTTACTCTTTATTATTTAGCTGTCAACTGTCAAAGCCACATAACTGTGAACTACCTGAGGCTACCCTGTAGACACAGCTAACCGTGTATGATAACCACTGCTTCTCATCTGAACGTCTCCAGGAATATTTTTAAACTCAGGCAAGACAAGGATCAACTTTTTAAAGTAAGTAGTAATTAAACTTTCCCCAACACTGCCCAAGGCAGACACCACTACTTGGAAAACGTTAGCCCAAACAGTTGAAGTTTAGCAAAGCTGTAAGTTACTGACTGCCTGGCAGTCAGTCTGCTGAAGACGTTATCCCTGTACCGCCTACACACCGATGGAATGATCAAGGGCATTGTGGTAAACTGCAGAATAATTTGGAGCCTGTTGTTCCACCTTTAAAGGTGGGCCCACATATTTTATCTTTTTCAAACAGGTGATAGTACCTGAATGGGCACCACGCTCACAGGTGAACACTAAAGCGACTCAAGGAACAGCCTTGTCCCTGTCTCTGCTGAGTTCTTCCACTGTCAGAGGAGCATCAGGACAAGTTTGAAGAAAAAGGAAAGGCCTAAATTGCACATGTATAAAATTCTGTTGAAACAATGAGTTCTCCTGGGCTACGAGACAACCCAGCCAAAGCACACAGGCAACCTTTGGCCCTCAGGGCTCTCTGAAATTCATCTCCATACAACAGAAAATACATCGTAGACCTTGCCTTCACAAGGAGACATTCAGCTTCACTCTGGTGCGCTCTGTGATCATAGCATGCTATTATAGCACACTTATGCCTCCTGCTTAATGTCTTGCCAACTTTGTAGTCAACACCTTCATATTCTACAGCTGCTTCTCCTCTGAATTGGAATAAGTTTCACACGAACTCTCTTCCCCAGACCTTCTTTCCCCAAATGCCTTGCTAGGAGGACTACTGTTTCATACAAGCCACACTGTGCTCCCCCGCGTTTACCTCACAGACACATTGCAAGCCTGGCCTCCTCTCCTAAAGCCTGCTGCAGGAAAAAGCCATTGCCCACTGCAGTGATGGAGGGGACATTGCAGGAGTTGAATAACATGACTACTTGCTGCCTAAAGCCAGCTACCAAAGGAAAAGGGCTCTCCGACACCACCATCGTTGGGCTCAGCTGAAAAGGGGAGATACTATTTTTCATTATAATTCATGAATCTTGTGATTTTTATTGAAACAGCAAGAATTTGGGGTGGCAGAGATGAGATATTAGGACCAAAGAATACTGACTCAGAGCAAAAACTCAGACGTTGGCTTCTAATAATAAGCTTATTTTGTAAGAAGTGACTGTTATTCTTAAAGCTACATCTAACACATTGATCTCCAATACATTAAAGCTTGAATAACTCTGATTTTACAGTAGTGCGTCAACATTTACTTCATACACCCAGTCTTATGCAAAGGTGCATCTGCAGTACTGTTAGTTTGCTTGAGGTGGCAAGTCATGCTGCACAACATTCCCGAAGTTTCTGGCAGATTTCACAACTCTTTGTGCCTTCCCAGAGAGCTTTCTGGACATGGGTTATATCAGCAGTGTTTTGTGAACTAATCCACCAGAAGACAGAGATCTAGTCTAACACGGTCTTTGGTAATGAATACCACATCTGTGATTTGCTCCCAGCTGCCAATTCAATTTGTTGCTACTTTTAGTCACAAAAGAAGAACAAGGATTAGTTAAAAAATCAGAATTTATAGATCATAAAAAATCATCACAGTCCAGACTGGAAAGAAAAACAGTAATCAAAACCAAAAATAGCACCTAAATAGGAAAAAATCCTATTCTTTAAAACACTCCTCCATTTTGGAACATGACTCAGAAGTAAGACCTCAGTCTTCATGTATTTCATGTGGCTTTGAAAGTCCTAGCTGAGTAGACTCACTTAAAATCAAAAAATAGAAGAATGTACATACACATAAATGTATATGCAATACATATACATTGTGTGTCTAAATAAAAAGAGCTGACATCTATGATGATAAGCACTCAGTTTAGACACATGTATGATGCTCTTTTAAACAGCTTTGCATTTAGCTCTCCTCATCTATTGCTATTCAAATGATATTTGCATGAAAATAAAGTACTTGGTTCTTCAGACTTCATCTGCTTCTGCAGTTTATTTTCCCACCTGAAACTTTAGCACTGTAATATCACAATTAGTTGCTGAGGAATTGATTAGATCACAAAGAGAGGATTATAGCTCCAGGTGGGAAACATGCAGCAGGAGAAGATGAATTCCTAAGCAAGAAGACCTAGTTTCCATGCAAGCGCCATTGGTTTGTTAGTCTTTACAAAGAATAAAGGAAAGAAGAGGGAAGAAAATCTATATAGTTCAGCAGAATTGCTACCAGTACTCATTTTCTAAGAGATGGCAGCAGCTCCTTAATGACTACTCTTCTTCTGTCGACGCCGAATTGAAATCACAACAGTAGTTAGTTTCACATGCCATTGTTATTTTCATCGAATATTGCAATCCAATAGATTATGCCACTACATCTAATATAAAAAATGAAGCATTTACAGCTTGATGCCTCTCTTCTAAAGCATCTTTCAGAAGCTGGGCATCTTAAAGTGCTTTACAGCAACAATGTAGTTCTTAAAGTGCAGTGAACGGATGCAAACTGTAGGTACAAATTGTTTCAGGGAAATGGTTGTTTGGAGTGTCCGGCCAGGATAGTGAAGTCGATTTCCTCCAGAGAAACCTGGCTTAGGGCCAGAGTGATCTTTGCAGTCCTGTATTCAAGAGGATTAATGGTTGGAGACCCGACACAGCAGCTGACCATCTGCCAGCAACTGGCATCCCAGCAGCAGCTACAACTGTGAAGAATCCATGGAAAGCTCAGATCTGCAGGCATCTGGTCGGCATTTTCAGAAATCCTGTGCACAGCAGAACTGACCCATTACTAGGGCAGACTGGGACCGCCGCAGCCAGGCTGGATACATTTGAACTTCGAAGCTCATTAGTAAGATGGAAGATCTCTCCAAAGCATCTCCCGCACTTCCAGGAAGCTCCGTGGAATGATGGCTCAGCAGGATGGCATCTCTAAGACCAAGGCAGCAAACTTATCCCCGCTTTGAATACTGTGCTGAAGGGCAATTCATAGAGCAGGACTGAGCCTCAACCACTTAGGGCAAGCAAAATGACAACAAAAGATCTTAATGCCTCCAGGGAGTAGTTTGTGCAAACTACCTAACACAGAAGGGGAAAATGTGGAGTTTAAAATACTTCTGACAATTATTTCGGGGTGTTCAGTCATGTGCAACATAGTCATTATGGCTCACAATCTGAAGTTGTTCCAGTGAGAACTGCTGTGCCGTGACAGCAGTTTATTCACCTGTGCTGTAAAGGCAGCTAGAAAATATCCACCAAACAAGAAACAATGGAGAGTAGTAGACTCTACTGACTGTACTCTGACTGCCCAACAAGTATGTTAAAGAGGTTGGCCTGCAAAAAGCTAATTCTCTTGTTTCCAGAGAAGCAGACTGAGGAACTAAATTTCCCAAGGACAACAAGGAAATAAAGAAACCTTGGGATTCACAGCCATAAAATATGAAGAAAGAATCCTTTGCAGGAAAAAGGGGAACAAATAATGCAAAGAGCTGTTGTAGGAGCAGGTCTTGTTCAGCTTGGGTACTGGCAAAGTCTAAGAGAATGATCTGAGTAGGGAAAAAAAATACTCTGCAACTGAAAAGACAAGCCACAAGCTGCAAGAATAAAGATCCTGAATACCTAAAAAAACCTGGCTGCTGCACTAAAGAATGCTCCCACAGGTTGCAGAAACTGAGGCTGGGAAGTGCAGGCAAGTTTGGTTGTTTTTCTCTGAACAGGCAAATCCTGAAGCGAAGAGCAATGCTGGTTACGAGTGCTGTGCAAGGTCATCTGGCAAAATAAAGAGCAGCTTCGTGTCACCCACCAGGTCTGGAGTGAAGGACTCCAAACTAAAACTGAAGATCCTCAAAGGAAGTATCTGTTTCCATGGCTCTGCCTCTAGCGGACTGTAGAAGAGGGAAAGGCTGCTCGATGACATTTAGGACTGCAAAGAATGCTGCTGAGATGACTGCATACCTGTGGGTCCAACCAGATCTTGGCAAACCTGCTGACTTGCAGGTAGAGGCAGTCAGGGAGTGGGTATCTAGAGTGCTCCCAAAGGGTCAGTGATGTATCCCAGGGAACATTGGTCAGGATACCCTAAGACAGGAAGGGACCTAAACCAGGAGATAAATCTCTGCTAGAATGCACCATAGAGGTCAGTGGGGATATAAAATACAAAGTCTGCCAAAGCTCAAGGGAATCCCCAGCCCACAAACCCAAGAGGTCTAGATCCAAGACAGCATCTTGACAAGAGCAGGCCATCTCAGCACGTAGAAACAGAAATATGAACTCAAACAGACCCAACCAATCTCTCTGGATTTTCTGTTTAAGAGATGGATGCCTTCCTGAGAATTTTATTGCTGGAACATTTTTATTCGCTCTTCTTTTTTACACTTGGTCAAACAGAGTTAAGAGATGGACAGCTGGTTTTCTCTTCTTTGAAAACCTTGATGGATGTCTTTTCAGATGAGTTCTGCAAGGGATGGTGGGAGAGAAACTACAAGAGCTTTTATCAGCAGTGAGCCAGATGTCTGCATTATTTCTTCTCTTTTCAGCTGACTCCATCATTTTAATTTTTTCCCTTCTTTTCCTCCCCCCTTGAATACTTTGTTCCAGCCAAGAAGATGCGCCTTTGCTACTGTTGCCTTTAATATTTTTCTTGCATATGATGCCTGTTGTTAGTAAAGTAACTATAATACTTTACTTGTGTAGTATGTTTTCCACTAGGGGAAGGTGAAGCATTTTCTAAGAATCAATTATTCTTCACAAGCCATTTCTGAAGCAGGCATTATTATCCCCAGTTTACAGAGAAATAAAATGGCAGATAGGTTAATTAACTTGCTTAAGGTCATCCAGTGAGTTAGTAATGGAGTTACGATTAAAGCAAGATTGAGCAATTCTCATTCCCAGTCCCTAGATACAACAGCAAAGAAAAACTTCTCTTCAGTCTTAAATACTTCATTTACATCTATCACCGATCAGTTATTCTGACGTAATGTTGAACTACAAATTAGTCAGTCTAAATGACAAATATGTAGATGTGTGGAGACCTGCAGCATCCACCCCTCGCTTGCCTGTTCAGCTTCCTGCACCCCCTGCTATGCTGAGAGCTCATCTTCCATTAAAATGGACGTGCTGCGGCTCCTCTGGAGAACTGTTAATACCACTTCAGGCATCAGTCCGAAGGCATCGCAAAAGACAGAGAAGAAGAGCACTTGCTGTCTTTCCCCAGGAGGCAAGAAGGCTGCCACAACAGCCCGGCTGCCTGGGGAAGCAATAAGCTCGAGATGCAAACTGGCTTTGAAAAATAATTTCTATTTTTCTTTTACACTGCATCTCCTTCCCAAGTGTTTCCAGTGTTAGATAGATGGAGTGGCAGCATTTAAGAGCTGCATCTTTGCAGATTTATCTCTGAAGCACTAGTTTGATGAGCTCTTTTAAAGTCAAAATACCCTTCAAATGCCCACCCAAAGTCTGTCAGCCTCTTCATACAACACATTCTTTCCAGAGGGATTTGCACTGTTAGACATCTCTGTGGCTCAGCGTGAATCGCTGTGCAACAAAATACAATTGAAGTTCACAAATTAATCATGAACACACAAAAAATGAATAAACACATATGTAGTCAATGCAGTTTTACCAAATGCTCAAAGGGTCCTTCTGCTTGACTCAGATGAAGACTGTTTTGCTCCCTCGTATCAATATTTACAAGAAGATGATGTTAGAGATTGTCTTACAGCATGAGATGTTAGTTTCAAGCATAAGATTTCGGAGAGAAGTTCATTACTGTGCCTTACAGGAACCACTCAGATGTCTCATTTCCAAGATCAAATGAAGCAAGTTCAGACTCTCCTTGAAAGTGTCAATAAACAAGTGCCAATGGGCAAACTGCTATCCTCATCTTTTCTTCCTTCTCAGGACAAACTCACACTGGCTCATGTTGCATTTTGTCAAAATCCTACCTTAAGGGTCTTGAATGTTCAATTCTAATTAAAATATATACACAGAAGGAATTAACCAGATAAGTAGTTCCAGATAATTATTGATCAAATAAAATAATTCCAGTCCAAACTATTCTCAGCTGTTTGTAAAGAGGTCTTCTCTGTGCTTATCATGAGGCCTCTTCCTTTTTTTCACAGCTCTGCTGTGCTCCATACATCTCTTCCCTCCCTTGATTTCTTTCCTTCACAACAGTCCCCATGCACACAGTGCCCATTTTGTCTCTGAGTCCCATATCAACTCACTCTCTTTTAACTCCTTTCTAGGGTTTCAATTTTTTTTGCTCACCTGTCTGCCACTGATTTGCTTCTAAATAATTGCTGACAAGTCCAAACACTGCTCTATTTACAACAAAAACCTCAGGAGGCTCTAACAATACATCCATAAGATTCAGCTTATCACACGGCCTTTCCTGTTGGCAGCCTCTGATGCTTCCTTCCATTCCCTGTTACTACCATCCCTTGCCGTGTCAAGTCTAATTTGGACTGTGAAAACCTCAGAGTGACTATGTTCACTCTATGTGTCCAAAAGACTCCAGACACGTTTCCAGTGCTACATAGGTAACCTTACCCTAGTCTGATTACCCAGGTGGCTCTGTGCAGCAGTCTGTACAACACCAGCTTCAGGAAATGGATGTCTAGCTCTTGCACGCCCCATTTCCATGACCACCTCATTGGTCTGCTCTAGCATGGTGGTGGATCAGCTGCACAGGGTTGAAGGAGTGCAACATAAATGTCTCAGATCAGGTGCCCAAGCACGTATTTGGCTATGTAGGTTGCAAACCAGACCATGATCCACCCCTGTAAATTTGCAGACGTGTTGAGTTGTGACTTTGCTGACTGCTGTGAGCTTGATATGCCTTCCCAAGTGTACGTACGCTGCCCTCCTGGCTAGCATGCTACTCCTGGCTGGGTGCTCTGCAGTCAGTCCTCCTCATAACCCCGGTATTAACACTGATGTCATAAAGAACATACATCCCTGTGACTGAACATTTTTATTTAAACATAAGATTTAATAATATTTGCATGTTTTTGCATTGCTGACTAGAGGAACAACTGATTTTAAAGGAAAAAAGCAGAATAAATGAACTAATGCAGACCTGTACATAAAAATGTGCTTCCATGGCACTAAAAAAACCATGCTGGAGCGCCTCACATGTGCAGTGGTACAACAACACTGGATCTCTAAGGAGATAATCTTTGTAACTCCTTCCTAGCAATCCAGGGCTGTGATGGGTAACTAGGAATAGAAAGCCAGTTTGTCTACTGCCCTATTGTGGACAGACATAATTCTCAACTTAGATGAATCCATTGAATCTCTCTTAATTGAAGCTCAGCAGAAGAACTTTAGACAATCAGACACCAGGGTGATAATGGTGCACGAAAACAGAAAGGGAACCAGAACCATGATAATGGATCTGTGTTTGGGTAAATCAATGCTTTGAAGGAAACAAAGATGTTTTTTAATTGTCTATATGCCCAGTCCTTGAGTTTGGGTAGCATGCAAGAAGAACTGGATATTTTCATTGACGAGGAGAAATGAGATCAGACTGATATTACTGAGAGAGGATAATTCACTAAATTGTAATATTAAAATATTTTGCCATGATTCTTTTAAGAAAAATAAAGCAATTTGAAGATGTGAGAAGGTAACATTACACATAAAACCACCATCATTGTTTTAGAGCTGCAGAGACAGTAACTTGTCCCAATCCACCCTACAGAAGAGGGGTGTAGTGGTGTGGGGACGACTACAGAGAATCAGACTTCTTATTCTGCTAACATACAAAACGTGTGCTCACTTTGGACCTGTCTGAGAAAAGCTCCAAATAGGCAGCAGCAGCATCTCATTAGAGTTTCTAGAGTTATTTTCTATGACAGAAGTTATTCCAGTGTATACAGAATAAATATTTTGGAATTCATAACATTTAAACAATTTAATCATGGGACAAGAAAATGGTACTTGCTTAGGAGCCAATAATCATGACACGATCATAATAAGAGAAAAGGGATAGTCCTTAGCAATAAAATGTTCTTAAGCGCATATACAGATGCTTTAGAAAGACTATCTCCATCAAGTTGACAGAAGTGATGAGAAAAATGGCTCAGAAATGCAGATAGAAATTTGCAAAAAGCTGTGACTGCATAATTAACAAAAAGGGACAATTTTGGCTGGAGGGCAATCCTGGCTCAGCAGCAAGGTGAAGGAAACACTCAGAAGTTAAAAACATAGGATACAGCAATCCAGAAAAGCAAAAATATAGGGAAAAGTGTTATGAAGTTTTTAAAAAAATAGTAAGTGGTGAGTTTAAGTAGAGTGCAAGTATAGCGAGGATAGAAAACATCCCAGCAGTAATGACTGGTGTATGCCTAGAGATGGTAAAATGGTACAGAATGGGCAGGTGATAAAAACTTCTGTATTTAGAAAGATGAAAGACGAAGTACTTGGTTATCTAGCAGGAATGATGCACTTTTCAGTCCATTAGTAACTGATGAAGATGGTAAACATCTACTAGAACAAGCACTTGTTCCTGGGGGCATTCAAGGAAAGGTTGGACGTGGTGCTTGGGGACGTGGTTAGTGGGTGGCATTGGTGGTAGGCAGGCAGTTGGACCAGATGGTCTTGGAGGTGTTTTCCCACCTCAATGATTCCGCAATTCTATGAGGTTTTCTGTGTAACAATCCTCGGAGAGCTGGCTGAGGAAATCACAGGAATGCTAAAATTTAATAAATCCTGGAACATGAAGGAAATTACAAAAACGACACCACGCTCAACAACGGCAGGAGAGCTGTGTGGGTGTGGAGGTCAGGAGGCTGACCAGCCGGGCAAGAGCCGAGAAGGTGCCCTAAAACCGAACCGAGGAGGGACTAAGGCTGCACCAAACGCCAGTCAGAAGCCTCTCCACAGGTGGGACGGCACCACACCCGCGCGTACGTCTATAACCCAACCACCACACAGCGCAGCTGCCACGGCGGCCGCCGCCCCTCACGCAGGCGCCGTGCTGAGGCAGCCGCAGCGCATGCGCCCTGCGGAGCGCCGTGGCGGGTCAGCTCGGGGCCGGGGGAGCACCGGGTGCCCTGAGGGGCGGCGCTGGGCTCGGCTCGGCTGCGGCGGCCGGGGCGAGCTCCGGGGCCTTGGAGGTGGTGGGAGAGGGGCACGGCTCTGCCGTGCGCTGAGCCACGGGGAGACGGGCCGGGACGGGTGGAGGGCTGGGAAGGACAAACGGGGGAGAACACGAGGCTGTGGGGAGCGGGCACGGCGTGGGGGGGGGGGGGTTGGTTTTGGTTGAGGTGTGCACGGTGCTAGCGTGCGTGCTCCTGAAAAGCTGCAGGTGGCAAGCACAGAGCCTCTGAGGTCACCCCAGAACAGGTCTGGTCTTGGGTAGCTTTGCCAGCTGGGGGTTAGCGTTCACCTTTCTGATCTCTCAAATGTCCTTAGGCTGGCAAGGGTTAGCTGGGGTCTCCAAGCGTGGGTGAGGTTATTTGGTTCCTTTACAGATTCTGAAGGGGTAAGCAGGTCCCACAGACCACTGCCCTGCGTCATTTAGGAGCTACAGGTATTTTCAGCTTTAGGCTGCAATTGGAGGAGATGAAGCAAGCGGTGTGTTTGATTTAGGTCTGGTGTACTTTCAAAATACTGATACGATGAAGAGGTTTTGGGACAGCTTGCTGCTTTATCTGCCAGTAGGAGTTAGGGCTGGCAGTGCTGAAATGGATGATTTAGCAAGACCCAGTGATCATTACTTTATGTAATAGATGCTGAGGCTGAAGTGCCACCCTGCCATCACTTGAGAGCTTCCATCTTCTCTGACAGCAGGCCTGTTGCCTTCATTTGAAGCCTCTGACACTTTGCCTTCCCTGTTGTTGCTCTTTCCATTACTGTCTCTGACTCGGAATACTTGTGTTATTTTCATGCTTGATTTTCCTCTTGCTTCTTCTGTGGTGCTGTGCTAACAGGAGTAAATCAAAAGCAGACAGCTGTACGTCAGTCCTCTGGAGGGTAGAAGCGAGGTTATGAATACTTCAGATCCTTGTTATTAAACAACAGATCCCTGTTATCCTACTAAAATTGACTAGGCCCTGGCCTGCTGATTGCTCTTGTCTCTGCTCTGCGCTCTTTCATTTTTTATGCTCATCTTCTGGAATCAGCTGTGCAATACTTCTTAAAGCAAGAATTTTAAACTTTAAAGGAAGCGTACTGCAGATGAATGAGCGCTGCTTAATTTCTCTGGAGACTTAAGCAATCATTTATTCACAGACACAGTACAGACAACGTACGGCTTCAAATGCAGGATCATGAGAGTCTTATTCCCGTCCATTACATCCATAAGATGGATGTTTCTGAAACTCCATGCAAGAATCTCTTGCAGAAAGAGATTACACTTTGTGCCTTACATCACCTTTCACAAGGGAGCTATCTAGCTGAGAAAACCCTTCTTCGCAGCCCTTTAAGTGACTGGATGTTGTCTCCTGTGGTCTAGTAACAGTGGCTGTTGTGCCCTCAGAGCATTTCTGTTGCGGAGGTGTCTTTAGGTGGGAGACAGCTGAAAGAGAATGGGAGGCTGCTGGTGTGGGACTTTCTTGGAAGAAGAATCTGGTATGGGGAAGTGATTTCTTTCCTTTCTTGAAAAGAATAGGTACGAGGAGATTTGCAAAGAGAATGGAGAGAAAGCTGGTGGAGGTAATTTAGAGAAGGGAATTGAGATGGGAGAGAGAGGCATGATTCACATAGGGAAGCATGATTTATTTCTCTATACAGTTAATAGGCCGTTTTGGCTAGTTGGCTGCAACAAAGTTCATGCAGTGCTTTAAGTTGGGTGAGAAATATTTAAGAGCAAAATTTCTGGGTTGCTTCCTCAGTATATTTTTGTGGTGTCTTATGCTTGTGTAGAAGTCAGAGGTATCACAGTGGGGCAGCGTTTTTGGCAGAGTTCATGCTGTAATTGTTCCTGTGACTGGAGTTTAAAGGGAGACTTAAGCAAGCCAAGTGAAAATTTTTAATAAACTAACCATGGTAAAATGTGTTTCAGTGTAGGTATTTCTGTAGTCTGTACTGATTTCTGTAGTGTTCTAGTTAGGCTGCTAATTGTACCTGAATTAGTGTAGACATATGCTTTATATGCAGGATTGTGTGCTAAATATTAGATAGATTTCACGGAAGGAATGAAATGACTTCAATTGTGATCGGTGTACGATGAGTTGTTTTGATTGTCTTAATTATGGGATAGCTTGCAGTACTCAATCATCTTAGAGATGTGGGTCTTTCCTTTCCTTTTGCAGGAAGGTCCACCTGCCTATGTGTGCCCCCTCGTTGTCCGGAAATGTCCAGTGTTTCCAATTACGCCCTTCGAATGGCCCGTCTGAGTGCTCAGATATTTGGAGAAGTTGTCAGGCCAACTGACACAAAATCCATGAAAGTAGTGAAGTTATTCAGTGAGCAGCCTTTAGCCAAGAAGAAGGAGGTCTACAGCTGGTATCCTCCTCACAACACCTACTATGCCCTCATGAAGAAACTCCGCTACTTTGGTCTCTACAGGTAATCTCTCAGCTTATGGGATGGGAGCAGAACTGGAGGTGGGAAAGGGGTGGCTGCGAGCTTTGTTACAGTTTTTTCTTTCTGGAAAAAGGAAGAGAAAAAGGTTCAGTTTAGAAAATGGTGCATATGGAAGTATGTGCTTGATTGTTGCACTGAAGACAAGAAGAGTAAAATAAATGACTGCTGCCTAAGTAACTTTACCTGTCTGAATGATTACAGCTTTCTGTGAGAAATAGTTCAGATGTAGTTCTCAGCAACTGGTTATTTAGAAATAGTTCTTACTCTGACCTTGTGCGAAAGGGAAGACAGCTTTTTCACAGAGAGAGGTCTGTAGTTCAGAGTACACCAAACCAATGTGCTGCAAAAAGGTGACATTGTCTTAACGCTGTCTCAGTGCAATTTCTGTGTCACACTATATTAATGACTCATTTAAAATGTGAAATTCAGAAGAGAAGTGTGTTAGGCCAGAGGGGCTTTTTATCCTTAAAAATAAACTAAAGCAAATTAAATTCAAATATGGTTTAAGTAGCCTTATTAATTTCAGCTTCAACCAGTTGTGTAATTTCTAAATGAAAAAAAAAACGCACTTCTAAAGAACACGAGCAGATGTCAGATGCAATCCTTTGGCTTCAGTCAAGTAGCACTGTAGAAATCCCATAAAAGCAAAGTTGCTAACCCTGTAAAGTCAAGACAGATTAATTTCTATTGCTAGCGTTGCAATTCTGGTCATCAAGGACTGCATCCAGAATATTCTTGGTTTAGGTGGACGTGTGAAGTCTTTCCAAAATAGCTGTGTTTTGACACAGAAAGCCTCAGTGACGTGATAATGTTCTTTTGCCTTCTCTTCTTGATCTCAAGGTTCCTTCTCTAGCTGCTGTATGTACAGAGAGCTTGTAGAGAATTAGGTTCGCTGCTTCGAAATATATAATGAAGGGATGTAGGCTAAAAGGGCCTGATAATAACTTGCAAGCCTTTTGTGTTGTTTTTTTGGTGTTTTTTTGTTTTGTTTTAAGAAAATTTGCATTTAAAAATAGCGGTACAGTGATCTTAAGCCACTTTGGATGCAGTTGTGACTTTTGAAAAATACCTTTGCACTGAAAAATAGGGGGACAGATAAAATAGAATTTATTAGAACATAATTGAGGATTAATTATCTCTGCCAGCCCCTTCCTCCTCTTTCCTGTTTTATTCCTGTGTTAAGACTCTACAGTAGCTTTCTTCATAACTCATCGCTGAAGTCACCTGAGAGCAGTGTCATGTACTAATTACTGCTCAGCATGCCCTTCTCTTCTTAGAAGCTAATGACCTGAACTTTCTGTGTAGCATAGGAAAGCAATGTGCTATTGCTACTGCTGAGTTAGGTGCCAAGGGAGAAATTCTCATTCTTGATGATTTTTTTGTTTGTTTTCAGTTGTGTTTAGATGAGCAATATCAATAAATACAATGTAAGAATTACACACACACGCAGACTTCTTGCTGAAAAGGGCAACCTTGTTAGTTCTGAAAGTACCAGAGCAAATCACATGAATTCATCCAAAAATTATTGCTAGCGGTAGCACTCAGTACATTGCAGCGAGTTTCAGCATGGGCTTTGCTGTTTAAGAAAGTTGTTTTCTTTTGTTACCATATGGTGCTAAGGGCCTTTCCCATCTAGATACTCCCAGCAATAGACCAAACTTCTTTTTTGTTTTTTCTCCCCCGTTTAGGGATGAGCATCAAGACTTTAAAGAAGAGATGAGGCGGTTGAAAAAGCTCCGTGGGAAGGAAAAACCAAAGAAGGGAGAAGGAAAGAGAGCTCTCAAGAAGAAATAGTGCCACTTTGATAATATAATGGACTACTCTGGAAGTGCTGGAGAACAGCTGTAATGCTTTCTGTTCCCAGGATGGAGAGGGCTTGACATGCAAGCTGTGTGTGGGGCACAAGAAACATATTGTGAAATACTGGAATCTACCTTGCAAGTGCACTTTGGTCTTTGTGGTTTTATTTCTTAATATCTGCAGTTGAAATATTCTGTATATTTTAGCACATGAGTTTGTCGTGAGAGCACTCTCCAACCCAAGCAGTAACAACAATAGTTTAAAAAAAAAAAAGGCACTGAGTTCTTGCATACATCCACAGCTCTGTTCCAGCTTTTCTGGATTTGGAAAATTGTTTATTTTCTTTATTGTCCATTTTACTTTCTTGCATTAATATTGATGCGGTTTTGCATGTGGCCGCAAAAAATATTTCCTAGTCCTACTGCTGCTTGTCACCTTGCCTATAATGATGAGTTTTGCTCCAGGTAAATACTGTTGATAACTCTTCTGAAATTGCTGTTAAATCTATGGTTTTGTGTTTTACACTGGATAATTATTTATGTTCCATTGCCTGACCACTGCACTCTCATGAATACCCTGAATATTTAGATACTGCTACAGAAGAGGCTGAGAAACGAGGGTTCAAACTGCTTTCATGACCCCCCTACTAATTAAAATACAATATTTAAGCATACTGTAATAAGAGGATTTTGAATGTAGTTTGCCCAGAGGACTGAGGTGAAGTACTTTATAAAGTACAAAACAATTTTATGGGTATGCAGTAAGTGGTTTTTTTTTTTATAGCTAGGCTCCTTTGTCACTAATATTAATGCTTACATAAATTGCCATTTTTAGCTGTCGGTGCCTGTCAGGGAACAGAAGTATAGAATGTAAGCGAGCTGCTCTGCTTGGCCATGTGTGCCTCTTGCCTGGGTGTGCCTTGAAACTGTATATTTAATTTCCAGGCCACATAAACTTAGAGAAACAGCCTTGAGGTATTAAAGGGGAGCGATTCAAAGTGTTGAGTGATTGGAGCAGAAAGCGTTTGCACAATTAGCTTGGGGTGTGCTTGATTTTGCCTACAGAGGCATTCTAAAGTAGGTAGCTACTGACCTGGGGACATTTTTAAAGCAAGCTTGTTGAAATTTAAGTGTATTTTAGAGGGATCTGCCTGATCATTGAACCCGATGAGTCTACATAAATTTGTACCAGCTTAACACTTTTACTTCACCAAGGTTATTAATCCAAGTAGTGCCAGTTGTGCTAGAGGTGGTTTTGGTGAGCTGTGTAGCTCTTGTTCAGTACCCATACTGAAGTGTTAACTGGTTTTCTAAGCTCTTGAAGGCTGTGTTGTGGGTGAAGTGCCTGGGTTCTTACCACAATCAACAAAATGCTACAGAAATGAGTAAGATACAAATATATGTACTGTAGTGGCAAATTTGTCTTACTCTAAATTAGTAACTTACTCCTTTTGCTCAACTGTAATGTGCCTGTGGCATTCTAATGTTGTACATGTGATGTCTTGTGATTTACCTGGTACTGAAGTCTGCAGAGCCCGTGATGGGCCCTTGGAGAAGTGCTTTGTTCCCAGCTCTCAGGCATACAGCTGAGGGGAAGCGGTCTGGTTGCCTGCAATTCCTGTTCAGGAAGGAGAGCACATCGTGAAGGGAGGTGTTAGGTGGGAGAGGGAATCTCCTGAGGAGAAAGTATGGTTGCTTCATGATGCTTTGTTTCTTGCTGTGTCTGTGAGTGGGTGGAGCTGCTCTGTTGGTTTGTTTGGTTAGAGGGACTAGTTCTCAGGCTCCACAGCTGAATTATTGCAGCAGCTGTGGACTGCTGGTACCTGTAGTAAAGTGTTCATGTGAAACACTTAAAGCTTTAATAGTATCAGTGTGCCAGAGGAAGAGTGAATGCATCAAAAAATGGTTTATAGTCTTGCTACAGTGAGTATATACAACCTTTAACTCTGAGGGTGCAGGGAGACCTGTTCATGTGGGTATGTATAATGGTTTATAAAATACTGACACAGCCTGATAGATGAGCCATGCTTATCCTTCTGAATCCATATTTAGCCTGCTTAAGAACTGAGCATCTACAGGGAGAGCAGTGGATGCTACAGGCATTCTGTGTCTTCATGTGCCACCGTGCTAGATGCAGGTGTGGGCTCGGCAGTGTAATGTTAATTAAGCATGGGGATCAGATCTGTTCCTTGTCCACTCAAGTCACCTGGCTCTTGGATTGGGAGGAGGTCCTGTCATGCACATGAAAGTGAAAGGCTTCTTTGGCTGGTCATCTATATTATAGATTATAGGTCCCCTTTGCAACCCGACAGAGCAAACACACTCTTAGAATCAAAGCATCACACTGGGAATCTATTTTGGGAAGACACTGACAGCAGCGTATCCAAGAAGGGAAAGAAACTCAGAGTAGTAGCTGTGAAACAAATGTGGACAATGACTTACTGGCTTTCACAATGACTTTGCAGTGTTAACAAGAGCAAAGTGGGTGGAATGAAGTCATTTTAAAGATATCATAACTTAAAAAAAAAAGTATGAGTACAAAAATAGCTCCCCTGCCTAATCGTTCATGTTTTTTCTTCTGTGGTATTAATTCTCTAGAACTACATTTTCAAAAATGGTTGTTTCCCTTCCTCTAAGACTGCCTTAAAATAATGATGCTTCAGCATTTTTTGGAGTTTATCACAATATTAAGATAATCCATTGCTTGCTGGGAGCGTAACTGTTCTGTTCCAGAAAATACAGCTTGCCCCACTCCAGGAGGGATAGAAATAGGCACTTTGCTGCCTAGCTTCTAACAGATGCTCTGTCATTTAGTGATTGATGTTGCCCTGAAGAAGAGTTAATTTTGTGATTATCAGGACCTTCACAAATAGGAATTCAGTCTTCAAACATCATGCTGAGTAGTAGTAGTAACACAGTGTGTGTATTTAGAAAGGGAAGTAGAGTTTCAACTGTATTTGGAGGAGTAAGGAAGAAAATGCAACTTTTTACAGCTACCAGTATAGTGTCGTATCCATTTTATGCACAAATAATAAAGCTCAATTTTATTTTTTCCTTTCCCTTTATAATGATTCTTTTCACCATTCAAACTCTGCTGTGTTTCGTTAGAAAGAATCACTTTTTCCTGTGGTTATGAGCTGACTGGCATATGTTTAGGTGGATGTTTTAATTCTTGATCGGAATAAATCCAGTTAAGTGATCTCTGAGGGAGTAACTGAGAGTCAACCCCCTAACCTCTTCTGAATCCTGAACAGGTTAATTAAGTGTTGCTGCTGCCCTCTATTAAAGGTGAGCAAAAGCAGACAGAGGAAATGTAATGTGAAGTCAACTGCAGTGTAAGTGAAGCCTGTGTTGCGTGCTGTACCCCGCAGACCAGCCTAGGTGCCCTGGCTGCATTTGGATTGTGACAGGAATAGCAGTCCTGAGTTTAAGCAGGTATTGGCATTAGAAAATAAGGTCCCCAACTTCTAACGTGTACTACTCTTTGCGTCATGCAAGGAAATGCTGAAGGAATTACTGACCATGACAGTTGGTTTTGTACTTCCTTATTTTATAGTGCTAATATGTCTGTATTTAATTAAATTCTGGTATAATATAGTAGTAGCTGCAGAGAACTACCCTGATAATGACAAGTTATTTTGTGAACAGGCTGACCCAGCTGCCACGTATCCTATAGGGAGTGCAGCTATTGCTAGACCTTATTACTGAAAGTCTTGCAGACAGACAGAAGCCAACTTGCATAAGACCATGTTTTGTAATGGTGGAAGGAAGAAAAGCAGTGTGGTTTGCTGCTTAATTTACTAGTGTGCTATAATACAGGTATATGTGCTCTGCTCAGGGAAGTATTTAACTTGAAAAAAGTTTCTCCTAATGCAAAGTTTATTCTGCTTAATAAACCAATGCACTGAGTTCACAGCAGTGTGTGAAACGCACCTGTTACTGAGTTGTGCTATGGTTTTTGGCAAATGTTTCATCTTGTCTGCATTTCCTTCAGTAAAATCAATAACAGTCACTTAGTCAATGTGTCAGGATAGTAAGCTACTTTTAGGATGGTAGTTTACCCCCAGGAGAACCTCATGTGAAGAGCAGCTGAGTTTGGCTGTAGGAGGACTTGTACCTCTGTGCATTTCAGAGCTTTATTTCAGAGAGCTGCTTTCATGAGACAGTTGATGACATTAACTCTTGAAATAAGCTGTGGCAAGTTACTGTGTTCACACAGTAAAAATATGTATGTAATAAGAAATCTGTTTTTATTATTAAATTATATTTTTTTTAACTTTTAAAGTATGTGTGTACATAATCCTCTACCATTTCGAGTTCAAAGGCCATTTTAGGATTGTTTTTAAAACAAAATGAAAAAACAACAATCATCAGTCTATGCTTTAGAAAAGCTTCATGAATCTTAAAGACTGCTTTGATGGGGAAAGGCTTTTTTTTTTCCGTAAAACACTAAGGATAATATGCAAGGAAAACGACCACTACATGGATGCCAGATTAGTTCCTTTAAACTCAGTTCTCCTGCATAGCTGTTCGACAGTGACTCTTGTGCAGTCCCTTGGGAGCAGATCGTGGAAACAAAACCCTTCAAGGATGCTTTCTGTCCTCTCGGCACTGAGATGTGAGTGCAGGAACTCTTCCTATCTAACCTCTTCCAGAGGCAGCTTCGTTACTCTGAACTGTCCAACCAACAATTGGAAACCCTAGGAAACCCTAGAGTTCTAATAATAAGAAGAAAGGGTTTATTAAGGATGTAAGAGGAAGCAGAAGTGGGGAAAAAACACCTTAAACCCTGGCGTAAGAATTAAATGCTGTGTGTGGGTGAGGTTATCTAGAATGTCTTTTTCCATGCCTAAAATGCTGGGATAGCATGGAAGCAGATGTTGTAGTCTTTTCACTTTTCCTTGTCCTTTTCCTCAAGTGTAATAACGTGTCTTGAGTACATAGAAGAAGGAATAGACATGAAAACATCCGAAAAAACTTGCTTGTGATGGCTCAGTAAGAGCAAAGCACAGCTATAGTGTGCTTAAATGGTGAGGAGCATGATGGTAGACAGATATTTGAGGGCCATAACCACCATACTGGTTGAGAAATTATTTAGGGTTGTCTAAGGCAATAGATAGGAAATCAACAGCATCATGATCGTTACACTGAAGTATCTTTATACGTACCACATTAAATTGTTCTGGGTGGAATACTGGGGAAAAACTGCACAAGGTAAAATATTTAGAAAAATTGCGAATACTCCCAGGAGGTGGGTTAGGGCTCTCTTTAGTCAGAGCCAGCCAGAGCTAGCCTGAGTGAAGAGTTATAAAACATAGCACAGGGACCACTTCTCTCTGGGAAGAGGAGGCAGCAGACTGGATGACCTCATGCATTCTCTCATATCTATAGCTAGGTCTACAAAACAAATCTCACCAAGGGCTAAGAAAGGTTTTTTATATCCATTATGTTTTCTGCCTACACTTGAAAGTACTTCATCCCAGGGCTCCTAAAGCGGTTTGTAAATATTTCATAGAGTTCAGGGGGGTCTCTTCCCCTTCAGTTGTTTCTGCAGGGCTGATGTTTGCCTTATAGGCTTTTTCAGCAAATAGCTCTTCTATTGGTATTAGGGGAAAAAAAAAAACACCTGAGCTCCAGAAAGTCTTAAAAAAAAAAAAAAAATGGTACTGCCACATGCAATGGTGGGTGTGTCACTGCAAATATGTAATTATAAATGTATAGTATTCCTGAATTTTTTTTTACAGCTTTGCCTGGATGAAAATAAATGAGGTTACTTGGGCCCAAACTCAGCAGTGGATGACTAAAATTTTATTCCAGACTCCAGACCAAAAGATGTGGTCTAATGTTAGAAGTTGTATGAACATTCAGCATCAGAGACACTTGGTTCTGAATAACTGCTAGGTAAATCCCATTACAGAGTCGTAGTCCCCTTTGCCTTTGACTGCTAGTGGTCTCTTCAGAACAGGACTGATGAAACAACATCTCTTTAAAGCGTCTGTCATGCCTACTTGTGCAGTAGCTGCTTCCCAGTGATATTCAGCATTGATCAGAAGCATATCAGACTGTCTGGGTACCAAGTGTTGGATTCCACAGAGAAGAGAACCACAGGTGGCTTAAAGAAAACCTTATCTGCTCCAAGTCTGGACGAGTACAGTTCAAGTCCTACACTGATATCTGGGTGATGCTGTCTTATTTGCAACCAGCAACTGTTATAGTTAATGTCCAACACTTCTAATTTCTGTAACTGCGTGAGACGGAGTCTGTGTGTGACAAGCAGCACCAGCCCGTTGTCAGAATATTTAGGGGGGAGCAGTAAACAATGGACCGATCCAGGCAGCGTGAGGGTATGCATTCAGTATGGGACTGGATGGCTTACATACACAAATAGATATTTCTGAGATATCGGAGTTTATGCTGGCTTTCTATTTAAGTAAAGGAGATACGGCTGCTGTTTCGGCGGATGTTACTTAGCACTACCTTTAGTTTGGAGGCACAGGAACATCTGTCTGAAGACTCGAACCTGAAGCAGCGTTCGGCTGGCTTGTCAGAACTGGCGCATTTGTACTGAAGAGCAGGCAGTGACTGAGGTGGTGCAGACACCATCCTGACAGACGACATTTCCTGGGTGGGTGGATGGGAGGCTATTGATGCACAGGCTATGCGTGAGGCAGTACGTGTTATTTCTTGGCTGGCGGTCCTGTGTCTGTTTTGGTGCAACTGATGTGCAGGTAGGCATCGTTCACAAGCTGTAAGCTTCACAAACATTTTTAAAACTAAAAGCATGTACCGCAAAGTATTAATTAGGCTAGGAAACGTCACAGTTATTATTGAAAGCTAGAAGGTAGCACTCCAGTGCCTCTTTATTTTTCTGCTTTTGCACTTAGTCATTCTGCTTATATGCTGTGATGTTTGCCAAAATACTGCTTTGTTCGCCTGACACCAATACAGCCAACAATGATGTCTCCATATTCACAAACTCAAATTGTTTGATAGTATCATTGAGTTCATTAATAAATATTAATGCCCTCTGAGGACAGAGAGTAGGGTATTGATTAGGCATGCAAACCACTTAAAAAAAAAAAAAGCTCTAAGCTGGAGTCTTGCAGAATTCCCCCAGACAGGGGT
The DNA here is from genome assembly GCF_009769625.2 of Cygnus olor. Taxonomy (NCBI): domain Eukaryota; kingdom Metazoa; phylum Chordata; class Aves; order Anseriformes; family Anatidae; genus Cygnus; species Cygnus olor. The sequence continues at coordinate 61,365,438 of NC_049169.1, read as the reverse complement.
AACATAAATTGTGTTCATACACCAAAACAAATGTGTCTTCTGGAGAGAGAGGTCATATCATATTAAAAAGTAATAACCACGTCCAGTGGCCTTTAGCATAACCGCAGGCTTTAAGCCATCCATAGCATCAAAAACTTAGAGGGGTCATTGAATGCTGCACCAGAAATTTTGCCTTTGGTCAAGCGCATACTGACAGGAATGATGAGAATACAGCAATGTGGTTCAGACTGTCCTAATTCCCACGTTTGGCAGGCAGCTTGTCCTCTCTAGGAGGGCCTAAATGTCTGTGTGGCTTGTAGTGTTTTGGGGGTAGTGAGAATTAGAAGACGAGGATGGATTACTAACTGTGATATTGACTCTGCCACAAAAGAAATTTATGTTTAAATATCTAAATAAGATGTATACGTGTATATTGCAATATAAGCATTTGTTTAAAAGCACTAGCCATCCAATTTGTCCTGTCACTGATGAACAATAATTAGAACTCCAGCAATGTGGGGTATTGCCCTGAAAAAACATGAAACCGTGAGGCCAGGACAGGGAACAGCAATGGTAGAACATCATTAATTTTGACTGGCTGTGCCTTTCTAGTAAAGGGCTTGCCATGTTTCGAGGAAATTTCATCTTGTGGTAGCATGTTCTGGCACAAAACATGTCCTGTACCCCTGGGTTTCTGCGGGGATGAGAGAGGGATTCTGCAGCACGAGAAACAACCTGCTTATGTTACATGGATCTGCCCCCCACTGCACTTAATATTCGGCCTCTGAAATTTAGGGCTTGTCAAAGAAAGTGAGCGTTTCCCTGGAAGTCTCCCTTTGAGGGTTCCTGTACTGCTTTTTTAAACCTGTAGCTCAAAATTGGGCAGGCAAGGAGGGACAACATGGAAAAAAAGTTCAGCAATGCACTATTTAAAAAAAAAAAGAAAGAAAAATAACAAACTTCATGTTCGCATTGTTTTTTCTAGTAAAACACTATATTTGCTCTGTGACAGATGGAAGAGTCTGCTTGATTTGGTAAGTTTTTTATGTAATAGCTTGTTACTCCAGAAAAGTCTGATGATAAAACGAGATGTGGAGAGAGGGTCAGTGAGCCATCAAGAAGAGATGGAGAAGTGGAAGAGAAATGCCACCTCGCCTCCCACAGAAATAGTAAGGGCAGTATCTGAACTGTTGCTTTGACAATCGCAGTGGCCACAGAAAATCTCCCCTTTCAAACTGAGCTAGCAAAGCTCATTATAAAAACCACATTGCCACTATCTGCTACAGCACTCTCACAGAAATTCCCATCGATTGATGGGGGACTGTGAGAATGTGTTGACCAGAGCTGTGGTTTCTATATTTGATTCAAATGATTGATTCGGCCTTTTCAGACTCTCAGAGTTCCTTTACTGCAGGCCAATACCAACCATAATGGACTTTTTTCTGCTCAGTGAAGAGGCTGGACACTACAAGAATAAACTGTGTGAGCAGGTGGGTGTACTAACTAAACTGATAAGGGATGTAGAGTCACCAACTTGCCTGTAAAATGCTGGAGAATCAAATTACAGCAGGTATTCAGGCTGGGGATGCTCAGCTAGCTTGGGCATTGTGAAGGAAAATCCTAAGACTGGAACATGGTTGAACAGTCATTTTCTGAACAGCAAAATAACTTGCTTGGTATGGATCCTTCTCTTTCTTCTCTTTCTTGGAACTCACTCAATCACATTAGCTTCTTTTGTGCCTAAATGAGGTGGTTTGAAGTTATGAAATGTGATTGTTCACACTGGAATAATAATGCTAGGCATCTAAAACTACTTAGTACTTAAAGCCGATCAGCTTATCACCGTCCAACACAAAGGACTCAGAAATCAGATATCTGAATGAGCTGAATACATTAAAGTAATGATGAGATATTCCAAGTTAATGGGAGGGTCTTGACTAATTCTCTCGAACATAAGTTTTGGTCCCGCGTTCAGTAACGTATGTCAGGCAGGAAAATCAGTGCTCCCTATTCTTTTGTTTCCCTCTTTTCATCTGCTTCTTGTTTCCTAGGAGAGTAGCATCTTCTCTCCAGTGACTATTTCAACTACATTCTCTCTCTGTCTAATCATTTGTCCCGTCCCTCCCTCTCCATTTTCACTGTCTGCTACTTCTGTTCTCCTAATAGTGACTTCAGGGCTCATGTTCTCTCTTGAGCCACACCTGTCAGTATTGATGCTGCTGTTGAGCAAAATGTGCAGTTTTCTCAGCTTCTCATGCACACATGCAAGTGAGGGCAGGAAGCCAGCAGAGAGAGAGGCAGAGCACTGAGATACAGCACACATGTTTCTGGACCCTGAAGTCGGTACGAAGATAAGGAAGGAAACAGGATACTTGTCCTTGTGATGCTGAACAACGTGCAGGGTATGACAGCGACCTATATGCAAAGTCACTCCCTTGTCCCAGTTCCCGCACCTGTCCTGTTCCCTGGACCCTCCCATACATCGGCTCCAAAGGAAGATGTTTTCCTTTTTACCTTCTGAAGGTCTAGGCTATGATTTAAGGAAACAGAAAAGCAACAGTTCTATAAATAATGACTCTGAAATAAGTTATGCTAGAGTCAAATGAAAACTATGTAAAAATGTCCAATATCATCACAAGAAAATCTGAAATATTTTATATCAGTTTGTTATAAGCATTGTTTTTAATGGTAGAACGATTCATATTTTCTTCTTCGTCCCTCCTTTTTTCTTAGTTTCCACTCATCACTTCTGCTCTTTTATTTAGTTCAAAAGCAAAGAATTTGAAGTCTCCATGAACAAAAAAAAAGATACCGATGAGATTATTCAGCTGCCCAACTTAAAATCACCACCTGAATATAGCCTGATTTCTCACTGAAGGTATGAATGTTTGAGGTTCGGCAGCATCACACAGAGGTAAACCTGGACTAGAATTTTCTAAGAAGCTACCAAAAGAAGAGAAAAAAAAACATGATCTGTACAGGGATAGTAACAAAAAGCAGCCTTGTTTTCCCTATTGTCTACCCTTGCAGCAATCAGGCAGTGATTCCTAGAAATATCAAAAGATGTACAGTATATCTTAAAATGTAACAGTGGGATAATATGCCTACATAGGTGCTAAAGAAAAGTGGAAAAAAAAATCTGGGTTCTTTCCCCAAAAGGTGTTTTCAACATGCTGTTCCTGGAGAGCAAAGTAACTTTCTAACGTATGTATTACTCTCACTAGTAACCAGAAAACAACTGAACTGTGGATGACAGCATAATTTTTGACCTGCTTCATATTTTCTGGCCCAGATTACAGGAAACATGACTGTTGTCATTACTGTCTGTGTTCCATCAACATCTGTATTTCTGTCGCTAAGACTTAATCTGATCTATAAACAGTACTCTCACCTGAAATGCATGAAACTGTGCACTTTCACTTCATACTGCAGCATTTAAAAGTGGTATATTTTAATATGCTTTAAAATATCTGCCATTATTTTCTCATGGTGCAGAACTTAACAGCATTTTTGAACATATGTGGGACAAGCGCAAATGCTACCATGTGTGGGAAAAACACATTTTTGGGGGGGTAAAAAGGAAAAGTGTTTTTTGAAAATCAGTACAAATTTTAAGGGCACTGTTGAGATCCAGAGTTTATGTAGAATTTTCATTCCACTTTAAGAAAGCAATTTCTATTATCATAATATGCAAATTATCTGTGCTTTTTTTTTGGTTAAGAAACTGGAAGTTTTTGTTACACCAGTAAACTATGAAGGCTTTTTTTTTTTCCTTTTGTTTTGTTTGTTTGTTTGTTTTGAGATAATGTTCTCTATGGAAAGCAAATCAAAAATGAGACCAATACTAGGTTTCATCTAATAGCCTTTTTGGATATTCTCGTTTCGGAGCATCTCATTAAGACCAATGCTTTTTTGAGGGAAAGGATAAAGATGTATTCAACGCTCGCAATGAGAAGGTTGCTGTCAGATAACCATCTGATTTTTTTACGGACTCATTGAAACATTGTTCTCTTGAGGTTCAGGTGTTGATTAGATCAGAAAAATGTTCTGGTGGGCAAGCCAGCTGAAAAGTCTGTGTCTTTTAACAAGCAAACTTTTTCCTCATCTGAATCAAATAATTCTGAAGATGATTAAATGTCAATGCATAACTACGAGATTGATGGGAGGTGGCAGGTTTTGTATTTGCAAGTATAAATTACTTGCTGCAATACCAGACAAACAGGCTATAATGCATTGCAGGAATCAATTTGACAGTGCCCCGAGTCACCCGTGCATTTGATAGAAGAAAACAATCTTTCAGATCTATATTGTTTGATTTTGACCTGTGCGGATAATAAAAACTAGTCTATGAAAAAGACTTTGATGGTATCAATTCTCACCAGATAGGATTTCCTATCGCCAAGAAAGTCACAGTTCAAAATTAATTTATCTTTCATCGTGATGGAATAAGCATAGAGACCAAAGGTTCCACCAGGTAGAAATGTAAGAAATTCCATTTACCATCAGGTGTGCGTTTCCCCAAACAAAGGAAAGTATAGCATAAGTGGCAGATTTCTGCCTCCTTCCTACACGACCTAATTTTAAAATAGTATTCTGTTCTTTATTAAAAATTAAAAAATGTTCCACTTACCTCATGTATCTTGATGGTAACCCGTTGCTGTGTTCCTAGTTTTGATCACCAATTGTCATTAGGGTTTAGAATTGCAGCTCTTCATGTGGAACATCAAATGTAACAACAAAATTTAGCAAATGTGTTTTACCTGAATACAAATCTGGAAAAAAAAAAAAATCAGAAGCTCAGGAATGAAGGGATGCAAGGTTATTAAAAGCACTAGGAAACATATTGTAAGTTACAGATTGATAGTAGCCTACTAATTCTACTGTTACCTATGTCCTGGAGATAAATTGCTTGAGGAATAAAACAAGGGCTATGTGTATGTTCTGTACATTGTGACTAAATTATCCCTTGGTGCAAATTTCTTTGAAATGATGGCACTTAATCTGTTGGTTGACACATATTACTCTGTTAGCTTTGCCATTAACATCGACAAGATGTGTACTGGGAGACCCACTTCAGATTACCTTTGCCTTCTTTCCCTGAGAAGTTCAGGGAAATTTGTCCCAGGGAAATTTGACCTCAGCACATATGTTATTTTCCGGAGTCTGTGCACACTTTCCACTACCGTTACAAATTCTCATCTCATAGCAGGATTTGCTGATAATTATCCTCTTCAGTAAAGTGGCTATTAGAGAGAAATCTCTCAACTTGGCGAGCTGCTAATATTGTACATTTGATTCTTACATTTGTGCAACCTTTTTGGTGACTGCACTGCAGGCCACCTGTCATAAGAAATCCAAGACTTCTATATAAGGAAGGTGTAACCTGTCAGATAAAATCCCTTTAAATGTTAATGAGATTATTTTGGTTATTTCGCATTTGTGTTCAGGTGTTTAATTCTGTGTAGCTTTGTGTAGAAAAGACCCACTGCTAAATTCACGCCCAAAGTTTCTTCTCTCATGTTATGGGATCTCATATTGTAGACTCCAGTGTTTTTGCTGTGTCCATACTGTAAATAAATGTTGCATTTATTTACCAGTTTGCACCACTACCATTATCAAACTGAATTCTAAATGCTTTTACACACTAGTGGCCCCTGTGTGAAAGGTGAAATATAAATATCAAGTCTGTCATCAGGATTATTACCCTAAGTGGTTGTATGGTTAAGTGTTCACAACTGAAGCAAAACAAAGATAAGAATGTTTGCACTTGCATGTTTCAAGTTAGTGTTTTAATTGACTACTATAAAATATATCGGGTTGTGATGTAACAGCCTTTATATGCTCTGAGATCGTTGTGGTTCTGATGTGTTAGCTGTTCTTTACAACCCATTAAAATATAGTTACCAATTTAGCATTTCTCATAAAAACGTTTTCAGCAAGAAAGCAACTTAAAACACCTGACTGAGCGGATGCGCTGTGTTTGTTAGCAGCATTTCAGTGGGTGTGGCATACAGCGAATAGACACAGGTCAGGTTTTTTTTCTTTAAATAGCCGCGCACTGCCACTTTGGGGGATCAGGGCCATGCTGGCCATGTCTGCAAGAACACAGCAGGGCAGCTGCTCCCCCTGTGCTCCCCCAGCAGGAGCAGGCATCAGGGAGCAGCAGTGGCTTCTAGCTCCTGAGTTGGTAGGGGCGTTTCATGTGCCAGCCGCGTTCCTCTGTCATTCCTAGCAGAGGATGGAAGCACCTTGCAGCTCCCACTCTGTGAGCTCACCTTTTTTCACCAGGTTATCTATGAAGAAACTACACGTCTTCTCGTGCGGACAAGATGGGTGCAGTGTGGACGCTCATTTGGAAAGTGGGATTTGCTTCCAAGCCCCCAGATTAGACAAAGCTGGCTGGATGACGAGATGTGTAGAAGCGTTAGGACTGTGCACTTAGTCACATGGTCTGAATTTTTGGGTTGACATGTGTGGTGCCAGGAGTTGACTCGATGATCCTTGTGGGTCCCTTCCAACTTGAGATATTCTCTGACTCTGCCTGGGAGAAGTAAGGGGTCTTGACTTCTGCTGCTCTTGCAGCCAGACCCTTAAAGCACTGGATGTAAATAAAGCACCAGGCTGTGGCAGGTCAAGGCCCAAATGTCAGTGGGAAGAACAAAGATGCTGTTAGCAATCAATTATTTTAACTGGAGTAGGCGAAACTTTTTCCGATGGAAACGCGGCATTTATCCCAGTCGGGTGTACCTCCACAGCTGTAGCTTCGCACACAGAAACCCCTCTCGAGCCCACAGCAGTGTGATTTGTGAAGTGACGCCTGACCACCCTTACACACACGCGGGGGCTGGTAACACCCCGGTCACGCCAAGGGACCTCTCGCCTCTCAGGTGCTTCCATATTGTTATTACCCCACGCAGCGCGCGAGGCTGTGCGTGTTCCCAACTTCAGCCCTGCCAGCACCTCAGCTGCGGGTTTTAGGTCCGATCCGAGAAGCGAATTAGACTTAAAGCCAACAGTTGGGCCGTTAGGGCCGGTCCCTCGGCACCCCGCTGCGCGCTCTCCCCCCCCCCCCCGCCTCAGCCACCGCCGCCATTGCGCGGCGGGGCCGGTGGGGGGGGGGAAGGGGGCGGCCGCCAGGGGGCGCTGCGGCGCGGGGGGCGCGGGGCGTGGCCTCGCGGGGAGGGGGGGGCGCGTGGGCGTGGCCCCGGCCGGCCGCCGCTCGGGTTCCCAGGGCGACGGGTGGTCGCGCCGTGACGTCAGGGTGTTTCCCGGTGACGCCGGGGCGGGCGCAGGCGCGGGGCGCGCGCGCGCGCGGCGGCGGCGGCGACTCTGGGTGACGTCACGGGCCCGGGCGTGCCGTGCCGTGCCGTGCCGTGCCGTGCCGGTGGCGCGGGCCGCCGGGAGCTGGCCGGGGTCCGCGCTCGGCCCCCTCCCCTCCGCCCTCCTCCTCCTCCTCCTCCTCCTCCTCCTCCTCCTCCTTCCCCTTTCCTCCTCCCCCGCCCCCCCCCCCGCTACGGGTCGCGGCTGGGCCCGTCCCGGCGGCGCGGCCGCGGCTCCCCCCGCCCGCCCCGCCCCCCCCCCCGCCGCCGCCCCCGCCCCCCCCGGCGCGGCGCTGCGAGCCAAGATGGCGGCGCTGAGCGGCGGCGGCAGCGCCGAGGGGGCCTCGCTCTTCAACGGCGACGCCGAGACCGAGCCGCCCGCGGCCGCGCTCGCCGCCTGCTACGCCGCGGGTGGCGGCGGCGGCGACCCGGCCATCCCGGAGGAGGTGAGGCCGCGGGGAGGCACCGCGGAGCCCCTCCGAGAGGGGCGAGGTGCGGGGAGCTCGGCTGCGGCCTCGGCTCGCCCCGCGGCCCCGGGACCGCGGGGGGGGAGGCGGCGGGGCCAGCCCCGGTGCTCGGCCACGGCGCCCCGGGGCCGCCGTCCCCCCCCCACCCCTTCCCCGCCGCGGCCGGGCTCTTCGGTGTCCGGCGGCCTGGGGAGGTGCGTGAGGAGCGGGGCTCGGCTCGGAGCCGCCGCTCCGTGTGTTTCGGCCCGCGCCGTGCTTTGTGCGCGGGGAGGGCGAGGAGGCGGTGGGGGCTGCGGGGGCTCGGGCAAGGCGAGCCGGCTGCCCGGCCCCGCAGCGGGCAGCGCTACCTGTGCTGCCGGGGGGGAAGCTGAAGTTGGGAGCGCTGCCGCAGCGCCTGGCGAGGTGGGGTGAAGTGCAGGGTCTGGGCGCCGCGGGCAGCGGGGGCCGTGCGTCGCCAGCCGCCCTGCGTCGGGTCTGTTCCAGGGGTAAATACGGGGGCCAGAAACTCTGCCTCCTCGGCCGGCGCTTCAGCTGCTGCAGATGTGCTCGACTCGTCCTTCCTGAGCAGGTCTGTGCGCCCAGCCCAGGGCCTCCCCTCTGTGAGCGGAGCCCTGCGGCTCTGCGAGGCGCTGAGCCCGCCGGGCAGCGGCTCCTCGCTGCTCTCGGGAGGCCCTGCTCTGTCCCTGCCTCCTTGGACGCAAGGTGAGCAGGCTTTGCTCGTCAGCTCGCAGAGGGGTCCTGTTTGACTCCATCTCACCGGAAAAGACCAGCTTTTATCCCTTCTGTTTGTTTAACAGCACAGTGGAACGTAGCTGAATTCATGAGCCGAGAAGTTCGGCGAGTATTAGAGCTCCTGCTGGGTAGGTGGCTGGGAGGAGAAATGGGGAAGGAGACTTCCCATGTTGACGCTCTTGAGACGTGTTAGGTTGATTGGCCCGTCTGAAGGAGCTACCTGCTCACCTCGCTGAAAGAAGGCAAAACTCAGCAGCGTACATGTATTTGACACCTAAGCAGCGGGGTGATTAAACGCTTTGAGTAACACCAGTCCAGTCTTAACTTTCCTGAGTAAGGAGAAACTCTTAACTGCTTGAGAAATCTAAGTATCTCAAGAGTGGAGTTCAACAAATGCTTTATTTCAGCAGCAAGGCGAGGTTACAAAGCAACTCGCTGACTTGTATCGCCCTGATTGTGCTGGTGCAACTCTACGTGGAAGTGAATTGCCCTGCTAATTCCGCCATAAAAAAATAATACAAATCTCTGTGGAATCATTTCAGTAACTGGTTTATTTTGTGGCCCTGGAAACAGTAATATCAATACAGCTGAGTGGGGTAAATAAACTGCAGTGCAAGGGAGGGGAGAGAAGAAAGCAGTGGCAGGAGATAAGAGTTATTTAAATAAGTTTTCATACCAAAGGAGGTGTCACTTCAAAAATGTTTTAGCGTGCGTAGGTTGTTAGGTTTGACTCCAAATGGTAAATTACATAGTGTAGGGTTTTGTCCTTTTATTTTTTTTTCCCCTTGAATATCTTACGTCCCTGTGTGAGAGAGAAGGAGAAGCAGTCTGGTACCTGGAACACCTGCTGGCTGAGAGGTTGCTGCGTCTCAAGTATGGGTTCGTGTGTGCATGGTTAAGAAGCGTGTGGTATTGTTGTATTATTTACAAGCAAACTCTTTATACATTGGAAATAATGAAACACACAGGTCTAAGGCAGAGCTGGTGCTAGAATTTTTATTTTTTGAAGTGGTTTTGTTCTTCAGGTAACTAGCCCTTTCTTAAGTCGTAGGTAATTAACTTTTGTTTATGGCTTAAGTACGCATATTACGTCATCTAAAACTAGTTTTAATAAAACTCGAGACCAAAAAATTGCTGATAAGGTTAAAATAGAAACTATCCTTGATACAAAAACAAGCCGGCGTGAACTCTAATGCAAATTCGAGGTAACATAAGTCAGAAAAATACTGAAGTGCTTATAACTGACTCATGGCTCTAATATAAGTGCCTGTTTTAGTGTTTTGTTTTCTTTCTTCAAGAGAATGTAAGTCTAGGCTTTAAAAGTACCCTTGCTGTGGAAGTCCATCAAGGAGCATAACTCCACTTATTTTGAGGAGATGCCTAGAAAGGTTTTAGTTCCACAGTCTTTCAGGAAATGCCCTCCTGGCTTCTGGGAGGAAAACCTTCAGATCTGCACTGAGTTCCTCGTTTTAAGAGGTGGGTAAACAAGAATAATCTTTGACAGCCCTTGAAGTAAGCTGACACAAACTTGTCAGTTGAAGTCCTCTGGTAAAGGAGGTGTTATGTATCAAGATCATAATCAAGTGTTGGTTGAAACTACAGCAGTATTATTTACGAACTCAAGGCTTGGGGCTTTGCAAAACAAGTTTACGCCATAACATTCAAATCATGGCCAATTTTTAGTGAAGTAATTAATCTAGTGCTTCAGAAGTTGCCTTTTGTATCCTGAGAGCTGATACTAAAAATCTTCAAATAATCAAGTCATTACATAAGAGTATAATAATTGCTAAAGCATTTTTTTCTACAATTTCTACAATTGAAGATTAGGAAGAATGGTTGCATATGTGCTTATAAGAATGGAACACTTAGGAAATAAATCCTTATGCCACCAAGAAGTACCTGAAAAGAGTAGGGGCAAGTGAATCAAGGAGGAAATTTTCTCTTCTCATCTTTCTGCTTCTGGTATTAGGAGGCCTGGGATGAGTGCTGGCATCCAGAGGCTTGGAGGCCAGCTTTTACTGCACGATGAGCTCTCAGGACTAGAGACAGTTTGGATGGAAGGTTTTCAGAGTGTTGTGGGCTTGCTGATATAGTAAAGTGTATGTGACAGCTGGGAGGAAAGGCTCTGATCTTGTTGCTAGAGATTATTTACACCAATATTAAATAATTCAAGTGGGATTTTCTGTACTCAGAGCTTTGTGCCCTGAAGTGCTCTTTGGAAGACAAAAATGACTGGAAGTTGTGAACTGAGGCCCTGAGCTGATCTCTTCCTAGGTGGCAATGCTGGAGTTTATCCTGCATAAATATTAGTTATATATTTAGAAACCTTAATCCTACAAAACAGTTTTAAGAAGAAGAAAAAAAATAGAATGAAAGGATGCCTCTAAACTTAAATGAAATAACTGGTGGGATCTCATAAAGTGGTGTTGGTATGATAAGAAAAGTCGGCTTTATTTTTGTTGCAGTAGCGTTTAGAGAACCTATCGTGCAGGGAATTAGAATAACTTTTAATATGTTTCACTGAAGAGTTTACAATTAAATGTGCTGCTTCTTTGGAAAGTTGAAAAGAGAAGCTTTTTTTTTTTTTCACTTCATTGCTTTTGAAATTAAACATGAAACATATTCCCAAAATTGAAGTTAAGTTTCATTGCGTTTGTGTTCAGCGACTGAGCTAAGTTTACAGTAGAGGAATGCCATCCTATTTAACTGTGAGGACGAGTTACGCTTTGGCTGGAGATGAAGCTTCTCGTAGCCAGTGTTCTGCAGGAGCGTATCTCAGAAGACAGCATAACCGTTCTGTTTTGCACAGCAGGAGAAAGGCCTTTGCTGAGGACTTGGTCGGACTTTGGGCTGCAGCTTCAAGCAATACGTGGTCCAGCTAAGGAGGGTCTAGAGAAGAGTAACGAGAGTCTAGATCAGACCTTTGAGGAAAGACTGAAAAAATTGAGGTTGTTTAAAAATAGAAATGGAAACTGTCGAAGATGCCAAGAAGAGCACAAATAACTTGTTCTCCCGGTTGGTGGTTATGACTGCTGGGAGTAGTGAGTTTAAATGGTAGTAGAGATTGTTTCAGGTTACTATCAGTCCTTTTCCTTTATGGCTAGGGATAGTGAAGCAGGAAATTATTTGACTTAGATTATTTGAAAAATGCCTGTTAACAGATTCCGTCACCTCCACAGACGAACGTATGTCAGGAATGATGGGTGAGAGTTGAGCTGGGTGTAGAAAAGACAATGATTTTGATAACCTTTTGTCTTTTTTTCCTTAGGCTTTTTGTGATTTATTCTTGACAAGGTAGATTGGGCATTAGAAGGCAACCTTAAAGGACTTGAGTTTAGTGGGGGTGTTAAAAGAAGATTTCTGCTTATGATGTTTTACCCAAAAGGCAATGGGATTAACAGCTGTGTTCTGTAGTAGCTCTTTTGATTACACAAAACTTGCTTAATAGACCGCTAGGTTCTGAAAAGTTTGGCTGTCTCAGGGGATTTGCCTTCAGTCTGTGTGGATATCCACAGCTTGGATACAAAGCATTTGGTGCTGAGTTCTGTTGTGAATTTATGTTGGTACTTCAGCTGCTAGTGCTATTTCTACTTGTACTTTGTTGTAGTTGTTAAAGATGTCTTATTTTTAAAGCTGTTCTAATAATATCTTTCTTGACACTTGTTTTAGCTAGGGAAGGCAATTCTTTTGTTGCATGCAGTTAAAAGTACCGTAAACGAGATGAGATGCGGTTTTTGGTTTTTGTTTTTTCTTTTTTTTAATGGAGATACTTTTTAATCACAAAAAAAAATCCTTAAAGCTCCAGTATTCTACTTAGCTTTGTTATTTCCTAACAAATCTATAGTTTAGTTTTATCAATTACTGTACCTATAGAAAATGTGCATGAAGGATTTTAGGGTGAATTTCGCAAAAGAGGAAATAGGATCTTATTTGTACCTGGAAAAGAAATAAAAGGAGGCTTCGAATTAGCCTGAAGTTGATAATCATCTTCCTGCTGAGCCTTGCGCAGAAGCTGCAGGTTTAACAGTTTTTTGGAGACGCTTCTCTGCTGAGCGTAAGTTTTCTGCAGTATGTTTCAGTTTGAGCAACCCCCTTTTGAAGGGCCGTGTAGCGCACCGTACAGCAGAAATGCCCCGTCATAACCGTAGTGGCTGATGATTAATGCTGCTCCCATCGCTGCAGTCAGGCTGAAGCTGATCAAAGGGTGCCCCGCCACCGAGAGGGGCCGCTTCTGCCATTTCGTGTACCTGCACCCGGATACGCGGCCAGATCCACGCCGCGCCAGCTGAGTGCCACTTAGATCCTCTCCCGAGTTGATTCAACTCACTAATGCTGAAGAAAATTGGTGTCACTTTTGTTAGGTTTTCCGCAAGAGTAGCGGACTGAATCTCCTCATCAAGGCGGCTGGTGAGCTCCAAAGCTCTTGTGCAGTAGGTGACAAGAAGAATGTGGTTAGGGAGAGCCGTGCTAGCGTGGTGGGTTTGACACGCACACACCCTTTTGCTTTTTTTTTTTTTTAAGGTCACTGCTGTCCTGTTATATTGGCCTTCGTTTTTCTTTTGTATGCTTGAATGAGAGCTCTTGTGTGGCTGAAGTTTTCTTTGCTGGACTTGTCAGGCTCAGATCCTGACACGTTAGGTCTTTGTGGTCTTGAGTTTCCTGTGCTAGGCTGTAGCAATCGTGCTTGGTTTTTCTGGATAGCTTCTGAGTGCACCTTTCATGCCGTGGGCTATGACTGCATGCCATCGTTTTGCCAGTGTGCCAGGGATGCCAAGGCCCTCTATGGGCTTCTTGTATAGCAGGCATACTTTCCCAGCTGCTTTCACCATGTGAGACTGCTGGGTACAATATTCAGTTTTCTGAGGTGTGAGATGGTTTTCATGATTTTCATCTGTTCACACATCTGTGTGTGTACACAGCTACGTTCTCATGGCTAGAACAGAATACCGAAGCATACAATATGTGTCTTTCTTTGCTTTAGTTTCTTTCTACCAATTGCTCTTGAGCTTTTGGGGCATACAGTGCAATCCTCTTAATCTGTTCTCCTGTGCACAGCTTCTTTCTAAAATGATGAAATATGTATTTATGCAACTGATTTCCTCTTCTGTGACCAGTTCTAAAGTTATACGAGGCTGCTTGAAGCAGAATTACATGCCTTTTTTTCCTGTTTAAGCTCCTTGCTGCAAGGGTTTGACTTGTTACTCCACCTTTTTAACTTTTTTTTTTTGAAGGAGCAGCAGTGCCTTTCTTTATTCTGTTTCTGATGAGTTTATGCTTGTGGCCCCTTGCAAAAGGAGGTGAAAAGGCTGAAGGTGTAGTTTTTAACCATCCCCATTGTCCAAAGGTGCTGTCTGTTCAGGCGGGAGCTCTCAGGGAGTGGTGCTGCAGCTGTCATCCCACCTGGGGAATTCAGACCCACATCAACAGTAAGGGTCCCAAACCAGAGCCCGTGCTCTTTCCAAAATGGGGTTTGTTGTGCACTGCAGGTGTAGTGCTCAGTACCAAGAGAGCTCTCCACCCTATCAGTACTATAGTCAGGAGATGATAGGAGGAGTGCCTGTGTGCACTGGACAAAGCACTTGTGCTTCTGAGCTTCTGACCAAACAAAGTATTTTTATGATTCTCCCAATATACCTGCACAAAATGTAGTATGAAAGGGAGATTACATTTCTGCTTGCAGGGTACCAATTTTCTTTCAAAATCTCATGTCTGGGAGGCAATCGAGTTTGTTAGTGAACAAAATGTACTTACTGATTAAAACTGTGCTGCATTATGAGGTTGCTAGGATTTTTTTTTCCCCGCAAGAAGGGGAATACCAGCAGTAATATCTTCACTGTTGTGCAGTGAGGCCTCTTAAACAGTGTAGTTATTAGTAAAGCTGTTGTTAAATGTACTGATAAGTAGTAAATACATCTCAAATGCACTTACATTGTGTTTAGTCAATGTTTTCTGACCATTTGGAGCACAGGTTTGGTAACCCCTAAGTTTTATTGTGCATCTCAGATAAAAGGAATACATTTTGAATGTAGATGTGTCTGAAGTGTGAGTAGCACACCTAGTTTCTTCTCTCTCTATTGTAAGTTACTTATTAATAGTGCTTCAAAAGCACTGTAAAATCAACATGAAATAAAACGTTATCATGACTTTAAGAAGTTGGTAGCATCTAGGTGTTTGGAAAATCTTGGTGGTTGTATGTTAACACCTCAGCCTTTGAAACGGTCTTGTAAATTTATTCATTAAATCTTAATAGGTCAAACATTCTCTCTACTTTTAAGTAATGTAGATTTAAATGCATGTCTTTAGCGTCATCTGAGGTAGCTTTCAGAAGGGATTTCTTTCAGTATCTTCATATTTTTTCTAGAATGCTGTTGGTTAGTGAGAATAAATTCTTGTGACTTTTCTGAAGCTTGTGTTGGTAGTTGAAAATTTTCCCAGTCCCTAGATTCAGTCGTCACAGATTATGAGTCTTGCAGCAGCCTTTATGTAATAAATAGTTCTCCAGTTTGATCAGTTCAGGTCTGACTGAACCAACCTACAAGGTCTTTCAGCGTTTTTTCCATTTTTCCCTGGAGTAGATGGTTCTTTTCACCACCCTACCATGATGTGTGCCGTGTCTTGTTTTGATTAATTTATTTTTTAAAAGACCCTCCTAGCTCTTTGTACAATGAATGGCAAGGAGCCAGTTCTGCCTTTTAAGTTTTTGTTTTAAGTTTTGTTTTTCACGGTGCTGTTAGAGGTAGTAGGCAGCCTGGTCTGCTGAGCTGAACAGAAATGCCATCTAGGAAAATATGGTTTCTATGGCAGTTTCTATTTGTGACTGTTTTCTGAGATTGTGGGCAAATTACTTGTACCTGGCTTATTATGATTTTTTTTTACTTTATAAAACACACTTGCCCTTTTGAGGGTTTGGAGATTTGTTTGCGATAAAAATGAGATGCCTTAGTTGCTTTGTTGGATCACAGCTCCACTTAAACTAACAGGATATATTTGTATTTGATGCTTATTATTGAAATACAAATATATTCTTATATAATAAGAATGTGTTTCTAACTGGTTAGTAGAAGACACATGCACCATGTAGTAACAGTTGCTGAATATTGTAAAGCGTATGGAAAATTGTTTTATGGATTGATAAGATGAACTTTTAAATAGGTGCTGTTTATCTTCTCTGGGTAGTCTCATTAGTTGTGTGCTCTGGCAAGGAGTGAGCAGAAAAGGTTGTGCAGTTCAGGGGAGACTTTGTTTTGTCATTTTAATTAATGTGACCCAACCTGTGTCAGAGCTCTGCTCGACTCGCATTTGCTTCTTATATGCAATTATTGTAATTAGCTGGTTGGCTGCTTGCTTTCCGTCATTGATACGACTTGTCCTCAGTTTAACGTGTGTGGAGAAATAGCCTGATGTGTACACAGCAGTGGCTCCTTTGTAAACTCACTGCCGGATGGGCTTAGCACTCACTGAGAGTCAACGGTAGTTACCTCTCAGGAACAAAACTGTGTCCTTAGGTTAGGAAATCGGGATAATTCTTTCCTCCTACCTCCTTTTTTTTAACCCTTGATAATCTAGGGAGAATGTTTTTTTAAAAATGGTAAACATAAATACAGTGAATTGTACCAGAACATGATCTGTCTGAGATACTCTTGGCTACTGAACCACTTCCAAAGTGAATAAACGGGACTAATAGCAATGCAAGACAAAAGCCTCGAGGAGTGTGGAGTAGGAGATTTCGTTAGATCGCAGAAAGCCATGCAACTGGCGGTTAGTGACTTAAAGGACGGATACAAACACCTCTTACTTTTCACACTCTTGTGTTCTGCTGTGGTAGAAAGCTTTTGTTAACTTTCCTTTTCGTGCTGCTTGGAGGCAAATTCTACTTAGCAGCAAGCAGCAAAGATGGCAGGTGTTGGAAAAGTGGGGGCCTGCAGGCGGACTGAAGCTGAACAGGAAGGCGGCTGCTTCCTGGTGGCCTGAATCGCCGACCTGTGGGCTGCAGGGAGGAAAGGTGGCTTTTTGCACCAGCTCCGGTGGTCACCGGGTCCTTGCCAAGCTCTTTTAGCACACTAGACTGGCAGAAAACTAACCTCAACAGAGAGAAAAAATATTTTGCTTGTTTACCTTACTGATAGGATTCAGGCAAAGGTTTAGGTTCCAGAGGGAGAGGAGGGAAGGGAGCAGGGGGAGATCGATGGGCACGAGCGGTTCGGTAACTGCACGCGCTGGCTCCTGGTGACTGTGCTTAGGGAGAAACTTCTTAGCTACCTTTTGAGAGCAGACTATCAAACTTTATCCTTTACAATTTGTCACTGTATCTCAAAAATTATTTTTAAATGCTCACGATAAATAAGGAACACTTGAAGTCCAAATTCCTTTTGTTTAAGAGGCGGCAACCCGAAAGGCAAAGGCTGACAGATTGAAAAGCTGTTTATTCTGCTTTAAAAGTGGAGCTCAGCGATGAGCAATCCAATTTGCCTGTAGAATTAAACGAAGGAAAAGGCACGGATCGCTAACGCTTGCAGCTGATGGATTGCAAGTAAATGAGAGATGCAAGGATGTTAAGTAAAAACTAAGTGGTTGTAGTACAAAGATGGTTGTGTGGTAAGAGTCTCCTGGTAAAGAAAGCAAGTCTTTATTGAATACGTCTGTCTATTGCAGAAGAGTTACGCTGTAGTTCTCATTCTGATTGAAGAATTAACAGCAGAAATTCTAAGATGATAATTGAGATACTTGAGCATGAATGTAGTCAGACATTTCCTAGTTTTTTGGGGTAGGGAGGGAATTGTTGGCTGTTTGGTTTTAGTCATTTTTTGCTCAACAGAAACAGTTTCACAACAAACACAGTTGAAAACCTGCATTACTGGTTACAGGGGGATAAGAATAAGCCTTCTCCTTCCTAAAAATGTTACCTGTTAAATGGAAAAAAGTTTTAATCTTGAAATGTTTTTAATATTTCACTAATTGCCATGCTTACAGCAGGTGCCAGCTGACCATATTTACTGTATTAGCTTACCTAGGTATAATCAGACAGGATGGTACAGAAAAATGCTGCAACTCTTCTTGAGACCTTCACTTCCTGAGCATGCTATCGTACGTCTTCACCAAGGCCATTTTTCATCAGTGTAGAAAGATATGTTCAGAGATTTTAAACTCTTGTAGAAAAAGACACTTCTTTCCCGTGGTTTCGGTAATGTCTGTGGATAGTAATGTCTGTAACTTGTTTACTGTCCTATGAGGGTAAATTTTAACAGACTTGTTCTGAACCGTCTAGCTAGCCAACAATGAAAATACAGTGTCAACGTTGGTATCTCAGACAGGAGCTGCAATAAAATGATCTGCCAACACGAATGAAAAGTTGGGGAAGATAAAGTAGCAAGGGCAGTCTCAATGTTGGCATTTATGTCACTTCTGTAAACTCTTATGTGAAACTCATTGCAAGCTGGTTTTCAATTCAGTAAAGTTTTTCAGCTCTTAGTATTTTTCAGGATACTTATTTAAAAAATCCTACACTGCTGAAAATATAATAAGCATAAAGAGCTAGCAGAGTAGGAAAAATGCAAAAAATGAGCATGGGGATGTGCAAGTGGAGAGAAGCTTCCATTGAGAGACAGAGCAAAGCTGGAGCCTGAAGTAAAGGAAGAAGGAAAGGACCGTCCTTCCCACTCTAGGTACCTGTCATATTCCAGTGTATGACACCATTAAATGGGGAGAAAGCTTTGTTAGAGGCAGGAAGAGTGCTAGCACCACTCCAGGTTGATGAGGGGAGAAAATATCTCAGGGAAGATACCAAAATGTGAGAAAGCTGTAACGGTGATTTTTGGCAAAGACACAGGGAAAATGCAAACTTTGCATCTTGATGTACAAGCCCTGAGGTGGGGTGCTGAGTTACTAACCCCAGTCATGTGTCCTTTCAGCTCTTACATTCTGTCACTTCACTTTCAAGTTCGTGAAGGCATTTGTTCAGCTAAGAATGAGCTCATACATGACGGCTTTCTAAAGCATTTACTGATGACGTGGATACTCATTCAGTGGACCAAACCATCAAATTCATTCTCTAAGAAACAAGCCTGAAGGGGCTGATGAGAGTAGTATTGGATAGGTATCAATGGTTCTGTCCTGCTTGTAAAACAGTTTTCAAATCAATTCTTAAATGACTTCACCTTGTTTGTTCAATTAAAGTGTTCTCCGTCATCTCGAAGTGTGATAATCCAAGTGCAGGATACACCATGTCTGTGCAAAGAATGACTTACTTTTCTTTACGGAACAGATTCAAACATTCAGATGTCTTCTACAAAGTGTGACTCATAGAGCTTAGAGCTGGGATGTGCTGCAAGGCTTGGGTACTGGTGCCAGGTGCAAGAAGTATAAAAGACAGCGTGCTTTGTGCTGTCTCAGGCAGTGCATTTCTTGACAAGCAGCATGGGAGGCAAAAATAACTTCATGGCTTATAGCCTCACATGTTGCAGAGCCGGTCTTCACTGAGTACAATGGATTTGGCCTCCTACTCTATCTGACTTGCCTCTGGCTTGAAATAGGTCATCATCTTTTCATTACGTTGCAAGGGAGTGCTTATTTGCAAAATTAATGCATGGTTATCCACAATGGGCAGATATGAGTTGATATATTCCAGAATATCTGGAATATCTCCAGTCTTCTGTTTGTCTGTATCCATTTTAGCCTGTGTCAGCTTCTTTCTGTCAGCAGCACTAAAAGGAGAATCAAATCTAATCTCTCGTGATAAAGAATAACCTTAACCTAATGCTACCAGATAAGGTGGAAAAACTTATTTGAGGCTTTTTAGGAAAAAATAAGGTTATCCCAGATATAAACGATTCATTACTTTTTTTTTGTGGAACTACAATGAAACACTGTCTCAAATAACCATGCTGCTTCCTGTGGAAAGTGGCTGGACTTGCCTGTGGACAATGCTGCAGTCGTTGCAGATGTACTTGAGAATGCATCAATATTTCTAGCAACTATCTCTTAGGCTGGCATCGGTTTTTGCACTTCTGTGAGATACTTGGCAGTAATTTTCTCGCAGAAATCCCTTTATCCACATTTTATTCGTGCTTTCACTAGAACTAAAAGAAAACTGGAGAAGCCTGCTGGTCAGTAAGAAAGAACAGCCCTATTATTTTTGTTATGAGCATGTTTATGAGCACTCCACTACTCCAATGAAATTCCACACCTGTGTGATAGGGATATGGTGTTGAGAGACTCTCCTGGCCCAAGGTCTTTAAAGCTGGGCTGGTGCACAGGATGCAAACGTGGGTGAGGTGAGTTATCAGAATATGCAGGTTTGAGAGGAAAAAAGGCAGGCTGGGACTGCTGGCTGTGCAAGTGCAGCACATATAGCGTAGTTCTTGTGAGGAGGAAGCTATGGGCGCTGTGGTGTGCAGAAGCAGGCGTTTTCAGGTCACACAAGGTAACTTGCACAGAGCACCACTTCTGAACTCCAATTAGGAAAAGGCTTAAGTCCCTTCGATGAAATTGCAGTAGTCATAGATCCTGCATAATAGGATGCTATATACTCTCATGGGGGTTGCGTATCAAGGGGCACCAGCTACCTAGATAAGAGATGCTCAGGACCACAAGTGACCCTATTTAACTATTTTCACTGATAGGAAACAGCAGAAGGTAGCTTCATGGAAGTAGTAAGAGTTGCTACTTAAAGAGAAATTGTGAAGCTTGGAAACTTGCCATGTCGTGTTCTGGTGCATACTTGATTACGGAGAGAGTATGCTAGTCAATACTGGATTTGTGAGAGTTTTTTCAGCTTGTCAGAAAACTTTTGATGAATATGGCACATGAAATAGGTTTTCCATTTCTGTGAGCAACAAGTGTAATGACTCAGTGCTGTGGCTGACGTTGATAAATTTCCTTCTGCCTTCAGCGTACTTTTAACTGTGTGAGTAGCCTTTCTAAGGTAATAGAAATCCATGCGAAGTTTCCCTGCAAGATTCTCTTACAGACAGGTTCTTACTTTAGTGCTCAGGTATACGGAAAGTAATTCAGGGCATCATTTCCAGCCACTCTGAGCAATGTTGTCTTCCACTAGATTTGACTTCAGCTTCTTCAGGTAGAGAAAATTTTGCCATAATCCAGCAACTGGCAGTAAGTCTCAAATTTCTGTATTTTTTTTCATTAGTCATTGAGGTTTTTGCTATTGTCATGATATTAATGTAACCAGAAGATTTCTGTCCTCTGAACTGTTCAAGGCTGTCATTAGATTTTGTTGCCGCCATCTTCTAAATTACATGCTTCCTATGTGCGTGTTGTTGCTTTGTTACTTTTTTTAATTCTATAGCTTCTCTGAAAGAAAGCAAGGTTGCTGTCATGGACACAAAATAGAAAACAATCTATGAGCAATGAAGTTGCTTATTATCAATCTTCAAAAAAGTATTTGAAAAACCTCATCCAACAGGTTACTTTGTTGGCAAAGCACCTTCCCTCCCCACCGTTGGCAGGCATTCAAGTGTAGTAAGCTGTTGATGCTGGTTAAGGTATAGTAATAATGCTGAGGACGACTTCTGTAGGTAGAACTGCCAGAATGAATAATAAAAGTTGCATTAAATAGTAATGAAACTTGTTTTCTGAAAGCAATCATGAGGCGTGCTTCCATAGTTTGCCATGAATTTTCTCTGTACACAGCCAAGTTAATAGCACTTTACCATTTGTACAGCAACTAAACATCTAAAACTCTTACATTGAACAGGTTAATTGACATAGGGTGTTGATTCAAGCTTGTTCCCTTCACCAAGGATGTGGCTACCTCTTGCCAACTTTGGAAAAACGTTAGCAAAATGCAGAAATCTTCCTGGTTGCTGGTTAGCATTCCTAACTCAACGTGATAAAGTGATTGTAAGTTGAGAAGCAAGTTGACTTCCCCAATTGCCTTAAGTGAGTTTGCATACAGAATATTTGAATATTGCACTCTTTATTTGGTGTCCCCCCACCCTTGGTAGTTCAGGTTACTTGTTCCTCAGCAAACTGTTTTTGCTCGAATGTAGCTTCGTGATGAAATCTTCATTCTTCTATTTGTTCTGAAACTGGAGCTAGATAGGAATCAATTATTAGTTTCTTTTAGGGAATGGCTTATCTTTAATCTTAACGTTTACTGGCGGATAGCCAGTGTCTTAAGTGAGTGGGCTAACTAAGGTGATGCACAAAATGTGAACTATATTTTAGAGTTTGTTTCTTTGTGAGTATCTCAAGACTGGTAAGAGTTGTTTTGATCCAGCTTGGGTTGGATCCTGTTCTTGGTACATACTATAGAATACTATGTTAGTTGCATCTTCTTTTTAAAGAGAGAAGTTTTGATAACTTATAGGTCCAGACCCAGTCTTGAGGTTGTATATGTTATAATAATCCATGAAATAGATAAGAGTTAAACTGAAAAATGTAACAGAAGTCCTTATAATCCCTTTGGAAGAAGCAATGTGTTTTTCCTATTCTGGGTCTAATAACTCTGACTTTTTTTTTCTGGTAAATTGTCTGAACAGCAGTACCTGTGAAGAAGAGATTCTCCTCTTTCTTCCCTCTCCACCCTATAAATTTCTGATTTTTGTTGGGTTTAAGTAGGTTCTTAAATCAGTGTAGCGTTATTGTTTGAAATGACTTGAGTTATTGATTTGGTGCCTTCTTAGGTGTTAGCATTAGGATTCGTAATACCATTTCCCTACAGTAATCTCAAAGTCGTGAAATTGGCTCTTTCAGGATGTTGTGACGAATAACTAACAACCTGAGTTGTTTCACAGTACAGTGCCGTAAGTCTTCTCTGTGCACTAAAGGTAAACGTTTCTTTCAGATCACATCCAAGGCCTGTAAGAAAACTTGTAAGGCACAGGAATGTAGAATTCACGGTATAGAAAGTACTTAAGATCGAGACATTGTATTACCATGCAAATAGAACCAAGTCTGGATTATGTGAATGTGTTGACACAGATTACTTACGGCTTGATAGAACTCCACTAAACTTGGTAGTGCTGTAGAAACTGGGTTACAGAGACTTGCAGGAAAAATACTAAATACGGTTTTGATAAACATAAAAACCAAAACATTCTAAAAAGTTGGTTATACCGTCATTCCTGAATTTTGAAACCAAGTTTACTTTTTCTCTGTTTATCTGGGAAGTAAGATGTGTCTTACTGACCATGAATGAGCAGGATAGCTTTGTGCACTTACTGATATTAAAATATTTTTATTATGGACTTCTGTTATTAAATATCTATAAAATGTAATTTGTTACGGTTTAGGGTTGATTCTATAGGCTCTCTAGGATTTAATTAAGTTAAAATATTTCATTTTCTATTTTAGGTGTGGAATATCAAACAGATGATTAAATTAACACAAGAACATATAGAAGCATTGCTAGACAAGTTTGGAGGAGAGCATAACCCACCATCAATATATTTAGAGGTAAGTTTGTGGACAAATGTGGTTAGGTCACTAGTACTTTATCTATCTTATATGAAGTATCTTGTGTTAAAAGTAAGAATACCTGTAGTAAGAGTGTATCTCCCTTGTGGACTAGAAACCTAACTTTTGTTCTTTGGAGATGGAAGGGAGCTGTGTGGAATTCCTCATACACATCAGTAAGGGAGGATCAGTGGCATTTTTTAACAGTTAATGCTGGTGCAATTGAAATGTAAGGCATCCTTTTTGGTGCGGGGGGAAAAATTGTGTACGTAGTTTTAAAATAATAGTAGTAATAATAACAAAAATAAAAAATTTAATAAAGAATGCATTTTTAAGTGGATATATGCACATGGAAACATAAAACTAACTTTGCCTTTAAAGCAGTTGAATTCCCCTTCTTTTCCCCTTTGAAATATAGTCATTTGGAATACAAAAACTGTTATTAGTAGAAGGGATCTTTCTTACAGAAATGCAAAGAATTGTAGGGTGGAGTAATATTTTAAAGCTGCCTTTAATTTGTAAGCTAATTAAAAATTAAATCTCTTTATTCTTTCATTACTCCTGATTCATGAAATTGCGTGGATGCAGGACCATTAAGAAACTATAAAAGGACCACGTGCATCAGTTGCATCTATTAGGAATTGAATAGGTATCGCTTGCTCCAAACCCTGCCCTTTTCTTGGGTCTTTCAAGTATTGAAATAACTGGAGGTCAACCAGTTTTCTTTTGTAGTCTTTTTAATTGTGCTTGCTGCCTAATGGCACTGGGTAATTAAAAATAAAGATCTCATTATTTCAGGTATTTCTAGCTTTTATCTTACTATGTCAGAGCAGGGCGGTAGCCTGGTTGTACAAGTGTTGACATAATGTCCTTAACTGTTAAGGTCAAATGAGGCCCTCTGTAGTTCCTTTATTGCTAATATGAAATGGAAGGTTTGAATGAGTGTTAATCACTATTTTAACCACTCAGTGGTATATAAACAGACCAGTGTTTATATAAACTTGAACCGGTTCATTCCAGATCTCGGTATTTAATATTGCTGAATGTATGTCGGTTTTATTAAATGATGAATCAGGTTGCAATAATAATAAGCCTAATGTCTACTAAGTCTGGATTTCAGGTCGTGAACTGTTTAGTTTGGTACAGCCATTTGTCACTTGCTTTTATGTAAATTAAAAGTGAGATCCCTACACTGAAAGCTTTTAAATTATTCTATGGTTCATTGATAGGGAAGAGGCCATGTACAGGAGTAAATGTTTACCCAAAAATTATTGCAGTAGTGTAAAAACTATGGTAAGTCTGGGATGCTTGGTGACTACAAAACATCAACCTTAAAGTAGGTTTTTGAGTTTGATGGTTCCATGTGCAGCTGAGACGAAACAGTAACTCAGACTTATCTGTGTGCTATGCAAGACCTGCTGGACAGGGCAGGGTATTCTTTTGCCACACCGAGTTGTACTGGGTCATGAAGAGATTCTCACGACAAGTAATGCTGGTACTCTTTCGGATAAATTACCCCATAAAGGAGCAAGTCCTGTGAAAAAGAGCCCACCTGTGTTGAAATGAAGAGCCTGTGTTTTTTTCACAGCTCTTTTTTCTAAGAGTTTCCTCTGTTTCTTTGGTTCAGGTATTTGCAGTACCAGTAGTGGCTAAGCCACTTGAAGTCATTAACCCAAGAGGATAATATTCTGGTTTTGCTGGATTAGTTTGCCATCCAGCTATTAGACTGAATGTGGTTATGATGGAGTCCCATGAGTCCCAGAGCTGTGGTTAGTGTTAGGGAAGGGGAAGAGGTTGCAGCTGTGAGTCAAGAACCTAGAAAATGGAGTGAGAGAGAGGGAAGCCTCCTCTTTGCATGGTCATCAACTTGGATTCAATCACACTTGGATGGATTAATGGAAGTGAATAGGGTTATATGCTGCAAACCAGTCACTTGTTTAGTGTGTAGACTTCCTGCAGTAGAACTGAAGTGTGAGGGAAAGAAAAGAAGGGAATATATTACGACGTACCTGATACAGTGAGAAGCAAGATTACTGTCTTCCCTTGATGATTCATTTCAATGCAGCAACAGTTATCTGGTGCGACCTTTCTGCGCCTTTCCAATCTTTTTGGCTGTTTTTGGCTTGGTCAAGAACAAGGGCTGCTTTCCATTGTCAGAATTTACTTTGCAGACATTTGTCTGGATGTAGTTTGTCACTGCTGGAGCTAATGTTTTAGCTTTCTGTATTCCTCTGCTTATCAGAAGAAGCGCTAGGACAGCCCTAGCCGCAGCATGAAAGGACAAAGCTATATATGCAACAAGCTGTGAATGTAGCGTGATAAAGTGGGGAAGAACATGTTTGCTTCTAGAAAATGCAGAACTAAGAAAATGCAGTAGTTTTGATATGCATAAAAAGAACAGGAAATTATGCAGAGTACGTGTGGGTAGCTTAAGCAGTTCAGTAGATAACTCATCCTTTTGACATCCGTTAGAAATAGCAAGCTACCTGTGTTCGGAGCCACTGTATGCTGTTGGGCCTCTTGCTCACTTTCCATACCTGGGCATCTTCATGTCTTCTGTGTGTGACTTCTGCCTTTTCCCAGGGTTTCAACCAAGGCCTTGCTGCTATGGTCTGTGTGGTATCTCCAGTATATGCTTGAAGAGGAAGGCTGTGTAACTTCAAACTCTGCCCAGCCTCCTCTGACTTCTTGTATTTTAATTGTTTTGCTGAAGTCTCATTTCTGGATGTAAATTATCACCCTGTTTTTGCCAGAGTCTTTGTGGGTAAATCTGTTAGCCTGTTACAGTGATGGTGTCAGCCTTCGCTTTTCTTCTTTCCACTGCTCTGATATCTCTTGCATCTTCCATAAAAACTGAGCAACACTGAATGACTTCTGTGGACTCTGCCTGTTGATCATCTCTTGAGGGCTATCAGCAAGCATGTTGTCTGCTTCTCTTGGCAAAAGATGGAATTATCCAAAGCTAATTGCTAGATAAGTACCTGCAGATGAACACTTTTGCTTTCACTCCTATTGCCTTTCACTGTTGTAAACATCTAGTTTGCTGTATTGCTTTCTGCAAAACCGTGGCTTTTTGATATCTACTGAAAGCTTGACAGCTATCCATCTTCTGGTGTGAAGAGTTCCAGTACCATAGGATTTGCTCAGTTCTTTTGTACTCTCTTACGGCTTTATACCTTGCTGTTTATGCCTCTTACCAACTGCTGAAGTTCACAGGGAGGACTCGGAACACCTGGCATACTGGCTGGTATTCTGTGTTACAACTGCCTCTATGGATTTGTCAAGTAAAGTTGTGGTTGAACCTGGCAACAAAATAGCATTTCAATTAAAAGGAATAAAAGAGATGGGAAGCGTCCATAGGAAAGCTGAAGAACTGGACACAGAAAATAAACCTGAAAATTGAGCATTCAGAAGATTTAGGAGATTTATTTTTGTATTGAATATAAAACCTACACCTCATTTAAAAATAAAAATGATTTTATGCCTTAGTTACAGTTGCTTAAGAAAATATGAGCTAACAAGCTTTTGCTTCTGTGCTCATCTCAAAGAGTGAAGACAAAAAATTGTGTGGCAGTTTTTTTTTAATTCTGAGGGTGGGGTTCACCACGTCTTACATGAGAAGAATTTTAAAACTGACAGCTATTGTTGCAACCATCACTTCAGGATTCATCAATTGACTGTGAAAGAAGAGCAGATGACTTGAAATATTGCAGGTAATTGACATGTGCTATGTTGAGTTCAGCGTATGTTTAATTATTCTTGTAAGAGAAGTTACTCAGATTCAGGGACGTCTCCCTGCCCTGATCTGTCGCTCCTCAGCAATGACCTTAAAAAGGTGACTCTTAGGCAGGTGGTGTAGGGCCTTCAAGCCTGTGTGTGTTACCATTTCCAGCTGTCTTGAAGTGGAAGAAGTAGTGTGAAGCTCTAGGATAGCATCTCACCTGTCTCCCTCCTGTCGGGACAGGAAAGGAGGGGCTGAGGAAGGAGAATGAAACTGCTGAGATGCTCCTGAGCATGCGTGAAAGATGCAGGGGTAGGAAACTAAGTGAACAGAAGAAACAAAAGAACACTCATCATTAACCATACAATTTTCTTCTAATTGCTGTAATTAGTAATAGCTTTGGGACTCTTATCAAGGCTCTCTAAAATGATTACAAGAAAAACCTCTCTGTTTGTTCTGGATGGAAGAAATAATTAATGTAGTAAGCATTGGCCATGTTCAAATCTAAGCATGGCTTCTGTATTGTAGCTAAAATCCTTTCTTAGGTAATCCTGGCTCTTAACTTCTTCCTACATCTGTGTATGAGCATGCATCTCGGATCTAACAGACCCCTGGAAATCACTGTTTAATATTAGAAATAACTGTTTGACTCGGTAGATGTAGAAATAGTATTAATAGCACTTCTCTTTTATTCTGGAGAAGAGGCTGCAGGGGCTCCTTGGTAGGTTTTACTACATTTTTGGAAGCACTCTGTATGACAGCAGCTGAAAACATCAATGGTTTTTGTCTTCCCACATAATTTCTCACTGTGTTATATCTGTACTTGAAGTGCTGTTTCCCAAAATACACAGTTTGTGATTCACTGTGGAAAAACCCTTTTTCTAAAGATTTGTTAGAGCATTGTAAATAGTGGAAAACTTCACTGCAGAAAAAGTCAAGTACTATGATACTGGGAAATCCTGGGATTCAGTTAACAAAAACTGTTAAAATAAAAACTGTTAAAATAAGTCCTTGCATATTGTTCTATAATGGCCATGAAAATTAAACCTTCTTGTCTCTACCAACAAAGTACTGATGACAAGGATAACACAAGTTAGGGAAAGAAGGATAAAGGTCTGTGTATTTCAGTGCAACGCTGGCAATAAATGCTGTTTGCAAATTCGACCGGGTTGTACAGATCAAAACTGGCCAAAAGCGGTCAGCTTAAATTTATAAAGGAGAGATCATACTTAAATAACTTAATCAGATTTGTTAGCTATTACAGACTCTTAATGACTGTTCAAGAGGCCTTATTTAAAATTCCAGAACGTGTTGTGTCCTTCTTGCCTAGCAGTCGCGTGTACAATGTAAGCTGACAAATTTAGCTGAGAATTTCATTTAGCACTATTAGCCCCTTAGTTCTGTTGCTTAGCCCAGAGTTCTTCGCGTAGAGTGAGGTTGCATCTTGCACCTGCACTTTCCTTCAGTTAACAGTACAAGAGCAAGCTGCCTTCTTTTTTTTTAATTCAGACTCCATGCAAAATAAAACAGTGTACAAATGCATGGCTGGAATGATAGTATCAAATCAAGTTTCAAAACTCAGTCAGCTTTTTGGTATTGCAGGAATCGTCCTCTTTCATAGTCTCACTGTTGGATGCTAATTAAAATGAGAATGATGTGGGTAGAGATATGTTTGTCCCTAACTGCTGTGATTTTTCTACTTTATGCCTAATAGTCCAGGAAAACAGAATTTTATTCAGAGGTCTTGCTGTTGCCATTTTTGAGAGTTCAGCTATTGAATTTCTGGAGAGTATTTCATTTCTTATTCCTGTATAACTGGAGAATCCATGCAGGAAGTCTAATTAATTAAAGAAGATTACCTCTTTGCTGACCTAAAGCATGTTTTTGCAACAGAAGGCACATACGGTCTGAAATGGATCAGAATGATGAATCTCAGCTTGGTTCAAACTGTGGTATTTCAAGAAAACACTGATGCTGGGTACAATCAATGGGAAACTTGGCGGTCCCTGGAGAGGTTCAGGTTAACTTTCACCAGGCTCCTAACTGATGTGGATCAAACGTGTTGGACCAAAACTGGCGTGTCTAAAGT
The DNA here is from genome assembly GCF_009769625.2 of Cygnus olor. Taxonomy (NCBI): domain Eukaryota; kingdom Metazoa; phylum Chordata; class Aves; order Anseriformes; family Anatidae; genus Cygnus; species Cygnus olor. The sequence goes on along the minus strand of NC_049169.1, from coordinate 61,336,719 downwards.
TAGACTGAGTACAGATTTAGGAGTCTTACTAAATGAAGAAATCCTGATTTACATTACTGTCTATCTTCAGCTCCCATTTAACTTAGTGGGATTTGCATTTGATCAACGGTCTAAAAGGTCAGACATCTTTTAAATAGCAACACAATGTGGGTTTCAGAGACGTGGAAGCTGTAATTTGGGCTTTTAAGAGCCTTGCAAAATATGGATGGTACCTAAAAATTTGAATGAGGAAGGGGGAGAGAATGATAAAAACCACTTGGTCCACTTGAGTTTAGGCTGGGTTTCTAGCCAGATGCGGTGGGGAACAGGGAGAAGAAGAAACCATAATTTGGTTTTGTCCCAGGTTAATTCTGAAAAAAAAACATTCCACTTGTTATTTCTATTTTATTTAGATGTTATTAATGGAATGTATAGTCAGGTTATGGCCCAAGAAAGCAAATTTCAAACATAATATGAGTGATATGTAATAGAAAAACGTGTGCCTTTGGGGAAATCCCTTGCTGGCAAGATGATGATGACAGGACTGTGGTGGGACAGCTGTGTACCTAATGCGATTCTGTTGATTTCTGAGGTCACCACTAACTTTGTCAATAGGTTGCAACACTTAAGGAGTAACTTTTTTACTCTGCTGCCTGTGAGTGAGCAGCGACGTAGTATAGCATGTCTGTACGTTGTATATAAGCACGCCAACTTGTAATGCTTTAAATGGACTTGGCAGCTTACCAGGCCTTTGTACATTTTACTCACAGTTAAAGCTTCAGGAGTATTCTCATATGTATGACAGTGCACAATATGCATATGTACTGATATGCAATATAGTTACAATTAACTTTTGCTTCTAGTTTAGATAGCCATAGAGTTATTTGCAGATTGAAAAGATGTGCCAGTTTGAATCTAGCATTCAGCTTTTTGAATAAATTTTTCCTTAACTTTGGGGAATGCTGCAAATTGACCCAAAATTGGCAGCCTTCTAGTGACAGAGCGGACAAACAAAGTTGTTGTGGATAATATACGTTATTAAAGACACCTTGGTTTTGGCAATTGATAAACCCACTGGAGGAGTGGACCACGGAAGCCCAATGGTAGCAACAAGCACAGCAGGAAAGATAAATGCGGAGTTTTGTGCCTGGGACAGGATGGCTGGATAGCAACTCCACTTCTGAAAGGCCTTTAAAATCCTTCATTTCATAAATTACTACAATGTTCAGCATAATCTTTTTTTTCTAGGGTAGATACGATATGCCTTTTTTTTGTAAGTTTGTATTTCAAACACTAATGATGTTAGAAATCAGCCTTACGGTTGACCGATAGGTCCTTGTCTGATTTGAAGGTTTTTGTAGCTGTTGATGTCTGTCAGCTAATGTGGCCATGCTCTATGGCATAATCTTCTCCTAGATAGAAATACCTTACAAAAGTCCACTTCTGCTGTCGTAACACTCCTTAAATTTAACTCTGTGAGATAATTCTAGGCTTTGACTTGGTGCTGTTGTCTGTGTAAGGTGCGTGGGTGTTAGTCATCAGCTGAGACTGATGTACTTAATCTTTGTGAAAAAGATTTCATTGGAGCTGTTCTGTTTCTGCTGCATATGCTATTGCAGCTTCTGTATAAAAATATTTTTTAAGAGGAAAAACATATCTAAAGTCTAATGGTAAATTTTTACTTCCATAGTGTTCTATAATGGGATCTTCTGCTCTGACACTGAGTAACGGTATAATATTTGAGAGCTTTTGCCTCCATAAAAAAAAATAGATCATTTCATGCCGAGTTTAATAGTATAGAATCTGAAGCCTGCAAGAGTTCCCAGTTTTTCATGCTCAGTGTTTATGCTCGTAAGATAAATCATTTGACTTCTGAGTTTGCATTAGTGACAGATTAAGCTGCCAGTGTAAACACTGTAGGATTGAGTATTTTGAAAGATGTGTAGTTTTGTGAAGGAACTAAGCCCACAAGTATCCGGAAGCAATGTAACATTGCATATGTTAGTGCAAATAATATTTTGCAATGTTCATGAGAAAAGGAAGTAAGTATTTAGAAAAGTATTGGTGAAATGGTAACAGTTTATGATTCTTAATTTTTGTTTACTGAAAATAATTCTTGACACATGGAACTTTTACTGGAATTTACATGAAAAGTTGTTCCTGGAAGTAAGAGTGAGATGCTTATGGTACTGTACAGCCAAAAATGCCATTATTTATAATTGTGTAACTTTCAATTTACTTTTGACAGCAGAGTGAAAATGTTCTGGCCTAAAGTCATCAAGTTTGTTGTCTAATCATGAAACACTAGATACTTTCAGTTCTTAAAAGAAATAGCAAGCAGTTGTCAGTTTCCTGCAGCTTATGTCCATTTATTAAAAGATGGAACCTGTATGATTTAAGTGGAATTGTAAAATGTAGTGTGTGTTTGCATCACTGAATCTATGAGCATGGTTATTTTTCTCTTAAAATCAATATTTTTTCCAAATATGCACCCTGCAGATTTTTGGCCAGTTCAGTTCTCCTATAAATCTAGAAAGAAGCAAGTTATGCACAGAGAACTAGAGAAAAGCAAATACAGATGTATCTTTCCCTAAAGTAAATATCTTTTTTCATGTTGAAAATATACGCAGCCTGACACAGTTATCAATCTCACTGGAGAGATAAAATTTTTCTTCATTACTGTTTAGATGTTTAGTTTGTAAGATCTTTGTTTCTTATTCTCTGCAAAGGTCTAACACATCTTTAACACCAATTGTTTATACAGCATGAAACACAAGTTCCTTAACTGGTTAAAATTGTTTGATTTAGAATTTTGAAGATATCTACTACCCTGTATACTGAAGAAATAACACTGATAATGGGATATAGATTGTGATGTTCTTTTTACAAATAAAGTTGATGGAAACCAACTTTAAATCAAAATATATACAGTTGCATATTTGTATTCCAAAACTTATCAGTAATGTTTGGCTATATTTATTTTAAAAACTTTATGGACAAATTTAATGCTGCAGACTTTTTTTTAAAGGAATTTGGCCAGTGTGAAATCAGGATTTGCATAACCTTCACTCGGTGGAAAATCAAATTAATCTCATACAGTTTAATTAAAAAAATATATATTTCAAACAATTGCTTTTATGTGGTTTTTGGGTGACTTTGTAACAGGACAAAGTTGGTTGTGTTCTAACAGAAACAAATGTTTTTACCATCTGGAATGAAAGGATAGTACCAGAGGTGAAGAATGGTGAACAGTGAGCTGAGTGAGTGGTCAGATTCAGGTAGCAAAAAGCAGGTTTCTGCTTTCTCGTAATTATTGCATTAGATGTATTTTTCTGTCATTCCAAGAGAATGATGCATTTAGCTGTAGCGCAATAATCTGGAAATGCGCCTGACAACACTTGTGAAAGATTGCTGTCCTTTAAAGGAGTTCTGAATTGTACCACATAGTAGAGGTGCTTTGAAACCATGAGCTATGATTTCTTTTATCCACTTATTCATTTTATCGATTTTAAAAATTAGTTGTTTCAGAAAGTTTAATGTGAGTTTAAAGCCACTACTGCTTTGTTTCCTATTAAAAACTTTGACCAGACCATTTTGTGTTTTCCTGGGGAGTTTGAACTAGTTTAGAATGCTCTTTGTTTCACGTTCATTCTGAATTTAGACTTCTGTTTTTGTCTGAGGCTACTACATCATTAAAATAGCTGTTCTTCCTTCACAGGCCTATGAAGAGTACACCAGCAAACTAGATGCTCTACAGCAGAGAGAACAGCAATTATTGGAATCCATGGGGAATGGAACTGATTTCTCTGTCTCCAGTTCAGCTTCAACAGACACAGTTGCATCATCTTCCTCCTCTAGCCTCTCAGTAGCAACTTCATCCCTTTCAGTCTATCAAAACCCTACTGATATGTCACGGAATAACCCTAAGTCTCCACAGAAGCCTATTGTTAGAGTCTTCCTGCCCAACAAGCAAAGGACTGTGGTAAGTCAATTTCTTTGTATATACTTAGAACCTCAGTATTTCCTGTATTTCTGTTTGCTTTCATCCAAAAGTTAATTTAGGACCTGAAAAAATAACCCATGTGGAAGTCAAAGAGGTGGCAAATCTGTTTGCGCTCTGCAAAGCTCCGTCCTTTTGATGTGTTGGATATTTTCTACAGCATTAGCAACAATATGTGTTCCGTATTACTGCTATAGCAGACAACACTTTCAGGAGTTCTCTTAGAATAGAAATAACTCAAATATTTTCCTAAAATCAGCTCTTTTAGATACGTAGCATACTCTACTGTTTCACGATGGGTAAGAGGGGGCAGAAAGCTCTATTTCTCGTACTGTGTAAAATTATTGATTAATTTAACAGGGCAAGATTGGGGAAAATAAATGTTTTCCATCTTGTTGAAGTTACTAGCAGCAGTGAATGCTGTACAGCAAGCACCAGGCTCCTGCAGCTAAGGAGGGCTGTGCAGAATCACTTGGTTTTTTGTTGTTTACCTCCCCACTCGCTGTGGTGAGTGCTTCGTGTTGGGACCCTGATGCTATCGGGTGCTGTATATAGAACTGACTACGGGAGGGACGTTGCTGCTATTAGCAGGAGCCTGCAAGTATTGCTGTGGTAGCATTGCCTGCATACTGCTCAAAACCTGGTGTTTATCTGTTTTGGCAATGTTATTGTGATTCCTGGGATCGTGGAAGAAGAGGTTAACTTTTTGCAGACTATCTAGCTGTCCTTTAGAGGCATATTTGGTTGGGGTTTTTTTTTTTGCTACAAGCTGTCTACTGAAGAGCCTCAATATGTGCTTTTGAATAATACACTGACCAGTGAACTGTGATACATGACTGTGGCTTGTCAGCAATTGCTAGGCTTTTTTTGCTAGGCTTTTTTTGTTGTTTTTTTTGGAAGTCTTCTCACTTAAAAGGGGAGCTGTGTTCTCAGTGGAAATGGGAATTGAATGGATAGCACAGCCAGTGTCTGTGTGAAACCAGTGCTTTTCGTAGCAGTCAGTCAGGTATTGGCTATCACTGAACTGTGACAACCTGGGGAATTTGTGTTACTAGCAAAGAGGAGAAAGCACAAACTGAGTAGTACTGGACATGGGAAGCATGTCCTCTCCCTTCTCCTGCCACTTTACTTCCCTCCATCCCATGAAATAAGAGAGATCATAAAACTTATAGTGGGAACGACAGGTTAAAGGGCAGTTGTTTTCATCTGATTTTTTTATCGTAGCTTAATAGTTCAGAATGTTGCTGAAGAGTGAAAGTGGGCTTTGATTTTCAACCTAGAGAGTGATGTTTTAATGTAAATTACAACCTCTTTGTAGCACTGTGCAGATGCACAGTGTTAAGCAAGGTGATTTTGTTGCCTGCTTGTGAGGTACAGCTTGGCACCTAGTGCAGCCTACATTTGAAATTTGGAGAGAAGAGTACTGGATTTCAGCGAGGCACCCTGCTTTCTTCTTCATGTGTTCTGTCTCAGTCTGTCTAGCTATTGTAGCCTCAGCTCCTGTGATCAAGCTGTCCACAAGTTCTTTTTCTTTCCTGCAGTAGGTCACAGTATATCACTTCCTGCATTGTTCTGTGCGTTTCTTGTTGCTCCATGTTATCTCTTCCTCTTCTCTAGGCCATATAGTATGTTTCCACTCTTACTTTTCCTCCTCGCTGCAATATGCTTCTGCTGCTCCTTTCCCTCCCCTCTTAACTTCCTCTTCAATCCTTTTATTAGAGGTGTTTTTAAGGCTTTTAGCAAGCCTGACCTCTGTTTTGCATTTAAGAATCATTTTGTATAAAGAAGACCTTATGATTATGCAATACACTGCAACAAACTTGAAGGCAAGCATGATTGTTTTGATGTTTATAAATGTGTGCTTCACCAGGTTTAAGTTAGGCTACAAGTAGGATCACCAGAGAAAATATGTTTGACTTTATTTGGCTGTTCAACCAGGGCACCTAAAAGAAAAGTTATTTCTGCATATGTAAATCCGATTACAGTTTAGGAAGAAGATGTAACTGAATTTCAGTGTGAACCGTGTGATACAAGAGGTAATTTGGGGCCAGTACAGAACTGTCTTGCCTCATCTGAGATAAGGTTTTGTGTGTGTTGCTACCCCAGTCTCATCGAAGTAAAAAGGGCTGCCTAAAGAACTTGAAGATGCATTGGTTTAAGTAACAGTAATGGATTAGCTTGGTATACTCTAAAACATGTGTGAGACTCTGCTTCCCCAGACTATTATTTCTTCTCATTTTTATCTTTAAGCTTTGAGATTTTGGTGGATGTTGTGATTCTGCAGTATTAGTCATGCTCATTAGGAGCTGGCAGACTTAATCACTCCGTCACAGACAAGCTGGTGTTCTTGAACTTGATCACTAGTCCAGTGTCTTGACTAAGAGGTAACTTTCTAGCTTGAGGATGTGCTGTCATTTGAAGGAGTTCTGACCAGAACTTGGTAGTAATGGTCAGTGCTTGACAGCAGGGGAAAAAGAATTCTTCCGACACTGAATGTAGATGCTTTTCCTGGTTATGGGAGGCAAATGAGGTTTAAGTTGAGTGTATACTCAGGGAGAGGCTCTTGCTCTTATCTCCTGTGCTCTACTGGAGTCTAATCACCATTTGCTGTCCCAGGGTAGGCCTGCAGCTTGGTTTCAGCTTGCTAAATGTGAGACACTAAGCGCACAACTTCAGGAAAATCTGTGGTCTTGTGCTGTGATAGGATTAAAAAAAAAAAAAAGCTGTACCGACAAAAGAAGAGGAGGCAGGTAAGTGGTAGGGAGAAAGTGTAAGTCTCCTTAGGCTCAAATCTGGTGTGTGTCTGCAGGTGTGCATACACAAACAGATGTGTGCAGAAGCAGAGAGGGTTGAGCAGACAATTCTGCAGATACTTGTAGGATACTATTAGCAAAAGGCGGCTAGACTTGAGACACGTAACTAGGCTTTGTGTGCTCAGAGCAGCCTCAGTAAGTCCTCCTTGGGTGGTGGAACAGATTTTGGGCTTTGTTGTTTCCTACCAGGTGTTTGCAGTGGAGAGGTTTAATCCTGCTTTATATGCTGTATAGCAAGGGGGAGGACAGCTCCCATTCTGCTCGGAGCAACCCATTTTTGCTTGAAATTGTTATTCTAAATAAGCAATTGGAAATGTATGCTCAGGTCTGATCAGCAAATACTGCAAATTAATGATTCAGCTTTGTTTCAGATAGAGAAATGACTATAATTCAGTTTTACACACTGCTTGGATCTAGTTACATTACTAAGTTAAGCTTTTATTTAATAGACATAGTAAATTGCCTCTGTGTAAGAGCTGGGAATTGGTGCTTATAGGAACTGAGCGTTGGGGGTTATTGGCCTTGGAGTTGAAGTTCATGTATCTGAAACTTGAAACAGTGCTTACGTTACTGAGAAAGTTAGGAATATCTTGTGCGACAACTCTTAGTAAATATTGAAAACGGAGCAACTACAATGATCCTAGCCTTAGTCTGCTGGAAACTCAGGAAATTCCCTAAGCAAACCCAGTTCAGAAGTAATCGCAGTTTGCAGTGCGGTTGGAACTGCAGGTAGTTGGATGATAGACTACTGGCCTAAAAACCATCCGGCCATTTTCTGTGAATACTGGGACTACTTGCTGTAGTACTTCCTTCTTTCTCTGAATGGCTAAAGAAGCAGCACACACATCTTGATCTTCCTTCCTAGCACACAACCTTAATTAGGACCTCTGGCTTTAAAAACAGACCTCTCATGTCTTTCTTGTGCCTATTAACTGAGCCATTTGCTTATGTAACCGTGATGTTCGGGGTTTTCAGATGTACAGAACAGCTTCAGGTGTGCTGGATTGAAGTAGGAAGGTGATTCCTTGTGAAAACATATGGTACCTACTGTTAGTGTGCCCCCACCCCACTCCCAATTCCATATGGCTAGCAAAGTATGAAATGTCCTACAACCAAGAGGGTGTAGGGGGGAGAGGAGAGGTGCAGTGTTGCCATGGGCTCCCCCCCACATGAATTACTTTCAGCCAATATCCACTTCAGAAGGAAATCTTCTTTTAGTATCACAATAATATTTTCAGACTCTGCCACCAATCACATACCTAATTGTAGGATTGGGGACCCACTTCAGGAGTTGAGAGATTTTGTCAGATACAAGAGAGGCTTGTTTTCTTTTACTGGGGCATACAATGATGCTGCTTAAACTGGCTTTATAAAACCTGACTGGTTGGTAATGGAGAGCCAACTTTGTTATTCATCTTTGATCATGTTCTGAAACAGTCCCAACTACTGCAGCAGCCTTCTGCTGTTCGTTTGGAGCTGCTAGAAGTGCAGGAAATAGTGGGGCAAGCTGCTTACATTTCTGACCAGCAACTGCCTCGATACTTAAAATGTTTGTGTTTTTTGTTTATTAGTAGTACTGTTTATGTGGAGGATCAAGTAAATATATCCGTTTCACTTGGCTCCAACTAGAAGTATAATGAGAGGTGTTGTGGTTTAACCCCGGCAGGCAGCTGAGCACTGCACAGCTGCTCGCTCTCCCCAGGTGGGATGGGGGAGAGAACTGGAAAGGTAAAAGTGCGAGAACTCATGGGCTGAGATAAGGACAGTTTACTAGGTAAAGCAAAAGCCGTGTGCACAAGCAAAGCAAACCAAGGAGTTCAGTCGCTGCTTCCCATCCGCAGGCAGGAGTTGAGCCACTGCCAGGAAAGCAGGGCTCAGCACGTGGGATGGTTTCTTGGGAAGACAAACGCCGTCCCCCCTTCCTCCTTCTTTACCCCAGCTTTTGTTGCTGAGCATGACGCCGCATGGCATGGGACATCCCTCTGGCCAGTCTGGGTCACTTGTCCTGGCTGTGTCCCCTCCCAGCTCCTGGTGCACCCCCAGCCCCCTCCCTGGTGGGGCAGCACAAGGAGCTGACGAGTCCTTGGCTCTGTGTCAGCACTGCTCTGCAACAGCTGAAACATAGGTGTTATCACCACTATCTCCATCAAAATCCCAAACACCACATCTTATGAGCCTCTGTGAAGAAAATTAACTCTATTCCAGCCAAATCCATAACAAGAGAAAAACAATGGTGTACAGAGAAACAAGACCATGTTGACCAGTGTAAGTAGGTTGTGCATCTGACGTAAAGTTTCTTTGTGTCATGCTAAATCAGGGTGTTTGACAGAAAGGTTTTCGTAATGTAGGAACCTTGGAGGTGCTTCATTGAAAGCCTAGCCAGTAAGTGGTAGAGCCTACTGCTGCTGATTAATTAGCAGATCAAGTTAGCATCTTGATTCAGCTGGAAACACAGCAGATTTAGAACTTCTTTGAAAGTAAAAACAAGTAGCTGGGTTGGTTAGTTGGAGGGGAATCAATGCATACGCGAGTGTCAGAAATAAGATTGTTTTCCTGTGTAGTCATCTTGGGAGGAGATGAAGTTTTCTTCTCTGAACAACCTCCCAGAAAAGTCAACAGATTGCTGTTCTCTGGGGAAAAGAAATGTCCATCCCCTATAATGTAGAGAGATAAATGTCTGAATTCAAGTCACTCAAAGAAATATGCATACTTCCTCTGTTCTCAGTGGCGCGGTTCAGCTTGGCATGTTAAATGTTTTCTGGAGAAGTGTTCTGCAGGGGTGTGACCATGATAGGTCTCTGCGGGTTTCTTGTTTGTTTTCTAGGCCAGAGAGAAGGATTTTGAAATGATACAAGTGCAACATGATATGAGTATTACCTGCCATCATCAGTTATTTTGTGGAACAAATTTCAGGCTTACCCAGGCTATGGATGGGAGAATTTAGGGAAAATGTGTTTATTTGGGTCAGGAATCTAAATGGGTATTAGGTGTGTAGTAACAAAGCTGCCAATTAGGGGAGAGCTGTTGTGGGGGAGAAGGAGATAGGAATGCTGACCTTGACCTCAGGGGCTTTTTTTTGGTGTTTTTTGAGCACCTGGGTAATGTATCTTTTGCATGTCTTTGGGACTGCCAATTTTAAGCTGATAAGCCTGGGATAAGGATGAAATCCCAGTTCCCAGTTGCTAGGGCTGTTGCATGTTTTGCCGCCTTCTGTAAAAGCTGACAATGTAAAGCTAAAATTACTTAGGAATTTCACTCAGTAGATTGCTTGGTTACTGTAGACTTTTAAGGTATTAGTAAGGCTCTAGATAGGTTTTCTGTGACCCGTCAGTTCTGGCTTGCAGGAATGTGTTCTGAGACTTTGGACTAAACACTTTCTGGATGTATCTGGAGTGCTTGGCAGCCCTGAAGGGATGGTCAAAGCGTGTTTCTGTGAAGGGCCATAGAGGAGCTACTGCAATATTCAGGGCAGTATTGAATCTGGAAGAAGGATCTGTGGTTCTCAAGTTTGGCTTAGCTTGTGTGTCAGGCTTATGGCATGTAGTCAGTATTACAGCAGTGCAGACGTGAGCTTGGCAAGTATGTAGTATCGCTGGCTGGGGCAGGAAGCATGATGTACAGGGCTCTAGAGGAAGAAAATTCAGGTTGGGCTAGGACCTAGCTGTGTGCTTAGTTTTGCATTGTTCTACAAGGAAGAATGGACATGTAGACAATTCTTGTTTCCTCTGGCCTATGCATTGCTTTTTGTTACTTCCTTGTGGCTCCTTCAGTCTAACAGAATATGTCATTACAGAGTCTTTTGGAATATGTAGGAACCATAAGAAAGAACCATGGGGCAGACCTGAGGTCTGTCCAACACAGTTTCCTCTTTTGATGGTCACAGGTAGGTGCCTATAGAAGAATACAAGAACAGAACAGGCACGTTTAAAATTCTTCCAGTGTCCTTTTGAATTTGAACTATTTGTCCCTCAGGAATTTTGAGTTTTTCTACTTGCTAACCTTCAGTCCAGTCTCCATTAAACCCTTGCTGTGGATACTAGAAGTTTGTCTTACGGTAAGGAATTCTGTGGACACAATTGTACATTGTGTGAACAACCATATTTAGTCTTGGTCTTTGAACATGCTGAACGCTAGCTCTCTAGCTCTTGTAATTCATACTGGAGGAGATAAAAGCTTCTGAGAAGAGCTGGTTAATACAAGGCCTTGGTACAACAACAAAGGGCTAAAACTAGTCATAACTGCAGTTAGGAACAATATTAGGTAATGTAGTGAAGTCCAATAGGGAAGAAGGGAACACCATTGGAGGGACTTCAAATGCAAGTACTTTATGAAAAAGTTTGTATGTTGAATTAAACACTTGTGCTTGGTTGTATGTTCAGTCAAAAGATTGAATTTGCTTGTATCTTAGCACTCCTGACAGATCCTGATTACCCAAGAGATCTCTTCCAGCTAAGTACTTCTGGTGTGTGAAGACACCGTCTGAAAGTAAAGGAGCAGTCCTGAATACCGGAATGCTGGACTATAGAAAGTCAGAAAAATTGGTATTTAGGTGTGAGAAATGATGGGCAGTTGAAAGACATCAGGTGATGATGGTTCTTGCTCTTAACCTGTATGTGGCCTTTTGCTGCCTGCTGCACCCTACTAGCTCCCAGATGAGACGTCTGCTTTGTGTCCTCCGACCTTCTTGGTGGAATTGTCCTAAGTGTGGTGAGGAAGCTCTGCTGCTTGGCTCTGAGTTTAGAGCTGGCCTTTTCTCTAGTGCCTGCCCTTTTTCTGTGAGTATGAGCAAGGAGTGGGTTTGGTTGTTCTGAATTTCATTTCTGCCTGGAGTGGTCTGAGTAGTGACAGTGAAACTATGGAAAGAGAGCAGCAGACACTGCTTCTGCTTCCAGAAAGAAGCCTCCTTCAGCTGCCTGCCCATTCTGGATAGAATCAAGTCAGTGTCTAGTGGTTTGTTTATTATTATTATTTTATTTTATTTATTATTATTATTTTATTTTTATTTATTTGTTTGTTTTTAAACTGTGAGGTCTAAAAACATGCCATGGCAGTTTCTAAACATTATTACTTCAGTCCAAAGAAATTTCCTTTTCTGCTATGTTCAACTATAGAAGAATGTTTTTTGTTGTTGTTGTTTAACAGTAATTAGAGACGGTGTAAAAACTCAGCATAAATTTGGTCCAGTAAAGTTGATTCCACTTTATCATGCGCTGGCATGCTTTATATAAGGCTCACAGGTATATATGTATTTGGAAGTTGATGAAAGTTCTTAAAATGTAAATATGTATTGTTAAAAGTATTTTTAAGAGTATTTTTAAAAGGGGAAATTTGTATTTTTAAGACTTTCACAACCCTGTTTAGCTTCTGTATGCTGTGCATGGGGACAATTCAGGTTTCTTACTCCTGTCACACCTTTGTTAATTAGTACATCTTCCTTTTAATTAGAAAAGCAATCATGTGGTCTTCTCTGCAGTCATGAAGACTGGAAGAATCAGATATTTTTACCCTACCTGAATTCTTAGCATAAATTAATTCATCATGCATGCACAACTGGATTCCTTCAAATGTTATGTTTGTAAATCTGCTATTCAGTACGCTGCTTTTGACTTAAGATTTTCATCTTACTTTCTGCAGTTCATGGGATGAGTTTGTGCCTCAAGGTTAGAGTTGTAAGCACTGGGTTTCTAGAGGCATTCAAGCTGTCCTACCAGTTTCACCTGTCAAGTATAAAGAAAATTCAGAGAGGGGATGTTCAGGCAGCTGAATAACTAGTTTCTTCCTTTTAATTACACACCTGGTTTAATGTGATTAGGTTCTTCTAATCAAAAACAATTACAAATTCCCATGCCATATCAAATGCTCCAAAAATGGAGTTTATGTAGCCTGTGTCAATGAGTGCTTTCTGAATGTATCTGAACACTTTGGCATTTTATGCATTATATGAAGTAACTGGTAGAATGAATCACTGACTTTCAAGTAAACTTCACTGGTTTGTTTTTTTCCTCTTTAATTGTTGTATCATCAGGGAGTACTACTGTCCTACCTATCCTATTGCTGAAAGGCAAAATCAAATGAGAGACTAAGTAGGCAATTTTCATTGGGAAGAAATTTAACCATGGAAGATTTCTCCTTCAGAGTGTTAATAAGCAAACAAAACTTTTATTGCAAAAGAGAAGTTGTACAATGAAATGGACTCCACAGACAGCATGAGTAAGTCCTTCATATCTAAGAAAGCCTGAAGAATGCTCCTTCAAGGTGTGCAAGGAAGCAAGGTACAATAGCAGACTTCACTTGGTCTAGCTGGGATGGAGTTGATTTTCTTCACAGCAGCCTATACAGTGCTGTGCTTGATGCTGGTGGCCAAAACACCCTTGGGAACACATGGATGCTTCAGCTATTGCTGAGTGGTGCTTGCACAGTGCTCAGGCCATCTTCCCTGTTTCCTGCTCTGCCCCCATAGCAAGTAGGCTGGAGGTGGGCAAGAGCCTGGAAGAGGACATGGCTGGGACAGCTGATGCAAATTGACTGAAGAGATGTTCCATGCCATATAATATGCTCTGCAATAGAACTGGGAGGAGTTTTTCCAAAGTGGCTGTTGCTCAGGGACTGACTAGGTATCGATCTGCTTATGGTGGGTGATTGCTTCTGTATCATTTGGGGGAAAAGTTGGTTGTTTTATTTCTTTCACTTTAGTTAAACTGTCTTTATCTTGACCCATGAGTTTTCTCGCTTTTACCCTTCCAGTTCTGTTCCCCCATCCCACCTGGGATCGGTGAGCAAGCAGCTGTGTTACTTAGCTGCCTGCTGGGGTTAACCCACCAAATAAAATAGACTGTTGGATAAATTCAAAGTAGTATGTGTTAGGAGGCAAATAATTTAATCCTCTTCAATTTTATTGACAAGCAGTCTTAGATTGCAAAGACAAACGATATGGAAAGCTTGCCATTATAAAATCAATGGCTTGTCATCTGAAGTGCCTTATGCAACATTGATCGTGGCTTTTTAAGGGTGTTCCTCAAGTACGGATCGCTAAGCGAGTGCAGTGACTGTTGAATGAAAGGCCAGTTATGGAATTAAGATTTCATACTTTAAGAGACGGGAAGTCTGTCTGTACAAAGTAAGTCAATGGTACAGAAAATACTGTTTGGAATGTTTATCTTAGCTTATAATGTAGTAGGCAGGGACTTAGTGAAACGGAATGAAGATCACAAATCTGAAAATAATCACAAATATTTCAGTTCCATGTCTGGTAAATCATGCTTAGACACATGGCCTCTTGTGTCATCTAAGCAAACTAATCAACCAAAGCTTTAATATTTCTAGAGAAAGTGTATACTACCTGGATGTGAATATACTTGTTTTTAGGATCACTTACAATCCTTTTAGAAAAGGATGTGAATTCTAAGCCCTTCATGGTACAATTTCTTGCCATTATCTTTAAAGTATTTAGGGTGTGATTGTCTGAGACAGGGTATTACGCCAAGCAGACTCAGGGCCTGACCTGTCAGAAAGATTTAATTAAACTATTTTGTAACTTAAACAGAGATGCATTAGAAGTTTGGGGTTTGAGCTGATTTTTTCATCATTTCATCAACAGAAACCTCAAGTTCTATGAGTTTGATTCTCATACTGCAGCTATGGATATTTTCCTAGATGAGCATTTCTCTTGTCTGAAGTCTAACCCCCCTATTTTCCAAACTTCTTTATTAGTGGGTCACTATCAGCCTTCACAACGTCTGGCATTGGCATCCAGCCCTAGCTTTTAAGATGGTGATCCAGCTGTCTGCTATGAATCTGCTGTGATCTTATAGCAAGTGTTCCTCTGAACACAGTTTGGGATCTACCCTTCAAAAGCTTTAACAATTGATTGTTGAAGGCTGCTGTTGAGTAAACATACTAGGTTTGCTCCAGTGTGGTCCAGGGACGGCGTACTCCTGTTCAAATATTTCTGTGATATGTATCAGTCCACTGTGTTCTACAAATGAGTACTTTTTAATGGCATTAGCAATGCGGGTGCTGGTAACAGATGTCCCCAAGTTAAATGGGATGTGTTTGATGGAATGGTAACAGCTTTGTAAAATGGGTAAGTTCTGTTCAATTTGCCTTGGAAACAGCCTTCAGTGCAACGCAGTTGTCTCCCATTTGTCTTATCTACTTAATACATTTAAGAATAAAAACTGTTTTTTCTGTAGAAGTTAGTTAGAGCATCATGCCCTGAAGTCCAGGACAGGTGCCTGAAAGCCATGTTTTTCATTTTATAGATGTTGTCATGTTCAGTATCGTCATATATAAGATGAGAAAATTAAATGGTGATCTCAAGCTTGGATTTTTATTTATTTGACAGAAAAGCAGTTTGGTTTATTTCTCCCCCAACACAGTTGAATTCCGTGAGCACATGGTTGGCATTTTTAGTCATATAGATGGGCACCAGGGAAAATAAAGCATGATCCTTTAAGGTGAAGTAAGTAAACAAGTACTTTGAAGTGATATTTCAAAACCATGCATGAAATATTCTAGCTATTGTGTCCAGTGCTCTGATTATTGAGAATTTTTCTGAAGCTCTAAGGTAAATTAATACATAACGCTTGACAAGAGCTAACTGAACTACAGTGCTAGGCTGAGGGGAAGAAAAATGAATTGGCTAACTGGTTATGAGAATTGTAATGCTAGATATTCAGAGCTGTCCAGCTTCCCCACTTTAGGAGAATACCTTTACATTGATTTTGAAGTGCTTGTCAGCCCCTTCGGTCTTTTTGTTGCTATAAAACATTGGAAACTGCATTAGTGTAAGGAAGCATTTTTAACTTACTGAGATTTTGCCATAAGTTTGCGCTCTGATGTTAGAAAAGTGATGTAAGAGTTATTTAAGGATGCAGGCCTGAATTTCTTACTGAATCAGGAATGACCCGATTTACAGAAATAAATTAGGCATTGCTTAAATGCTTGTGGCTGCAGTCTTAAACATGTATCAGCTCTGGGACCCCCAGCACAAGAGGGACATGGAAGAACAAGTCCAGAGGAGGGCCACAAAGACAATCAAGGGGCTGGAGCACCTCTCTTACGAAGACAGGCTGAGGGAGTTGGGGTTGTTCAGCCTGGAGAAGAGAGGGCTCCAGGGGAACCTTATAGGGGCCTTTCAGTACCTATAGGGTGCTACAGGAAAGCTGGGGAGGGACTCTTGGTCAGGGAGTGTAGCGGTGGGACAAGGGGGAAATGTTCTGAAGGTGTTCGAGGCCAGGTTGGATGGGGCTTTGGGCAACCTGGGCTGGTGGGAGGTGTCCCTGCCCACGGCAGGGGGGTGGAATTGGCTGGGCTTGAAGGTCCTTTCCAACCCAAACTATTCTATGATTCTATAAATACTTTTCTGTCCATAGAAATGGTTTACATGGATAAAAGAAATGAGGAAATGGTGCGATAGTTATTTTTAGACTGTTTAGATGGTAAGACTGGCTTGAGAATTTTTGGAGGCACTGGAATAATTTTCATTCGTTTCCTTGGGATTTCACGTTTGCAAAGTCGAGCGTGTGTTTTGGTGTCTTCCTGAATCACTGCTCGCCTGATGCAAGATGCACAAGTAGGTTACTCTCTCTGCTATATTATTAAGCTATCTGCTTAACACATCTTGCAGTCTACGTGGGCAGCTGCTGTGCCATTTCTTAGCTTTGTGTAGCCCATGTTGCTCTTGGTTTTTTTTGAAAGTTGTTTGCTGGATCAACTATTCAAACTTTTCTAAAAAACTAAACCTTTCCTGATTTACAAGTACTAGGTGTGTGAGTAACTTAGAAAACCCTCAGCAGTTAGAATTTGGAAGCAGATCCCCCAATTAGTAGTGTGAATTTTTGTAAGTGATAACTACTGTGAAATGTTTAGCTTCTCCTAGTTACAAAATAAAGGGATAAAAATATAATGGATGGACATAATAATATTGAACATTTGTTGATGCAATAAAGTACAATGCTTGATTTACTGGATTACAGTAATAAGGGAATATATATTGGAGCAGATCAGAAACTCTCATGGGATCAAAAAACGTGTATGTGATTTGGTTAAAGCGCTCTGTGGGAAGCCTGTCAAATCTCTCGGCAGAACTGATGAAACCCCTTTGGTTGCTGTTGGCATGGGGCAACCCCCTTGCTGTGGGGCAGCTCAGAAGCTGCTCTGGGGAGCCCATCCATCAGCTGAAGAAATCCTTTTTGTTGCTTTCTTAAAATCGAGTCACTTTCCGAATCATGTTCTTGGAGCGAGATTTTTCTTCACCTTTGCCACAATTTGGGTGTGAGAAGAGGATGGGGGAGAAAGAGAGGCTTAGATGTGATTTCTTTGCAGGGAGAGATTTCTCCTTTACAACAAGCTCTAGTATGGACTGGAGGAGGGGGCTGAAGGGCTCCATGCACAGATGGTGATGGACCGCACTGTACCAATCTGGGAAAGTGATTAATCAATACCAGAGGAATTTATTCTAGTTCTTCAGCCTTCTGTTTCTTTGCTCGTGAGTTCTGTTAGAGAATGTTCTAAATGTTACGCTGATTCAGGATCCTGATGGGTTTAAGAGGAATCAAAACACTTCGCTGTTTGTTAGCTGGAGCTTGTTGCAAATGGCAGTGAAGAGAACAAATGTTCTGGCCATGTTTCTGATTACAAGTTGCATAAATACGGTTCAGAAGTTAATGAAAGGAACTTGGGGCAGTAATACTGAGAAACAGTGAAAGATAGGTGAGGGAGATACTTAATGCACATTTTTTTGATAATCCTATTGCACTTATTTGGCTGTGGGTAACCTTCATTCTGATACTTCCTAAATTTTGAGAGCTTGCTTTTCTGACTTCAGTGATCTCCTAAAAGTAAGTCTGTAACTTCATAGGTCTTGTTTTCAACTGAATTTAAAAAAAAAAAAAAGTTACATGAAGTGGCATCAGTGTAATCTATTGATAGCAGTGGAACCTTTAGGTTCCCAGTGCAGTCTTTTGCTTCATAAGGTGCTGAAGCATGCTGTTGTCCTTGATGTAAGATCAGTGCCAGAGGAAGAAAATGTCTTCCAAAGAGCAGAAGACTCCTTCCCATTTTCTCTTCTTCATCTCTTTAAATGTTAGTCACCTTCCCGCTGCTTGGCTTTTCCTCTTTGTGCTGCACCATCTCCTTACCCAGTCTTGATTTTACTACCCTGTTTTTTTCTAATACTGCCTTGAGGTTTTCTGCCTCAGCTGGAATCTCTTCCCCATCTCTACACTCATTTCTAATACCTCTCTTAGGCAGTCCTTTTTCCACTTGATGCTCCTTATCCGGACTGAGTTGTCTTTTCTTTTAATCACAGCATGAAAACTGCTTTTTCTGTAGTGCTCTGTGTTTCCCCAGCTGTTTGAACCAGTTCTCCCCTACTTGGTAGTTCATCTCATCTTTGTTTCCTGTCCTCTGCTTCATTTCACAGAATCGTCTAGGTTGGAAGAGACCTCCAAGATCACCGAGTCCAACCTCTGACCTAACACTAACAAGTCCTCCACTAAACCGTATCACTAAGCTCTACATCTAAACGTCTTTTCAAGACCTCCAGGGATGGTGACTCAACCACTTCCCTGGGCAGCCCAGTCCAATGCCTAACAACCCTTTTGGATTTAGCTGTTCAGTCAGCCTTTCCTCCTTCCTATTTGTTTTTTCCCACCAACCTACTGATGGCAATCCCATCTCCCAGTGTACATGTGCTTTTCCTGGCCAGTTTAACTTTGTCCTGCCTCCATCTTCCATTTCTCTTTCATGATCAGCCACTTCCCTATATATTCAGTCCCCTTTTCCCCCTAGTTGGTTTGTCACCCTCCCAGTATTTCATCTTCCACCACTTATCGATACTGAAGTGTTTGATGTTGCTGGAAAGTTAGACCTGACATTCCTGTGGGGCTTCTACCTCGATCCAGCACGTGATGTACTTACAGGGAAAACAGCCTTGAGCTGCAGAACGCTCATTTATTTGTTTTTTAGAGATGGTTCATGGTTGGACCCGTCATGTGGGAGGCTGGAGTACACATCTGAAATCCTTAGAGATTTTAGTGAAAAATATTTATTCTGTATTTGTAAATATGTACTTTGGAGGCAGGGAGAAATATGTTACAAACAATTTCAGTGTGAACGGTTAGGTTGGTAGAGACGTAAAACCCAGTCCTCTGTTGCTTAAAATGGAAAATTTGTTGACAACATTGACAGTAATAGGTGTTCCCAGGCTCCCTGTTACACTGGCTCTTAGTAACTGCTACGGATGTTTTATGCTGGAGGAGTGACCTACTTCTACAAGTGATTGAAAGCCACAACGTTAACTTTGAGGATGGGAAGAAGTTACTTAGGTTACTTCATAATACATCTTTTTATTAATCACATGCATAAAGCACAGTCAGTTGAGGTTGAATATGAAGATCATAAAGCAGTAAGTTAAAGGACAGTTTTTCCAAGGGATTAATAGAAGTTCTCTTTTAAAAGTGTACGTGTTGATCAGATGGAATGCCCAAACACCCTGTAAGGAGTGTTTTCGTATTAATGGGAGGAAGCTTGTGAAGCAAAATATTCCTTTAATGTGTCTGTTCTGAGAAAGCATATGCCTGAATTCTAGAAATGCAGTATATATAGCATAACCTCAAATGGTATTCACAAAGCTACTCGAAATAGGCTGCTACTTTTCACTGTCAACCTTAAGTAGGACATAGGGCACCTAAATACCCATGGAAATTTAAGTGCAAGGAGCAAAAACTAGGCTCTGATCCAAAGCCAGCTGAAGCTGATTAAGAGCCTTCTTTTGGCTACTGAGGGCTCTGGCTTAGGCTTCTCATAAGCTATAATTGAGTCTCAGGTGTTCAGACAGGCTTTTTTGGTTAGTCAGGTCTGTGGGTTTTCCTTTGATTCAGGTTTGTTGTGCTTGGGATGAGGTGCTCTGCATGAGTACAGGAAACATCCTAGTGCATATACCAATTGAAGTGTTACATGTCTTCATGTATGTATGTAGCTCTAGAAGTAGTGGGTAATACTCAACTATATCACCAGATTATGTATTGTTCTGTTTTCTATGGTTTGATTCAATATTGTTAAATCGCAGGTATGCTTAGAGGTGATGTACCTATTCCTATACAAGATAACTGCAGCTAGGAATAGAGTAGAAGCAAGAAAAATATCTTTACTTCGCATAGTTTCCAGTTCTTTGTTTGGTTAGCTTTAGTGTGCATCTCCATTCAGTCCTGGCAGATATTTTGAAATAGTGAAACAGAAGAGAGGAATACGTTTTTTAAGTAGGAAATATCTGTAGAGTTGCAAATATAGCTTAGTCAGAAATGGTCTACCTGATCCAGGTGATTGCTTGATCTTGTTTTCATGCTTATCTTCTATTTTAAAAATAAAATGTTTACATTTTATTATGATTTTTTTTGAGGGTGGTCCAAGCTGTTAGTTTTTCTACTTTAATTTCAGTTGGCATGTTGCCCTACTTAATCTTACAGCCTGGCCTGAAGTTTTTTTTATAGATATACATAGTTATTAGCTATCTGTGTGCTATATCTCCACTTTCTTCAAGGTGAGGAGAGTTGGAAGGTCACCTCTCAGAGTTGTGTCAAGATTTGATTCAAAACACTAGTAGAAATGTAGAGCTTGTTCTCATTTCTAGTTGGGCTAGATTGCTTATATACTATTCACCAGTTTAATTTTTTTACAGGACAAAAAAAAATTTGAGAAACTCTTACTGAGTGTTCTGTAAAGGGTCACAGAAGTAGGTTTTAGCACTTAAGGGTCAAAATGTTTGCATCAGTTTGAGGAGATGAATTGGAACTTGTTTTAATCCCTTTCTTTTATATTTGACATCTAGGTTCCGGCAAGATGCGGGGTGACAGTCCGAGACAGCCTAAAGAAAGCTCTGATGATGCGAGGTCTTATTCCAGAATGCTGTGCTGTTTACAGAATACAAGATGGGTATGGTTTGCATCATGGTTTTTACTCTTAGAATTTCTTCTTGGGGTTACCCAGCTTGGCCAATTCTATCCAGTATTATGGAAGTTATTTTCAGAGTTTAGAATGATATGATACTTTATGCTAAGACAATTTGTGCCTTGTGGACTAGTCTAAAAAGAATGGCAAACTCCTGTATTGCGCCTGTTCTTGTAGTGATTAAATTGTTTTCCAGAATAGTACGTCCTTATAAGCTGTCAAAACTCTATTCAAATTTCTGGTAACTAAACAAGTATTAAATGGGTTTCTTTAACTTTTTGGTTTTATTTGACCTGTTATATGCAATATTAATTGAATATAGAGTTCCTGTGAAAAAATTTACATTGAGTTTCTGACGCTAAAAAGTTGGTAAATTATCTTACCGCACAAAATTAGCAGTCTCTTTGGAACTTTTATGGAACAGGTAGTTTCACAGACACTTTATTTGATCAGAAAAGTATATATGTCTCCCTGGAATCAAGGAGTTGGCCACTATTGAAGCTGGTTGGGAAAGAAGTGCATTTCTTTCATGCCCTTTGTCCAGGGAAGAAGTGCTGTCCTTGGTGTGTGCTGAGCTTAGTGCCTTGCCTTTGAAGTTTCCTGCAGTTAGAGGCTAGGTAGCAAGCCTCCATAGTGTAGAGATCTACCTGATCTCACATCTTCAGCAGGAGACGTGCAAGGGCTTGTGTGCTGGTGCTAATGAGAGGCTTATTTACACTTCAGAGAGAAGAAGCCAATTGGCTGGGACACTGACATTTCCTGGCTCACAGGAGAGGAGTTGCACGTGGAAGTCCTGGAGAATGTGCCACTCACGACACACAATTTTGTATGTACCATTTTTTATGAAATGCTGAGTAGGGTTAAGTTGACATCGTGCTTTCAAATTCAAATTAATGACTTCGAATAATATTTTGTATCTGTGGGATGTGGTGGGGGTTGCAAAAGACATTTTTAATCACAATAGCTTAGATTAATTATGTGTAATTGTAGTTTAAATAAATGATGTTAAAGGATACTTGATCCCCCTTAAAACTTTCACATTTGGATGGAATATACCCTCTAAAATCTATAAATGTAGTGGTTTTAAATCAGCACTGCATTGCAGAGCTGTAATAATAATCTACTATTTTTGTATTGCTGTATCTATAAAATGTATTCTGGGCCTCCCTGCTGGCTCTGCAGCAGCAATTAACTAATGAACTAACTATTCCCAGAGCAGCGCTGACATCATCAGTGATGCTAGTGCACAAATATGTTTTGACCTGATAAGGCACAAAGTACATGGAAGCTGCTAAACAGAATTCATCTAGCTTGTTCCAGCTCCACACAGAATCCTGGAAATAACGTTTTGTCATATTGAGAAGAAACACCTTTTTACTTAAATAAGTAAATCAATGAATAAGCAAAAATATTTGCGAGCTGCTTAAGCTATTTTATTCAAGTTAGTTTGGCTGTGGCTAATTAGATGAAAGTATGGTAGGCTTAACATTTTTGTGTATCCTTGTAAAATTTTGATTATTACATGTAGTAATGTAAATAGAATATGTATTTTTATGCCAAGTATTGCTAAGTTTGAAAATGAAACTAAAGATTTTTCCCTTATAATGTGGGGATACTATATGTTCACCCTCTTGCAATTTTAAATTATTTTCAATAATGGGCCATAGATAAATGCCAATTTTGTATTTCCAGTCCTGTGAGTGTTGGATAGAAATGTAATTTGGCTCCTGGAAAAATGAGATGAGATAATCTTTCAGCAGTTTTTGTTGTCACAGGTTGCATCCGAACTATGTTCTGAATATTTGTCTCTAGCATAACGTGCTGTTTTGCTTCAGATTTGCTGCTGTTTTTTGCTGCTATTGAAGTACTAATTCAAATAAGTAGTTGAAAGATAATTTTAATGCATGAAGGCTATTTCAAAAAAGACATTTTTTAATGAATCTGTTCAATATATAAAACTGTAGCTCCAGCATCAAAAAAAGTCTTAAGTGTATTTGTGGGAGGTGAAAGCAAATAGCCTTTCTTAGGCTTACGGGAGGACTTTAATTGTGATTATTTTTTTACAACTTAGGTACGAAAAACATTCTTCACGTTAGCGTTCTGCGACTTTTGTCGAAAGCTGCTTTTCCAGGGATTCCGATGTCAGACATGTGGCTATAAATTTCACCAGCGCTGTAGTACAGAAGTGCCACTGATGTGTGTTAACTATGACCAACTTGAGTAAGTAATCACAGTTTGTTTTAAAGTTGAGCCTTTTATTAAGCTTACAGCTGGCAGTGATTTCTTATGTTAAATCTTCAGTTCAGGTAGTCAGAGTAGGTGCCTGAAAAAAAATAAGAGCTCAGCTGTTCTTCTGAGACTCCTTAATTCATATTCTGACTGTGCGCGTTCAGACAACCAGTTCATGTTTTTTTATTTTTTGCTGGACTATGAAATCCTTTATTTGAAGCATGAATAGGGTGTCTGAGCACTTGACTGCATGAGACAGACTTCTCATTGTTCACAGATGTAATTCTTAATCAAAACTGGTTCTTCATTATGTGATGGCTAGGGCCTTGTTTAAATGTTTAGATGTAGATCTCTCTTCAACCTGAAAAAATGTTAAGAGACACTAGTTTAATATGGACAAACTGCAGTTGGTTTTGAAAATAAATCCACTAACAAATAAGAAACATAAGAGAACATGCCTTAAATATTCATGCGTTCTTGAATTTAACTGTTGATTTATGTAAGCCTCTGTGGGTTAAGAATCTGTAGTGAGTTTGATCACACAACACAAAGAAGTTTCAGCATAGGCTATTAAGTCTCTTAAGTAGGCTTTTATATAAGGAATCACTTAATGCTAGTTTTTCCTGCAAGAATGAATTTAACTCTTGCTTACATTGGTATTTATAGCAGTTGCCTTGGGCACCTTTAGAGGATGTGCTCAAGGCGTATGGATAACGTACTTTTACCCATTTGTGATTTGATTTTGGCATTACATCAGTGCAAATATTCACATAAGTTCCTGTACTCAATGTATAGGTATTTGTTGTGTATTCTTGAGGGACCAGTTGTTTAAAATTTCAAATAACAGATTAAAGGGTTATTTTCTGCAAAGGTATGTTTAAGGCATGATCTTTTGATCCTTTCTCAAGTAAATAATACTTCTAACAAATCTTACAGGTTAATGTGTTAGCATAGGCTTTATTTTAAAACTTATAAATTAATCAGTGCTGAGTTTGTATGTGTTTTTGTTTTTCTTAATCTGAGTGTTGTGAAGCTTCTGGGTTTTGCACGAGTTAGGTTGTTTTTGTTTTGTTCTTGCCTCACAGTTTGCTGTTTGTCTCCAAGTTCTTTGAACATCACCCCATACCGCAGGAGGAGGCCTCCTTAGGAGAGACCACCCCAGCATCTGGATCGTACCCTTCAGTGCCCCCCTCAGATTCTGTTGGGTATGACCTTATTCCTGCTGTTTAATAACATATATTTCAGTACTGTATGTTTAGAAACACTCAAAGTACTGCTTTGCAACCCTCTCTACATTTTTGTAATCTAGCTTGTCATGCAAATATATCCACATGTGCTTAACTTCAAAGAAGTGAATGTTTCCATTCACATGAATGGCATACATTAATAATGAATCTAAGTTAAGCATGTGCATAAGTGTCTTTAGAACTGGGGCTTTACCT
Organism: Cygnus olor; assembly: GCF_009769625.2. Taxonomy (NCBI): domain Eukaryota; kingdom Metazoa; phylum Chordata; class Aves; order Anseriformes; family Anatidae; genus Cygnus; species Cygnus olor. The sequence goes on along the minus strand of NC_049169.1, from coordinate 61,312,306 downwards.
GTTAAACTGATTTCTTCATTATGGTAGTTCAGACCTGGTCTAAACTGGAAAGATTTTATACTTAAAGTCAAAGCAAACCAGTTACAAACTAAAAGAATTTGTGATGAGGTGGTATCAAGCTATGATGTATTTGCGTTGCAGTGACATACTTCTGTTTCAGAGTAAGCCACACAGAACAAGTTGATTCACAGTATAAGATTGGTGTGAATAGATGGCAATTCCAGGTTCATAATACTGCTTTAGGAGCTTTTCTCACGCATGACTTTAGTGTCCTCCGGATGAGCTCTCTTCCTCCTATTTAGATCTTGGGATATACCAAGAACAGCTGTTGCCAATCCCTTTTGTAAAATTAGACTTCTTAAAAATTGACCGTGGCCTTCATCCCCTGTATTTCCAACAAAGATTCTGGATCTTTCTCTGTGAAGAGATAATGGACCATGTTTAGATTATGTTCCTGCTAAGAGATCAGACAACCAACACTAGATAGCTGAATAAATCTCCAGGAAAGAATAGTTCAAGGATGTGTGTCAAAGTCAAGTATCCTGATGCAAATTTGTTAAAACACCAATGGCAAAAGCCTTCAGGAAAATGCTCCTAGGACATGTGCATACTGTGTGGAGATGAACTGAATTTGGCAGAGGCTGTCTTGGAATACTGAGCGTTTTGTCCAGACTAAAGAACACAGCAGAAAGCCACACTGGCACCTGTGGACTTTGATTGGAAGAAAAATTCCCTGAACAATCAAGACTATTTATGAAAGATCAAATATGATACCTCCCAGGAAACAGATTGGCAGTGCTGCAGAGGGAACCTCATTTGGTAAGTACAAAGAGAGACAATATTCTTACTGGCTTTAATTTGTGCAGTTTGAGCCAAGTTTTGGAAGTGTCTCTTCCAGGTAAGGGATATTGCCTTCATATGCTGTAGATGTTAGTGCAGCAGATTGTGGACAAGCCTGCTGCTGTAGCCTGGTGAGCTAAGCAGGCTCTGGTGCCATCATAATAGAGTTGAAACTAAAACCAAGCCAGAATTATTAGTCTGTGAGGAAGCTTGTTCATAACAAATGTGTTAAACACCTGTGAAGGCCAAAAGGCCCTATATCCCTGATCCTAATATGTTTTATATATTTTCCTACTTCTCAGTTGCCTCTGCCCTCACAATCATGACTTGTTACTAGTTCATGAGGACACAACAGGATGAATTATATTAATTGATACACACAGTAGTACTTCAGGCAATCGTAGTTTTGTGAAATGAATACTAAAAGGAAAAACTATGAAACAAAAGCTGGTTAATGCCTTAAGGTTTATAATGTTATTTTAATACATGTGAAGTTAAATATACTTGCCTGTTGAGGTTAAAGAGCTTCTTCTAAATGTTGCATCCATAAATAGTTGTGGTTGCAGGAGCTGTAAAACGTTTCTAGCTTTCTACCTTTTTGCTTTTTTCCCTTGCTGTATACTTCATTGTTAAATAAGTGAACAAAAAGGCATGCTGCATGCCTTCAGAGGTCTGTTTATTTTGAAAATGTTTTATGATTATGAGCTGGTGTTAATAAGCAGTATGCACGTTACAAAGTTGTGCAGTCGTATTTAGACATGGTTTTGTTAAAGGGTATTGCTACAATATGGGGCAGCAGCCCAACTGGAATCAAAAAGTTTGACATTTCAGGTTATTTTGACTGAGAAGAGAGTAAAGGAATGAAGTTATTTAGAGTTGGGCAATGGGATTGAAAATATGAAAAACTAGTGCTTTATTAACACTGTTATTAGTTTAATAACTACTCCTTTAATTTCTCTCTTCTCCTAGCATCTTGCATGGCACAGCCCACAGAGGAAGGGATGTCACTAATTCTTTGGTAAACCTGAGGAAAGAGAAGGCAAACATCCTTCTTCATCTTTAGCCTTGTGAAGGGATGCCAGCTGCAGGCAAAGTGTCCAAAGAAAGGAAGAGTTCGTGTTGCAAGACAAGCTCAAGAGCAAAGGCGTGTATGACATGCTGAGAAATGGTCAGATGAAGTTGCAAAGAGAAAGGGACGGAAAGGAAGAGTACATTGGACATGGTGCAAAAGCTGATAAATGTGCTGAAAAACTTTGTTGCACTTTGCTCACGTGTAACATCCTAAAGCAATCCAGTCCTGTAGCCTTGCGTTCTTTCAACTGTAAGCAAGAGGCAGTTTGTCCAGATGTTCCACCCCAAGGGAAGCGCATGTGGTCTTGACTTGCACATTTCTGAACCCCTTATTAAAATGTGTCCAGCTTTCACATTAGCTCTCAGTCCCAGTTTAGTTCTCTCAGTTTGCACCATCATGTTGTGCAGAAGTAGTCAGCTGTAGTCTGGACTTAACTGGAAAGAATTATTAAAGTGTAGGTCTCCCTACTAGTAGCCATTTGTAATAAAATTGAAGTACATAAACTGTATATAATACATTGTATTCATTTCATTCATTGCACTATTATAAAATTTCTTCTGCATCTGTGCTTGTAAAACATGAGTACCACGTTTCTCTGAACACAGTTCACCGGATCTTACAGATATATGAAAAGGAGAGAGGTTAGCTCTTCAGAATATTATGAAGTTTTCTTTTTCTGCTTCCATCTATTCTCTCAGATATTGGGCAAAACTCAGCAAACTCATGAGGCAGATATTATGTCAGGGTGAGCACCCTGGGGACTGGGGGTAGGGGTGGAATAGGGTCAGACTTGAGTAGCACAGAGGCAGATTGGACTTGATAAAAGCTGGAAGCCTCGGCTTTGCTTGAGGTAGGATACTGCTAGCAAGCAATTAGCAAGATCTTGGCTTACTAAAAAACAACATTTCATGCTTGATCTTCTATATTTGAGGAAGGAAGAGGGACTGTCTGGTGCACCATTCTTGGAAGCTTGCCAGCCCCTGCCTTAGAGCAGGCTCTAACCTATGATTAAACACCTCTGCTTTCCTTTCTGTCTTCCAAATGTTCACTGATCGTTCTGCCTCAGCTGAAGACATTTAAATGTCTAGAAAAGGTTCTGAATAGCTGATGAAACAAAGATGCATTCTTACAAGATTGCATTTAGTGCTACAACACCATTTTAAATATACTTGTTTTATTGCATAAAACAACGATTAACTTTTTTCCTAAAAATTCTGGCACCAGACCTTTTCCAAGCCACTGCATACAAACGTTAACAGACTTCTTATGATACCCACTTCGGTATGCCATCTTGATGAGCAAAAAAGGCCTGGTATCAGCATCCTTAGACAATTCCTCTTTATTCTGTACAAAAGGTGGGGGAAACCTATTGTTCCCCCAAACTTGATTTGCAAAAACATGGCAGTGGACTGAGACCTGACTGGGAGGAGTAATGACAGCCACAGAGGTCCTCTCAATAGCCCCTCATATATGAAGCTGTCAGAAGTTTTACAAAAGCATTGCAAAGCGCTCATCAGAGCCAAAAGACAAGTATGAATGCATACTATTGTGATAATCCTCATTTACACCTACAAACTGACATGCAGGAAAACATTTACCATGGTATAAAAAATACACTAATCCATATGAAGTTATGAGTGTTGAAGATCTGTCCTATGGTGCTTTTGGGATGACTAGTTGCTAATGCAGCTGAAATAACATTTTATCCCAGATCCTTAACAGTTCTTAGAAATTGTCTGAAAATGGAAGTGTACTGTGCTCCTCAATAACAGTAGTAGTAAAAAAAATAAATCCAATTGTACTGTGGTATATGTGCAAAAAGGAGAAAAAAAAAGCTGTTGTAGTCTGACATGCATTTTGGCTTGTGATAGATTCTGATGAGTATGCAGTCTACCAGGTGAACAGGGTGCTGAGCCCTGTGGCTAACTGAGATATACTTTTACTCTTAAGTGGCATATACACTATAACTGTAATTGTACGAATGTGAATTTTCTGCTTAGGTCTTTGCCTAACTACAGCAAAACAAAAATTCTAACAAAAATCTTGAAGCCTAAACAAACCTCTTTCGAAAAAAAATCTTTCCTGAGTAGACCAGCTCTTAACTCACCAATATGACTTTTCATATATTTGAAGGAAATTGATAACTTATATTTTTTTCGTATTTGTAAAGCATACTAGCCTGTAGTTGTATCATTGCAAGTTCTGAAATACAGGGGGGGTACTGTATATGACACTATAAAGATGTTATACATGAAGTAGTGTGTGGGCACTTTCGAGTTACCATCCATTTTCCAGTGGACCTAGTTTTGCAGAATAGTAAGTCTGTGGACACGTTGGCATTTGCTATGGTTGACAAAGTGTAAAACAACTACACCTATCTGCAGTTCATTTAGTTAACTAACTTAGTTATTGCCTGAGTTAGGTAATTTAGGCTTACTTCTGTCTCCTGACAAAACCTCCTTCTCTTTTCATAAAAGCAGAGGGAACAATGTGCTTATCCCAAATCCACAGCTTAGGGAAATAGCACGTTCTGTTATACCACCAAGAAAGGTTATAATTTTATTTTTAAAAAAAATCTAGATTTGACAACTCTATCAGCTTGTTGCCTGGGAAGCTGAGAATCTTTTGGTAAAGGAATGCCCACACTTAGGAGGCTGGAAGAAAGTGTGGTACAACCTCTCTAGTATGTCAGAACATTGACCTTCTCATTTGCAGAAGGTCTCTTCTAGCGAGGAGGTTGTCCACCAACCGCTTACAAAGTCCACAGGAGCAACAGATACTGAGATCCTTGAATTTAAACTTTTCTCCTCTAAGCTGCAGCCTGCCTACATGTATGCCACAGTAAACAGTTCTTGGCAGCCGCTGTGCTCTGGTCCTTTTTTCTTTTTTCTTTTTTTTTTTTTTGGCAATTTCTTTGCTGGCACTTACTCCTCCAGCATCGCCTGCAGATCTAGTTTTGTAACTTGCACGGAACAGACAACGTCGCCATCTTCCAAATGATGATAGCTGGTCCTTTTTGCTCCAGTGTCCCTTCCATCTTCCTGGGGCAGATGAAACTTCAGAATACTCTTAAGAATGGGCAAGGATTGCTGTATGCTTTGTGATGACGTGTCTTCTGTGGAGCAGATGCAGATTAAGATACAGTCTTTGCTGCAGACAAGCAGAGGCTGCTGGTAATCTCTCCAGAGCTTGTGATCCCAGTAGGCCACCCTGGCTAGTAAACCCCTTGTATCTTTCTCTTTGCTTTTCAGGCAAAGTTCACGTTTAGCAAAAATAACCCACCTTGTGGTGAGTGTCCCAAGAATACTCGTAAACGAAATCCTGAATGTACAGCTAGAAAAAGTGAATAACTGCTTATGAGATCTCTATCTCTGGATTCTTTGGTGTCTAAAACCCAGAGATCCTCCCAGTAAGTTTAGCAAAAAAAGAGTTCTTTGTCAAGCCGTAGGCTGTGTTTTTTTTTCCTAGAGATCTGAACTGCCCCCACAATTCCATGAGTAGAAAGATCTATTCACGTTGTTTTTAAAACATATGACATAGCACGTTATCTGTGCTAGCAACATGAAAGGCTTGATGACCCATGACCAGAAATACAGAAGTATTTGCAAATTCCCTTAGTAGATGACTCAAAAGAGGATATAATTGAAACAATATTTCTGCAGTTGGGTTTTCTCTCCCTCGGCTTACTCACAATCACAGAAACTCTAATCGCTTCTGTTCAAGTTGTGTGGCAGAGCTTAAATGCTCTCTCATGGTCGTCCCTGATGCAACGATCTGGTGCTTGTTGTTACACATTTCCCTTGATTTCATTATTTCAAGGAACTCTCAGGAAGTTTGAGCAGGAGTTAGCTGTCCCAACAATGGCAGTACTAGCCTGATTTTTATTTATTTATTTATTTATTACTTTTCTGAAGTCTTTGTATGCACCATCAGACACACTTGCCTTGACATTAAAATTCAGTATCTTGGAATGTCAACCACATCCTGTGCATGCATCTGCAGTGCCCCATCTCCTGATGTGTGTTCTAGTTGCATAATTTTCTTACAAAATGTTCAAGAGTTCTAAACTTCCTCATCTGCAATAGAAATGATTTTAACTAGCTGTGCTTCTGAGCATCTTCAGAAATGCTGAGCTATTGAAGACACTTTGTTGCTTCCCATTGTCTTCCCAATATTCATATTCTGTCATATGACAATAGGTAATCACATTTTTAAATGATTTTTTTTAAAAAAAACTACCTATTCTTCCTTCTCCACCCCCCCGTCCTTCCTGTTCCCTAGACATAATCTAGGTATTTTATTGTAAGACTTACTATGCTGTTATTGGAATTTATTGGCAAGTGCCGTATTTGCCCATTCTTGATTATGAGACTTGGCCAGGAGGGAAAAGACAACAGATACTTAGGGTACTGGTAGCACTGAGTTCTGGGATCCATTCCAAACTGTATTAAGAACTGTAACGGCAGGTAGGGTAACAGTCTCCTTTAAAGCAGACCCATTTCCGAATAAACGTCAGAGATGCTGTTGAAAGCTCACATGTATCCAAAAGATCTTTGGAGAGACCAAGGAGCATTTACTTACAGGAGACAGCACCAGGACCTGTTGCTGCTGTGGGCTGTTGTATGATTTATTTCTGAAGCTTCTCCCTGTGGACATTGCCTTTGTGGGCATGGTAACTCATGAGTAATTTAATAGCTGGAGGACTATCCTCTTCTGCTAGGAGTTGTGTTTTCTGTAAGTTCTAAAACCTTGTTGTCAGCTACCGAGTGTATTTTAAGAATATCATTTTCTTACACTTTTAAACTTTATTAAACATAAAAAGATGTTTTGTTTTGTTTTTTAACTCAGAATGCAACAAGTATTTCTCATTGAACTTCTTATATCCATTAAATTGAATCATTAGACTTAACAGTGATTGACCTTGACTTGAGTGAGAGAGAAATGCCTGTTCATTGTACTTTACCAAAATAGCGGGATAACCAAATAAGAGACATCTGCCTTCTAACAAAAAACCCAAGTGTGTAATGTTTTGTTTTTTAAAAATTTGATTCATGATACTGTAAATTAAAGATTTTTATCTACGTTGACTGGCAGCAATTGTATTTCTTCAGAAAACTTATCTGTATATTCTGAACACTTATCTTTAAAGTCAGATCTGTTGCGTTGCCTTACTGTAGCAGAGTAACTAATGTTTGAAATGTTGCACTATTCACAGTTACTTCCTAAAAGGTGGGGTAAAAAGTTGATATATTTATTTTTAATATCAATAATTCGTATTACATTGGCCATAGTATTACTTATGGTGGGCGACTGCTATTTAATTTTCAGTCTTTCTTCACTGCACAATAATTCCATCCATACAATTTTTTGTGACATTTTTGACCGTTATGTTGATGTGAGGTGTTAAGCATTTTTTAGGTCTTAATAGGTGGCCATTAAAAAGAGCATACTGCATTAATTCTGAAGTTAAGAAACTGCACAACACGTCAGTATCTTCAGTGCATGTTGAGCTACATGAATTGTTTCAGATCAGAATTTAGTATTACTAGTTATATATGGCATGCTAGGGTTTGTTTTGTGTGATTTTTTTTAAACTCAGAAAACTTCATTGCCACGTAATTAGGTAGTTTCTGCAGCAGAGAGTTGTTGCAATTGATCCTAGGGGAGTAGAGATCATTCATTATAAATTGTTTTTATGCAGGCCTTTAGACCAGCTGGTTTTTATATATGTATTATTATAGTTGAAAAGGATTTACCACACCCACTATGCAGTATTTGAAGCCATTTGTAGACCTAAATCCTCTTTTTCCTTGACTTTGTTTCTCAGACCATCAATTCTCCCTAGTCCTTCTCCTTCAAAATCCATTCCAATCCCACAGCCCTTCCGACCAGCAGATGAAGACCATCGGAATCAGTTTGGGCAACGCGACCGATCCTCTTCAGCTCCCAATGTTCACATCAATACAATCGAGCCAGTCAATATTGATGTAAGTATTAATAACATTTCAATCAAAAACAGCAGATTTGATGTTTCCTTTATGAATATCAGAGTGTTAAATTTATACACGAGGACTATAGTTCTAATCTAATCCTTGGTCATCTGTCAGAATCTTCATAATTCCCAAGAAAGAAGTTTTTGCTATTGTGAGCTGTATAAATACAGATAACCCGTTCTTGACAAGCAGAAGCTGCCTTTTGACAGTTCAAAGTATTTTACCACAAACCACTACTCTTTTTTTTTATTAGTCGTAAGGCTTATACTGCTAGCTGTACCACACCATTAAGAGTATAAAAGCCAGCAACCACTCTTGCAAACTATTATATGAATTATGCGTATTTATTTATGTGCAGGATAGTTTTGTTTTTTTTGTGTGTGTGTTTTTGTTTGGTTTGGTTTGGTTTTTCTACTGTTTGCAATTAAGTGCCCTTCCTGGTATTGAATGAAATTAAATTATTGCAGTTATCTGAGTACAGATTTACTGAGTGTTGCTTAGGATTTCAGGATCCCAGTATATACCCCTATATTCTGGGCTCCTGTATTCTAAGTATTCTCTTGGAGTGTTAAGAAACTGCTACACTTAACTTGTTTTCTATTTTTTTGAAAATTTTGGATGCTGAATTGTAATAATAATAATAGTTGATATTAAGAGTAAGACTAGCTAGGTTCTTTCAAAATGTTGGTCACAACATTTCTAATATTGCTAATGTATACAGCTCGTATTTTACCAGTCCAGTCTTTAGAAATTCATTATTTGTCAGGTGATCAGTCTTGAAGTCTGCCTGGGCGTCAAGGCACAAAATCTGTTTTGCATGTGAACTCAGCAAAAAATTGAATGTTAACTGAATTTTAAGAAAGTGGCTTAAAATTGCTACGTGACATATGGCAGTGGTGCAGCTGAGAGGCAGGACCGATGTCTTCAGCAGCAGTGCAAATGTATAAAAGAATAAACTAATTGTGTAACCACTAAAAAAAATGGTTTGATGGTGCAAATGAACTTATGGAGGGAAGCTACTAAAATTTTCTTGTGTTAAGAAAATCATTAGTGTAGGTTCCTTATCGTTTGGATACGCCATAAAAGGTACTCTCAGTTAACAGTGGATTACAAGTGAAGGAAATCTTTCACAGTTGGTCATTTCTGCAAAGAGCGGAGTGCATCTGGGTATGCAAACGAGGTGCCTTGTTACGAGACAAGAACTAAGCAGAACTCATTTGACTGACTTACCTCAGTACAGGAAATTGGTGTCCCAGCTTCTGATAAGACAGTTCAAACAATTTGTGTCACAAACACTGTAACCAGAATGCTTGGTTCAATATTTCTATGTGCATTTTGGATAACTGCATGTTTAAATCAATATTTTCATGTCAGCATCTATTTTCGGGGCTGTGCATTTCAGTTTACTACTGGGAGATGCTTTTTTAAAGTAAATAATTTTTAAAAGTTTAATGGTTGTTATAAATAGTTCTTCAGAGTCACTCCTGTTAGTAAGCCAGGATAGGAAACGAATTCTATTTCATGGCCAGCATATAAAGTCAAGGATTCTCAGTTTGATCACTCTCAATTGATTCCGGAATATAAATGTGATAATACTTAAATACGATATTTTTTTTTTTAATTTATAGGACTTGATTAGAGACCAGGGTGTACGAGGAGAGGGAGGTAAGTAATGTTTAAACTAGCTAGGGTGCTATATTACACAGTTGCTGTCCTTTCCCTTTGTTCTACTTCCTTCTATAAAACACAGGCACAAATGAGAATATGACTAGAATAAAAAATGAATTTGCATTTGCTTGTCCATGAACTTAGTATTTGTCTGACAAAGGTTCGAGTCATTTGCCAGTCATTCTGGGAGTGGGGGAGACGGAAGGAGAAAAAGTTTTGAAGTGCTACCTAGTTTTTTAGCTTTAAAATTATCTTGCACTCTCATTTTCACATACACATACACATACCCACACACACAGACACACACACACACGATAATTCACTCACATCGCTGCACACAGATATGCTATAACTTCCAAACCCTCTCTCAAAGATTTTTATACCTGTTGTTAACCTTTCCACCCATGGAAACAAGAGTCTTTGAAGACCATCAGCACGGTAGATGGACTTTCCATACAAACTGCTGCATCCTAAAGCAGCATGAAGTGCTCCGGTTCTTCTCCCCCTCTACCCCTGCTGAAGATGCTGCTTTGCTGTACTGCATGCCTGTGCTAATCTCGGAACCAAGTTGTTAGGACCTTAAGTTAAAGCCAGGTCTCTGTTTCCTTTAGTAACACCCAGCTGCAATTGACAATTAGGCCAGAAAATAGATTTATTTTTCTTGACATGTTACACATGGGCCTGTTAAGTCACTTCTCTCACTGGCTGTCAAGGTCCTGAGAGGGCTTCGTATATGCCATATTTATTCCTATGAATATAATCCTAATATAGAAATAATAATGAAATAATAATAGGGAGAAATATGAAATAATAGTATGGCTTTAATAATAATCTGGAGTTAGAAAAAACTGTCATATTATTATTAACACAGCCATCTACTATTAACTGTAACTTGTTTAAGCCATAAGAAAATTCTGAATTATCTCAGTGCACTCCATCCTGATCCCCAAGGTTTTGTACCGTGGACTATCACCAATTTTGTTTCTCCCATCCAAACGTGTTCCTTTTTAGGATGGTACCTACCTCCTGCTTTGTATTTGAGGGAACTGCTTTTTCTTATGCCAGCAATAGAACACTTTTTAAAATTAAATTTCCTTTTGCCTGCAAGCATACTAATTTAAAGTTTCCAGTTTTGGCTATTTTTGTATGTCTTGATAGGTGTGGCTTTCCACAGTTTTGCCCATTTTGTCCAGCATTTAAATGTTGTGCTATCATGTCGGTTTTAACTTTTGATCATGAACTGTCTGCTTGGCATCTGAAAACAATTGGCCATTCCCATTCCTGAAACAGAGTTTCTAGTAATTGACCTTTTTGTCCTTCAAAGTACAGAAGCGATCTATGAATAGGAGTCAAAGCATCCTAGTTATTTCCCATGACTTCTTTCATTTCTTCTGTGTGTCTGTCTTTCTGTCTCTGCCTGCCCGTCTCTTTCTCTCTAACAGCCCCTTTGAACCAGCTGATGCGCTGTCTTCGGAAATACCAATCCCGGACTCCCAGTCCCCTCCTTCATTCTGTCCCCAGTGAAATAGTGTTTGATTTTGAGCCTGGCCCAGTGTTCAGAGGTAGTTGGGCTCTTCTTTCTTGTTTTCACCCAAACAAAATAAGTAAAACCACAGATGCTGTTTGTGCCTCACCCTCACACCGTGTGTATGTAAGTGTGTGAGTTTATCAAAACACCTCTGTTTTTTGCTTGGCCTGGCTGGAATGCTTTGAATGTGCTTTCCACACATACTCACTTTCACCTTTACACGCTTGGAAATTACTATAAATAAAGTCTGACTTAAATCTTCTAAAGCAAGGAATTTCATAGTTGAGGTTTTTATATGGACCTTGACATATTTTTTCGAAACAGAGGTCTTTGGATTGCATTAAAGTTTCAAAGACAACGTGATGTCCTTAACTTAGAATTTCCTTGACAGTTCAGTTTAAGTCAGTTCAGTGCTTTAGCAGTTTCTGTGTTTAATGATCTTTATTTTGAAACATAATCTAGGAAATCAAATGTGAATTACAAACATTTCCATTGATATCTTGCCAGGTCTCAAGCTTTTCAAGCATGGCAACTTTCAACCAATATTTTGAGACATTTTGAGAATGTTTTATTGATACCACTTTGGGGCCCTGGATCGTTTAGTCTATGTAATTTTTATTTGGTAAATTTCCAGTGGAACAGCATTTGTTTGTGTCCTGGACTGCATAAAATAATAGTCTTCCATTCTCAAGTCATTGACTCTGGGGTAATTCAGGCCTAAAGCTGTCAATGGATCTGTTGTATTGCACAAAATCCCCCCAAAAAACAAGGGATTTCATATGCTGGAGAAACCAACTATTAAGTAATAGCATGAAATATAAATATTTTGTCTATATGTATAAATGTAGATATGTGTAGTTAAGTGCATGTAGTGTGGTTTTCAAATGCTACCATCTTGGCTGTTTCAAAGACTTTTGTTGCAGAATATATCAGGAGGAGTTCACCATATGAACTGACTTGTAAAATGGTTCCAGAAATCTTTGTAAGACAGATGTAAGAAGACAAGCAAACTGACTGCAGAATGGAATATGTTAAATATAGCTTCAGAGTCCAAGCTAATAACTTAAGTCCAACGTTATCTGAAGTATTTCACAGTATTTCCAATAACTTAGAAAATAAGCCCTCTGGTATTATTACGAACAGATTAACTATCATGTTCCACCATGTGCTGTAACTATTTCCACAGAAGGGTGGATATTGTGTTAGTGTTTCTATATCTTGGTATTAAAATTTAAGTAGGAGACTCCAGTTAACTTCTAAAGAAAACAGAATATGTTTTCTTTAACATCTTAAAGTACAGCTTTGATTTTAAAGAGAAAATCTCTAAGCCAGTAAAATTTTGGAAAATAGCTCATGTTCTAGAAGCATCATAGATTTAATTTGACATATGTTTGATTCCAGACAAGTAATGTACTAAAGATTAACAGTGTAGTAACCATAAAGTAAATATGAGCAGAGAATATGAACAAAAACCCATCCTTTAGGTCACTGTTTTCCAACTGCTTGTAAATGTAGTTTGGATGCCCAATTAAGCATTATTGTTGCTTTACCACGTGGGACAGAGTTCATGGATGCTGTATCCCATTTTTGCTATGTTGGCATGCCATTATTGTGCTCTTCCACTCTTAAATGTATGGATTTGAGCTCAATGAGAGAAAGGAGTGATGGATACATACAGTCTGATAAATTAGCACACAGAGTGGCTGAACTCAAGCACCAGTTACAAAAGTTACAAAGTGGATTTTGAATTCAAGTTGGCATTAGGAGACTCTTTTGGTAAGAAAGGGGCTTCTGAAGGAACATGAGGAGGAGTATTGTCCTCCACCACTGATGTAAGAGAAAGCCCTGGAATGTTGGAGGTCCGGTACAATGACATGCATTGTTTAGCAGAGCAGCATGAACTTAATTAACAGTTGACCCTATTTTATGTCCTTTGCATTGGGAGAGTCAGCATAACCTTGTTACTAATAATTATGGTGTATTTTAAAAAGCAGTGTCTAGTTAAAGTGTTCTATTTGTAAAGAGCCATTGGGGCTCTGAAACACAGCTCCGTTAGTGACATTTTCCTACATAGCTTTGTTTAGACAGCATATGTGCTAGAGATGTACAGTTCTAGTTTGTACTTAATAGAATATGTTTCAAATAGCTAAGTAAAGTATTTGTTCCTTTGAAATCCTTTCTACAGTCTTATATTTACTTTTAAATAAGAGCTCCCTACTAAGAGAGGGCTTTAAAACAGCCAAATGGTTTTGAGGTGGCACTTGGAGACTCAGCTAGAAAACATTTCAATTTTTTGCATTTAGTCTATTTTGATTCCAAAGTACAGCGTCTCAGTTGTTTATTGGGTCCCTAAAAGGCTAGCTACAAGAAATCTGAGAGGCATCTGCTGCTAACTAAAATGCTACTACTTTTCTTGTCAAAGAAACTGGTGGAATTCAAAGCAAACATACATATTTTTTCTATATAAAGAGACATTGTCCCTCTAATTCATGACAAAGAGACTGAGGACTATCAGGGATACAGGGATGTTTGACTTGTCTCTTCCTGTTACCTAAGACTTGAGCACTAATCTAGTATGAGTACAATGTTTCCAAAGAACATATTTGTTCCCTCTTAACATTTACATTGATGTTTGGAGATACTGCATCTTAAAAAACATCCTCGCACCTAGTATCTACATTCTTGTAAGCTGGCTTCTTAAAGATAAAAATGATCCTGTTTCTGAAATTTAGGTTCAACTGCAGGTTTGTCTGCAACACCTCCTGCCTCTTTGCCTGGGTCACTCACTAATGTGAAAGCGTTACAGAAATCACCAGGACCCCAACGAGAAAGGAAATCATCCTCATCCTCAGAAGACAGAAATAGAATGGTAAGAGAAAAATCAGCTATTTTCACTCATAGTATGGTATATTCGTAGTATAAGAATATTACGTATCCATGTTCGTCTCACTTTTCTTTCATCATAGTCATCTGAATTATTTTGAAGGTATTATAATTATTGAGGACTTTAAGCCAATAGACAATGGAATATTGAAATCATGGGACTGATATATAAATCATTTAAATCATTGACTGTATTCGCTTTTCCTCCATCACACCCAGAAGTCTTGGCATGCTTTATGTTATAATGCCAGTTTCCATTCAAAGAACAGCTTAATTTTCGCCACCATGTTTCATGAACAGTGAAAGTTCTTTAATGAATCTCAAATATAACAGTACATAAAATTACTGAATTTATTTAATTCACAATTTAACCTTACAACTGAGTAAGAATTGTAAAATAAATGAGACTTTCCTTTTAGCAAAAAAAAAAAAAAAGCTCAATTTTCACTGATTTTAACATTGCCCAAAATCTGTGGCAAATATTTCATGTCAGGAAATTATTTAGTATACCCGTATGCTGAGAGTTTGTATATGCCTAGCTTGAAAAGTCAAATGCAGTATATGGGGAAAAATTATTTTAGAATCTTAATTATATTGTAATCTGATATCAAATCTTTATCAAAGGACCTATTTTCACAGGCATTAATGCACTTACTTTCTTTTTTATTATTTGTGCATTTATGTAAAGAAAACCCTTGGTCGACGGGATTCAAGTGATGATTGGGAGATACCAGATGGACAGATCACAGTTGGACAAAGGATAGGATCTGGATCATTTGGAACAGTCTACAAAGGAAAGTGGCATGGTATGTGGCCATCACAGCAAACAGTTATTCTTAAGCAAATGACATTGCCTGCTGGGGGCCATCCAGCTGGAAAGCAGCTTTACAGGAAAAGGTCTGGGGGTCCTGCTGGATACCAAGTTGAACATGAGCCAGCAATGTGGCCTTGTCACAAAGAAGGCTAATGGCATCCTGGGCTGCTTCAGGTGAAGCATTGCTAGCAGGCTGAGGGAGGTGATCCTTCCCCTCTACCTCATCACTGGTGAGGCTACACCTGGAGTGTTGGGTCAGAGTCTGAACTCCCCAGTACAAGAAAGACATGGAGATACTGGAGAGACCCCAGCAAAGCGCCACAAAGTTGATTAAAGAACTGGAGCATCTCTGCTGTAAGGAAAGGCTGAGAGAGCCGGGATGATGCAGCCTGGAGAAGAGAAGGCTCAGAGGGAGATCTTGTCTCTCTCTATATAGAAATACTTGAAGGGAGGGTGGAAAGATGATGGAGCATGATGAGGTAATGGCTGCAAAGTGAAACACAGGAGGCTCTGTCTGATAATCAGGAAGCACTTCTTTACAGTGAGGATGACCAAGCACTGAAACAGGCTGCCCAGAGAGGTTGTGGAGTCTCCCTCCTTGGAGATGCTCAAAAGCTGTCTGGACATGGCCCTGGGTGAAAGGGTCTAGGTGGCCCTGCTTAAGCAACAGCGTTCAACAACATTGCCTCCAGAGGTCCCTTCCAACCTTTCTATGACCTGTGAATACTTTTTAAATTTCAAAAGTAATGTGTTAAGTAAGTAATATTAGAACTTCAAACAGTTTAGAAACTTGACTCTTGTATGTTCTTCTCAATTAAGTAATTATTAGGGTAAAGATGAAACGTAGTGACTAGAAAGATTGAAATATCCAAGTATTTTTACAGAATATTTACTACTAATAATATTTTAGTGATTTATTTCACCAAGCTAGAAAATAGATAATATTTCCGATTTTCTGTATAGCATTTTCTTAATTGTGGAATCTATGTCAATGGTACTTAATAAAAATACTTGTTTTAAAGGTGATGTGGCAGTGAAAATGTTGAATGTTACAGCACCCACACCTCAACAGTTACAGGCTTTCAAAAATGAAGTAGGAGTGCTCAGGTAAGAATACTTTTAATGGCATAAAATCATTTGTGTAGATTTATGCTTCTGTAATCCTTGAATTTCATATTTCTATTAGACTGCATTGGTCATATTCCTTCATGATGATAATTGGGGTAGAAAGTATAACTTCCCATTTAAAACATTTCTTTGTATCCACTGCTAATTTGTCGTTCCCTCATATATACATACATTCTGTTTGGGTATAGATATACTCAATAACATATGTAGACTGATGTTGTTGAGTATATCTATATCCAAACACTCAAAACGGACTGTTTTTTGCTGTTGTAGTACCCATAGGACAGTCAAGCGTATAGGTGAACTGTGGGACCTTTACTCTCATCCACATTCTGAGATTGAAGGAGAGTGTAACTAATTGCTGTTTTTCAGCTACAATACTGACCAAGTTTTCAATTGTTCAGTAGTTCCTATTCAGTAGCACTGACTCCTCAAAAAAAAAAATTAATGTTTTTTTCGAGTCATTTCTTGATTTTCTTTTCTCCTGTCTGCTGCTTGTACTTTCTCAAATGAAGTATTTGTCTTGGGTTCAGTTCTTACTAGAGGATCTATCAATGTGATACCATACAACATTTCTGGTGGAATACCACTAGCATCCAATTACAATCTTAAGCATAATTCTGTTTTATGAAACAAAATAGAAGCTTTTTGGCTCTGGAAAATTGATGTGTTGAGCTGCATGCCTGTGCTGGAGGAAGGTCCCCAGTAAAGTGCATGGTGAAACTCCGAAGTCCATAGCTGTGGAAGTAGAGGCCTTGTGGCACATCTGTTCAGGAGAACTTAGTGGAACCCAAAGCCTAGCATCAAAAATCTTGTAGTTCATACCTAGTCCAGATTTCTTGTGGCAGTCCCATAGCTGGAGTCTAGCCATTCTCTGTTGATCCTTTAGGCACTTACAGTAAGTGGTCAGTTGTCCTATCCTTTGACCCAGACAGGCCAGATATACCCATCATGGTGCCTTTCCAATTATGCTTCATCAATACTTTCTTGAGGTAGGATTTGCAAGAAAATGTGGATTTTTGTTTACTCAGCAGTTACTTGCAGTATCACATGACAAATCCTAAAACCTGAAAAAGGCACAGTCACATCATCTAGAACTGTCCTAGCCTGCATTGCTGAGAGGACAAACAGATTCACAGTCAAGGCTCTCATGTTAGTTATTTAATTTAAGAAAACATAAAGAGCTATCAACAGCACAGAATACAGATTTAAGAAGTTACCACAGGTTTTAAGCTAGGTCTGTTAGGTTTCATCAAGCAGTGAGTAGGCTGCCTTCAATACTGAGCTGTGTAGAAGGAAGATTGCCTTTCTTTTTCTTCAGCCTCTGGGAAACCTAGGAAAGACTCCAGAATGCTTAGGTGCCTCATCTTTGTGATCTCTAGTTTGTGTGTTTGGTAGTATCTAGTTCTTCATCATGTCCATTTGATGACACTAAGAATGTGATTGACTTTTCCTGGGGAATTAGGAGAGTCTTTCAGATTTTACAATGTATCGGTAGACTCTTTGAGGCCTTGATTCTACTGGGATATCTGCTGAGATAATCTTTTTGGGATTATCCTTTGAGAAGTTTTTATGTCTAGAGTTGCTTCTTCTTTGGAAGAGGTTTGATTTAATATGGCCAAATCTCTGTGGTGAACCACAGTCTATCCCAGTACTTTTTGGAAACAAATTCATAGAGAATATCATAACTTTACAGAGGTACAGTTTTCATACCTGTTTCCATCCTTTTTCATGTGCTGGCTCCACAGAGAGTAAACAGTTTTTATCAAAGTTCTAAAAAGAAATGAAGCCTCGTGAAGGAAGCATGTTGATGGTTTCTGAAGGGAAGGGTTGTATTTCCCAGAAGTCACCGAGACTAGAATTTCATTTGGGATGTCCTCCTGATGGGCAGCAACATGTATAGCTGGACTAGGGTTACACAAAACCAGGCCTGCCTTCAAACAGTCAATGTCCCTTGTAGACTTAGTGGTAACAACATCTTCTGCGCATTCCTGTGCTGTTTTTTTTTGCAAAATCAAGAGAAAGCAGTGCTTGCTCCAGAATACCTGTTCCATGTTAATACAACAGTAAAGGTTAAAGGCTGGAATAATTCATTAGACTGAATATAGGAATGGATTATTTTAGGGGAAGCTGAGATTGACCCAAGGACTTACGTTTGGAAAGATGCATTTGGTTCTGCCTCTTGTTGTTTTGTTGTTGTTGTTGTTGTTTTTGTTTTTTCCCTCATCAATTTCCTCCTGATACACTTTTTTTTTTCCCCCCAACAGGAAAACACGGCATGTGAATATCCTTCTTTTTATGGGCTATTCAACAAAGCCTCAGTTGGCTATTGTTACCCAATGGTGTGAGGGGTCAAGTTTATATCACCATCTACACATCATTGAGACCAAATTTGAAATGATTAAACTAATTGATATTGCACGACAGACTGCACAAGGCATGGAGTAAGTCTCTTATTATCTGTTTGGAAACGAGCATTATGACAATGTTTGTGTATCTCTTTCACATTGTGACTGACATTGGCAAATTAGACTAGCTGTCAGCTCGGTTTGCCAAGCCCAAAGTCCTGCCTTAATCGAAGTATTTGGTGAAGTGTTTATTATTTTGATCAGTAAAATAGACTTCACGGTCTTTTTCTGGAACATAGGGAAGTACACCTAATCAAAGAATATGGTCTCTGAAAGCAGAATGCAAGTTTAACCACACTGTAATTATCTTTAATCTTGTGAGAAAAGATTTCTGTTCAAGGCTTTATGGTCTTCACAGTGCAGATAGTCTTAGGGTAAGAGTTTTAAAAGAAACATCCTGCAAATGAAAGGACAGAATCCTGTAAGATAACCCAGAATGCAGATGGCCCTGTTAGTGAAAAGAGTGCAATTTCTTCCACATTTCTCATAAGTGTTGTAGCTCTCTAAACAAAGTAATAGATTTCAGCATTTGAAGAAAACATAACTATTTTGTTCTAAGGATTACGTGTTAAGTAATCCTTACTCCCATAGACAGCAATGGAGTGAATTAGAAAACTAGCCCAATATTGTATGTCAAAATCAGAACACCGATGTAAGATCAGAGAAATCATCCTTCAGCTGGAAAACTACTATGATGATTGCAGTTAATCGTGCACTTTTTCCACTAAGCATTCGATTATATTTTCAGTCAAGAGGTGGGGAGGTGTTTGCAACAACCAGCCTCAACCTTCTATTAGCCTGCTGATATCCCCAGGCTCCCTCTGTAGGTAGTGGAGATACAGAAACTGTTCTTTGAGCATGATTCAAAGCAGGAACATAAAATGGGGCTTTTCTGAAGGGTTTGTGCCACTCTAAGTGATTAAACAAAGAGCCATGTTGCCCAATAGATTAACCAAAGAGCTTTGTTGCCTAATTTAGGCTATATCTATGCTGTGGGGCAAGTACTCTCCTCTGTCCTCCTTGTAGTGTATTTATCCAGTCTGCAATTTGGGGATCTCTTTTCCAGTCCCACACTAAAAAACAGTCAGCTTGTGTCATGGGATACACATAGAGACTGGGAAGCACTTTTAAGTCCCACAATTTGGAAACATCTGGCCTAAAGCTGTGACTTACCCCACAAAATGTCATGATAGTCACCATCAAGGCTGGGAGGCAGAGTCTTCAGCAGTGAATGGCATGTCAAAAACTACTGACATTCTTTAGTTCTGATTCTGAATATTGACTTAGGCAACTGAAAAGCAGAAGATGACGTGTAATTGCTGTTTTATTCTTCAGTAACAATAGGTTGGAGGTAGAAATCTAAGCTTTATTTTGTTTTTGTTTTCTCCTGTGACTGTTGCAAGATCTTTAACGGATTACTGATGTTTTAGTGCTTTAACAGACGTGTGCAGTTTGAATATCTACAGAGTTTGTGTTTCGGTAATACAGTGAACTTTGAGCTGTTCATTAGTGGAATAACATCTAACCCATCTAATCTATGATGTTCCTTTTCAGTTATTTGCATGCCAAGTCAATCATCCACAGAGACCTCAAGAGTAATAGTATCCTTTCCTAGAGATGTGATTCTGGAATACGGCAGCATTCTTTTTTTTCTTTTTTTTTTTTTTTTTTTCTTTTTTTTTGTTTTGTTTTGTTTTGTTTTTCCTGCCAGAAATGACCTTATTGAAGTGAAAACCTCTTCATGTGTGATTATTTGTTGAGTTGAAATTTGGTTGAAAAGGCATTATATAACCAGTAGAAAAGTAATGAATACTTATTATGTCTATTGCTGTGATTCCAATAACATAGCACGTTTTGTTGCAGTTTAACAAAGAATTTCACATCATTGGGTTTCTACTTGTAATGAAAGATTTTTCCATTTCACTCATGGAGTATATTCAGCTTCTAGTGGTTGAGTACTTGGCATTTCAAGAAAGTCACCTGGGCTGTAGGCTGTTCAACGCTGGCCTAGTCATTAAATATGTAACCCTAAAGTACCATAATTAATCATGCTGGCTGCTTAGAATCTGTATTGTATAACTTTCTTTAATGGTAGTGAACGGTTAAAACTGTTATGTCTAAAGTTGCAAGTTTTTAGCTGTTTATTGTTCGTGGAGGACAGAACCAGTACTGTTTGTTTTCCCTTAACATTTCCCACTTAGATATTTTTCTTCATGAAGACCTCACAGTAAAAATAGGTGACTTTGGTCTAGCTACAGTGAAATCACGATGGAGTGGATCTCATCAATTTGAACAGTTGTCTGGATCTATTCTATGGATGGTAAGTAAAGGAGAAGTGGTGTGTCTGTTTTAACTGATTTAAGGACATTTGACCAAGCTTTCTCAGACTATCCTTCCAGCGCATGGACACATGCAAGCTGTCTGAAGCTGGAAAGACCAAGCAGTAATTAGAAGTTCTAAGTGAATTTTAGTTTTTCTTTAAGCACATTTTCCAATAGTCAAAAAAAAAAAAAAAAAAAAAAACAAACTTCAGTGTCTTCTTCCCCTGTACTGAGGGTTAAACTGACAGGAAAAAAATTTGCCTAAGGAAAAAGGATGTGATCAATTCAGGGTTGAGTTTTAAGGATTCACACATGGTTACTCTGAAGATGTCATGCAAACTACTTAAATCTTCCTAAGAAGTATGGTTATGACCTCTGTTGCAACTTATCTTTCTTCTTTTCTACTTGAAGAAACTGAAGGTTCTGTTAGTTGACATTATTTTCAGTGTTGCTGTAATTCTACCTTCAAAATATCTTCTTAGCCTGGACAGGGTCATTTTGTTCTGTCATAAATCACTAAAGGGATCACCAAGCTAAATAGAACCAATGAGAGATTGGTTATTGACAAGGATTTTGAGATTTGTGTCATTATCCCCTCTATATTAGAACTCAGTAACACCTGAAGCCAGGAGTGGGCCTTGCACCTGTTATACTCTGGACAAGTCCATATTTTGTTTCTGGTATGCAAGGTGCAGCCTGACATGGTGAAATATTTCCTTTTGTTCCTTCCTAATTGTTTCCTTTTGTGGTACAGGCACCAGAAGTTATAAGGATGCAAGACAAAAACCCATACAGTTTTCAGTCGGATGTGTATGCGTTTGGGATTGTTCTTTATGAATTGATGACTGGACAGTTACCATACTCAAACATCAACAACAGGGACCAGGTAAAAAGAGCATGGGCTTGAGAAGGGGTTGACTTCAGTCAGCTGTGGCCTGAAGAAGAGTGATGTAGTCCTGTGAAGTGCCTATTCTGTTGTTCTGTGCATTCCATTTGTGTTTCTGATGTTCTGAGATGACGTTTCTACATTTAGATCTGCCTCAGCCACATAGCACCAATTTACTTACTTCTCTCGAGGTTTTTTTTTTCTTCTTCTTTTGTTCCTTTTTTTACTTGAAGTATAGATTTTCAGATTCTGAGCTCGTTGCCAGGATACTTATTAAGGAGAGAGCAGGTTACTTAACAGTAATCTAGTTTAGAATAGTTCTGCAAAGGAGAAATGATTCTCTGTATGTTCAGTTACTCCTCTTTTTTTTTCCACCTCCTGAACTGCCTTGAATAATAGCTCAGGAACAGGACTGACAAAATGGAAAGGCAATCATCTCAGTGAATGTTTCATATTCATTGCTGTCTTGAGAAATGCATGCACCATCTAATGGAATTTCAGGATATCAGCATTTCTCAAATTTCGCTTGATGGAGCATATGACTTTCCAGAGCGTGTGAATCCTGTAAGATTACTTAATTGTGAACAAATATTCCATAAGTCTAATGATACCCCACACCCATAATATGTCTCCACAGGATAGGCATGTTCGGGAAAGCTTGTCTGATTTATCATTTCTCTGACAAATCTGGAAATAGGATGTATGCATCAAGACCTTTGGTGTAAACTATTCCTTATCTGGCTGGTGATATATTTATGTTGTATCTGTGTCCGCATCCCTTGTTTTTTTTCACTGTCAGTACTTGAGAATTGCAACCATAGCAACGTTCATCTGTGAATGCCATTTTATAAGGCTGCTTCCATATTTGTCGGAACACTTCATTCCAATTCATCAGATTTGGAGTGACTCCTCTTTTTGTATTTTTTCTGTCCTTTAAACAAAGGGAAGTGTCTAGATTCCTGACCAGATGGTTTTAGCCTTCTAAAAGCAGCATTCAGACATTGTTGTTTTCACCTTTTAAGTTTTGAATCAGAAATCCTGTGAAATGGGTGCTCATATTTGAGTGCTGAAACAAATTTCAAATTGCAAGTTAACCCAACATACAAAATGTGATCTGATTTCTTGATTTTTTTTTTCATCCTCTGTTGTTTGAAAAAGATGAAAATATTGCCCGCTCTGTATTGATGCTTCGACATCAGATAATATGTCACAACTGACATTTTTAGTGAGCAAAGCATCATTCTTGTTACACCTCTAAGAGTTTTTCTGACTTTAACAGATTTTTATAGACAGACTAGGACTCTTCTTATGGTGATAATCTTTTTCTAACTTCTAATCAAAATATTAATCCCTATATTACATACAAACAGTGTATCAGAAACAAAAATAATGATGAATTTTGAATGATTTCAAGTTAAGTAGTGTAATTATTTAGGAAAGAATAACTGCTAGAAGGTGATAATTCTCTTTGCAGCAGAGGTTAGGGATGGTGTAGACAAGTCTGTACTGTGAAACGCTGCTCTGGCACTTGGGAATTTCTAAAGAATCCATTTGGGAGATCTGCTCTCCCGCTTAATGCAAACACAGATGCAAGTTGAAAGTTGAAAAAGGACTGTGATAGTGTTAGTGCAAATAGCATAGATAGTTTGCTTGAGTTGTGTGTTTTGGTTTTTTGTTTTTGATTTTCTGGCAGGTTGTGGTTTTAGTTTTTAGCCAGTGTCAAGATATTGAAATAGTTATACTACATTAAATATAAAGATGATACATCTGCTGGGTCTGTCTGACTGTTCAGAAAAGATAGTGATTATCTGCTGCAGCATGAATGGATCTTTGATTAGCTAGTTTGAAAGGACTTTTTAGTGGCAGCGTAACTGCAGTACTCAAACTGCATTACATTTGACCTTGGCTTGATGTGATGCTGTTTGATGTTTTTGGTTTTTTTTTAATATATCCAGGAGCACATGAACCAGATTCATACTCTGTTTTCCTGCTTTCTATTAATTTACTTTGTTTTATACTTAAGTTTTATCCTTAGGTGAAATCTCAACCTTCCGTGCGAAACAAATTACTGTAAAAATTCAAAGCCTGTCTGTCTCTAGGTGAATATCAAAATGGGCATGTAATACTCAGTTTCTACAGAGGAAAGGCAGTTTCATTTTTGTATGTGGTTTTCTTGGGGGTAGGGGGGTGTGGAGGTGGAAGGATGGTCACATGTCAATAATAAGTTTTAATGGTAGAAAAGCAAATGAAAGAATTTATTCTCAAAAGGTAAGGTTTCTTTTAATATCTGAAGTCCGCGTGTTTCCTAAAATGCCTTTCAGTGTGAACTTTCTGTTGACTTTTGTATTATGAAACAGAATATTTATTTGTAGGAACTGTATTCCTGCCACAGTTGCTTATTCTTGTTTTTGTAACAGTTTTTGACACCAAAGAACTGTTCTTTAGATGGTCATTGCTATAAATGATAACCATTTACTAGCATCGTGTTTCTCCTAAATCTCTCTTAGAAGAGAAGGAGGAAGAAAAGTCTAATTTCTTGTCTTTACTGAACAAGCTAACAAACATTACTCTTAACAAACTTGGCGATTTCACTTCCAGATACTGTTCTTTGGGAGCAGAAAATTTGCTGCTGGAACTTAAATAGTTTAGCAAAACGTCCATCTTTTTTTTGTTGTTGTTTTTACTGTTTATTTTATGAACTCATCTTCTTCCTCTTCATCTTTTTTTCCTAAAATAAAGATAATTTTTATGGTGGGACGAGGATATCTATCGCCAGACCTCAGCAAAGTACGGAGCAACTGTCCAAAAGCTATGAAGAGATTAATGGCAGAATGCTTAAAAAAGAAAAGAGATGAGAGACCCCTTTTTCCACAGGTGAGGAGTGTTTTTTCTTTAGTTCTCAGTAGACTTCACAATTTAAAAATGAAAAATAGAGATCACTTATGAACTCACTGGCTAGTTTAAGATTTTTTTTTGATTAGTCCTACAGCAGGACTTCATAAGAGTCCTGGATTAGACCTGGTTATTGTTTAATTAGAAATGTTAATTTTCAATTCAAAAAGCAGATATTCAAATGACTTGTGTATTTGGAAAACCATTTGTTTGTTGGAGAAAGTTTCCGTGGCAATAGTGAAATTAATGATTGCAATTAAACACAAGAATTAGAGCTTGTTGTGTACGTTCTCAGAAATCTTTATGCTCTGCTCCTTCCTCTCCCCCAGGCTTTATGAGGGGAGACCGATAGTTTGGAGACAAAACTTTATTTATCATGCCTGCAGGGGGAGGTTTGGATTCTAAAAGCTTGAAGGGGGAAACCTTAGTTTGTTTTGAATGTACCAAAGCATTTTCAAAAATAAATTGAGCTCCCCCTGCTGGCTTTTTGGTAGATGGTATTAGGGAGACAGCTTCCAGAGAAACTCTGTTTGTTTACAGCACTTATAGGTATAGGTAACAGTGCATAAACAAGGAAGCAAATAAAAAGCAACTGTTTGCCTTATGCTTACACAGGGAAATCAGCATGCCCTTTTAAAGGGGAAAATGAGACGGTTTCTTCACAAAATGTCCTTCTTGGCTTGTGAAGATGTAAGCACAAGGGTGCGGTGCAGTAATTGTTTTTTTAAGTTTCTATTTCAATGTGTGTATAAATATCTTTTTTTGTAGTTAATTGATGTTCTGCCTTTGGTTTTAAGAGATTATTAAAACTTGAGAACAACAGATCTGATCACTTATTTTCTGCTTGTTTTAGATTCTTGCCTCCATTGAGCTTCTGGCCCGGTCATTGCCAAAAATTCACCGCAGTGCATCTGAGCCGTCATTAAACCGGGCTGGCTTCCAAACAGAGGATTTTAGTCTGTATGCTTGTGCTTCTCCAAAAACACCCATCCAAGCAGGGGGATACGGTGGGTTTCCAGTACACTGAAAAGACATGTGAAAGCATGTGCCTGTGTGTCTGTGTGCTGGTGTGTTCCGATGTGTGCAACACATTTGTACGTTCTCAGTTCCTACCAGCTACTTTTTTAAGGTTTATCGGGGGAATGAAGACTCACTTCCTAACTCTGGGCATTGAATGTCCTGGGTAGAAGTGTGTGTTGGTAAGGAGTGCCTTGGGAACAGCTGGCACAAGAAGATTTATAAGGTCACTTAAGAGAAATGGGAAAAGTCTCTTCAAAGTGAGTAAAACTCCTCTAAAGGTCATTGGGCGTCATTTTTGCCTAGTTTATTGATTGGAATTAGTTACTCAGGAGTGTATTTATTTTTAATCAACTCAAACAAAGTTTTGTTTTGTGTTTTTTTTTCTTCCAGTTGAGGTCATTATTTATGAGGATAAGGCTTTAGATCCTTCAGTTAGTAATGCTACTCATATGTGGGAAACAATTGGCAACACAAACTTAGCTGCAAGGCTGAGTGCAGTCAGAACTGCTTGTGGTCAGCAGAAGTAAGCAGAAGCAACACGTAATCCAAAGAAAGACCTTAGTGATGTCTGACACTTTTTTTAAAAGTTAAGGTTTTAAAATGGTGCTGTTTAGAGAACATCTCTTCCTGCAGAGGAGTGGTGGCTTATTTTTGTTTGTTCCTTTTGTTTTGTTTCGTTTCTGTTAGTTTTCATTTTTGCCTAAATGCTCTGATCTGCTATAGTTTAGACCATCTCAAAATGTTCTATTACAATGCAACAAAAGAAGTTCTCTATCTCTGCTTTTGCTGACTGGTATTGGTTTCTGTAGCCTTCAGTTAGCAAGAACTTTATAATAAATAAATAAAAAAA
This sequence comes from Cygnus olor, assembly GCF_009769625.2. NCBI lineage: Eukaryota > Metazoa > Chordata > Aves > Anseriformes > Anatidae > Cygnus > Cygnus olor. The sequence goes on along the minus strand of NC_049169.1, from coordinate 61,286,003 downwards.
AAGCTTGGAACATAACTAAATAAGAGAAAAAAGCTGCTAACATCCATAATAGGAAAAGAGGATTTGAAAAAGCAGTTGTTTGCATGGAAATCAGTATTATACCATGAATTTTGTTAAGGTAAAATACTTTAATTACTTTAATATTGTTAATAATACTACAGAACACACTTCTGCTCACTGAGGGATTGTTTTTTTCACTTCCATATGAAGCTGCTAGTTTGACTAGAATAGAATCAGACTAGATATCTCACTGAGAAAGTGAGAAACCTTATCACGATCCTGTCAGCTCACTTGAAAGATTTTATTTTTCTCTGGACCATTCCTGTGGAACAGGTGAATCAGAGTACTGGTTCACGTTACATCAGTCTTTGATGTCAGATATGAAAACAAACAGTAATATTATTAACAACTGTGTTCTTGCATATTTTGAAATTAATTATATAGTTTTGTTTGTTTTAGGCTGTTAAGCTGTTAATTTTCACAGATATTTCTGCATTGGCAACAAGCTATTTCTACTCTTGTTAGGACTTAAAGGGCCAGAAAGGTACTTATATAGAGGTGTGCATATTGTTAGCAATATGTTTTTCAAATAGATGAAGAAATTCCACAAAGGTTTTCCTTTCTGCTGTCTTGCTGGCAACTGAGCCTTTTAAAACAGGAAAGTTAGAGGATTTGAAGAGATGTAAGCAATTTCTACATTTGCTGGCCAGATTCTAATGGTCTTTTTGGCTTCTACTGTTGGAACAGTTTTTGAACTAACTTTTCTCTTTATGTTAGTCAAGAAAACTCAGCTGTTGAAACCTAGCTCTTATGGAAATAGTTATTGATGAAAGTTATTTTTTCAGAAAATCTGTTTCCCATCTTTCTGGTAGTTTTGCCTCATTTTGGCAGGCCTATCTTAAAATGAAAACAGGATTAAAATGTTTTTTTCTTCTTACTCATTTTTTTTTTATTTTAGAAAGTCAGGAGGAATGCTTCTTAACCTTTGGGATATGGTATTCAGTGCAGGCTGCAATGCCTATGTCAGTAAATAGCAAGAGGAGGGCTGCTGGGCATTCTGCAGAGTCTAGAATTGCATCATCCCACACAGAAAAGGCTTCACCACACTGAGGGTAATGGAGAGTGCAGAGCCTCCATCACTGCCTTACATAGTCTTACTCTTTTTTGGGTCTGCCAGATCAGTTCAAGGAAGTTGTTCGTTGTAGTAGTCTTGGTTGTGGTTGTTAAGATTGTCCTTCATTGCTATAGGAACTATAATTTATGGGGGAAAAAATGCTGCTATCCTTAGATGTGTTTGGCCCCATTGCCTGCTGTATGGTCAGTGCACTAGAATTCTTCCTGTGTCATTACTGTTCCTACACATCAGACATGATTTGGGATCCACGACCATAACATGATCTTAGCTTCTTACTAAGCATTTTATGAAGCCAAAAAGAACAGTTTTTTGTTGATCATTGCCTTGATCTGGCATAAAAGGCATTTAGGGATTTAACTTCTGTAGCTTATAATTGCATCTTCAATGGAATTCTGAAACATATATAGGATAAAAAGGCCTAAATATACCCGTGGATTTTGGTCAGTGTTTTCACAGATGCGACTCAGTTATATTATTTAGAAACAGATATCTATAGGTCCTGAAAACAGGTCTGTAACAACCCAGGCTTTCTTGGGTAGGTAATTTATACTGTGTGATTCCTTTTTTCTTTACCTCTCTACATCTGAGTATAGAAACAAAATCTCTCTTGGTACCTTCTAGAAGGACCAGATCCTCTTAAATGCTGCTGCATATTCTTCTGAGGATATTAATTATCAACATCAGGCCCTGTTCCAAATATTTTATTTAGCCAGCGGATGGTATCCATATTAGAAGATGAGTGCAAGATCTGACAGAAAACTGCCTCTTTCTCACATTTTTTTTTCTGTGTCTGTGAATGTAATCCAGGCAAGCAGGTGTATTTGGTGTAGAAATACTTTCCCTTTGATAAGCCAGTTATTCTCATCTTCATTAGACAAGGCTGGCATGGGCCTGGAAGGGAACCATTCTTCTCTTTCCGATTCTTCTAAGAAAAGTGGCATCTACCCTGGGATAAATAGAATAGTTAGGATGCCAGGTACATACCTTAGTGACCTCAGAAATCCAGCTTACTTTTAAATTTGAGAGCATACAGATTGGCAACTACATGCTAAATCCTTCCAGAAATAAGGGGCAGTTGGTTTGCTTAGAAAATGCCCTTATAATATATTCTTTGGACACAATAAGAAATAACGTGGTCATCTTTTTCGTACAGATATTTTGGAGGTGCATTTAAAATAGTGCATATAAAACGTGACAAGTATGAAAAGACCAGTAGCAACTAACTCAAAAGGGCTCTGTAGGTAGTGCAGCTTTTCAAATGCTATGCACCCTTTAGAAAGAAAGGCCTTTCTCTGTTACCAGTCAAAGCAACTATCCAAAGCTCTTCTTGGTAAAAAGCACACATCAGATGTCTGTCTCGCAACAAATAAAAATGTAAAAATGTTGTTTTTATCACATCCCAAATCACAAATTATGTGGTTTCATAGCTTCAGAGTAAACTGACCTCATTTGTAGCAGCCATGGCCCAGCTTCTTACCCTTGCACTGGCAAAAACTCTTGAGTGTTCCACAAGGGGGATCCTGTTTCTGCAGGACAGAGCATATCAGGACACGTTCCCAAAGCTGTCTTCACTTCACCCATTCATTGCTCTCAAGCCAGACGTTCCTGTCCTTTGAACAGGAGAGTGAATTCATAGTCCAGGTTATTTCATTTACCTGCACGCATCCTGAGTCTCAGGAAGGGGTTGCCTATGCTCTCTCCCCCTTCTACAGGCGGGATTTATTTGGGAAGATAAAAGTACCAGCTACAGATATTTTAGATCGTCAGAGTAGAAGGGGTGACATAAAGCATTTTAGCTACTCCTCAGAAAGTTCTATTTTCACCTAACATGACAGAGAATTCCTGCAATGTAGATAGATAATGCCATCTACATTCTTCATCTAGGGAAAGCTTGCATTGGTAACCACATTATACATGTTCAATCAACATAATCCCACTATTAGATGAACATGTTACCTATTTGGTCACTTATTGATTTGAGAGCAGATTAGCACCTCAGTTTAGAAAGGGGAGATCTACCATTAGCTTGTCACCAAAAAAATAAAAAAAAAGATAAATAAACATCTTTGCTAAGGTTTTATTTAAATGGAGGAAAAGTCTGAAAATCAATGTTTAAAGCTACTATCCTATCTGAAATACTTCCTGACTTCTGCTCCTGTTTTTCCATTGCCCTTTCCTAATTAATGGTTCGTCTTTTATCATCTGAAATCCCCGTACGACTACTAGAAGCTGAATTATTAGCAGAAATGGGCAGAAGGACAAGATGAGTAATGAGAGAGCAATCTCTTGTTTATAAATTGATCTTTAATCAGCAATTTAGGAAAGCAGACGGAAAAAAATAAGTATAGCATGTTTTGAAAGTGTAGCTAAGCATGAATGTCATTCTTAAAAATTAGCTTCACAGGCAATACTTGATCATTTTTCTTGTCCTTCTCTTAAAAGGAAAAAAAGGAGGGGCAGAAAAGTACAAAAATTGAGGTGCTACTAGAAGATATTATGAAGAGAGTTGGGAGATTGGTGAAATGTGTTAGAGAGAAGCAAGAAAAATTATCAAATAGGGTATTTTAGAGCAAGGGCTTTATCTGTTAGTAGAACTAGTAAAAAAGGCAATTAGTCTCATCATGAAGGTGTTCGTTTTATTTTGTTTGTTTTTAATGTTGTTATAGCTACCACCATAGACTATTAGGACACATAGAGCTCGAGCTGTTTCACAGCCCCCCATACCTACCACTCTTACTTTAGACCTTGGGTGCCCTCCCTTCTCATCTCCCGTGAGGTATAGGGTCCTCTTCTCTTTCCCTGCTTTCTTTCTGTTACTTAAATCAGCTATATCAGCTGTACCTTCCAGGCCCATGGATGCCCTTTCTTCCGCCTCCCCCATGCAGGCTGCTGGTCATTTTCTTGGTTCCCTTCTTTATAAAGCAAGACATTCAATTGAATTAATGATATCAGTCTAAAATTCTGTTCTTAGGGATATTTCCAGTTTGTTTCCAATCTTCGGAATAAAAATCTTAAGAAAAGCGGAAACCAACAAAACACTTGCTCCTGAAAAGATGGAAGGACACTAAGATAGGGAATAGTTGTTCAGATGTGACAGCATTCACACCCTACTGTTGGGGCAGAGGGTCTCTTCTGTGTATTTCATTCCTTCATTACTAGGAAAGCTCTGAGAAGTCCTGTCACAAAATGGCATAAACGAACCCAACATAAATGTGGAACCCAACAATGGGAAGTTATATGTACATTTCTTTTTCTTCCACTTCAGAGTCCTTTGGGTTAAGCATATTTGCACACCCCTCCATCAAAATCCTAAAGAATACAATTTCTGTGGGTGGCAGGGATTTTTTTTTAGCTAAAGCATAGGATTAAGAGGATGAGGATGAATATCTTAGTTTCAGCTTCTATTCAAGGTGCTGGCAAACTTAAGACCTTGGGCATCAATTTTACTCCAAGGTGCCATGGTTTCTTCATCTCTGAACTGCTATCAGACTGTCCCATGGTGTGCTGAGACTAAATAAACTGTGTAGAGTTTCCTGAGATGGTTGCATGTGAAAGCACTGTGTAGAATTTCTGTTTGTTCAATAATTCTTCAGGGAACATAGGGTTGCTTTTTTTCTTGTGCTCCCTGTTACTGAGGCCTAATTTCTGGTCTGGGCCTAAGCAGACAATCTCATCAGTCTTTGTTTTCTCACAGTAGGTTTCTATGTTTGTCTCTAAACCAGATTATGGCATTCTTTAGTACTAGTTTAATACTCAGGCACTTTACTGTATATAGTATTTAAAGGTTAACGGGTGTGTCAAATTTGCTATTAAACCAGTTTTATACCAGGATAGAAATTAGTTTGCAGTCTGACACACTTATTGCAATTACTGTTTTTGGGGAGGATATACATGCAATAAATAGGGAGTTTAAAGTGAAATTTACCTGACACATTTTATTTTAAATGCATGATGATTAGACTTTGCTTGAACCTGCAGACCTCTGTCCTGGGAAGAATGGGTATAACTTGCTTTCAAGAAATTCTTTTTCAGTAAAATATGCTGGGTCTGTATTCAATGTTCTTTTGCTGTGTTTCTTTTATGCTTTAATTTTAACAGTTTGCATTTTTTAACATCTTTGATATCCAACTAATGTTCAGCTAGTCTGGAGAAAATCTCTGACCACCTTGTAACTGAAATCACCTTTTTAAACCAAGCTCTTGTCCTCCCTCTACAGGAGAATTTGCAGCGTTCAAGTAGCCACAGCACCATGGCAGCACCCACTCTGTTATTTAAGTCTTGTGTTCCTACAGTTTCTTAACATCAAAACTCTATTCTGCTCCGCCAAGCCTAAAGTAATTTAGAAAAGATATCCATAAGCTTAAAAGTGGAGCAGAATGGAACTGCCAGTCCAACACAATGGGAAAAAGTACCTTTTTAGGAACCAGAATACTCTGCTGCCAGTGTTTCTCCTTCAACACAAAACACCATGTGCATTCGGAGACCCGCAGTGGCTGCCTGTGCCGTTGGCATCATTCCCAGGAGAGAGGAGAGGGCGCTCGTGGTTTGACTTTGGTGCTCAGGCATGAGGGGATGGAACTGCTGCTGCAACTTAGGAGACTTGCTTTGGATGGTCTGCCGGTCGGCTTTCTCCCTCTAACAACGTATCATCAGAGGCTGAATATCTGATGAGTGCTAATTAAAAGAATCATCCTCCGTTCTGATCTCTCTTCCTGGTGTACTCACTGGTTTGTGGACAACGCAGTATCCTCTTTTCACTGTGTTACAATGTCAAACACTTAATTCTGTCTAAATTGGGGGGTTTTATTCCAGTAAAATTAAAAAGCGTGGGGTGGTGGAAGCTGGAGAAGATGTTACTCTAAAGGTGAAGATGTTAATCTGAAGGAAAAGGGGATGCTGCTGCACTTTTTGTCAGATTTACTTTATCACTTCCTCAAAAAACAAGTGACAACCACCAACCTTAACCTTTTCCTTTTCCAGTATTTTCTTGGTGTGTGCATATACAACATCTTTTAGAAGGGTTAAGTAGATCCTTCTTTTGTTGGTCCAGCAACAAACAAGTTTTAAAAAAAAATGTAGCGAGATTGTCCTTTTTTTTTTCTTTTTTTTTTTTTTTTGGTATCATATGATACAGTGTATTTATGAAAGATGCTACTGCAGCATCTGAAGTCTGTAGAATTCCTGATACAGACTGTGAACGGTGTATGTACCTACTTTAAAAGTTTTATTTTAAATGAGGGTGCAGGTTAATGCCAGGTACCTTACCAATATGTAATGTTGTCATAAATGGGAAAAAAAGTTCTCAGGTTGAATTGAATACAAATACAAAACCCCCTAGAATTAGACATTCCGAAAATTGTTTTGGTACTTTCAACAGCTTTTTTTTTTTTTTTAATGATTTTTATCCTGTTAACTAAATGTCCTCTGATACGTGTGTGTGTAAATGTGGAGCATCTTGTCCTAATGGCAAGTTGTTAGATCACAACAAAACGGTACTTGCTGGATCCACGCTGACTACTTCTCTCATCGCTTTCTTCCCTGTGATCTCCTTCCCTTCCGTTTGTCTTTCCCTTTTGTACACTTTGCAAACTGGGATGAAGGTGGCGGTATCTACTTCAGAGTGCTTTGTTTTCCTGTCCTCCAGTCCTGGTTTTCAAATGGTTGGTAGCTTTTTGACAAGTTACCCAGTCAGGGAAAAAAAAAAAAAAAGGAAAAAAAAAGCTCATCAAGTTCTGCACATTGTTTACCTCTAGTAGAATATCTTGTGATGTGATCTGTTTGCAGAGTTCTCTGGTATGTGGTATTAAATGTAAATTATTTGTACAGAGGCAAGTCAGACCACATTAGAAAGAAATTCAAGCTCAGACAGAAGTTTTCAGAATTTGATCCGTATCTGCCCTGTACCACTCCACGTGAGGCAGGAGAGCTGACCCACCTCTGGCTGGGAGATCTGGGGGGGAGGAAGATGTTAGACAAAACCGTGACAAATAAATGAAGGAGTTAAGTGTGTGTACATGCGGTGTCCCTACTAAACGTGTGTATTGGGCGAGGGGACCGTCCGTGTTTCTGTCTGCAGAAGGCTGCTCTCGGGCTAAGGGAGAAACACACGTCAGTAGCGGGACGCGGTGTTAAAACCCCGGAGTTGTGCGGTGTTGCTGGTAGTCTGTGATGGTCGTCAGTAAATATTTACTGGGCTTATAGGGACCGGACTAATCTGAAGTGGGAATTATAACTGAAATACTGTGTATTCATATTAATTCCACAAACATTAGCAAGACAGCAATAGTGAATGACTTAATAGTCACTACAAGAGTGAAGTGATTCATGTTGGTACATGAATAGAATTGACTTTGTGTACAGGATGCATTTAAAAAAAAAAAAAGCACAATTTTTTCTCGTCTGCTGTGGGTCTTCAGATGCTGTAAGGCTTTTTCTCCTCACTGAGATTGGCAGGAATTTCACTAGTAGCAATAGCCACTTCCCAGTGTGGAGAAGCTGCTGAAGCGAGCGGTGGTCGGAGGCGCGGACGTGACCCGGGTGGCAGGCGGCGGGGCCGGTGCGGTCGGCAGGCCAGTGAGATATTCACAGAGATCAGCTCCAAGAGGGCCCTCTCGCTGCTCATTCTCCTTCCACCCCACACGTCGTTTCAGCCCTTGGATGGGCTGTGGCCTAATTCGTAAATGTAGGGCATACTGGAAATTAATATGCTCTTGAAAGAAACTGTTACCGGAGCGAGTACGTACAGGTGGTTCAAGAGTCGTTGGTTTCACAGAGCTTGATAAAAGCCCTAGTTTCCTTCCACAAGGTCATGCTAGCAGAAAACTGTCTGCTAAAATATAACTGTTAGGAATTCCTTTGCTTAAAACAAACTTACTTTTGTGAAGATTCATTACCCATTAGTCTACGATATGCTTCTTGAGCCCATAGGAAAAGCACAAGGAAAATTGCTATCCTTGTCCATGCAAAGCACTTTATAAGTAACACATGATCTTTGTGTTGTGTTTTCTTTCTTTTTTTTTTTTTTTAAATTGGGGTTTGTTTGTTTTGTTTCATTTTTCTGTTTTGTTTGTGTCTTTTTTTTTTTTTCCCTGAGGAATGTGCAAGTTGTTTGGCTGCTGTTTAGAGAAATCCTTTCAGGATGCATTTCTACTGGTTTCCATGTTTGTTCTTTTCCCTTTGGATAGCTGTAGTAACATGTTTATCTTTAAGAGGTCCCACGTAATACTCATGGAAAACTTTGGAAGAAATTTGGTTTGTAAATAACTGGGATTATTTTTTTTATATATCTTTTCCTTCAAGAATGTTTCTGGATGTCTTGCATGCCATCAGAATTAGTCTTAAAGGTGCCCTGTTGATGTTTAGGGAATGGGGAGATGAGTAGACAAGAATTGAATACCCTGTTATAGCATTGCAATGAAGGAAGTAAAATGAAATAACAAATACATTCATGTTCATTGCACCAAACTTCTTAAGCTTCTCTATGATGTCCCAACCACAAGCACATGCCATAGGATGGAAATGCTAGTACATGTTTTGTGTGTGTGTGTGTGTGTGTTGGGACAAACATCTAGGCAGTCATGTCGCTTGTCTAGTGTCTAATAACTGTTTTCAAAACAACCTGTATCCAGTCCCAGCTCTTCATGATGCCCTTACTAACCACATGCGTATCTTCCCCTCTGCCTTTCCTTTTCCATACAGTTGGAAGAGAGCTGTTACCCGTTACATCTTCCCTGTTCAGTATGTGATTGTTTCCTATGGCATATTTGCTGGAACTGGAACGTTGTAGTGGAGCTTAAACCAAATGGTGTGGGCACAGAGGCCTGCTTATTTTGAAAGTAATTTCTGCATGAATTAAATCCTATATGGCCTCAGATACAATTAGCTCAGTAGGGTTTTTTTGTTGTTGTTGTTTTCCCTGAACTCATGCAAGTCATTAAATGAATCCACTTCTGCCTTTTATGCTTACCTAAAATCATCTTTTCTTGTACTGGAATGCTTTAGCAGCTGATGATGATGCAGAATGATTGAGGCCATGTACTGCCATCTTACTGTGGCCTCTCAGCATCAACTGGACTAGTACGTACTCGTCAGAGGCAGAATTTGGCCGTTATGATCTAAAACGAATGAAATGCTGGCTGTTGATAAATACCATGTCCTTCCACAAATGCCCCAACAGGGGGGAAAAGACACTGAAGGTCATGTATAAATAGGTTTGTTTCTGTGTTTGCCTGGTGATGTGAACGCATCCAGAATTTTGCAGAATATCCGGGGAAGCCAGGTCCTCAGAAACCTTACAATCACGTGTAAGTTAAGTTGAGGATTTAATAACTGAAGGGGCTAAATTTAGGGAAGAAGCATGTAGACATTTCACACCTTTACAGACTATAAATTGAATTCCCTTCTTAACTGTGAGTACAGCATGTGTAGCACAAATTATTCATAGTACTGTAGGCAATGTCTTCTGTCTGTTGAAAAAACCTTTCACCAGTAGCACAATATGACAGGCAAAGCTTCTAGGTACAGTCAAGCTCAGTTAAAAACCAGTTGCATGAACGGACTGTTATGGCATCGCTTCGAAGGTGCTGGGTGTTCTGTTTTTCTGTTACTCATTTTACATAGAAGTTTATGAAACAAACTGTTTACTGCAGCCTTGTTAATATGTATTTGCACTTCGTGTCTGTTTTGGCATGCATTTTTAAGTATCTTTCGTCATTGCTTCGTTACTTCTTACCAAGTGAAAATCATCAAAAGAGCAGAGAATTTAAGTTTCGAGGATGCTAATGTAGAAGCTACTAAGTCAGCAGTAAATAATGACAAAATTGTGGAGGGAGGAAACTGTTTAAAAATTTCAGAATATAGAGGATACCAAGAATGAATTCAAGTGAAAACTCGCATGTATCTTTTCTTCAGAGAAGAGAGCTACCGAGACCCTCTGTGAAATGGTTTACATAGGAATCTCCCCAAAAGAGTCTTGCAGTTTGCCAAATGATCATGTGCCTTCACAACCTACAAAGTACAACAGAATGTAAACCAGGTGCTTTCTAACTAGAGCAGTGGCTTTGGTTTACTTCTGATGCAGTAGTTTTGTATATAGCTGTTAATATAGGTAGGCATTTTGGAGTTGGTAAACTTCTGTAAAGGAGCAAGGAGAGCAGAGAGCATTCCCCAAAACACCTACAATCATTTCAGAGCTAGGAATTGAAGGATACTGATTCAGTTACAGTAAACCTGCTACTTGAAATCTGCTCTACTGAAAATTGAATGAGGTTCACTTAATCTAAATAAATAAACCCTCCTCCCCCTCCAAAGACACCAAGATGGTGTCAAAAAAAGGTAATGTAAAGCTTTGAGTTACACTGTCGTGACATCTTGGAACGAGACGGTAGATGAAAAATGAGAACTAGATTGGGAGAAATTGATGGCTAGTACTCCTGTAATCAAAGTCCACATATATCAGATTATACAATGAATTCCCTGGCCCGGAAAGTGCAATTAATTTTGTTTTATGGAATATCAGCAGGCTTCCTTAGCTCTTCTTCAGGCCTCTTGCAGTTCCCCAGCAATGCACACTGTTACTGCACGTTAACCCTGGGAGGCGATAGGTATCATGTCAGCGCAGGGACAGCCAGTGTGTTCCAGTTTGAGTTGCTCAAGGTTCAGTCTGGTTACAGAGGCTTCTGGCAGTACCTACACACTAGTGTCAGTTTTAACCTATTTGTCCAGAAGGACGAAAGAATGGCTTTCGGTGTTAGTGCTTTTTCTTTCGCAGGTCTTTCCCTTTTCTTTTTTGGTGCGAGACTTTGGACATAATTGTAAATCACAGAGTTATGTCTAAATGGACAGTTCATGCAAATATTAGGCTGATTTTAACTTGGTTTTGACCCTTTTAGAAATCAAAGTATAATTTAAAAAAAAAAAAGTTACTAACATTGCAGGAACTATCTGGAATCCTTTTACCGACCGCAAATTCTGCACTAAAAGTATACATAAAGAGTTGGGGGTTTGTCTTTTTTCGAATACAAAATCACAAAAGTCATTTCCCTATTTTTGCCAAGAGAAGGGAGCTGATGGGAGCGTTTTGGAACTGCTAAACTACCTAGGCGTTTGCTTTAGAGCATCGCAGCAGCAGTGTGTTCAGCTCATCCCGTCTCCCTAAGAGGAGCCGTGGCCTGCCCAGACATTTTGTCCCGCGTACCGCATTGGCAGCAGCTGTACTTGAGAACAAGCCCTGTGTGACATTGACTTTTGAGTAAAACAGAAAAGCAAAGGATTATGTGTTCTTTTTTGTTTGGGTTTGAAAAATGGTTCATTTTTGGTTTGCTAAATGTCATTCTGTGTTACATTTGTGTAATCACCCTAGTTGAAAAGAAAATCTGTGTGTGTGTTTGGGAGTTTCATGGAACATTTTAGGAGAAGAAATGAAGCCCACCACCAGGGCACAAATGTTGGGTCTGGGGGGCGAAATGGACCAAACTTGGGTGTCGGGTTATTTTGGGACGGTGGGAGATTGTGAGGGCATAATTTAAATTAACTCTGTCTAAAATAAAACGTAAGTGCAATAAATGTGCTTTTTTATTCAAAGCTGTGAACCTTTGTGGGGGGGAAAAAAAGGAAAGAAAAAAATGCACATCATTCCTTCATGAGCCTTGTGTCCTACCTGCCTCCCCTTCCTCCCCACTCTCCGCACTCCTCAACTGACAGAAACCTGCCAGTGGCCGACTTGCATGTGTTGGCGACCCAAATCACACCGCGGCTTTTCTTCCGCCCTCACCTGTTGGGACTGGGGAAAAGTCCTGCCCCTGCTTCTCGCTGCTCTCGAAACTCCCCTGGGAGCCGGCGCTGACCTGTGCTGCTGGAGCAGGCTCTGTCGGACACGGGCTGCGGGAGCCAGCCCATCGGCTCCATGCCATCCCCACTGCGAGCTCTTCAGCCCCCAGCCGCAACTCCCCACCCCGTGTCCGATCTCCTGAGGGTCTCCCGGGGCTGGGCGGATGACACGTTTCTCTTAAGCAATTGCAAAAAGTAATCAGTCATCAGCTGCCCCGCTGGGTCCCTTTTTTTTCCTCCCTGTCAAAACACACATGCAGACTGGCCACTGTTGCCTTCTGTGACTCTGCCTTGTTTTGAAGGAGCAGGTGTACCTGTTTGTAATCAGCCGTGCAGAAGTTGCACTCTCTCTTTCTTACTTGAGCGCACGCAGCTTTTCCTAGGTTAGGAAAGGTGCACCAGTCTTGGGGGGGTTTCCACGGGAGGCTTAACGCATACGTTTCACTGACGAGCGATGGAAGGTGTAGCACTCGGTCGTCGGACCCCATGGGGGCGTAAGAAAGGACTGGCTCGTTTAAAGTTTATAGATAAACAGATCTATATCCTTTAAACTTGATTATTTTTATATATAGTCAAGACAATGGCATTACCTCATAATACAGAGGCTCGTTTATGAGAGGCAAAGTAGTAAGGAGAGGAAAGGGAAATTTATATACAGAACTGATTTCTTTTTTTTGTTTGTTTCTTAGTGCAATGATGTATATGTCCCAACAATTTAAACTCTGTGCTAACACAACATTCCTTTCAGCTGTATTCTTTTTGACCACCAGAGGTTTGCAAGGGGCTTACGACTGCAAAGTAAAAGGTCCAGTCTGATTACTTAAAAAAAAAAAAAATTGTGTTAGTAGATTTCCATAGCTGCTTTTTAAAATCTTACAATGGAGTAATTGTTTTGAAACTTGTATTTATTTTTTAATTCATAACAAAATGTTTATTTTCAGTTTTCTGTTACGTATAGGTCATGGCAACTCCCCTTCTTTCCCTCTCATGTTTCCCCTGTAATTGCCAATACAACTTACTTTTCTTGTTTCTTCCTTCCCCCCTTTACTTTTGTTGTCCCTTCATTTGTATTTTGGAGTTTTTCTCATGTAAATTTGTACAATGGGAAATATTGTCCAGTTTGGTTAGAGAGCATGGAGACTTAAAACATAATAAAATTTGATAGCTGAATTCAGATTGAAGAAAACTATTTCTGTGTAAAGTTATTTAAAGAACTCTGTATTATATAAAAGGCAAAAAGTTCTATGTACTTGATGTGAATATGAGAATACTGCTATAATAAAGATTGACTGCATGGAGAAGTCTGAAGGAGATTGTTTGTCATGTAATTCACAACTTGTCCTCTCAATGAAGTTCCAGAGGTGCAGCCAGGGTCACTCAATGCAAGTGAAAAATTAACTTCAGAATTAACTTTTAGACAAACTAACAGTTAGTTTACAACTCTGTGCCCAGAGAATAACTCGCCTCCCCTTGCCTTTCTTACACTGGACCGTTTCTTCTTTGAAAGCTGTGCTCAATGCTTTTACCTTCAGAGAGGGTTTCACTTCACAGCACTTATCCTGAACTCTGAGGGGAGATTCCCTCTCACCCCAAGGAAAGCTTGGCACAAGTTGGCCTTCCTTTAAGGTAGCTGCCTCTGCTCCTATAGAAAATGTTACTCCAAGTTGGGAAGAGCCTCAAGGCAGGTTTTGTTGATGAAATTTCAGCAAAAGGTCATTTAAATTAGTTCCTCTGCTGTTCTAACAGAGGATTTTTACCCCCACACACCTTTTAGTGGCTGGCAGACATTTAGTGACAGGATTTGTGCCTACTGTGCATTCTACCTCACTCTCCAGCTGTGGACATATATCACCTCAGTCCCCAGGGGAGCGTGTTATTTATTAAGCGAAGATCACATAGGCTCACTCAGGTCCCAGTACCCCACCTCTAGAGCTGTAGGGAAGGTCTCCAGAAGTTCCACAGCACTCACAGACAAAGTACGGTTTAACTTAGAGTTTCTTTTATTGAAATCGGGACAGAAGAGCCAAAGACTTCATTCCAGGGACCGCTTCGGTTCCGCAGACCTGCGAGTAAGAGGAGAGGCTCCTGACAACCCTTTTCCCGTCTTCCCACAGCAGAGGCAGGGGGAGACCCCCGTCACTGGAGCCCCTGCTGCCTTCAGCTGTTCGCTTCCCGGCGCCACGAAGAGAAACGTCACCTGAAGGGGGCGAGCAACGGGTACGGACGGGGTACGGGAGGGAGGGGGCCGTACCGCGGTGCTGCCGGCGCCTACTCCGCGTCGTCCGGGGGGATGCCGAGCTCCTCGTCCGTCCACGCCGCGGGGTCGGGGTAGGGGAAGTGGCCCTGCAGCCATGTCGTGAGGCGCTGTCACGACACGGCCGGGCCCGGCCCCACCGCCCCCCTCCCTCCGTCGCAGCGCGGCCGCGGCTCACCCACCAGCACCATGTCGGAGCTGTGCCACAGGTGCCACAGGATCCAGAACCACATGAAGCCGCTGAGGAGCTCGCTCCGCACCGCCTGCGCCCGCGTCAGCTCCGGGAACTGCCGGTACCGCGGCTCGATGTGCGCCCCGCCGCCCGCACTGCAACGAGCGCCTCGCTGACGGACCCGAACCGACCCTCCCGGCCCGGCCCGGCCCGGCCCACCGCGGCCCCGCTGCCCACTCACTGCCGCCGCCCGATCCCGGTGCCGATCCCGGTGCCGGTGCCTCCGGCCCGCAGCAGCCGCCCCGCGCAGCGCCCCAGCGACGCCAACATGGCGGCGGCGCAGCGCAGCCCCGCGCCCGCAAGGTCACCGCAAGGCGCCTCGGCGGCGGCCGGCACCAACGCGCCGCCGGGGGGGGGGGGGGGAGGCTCCTGCTCCTCGGGGCTGACTTGGCGCACGGAGGGCGCAGAGAAAGGAGCGAAGCCACCTCCGCAGGCCAAATACTCTCTGTGGATAGCGGCGGAGAGGGGCACAGCTGCTCGCCGTTAGGGAAGGGGCTGAGGGAACAGCCGCTCGTCCCCCCCCGGGGCGCCGCAGTTGGTTCAGGCCGAGGTGCCCGGTCGCGTAGCAACGGTGAGGGCGCGGAGGGGAGCCGAGGCGCTGAGGGGAGCCGAGGGGGGCCGGGGCAGCGCTCCGGGACCGCCGGGTGCTGCTGAGGAGGCGCGGCCCCGGCAGGGAGCGGCGCTCGGTAACGGGTCCCCCCCGGGCTGGTCCCCCCCCGGGCGGCGTCTCGCCCATCGGGGCCAGGCTCCGCCGCGCGGGTTGGGAGCGGGTGGGTGCTGGACCGAGCCCTGCGCCCTGCCCGTCCTTAAATCGCCGTGTGAGGAAAGGCAGCGCCTTGCGTGGCCCTGAGCAACGGCATCACCGTCAGCGCCTGGGGACAAGTAAGTGCGGGTACAGCTCGGTCAAGCAAAGCTTACTTTTACAGGGCGAGATTTGGTCCATAAAGTGATTCCACTGAACCGTACAGGCCAGCACTCGGAGAGAGGCGTCGCTGACAGGTGAAGCTCCCGAGGGAAGGAACCCTCGCCTTGTCTTGCCCTGGTTTTACGTTTTCTTTGCTGGGTCTCTTAAATAAATAAAAAACAGTTTCATCTAAACCAGTGAACGTCCCAAACTCCTACCTCTAATAGTGCTCAGCTGACATAGCACAGGTTTTTTATGCCCACCCTTTGGTCCTCTTTGTAGTTAACAGATTTTAAGTTCCCCGCTCTTCTGTCTTGCAATAGACATAAACTGTTGCTGAAACAGCATTCCAGGGTATAGTGGCAAACTATTCAACCATTGTTTTTATTTAATACCTGATTAATTGATTAATGCAACGTTAGTATATCTTTTCCTTTTTTTTTTTTCCATTAAAATCTGAATGCTTTAATATAGGATTCGTAGTTTGGTTGTCACCTCAGCCTCCCTACTCCCTTGCATTTTGTCTTTCTCTCTTCTCTCAGACCCTGGCACACCGTTATCTTTCTCATCTCTCTCAAACGTTTCGCATGCTGCTCACCGGTCAGGTCCCCTTGCCGTTCTCCTGCCCAGGCCACCTGGCTCCGGTGCTGGCTCTGACCTGCAAGGGCAACGTTGTCTTCCGAGACTCAGTTCCTGACTCCATTCTTACCTGACTTCTGCTCCCTTCATTGACCTTGCAGCTCACGCTTGCTGGAAGAGTTCTGCTCTCTGTGTAAGAAGCAGGTCGCAAGAGGAGCGACCACCATTTGTCTAAAAGCTGCTGTTTGAGAGGCAGGGACAGACCGACACGGAGGAAGCCGTGGGGGCTAAGATCAATTAACCAAATGTCATAATAATGAGAAAGTAAAACTATTCTGATTTAAAAACCACATCCTTAGTGCTTCCTTCGTGGTAGAATAGAATGCTGATAGGCTCCAATGGTTATATGCTGTAGCATTTTTTTTAGATAGTTTTTTCTCTCGATTTTAAGGAATCAATATCATTTGTGATAAGCTTACAGATTAAGAGCACAGTACAGTAAAATATATGATGTAAAAATTAAATTAGAGAGAAGTATCATACTGGAAAGTAAACTTCCATTTTAAAAATAATACTCCTGTTTAGGGATTTGAGTGTTCAAAAGTCCTGCTCATATTCTGCTTCCATCTCCTTCCCCCTTCAGACAAGCTCCATGCCCATCTCACACGTCCGGTGTTGTCACACGGCTAATAAAGATCCCTTTGGCTCCGTGCTGCCAGGATGTTCACTGACACAGTAAGTTCAAAAGCTATAGATTGGTCACTGATAAGAGAAGAAGAAAAGCTAGGAAACAAAGACGGTTGTGCACGGCAGGGTAGGGCTGGCGGGATCCCATGTGGGTTTAGTTTGTTTCCATTGCAGCAAGCTACAGAAGTTCTGTGACCACGGTCTTTACTTCTTGGATTTGTTTCCTACAGCTTTCCTGTTTGCGCATGGAACCCAGATTCCCTTTGCATGCCCGTGGTATCCTCAGAAAAAAGGAATTTCATTCATTCATCCTCAGAGGCTTCCAGTTTCCTGAGGGGGGCTCGTGTGCTGGCAAGGAAAGAGGCTGATGGCTATTATTACCTGGGCCACGTTGCACAAGAGGTGAAGGTAGCTATTCGCTGGGAACCGTGCTTGTTAAAGCACTCTCCCTGGGCTCCGTGCGTCTTTTTTCCTGTCCTTCCCGTGCCTCGCCATGGCACTGCTGTAGGGTGGCTCTCCTGTGAGCCTGCACGCTTTGTGACCACAGTTCTCTCTCCACACCCTACCTTCAT
Organism: Cygnus olor; assembly: GCF_009769625.2. Classification (NCBI taxonomy): domain Eukaryota; kingdom Metazoa; phylum Chordata; class Aves; order Anseriformes; family Anatidae; genus Cygnus; species Cygnus olor. The sequence continues at coordinate 61,268,813 of NC_049169.1, read as the reverse complement.
CTTGTCTTCGTGATCATCACTGGCTGTTTACTGTGAAGAGTTCTGCATGCAGAAGCAGCCTGGAAATCAATCAGGCTCAGGGGTTACGAGACAAACTAAACAGGTCCTTTATATCCCTCTTGTCTACTTTCACTGTGCAGCCTAGCAGCACAGTCAGTTGAGTAAACAGTCATAGTAATAGTGATCCAGAACGTCCCCCTGCAGGAGCCACTTCCTCCTCACTGAACTGAGAGCTTTCCTTGTTCTCTTCCTTCTGTGTTTCTGGAATCTGTGGTGTAACTTAGGATGCCAGACAGAAATACTCCCCTGCAGTCTTTCTTTAAAAATCCAGTCCATTTTCCAGTTCAGGGGCTAGTTAAATAAATGGTGATGCCAGTAAAGCTGTGGGAGCCAGCGTGGGGTGGAACAGGTGTTGGCCAACAGCGTTATTTGCGTAAGGGCTCTCACGGACCTGCAGAGAAGGCTGAGATTTTCCCAGTAGAATCTACCCCACACCCATTGCTGGAGGCTTAAATTAAAGTACTCGAATTTGTGGCAGCTGTGGCTTTTTACTGACTTTTTAAAGGTTTCCTGTCCTTTTGATTATGATGTACCTAGCTGCATCATATGCAGCAGTTTCTTTTGGCTACTTGGGTGGATGGTTTTCCTGGCAAGGCTCTTTCTTAGGATGCTGACTATGCTTGTCTGAGCCAGGCAAGCCTACTAAATTCCAAGTCCAAAAGGCAAGGAAGAGAATGGCTGTCAAGCCCGTTAAGCCCCAGCTTTTTAATTACTTTAAAGTCCAGCACGGACACGGTACAGTGAAAAACCTGGTGGAGGAGGACAACTGCGTTCACAGATCACGTTCCTGGGAACTGGGATTTCTGCCATTTCCCTCTTAGCACTTGTGTTTGGGTGTTAGTTGGACCCGGATGTCTGTCTTGCAAACTGCATGCTTTGCTCCTGTAGGGCTCAAGGGAACGCTTTGTAATCGAGTTTGACAAAAGTTGCGCTCTGAAAGGCAAGGTGGAGCTTCGCATGCAGGAAACGCCTCTCTACGACATCCTCCACTACGAAGATGCCAGGCGACAGCCACTCGCTCCAGGAGACAGGGTCCTGGCACCATGGGAGGCTAAAGCTGAGCGTTTTGGCCCAGGCACTGTGCTAAAGGTTATGGAGAACGAGGAGGCACACTTAGGTACGAGGTATTGGCTTCCTAATCAGTGCTAAACTCGCCACAGCTGCTGGCCACGACACAGAGAACAGTCTCAGCCATGGAGAATTCACCACTTGCCGCTTGTTTTCTCTTCCTTGTCTTTTTGTTGTTGTTGTTGGCCCTGTGCATCCTGTTCCTTTTCAGTGTTAGAATTAACACCGCCCCCAGAATTAGCCTTTGTTTTGTTCTGTGAGTGGAAATGTCCTAAAAAACCAAGGTGGGCTTGTTGGGAGGGGTGGGGGTATCCCACCAACACAAGGAAGTAAATGCTCCTGGCCCTCATGAGTTTCACCTAATAACCTCTTAGTCTAGTTTCCAGCTTTGGCAGGATAAAATCCTGGCTCACTCTGGCTAGCAAGAGCTTTGTTGTCTTTTGCCTCTTCATAGGAAACTCAAAAGGACAAATTCTAAACCTTTAAAGAAAAAATCACGTAAGGTGCTACAAAATTGTCTGTAACTCGTGCTATTACTTTAATTGCTAGTTTCTAAGAGATACATCACACAGGTTACCCTCTTTCTAATACCTTTTTTCTTTTTTCTAATATGCTCAGCACAAAATCGAAAGGGAGTGCTTGTCAGTTTCTGGAACGGGCAGACCAAGGAGGTACCTGCTGACCGAGCCCTGCGCATCCCCCTGCCCCTCGGCGAGCGCATCGTCCTGGAACTGCAGATGCCTCTAGCGGCCAGGCAGATGGTGGTGGAGTCCAGCTCGGACTACCCGTACGTCGTGACACCGGGTTACAGACCTTCCGGGCATCGCAGACAGGGGCGCTCAGCTCTGGAGTGCTGGCCAAGGGGCCTGCGTTCAGTTCAGCCCCGTGCTACGTGCAGCTGTAGGTGCACCTTGCTTCCCCGCTGCTGCCTGGCAGCCTGCGAACAGCCTCAGCCCACAGAGCACAAAGTGCAGCGAGAAGATGCCCTCGTGCCAGGAGCAAGCGTCGCTACAGAAGAGCTCAGCAAGAAAATAGAAGAGCAACCCTCTGAAGTGAGGATTTCCCCTTCAGGAAGTGTTTCCAGAGAGGAAGAGAAGAGATTGAAGGCAGGAAATGCTCCAAAAGATGCTGAGTCTTGTTTGGAAGAGGACAAGGAGGTTTTAGATCCTAAGAAGGTAAAAAGTGCTTCATACTGTCTCTTAACATGTAGTCTGCTAGTTGTATAATTTCTGGTGTGTTACCTTACCTTTTCTGCTCTTGGTACCGAAAAATTACAAAAGGTTTTGGGTGTGACCCTCGTGTATGCCTGCTAAAGAATGGGGACTGTCTGACTTTACTCCCCCTTGTCTTCCTAATCCTTTGATGTGGGGAAGAGCTAGAAGCTGTCATTCTTTGTCACTGGCTGGAGCGGACTCCTAAAACCTCTTCCACATTTGCAGGATCTGAGAAGTGTTGCTCGGCCAAGCTCCTCTACATCCTGCCTCTGCGTAAAGGCAGGAAAATGTGTCAGACAAAAGACTTCACGCTGAATAAGGATACAGTAAGGATCCCTCAACACCAGGGCAGTCCCTGGCATAACTCTGTTAAAATATTTCTCAACCATGGCAGAGGCATCACTCCTGTGAATCAAAGGCCTTTTGTGATCCTTCGTAGCTGTTCTGGTGCTTGTGAGCAGGGTACTGGGCGAGGGTCAGCAAGGAGGAGGTTCGTGTGCACCAGCTACTGCCAAGCTTTTTTCCATTGCTCTGCAAGGGTTAGAATGTGGATTTTTGGCATGTGCCAGGAACGCTGTCTTCCTGCCAGAGCTCCTCTGGCCTGATGTCTCTGTGCCACTTTAGACCCTTCCAGGCAGTAGTACTGTCATTTTTTTTAGGTCATTTTAAGATGTGGAGAAAACCAAAAAGTTATCAAACTACTCTTCTTAAGAGTTCTTTATCTCTTCGGTAAAGAACTCCCATGCGCTTTTGTTTCTTTCTCAAACTCGAGTTGCAGCATAACATCTCACACTGCAAGTTCACGAAACCAACTTTTTCCTTATCAGGTCTGGATCACGATTGCATTTCTTCTTGTTTCTAGAGTCCCCAGAGGGAGCCGGCTCATGCTACTATGGTTGATGCTGCTGTCAGCACGGACAGCTGGCTAATGGAGGCAGTCCGCAAGGAGGAAGCAGGCAGCAGGCAGCAGGATGCTGAAACTGACGCTCATTTTAAACACAAACACGGTACTGAAATCGTAGCTATTTTATCCAAATATAAAAATTGCTAAAAATAATAATAAAAAAAAAAATCATTGCAGTGGGCCAGCATGTTCTATTGCCGTAGTTCTTGATGCATCAAAAGAGAATGTCATAATGCCATGCTGCGTACAGCCAGCGTCATGCAGTACGCGGGTATTAATGGCAGCTTGGGTTGGGAAGCTGTTTGTCTTTTTCTCAAGACGGAACTCTTTTTCAGACAGAAGTTGGGGTGTTTCTTTTTCTGGCATTTACAGCTACTACAGCAGCAGCTTTTGAGCTGAGTTCTCTTAACTTTTATCATAATGCTCACTCTGTTATTATTATTTTTATAAATACCTTACTTTAAAAATTCATCTGTAATGTTAGCTATGATTACAGATAACAAAATGATTTCACCAGGACCGTTCAGCAGGAAACACTCCTGCTCTTATTAAGTGATTACTTTATAATGTCGTTGATTAAACTTCTGTTCCCCTGTCACTCCAAAGGGTTTGGATCATGCTTTTAATCAAGTTGGTGCTGTTCTCATTTAAGCTAGCTTTGTGACAAATGTAAGCGTTGCAGTAAGGATTCTGGAAGCCCAAAGTTTTCTCCAAGTATTACAGCTTCTGTAGTGCTCTGTGACAGTGCTGTTAGAGGGAGTGAGTCACAGAAAGGCACGTTTCCTCCCAGGGGGCATTCCACCATCATTCTGTGCAGTAACTGCTGCTCAAGTCCATGCTGTCCTTAGCAGAAAAGTGCAAGCAAACTCCGCCCGTGTTCTCAGTCACCCGAAAGCTAGGTAACTGTTAGCACAGTGTTGTACCCAAGCTAATTTCTCCTGTCTTGCAGCAGGATTTATAGGTCAGGCTTTGCAGAAATGTATCAGTGTTGGTTGTCTCAGAGCACTGGCAGAGGATGCTCATGCCTGTTTGCAAAATACCACATAAACAAACCCTTAAACTGAGTAGCTGTAAGTGTAGTCAATGGTCTTGTGTTAAAGTAGTATTGTAAAAAAATATCTTGGTTGATGGCAAAGGTAAACTTCTTTTTTGAACACTGAGACCTGATCTGGGGAGACTAAGAAACGTCTCACTCCATCAGAGGAAAATGTTGATACTTAGTTATAAAAGTCTTGCTTGAACATATTTTATGTGAAAAGACTTTTTTTTTTTAATCTGTTTTCTTTTTATAAGTTACCTATAACTTCATATGTCCCTGCTCTAATTTATCTAAAAGGCCTTTTAGAGTCCAGAGTGGCAGAAGCTCCAATCCAGCCTTCCCAAAGGAGCCCTGCCCTGGGAACCAGTGCTTTGGATCCCTTCAGGCGACAAAGCTTCTTTGACCGAGTGAATCAATCACTCGAGAAAGACAGGCTGGCCATTGAGTCAGCTCTGCGTGTACAGAGGCCACACAGCACCTCCAGTGCGCAGGCTAGGAGATCCACAAACCTCCTGCATCTTCTAAAAGACAAAAGCATTACAGTAAGTACTTGTCCAAACTAGTTTTTAGCTATTAGGATTGAGTGATTTGTTTATGTCAAGTGAGAATATACTCTCATTTGATCTTTCTTAAAGGCTTTTACATAAATATATATAATGGCTATAATGCATAAATAGAAACATAAAGTTTCCACTTGAGAGTCAGTGATGTACAGGAACAGGGCACTGCTGGTATTTGTGCTCTGCACTTCTGGTAGTTTTTTTTTTATTATTATTATTTTATTTTAGATGTAATCTTTCCTAAATTATCCTTCTAACCAACTCTCCTGGATAGGAGAGAATTATTTGTCCCTTACAGATCCCGAGAGCAAAAAAGAGAAAGTCTAGCTAGTCAGTTGAATTTCATGGCAGGGAATGCACGTCAGGGCTGGGGTGGAACCTCGAGTCTCCTGATCCTTAGGCCAGTCCTTACCTGCTAGATAACACTATTTGTTCATCTCCCACCTATGAAACACCTTGGATTTTTTAATTTGATCTTTCCCTCCACAAGTCATTAATCACAAACCACTCACAGGGTGCAATTTTGCAAAGAACGGTAATACACAGAAGAACAAAGGTTCTTATTATGCCTAGGAAGTCGCTGATTTCTCTTAACAAGCTGATCTCTGTCAAAATATTATGCGAGTCTGACAGGAACTGTGATAATAAAGAGGCAGTGGGCATTGTTTGAAGGCCCTGTAGGGTTTCCCAGCTCATGATATTGGAGATGTCCTTCAGAAAGACCTGGAAGGAGACGTTATGTTCTCAGAAGAGTGGCTAATGGCAAGAACATGCTAGTTGTTGCTGGGAGTAGAAGGGAGAATGCATCTGAGAGAGCAAAATATTGTGTGGAAACTCTGTTTTAGCTTTAAACATCTCTAGCGACATAACTAGAATGCATGTCTAAGTACTGGTGATGCTTCCTTGCTCCTTCCCTCATGGAGGGCACTGTGAGGAGTACAGAGGAACTAGCTGAACTATTGCACTACGGCTGTGAAGAGAAGCCTTGTAGGTGCTTCCTCTCACAGCACAGTGTGTTTAAAAATGCACATTAGAAACACTGCCCAGCACTGAAATGCAGTTACTACTGAAGAAAACATGAAGACTTCTTGACTATGCGTAGAAGTCTTGGACAACAGGAAGTGAGTTAGCATAACTGCGTAGAAATCCAGGAAGATTTTCTGTTTCTCCAGAGGGAGGCAGATATTTCTTTTTCTAATGTCTGATAAGGAATCCGTAGTACCTACAGGATATTTTTTTCTTAGAAATCAGTCCTTAACAGTGCATCTCAGGAGACATGGAAAGAGATGGACCTCAACAGAGCCAAGATTGAGCACAGAAGGGGACAAGAGGAAGAGAGGCAGCAGAAGAGGCAACAGCAGCAAGAGGCAGAAGCTCTCCGACACCAGCTACGCCGGAACAACCAGAGGTGATACCTAGGAGCTGTTTTGTTTTGTTTGCTTTTTCCAACCATCTGACATTTATTAGAAATCTCCACTCCTCAGTGCTGTCATTCAGTCTCCGAACATCACACGCTGCACATCATGCTAGTGTCTGCAGAGTCATGATGGTTCGGTAATGGGAATAAAATTGGTGCTTGAGGTATGAGTAAGGAGGTGCCAATGGACCCATAGCCTTCAGCATTAGCTCGAGGGCAAATTCCCTTCAATCTCATCCCCAGAGCCAGAGTCCTTTTGCCTCCCTCACCTGCCCCACAGTCCACTTACACTTTGCATGTCCTTTCCCCATCTCTTCTCTTGCCCCTCTGGCACCACCACCATGAATACACAGAGCCCCCCAGTTGCCTGGATTTGTCCTACAATCCATTTCCTTGGCTCCTGGTCTTCAGGCCCAAGAACGCAGAGCCACACCAGGTTCTGTAGTCAGGTGAGCATATGGCTGCACTTAGCTCCCACCAGGCACCAGCCCATTTGGGGGTTTTGCCACCTCTGTTTAGGATACAGGCTTAATCTTCATAATGTAACAGAGTCCTGTAATATTAACTGAGCCCGGATTGCCATAATATCTGCTTTTCATCTTACACACTTTTTTTTTAATTGCTTTTATTTTCTGAGAAATTTGAGGAAAATTTGTTTTTGAAACAGGCAGCGATCGCATCAGAGAATGTTGCAAGGGTTGGAGAAACAGCTGGAGCACAAAGACAGAGCTTTGCAGCACATGGCATTGCTTCAAGCAGCGTGGTCAGAGAGGAGCAGGAAGGAATCCTTCTTGTCAGAGGAGGAGAACAGAAAGGCAAGTCAGAGGCTGCAGTTCTTACAGACACGGCGATTGCAGAGAGAGAATTTGCTTGCAGAACGCAATGAAAGGAGCTTTGAACAGGAAAAAGAAAGGCTGGTAAGGGACATTTCAGAAAAGTTTTGCCTGTACTATTACTGTGTTTCCAACTGTAGCGCCATCTAGAGTATTTGTCGTTCTCCTGTTTTATATCCAATGTAATTACATCATTTGGAGATGCATAAATGCAACTTTCAAATGTTCACTTTTCTTTCACACACATACAGATCAAAGATGGGAAGTGAATTTTTCTGTGTCTGTCATAGAAATAGTCTTTCTGCAAGGAATAGTCTTCTATAAATAGTCTTCTGCTAGGAATGAATTTCCACAGATTATTATAGTCATAGAATGGTTTGGGTTGGAAGGGATCTTAAAGATCATCTAGATCAAATCCCCTGCCATGGGCAGGGACATCTCACTAGATCAGGTTGCCCAGTGCCCCATCCAACCTGACGCTGAACCTCTCCAGAGATGGGGCATCCACAGGTTCTCTGGGCAACCTGTTCCAGTGCCTCAACAACCTCATAGCAGAGAATTTCTTCCTTATATGTAATCGAAACCTACCCTCTTTCAGTTTAAAACCATTACCCCTTGCCCTGTCACTACATGCCCTTTTTAAAAAAAAAAAGTCTCTCTTCGTCTTTCTGGTAAGTCCCCTTTAAGTACTGAAAGGTTGCAAAAAGGTCCCCCTGGAGCTTTTTCGTCCCCAGGCTGAACAACTTTTCTCAGCCTCTTTTCAGAGGAGAGGTGCTCCAGCCCTCTGATCAGCGTTGTGGTCCTCCTCTGGACTCACTCCGACAGCTCCATGTCCTCCTGCCGGGGCCCCAGAGCCGAGCGCAGGGCTCCAGGAGGGGTCTCCGGATAGTGGAGCAGAGGGGCAGAATCACCTCCCTCGCCCTGCTGGCCCGGGGTACAGTTAGTTTTCTGGGCTGCAAGTGCACATTGGTGGATGAAAAACTGGATGTGAAGTGGCAGTGTCAACAAGTCCTCCTCTGCAGAGCTGCTCTCAATCCGTTTAACCCCCAGTCTGTACTGATGTTTGGGAATGCCAAGACCCAGAGGCAGCACCTCGCACTTGGCCTTGTTGAACTGCAGGAGTTTCACGTGGGCCCACTTCTCCAGCCTGTCCAGGTCTCTCTGGATGGCATCCCTTCTCACTAGCATATCAACTGCACCACACCTAGGTGTCATCTGCAAACTTGCTACGAGTGCACTCAATCCCACCATCTATGTCATTAATAAATAGATAAATAATAACAAATTAATGAAATACACCTATTTCTGAGCTATGCCAGTGATAATTGTAGATGATATTCTGACTAAAAGCTTTGCAATTGCACGTCATTATTTTTACATAGGATTTTCTGAAGAGCAGAACGCAGTCACAGCAGCAAATGCTGAAGCAAGACTCCCAGGAGCAGGACAGGCAACAAAAGCAGCACCAGGCTGCCAAAAGGAAAGTGTTCCAGAACAGAAACCATTCACAGGAGAAGGCGCAAAAAGAAGACCAGAAACACTGTGACCTTCAGCAGTACCTCAGGGAACAGAATCTTTTGATGCTCCGGGCATCACTGCTCGCGTAAGGAAACGGCAGCGTGGGTAAGCAGGTGCTGATCAGTCCACAAACCCGTTCTGCACCTCGATGTACGGCACTGTGCTGCAGTCTGGGTGCCTGAGTGCAGCTGTGACAAATGGAATTAGGACTCGTGGAGAAATCTTTTATCTCCCTTTCACTGCAGCCAGCATGCATTTTCACTGCTCTGTCCCTTAATTTTTTTTCCTGGGGTTACTGTTCTGTCCCACCTGGCCATTGAGTGGACCCCCATCTCTGTCAAACTGTTCTTCGGTCTTAGGCTTACGCAGCGACCCCGCTGACAGGCCCAAGTCTGCAACCCAGAGCTACGCTGGTACTTAACGTGAAACACAAGCATAGTGCTGCCATCCTGCCCCGAAGGCAGCTGAAGGGGGCCAGCGGTTTCCACAGGAGTCAGCACCTGTAGAGTTTAGTGTTGTAGTCTGGGACTGGTGAAAGAGTCATGGGGCAATCCTGAACCGAGCAGCGGGTGACGCGTTTTAATTACTTTCAAGATACAAGTGACAGAGAAAGGAACGAGTTAAGTGGCGTAGGCCACACAATTTACAGTACTAAGTGAAGAACAAGAATGAAGGTCAAAAGAAACTCCCCGGGAATGAGTCTCTCAAGCTCTCTCACAGCTACTGTAAAGTAGCATGGCCATCGGCACAGATTACGTCCCACTGTACAAGGTGGCAGGGGAATTAAATACAGGCCTGAAAAGACTGCTGCTGCTGAATTCTGGGAGCTTTCTGCCCTGCTGTGTTTCTTCCAGAACAGGGCCAGAAGAGCACGTTTCTTAAAGGTCAAGGACAACATAAAATAGAAAGTAAAGCTATGTGATGCTGGCATATGACTTACCTTGCTACGTTAACATCACATGAAATATGGGGAAGGAGAGCTGCAGACCAGCTGGATGAAAAAAATGTACATGCTAAAATACAGTAGAAATTATCCACTGCAATGTCCATCATTAACAACTGACTCTTGCAAGTGTCCCATCGCACTTGAGTTGCAGAGATCTGTAGGAAAGAAGTCCATACAGATGAAAAAGTTGTGCTACCTCCTGCCAGAAGTGCTGTGGGTCCAGAGCTGCTGTAGGTGGCGGGGCAGGAATCCAGTAAGAGGAGAGGTCCTTCAGAAAACCTGGTAGGACAGCTTGGAACCATCCAGCTTGGGCTGCAGGTGAGTGTAGATCCCTCCACTGTCAGTATTCTTCATAAAATGCAGGCCATTTCCCTAGAGGAAGAATGACTTATAGAAAACCAAAATGCATAAAAGAAACTTTTTTTGTGTTTTTTTTTTTTGGGGGGGAGGGGGAACTAGGTGAAAACCTAGTTACCAACCAGAGTTCAGGATGCAACTGGCTCCTCACTCCCCTATTTGAAGTGCATGACTCGCTTTCCTTAGTGAAGTGTGACGTCAGCCACTCCCAGGGACATGCTACCACTTTTTCCCCTCCGCAGAAAAGAAACATTAAGACGCACCAAGAGATGCTTTTACACAACAGGAAAGGGGAGAAGAGAGGTGTTTGTAATACATTGTACGCAGATTAGTGGCAGTGCCTTTGTTCACAGAGGGGAGGAGGAGGTTATTGTCACATCCTGAAATGCTTTCCCTCTTCCTCATATCATCACAGATGCAAAATACAGCAGTAGTGTCACAGAGAATGCCTTTATCAGCTTTGGGTAGCAAAAAATGTAATGCACACGGGTATTTAGGAAATGAGGATGGACATGACACAGTTTGCTGGAGCACTCAAAGCTATATTGAAGGGAGTTTTTTTGTTTTTCAAGAAAGTATGCTAGGATATAAAATAATACAAATTAAATTTTAAGTAATACCCAGAACCAAACCGGATACAAAATTTAAATGCTGTTGCCTGACATTCTGTGTACACATAGAAACATGTAACGCATTTTCTGGACTATCACTCAGCAAAGAGTGCAGGTATTATGAAAGCTCGTGCTTTTTACAGGAACACATCACCAGTGATAAAAGATTCTAAAAAATAAAAAAAAAAAATGCAAAAGGGAGTTTCTCTGAAATTCTGCTTAATATTTTGAATGGCCAACAGTTTCTTAGCACTAAGTCTCAGACTGTGTTCCTCCAGCAATAACAGAGAGGTTATACCTTTAGATTTCCCCCGAAAAATTAAGGTTAAAGCTAGGTCTCTCATCCCAATGCTTACAAACTGTTCTAAGGTCTTAATGGCTAAAAGGGGTATCTTTAACTTTAGGATCCAGAATATGCATGAACCATTCTGAGGTTTTTATTTAAAAAAAAAAAAAAGGGAAAGGAAACGAAGAGGAACCTGAGTATAAAGTAAAGGCTTTGAAGGTTGTTTCTTATTGTTGTTTTTTTTTCATTAAGGTCTGAAAAAAATTACATCTTGCTGCATATTTGCAAGCTCCATGTGAAGCACAGCTCTGCCTTTTAGACACCGAAGCCTACCAGTTGGTTTAAGCTCCGTTTAGCCTCTGGATGAAGTTGGATGAAATGTGCTGTTGGTGAAGGTGTTGATGGCTGTGCCTAAGACCTGCGTAACTGATGAGAGCACAGCACTGCAGGGCGCTGAGCCTAGCACTGGTGCCAGCTGGGTGGGAACAGGTAGGGGGGTATGCACACTGCTGGGTGAGAGGGGGTCCCGGTGGCAGCACATGGAGGTTTTCTTTAATGTGAAGTTTAGGGGTTGCTTGCCCCCGCCCCCCCAGTTTTTTTTAAATTAAGATAGTTGTCTTACTCAAAATCGTGTAGTGGTACTCATAATGTATAATGTACCCAGTTATGAGTTTAAGTCTGCCTGGACTTACAAAAACAAGCCTAGATCTTAAACGTTACTATTAAACTCCGCTGCTGCTTTTTATCCTCAATCATTTGGAAATGGAACAGTTCCTAATTAAAGTAAATGAAATACACTGAACAGAACTCTAAACTTATTTTTCAGACTTCAATTATGTATCATTAATCATTATTTTATAATCACCATTAAACAGCCAATCATCCGCGTATGTACTTTCTCTTCTTTGCTTAGCCCTCTGAAAACAGACTACTGCAGCTACCCTGCATGGCTACAATTTCACATAAAGCGTATCTGGGAAAATATTTAGTATTATGGTATTTCCAATCATTCATAGGCTTGTTTCTTACCATAAGAATAAGGCCATAAAATAATTTTAAGAGTACTATTAAAATAATTGACTTTAAAAGCCATGTGTGACTTTAATTATCCAATTTAAACATTCACAATGTTTTCAGTCCATTAGGAAAACCCTTGGACTCTTTGTTTTGCAAACTACCCCGGGGGAACAACAACAAAAAAAAAGCATCTGCATATTAGTTCAGGTTTTGAGTTGACTATGGTGGGAGTTGGGGCGGAGGATGGCGTCAGGGGTAAGGAAGGGACAGCAGCATAGGGAGAGGACAGACTTTTTTTAAGCTTCAACAAAAACCAAGACCAGTACAAATATTCCAAAAAATTATTTTTATTATGGAATTAGTTTTTCTGTTAAGTCAAATATTTTCTTTTGCTGTTCATAATCCAAACTCCTATAGTATTGTGCTAGAGTATGGGAGTTTGAAAAAAATAATCGACTGGTCTGTTTTTATCATCCAAAGTGACCAAGAACAGACCACTCCATGCAGGATCTCAGGACACTTCTACAATAAAAGTAGAAGTTAAAGTACAAAAGACAAAGACTTACTGGCTTTTTTCATCCCGAATTGCTTGCTTAGGTGTCGGAACATCATTTCTCATACCACAGTGACAGATGAGTCAGTAAATTAACTTAAAATACTTAACCTGATTTATTTCAAAACAAGCTTGATCACTGAACATCTTTTTAAAGACTTTTAGACCAGTAAGACTGCTTTCCTCGTCAGGCTGCAGTGGTCTTGTACACCTGAACTACGTGATGTGTCAGCTAAAGACTACCAGAGCATAGAACCAGGTAACTGTAAGAGTCAGAACTCTCCATCTGTGAAAAATCTTCCTGGAAAATGAAGGCCTTACAACCATCCCATGTCTGGTGCTTGGCTGACATGACTGGAGGCAACATTACTGGAGAGTAATCACCACACGGCATATCCCCGAGACATGTGAGTGTCCTCACCTTCAGCTTCTTTGTCAGCTCGCAGGCACCACAGGTAACCCTGCACGGTGAGAGGGCAGCAGCCGCTGGAGTCTATTCAAGGACAGAAGCTGCAGTTTTGATGAGCAGTGGTTTAGCTGCCTCTAGGATGTCCAGTTCAGGGTCCAGTGAACGACCAAGACCTTCCAGAACCATAATGGCAAAGATGATGGAAGCAAAATTGCTCTCGAGCTTCACCTAGAACCACAAGAGACTGAGTGAACTCAGTGGACCTTTTTCTTTTGAGCCCATTTCCCAGAGGTACCAGTTCTGGCTAAGCAGAGAGGGAAGGGGAGAAGCAGGAGAGAGCTTGTAAGTACATCTGAAACCATGCTGCAACTTCATCATTTGGAGTTTCAGAACACTCTGAGATCCAGCAGCAGGTCCAAAAAATAACAGTTTCAGGGGAAGTGTCCTAAAGGAACCCAAGAGTTGACTTTTCAGTTCCAAGTAGGGCGATGGTTTTTGGTGTTTTTTTCCCCATACTGGAGTAGCAGAAGTTTAGGATTCCTGACCACTGCCAACATGGCTATAAACTGCAGTAGGATCCAACCTACCTGGACGCGTGTGGTTGTGTAAGGGGCAGCTCACTTTGTGAAGGGCCACAAAAGAGCTCCCCATATCACCGACAAGAAGCCCTCTGTTACGCATGGAAACAAACTAGCCCCCAGTTCCCAGTACTATGATTGTTTCAAGGCACACCAGCGCACCAAGAATTCATGGAGTTGTGAGTAGGCCCTTTGTAAGGGCCTAAACTACATTTCAGGTTACTGGAGACCAGCTTAATGAGTCTTACTGACTAAGAGCTCTAACTAAGGAATGTTTAGAGGGACCCTTTGCAGGCTGGGTACGCTTATGGCCGACAACCTTCTCCTCTCCAGTTCAGGTCACCATAGCTCTGTTGATTTCCAAGGTTGTTTCTGGCCATAGGAGCTTTTTTCCAGAAAGATACAAGAAAGAATCTCCTTTCTGGGAGCAAATCCTCACTTTGAGGGCTCTAACATACCAGTAAAAGGGCCTAGTGCTGTTACATAAAAATACGTCAAGAAAAGTTCAGGGAAGAAAGCATGCAGTGATATACAAATGGCACCTACGTTAGAATTTCTTTTCTGCTTCTAAGGGAATATAAAAAAGATAAGAAAAACTACATCTTACAGCAACACTTTACTAAATATTTTCCTAATGTATAATATAAAATTCCTTTTAGCAAATAATATCAACCATTAAACGTAGTATTAAGACAAAATCCAACAAAATAGAAAGTGGTCTTGGTAGGATGTGTATCAGGGCCCGAGAAATAGCGTGCCTACAACCCTTCCATGCCTTCTGTCAGTCCCCCTCCTTGACGTTCATTTCAGGAGTCAGTTCCCCACTTTCACAGCCTTTCATGATCCCAGTACTTCTACCTCCCCAAATGAACTCCCAGCTGCTGAAGGCAGACAGTGAGAGGACCTCACCTTATGGGTCATCAATAATTTAAAGACATTCGAGAGGAGATCTGCCACCTGCAGCTGGAATAGAAAAGGAGACATTAGCAGCTGATCAAAAAAGCCTGTGGTCAAGACAGTCACATGCATGACAGGTAGGATTCTAAATGTTTGTTAGCATTTAGTCCTGGCGGTGGGACAAGAGCACTGGGTTGACAACAGCCAACATCAAAGTATGATCCTCTCCACCCTGCCCAAGACAAAGAGTTCAGCTGTGACCCACGGTTCTTGTTAGAAATTTAAAAAAACAAAACTAAACGCATGGTTTTTTTGTTGTAGTTAGAAGGAAGTAAGAAAGGATTTTAGGGACTTTTGCACCATCTGAGGAACTAAAAGCTCCAAGTACTGGTTGGTGGTGCTGAGGGGATCACAGCTGGCCTTTCCACCCAGACCATTTTGAAAGCGAAGCTGCGCTGAATTACAGGTACATGAGGGTGGGACACTGTATGTGGACTTGCCTTTCCCAGGGCGATGGTGTTCCCCCGGACTTTGGTCACTAGTTCTGCCATTTCGGCTTTGAATCGCTCAATATCCTGGCACTGGTTAGCACGGGCATGATGAAGGATCAGTTCTGCCACTCTCTCCCCCTGGGAAACAAGCGGAAAAGAAAACTCAGCAGAACTAGATCACTGGTACCAGGCCTGCGGGGAGCTGCACGCTGTTAACCCTGCAAGGCGTCTGCTGCAGATTGCTGGAGGAAGCATACTGCAGGGAGAACTCCCAGGGCCACACTTCCCATTTCCAGCAACAGGGACACAAGCAATCAACAGAAGCGGGTGCAGGAAAAGCGGAACTGGTCTAAAACTCTTAGACAGTATCTGGCAAAGACCTGCTCTGTTGTTCTTGCAGGTCTTGTAGGGGAGGACGTAACAAAGATCGTCTCTCAGATAAAAGTTTTGGGGCAAGGGGGAATAAATCCACAGGATTAACATTTTCTTCTCAACAGAGGAGGAGATGGTGCAAAGAAGGGCATCTATTAACCCTTCCCTACAGGCTAAGTCCAACCTTCCGTTCGCAGACCATGGAGGGAAGAGCGAGATGATTCTACACCGGGACATTTGGCAAGAAAAGGAGGAGGCAGCAGGGAAGAACCATATCCACGCTACGCTTGTGAGTGACATTACAGCTCCTCTTGGATGACGTGTCTGACAGTGATGTACAGAGCCAGAGGCCCCAGGTATGGCAAAGAGATTTGGGGTAAAGTTTTTCACCTGTAGATCACAAATTAACCCAACCGTGAAGGCCTTGCAAGAAAACATTCCGAGTTTTTGCTTATCAGCTTAGAATTAAGTCTGGCAGTACAGAACGGGCCTGAATACATTGATTTTAGCACTGACTTTTGGGTATGCTTCAGCAGATTGGACCATAGTAAAATGTGTCCCTCCTATATGCTCATGAGCCATCCAACCCACAGCTGAGAAACAGCAACACGCCAGTGTGATTACAGATGCTTTTTCTCAAAATGAACAGGACACATCAGCACTGGATTCTCTAGCCCATCTGAGAATATATTTTAAAGTGGGAAGGAGGAGAAAGAGGAGCCTGGCAGATGTCAGACCCCCCACACACACACTCCCGCCTGTTTAGCTGTCTCTCCTCTCTATACACTGACATAACAATAATATGGAGGATGAAGGTGCAGAAGGAAACGTGTGGAAGATTGAGATCTTAATCCACTCCTTCCTCTTCTGTAGCAAAACCTGGCCAATCCTGCAACAGCCTCTGAAAGGAGCAGCCCCCAGGCAGTCCCGACTTGCAGCAGAAGCACTCCAAAGCAGGGAGGGGCAGCCACCACTTCCTGTTAGACACCTTCAGTCTCCTCGGCCACTGAAATCGCTCCACTCCCACAGCCTCCTTGCTTTAGCTGAGCATCTCATCCCCGTGTCTGGTACAGCTTCCCAGCTGGCAAGTCTCCTCTCCCCTCCTGAGGAGGATTGTAAGGGGACACAAAGAGCACTGTGCTTTACCCACCAGGCTCCGCGGCGCTCTCCCTTCCCCAGCCTCACCTGGCCCTGGACCACAGCCGTGAAAACTGCGCGGAAGTTCTGCATGTCAGCGCTCTGCAGCTCCGCCACGATCCCCGCGTCCAGCAGCACCAGGCAGAGCCGCCGGAGGGGCGGCTGCACCTCCACCACCAGCGTGTCGCACAGGTCCACGAGGGCCGTCTGCTCCCTGCCGCCGGTGCTGGACTGGGCCGTGCCTTGCACCAGGATGTTCCCGGGGTGCAGGTCAGCGTGCACAAAGTTGTCAACAAAGACCTGGAAGACAGGCAGGTCTCAGAGCAGCTGATTCCAACCAAGCCCGCCCACACCAAACCCCAGGCAAACAGCGTGGGTTTGTTCCCGGACTGTTCCCTGCCCTTACTGACACACATCACCTCAGGCAGCGACACAGTAAATGGCTTCTGCTGCAGATCAACCCTGCTGGAACGGGGCGGGTACTACTCGCTCCAGTGAGCCGGCAGAGCTGCGTGAAGCAACCCTGCCATCTGCTAGAGGTCAGGTAAAACAGCAAGGAGTCCCAGCAGGGAACGGTACTTCTCCCTGACCATTAACCCTATGCCCAACACAGCCTGGTGGGCCTTGCCAAAGAGAACCGGTAAGAACAGACCATTCGCCACTCACTGGTATGGGGTTTAGTGCGTGGGTAAGTTTGTCTAGTGCAGCACATCAATACAGCTGTATTGAAAAGTAATGAAAAGTTAGAAGAGGAAACAAATGCACGTAGTACTTCTCCATCTCTGCTAGCAGTTAGCAGCGGAAAGGACTAACAAGAGGGCAAGCACAAGGTAATACTTCTCCACCAACATTCTTGGCAAACTGAGGCTGCAGGACTTCCTACCCGAAGGAGATTCTCTCTGTATCTGATGGATTTCTCCACCTATGAATTTGTCTACTTGTCATGTAAATAAGTATGGCAATGTGAAAATAGAAGGGTTTTTGGGCACTGCCTGAAAAGTGACCTCTGTTATTTTTTATGTCCTCCTTACTATTCTAAAAAACCATAAACAGTAGATCCATATTTATTCTCTAACACGCACGACTCTATATATCTGCATTATAAACTACTCCAATTTCTCTACTTTTCGGAGTTGAGAGTCCCAGTTATTTCATCATTCCTGCAGAGAAGCCATTCCACACTGGTAATTGTCCAGGCTGCCTTCCTCTGCACCCTTCTTAGTTCCATTACAGCCCTTGAAATGGAAGATCATGGACGGCGAGGGACTAGAAATGTAGAATATCCTAGACAGGTATTTGTTTTATATATGGCCTTAATGTTTCTTCTCTGCTCTTTAATTCTTTTCTATTCCTAAAATCTGGAGGATTTGTTTTGCTCCTAACCATTACATCTGATGTCAGCATAAAACTATCTATTGTGGTTCCACCATTGCTCTTCTGAGTGGTAAAAGCCATTTCAGTGTCTGCCATCGCATATGAAGTTCTAGCTGCAGCCTCCCCACTGCCTTAGCACAAGGTTGCAGTTATCAACTGAATCCCACCTGACCCTCGCTGCCCACTCGCTCAGCACTGTGAGGTTCTTTTGCAGCTCTTCCCTGCTAGTTCTCACGGCTTCTCAGAGGCCAGTTGTGTCACCTCTCAGCACTCCTTTCCAAATCACTTTTGATTATTTTGGCAATACAAGAACTAGACAGCCAGAAGTTAAACTGTAAGCTAAGCCTGGCTGGGTTTTTCTTTACTCCATATTTAGTTCTGCCTCAAAGAAGGCAGTTTTGGAGGAGGGGTCAATAAATAAATAATAGCTAGCTGTTTTCCCTGTGAGTCACATCCACAGTATCTGCACAGAGCGTGATATTTGCTAACTGTATTACACTTTACAGCACTTAGGCAGTACATGAATATTCATTAAATCGATCAGTGGGTTTTGTAAGCAATGCTCTGATCAAATTGCACAGCAGGACCCTACCATGCGCAAGCAGATCTCCCTGCTGCAGCTAAAGAAGCTCTGCATCAAAGCCTACAGTGGTGATGTGTCTAGTCCAGGCTTTACTCAGCCCTTGTTACACTGCACGTGAAGTAGACGCTCCCTCTGTCATTTCAGGAGCTGCAGTGCCCTAGCAGCCCACGTCCTGGGTTACCACAATACCTGGCGTCCATGGGCTGGCTCCAAAAGGCACAGCTGTGTCTTTGAGTCCTTGGGGAGAAGGGTAGAAGACGTGGGAAGCAAATAGGTTCTGTTCTCTCTTTAGCCATAGTGCCTTATTACCCCAACCGAATAGCTTCTGCGGGAAAACCACCTTCACTTCCAGCCTCAGCCAAGTGCGTACCATCTTTAGCAGCATGTCCATGCCCATCTTTGCAAGTCTCTGCCTCAGTTCTGTGGCAACCTCTGCATGCAGGTAGCGCGAAATGGGCTCACTCTCCTGAAATAAGGACAGAGCTGGAGTCAAATACACCCCGTGTCCCGCTTTCACCTGTACGTTTACGTAGGTGCTGAGTTGAGGAAATGCAGTAAGAATACTTTAGAAGGGACCAGCTCAGTGGAGACAGTACCTACTGTGATGGAGAACATGAGAGAAGCAACGGTTTGTTCTTTAGAAGAAGAATGTGATACAGCCTGGGGCAGAAATACCCTTGCCAGGATTGCATGCACAAAACCTAAGGCTGAGAGTAGCTTTGGTCTGCGATTCAAACATACACAAAGGAAGTGGGACAAGCATCAAAAAACGTGTCAGATTGCTGAGCTCCTTGCTTTGACCCACCACAGAGGGCGGCTGGAGCGTGGTGTTGGTTTGCAAAGCACAGGCAAGCACACGGTGGCTGCACACACTGCTAGTCTGCTTGGTTTTGAGCCAAGTGTTCACTTCTACATGGAAGTGTCTGCCACCTGTCTTCTGGGACGCACTGTTTACAAACAAACCCTAGTGGAAGAGACACTGAAGGGAGGACACCGATCTCTTCAAGCAAGTAAGAGAAAAGCATCCTTCTGCCCGTGAGTGCTCGTTCTCAAAAGACGCCTCTTTAGAGTGTTCTCCTAAGGGCCTTCTCTCTGCTATCACTGTTCCCAGGCTGTGCAATTCTTACCTCAAATGTTTCCACTAGAACATCGGTTGTTACCAAAGGGCGAACGGGAGTTGGGAACTTCACAAAATCAACATGCAGGAAATTTTGCCGGAAGCGCTCCAGATTTCTGGCTTCGTAGCGTAAGTCGATCTCAAGGGAGAAAAAGAAAAAGCAGGTTGGGAAAGAGATGCAAGTAGATCTTCAGGATCCTCAATGAGGATGTTACTGTGCAGTGCAACGCACAGTACCAGCAAACCTGTTAAAAAAGCCAGAATCAAAACAGAACAAAGAGTGGTGCTTCTTACATGCTTATAACTTTCCTGATGGAAGGGCAGAGTAAGGCCCAGTAATGAATGGCCCAGAACCCAGCACCTCAGAAATACAAGTTACTCTTACTATATAGGCAGGGTGTCCCAAAAAAAGACCAGGACTGCATTATTTTCCAGGGTGAGATGGATCCTGAACCAAAGCTAACTGTCTAAATAGCAAGGCAGGCGGACAGGGTGGGAGAACTGCAGCCCCACCCTCGCTTTACAGACAGACAGGCAGACATAGCAGGAAGAAATTTATTGTAAGACACACAAAATAATCCACTATGAGAAGCCATAGCCCCAGCTTTTCAGTGATCCAGTGCTTTGACCCAAGGCCACCTCTCCCTCCAACAACATTCTTGTACCTTCTCCAGCCCACTACTGCTGCACAAGGACGTGAGAGGGAAGATAACCTTGCCTCACCTCCCTCACCCAGCAATGGGAAGTATTGTAGGAATATTTCTTGTTCTTTCAAAGAGAAGTGAAAAATGACAACAGGCCTATGAGATGCTCTCCTGAGCACCTCCTCCTCCTGAGTCTTCAGAGCATCCAGAAAAAGCTCTGCACCACTTGACTGGTCCGAATGACCTTGAGTCACATCTGAATACCGTCAAAAGCTTACAGCATGGGTTTGCTTGAGTATATTTCTTGCAATAGAAAAAAAGAGTTAAGGTTTTCAAAGGTTTAAAAGAAACTTCAGACTCTGCAATCTAGACACAAAAAATGAAATTAGCAGGTAATGGTTCATTTTAATAGAAATATAACAGTAATGAACTCTGTAGGAAAATCTTTGTCAATATGGTAGTAAGGATGTTTCAGTACTGCGTCTTTATAAGACGTTAGTGAATCAGGACACGTTTTCAAAGCTATTGTAATGTTTAACTTTACCAACCCTATGAGTCTGATGATGATATAATATAGACTGTTATTAACTCATTTAAAACTATATTAATTATGCTAATATGTATATACCTCAAGGCTAAGAAACACAACCAGTGAGTACAGATTGTAAACATGTACATAGGACTAAAGAGAAAAAAAAGCGTCTGAGCACTTGTTCAGAGAGATTCTTTTCCTACAGAGAGGCCTTTCACCACTGTTCACTTGTCCTTCACAGTCCTGCAAAAAGGACTGCAGCTATGTTCATCAGCTGTTCAGGTTGCTTCCTAGAAAATATACTCAGTCTTGAAACAGATTTTTAAATCTAATAAAGATTGTTAAACTTATCTGTTGCTTTGCTTTTTTATACTGTGAGCATGTCAGGTTTCCTACAGTAACTTTATGTGAGTGATTAAAAAATAAGCAAGCCTTCATCTAGCCCTTTAAAAAGAAGCTGTACAGATGGAGTTAGAGCCAGTCAGAAGCAAGGAAAAGGTCAGTTTTACTTCAGTATGCAAAGACTACGTCACTGTACATACCTGCTGAATCATAAGCTTCTCAAATTCCTCCACAATCTCTGTCAAACTGAGCCACTTGAATCCAGGGAGAAGTCCAAGGATGTGGCTACCCATCTTCATGATAAACAGATCCATCTGGACTTGGTGGACTAGCCCAGGATGCAGGACCTGTACAAGAAAAAATGGTGGCGAGATCAACTCCCGAAACACTGTAAAAACGATAGTCTATTTCGATCAGCTAAAAGGATATATTCCAAAAAGACAGGATCCGGTCTTTAAAACTAGGTGCTAACAAGGCTTCACCAGCTAGTTCTCAGGAGAATTCTTACTTTGCCATGGCTTAGGTCATATAGAAACACTTTATGATTTTTCAGATGGAATACTTCTCAGCTGAAGCCTACAATTTCATCCCATACCATTTTCCATTGCTTTCATTCTCCTGCCCTCTTCCTGCCATGTATTACAGGCTAGCATTTGTAACAGCTCAAACGTAAAATTTCTTCAAATAAACTTTGCTGGAAAGAAACGATCTCTTCATGTGAAAAGAAGACTCATTTTCTGAAAGGTGATACCAAGATTAATATTCATTCTTTCTGTATGAATTGGGCCTTTGCAGGCATTTTTGGTACCCAGGTGCCCTGCCAAATGGTGCCACAGGCAGGATGTGTACTTGGATTCTCCAGGCTGGCAAGAGTTGGGGCCACTGCTTTCTAGATTACAGCTGGCCGGAACCCAAGCACTGAGGAAAGTTAGGCAGGGAGATGAGTGTCACTTCTGTTGCTCCACCTAGCCCTAGCCAGCCTACTCATCTCCATGGGAACCAAAGTCTTCTTAGCATTGTTCAGTGCACTCCACTTTGAGACGTCTGCCAGTACGATGTACGACTTACTTTAATGGCTACAGGCGTGAGATGTCTGGCTGGTGAAGGGTTTGCATTCAGGGGCGGTTTGGCCATCTGCTCCACACGCTGCGTTCCGCTCACGGGACTTTCGGGGGAGCAGCCCACCAGGCTCAGCTCCTCCTTGCTCCTCTCTTCCCACCTCCCCTCACTCTTCCTCTTCCTCAGCCACCTGAAGAGGCCTCTAAAGCCTGACGCCTCCCACGCTTCAGAAGCGGACCGTAACTCTGAGCACTGCGCCAGCTCCTTGGCCTGGCCGCCAGCGATAGCCGCCAGGTCGGCGTAGGCTTTATACACCTGCGCCACGCAGCCCGAGCCCACCGGCTCCTGGCTTTGGAACTTGAGGACGCGCCTCCAGTCCTCGCCGAAGGCCTTCCTCAGCAGCTCGTCGGTGTGGCCCCAGGGGTGCGGGCTCACCTCGACGTGCAGCTTGGAGAACTCGTCGCAGAAGGCCTCGGAGAAGAGGTCCCTGCGGGTGCTGGCCCACTGGCCCAGCTTGACGCACGTCGGGCCCGCGGCCTCGGCCGCCCTCCGCAGCAGCCGCAGCCACAGGGCGCCCAGGCCGGGCCGCAGGCGGCTCAGCGGGTACAGCAGCAGCAGCGGCCCGAAGCGCAGCAGCAGCCCGCAGGCCCGCAGCCCCAGCCGCAGCACCAGCACCAGCCGCAGCACCAGCCCCCGGGGCGCCCGCTCCCGCTCCCCCACCCACAGCGGCCGGCTGGGCGGGCGGCGCTGCCCGGGCACCGACGCGGACACGGCCGGCACCGCCAAGGCCACGGCGGCCCAGCGGCCGCCCCGCAGCCCGCCGCGCCCCGCCGCCGTCCAGCCGGGCAGCGCCCCCCGCGCCCCGGCGGCGCGGCCCAGGCGGGGCAGCGGCAGCAGCCGCGCGGCTCCGCCCGCCACCATCGCCCGCCCGCCCGCCGCTACCGGCGGCCGCGCAGGGCGGCGGGGAGAGCGGGCGGGCCGCGGGCGGCAGGCGGGGACGGACCGCCCGTTAAAGGGACACGGCGGGGCTGCACGGCTGCGGCTCCGCGCCCGGCCGCCAGGCGGCGCCCCCCCAAATGGCGGCGCCCCCCCCAAATGGCGGCGCCCCCCCCCACAAATGGCGGCGCCCCCCCCCACAAATGGCGGCGCCCCCCCCCCAAATGGCGGCGCATGCCCCCCCAAATGGCGGCGCCCCCCCCCCCCCAAATGGCGCCCGACCCCAGTAGCACAAGCACTCGTGGTCGTTGTGGAAGGTGGTTTGGGTCTGCCTCAGTGTGCTTGCCTGCGGTAGCTGCACCTAGTGGGGGGTTTGGCCACCAAAACGCTTCATGGGACCTCCGCAGGCAAGGCCATGGGGTGAAGCTGCTTCCTTTACAATACTCATGAGGTATTGGGCCATTGTATCCTTCCAGATGTGTTTTTGTTGTGCCACGTGTTTCTGAGGTGTATTTTTAAAATACCAGGCATGCAGCTATGGGAAATGGAAGCATGCAAAGGAGCCATGGCCTGGCTAAAGCAACAAAGCCACGCTCTTGCTGTGTGCAATGGGGATGTGGAAGGCAACTGGTAATGCTGCTGCTGTCATCCCTGGTAAACATGAGTTCCTGAGGAGGACTGAAAGAAAACAGGATGGCTGTTCATGGCTCATGGATGAAAGCCGAGCCACAGAAGCTTTAAAACTGTCCCAAATTTATTCTAGTAGCGTCTTAAGTGGAAATAAGTCCTGGGCCTTGGTTGGCACAGACCTTCTTCCTCAAACACTCCCTGCTAGTCTGGCAGAGGTCTGGCCATGTTGGAAACCGTGGTGGTCCCTGGATGCTTCAGTATCCTTGTCTCACGGGGATGGCGTATGTCAGGGTGACAACAAGGGTTAGCTGAGCAGTGGGTCTGCTTGGAGCACCCGAGTGCCCATCGGCAGTCAGATGCGCAGCCTGCATAGGCTCCCGTTGGCTTGGTTTTGATGGTCAGGAGATGAAAATCTTTCACCCAAGGCAAAAGCAGCCTTCAGACTGGCGTGTTGCTGTGGATGTCCGAGTCTTGGGCAGCTGTGGATCAGGTGGTGGGTGATAGGTTACCTTACATGGCTCAGACACGCAGGGGTGCTTCAGCTGCTGCAAATGGTACCTGGCTTTTCTGGAGCAAGGGGCATGTGCATGGCAGTCTGTGCTGGCTTGCACTGAGTACCTGGGTACAGTTCAAGTCTTTCACATGATTTCATATATGGCTTTATGAAGTATCTTATAAACAATTTGTCCTGTCATACTTTTCCCTTTTTCAGCATTTCTACCTTCACATATGGAAAAATTTTGAGCTTACTTTTAAAAACCTTGAGATTTTATGTTAAAGTAACCAGAGATTTAAAAATGCTAATGGTCGGGCTGTTTTTATTGCCTTCTGCATAAGGGCATTTTGAAGCTTTTTTTCAGGACGAGTAACACTGTTAATGCCTTTTTTTATTTTTAACTAAAAGCTGAGACTTTCTAATTATTGAAGCGGGTTGCCCAGGGAGGTGGTGGAGGTGTTTAAGAAAAGTTTGGATGTGGTAATTTGGGACATGGTTTAGTGGGTGATGTTGGTGGTAGGGGGATGGTTGGACCAGATGATCTTGGAGGTCTTTTCCAGCCTTAATGATTCTGTCATTCTATGATTCTAATGATAGCCTGACCCACGTAGTTGAAGTGTTATGATTATTAGTGAATCCCTTAATAAGACAGTAATGAAACAATGCTTCAGGGAGCTTCCTAATGAAAGTAGATGTGGGCACATGACAGCACACAACTGCTAGTTAAAGAAAAAATGACAACAAAAAACGGGAACCCAAAACAAAAATAACAAGTCTGCTGAGATGACAGTGATAGTTTGGTAGAGATGGTGAATTGTTTTATCTTCCACGTTGGCTCTGAATGCTGGGCTTTTCTGCTCTGCAGGGGGCTGCTGATGGCTCTGTTGGGCCTTACTTATTCCTGAGTCAGCTGGCAATGCGTTAACCTTGTGCATAATGACATGGTTACACAGGATTGCTCATTTCCCTAGCAAAGGACATGTGCCTTTTATAAACCAAAACTAATGAACCTGCTGCCAAGGATAGAGCTGATGATGAAATCATCTTTTTCTGTTTGGGGAACCCATCAATGAGTGTTTTAGGGGAGAGCTGTCGCACAGGTGATGCTGAAACTTGCCTTGGGATCACGGCTGTTCACCAAAGAGCTGCTGTCTTATGCAGGGAGGCTTTGGACTGGAAGCTGTGGCATTTTGAAGATGGAGTTCAGTTGGTTCCGAGTTTTGGATGTATGTTAATAACTGCTCGCTACTACTTAGAGGAAAAAAATCCTCTGTCCGTCATTTTTTATGTACTGTGGGAACTGAGAACCTGTAGGAAAACTTAATTCACTTCCCAGCCCAGATCCCTCCCTCGCTTTAGCGTGTGGCTCCGAGCAGAGCAAGCACAACTGTGTGCCGCCAGGGAGCTGGACTACAGCCCCGTGCAGGTGAACAGATCTACTTGTGGGAACTCTGCCTGCTTCCCGGTGCAGCACCCGTGAGCTGAAGGAACCCTTCCGCAGCATTTAGAAGTCGCTGCGGCGCTGGGGCCGTAACTGGGCAGCGGGGCTCTCCCGGCCGCCTCCCCTCAGAGCGGCGGCGCGGGCCGGGAGGGCCGGGCCCGGGGGCGGGGGCCGGGGCCGGCCGGGGCGGCGCTGCCGGCGGAGGGCGGGCGGCCGCGGGGCCGGGGCCGGGGCCGGGGCTGGGGCTGGTGCCGCCGGGGGGGGGGGCAGCGGCAGCGGCTTGGCGCTGCATGGCGGGGAGCCCCCAGCCGCGCGTCCGCAGGCCGCCAGCAGGGCGCCCGGCGCCGCCGCCATGCCGGGGCGCGGCCCCCCGCCGCCGCCGAGGAAGGTAGGGGGCTGGGGGCGGCCGGGCGGCGGTGGGCTTCGGGGGTTCTGCCTCGCCCCCCGGCAGGCCGGAGCCCTCCTCCATCTTAGCGGCTGCCCCGGCTGGGCAGCGGTGCGGGGCTCCCGGGGGGCTCTGCCCGGCTGCGGCTGGGGAGGCGAGGGGCAGGCGTCTGCGGAGCCTATGGTGGGGGAGACCCGGCTCCTGCTCGGCTGAGCGAGGGCAGAACGCCCCGTAACTTAGCGAAGTCCCGATCCCCTCCGTCCGCTGGGCTCTCTCCGCCCAGGACAGCCTGCTTTTCTCTCGCTGTGCCCCCCTTGGAGGGGAGCGGCTGCGCTGGGGTGCAGCCCGTAGCTTAGCGGAGTGATATCGCTGTTGTCCCGCTTGGCATCCATGGGACTGTCGCCTGTCCCGCAGTCTGCTCGTGTTCCCGCTGGGATAGCGGGGCGGTGGGTGCTAAGGGGCTAGGCGCGGGGTCTGGGGGGGACAGCGGCTGGGAAGGGCAGGGGACAGCACTTGGAGCTGTACGCTGCCCTGGTCTCAGGGCGTGCATGCGAGCTGTGGGGCAAGGTGTGCAAGGTGCGTTGGGGATGCTTTGAGAGGTTCCACGAGTCTCCGAGGAGCCTGGCGCTTGGTGGTAGAGAAGAGGCTGTCCTGGGGAGTGAGGCCTCGGGGCCGCACATGATCCCCCCCAGGAGCGGATAACTCCCAAGCATGGGGTGCTTAATCCTGCGCTGGTGTTTTAGTGGGGCACAGTTTATTTCCTGGATGGGGCAGCAAGTTGTGTGGTCAGAGAGAGGCGTCTCTTGTTCGGAGCTCAGCTGGGATGGTTGAGAGGAGCAGAGGGATTGCCTTGGAGCTTTATCTAGGGCTGTACAGATGTTGCTAGGAGGGGAGCTGCTGGTGGATTAAAAAGCTGTTTTCTGCGTTGGCTGTTACCTTATTGAACGGTTATTTCTTGATGTGTGGTAGTGAAGTCCTATAAAGCATGCTGGCCCCGTTTCTGAACCACCAGAAACGGAGTCGTTACTGCGTCCTGCCAGAGAGAAGGAATGCATTTCCTCGCCCCCTTATGCTGTGTTCTGGATTGTTGTCATCGTGGTAGTGTTTGTGGATTTGGGTTGTTGTTGTTTTTAAGTAATCCAAACAGTGCTTCAGCGTGTGAGACCAGATATTTACCACCTTGGGATAGACTTGGACAAAACTGAAGACTGTACGGATGGAAATGAGAGGAAAGCCACAAGATTTCCCAGGATAATACAGTGCCTCATTGAGGAACTGAAGAGAATGCACTGAAAACAAAGGGTGCTGGAGAGATTCGGGATGTAAAAAGCAGGCTGAAGATTTATAGCTCAGCTGGGACCATTCTTTGCCTCTGGGTTAGAAGGTTGCGTGCTGGAGCTTGGGTAGCCCTTTGGCACGTCCCCTGTGCACAATCCCCCTTGTAGATGAGTGCAGGTTGTGTGTCCTAAAGTGCTGCTTTTGGTAGTGTCTCTAGCTCGCTGCCTTGGGAAATCTTATAGGACATTTTGTCTATAGTGGGAACCACGTGATGCTCGCTGTTCTCCAAAACCAGGAAGGGCATTTAGATCCTTTGTCAAGTGCTTATGGTGTGGTTGTCTTTCTCCCGTGTCTGGCATATTGATGTGTTAGAAATTTTCATTTTGACAAGGAGATGATAAAGAAGACCGTGTCAACTGCAAGGCTGTGGTTTTTAGAGGTGCTCTAAATTCAGTAGAAGCTTTGCAACTGAATTATTTTGAATATCAGACATAATAACCAATTTATACAGTCCGTAAATAAACATCAGTTGTGCTGGGTGCTCTGGGAACGCAGAGGCAAATGTGATCCTTGCCCCAAGTTTAACAAATTCTCCAATCAGATTTTCACGCAACAGAGCCAGACTATTAAACACGGATTGATGCTGGGCATTTCAGAAGTGCCAGGTGAGGGTCATGTTCTTCTGGACTACTGTGAATGCATCGACCAATGCAGTTCATGCCCTCTTCCCATTGTAGCACCTGACGTTATTTCCTGTGCAGAAGCCGCTCCTTTCTAAGTGGGGGCCAGACCAAGGGGAGCAAAGGCTCTTTAGGGCACTTAAGTCTGTGAGAACGGAGAAGAACTGCTCTTAAGCTCTTGTTGGAGCTGTTTGGTTTGATGATCGGCTCTCTTCGGCGTCCAGAACTGGGGTATAAGCTCTTTAGGGAAGCGTTTTTTAGCGGAAGGATTTAAGAACTAGTGGCTGATATGTCTGTTGGCAGGATCCCAAGAGCTGGCTGGAAGAGGCCTCTGCTGTGAAGGAAATGCTGAAATAAGACTTTTAATTAACTTGCATAGCAGTTCCTTAAGGGCTGAGAAGACTCCACAGGGAAGAAGGGAGTGGGATGTAGCTAGGAGGTAATTCCTTGTTGCGCTTGAGCTCTAACAGTAGATGAGTGAGTCTGGTCTTATCTCGATATGGCTCAAATAACATTGCATCCGAGGGTACCAAGCTGTAGGCATTGCTTTACCCACATGAGGCTAGAGAAGGGGCAGTGGTTTTTTGGTTGTATCCGTGAGGTACAATGGAAAAGAAGACAATAGCATGCTTACCTTGCTTTTGGGATTTTTCTGTTTTTCACCTCGAAACAGCTTTACAAACTACTGCAAATAAAAGCAAAGGTTAAAATGTGTGAACATGCATGTCATTTCTCTGTGGTTTCAGCCTGGGCTTTAGTGAAGAGCAAATGGGACTGCTTTTATTCCCAGAGTCCTTGGTCAGCCTAGCCTACCAGGGGACCGAAGTCCAGGCTCCTGGCTTCAGGATGTGCCTTTGAAGAGTTGACTTCAGCAGGGGCCGTGTGTGATCTTGAATTTGGGCCAGTTGAAGGTCTTTGGTGGTGGGATGGCACTGAAAGGCGCCATCACTATGTTAAATAAGTAAATACTTGAGATCCCGTAGGCTGGTCCAATTCAAGGTCTTTCCCAGCCTTCACATGTTTTACCGGCTATATTCACGGGTCAATATATCTCGCATCTGTAGGTGTAGGACTGATGAGGTGAATGTCAAAAGTCCCCAGTCAGGTTCCTGAGCAGAGCAACAGATAGTTACCTGCCCGCTGCTCACTCAAGTCCTCACCGCCAGCTCGTGCCTTCTGCGTGAGCCAGGAGCTCGGTGTGAACCCACGGCACAGAGTCTGCCGTGCAACACCTTCGGGGCTCTGCTCTCCTGATGGTCTTGTCCCTGCCGTGCCGAGGCTGCTCTGAGCAGCTCTGAGCCATGCAGCGTGAGTCCACCCATCACCGCTGCGGTTGTCGGTGTAGATAATGTGTATCGATAACCTTATTTCTGCGTTTTCTGCAAATATTGCTATCCCACAGTAAAGCTGAGGGGAAGTCAAGCGTAGTAGGGAAGACAGAAGTTTGAAAGAATTATGTCCTGCTGGAATGAACACTGTGAGTTTTAATATAATCATCTTCTGTGTCAGTATTGCTTCGCCGCCCCAGATCACGGAAACCAGCTGAAGCTGGCGTGATGTTAATTCCTGGGATTTGGCAGGGCAGATGGCAATAGTAACAGTGATGATTAAAGGTTTTCCCTAATTAAACTTGTTAAGAGCTAGTACGTCGCCGAGGCCTTCTTTTACACCTAGCGTGAGGTCACTGTCCCGCTGCTGGGGTGCTGCCGGGTTTGCCTGGGGGCTCTTTGAAGTCAAGCGTGTCAGTGAGAATTTGGCTCGAGCGTTACCTGTCTTTTTTATGTCCTGTTATTCGCTGTCCTGGCTGAATGCTGAACGTGAGACACATCCGTGTCAGCCGTCCGGTGAGTAACTCGTGGGCGGATGGATGGATGGACGGAGCCACAGGTCGCTCACCGGGCACAACCAGGGCTGGGACCGGGAGCGGAGGCGACTGCCTGCCCAGGCTGAGCCCGGGCGGGCCCCCGGCCCTCTGTGCTGCAGAAAAAGCCCTTGGCGGTCCTCCCGGGCTGGGAACCGGCGGTGTTTGTGCGGTGAAAGGGAGCAGAAGATAGCTTTTCCCGAGCGCTGCCTTTGCCCGTGCATGTGCTGGCTCGGAGCCAGGATGGAAACTCTGTCCTCATGAGCAGAGAGGGAGCGGGGAGGGGCGAGAGACAGAGGGGCCCCGAAGCAGAGGGAGTTAAAATAAAAACACCGACCCACACGGAGAAAAGCCTCCAGCAGATGGGCCCGCACGTCCCTCCGGGTTCTCCACGCAGCCGGCTTCGCGTGCACCGCTGGCGGGGTCTCGTGTAGGAGCGTGGGCAGGGGGCACGGCTCGTTTCAAGATGCGTGATGGGGGAGCAGAGTGAAGGGCAGAAGGAAGGACGCTAGACCAGTAAGTTAGCTGTTGGGCTCTGCCATTCCTAAAGCGGGATCTGTGTGTTACTGCTGGGGCTGTGCGCCGGCAGCGGTAAGGCAGATGCTGCTGCGTGAGCAACTGGAGGGGCATTACTGTGTTTTTAACTTGTCGTCCTCTAACTATGGCAGGTCTGGGCTCTGTAAACCAGTATCGCTGGTGCTGATGGAGGTTTGTTTGGAGGTCTTGTTCCTTCCAGCACGCACAGCACATCTGGTTTGGGAGGTATATCTGGTGGTGAGCTAGGCTCTGTATGTAGACACTGGCAGCCGTGTTTTCCTGTGCCCAGGTCCTCATTAGGCATCGCAGTAACTAATCAGATCGGTTCAAGGTGCCGACCTTGCTTGGAAGGGCCTTGTCTTGGTTCGATGTCTGTGCAGAAGACTATGCCTGGTAGAAAATCTGCTCTTGGAGAAGCAGTCAGCAAAGCTTGGCTCTGAGCTCACTTGAAAATCTGGCCCAGACGTTTGAGCGTGTCGAGAGGCAGCGATGGTTAGGGGCAGCTCGAGCGGGGAAAGGTGCCGCCTCGCTTGGAAGTGGACGAAAGAGTTGTGTGTGGGGACCCTGCCAGGCACTGAGACTCCTGATCCTGCCGATCCCTGAAAGCAGATGGCTCCTGACCAAATTCAAACGCATAAGTTATGTTTCCAAAAACTTTCTGGGAACTCTGGCAAGCCACTAGAGAGACTGCGTTTCAGGGGGCAAGGGCTTACCGCTGTTTGTAGCCGGAATCATTGTAAGTGGCTAGATACTCCGTGTTTTAATTAAATTTCCCTTTGGGAATAAATGTGGTGAAGTGTTTCTGTGATCCTTCTGTGTTTAAGTATTCTGTACAGTGCCCCCAGTTTGGCAGATCATTTAAGCAGACGCGTAGGTCTCAGCGCATGCTTAAATCCGCCCAGCAGAGCACTCCGGCTCCCAGTGCAGTACATCATTTCCACTCGGGGAAGTTTGGACTGGACTTCGTGTGACACTAATTGATGACAGCGGGCTTTGAGCATATGCTTAAAATTAAACACCTGCTTAGGTGTTTTCCTAGTCGCAAGTGGTCTCGCACACTCAGATGAATTCTGTGGGATCATTTTATATTAGTGATGTCCTCGAGCAGTGCTTTCCTCTTAATATCCCGTGAGACTTCTTACCAAGGTCTTGCTGACAAGCCATGTTACTGCGAGCGGCTCAGGTGAGATGCAGTCACAGCCCTGGTATTTTGCTAGCGCTGTGAATAGGCACGCATCTGTGAGTGATTAAATCAACCCATCAGGGTGTCATCTGGAGAGGAACAAATGCTGAGCTTGCTTTGCAGGCAGGGGGGAGGATAAGATCCCCCTCTGTATTTTCTGCTGGAAGCTTTTCCCCTCTGCAGATGTGCAGCTGCTGAGGTTCCTTGCCAAAAGGCAGCCGTGACTTACAGAGCTGGGGAACATGCACACATCTGCTCGCAGAGGAGAGCGGGGAAGAGGCTTGGTTCTCCTGTCCTGGGGGATTATGTTCTCATGATAGATAGTGCCAATTTTCATGGAGGGGAATGGCGAATTTCACAGGGCACCGTAGGGGCACCTCATAAATATGAGTTCACTTGCCAGTGTCAGCCAAACAACGCCTTACTAAATTAAAAAGAAATGAATTCCCAAAGACTTTTCTGACTATTGGAGCTTTTTCTTTAAGAATGTTAAGCCCCTGAAGATAAAAACAAAAATACATGTTTCAGCTGCAAAGCATGCTGTGAATATAGGCTTTATGTTTCCTTCTAGGTGAGAGTTGAGTCTTGGATTATCCCGAGCTCACAGTGGTATGTGGCATTATCCAGAGCTCATAGTGGCGATGGGAAATAAGTACCTCTTACTAAAATCGAGTAGGGTGTCTTCTCCAGCACGTGCAGCATTTCAGAAATCAGCATCTGGTCAAAACCAGACCTGAGGCATCACCCACAGTCTATGAAGTCAATGGGATCTTTTCCATGATTTCAGTGAGCTTGGGATCAGGCCATAACTGGGAATCTGTTTTTCCCTGTCTTGACTTGTTAGCCCGTGTGTGTAGCAATTTGTGGCCGAATTCTTCAAGCGTACCGAAAAGAGATGTGTAAGGCGTTGAGCTTTTTCCAGATGATGTAAGAAACCCTGATCTCGCTGGCTGCCATTTTTCAGCTATGTCAAACTCGGGGAAAGGTTTCCTGCTGGGAAATCAACACACACTGACTGTTTTTTGCATCAGATTTCTCTTTCCCCCAAGATTACTCTGAGTGACTCCAAGCTGAAGTTTTGCCATGGTGTCACCTCTCACGTGAAACAGTCCTGCACTTGTGTTGGTGAAAGATACCGCCGCTTAGTCTGTGCTAAGATTTGCCCCATTGGTATCCCTTTGTTCACACAGTAGGAAACTTTCCTTGTAGGATGATGTAGTGTACACAAATTCAGTGGGAAACAAAGGTTTCACCTGTTAAATTCCTACATTTCTCCATTAGTCGGAGAAAGATGCTTTTGGGTGTGTTTCAAGGAAAAACAGGATTGTCTCTAATAGCCACAAATTTCATAAAACACTGTCAGGATTTGATGAGGGAGATTACTTTTAAATAACTTATAACTTAATAATCGACATGTAATATATTGTTTAATGTCCTACTTGCTTCATATTTGCTTGCACAGGGCAAAATTATTTTTCTCATCCAAAGGAATCTGGAAGCATTATCAGAAACAGGACTTGCCCTACAGGAGTGGTGAAGTACTTCAACTCCAACTGACATTCACTGCAGGAATACAAATTCCAGCTTTTCTGGCCTTCAGACCAAACTATTCACATATGTTGATAATCCCAGTCCCTCTGCTAATTCGCGCTCAAGGCAGCCTTCCGCTTATTTAAAGGAAAAAAAAAACTTTAGGCTCCTAAAAATCTGTAAAGATATTTTTTTTTTTAATCAAGCCTGATCTTGGACTACATTGACTTTTTTCTTACTAATTTTAAGTTAAAAGAAATTTTCAGAAAAGCCTGAAAACAGATCATCACCAACACGTTCTTTTTTCCCAGAGAATTTAAGTATTTCGGCTGTCTTGCTGTTTCTGTTGCACACATAACTTATTCTTTTGTAACTTGCGAACAGTATTTTGCAATAGAGGAGATTTTGGTGTCATTTACCATGAAATACTTGAATGCGGAATTAAGCAGAAGATTGTATAATGCAACTTTTCTTTAGCAGTTGCTTCAGTGTGTCAGCAAAACTTGGCGATA
Organism: Cygnus olor; assembly: GCF_009769625.2. Lineage (NCBI taxonomy): Eukaryota > Metazoa > Chordata > Aves > Anseriformes > Anatidae > Cygnus > Cygnus olor. The sequence goes on along the minus strand of NC_049169.1, from coordinate 61,235,426 downwards.
CGCTGATGAAGCACAGCAAGATGGATCTGGATGAGGTCACCAGGCAAACAAGGCCAGTTCTTCCGCTGGTGTCAACAGGCAGTGCGCCATTAACTTTAGCTGAGCAATGATCTGGCTGTGAGGTTCAGGCACTTTTGTTCCTTTTTGTGGTGTTTTTTTCAGTTTTGTGGTTGAATAAAAAAATATCTAAAATTGGAGGCGTGTGGCAGGGTAGCCCCATCTCTTCCCTTCCCTCCTCTTTCCCTTCCAAAAAAAAATGGATGGAAGGAAGGGAAGCCTAAACAAAATGTTTCAGGTGCTTTTGAAGGGAAGGCTTAAGTCCTTCAAAATTTAGCTAAATTTTGCTAGGAGATGTCATTACAAAATAAAGAATCTAGCTTTTGTATGATTCCACCAGATTACATCAAAACATTTCTTGAATCTTTCTTTGTCTGGGCACACTGTATGTAATTATATTGAACTTGGCAAAAACGGTTTCAGTTGATCAGAAACCATAAATAATTTTTTCATCCAGCAACACTCAAACCTGTTTGTGATTTATGCACAAGGAATTGCTGAGGCTGCACAGCTGTATTTCAGATACATGAGTGGGCCAGATGAGTTAGTTTTTGGACCCTTTCTGCTCAGGTGAGAGGAACAGGCAGTTTTACAGTGCTATTCAGACTGTGAGGTGCCTACCTTGGGAAAAGGGAGTACTTCTGGAGCATGAATTACCTCTCAGGAGTATTAAAGAGCCTAAAGGATTAGTTCGCACATGGACATCATGTGACGTGGACATCAAGATTTAGTTGAGACAGATCTGCCCATTGTTCCGTTATAATTCCTGCACGGAATGTTATGTTACTGTGAGATATCCAGGCGTATATTTGCCATATAAATTGCTTACTTGTATTTCAGTTTACATTATTTTCAAAAGTCATTCCTGACAAACTTAAGACCAGAGGTAGCACTAATTTCTTATCCGTCATCATTTTTACCTGTCATCAAAAGTCAGATTTGTGTGAATTCTTAGTTTTATGCGATAATTGTATTTACAAGTACCATGCATCTCTCATATACATTTTGCTTGGGAAGGCATATAAACAAAATTATCTCCTTGCTAGTCTATTTTTAGCACTGAAATTTCTCTTCTGTCGTATTTTTCTTTTTTAATACAAATGGAGTGAACCCACTAGGAGAAGCAGATGGCAGATTTTTGTTAAGTAAATGTTATCCAGTGTGAATGTTTGATTTATTACATGTGAAAGGGATGGGAAGAAGAATCCCTACTCGAATGCTGAACATTTTTCTTACCAGCCAAGAAGTAAATCAAGTATAGCATTACATAAGTTCTTCTTGCACCTCTTCTAGTTGAAGAAAACGTTTGGGGAATTTCCCCTAAAAGATCCAGTTTAGGTTTAGTTTGCCAGTAATGCCTGTAGCCATGCTATTTTCAATAAGGAAAATCTGGTTGCTATCAAGAGATCAGTTGTGTTAAGCCACAGAAAATTCAAGCAACACAGTCCATCTTCTACCTTTGTACAAAGAAGGTGGCTCTGGTGAGGAGGGTTGGGTGAAGTCGAAGCTGTGCCACGCTGGTTTCGCATCGATACCTTCAGTAGGGCTAGGATTTCACCTCATGTTGGACTGCAGCAGCAGATGTTTATGAGTCTGAAGATGAAAGACAATGATGTTTATTGAATTGTGCAGGGGATAGGGGCTTCCGCAAAGGGTTTGACTCCGGAAGACTCCTACTTTGAGATTTTGTTTTGGGTCCTGTAAAATGCACCCTTGTGCAATGCATTCAGTGCTGGCTGCTTTGTAGTAATGAGCCTTTCCTGTGCACAATAAACAGTATTGGGGCCCCGGCCAGGACAACATTCAAACATCTTGGGTGGAGTATGCCCTTGTGGTTACCCTGGAATACAAAACTTGGATGCACTTTCTCTGCGTTGGAAGCTTCTGTAAGTATAGCTCTGCTTTGGTCGTGAGATAAGGGCTCAGTGGAGGAAATTATACATGGATTCCATGCTTCTGCTCCCTTATCAAACAGTGCGATGTATGTGAAAGAAAGTAAACAATGGAAATTAAAGTCCTCTGGAGTGTGTATTGCCTTTAGCACATCCCTTCGAGGAGAGCAGTAACAATATGTGCCTCTGGTGAATCTCCAGTTTCTAGGTTTCCTGCCATGAGAAACCCAAAGAAATGCTTCAGGGGAAAAAAAAATAAAAGAAAGAAAAGAAAAAAGAGATTTCCCAAGTAGATGCTTTCAGTATTTTTCAGTGTTTTTTGTTGTTGTTGTTTGTTTACTTGATTGATTTAATGTAGTCATGAGATAACTTAAAGCTTTAAAAAAAAAAAAAAAAACCCTGAACCCTCATCTATCTGAAATTGGAATGAATTTGGGAAGAAAATATTTTCGTTTTCTAATACAGTAGTGAAAATTTACACCACTCATCAGTATTTGCCAAGGCAGTTTTACTGGTGGTTACATGGCCTCCCTAATACCTTTCACTGCACTGTTGAAGTTTATTAGGCACTACTGAATCACTGGGGATTAAAGACTGTACAAATATGCTAGGAACAATATCATTTTGTATCTTGTTTTAGCAGCCATTTTTTACTGCTTACTTGCTGGTTGGTTGGAGAGTTTTTAAGAGATGAAAGGCAAAAAATAATCTCTTGGGGAAGGAGAGGCACCTAGTAAAGGGGTATTCAAAGGGAGTGGGGTTTGCAGTTGTTTTTGTTGTTTTATTTTTCACAGAGAACACGAGAGTGAATTCCCTACTTTTCTGTAATTCATGACAGATTATTGTAGGGTAGTCCAGGTTGGAAGGGATTGCAGGAGATCTGTATGCCAGCCTCGTGTTTGGGGCAGGCTCGTGTCTGAGCTCAGACCATGTTTCTCGGGCTGGGCCTTAGAAAACTCCAGAGATGGAGACTGCAGTGCTGTTCTAGTGCCTTCTTGTGCTCCCGGTGAAAAAAAGCTCTTCATTAGATCAGATCTCTTCCTTGTTTCCACTTGGGCACTTCGTCTCTCCTTCAGCCTGAGAGAGAAGCATCCAAAGAAGTGGCCTCAGGTCGTGCCCTGTGCTACACCAATGGTTTTGTTTTACGGCAAGTAACATGTTCAGAAAGTCATTAGTGGGGGAACCTGAACCTCATTTTTGAAAGGGACGGGGACACAGTGGCAGTCCAAATCTCCCTTGGACACGCTCAAATGCAGAGAGTCACTGGGTTGATCTGTCCATCTGCTGAGCTGCCAGGGCCTGAGGAAGCTCTTCGGACCATGTCTGACCTAGTGGTTCTTCTGGGAGAGCCTTTTTCAGGACTGGGACCTGTTATCTCAGACATCTCCCATGTTGGCAAGTTCTGCCAGCTGCATCTGGCACCTGGCTGCGTAGGTGTGCCTGCTAAGTGCCAGAGCTTTCCAGGTATGTAAGTGCAAGCAATTGGCTTTGAAGAAGAGTCTTAACCTTACTTAGTCATTTCTGAAAATTTTGCTTGTCCTGTTTCTTATGTTTTTTCTGCCACCAAGGTGACAGAAGATTGTGCCACCGAGCTGTTGTGGTGCCTTGCCAGCATTTCAGTCTGGCAGTACCAGGAGAAGATTGTATCTTTTTTCCCTCCTCTTGCATAGTCTGGTTTTATAGTCTGAAGCTCAAAGCCTGTGGGGGGAAAATGTATGGGTAATCAGAAGCAGCAGACTTGCCACTTAGGCTCTGCCCTCGCCCTGGGCGTCGAGGTACCAAAGAGCTCAGGTCCGTCCCTAAGCCATTCTGTACTCAACTTGCTAAACGCCCAGCTCCTGAAGGGCTCTGTTCCAGGATCAGCAAGGTGTCTGAGCAACGCGGCGAGGCGAGTTCATTCTCTCTGTTTTGCTTTCTTGTCCGGGGGTGCCAGCATCAGTGCAGGGGGAAACCCTCATGCTTCCTGGGCTGCTGCCCTCATGGCACACTCCTCTGCCGAAGCCCTTCAGCAGCTCCTTCACTCGGCATTGTCTCCGCGGCCAGTGAGGGAGTAGCGAACCACATGTGAGAGTGAAAGGGCCAAGGAGGGAGATCTGCTTTCCCCAGGGTTTGGGGTTTTGTGTTAGGCTTTTCCCCGCTCTGTTGGCCGGGAGCGCAGTGACCCACGCAACCGCACGGACCGGGCCGGCTCCCTCCCCCTGCTTCCTCTCCCTGGCAGAGCCCAGGCGCTCAGATTTCCTCCCTAGCGTGGGGCGGATGGGGATGGCGGCTCTCGGCTACATTCCTTTCAGTACAAAAGAAGAGGAAAAACTGCTCTCCGCACGGGCAGATGGCCGACTGTTTCCTGGCAGCTCTGCCACAGTGTCGTTTTTCCTATTGTCCTGACAAACACACGCACACACAGGGCAGCTTTTCTCCTGGAAAAATAAATAAATGCAGGCCCTCTCTGCAGAGGTGGGATGGTTTGGTGGGGTTTTTCGGGGCTGTGCAGGTTTCCTCCTCGTGACGGGTCAGTCTTTGGCGGGTCGCGTGCTGCCTGGCCCTGGTCTCCGCTGAGGTAGGCCGAGTGAGGGGGCGGCGTGCACTGCCCCGCGCTTGGGACATTGCAGTGTAGGACGTGGGATCCGCACTGAGCAGGGCCTGTACTTGCAGTGCCTGAGGTACGTGGGACAGTGAGAAGCGAGAAGCAGTCCGCAGGCAGCTCTTTGCCTGCACTCAGCGGCAGCAGGCCATGGGCTTGGCGCTGCTGCGGGAAGGTCTCAGGGCAGGCAGCTACTGGGGCACTAGAAATGGTGCCCCAAGGATGAGGTGAGGGACACCTCAGGAAGCCATGTGCTAAGTCCTCCTTGGGGGAAAGGAGTCAGCATCCTGCAGGGTGAAGGCCACCGCAGGACTGATTTGCTGAGGCTCAGTTTATCTTCCCCAGTGATAACTTATTTTGGAAGAAGTTTAGGCTCTTCATTGTAATGCTCTCATTTCCTTTCTCGATGTGAGAGGATTTGTCTTCCTGCCAGGAAACTCTTTGCAGAATTGCTCCTCGAAAGGACCTCTTTGGGTCTCCTTTGTGCTAGAATAGCACAGGTTATCTCACCACATCGAAAATTAATTCCACTGTGGTTCATGGTCTGAACACCGTATTTTAGTGGCAGGTTGTTTCCTATGCTGTCAAATGTTTGAGTTTCTTATAAGCGTAGTAGTAACTCCGAATTCTTTCCAATTCTTTTTACACTAGAAGTGATTTACTGTCATAGTAGGACTGGTGTATTTGTACCATTTGTAGCATTCCTATCAAAGGAATTAAAGTAGCTACACCAATTGGCTACACTGGTAGAAATGCTTATTTGCCAATATAGTTTCATCTCTGTTGGAGATTTAAGCCAGTTCCACTGCATCTGTTAGGAATCCTGCCTCTCCGTGTGGCTGATGGACCGTTCTGCTGGCACATGTCTGCTTGTGTAAATCTGGTCCATATTTCTGTTGTTTTATTCCATATTGACTGCAGTCGTCTTGTATGTGGGGAATTTCAAAGCCAAAGAAAACAGGTATGGAATGCTGGCTCCACTGATGTCACCAGCAAGCTCGTGTTTGCTTCAGGAACACCAGATTCACCACTAATGTCTTATTCAGCCTTGATGTAGAGTACCTGAATGTTCATGTATTAGGCTGTAAAGCAAAAGTAAGTATTATCCCACCTTGAGAGGTGCTGAGCAGTCCCACCATGTGCGCACATGCGCTCATGCAAGATCTGAAACATGCAGAGATGACCTGGTATTGCCAAGAACTGGCACAGGAGAGCTGTTTAGTGTAATTCCACTAAACATTGTAATTAGAATTCATTTTAGCAGCCAGATTGGGAAATACTGAATCTTTCCCTTCCTTCCCATGTGAAGGAAACCTACCTGTAAGAGTGGAAATGCATCGTGTCTCCAAGCAGTAACACAAACCATCCTTGCCACCAGGAGGAATAACAGTATTTACCTTCTATACATGAAAAGCTTGATTAAATGTGAGCTTGTGAACAATGAATTAGAAAGAGTGTTGCTGTTTTGCTTGACGCGGTCATGTCGCATCCTACCACTAACCCTGGAAATGCTGTGTTTCGACCTGAGGGTGTGGTTGTCTGAAGGAAGCTGGAGGGATGTTGAATCCCTTTGAGCTGTTGAGCTTTTCTTCTGTTTGTTATGTGTTTAGGGGGAGGAACAAAGGGAAAATAAGACAATGGGAAATGTGGAGCGAGCTTAATAATAGTGGGTGCAACTAGCCCCACCTTTAACACAACACAATTCGTATTGTAAGACTGTTTTCAATTTCTGTCTTCAGATCAATTTTTTTTTTGTTGTTTCAGCCTGCAGTTTTCCCTGCTGAGTCTTTGCCTCTGGCTGAATTACTTTTGAAAGCCTTCAGCCAAAATGTTTCAGCTGTTGCAGGGAGTGAAGCTAGGAAGAAAAATGTGCTGTTTCCCCTACATTAAAAAGTACACCGGGCTTTTCTTTTGCTATGACTAATCTTATGCTTTGGAACAGAAATGTTATCTGTTGGTGAGGGATACCGTTTGGATCAAGAGTGCATCCTTTGCCATTCCTGTGTCATCTCCAACTTAACTTTTCCAAGGCTCTGTGGGAAGAAGATTTCAGCTTGCACTCATGGCACTGAGGGACATGGTTTAGTGATAGGACTCTGCAGGTCAGGTTGATGGACTGGTCCTGTAATAAAGCCCCAGCCTGGGAGTTGTATGGGAATGCATACATGGTGTCTGCAGTACAGAGGCAAAGGTTGGCCTCCTAAACAAAGGTACAAAATACATTTCTGGGGTTTAGTAGGACTTTCCTGTAAATGTCAGCCCTAGAATGGTGGACTAGAGTAGCAGGAGCTTGTTTCTCCTGCGCCACCAATGGTCCCTCTGGGACTATAGCAGAAAAGAGTTGGAAACTACTTATTTTACTTGTATCCAGAAGAGGTGAAGACTGGGCTAGGAAGGAAAGAAAAGAGCCTTGATAGCAGTCAAGGCCAATGATTTGGGCAAAAAAATGTCATCATTCTACTTCTGAAGAAGTACATGCTGCACTGTGCATGTGTGGGTGTGCAGTGAGGGAAGAGTACGGGATCTGCTCAGGGTATTGCCAGTGGAAGTGCATGTATCAAGCGAGTGCAGCGTCTTGAAGGCATAGGTGCAGATGGTCTGTGTAGGGCAGGCATTGCCTCAGACAAGCACTGTGCACGTGCAGAAGCTGCATCCAGGAGTTTGGGATGTTTGGTAGTCAGGAGAGAGCTGTAGGGGATCTAAAGCGTGGGAAAAACATGCAGGCTCCTCAAATTTTGCCCTGTAAATTTAGGTGAGCAAAAAGGAGGTGTTCAAGTGAATCTGATGTCAGGTACCTTTGTTTTGGTGAGCTGAGGCCTGGGGGCAGGTAAAAATAAATCTGGAGACTATAAGGGAAGCAGCTTTTAAGGTCCAATGAGTGGTAGAGGCCTCCTGGGACTGGGGGTGGGCGAGGGAAACTGGGGCAGGGCTGCAGCTGGGATCCATTGCAGAAAGTCCTTGAGATGGAGGAAAGGTATTTGGACGAACTGGATACAGAAGGGTTGGCTAGGCATTTAAGCAGACAAGCCTGGAAAGAGAGGAATATGGGGAACTAGTCATGGGGAAATGGGAATGGGGAGGAGCAGATAGGGTCTGGCTGAGACAACTGATAGCAAGTGGGGTGAACATGAGATTAGCAGAACCTGGGGCTTGGGTAGCGACCTCAGAGAGTTAAACGAGGACTGTGTGAGCAAGGGGACAGCCGGGGAGCAGAGACTGGTGTTGAGTAGGTGAGGAAGATGGTGTGGAACAAGGGCCTAGCAGGAGGAGGTGAGAAGACTGAGGTGGGGGCAGACCAGAGAAGATTTTTGGAAGATGGAGTGATGCTTAATGAAAGAATCATGGAATCACAGAATGGTTTGGCTTGGAAGGGACCTTAAAGATCACCTAGTTCCAGCCTCCCTGCCATGGGCAGGGATGCTTCCCACTAGCTCAGGGTGCCCATGATATGGGGTGTCCTCCATAGCTACTTCCAACCAAAGCCTGGAACAAAGCCTGGGATTCCCGAAGCTCCCTGTATGTACGTACGAACCCCCTGGCAGAGTGTCCGTCCCGCCATCTTCCTGGAGCTGCTGTTGTCACCAGCTCTTCCACTGCCTCAAGTGGCAGCAGGCTGTGTGGGCCAGAGTATCCACCTGTTTTGGTAACTCAGTAACAGGTAATGTCAGTGCCGTTCTGATGCCATACCATGGGCCTTCAGTGTTTTTCTTGTGTTTTTGTTTTTTTTTTTCCTCATCCTTTAAAACAGAGAAACCCAAAGTTGAAAGCTCATTTGCAGTCTCTGAAGGCAGTTTCTGTACCTGTGGAGCTGAGCACTTGGGGAGTAAGAAGTGCCACATTTGCAGTTGTCTGAGCAGTTGTAGTTGGGCCCTCAGAGGCTTCAGCGCTCCGGCTTTCACAGCACTTGTTGGCGTTCACAGCAGTCCTTGGACACATCTGCAGCCTCGTTCAGCACAGCAGGAGGGGCTGGCTCTGAAGGTGAACCAGGGTAATGTAATGAGTGAAACTGGTGCCTGCAGGGACTCCTTGCTAAATTCAGCATGCAGTGAGGAGAAGTGGCTGAGAAACCTCCTCACCTGACCTTCCCAGGCTCAACACAATGTCAGACAAACCCTTACCGAGGAGTTTTTGCCAGGCAGCTGTGTGTTCCCTGTCCTGGGGGTTGTAATTGTAGCAGTCTGAAATACCAGGTCTTGCTTCTCTCTGCGCTAACAACAAATTATAGTTTTGACTATGATCTGTGCAACAGCTTGCCATTTATACCCTTATATATTAAACAATAAGTATCCTTGAAGTGAGGAGAAAGCAAAATATTCAGCGTATCTGTCCCAGTAAGGTGGTTTCATCCCTTCCTTTCCAAGTGCTTCAGTGCTCATCAGGTTTTCCATGACAGGCGACTGATGTCACTACCTGAGCAGAAGACTTCATTTTCTTCCCACTTGAATTTCTTTGCATTACTGAGTTGAACTAGCTCAGCAAGGGCTTTACAAGCATTGTGACTAATAGAAAAGAGTCAGGAGGAGTGAGAGGGAAGGAATATGGAATCATAGAATCATTTGGGTTGGAAAGGCCATCAGGTCCAATCATCAGCCTAACGCTACCAGTAACAACACTAAGCCATGTCCCTAAGCTCCACATCCACGTCTCTTAAATATCTCCAGGAATGGATACTCCACCACTTCCCCGAGCAGCCTGTTCCAATGTCTAATGCATCCTTAGTCAATAGCAACTATTGATCTGATCAGGCATGTCCTTTGCCAAGGACAGGGAGGAGATGACATTTCTGGCCGCCAAGGGAGGAGCAGGACAGTCCCTTTAACTGTAGCAATCCACTGAATCAGGTTAGTGACATACAAGCAGGCAATTTGCTCTGTGGGCTTGGAGAGCAAGAAGATCAGTGGAATGAGTTGTATGATAAAATTAAGGAAATACCATAACACAGCAGCTTTCCTGCAGGCAGCCCGAATGCTGACACTGTCAGCTTCTGCATTCTTTGAATTGCAGCGTTGTTCCTATGACATGGGGGTGCAGGCACAAGAGAGAGGTTGTGGTACTTTGATTCCATTTGGGTTTTTCAAAAATACAGTTTGTTTTGACACATGGGATTCTCCTGAGCCCCTTGTAAGCACTGTGGTAAGATATCACAGATCAAAGGGAGCGGAATGGGGCAAGAGGGGAAGGAGACTGTGTGGGATCCAGCGCTAAAATGTACTCCAAAATGTACCATAGGAACATAACACTTTCCAGTCATTGGCCCTTCATGTTTATATTTATGTAAGTTTATCCAACTTTTCCTTTTCCTTTTTTTTTTCCCCTCAATAAATGGCTTGGGCTTGGCAGCCCACAGTTAGGATCCCATCATGTGTGTGATGAACTGAACGATCCTGCTGCTGGTGTCTTCAGTCTCCATGGCCCACACGGGAGACTTGCATGGCCAGGACAGCAGTGCCCGCGAAGAGGTGACAGTTCACCTTGCCTCAAACTAACCGTGCCCAGCACAGGATGGCTGTGTAGCTGAGGTGGGAAAACACCTCTGGAGATAGCCAAGTCCAATCCCCTGCTCAAGCAGGGTCACCTAGAGCACTTCTCTCAGGACATTGTCACAACTGATCTCAGCGGATCAGTTAGGAGCTGTGGCAGGGGAGCATGAGGACCACGCAGGGGCGTGAGACAGCCAGGTTAGTGCTGGATGGCCTTGCCTTGCTGCAGGGTTGGTGGTGGGCACCTTGAGGCAGCAACTTCCCCACTGCAAACATCTCAGCTCAAGAACGGAGGCTGCTTCTGGGTGCTGTGTCTGCTGGGGCGATGCCCTCCCTTCTCCCCCCAGAGGCTGAGCTGCTTCCAGGGGCTTCGCATGGGCCCGTGCATGGCCCAGAGATGCTGCCTGGTGCTGGGACCGTGTGCGGGGCCCACGCCGCGGCCCTGCGTGCCTGTGTTCGTGCACGAGCGCACGACTCCATGCTTTCTCCTTCCCCCAAAGGGAAATAGGCTCCAAACAAAGTAAGGGCTGGGGGAGGGGGCGTGTAAGGCTTTAACTCTTGGCGTAGCCTTACTCACGATTTTCCTGTTAGTGTTTTGTCTTCTTGGCATCCTTCCTGTTCTTTATATATATACGTTATATATTGTTGTTGCATTGTTTCTCCATGTATGTTGCATCCTTTATTCTGTAAAGCACCGGAGTTGAGAAGTGTTGCTTGCAAGCTTTGTCTGGCAGCCCTGATTTACTGGCTCAAATGCAAAATTTGTGAAAGTAACTGGAGAGAATATTTCTGTGAGCACCAAGGAGAAGAAAGTGTGCGTGGGCTTTAAGCGCAGCATGGCTTTATTCTTCTTGGACGAGAGTCTGACCAGCTGCAGGTCGCTTCTGGTGATGTGAAGCCTCATTGTTTGTATGCACCACTGTGGTGGCTGGGATCCCAGTTATAGACTTGGATCCCATTTCTGTGCGAGGTGCAGTGTAACCGAAGCAAAGAAGATCTTGAGACGTGGCCTCCAGTGCACAGCAAGGGTAATACCCACCCCCAAACCACAATCCCATTGAGGTACACTTGTTTCATTCCCTGCAAATGAAATAGCAAAGAAGGGTGGCCTGGAAGGCTCATCATGATCATCTCCTGACCTTATTGGAGACAAGTCTGCCTGGGTGACCTGGCCGTATACATTTTTGGTGGTATAAACTGCAGGATATTTGGTGCTCCCCTGGCTTTTGTCATCGCTGGTGGCTGTACCAAGTTCATTTGGGTAGCGGGCAAAGCTGGTTTCTCTATCACCCTGAAGAAGTTTCTCTCATAGCCCTCTAGCAGACCCCTCAGTCCTCTGGATCTAGGAGCGTGCCCACTGTCGGCGCCTCTATTTTATCCACCAGTAACTTTGGAAACATCGCGCAGTGTCCGGTGCCCTGAACCAGATGTGCGTACCCCCGGCGGCCTTTTGATCGGAAGTGGGGAAGAGGGCATCTGGGAGGCTGGGGGGGGTGGGAGGAAAACTTAAATTAGCAGAAAGTCAAACAGCTATTGCTGGAGACAGATGATTACAGCTCATTTCAAGGCTGCTTCCTGCATGCCAATGATAGATCAGTAAACAAACGCCTCTCTGCAAACACAAAGCAGGCAGGAACTCTGTTTGGAAGAGAGAGGTCGGGGTAGGTCTCACTCTGCTCAGTGGCAGGAAGCCCCTATCACATGGCCCTGGGAATCGTGAGGCCGGGTGCGAGGAGAGGCTTCTGCTGTGAGACTTCACATCCTTCCCAGAGCCCCGCCAGCAGGTTCGAGAGTTCCCTCTCCTCCCTCTTCCCTCCCGCCTCCTCCCCTGTCCTTCCTTTCCCAGTTTAATTTTGAAACGGTATCAGATGACTGCTTTGTTCCCCCAGACAATGGCAGGGATTACTGAATAAATTTCAGTGGTGGGGCTCCTCAAATGGGGCTTGGCATCTTCTCTCCCCTTTTACGGCCCTGCTGCTCCGGGTGTACGTGCCAGGAGCGGTGGCTCTGGGCTCGGGCTGCGGCTCTGGGCTCGGCTCTGCCTCATGTTGCGTAGCAGAGAGTTCGTGTGTGGCTCGTGCGGAAAGCTGCAGTAGGTCAAAAGGGACCTGCTTGGTGTACATCTGTCCTTCTCAGGTCATCTGCAGGCTGGACTCGGCCCTGCCTGTGTTCCTCTAGGCAGTTTCAGTTCCCTGGTCACACTGCCCATGGGGCAGGAAAGCAGATAACACTTCTGAGCTTCTAGCTGCTCTCTTTTCCCCACTGTCCTCCCTCTTTCTCTCCTGTCCACACACCCCCATCTCCTCCCTTGTACCAGGTCAGGTGTGTTGGATCCTGTCCGTGAGCTGCTTCGACTAAATTGGTTGTTTAGTTAAAGCAGGTCACCAAGGGGCTCCAAAGAGGCAGCACGCAGTCAGGGTGGTGTGATGGATCAGAGCAGAGCTGTGGGCAGACGGGAGGAGCAGGAGCTCCCCTTGCCCTTAGCAGTGAGCAGTCGTGTTAGCTCAGGGTGCCTTGTGGAGCCAGACCTGGGCAGAGAAGCTGTACCCTTTGTTTCCCTGCTGGAGGTGGTTCGCCATCCCTGCTGTCCCAGCTTCCTCCTGTCAGGCTCTGGGAACGGCTGCGGGCCCGGCCTGCAAGTACAGCAGCACGCGTTTGCTCATAGCCACGTGAGGGTTTTCAGGCCAGGCTCTGTTCAGGGTCTGTAGATGAAGGCTGAGAGGTGGAGTTTCTGGATCAGAAGTTATGTGGTCTTACCAAGGTAGAGGAGCTCAGCACAAGCAAAAGTTCGGTGTGGTGACGGCATGAGGGCGGCCGTGTGTATGTCGACTCCTGCTGCTGTCAGATTTCTTACCACTGAGGGCAGTGCCGAGGCGCACCACTCACTGACCCTGCTGTGCAGCACGGTTTAGTCTTTACTTATTCAAGTAAAGACCATCCCTGCTCCGAGGAAGGTGTAAGCCAAGTGCAAAACAACCTCTGTTGCCGCTTTGCGGGGATCTGCTCTGGTTGCCTGGGTGAGTCATCCTTTGGACAGGGACACGAGCGGTCATTAGTTTTTCATTATCCTCAGTCCATAACAGTTAATGGATGGATGAATAGATTTTGTTCCTCGGGCTGGTAAATTTTCTTGACAATTTTGCAAGGCTGCTCTGTGTCTAGAAGTGAAACGGGTGTTTGTTCCACTTACTAATGAGGAAGAGAAGCCAAGGGGGCTTATTGTCTGGGGGGAGAGAGCCTGCTGAATGGTTAGCCATGGACTGCCCTGCATGTGTACACACTGAGTTGACCCAGAGTTCACTCCTCATCTTAGAGTGTTGCCAGTGGGGGATAAAAGGAGGGAGAGAAAACTGGAAACAAACAAGACAGATTTTTTTTTTCTTTCTCTCTGCCCAAAGTACTTGAACAGTGGAAATGAGAGATTCTTTTGTTCTTCAGTGTTTTGGTATGACTTCTTTTTTTTTTTAACTGCAAGAACCTACTGAACTTCCCAAGGCACTCAGTCTTGTTGCCAAACACTGGGCATGGTGGAGTAGCATCTGGCAGAGCAGCTGAGTGGATAGATTTGAGAGGCTTCAGATTTTCCAAGTGGTGCGTATTATATGGTGAGCCCCTCCTTGTCATGGAAACACTGCAGAGCAGGCAGACTACCTAGACAAGTAAGAAAATGGTGCTACAGAGTACCAGTCCTCTTTTCTACGGAGTGAGAGTATTGTGGGGCAATAAAAAGAGGAAGGAGCCTGTTGTATTGACTGTGCAGCAGCAGTATGCAGAGGAAAAAGAGGGATGGACTTGCTCCATGACTACTAGAAATCATGAGGCAAACAGAATGACTCGTTTTTGTGACCGATTTATCTTGTTCCACAAGCTGCTGTCCTCTGAAAGCAGGTCATTAGCAGCCTGACGTGACCCACAAAGAGAATAGTGTAAGGTAACCAGTTGCTTCAGTGCAATGTCTGGTCAGCATAAAATGTTTTCTCTGCCAATCTGTTGCCTTGTTGCCTGGACGTTGTGACAACTGCAGGAGCACTGACTGCTTAGGTTGTGTGGCCTTAACACTGTGCTTATTAAAATCATTTTTGTTTTGGTCTTCTGTGAGGAAAAAAATCTAAATCTTTTGAGAATTTGACAATAATAAGCATTCATAAAACATGTTGCATATTCAGATCACGGTAGAGCAGTTGATACTGAGGCAAAGATCGTTTTTGTCATCAAAACCTGTAAACACTTTCTTGGGTTTCTAAAGGGTGGTGCTATCACCCCTCTTCCCATTTTACAGGTGATGAGACTGAGGCTGTCCTCTGGGAGCTGCCTTATTTTGCTTCTCTTATTCTCCTGGATTTCAGGAAGAAACATGCATGTGTGTGTTTGCAAAAGCGAGAAGGATGCTGAGCACAGAGCAATGCCTCTTCCTTGTGTCTGTCTGCAGGTGAACTGCTGCCTGGCTGTGTGCTGACATGATGACAGCTAGCAAGGCGGCCGATGTGAGCAGCAAGACTGAAAGCAGTGTCTGCAAGTCCATTGAGAGGTGAGAGCTTTCCATGTCTCAGTGCCAAGGTACTTTGCTTTCATTTGTTATCCCCAAGAGAAAGAAAACTAAAAGAAGAAAACATTCTTTCTGCTCTGCCTTGTCCCTCTCTCCTCACATGTTAAATCATGCCGCCGTATGTCTCAGCTGGCTTCATTGCCATTTCAGGGCTGTCATGCTGTGTTTCTAGCATCCTGTCAGAGCAATAAAGTCCTCGACTCACAGTCCTAGAAGAGATCTGCCCCAAGACAAGACTATTTGTACCGATGACACCCCTGTTAATGCTTGCCCTACCTGCACTTGAAATCTTCAGCAATGGAGATTCCATGGCTTCCTCACACAAGTCTGTCACCACAGGCTTCTCCCAGTGTCCAGCCTTGGTTTCCACTGCACAGTCCAGCCACCATTTGCATTGCCAAGCCCAGTTCTCTAGGCTTAAAGATCCATGGTGTTCACAGTGCTAGTTCTTGACCAAATCATGATGATGTCACTGAGACAGCCAGGAGTTAAATTTCTGTGAGGCTAAGGAGGAACAGTATCTGGCTCAGGTCCTCTTTCTGCTCAGAAACCCATCCCAGACTCAGTTTGTACTACAGCAGTCTGCAACGGCTGCCAGCATTGCTTGACTCCAGGACAAAGCTTGAGGCCTGCCAGCATGCAGGGTATCCAAGTGAGTGCTCTTACAAAAGTGCTAAGTTCTGGAAGAGGCACACTTGATACGTTTAGATTAACAGCAATTTACTGGGTTGAACCCCAGTGTTGGAACTGTGGTTAAATGGGACTGATGACAAGGGCTGGCATCTCAGTAACTACCTTGTGTTGTGCTGGTGCTCCTTTCCAAGCCCAGGCATTGCTAAGCACTGAAAATTACTTTGGTTCAAAAACATTTTGTGTTGGAGTAAACTGTTTGTCCAGCTGGAACTTCACAGTGTTGATAAAATAGCACAGTATTGAAAAAAGCACTTGCAGATCCCCAGATTAAAGATATTAGGGATTTCTGATGCAGTTAGGACTCAAACAATGACAATGTTTACTCCCTTGCTATGAAAACATTGAGTCTAGTGTCTGGGTGCTACGTCACATGCTCTGGGCCAAGGGAGTGTGCCTGGATGTATGGGAGCCCAAG
This sequence comes from Cygnus olor, assembly GCF_009769625.2. Lineage (NCBI taxonomy): Eukaryota > Metazoa > Chordata > Aves > Anseriformes > Anatidae > Cygnus > Cygnus olor. The sequence continues at coordinate 61,219,762 of NC_049169.1, read as the reverse complement.
CCCACGTGCAGCCTGGGACGGTGAGGACACAGAAATGTAGTAATAAAAGCGCAGGGTTTGTGCGTTAATGTGCATGTGGGAACATTTGGATGAATCCAGACAGATCCTCTGAGCAGGCTCTAAAGGAATGCCAGCTGTATCACATGGTTTCTCCTCTTAACAGCAACAATTTTGCTGTTGTTTGCAAAGGGTCAGTTTTGTGTTTGTTTGCAATGGATCTGCCTAATGCCCCAAAGATGTACAAAACTGCTGCACATCTAAACACACATACAAAAATGCTGTTGAACCTCTCATTAGCATCAGCACATCTGATGTATAGAAATTATTACCTGCCACAGACAAAGATTTCATTTCATACGGTTAGTCATAACGAGAGGAGAACATTCTGTTCCTGTTACAAAGACCATTCCCTTAGCATTCTCCCCCATAAGCCTCTCTCAAGCGCTTGGTTTGAGCATCCTCTGCTGTTATCAGATTTATGAGGTAGAGCTTGTGGAGCTGATGGACTGAAGCGAGGGTGAGCAATGGCAGCGAATGTTTATTTTTTTCTCTTTGATGTGTAGGATCAAGCTTGCGGATAAAAACAATACAGCAGCTGTGAAGAAATTAGAAAGACTTTTGTGTGGATTTTCAAGTGAGAGATGTTCTGAAGGTGCCTCTGTCACCCTGAGTTTAACGCCTGAAGCTGAACCAGTTTCTTGTGTGGTGAAGAACCCACTTGGAGCCTTGGAGAACTTGATGCTGGATCCAAAACTAGACTGCTTTCAGCAGAACATGCTTAGTCCCAAAATGATCATCAGCGACCCATCTGTGGATCTGAACGTTAAAGAAAACAGTAAAATCATCAGGAGGCAGATAGGAGGTACTCAGAACATACGGTCACCTGGAAAAATTGGCTTGAGGAATAAGTCCTTTAGCATTAAGGACAAAATTTCAGAGTGGGAAGGGAAAAAGGAAACGCAGTCTGCTCCTCGCCGAGAGGAGGAGCAAGGAGCTAAAGAGGAGCACAAAATACCCTGTGTAGTTGAGAAGACGAGTGGAGAAGCACTGGTGACTCGGAAAGTGGAGGCCAAGAGGCTTATGAGCTGGGAACTGGAGTGCAAAGGGGCAGGCAAAGAGAATGAGCGGAAAGCAGGAACTCCAAAAGGGCAGGGAGCAGAGCGAAAGGGGGAAACAGAGAAGGATGGGGAAGTGGAATCCGGCATTGGAAAATGCAGGGAAGTGAAAGGTGGGAAGTGGGAGGTCCAGAAGGAGAACGTTTCAGTGCTTAGTCAGGTCAAGAAGCTAGAGCAGGCTTTGAAAGATGGCTCAGCAGAGCTGCAGCCGCAGTTGCCTGGTACTTACTACTCCCCACAGTGCTTGCAGGAGAAGGCAGCACAAGGACACGCTGCTCCAGAGGGCCATGAGAGCATATGTGGGGCTGAGCTCAACAAAAGACTTCTTGGCTTGGACTCTGAAATCAATGAGCCAATTTTTGGGACTCTAGAAGAGGTAAGAACTTCTCATGCGAAATCCAAGGACTGCAATGTGGAAAATGTCTACACAGAGCCAGGGGTGCCAGAGAAGAAACCCTTTATCAACCCGCTGCCAAAGCCCCGTCGGACTTTCAAACATGAGGGGGAAGAGGACTGGGTGCCAGCAGCTAGGAATAAAAGGAACTTACCCCCTCTGCCATCTATTCCTCCTCCTCCTCTCCCCTCCTCACCTCCCCCGTCAGCTGTCAGCAGGAGGCTCTGGAGTGGGAAGCACAAGAACAACGCTGACCACAGGTATTCGGGCTGTGTGTCGCACAGGTGGTGGTGGTGGAGGTGATGGTGGAGTCCCTCCTTCCCATACCTCACTGGGAGAGCTGGGTCTTCCCGGGTCACACATAATCCCCAGTAAATGGGAGCCTTGCTGGCCACAACCAAGTCATATCCCTGAGAACTCCCAAGCAGTCAGCACAACTTCGCAGGGTAACTGTGAAGAGATACCTCATGGCAGGTCTGGGCTTGAAGGCCACTGTGTTACGTTGCTCAGCCTTCAAGACCAAGCTAGAGGGGTTGGGGATTTTTGTTTGCTTTGTTTTTAGCAGAAAATGTAATTTACAAAATGAATATTGCTGATCTGGAGCCAAGTCTAGAATGATAATCTCTAGGCTCTGCAGCAGCATTTTCGTTGCTCATAGCAAACCTGTTCTCCTAACTGAATCTGATGTGTATATATTTTCCTGGAGTGCTTTCTTGTGTTTTTCTTCCCCCACCCCCATGATTGTAGCACATTTTTGAGGTGGTAAGCATAGAATACACAGCTGCGTAAACAGTCACCTAAAAATTCCTGGTTTGGTTGCAGGAGGGAAACAGAAACTCACCAGGTTTGTCGGTGGAGGACACTTAATAGGGTTTTAACTCTTTTTACCATCCAGAACATGAGTTTTGCTCTCCTGTACTGCTCAGAAAGTTGATTTTGGGGCCCCATTACTCCTGCCGAGGGTGAGGTCTGTGTTGTAAGTGGAGCCTGTCGTGGCCTCAGGTTCCACGCAGTCTTGCAGGATGCGCCACCTCACGCTCACATCTTCGCAGCGTGCTATTGCCCTGACAACCCAGATAATCTGCGGCATCCCTGAAATCTCTTCAGTTGTGTGGCTGGTAAACATAACAGATCTCAGTGTTTCATTCTCTACATGGAATGGGACTGTGCAGTGTTCTCTTCTCGGTAACTCATTTTGGCGGGTGTGTTGTGTGGTGGTGAAGCGAATTATGAAGTGCTGCGATGTGGTTGTAAAAGCTGTTCAGCTGTATCACTCTCCTCTTTTGTTCCTTTCCCCTCCCATCAATGGTGCAGGAAGTCCTATGAGTTTGAAGACTTGCTGCAGTCATCATCTGAGAACGGCAGGGTGGACTGGTACGCGCAGACCAAGCTGGCCCTCACACGCACTTTATCTGAGGAGAACGTCTATGAAGACATACTGGGTAGGAGCTCTGGGTGAGGGAGGGATTTGACTGCAAGCACTGAATAACTCAGAAGACTTGTGGTCAACAAGCACTCAGCAGAGGTGCTGAGTGAAGGATGTTTATTATCCAAATGCAAGCCAGGACATAGTTTACACAGATTATTGGCAAGCAATAAAAAAATGGACAAAATATTTCAAAATTCATCGGCTTCAAAGATGAACCTGAAGCATGTGGGAATGAGCTTTTATTTTTCGCTGGCATCTGTCCTCTGTCTTCCTTTTGTCCTGTGGACTAACTCTCACAGCTCTGCTACCTCCATTGTTGTGAGCTTGTCACCGCTGAGATAAAGCGAACGTACTGAAACCAGCCTTGAAGTGAATTCCACGGTTCAGAAATAAGCTCACAGTATGGCTCGGGGTGCTAATCAATTAAATAAAAAAACCCTGAGGTCCCACAGTCCTTGAAACTGAGTTGTATTTCATTCTATAACTTTGATGGCAGATCAGAGCCGTTTTTAAGATTATTTCCTGCAACATTCTCAATTTATGTGGTGTTTTTTAATACAGGAAATTAGATGGGCTTTTGTGGAACGTAGAATAGAAGCACCCCTCTTGAACAAGCCTTAATAAGTTTTAGTAGCTGTAGGCTGGCGTTGCGTAAGGCTGAGTTTAGTGGAATAGGAAAAGAGTGGCTGCAGCAGCTCTTACACACAGCCGCTACCTACAAAGGTGGTCTGCGTTATTCAGTGTGGGAGGCAGCTGCACCTTTTAGGAGCAGTGAGGGCATTATTGTTTTGATATGAATAAAATCTCATCATATTTGATTAGAAAGAAATCAAAACCTTTTTTTTTCTCTGAAAAGAATGGTGTTCTTTTGGGACTGGTTGTAGAAAAGGTGATGCCATCCTGTCCTTTTTTGACATTTTTGAAGCTGTCAAATTCTCATGTGGAGCTGAGGGCCTGTGTCTGCCTTTTCCTTCTTTACTTGGGGTGGTGAAAGAGATGGGAAATGCCTGAACAGCTGGTGGGGTTTTTGTGTTTGTGTGTTTTGGGGCGTGGTGGGAGGTCTCAGAAATCTCTGTGTAAATGTCACCTTGTCAACTGGAATAACAGGGAGAGTGTTACAGGTCGGCTTTATAAGCAAATCCATCCGTCCAAACACAAGCACACCCGTGTGTCCCACGCTTGCACAGAACTCAAAGACCAGCCTGAAATTTCTCTCCCCTCCAGCTTTTGTTTCAAAGATTAGAAGAAAACAAAGTAGTGGCTAATCGTCAGCTAATGGAGCATGCTTGTTTGTTTGTTTTTCTTGCTGCATGTTTAGGCTTTGCCTGGAGTCAGTGATCTTTAATTGGTTCCTGCAGTCCTGGTGGTGTATCCGTGGGAGCTTGGGAAAAGGGGTAGACAGGGATAACTCCAAAAAAGCCACAGCTTTATTTTTCACAAGACCGCAGGCAATTATAGTCCACAAAATAAAAAGAAACAACATGTGAAAACCACAGCAATGGAGGGGTAACAGGGACCTCAGTCGTAGGACACTAGAGCTGACCCACAGATAGTCGTGTGTCCATCAGGGCATGCAAGCACACACGTACACCCCACGTGCATTGCATGGCTTGGAGAGGGTTCAACTGCTGGTGAGAGAACTGTTGCCTTTCCCAGCAAGTCACACAGATTCCCTTCATGTACCACCATCATTTTACCTGTTTGCCATTGCTTACCTGGAATATTGGAAATTGTAATGGGCAGATGGATGTCAAGGTTTGTGTGTCAAAAAGAGGGAAAATATGTTTTTTTCTTTCTTTCAAACTATTTGGACATGCTGCCGAGCAGTTTGAGTACAGGGTGTGCAACAGAACCTAAATTCATTCTTCCTTCTTCAGTCTACCCAGTATACGACAGCTGAAATTTAATTCTGAAATATGTAATTGGCATTAGAAGGTGGAGCCACTTTCGGGGACTGGAGCATGGTTCCTGACAAAATGTTTGTGCAGACTTGCTTTGCCAGTGTCACACAGGCATACCTTTTCCTTCCTGGTGAATTCAGGTCCACCAGTGCAGTGATGAGTATCTCTAAGCAGTGGATAGAAGTCAGTGTTGGAAAAGAATTGGGATTCTGTCTTTGAAGACTTGGTCTGGGCTCCCCTCCCCAGCAGGGCGGTCAGGTCGGAGCAGGTCAGGATGGATGGATCCTAAAGCCATCCACACTCCTTGCTTCTAGAGGCCTGCAGCATCACTGGCCTCCAGTCTTAGCTCTCAGCCAGGCGTTACATGAACATAGGAGAAAGGCAGTTGTTTTGAGTCGCAGCTGTCTGTTGGGATGGCATGAAAGGATGGCGATGAAGAGAGAAGTCTCATAACAAGTTGCGTGCCCATGAAGGTGCTTGGGCTGAGATTTGTCACTGTTTTTTAAGATGCTTGGTTGAAGTTACTGCAACCTGCTTTTCCAGAGTTGGGTACTTTTCTCTGAAGACACTTACGTTAACATTTTCCAGCACTGCTGAAGAATGGGTTGTAAGATGTTCATTATACATAATTTTGGGTGTTTAAAACTCAGACTAGTCATGGACCTCATCTCCAGAGTCAGTGGGATGAAAGGGACACCCCTGGGTAGTCATTGAGGCCTTATTTTTTTGAGGGGATCTCATGTAAGAATGGGCTGAATCTTTTTTCAGAGATGTTCCTTTTTTTCTTCCCTCACTCTTTCTCTTCAGGGAGGAAGCACCCTGAGTTTGCATGGTCTAGGTTAAGTAAAGCGAATCATTGCCTCTTTCTAAAGTGGGACGTGTGGAACTGAGACATTCATGAGTGGTAGATGTGTTTGAAAACCTGTTCTGTGTCACAGAGATCCGTGCTCAGAGAATGAATTAAATTTCTCTGCAGAGTCAGCCCAAGAGCCGTGTTGACTCCACTTAAATGATGACCAGACGTTGCCCTAAACATGGGGTTAAATAGAGGATAGAGGACCCTTATGCTAGCCTTTAGCTCACAGTTTCGTTCAGAAATAACTCTAAGCAGAAGTCTGCAAAGAAGGAAATACAATTACGGACCACTGTGCATGGGAACCTCACAGCTCCTCTGAAGACAAGGAAATGAGCTTGAGGACTTGCTGTGTCTTTTCCATCTGTAGTTTCTGTGATATGTTTCTATGGCTGCATACATCAGTGTCAAGGTTTGGACACTGTCCAGTGAGCAGCTGGACTTCAAGGGCTATGGAGAGAGTGAAGCAATTGCAGGAATGCTTGAGAACAGGTCTTTATGCCTGATGTGGGAGGTGGGAGAAGGCCAGCAGATCCCCAAACAGATTCTTATGGCAAACCTCAAGGATTTTCTGCACTTACAGTCTCTTGTTTGTGGCTTTTTGCTGCAGATCCACCATCAAAGGAAAACCCTTATGAAGACATTGAGACCAACAGCCGCTGTTTGGGGAAGAAATGCGTCCTGACCTTCCCAGCATCCCCCACCTCTTCAGTACCTGGGACTCCCACTAAGGTACTTCGATTCAAGTGGCCACCTCTCCTGCTCCAGGGGTCTTTGGGTCCTGTGTGGAGCAGTGGAGTTTTGCAACTGACTTTGATATTGTTAGGTTTTTTTTTTCGCCACTGACTTGGGTACCATTAGGATTTTTTTCCTTTCTGTCTTTACCACTGGTCAGAGTGTGGTGTGACAGAAGAGGATGTATTGCCCTTTAGCAAGGTAAAAACACTATTCCCTTCTACAAATGGTTTCTTGGCTTGCATTCTTTTTCACACCAGAGCTGCCTTCCCCTGGTACTTTGCATCCGCTGTGCAGCAAGGAGCAATTGGATTGAAAGGGGCTAAATTATGTGACGTTACACTGGGATTTTATGCAGCTGCAATACAAGACTGGTGTGACAAACAAATGGGAAGAAATCCTCAATCCATTTTTTATGCAGATGTATCCTCAGCAAACTGTACCGTGGCCCTGTCCTCTGAGCAATTTCTGCAACAAATGTGTAGCAAGAAAAGAGCAGCTTTTGAGTTTTAGCATGTTCATGTATGTGAGGAGTACATTAGTGACAGCAACAGATACAAAACGGGAATCCAGAAATGGGTGTGCTCGTGACATGAGGTGGTTTGGATTTAGGAATTAGCTCTGAATGCACAGAAAAATCCCAGTACACTTCTTGTGAACGGCCTAGAGCACTGGCAGAGGGGCTGCACTGGCAGAGCTGAGAGTGAAAACTAGCTGCTGTGTCTTGGCCCCGTACCTGTACTGGGACAAAAGCAGAGTACTAAATTTCTTCCAGATACTGAACAATGAGGGCAGGAAAGCTCCTCCCCCCCTTCTTCAAAGAGGGCATTTAAGTGCTTGGGTAATCAAGCCCTGCAGTTGTCTTGGCTTAGTGTCTGTGGGCTGTAGGCAGTCTGTCTGTGCTGACGCCAAGATGCGTCTGCAAACCACTCCCTTAGGATGCCTCTTTTGCTAACTACTGTAATGCCACTCCCCTGTTTAGGGAGCCTGTCCAAAAAGGATGTCCCCACCAGCAGGACAGCTTACAGATTTGTTCCATTTTCCTCCGTGGCAGTGAAACCAAAAGAAGAGGTAAAGCACATCTTGCTCCGAGCTCACTGAGGCCAGCCCTGCTCTCAGTTTCCTGAGCTGTTTCGGCCGGTTCCTGTTCTCTATTTTAGATAGTCCAAGCCTGGAGCCGCAGGGGCAATGTTAGAGCACAAATCATCTTGGCAGAGCAGGTAGTAGGGATCTAAACATGGTTTTCCTGACCGAAGGGTTTTCCCATGCTCTCCAAGCTGCAGCTATTATTAAAGTTGTTAGCCAACATTTTCAGAAGTCTGACATGCATTTCTTGATGTGTTGCTCTTTTCCAACCAGCTTAATCAGCAACTGAGGTTTTTCCAAATAATTCAGCGCTTCAAAGAGAAAATTGTCCTGCAGTTCTGAATCCATTCTTGTTACTAGTGAGCTCTAGAGCAGTGTAAGTCTGTATGGGAGTGTTGGGATGAAGTTGATTTTGCTCAGACAGCTTTTCAATCGCTTGGCATCATACTGTGTAAGTGGCACTGCAGTGTTACACAGAAACATCTTTCACCCTAGATACAGTTCCCAGCAGGACAGTTAGTGAAGAGTTGAAGGGGAGCAATTATGTTACGTTACGGTGCTTTGACATCCCAAAGCTGTGATCTGCTTCAGTCAGAGAAGTTCTGCAGCTCTCTTGGCAGCTGACTGGTTTGCAGTGGCAGTGTGAATCACACTGGAGAGCCTGCCCAGGCTGGGGTCTGGACGGACTTCCAGCAGTGGCTTATATCACTAGTGCAGGATGAGATTCTTCAACGTGAAGACTCTTCGAAGATTCGTTTCAACGTGTGACTTCTCTGTAGGTGGTAAGCATTTTTGTGAGTTGTGCGTCTTCTGCCAAGCCATCCAGCAGCACCTGAGCTAGCCTGAATGGATGCATCAGTCTGGTTAATGCCTCTTCTGGGTATGTCTGATGCAGGCAGACCATTGTGCTACCTCAGCTACAGCACTGGCATGACTTGTTCAGGATTAGCTTGGATACCTCCCACCTACAGTTCCTAGTGCCCTGTAGAGATAGCATTTGAGAGTGCATACTCAGTGCCCAGAAAAGGGGCAGCTTAACCATATCGTAACTGCTGGGAAATTGTCAGAGGAGACAAAAAAAAGTTCTTACTGAGCACCTTTGTGGTGAGAAGTGGTTTGCCCTCCTTTATCTAGAGCTGAGCTCTCTGCTTCTCTGCTGCTGTCCTTGGTCAGAGATTTTAAGAACTTATTTTTTTGGTACTTAAATATCTCCTGGTGTGCTCCCACTGAACTTGCTTAGGAGGAAACCAGTCTCCGTAATTGTCTATCGTGACAATTTTCTTGTACCCTCCTCTGAAATATTTAATTCTTGCCCCTGTAAGAGACAGAATACTGACCATGCTTTTCATCTGGCCTCACTGCTTCTCTTTTCCTCCTGGCCATCTGCTCCTTATCCCAAATGTTTGTGGCTGGCTGGTTGGTTAGTCTTGTCCTGTTTACAGTCCCAGCCTCTGGATTGCACAAGTCCTGGGAGTATTTTCACACTAGAGTAAGGCTTCTTGACCAAACCCTGGGTTTGTGTTATGTTCCGAAATGAGTGTGGGCTGGTTAAATTGCTGGTCAAAATAGTTCTGGCCTAGCCTGGCAGCTGGACACGTTCCTTGTGTGTGCAGGAATATGTGAGCATTCTCAGAAGTTAGCCGGCTTTGCCAGCTGAGTGGTGTGGATTCCCCACTGGCTCTACTGCCATGACAGTGTTAGCAATGAAGCAAAGGTACATTTGAGGTGCTGTCTTCACTCGTTCCTTCTCCTCCATTTCCAGTTGCTTTCCAAGCCCATTTTTTTCCGACAAAACTCAGAGCGGCGGAGTTTCAAACTGCCAGATATACGGAAACTGAGCCGCGATGGAACTGGGTCGCCATCCAAAATCAGCCCTCCCTCAACCCCCAGCAGTCCAGACGACACCTTCTTCTCCTTGGGAGACCCTCAGAATGGCAAGAGGAGAAGGAAGATTCCCAAGGTAAATCTTGGCTTTTCTCTTTTTTGCTTAGCTTCTTCCAGGCAGGAATGGAAGTATGTTTTCAGTGTGAGAGAATATTTTCTACAGTTTCCAGTGCAGCATCCCTGCAGTATAGCCCTTGTTCTGGCACTTGACCTGGCTTATGTTTAACTCCGTTTGTGTCTGGAGGGGAAGGTGCACAAACATCTCTGCAAGTTTTTCCATCTGAGATATCATGATTGTCAGGAGAGATTAAAAAAAAAAAGAGAGAAAAAATGCAGTTTCATTTTTGGATAAAAGCTGATGCTTGTTGGGGAGGAAAAAGCAAGGAATATCTCTGGGAAAAAAAAAAAAAAGAGCGCATCTTAGTTCCTCCTTTGCTTGAAAGGTGGGACAATCAGAAATGTGTCATCTTGGTGCTCCCTCCTGGCAACCTGTTGTTCTTCGTTAGCTCTCATGCATGCATTGGCTGTTTCTAATCCAATGTAAGGTGTGATTGTAAGTGAATAATGAAAAAAATGACATTTGAGTGACAAGACGTGTTGTCATTAGTGAAGGGCATTTTCTAGAGCGACATCTTCTACCTTGTATTTTGATACAGCATGACTCTGTTTTAATCCTATTTTCTTTCAGATCTAGCAGGAAGTGTATTCAGTCCAAACGAGGTTTGGCAGCAGGCTATCTATTGAACATTTCAAAAACACAGTTATAAAAACAAAGTTTCTTGTCCCAGTCTTTGCAGGACAAGCAAAGACTACCAGGGCCCGTCTGTGGTGATTTTTTTCTGAACCCACAGTTTTCATTTGGGGAAAAAGGCATGTGTTTGTTTATCCTCTTTATTTCTTGGTTGCCAGATCTGTGTTCATATTTGCATATATGGTTTTTGAATGCCCTCTCTGTATACCTCAGCTCTCCAGGAATGAGCCAAAGACTACAAATGTTTTGGGTTTTCTTTCTTATTATTTCTACACCTTTGTGCATGTGCTTGAGCTCTGTCAGTGTTTTCACACAAACATTTGTGTCAGCTCAAGGGAAGGTTATGAGTACGTATTTACTGGGCAGTGCCCCTGAGCAGTATTGCAGAGCAAGCTCAGAACAGAAATTCACTGTATCAGTGGCAAGGTTGACCTGAGACTTGAGCTGGGGAGCTGGATGGAAGATACACTTCCATATCAGAGCATCCCACCTCTTATTTAAAAAAATTGGATTGATCCCTTGACCAAGTCTGTTGGTGGATCACCTTTTCCACACTGCCGGTCTTACCATGATCTCTCAGAACGTGTGTGCAGGGGTCCCAAGCTTTCTGGAATAAATCTGAATGCTGTGGCTGTATCGTGCTGTCTCTGCCTGGGACCTTGACAAGGAGGCAGCTCAGCTTGAGGAGGCTTGGGGAAGCCTGGCATGGTCCTTCACAACTCCTCACCCTTCGGGAAGGAATAGGGAGCCCAGAGGCACTGGGTGAGCTACTAAGCCCAGCTGTGCCTGACACTGAAATGTCCTTTCTCCTGGTCAGCTGGGAGACCAGGTATTAAAGGATTTGCAAAGCCAAACCACTGATATAAAATACTTAAGTGTTTTTGCCCCCCACCCATCTCAAATTCTTTAGCATTCCCTGTGTCCTGTGTTTCCCCATGCCTGGTATGGAGGTTTCCCAAGCACATCCCAGTGCATATGTTAAGGGCATAAAGATGTTAAAGGTTTCTCTCATCCTCCAGCCAGTTTTCTGCTTTCAAGCCTGCAGAACAAGGCAGGTTCCCAAGGGTTACCCTCTGGTGCTCCCTGGAGAGTTGACCATGGTAGGGAGAGGCCCAGGTGGGTGCCAGCAAGCTCGTACAGCCACAGACTGTGGAAGCACATTAAGGCCTGGCCTTTCATCAGGGCTTGTTGCCTTGGGCTCCTGCCATGCCAGCACAACTGTGCTGCATCTGTGCCAGAGTGAGCATGGCCACTGGTAACACAAGTATCTAGACCATCAGGTGAAGTGTTTCAGTATAGCCAGGATTGGGAAACAGAGCTCTTTTCATGAAATTCTAACCTTCTTTCTTGCCTGGCGAGGAAAATAACCTTTTTTTTTGTTTGTGTGTTTGCTAAGCAGCTTGTGTTGAAAATCAATGCCATTTATGAGGCACGGAGGGGAAAGAAACGTGTCAAGAGACTATCGCAGTCTACAGAGAGCAATTCAGGGAAAGGTAAAGGAACTTTGAATCATCGTACATCTAAGACTTTTTGAGGACCTAGATTTTAGGCTGACTTGGTCGTTCATGTGATGTTTTTCAGTGCTTCTTCCAGTCCAGTGTGAGACTGAGTTGGGGCTTCCACCTCTTCTTTTGGAAAGATAAAGGTTGTTCCACTGCCCAAGGGCCTTTCATGACAAGGCACTTTTTTGTTTTTCTCGCTTCGTTTTCATTTCATGGCTTTATATGATAACCTCATAGGTCGCACCAAAAATGCCTCCACTTTTTGATGTTTATTTCTGGAACTGGCTAGAAGCTTTTGAGAAGAATGTTCTGTCCAAAGAATCTGATTTGTTGAGATCAAAATATTCTGTGGGAATGTGTTACTTTAATGAACTGTCCAACAGAAGATAGTAGAGTTTTGAAACAGTCCTGTTTTCGTCAACATCCCAATAAATAAATAGCCTCAGTTGGGAATCAGGGTTTGTAGACTATTGGCTGTAGGACCATCTCCATCATCTCAAGATTAAGACTTTCAGCTTCTCATTGCCAATCAACAGCTTACCAAAAGTGTTCAGGTACTTCAAAGCAATTGTTTATAAATATCTAATCTGTGCAAAACTTTAAATTACGTCTTTCCAACACAGTAGTTTTTTTCTAAAACACCCCAATTTCCAGTGAAAGGTGGCCTCCAGCTCTGTTTGTTTCCCACAACTACTCGTTACTGCTTGTCCTGTACATAAATACATAATGTCCTGTACATACATAAAACAGGTGGGTGGGTGTGTTTATATGAACCTTCTCCATTTTTTATACTCCTCTCTGAAGCATCTGAGGCATCGACAAAAACAGGCTATCGGATGATATAGGTCCTGCGTCTGATTCATTCCAGCAGTTGTAGGGATTTTTGTTTGTTTGTTTTTGCCCCTTGTCCTACTTTTTGTTTGTTTTTACCCCTTGACTACTGCGTATGAATCAGTACTTTGCTTTCATGTTGTGCTTATACAGATGTGGATGAAATACTGCTCTGTCATTTTATTCTTTATGCAACTTAGGGCTGTGCAAAATTGATTTTGTTGCATTTTTTTTGGGTTCCCTGAATGAGTGGGAAAATACTGAGGTTGGTAAGTTAAATGTCTGTGGGTGTATGCATCCTTGAAACATATGAGGCCCTTGAGATCTGTATTGTCTTCCCCCTGAAATTGTTAGGCCTGGCTTTCTCATGTCAGCGACAAGAAATGCACAGTTATAAATAGGCTTTACTTACTTCATCTTCCCCTTTCTTATTTTCTAGTTACAGATGAAAACAGTGAATCAGACAGTGATACTGAAGAGAAACTGAAAGGTAAGGCAAATGTGTGAAGAGAGCCAATAGCTCCTGATAAACTCTTCTTTGAGTTCCTGGGTCAAGTTTTCTCCTCTGTGTTTTGCCTTTGGAGTAAGAGCTTGTTTCCACTCAAAACACAGTGAGAAGACAAAGATCTGGAAACTGCAGAAGAAAATCCAGGAGCAGAGGACTTTAGGAATCCAAAACAAACATCTGCTCCAATTGCCATCAAAGCTCTTTGCACTGCCTTTCATAGGAGCTTTCCACGGCTTGTATGGTGTGGAAGTAAAACGAGGTTTTTCTGAGTGCACAGTCATAAATGTGTGAACAGGCTGACAGAGGCAGTATTGCAGTGGGACAGGATGTTCACAGTAGGACAGGGTGTTCACTAACCCCACTACTCGTTTATTAAGGGAGAAAACCCACCAGCCATACTGGCTAGCTAGGGAAATGGAATTGCACTGTATGATTTATTGCTAACTAAACTCTTCTGCATTGGCTGAGTTGAGATAAAGTGCTGCATTCTTTGTTTTGCTCCAGTAGAGCTGATATAGGGTATACTGGTCTCCATAATTCTCTTCTCAAAACTTCTTGTATGGGTAATTACCCTTGTGACATGCTGGTGGCATTACAATCTCTTGAGAATTTATATGGTGAATTAAAAATCCTGATGAAGTTGGAATACAAAATTGAAACTCCTTCACAATCCAGTTTCCTGATTGACATTCACACCTGATCGGGGTAGCAGGTCAGTTCTCAAGCTGAAAAGAGTTAAAAGCAGCAGTTTCCACTTTGTGTTCACCACAGCATATTGTGCTTAGGAGTGCTCACCCTTACCCTCTTCCAGTTTTTTAGAACAGAAACCTCAGCCTGAGTTCCCTCTCATGTTTGGTTGTACTTCCCACATAAGAACTACTGGAAAATCTGGAAATCTTTGGTCTGTACTGCTGCGTTAGCAAGATCAAGGTGAAAATCGCTTCCCCTGCCTGCCTTTTGACAGGTTCTCAGGCTATCCTAGAGATAGAGAGAAAGGGTTTGTGCCCAGATTGCACAGGAATTGCATCCACAATTGCTTTGAAACATGGTGTTATGAAATACAGCGCACGTTCAGTTGTAGCTGAGAAAGACAGTGTAGATATGGCCAAGAAGACTCAAGCTCTTGTCTGTTCCCACTTGCCACAGTGAATCATGTGCAACACCATCACCTTGTTTCTGTGTAGGATGTCTAACTGCAGCTGGGAGCTTACAATGGAGGGGATGATTCAGATGGTCAGAGGTCACCTCAGATCAAACAGCACTGGACTCTGGACGATATCCAGATCCAATCCTGGATCTGAGCGTGCAAAAAGCCTGCGTGTCTAGATAAGTGTGAACGGGGGCTCTGGCACTTGCTGTTTGCTCTAGCTAAACCTGTATTTTGCTTTCTGCCTTGTTGAACTGTGGACTTTCCTATTTTTGAATAGAAAAAGGAGATGATTTTAGCAAGTATCTTTTATTTGGGACTTTTCAGTTTTGTATGTTGTACTTAACAGACCAAACACACCAGCCAGTTACCGCTGCTTAGCAAGTCACTGTACATGAGCTGAGACACAGTAAATCATCAGACGCCAGTCATCAGACTGCATGTCAGAGCCAGAAGTACTGACCCTTGGGAAGGAAAAATGTTTAGAGACAAACTCTGCCATGATGACAGCAGTACAATCCTGGTATCTTTAGTAGGTTGCATGGAATATAAACAATGCAGAGCTTGAGTGAGATTTTCAGAAGCACTCAGCATTACTGTGACACAGCTCCTTTTGAAGTCCCCGGTAAAACAGAGGCCACTTCTGGAAGCTTTTGAAGAATTACAGCCTTAAAGCAAATGGTGTAATAGCTGATGAGAGAAAGGAGTCTAAGTCATTTTTCCAGGGCTTTAACTGTCCTGGAATTGTGTCACTCTGATTTAAGAAGCACCTTAAGATTGCTTTAAGTTATATTGTCTGGAACAGTCCGTGACTACTTGACCAGACAAAAGGTCAAGAAGTATGTACCATCCCCCAGAAAGCTCTGTCTCCAAGCAGATGTGTTGTGTAGTTGGAGTTTCTGCAGTACCTCTGTGGTTGTCGTTTCTGTCAAAAATGTTGCATTACCACCCGCATTAGCGAAAAGCACTTTGTGAGAATGTGCTGTAGCCTCTGCTTGTAGTTAATTCTCTCTTTCTTTTGTAGTAGGGCTAAGGGAGACTCATGGAGATTTAATTTGAGATGCAGCTGTAAAACAAAGCAGGGGGAAGGTCTTAGGGAATCTCATCTGGTCTCTTCCCAGCAGGCAGCTTTTCATTACTTTCCATGCTGGAATGTTTATTGTCCCACAGCTCATATGTGTTGCAGTTATGGCTTGCTTGGCAGTTTTTCTTGTTTTCCTATTGTCTTGGGAGAACTTGTAGAAACACAGTCCTGAGAGATTCGCTTTAGGCAGAGGAAGGTCTGTCATGAGCCGGCCTTTTTCGTTTGCACCTCTTCTCTTGCTTTTTGTTGTTGGCCTGCAGCCCAGCACATGTTACCGAAGCTGGGGGTCCCCAGCATTACTCAGCCGGGGGAGCCCTAGGCTGACCCACGTGCTGGTCTTGTAAAACTGTGGAGATTGCTACCCCCAGCCTCCTCTGAGCAAAGGTGATCGATCACCTAACTGTGCTGTCTTCAAAAGGCACATAAATGAGTGCTAGGATGAATGCCCAGGTATTATCTGTTCTGCTGTGTCCCGCATGGATCTCAGTTTGGCTTGTCTTCAGCTGCAAAAGCCATCTATGAAATACTTGTGCTGCCAGAGCTCTTCAGGGTGGTGATACTAACAAGATTATGTCCCATCTCTGTCAATATTTATAGTGCAGCTTACAAATGGTGCCTGCCTCTTGCTCAGCCACTGACAAAACAAACACAGTGAGGTGGTTTGAGTTTATCTGTAAGTCTCTGCAAAGCCCTGTCGGTGCTCTTTACAAAGAGCTAGTCAAAGTGACAAACTCTAATCTTTTTCTTTGTAGCTCACAGCCAGCGCCTGGTCCATGTGAAATCTCGCCTGAAACAAACCCCGCGGTACCAAACCTTGGAACGGGACCTGATCGAGTATCAAGAGAGGCAGCTGTTCGAGTACTTTGTTGTGGTGTCGTTGCACAAGAAGCAGGCTGGAGCCACCTACGTCCCTGAAGTTACCCAGCAGTTCCCACTGAAGGTGTGGTGCCTGTCGGGAAGCTCTGGCTGCTGTGTCTCAGAGTGCGTGGTGAATTGCGCTGCTGGAGGAGAAGCCACAGCTTCTCTGCCAGCTGCGTGTTGTATCAGAAACCCCTCTGCTGTGGCATTGTTCAGTGAGACAGAAGACAGAGGGGCTGCAGCAACCCCCTGAGAATTGTTATGACATTCCTCACTGTTGAAAGAGCAGCTGATTCAGATCTTTTGCTGCTCTTGGCTATGACTTTTATGTAGCTATTCCTTTCTCCCCCATTTATTTTTTCTTTAAGGAAAACCGACACTTGGGAGAAGATGTGTTCTTAAAGGGAAGGCACAGCTTTCACCAACAGTTTAGCTGAAAACAGGGAATGAGAGAAACAGAGAGCCAATGTGACAGCACGTTTGTAAATGCAGTGTAACCAGAGTTCCCCCCAGACTTCAGTACTCTTGTCCCTTGCTGGAAGGTGTGTCCCAGCCTGGAGGCACAGTTGAGCACAGGGGCAGGTGTTGCAGACACAGGGCTTGGTGGAATCGGGGGTGCAAAGTTAATTTAAGATATCTAAAGATTAGGTGAGCCAGAATCACAGAAATTTTAATATCTTCCAGGCAGAAGCTTAGCCTCTGTCATCACCTCTTCATTTGTCACAGGAAAAATATTTGAAGTCATTCCATCCCCACATGACTAATTGGAAACATTCCTTCTCTCTGTTCTCTGCTAGCTTGAACGCTCGTTCAAATTCATGCGTGAGGCAGAAGATCAGTTGAAAGCTATTCCCCAGTTTTGCTTTCCTGATGCAAAGGACTGGGCCCCCATCCATCAGTTTGCCAGGTAAGTACTGTACTTTGTGGCTCATGAGAGATGGATTTATGTATCGAGCTAATTAAATATGAGGGCTGTTATGGTAGAAGGTTGGGCAGAGCCCTGGGAGGGGTGTATTGGAAATGCAAAAAGATTGTGGGCTTAATGGGTTCATCTGTATGTCAGAGACTTTGTACGTGGGTGACATTCTGGTTTCTTTTCATTCTGGTTTTTCTTTCTGCAGTGAGACGTTCTCATTTGTCCTGACAGGGGAAGATGGAAGCAGGCGTTTTGGATACTGTAGGAGGCTGCTGGTAATTACCCCTTCTTTTTCTTCTAGCAGAAGAGGTGCGACCTTCTGTGGGGTTGTTGTTACTGCTACCTGTTGTGGAAAGTAGAAAGCTGCTGCTCTTCTCTTCAAGTGTGGAAAGGGTGGTAGCAGAACAGCTTTGTTCTCTTCTACTCTGCTCAGTGAGTGCTAAGGTCCCTCTCTGAATGCCATCCTCCAGCGCAGACATGGTTCTTTTGCCTTTTCCTTACACCAATGCTTAACGTTATGATCACAGACTGTTGCTTCACCACTAAGCTGGACGTAGGGTTTCTCTCCCTTAGGTTTACATAGCTAATAAACAGTTGACTAAACCTGGACCTGTAGGCTCAGAGTTGTCTCTGTAGAGCAGTTTACTCTGTCTTGGCCATTTGACTTAGGAAGGTTTGGATCATATCATGGGTGTACCCACTTCTGCCCTGTTTTAGTGAGCTGTAGAACTAAAGAGACCAGTCACTCTATCTGTGCAGTAGTTACAACTCTGATATTTTCTTGGTGTTCTCTGTGTGTGTGTATTTGTGTTTGTCTTGAAAGCCCAGTGGGAAAGGGAAGCGTCTCCCAGAAGTTTACTGCATTGTGAGTCGCCTCGGATGCTTCAATCTCTTCTCTAAGGTGAGAGGGGAGAGAGAGGGAATTTGTGCAGTAGGCCAAAAGAGACCCAAAAATAAAGTCAACGGAAGAATGGAAATAAGGGAAGGTGATGCCAGAAGAAAGGGCCTGAAATGGTGTTGGCAAGGCAACTGCATGCTAATTCCAGAACCTAGCAAAAATACAGTTAAAAGGAAAAAATAGATTGTCAGCTGTTGCCTTACTCCTTCAGCAGAACTACCAGCACACAAGCGCTCAGAGGTTAAAAGGTGGAGTCCTGATGCTGAGAAACACGGGGAGCTTGCAAAGTGTAAGCCTTCCATTGACCCCCCCTGGAGCTCGGTTTCTCTTGCTGAAGAAAATGCAAGCCTTTCAGTTCCACGTTACTTTCTTCCTTGTGATTCAAGGCTCCACATCAGTGTTGTGCTAAGGAGAGAATGCTGGTGCACTTTTTTACTGGTGTTGCCTCCCTCCTCCTGCTTTACACGTTTTTGTGGTTTCATGGTTTTATTTCAGATCTTGGATGAGGTTGAGAAGAGACGGGGCATTTCCCCAGCCTTGGTGCAGCCTCTCATGAGGAGTGTCATGGAGGCACCTTTCCCAGCCTTGGGCCGGACAATTACAGTCAAGAACTTCTTGCCGGGCTCAGGAACAGAGGTAAAAACACTAGCCTGGAGAGAGGGAGAGTTAGGGCAGCAGCTGGTGCAGTACTGACAACTGGAACTTGGGACTGTGGCATAGCACTGGAGGTGTTCAAGAAGGATGGATTGTCTGGCAGTTTCGAGGGAGGAAGCTAAGGAGTAAGATAGGGGAGCAGAGGGGATGGCATGGAGAGTTCTCCAGTGACCTCAGCATCAGAAAGGAAGTCACGGTAAAAGTAAAGGTGGAGACACATTAGCCACGTGGCAGAATGAAGCAGGACGTTGGTGCTGAGGCCCGGTGCCACAGACTGGCAGACTCCATGCTACCCAGCACATGACCTCGGATCTGCTCAAGGACCTCCCCGCTTAATTCCCTGAACTCAGGATTAATTGCATGTGCTCTGGCATCTGTAATGCAGAATCACCGTTTGTGTGGGGCAAAAGAGGGAGTTCTGGTTAAAAAATATCTGAAATCACATAAGGGCAAAGCCTTTCAAAACTTTGTTTTCACAGCAAGGAGATGAGGGTATGTTTTGCATCTCCCCCGGCGTGATGTGAGGACAGAGGGAGGGTTTAAGAGAGCAAAGCTTTGGGGGATTGCATTGAAGGGCTGTTGGCAGAAGTAGGGAGCCAAATTGAATGTGGTCTCGGCCATGCTTCCTGTTGGGCATGACGTACCCTGAATGTGAGCAAGGGGAAAGAGGCAGAGCTGATGGAGGTTTTCTCTAATAGGGAGCATGCCAAGTGTAGACAATCAGCAGTCTGCTTGAGCAGACAAAACCAACTGGCCCTATTTTATCTAGCGATATCAGTATACATATTGCGGAAGTCAAAAGTGTGTAAGTCACACAAGGACCAAAACAGGAAAAATGAAGGCTAAAATGAGTTAGAGCCAGTAGAGGACAAAGTATGTGTGTCTATAAACAGTGGAATTAGTGAAACCTGCTTCCTCACTCTCCCTCTTCTCTGAGCACGGAGCAGTTTCCGTGCCCCTGCCGGCTGCCCTGCCAGTGCCTTTGTGCCAGTGCCTTTGTGCCAGTGCACGGGGGAGCTGTTGCAAAGCAGGATGTGTGCTGGCTGCGCACCGCACTGCCCGTCTCTCAGCAGGGACGCTGCGCTGATGCAGCGCACCTCTCCTCCATGGGCGGCTGCTTCCTGCAGAATGTAATCGTCCTTGGGACCCCTGCTCATTGAAATGGGAACCTGGCCAGCTGGGGAATCAAAAGTTAAGGCAGGAGGAGGGCACCAAGTGGGAGCATGACTACTGCGAATCCAATTTCCTTGGAAACCCGGGCTAGTAAGGGAGGATCTGTGAATACGTTAGAAGGATGAAACAGAGAGAAACACTGAGTGCTGACACTGGATTGATTTCTTCTTCTAGCATTAGGAAACCTTTAATGTATGGAGAGTGAAGACGGGCTGTCATATTCTATGTGTTTTTAGCCTTCAGAAGGAAAATTATTTACAATCAGACTCTTAATGCTATTAATAGCAACAACGAGAGGGTGAGGGTGCCGGGCAGAGCAGGAAGAGTTTGCTCAAGACAGTATTGGGGTAATCAGGAGCTGAGGAGATTCGGGATACAGTTCTGTGAAAAACAACTGCAGTGTTGTCTTTTTTGCTGTTTCGCAAAAGCAGCTGTTTTGCAAGCAGCTCTGAGAACAGCAAGTCCCAGTAGAGTAGAAAAGGGAAGGCCTAGTGTCTGCATTCAAGGAGAGGAAGAGTGAGGAGGATATGAGGGAATGTAACAGGACCGGCCTAACTCTTATTGCTCAAAGTATGTAGGAACAAACTACATAATCAGCTTATATGAATCTAGAGGATCATAAAGTAGTGAGAAATAGCTTGGATTTGTGAAGAGTCGTGTTAAACTCATGTAGTTTTCTTCTCTGAAGTACCAACTCTAGAGAGGAAAATGCGGAAGGCTTTTTAGGGAAATGTGGGAAGGCTTTCAGTATAGCACTACGTGCTGACATTCTCGTTAACCAAACTCAACAGGCCAGGCTAAATTAAATTTCTGCAAAGCACATGCATAGCTGGTTAAAAATCCGCACTCGAGGAGTAGATTCCCAGTGGTGTGCTTCGCAAGCTGTGAGAATGGTTCGGCTCTCTGTTTCTAGGATCCGTGATGCTCGTTAGTGATCTCGTTGATGGCATAAATCCACATTTGTACAATCGGTAGATGACAGCACTGAGATGGGATGCAGGCACTTCGGAGAGATAGGGATTAAAATTCAAAATGACCTTACTAAATTCAAGATTTGGTCTGAAATTCAGCATGGATAAGAGCAAAATGCTGTGAAGGAAAAATCAGCAGTCTAATACGACATGGAAGTAACTGAATGAGCAGCGGTACTTCAGAAAATGATCTGGTGGTGTAGTGGCTCATAAAATGAGTGGAAATAACCATATGATGTTATCAAGACGATCTCTGGCATTGTGAAAGAAAGTGAAAGGATGAATAATGAAGGAAGGCAATTTTCCTGCTCTCCAGCATTGGTGGAGATTCATTTGGAGTATCGCTTTCAAAACAAATGTAAATAAACACTAGGAGAAAGCCCCAGAGAAGTAGTTCCACTTACTAAGTGGTTTAGAAAACACAGGCAAGGCTTGAGAGAATGGTTTGCTTAATACGGAAAACAAAGGGCAAAGAGGGAGAGGTGATAATGACCTTCCAATAGACAAGAAGTTTCCTACAGAGCAGAAAGTGTCCAGTTGTTCTGATTGTATACTGAGAGTAAGACAAGTCGGAGAGGTAATTTGCCACTGAGAGAGTTAACCTGTAGGCTTGGTGTTGTTAAGGGTAGTTCAGAGCTAGAGTAGATTTTATTGTGGGGTTTATGAAAAGTCTGGCTTTGGAAGTTTTCAGGAACAATTTAGTAAGATCTGTCTAAGATAAGGAGTATGAAGTGCCAAGATGGTGTGACAGGAATTATTTAAATAGATATGAGCAAGGGAAAATGCCCACAGGTTACAAGGAACTCTTTTCTGTAACTGGTATAAAAATTTATGGTCAGTAGATCAGACATCGAGATTCTTGCAGTAAAAAAAATAAGTAAATCGTATCTGTGAAAATAAGAATGAAAATCAGAACAGTTCTGTGCCACTCTGTTGCTTGAATGTCAGAAAGCCTGGAACCCGCTTTTAGCTGGACACAAACTAGTTTTCCTCCTTATGAAGAGCTCCCTGTCCTCAGTCCAGTGGGGTGAACGTGTGAATGGTTTCATGCTGTGCCCATTGGGGTGGACTCTGGATGGTCTTCAGCTTCATCTGGAAGAAGGGTTTGTGGGAGGTCTTTGGAAGATTGTGTTGGAGGGCTGAATGCTGTGTGGTGTCTGGCAGCGGAGTCAGTACTGCTTGTTAGCTTGTAAAATATCCGTCGGGTCCTTGCTTCCTCGGTGTCAGCGGATGGTGAGAGCTGACCTGTGGTCTTTTCCTCTCCAACAGGTAATTGAGCTGCGGCGGCCTCTTGACTCCAGGCTTGAGCATGTTGATTTTGAGTCCTTGTTCACATCCCTCAGCGTGCGGCACCTGAGCAGGGTCTTCGCCTCCCTGCTCCTTGAAAGGAGGGTGATCTTTATCGCAGACAAGCTCAGGTACCCTCTTGCATTTCCTTAAACAAAACGCTGCTATGGAGGGGAAGCTGAGGAGACTGCAGTGACTGATCTCTTTGCCCTGTTCTTTTTTTCTTTTGTGCTTTTTTCCAACTCATATCTGATGTAAGTAGGGCTGTCATAATTCCCAGGAGCGGGGAACTCAAGCCATGCACCATATTTTAACTTGGCAGCTTGCAAAAAGTGAGCTGCTTCCATCCCCATAGAGAACCAGATTCCCTTTCCTCTAAAAGG
The DNA here is from genome assembly GCF_009769625.2 of Cygnus olor. NCBI lineage: Eukaryota > Metazoa > Chordata > Aves > Anseriformes > Anatidae > Cygnus > Cygnus olor. Next base: position 61,197,402 of record NC_049169.1, on the reverse strand, counting down.
TTTCAGAGTAGAGCCCTGGTACTGAGGAGCCAACTCACCTCCTCTTGGTCCGGGGTGCTGCACAGAGCCGTGCTCATGTTCTAAAGGTGAGACCTCAGGCAGAGGTAGCTGTCCCTTCTGGATTGTTCCCTGATGTCACAAAATTTGTTTCTTAAAGCTTTAAAACTTCAGCTTGAATTTTAATGTTGGTTCTTTCCTAAGGATTTGTGGAGGAGGAAAGTAAAGGATGCGGTGAGGGGGATGGGGACAGAGGACTTCCCTCTTCTATTTTTAAATTTGCTCAATTTGCCTTTTTTTTTTTTAAATTTGCTCTCCAAAGTTAGAAAAATGGGCCCAGGTTTCTTTAAGATCTCCTGCAGCTGGTGGCTGGCTGCTCTCCAGCCCTTGAAGCACTTGAGGATTTAAGGAGGAGAGTTCGCCAGGGCTGGGGAAGGAAAAGCTGCCTGGATGAGTAATGACACCGAGGAGCGTGCTCAGGTTTCAGGAGCCTACAGTGCCCCTAAGCTGTCTGTTCTCACAACTTCCAGCCAGCAGGCTGCAGTCCTGGGACTGAGTGCAGGGGCAAAAGATGGGGAGGCCCCTTCTACGGGAAAGCTGAGGGAAAAAACTCATCCTGCAGGGCTCCAGGGCTCTTGAGGGCAGAGCTCAGGCAGTCTTATCGTAGAATAGGAAAGCCGGGGAGAGGGAAGCTGTAGTACCCTGGCAGCGCTGGCTGCTTGCAATTTTTGGCATCTGCCTTGGGTCAGGGAGGGGAGGTTTGCTTCTTTATAGTCAGTGATACATTATACGCATAGATGTTTGGTGTTCTGGATATTTAAGCCACACTTGAAATGCAAAGCATTCAGACTTGCAGAGAATTCATCCAAAACTCTGTATTTCTACATATATGATTTATGTGATAATTTATGATGACAAGTTTTGTTTTCGAAGGTTTTTCTTCTCTGCTATAGAATAAATTTAACATTTTGGGAAAATCTGTTAAGGACACAGTTGATATCTTAATCTCTACATGAGGCTGGGTGGTAAGAATGGGTGGTAGGGTTTGGGGCTTTTTTGTATTTTTAAGGCATCTCTTCAGAATGAACCTTTACTTACCAGATCTTTTCCTATCAAATATCTTTATGACTACCCACCACTGTGTATTCTGAGCATGCTGTGTTACAGAATATCTCTAATTCAGAGCACTTCCATGGGTTGATACTTGTTTTTTTTTTTTTTCCCCTGTATCTTCTGTTAATATATCCAGAATCTTTAGGAACGAATCAAACTGCCCAGGCCTGTAAAAGACAAAAGAGAGCTATAGGATCATACTTTCTAGAAATTTCTAAATATAACATAAACTGCTTTCTTCGGGGGCGGGGGGGGGAGTCATGTTTTAAAGATCCAGGTCTGTTAGACCACAGGACTCAGATTCAAATATTTATTGTAGACTTGCCAGCTATCTGCAAGGCTTTCACCATTTGATGTATGTGAGAAGACCTTGCTCCTAGTGTCAAGCAGTTTCAGGAGAGTCTTAATTTTATTTTCCTGGAACAAAATAGGAAGTTTCTCTGGTTCTCCTTTTTGTAGAGAGAAAACTTGAAAATGACCCCAAAGGACTGCAAAGGCTTGAAAAACAGAAAACAAAGGAAATAACCCTCAAAATGAAGTAAACTTTTATTTTTAATCCAGTCCAGTGACTCAAGTGCACTGGATTGGTGAGGCTTTCATAAATGAGAGGTCTACAATCTACTGTGTTTGTTGGTAGAAATTCCATGTTCTGGATGTTGATGGTATTGTAGGTACAAGGCCTTCTGCCCAAATGGTGCTTTTCCTGGGACAGGAACACACTGAACTCAATGAATACTAAATAGTATTTACTTCGAGGGTGAAAATGCTAGTTTCAGGGGAAAGAAAAGAAACCTTTTTTGGCAGTAGCTTAAGAGAAGGAAAAAACGATAAAAGCAGCTGTTCTAAACTACTCAGAGGTTTGGAATGCTAGAAATAATCCAGCTGAGATGGGTTAGTGGGGAGAGTGCAGGTGACACGATGAAAGATGCGTGATAAATGTAATTTGCAGTTCTTCGTGCAGGCACCATCAATAACTATCTGTACACGTGTGTAAGGTACGTATGGGTGTAAGTGATGGAGACAATGATGTATGCAATTTATTTTTGTCTCTTAATTGCTATAAAGTCAGGCCCTGGGAAAGGAAGATGAAAGGTCTTTTGCCAAGTGCTGTGTGAACAGTGAAATGTTTTCAAGCTGAGCCAAAAAAAAAAATGCATCTAACAAGTGTACAGCAAGTGAAATACTGTCTTTTCCATCTTTAGAATGAACATTGAGTGTTTTTTAAAGACCCGTCAATCCAAAGCTTGGCAGCGGAAAAGGAAAGAATTGGGTTTATTAGTTGTTGGTTTTTCTCTGTCGCTATGGGAACTGGAGTATACATCCCCTCGCAAGCCAGGAGGATGACTTTGTGAAAACTGTGTAGGTCTCTACAGTCTTCCCCACCTTAATTCACCCCCGTACTGTAAAGTTTAGTCCTGGGGCAGTGGAGGCAGTGGCACAGGTTAGGCACTGCAGCTCCGTTCGTTTCCAATTGAAACCGCCTGGCACACAGCTCGAGGCATCCAAGGCCAACGTTTTAGTAGGCATCTTCCAAATAAAAGCGGCCCGATTTCCCAAGGTGCCTAGTGCCGGGCAGCTTTTGCTGGCCTGAGTGAGATGTGTTCGATTCAGAGGGCTTTTTAAACTGGAAAATTTACACAGGCTTAAAATCAAGGCACCGTTTTTCCAGCTCTCCTCAAAAGCCTGTTGTGGGCCTGACCAACTCGAGCAATTGAATCTGCCCCGCCAGAAACCACAGCTGTGTCAACAGCACAGAGTGGTCATTGTTACCAAAGGCCGATCTGAAGTAGAGTAGACACTTTAAATGTGGTCATCCCAGGAAAAGATAATTAATCATTAAAAGCAGCCCTTTCTGTGCGCCACAAAAGCAGCCTGGTCTGTGCCTGTGAATTCAGCCCCACAGATTTCTTGGTTTTGTGTTGTGGCTGGGGAGAAGAAACCCAAGGAGGAGGTATGTACATCAAATAATAGCACCATTTCTTCAGATTCCCTTAATGCTTGCTTCTTCACGTGCAGCAGCTTGCCTCTCTGGGAGGCAGCGGCTGTCCCCACCGCTGGTGGAGCCTGGCAGCATCCTGGCAGGGTGTGCCAAGTCACAGTGCAAAGTCTGGAAGCTCCCCGCGCCCATTAAATGCTGTAAACCAAATCCGTGATGCATCGTAAGTAAATCCAGATGTTAAGCAGTGTCAGAAACCCAAAGGTGTTTGTAAAATAAATCCTACTGTAGCAGAGCTTATTAAAAAAAAAAAAAAAAAAAATGAAGTAAAATCAAGCCATGCTGGCATTTTGCAATTTAACGTGTATTCAGCATTTTGGTTGGTGCAGGGAACAAAGGGCTTACTGGCGTTAAGCTCCAGAAGGCTGATTGAATCAATAATATTCTTCAGAAATCTTTTAAGTATCCCAAACCTAAAGAAAGATTCAGTTTGGTGGGTTTTTTAGCATGTGTGCTCGCCTTAGAAGCAGAAAGGTGGAAAACCTGTAGTCAGTCTGAAGTTTGGGAAGAAAATAACCAAACTGAGCCTCCAGCATCCTTCCTCTGAAGCTGCTGCAAATTGTCAGTGTCTTTTAGAGCAAGTCAAGCTAGTCTTGGAGCAAGTTTTCCCTAGAGAGGAAGAAGAGGTTCTACTTAGTTGGAGCTGGTTTGTTCAGATTCTGCACTGACCACCTCTGTGCAAGGTGCTACCAAGAAGCTGCGGCTGCATTTTTTTTTGCAAACATGCTTTGTGTAGGATGCTGTGGGGGGGAAAGGCTATTGTTTAAGCAAACAAATAGGTACGCTATCTTCGGTCTGATCAAGGGAGTGCCCAGCCAGAGAGATCTGTACGTCAGCCAATATCCAAATCAGCCCTTTAGGGAGAGAATATGACGTGGTTCTTTGTGTACTTCGGTACTTTTTAGCCCCTATACTATAGGAGTCACTGTCTCCTGCAAGCTCCTGTGCAAGGAGCATCAGGTGTACAGCTCAGCCGTGATCTCTCTTCAGGAGGCTGAGTGAACCCATGAGGATGTGCTCAGGATCTTGAAAGTGTGCTTTAGAGACTTAAAAGTATTTTAAGGATTTGCTGTTGAAACCAAAAGCCTTAAAAACGGTGTCTGCCTCCCACAGTGAACTTCTTTGGCCTGATATTAGTGCATGGCACTCCCCAGAGCACCCTGCAAGCACATGGGATAGACCTCTTAACTTCTGGTGGCACCTGGAGCACAGCAAGCCAAACACAGCACTGGGTCAGTATTATTCAAATGGCAGCAGTCAGTGTGGTGGCTGTGGCGCACACATCCTGGGATTTCAGGATTTTCGGTAGGGATTTCAATAGGGACATTGGCTGTAGCTGTGCAAAGGCATCACTTGCCCTTTTGGTGTAAGATCCCTGGTGGACACTGAAGCAAGCAGTGCTTTGAGAGTGCTTTGAACTGTTCCAGCTGTGTTGAGAGACAAGCCCATCTCACGGGAACAGGCGTCCAGCCTCCTGAGCAGTGCCCACAACCCTAGCGGCTGCATTCACCTGCTACGCAGACAGGTACGAGCTATGTTGTCACTGCGGTGTAGTTCAGTCTCCACTGCTGCTGATGGCTGAAGAGCACACAGTTACACGGGTGGCACAAAAGGAATTTTTCAGACTGGATTCCGTTGCATGGCTCGGTAACCTTGTCTGATTCAGGACAGGGCTCTGACACCATTGCAAGCTGCAACTCCTGAGGCTGTCTGCAGGAGACATCAGACAGAATCACACACAGAAGAGACGCTTCAGTGGTACCGCATCTGTGTCCCTCTCTGGAAACTGCTCTGCCTTCAAGGGAGGCTCGCAGACCTCAGCCCCAACAGCCTTACTCTCCAGAAATTCCTTCCATGGTGAGAAGTGTTTCAGAGCAGAGATCAGTAAGATTTTTCCTGGAGGTGAGGAGGCATTCACAGATGGAAAGGTAGAAGGGGAAGCTATCTGTTTTGCTTCCCACGGCATGGAGCATATAATTTGAGACTTAAACAGCTCTGTGACTTCCACTAACTGGACCTCAGCCATCTTTCCTCCCACTTAAGCTCTCACGTACCATGTGTACTCACTGCGACTTGAGAGCAGGGCTGGGGGAAGAGCAAGCCACCATAAATACACTGGGAGACAGCATGCTGTAACATCTCACCGTGCCATAAATAACCACCTCCTCCAGCAGCTCGCTGCTCTTCCACGGAGCTGTCTGGAGCCACAAAGGCCCCTCCCGTTGGCTTTCGTATGCCATCTATGAAGTCGGTTCCTCACCTTTAGGAGAGGGTGTCCAGTGGTGGCAGTGTGACAGCAGTGCCACCGTGCTAGGTGGGGAAAGCAGGGGGAGTTCCTGCAGCTTTCACAGGAACGCTGCCGTTGTTGTGCTGTGGCTGCTATGAGTCAGAAACTGGGGAGTGGAAAATACGCTCTGCAGTAATGGAGGGGAAGAAAGCCCTGCTATTGCACCTGCTAGCATGGCCTGAAATTTATGGGTGTGCAAGTACCGCCGCCTGGAAGACGGCAGTTTTTAAAGGATGTCATTAGCCTGGGCGCACTTCTAGGAAGGTACATCTACTTTTCTTGCATTTCCTTTCAAATAAAGCATGTACGAAAGTTACATGAAAAGAAATTTGCTCTGATGTTGGACCTACATTTCTTCTGCGGGAGTTGGGTTGGGTTTTATGTGTTTCTTTTTTTTTTGTAAATGTTAGCATTTATTACTAGCTCTGTGTTTTCTCATCTCATTATATTTGTTTTGTTTCTCTCTGATTCTTCATCTACCTTGCACGTGCGGGGTGTAGTCAGCTGTGCTGGTCAGCTTTCAGCAAGGGCTGGGTGATGAGGGCAGGCGCAGCTGGGGAGCAGCAGCAGCAGAGTGGCAGCAGGACTGAATGGAGAGAAGGGAGGAGGATGCTGTAAGAGCTTCCTGAACAGGGATGGGGAACGGGCTTTCTCCTCTCTAAAGACATAGAGGTACTATCCTGTGACACAGCCTTTGAAGGGTCCTCCTCTGTTTTTGTAGAGTATCCCCTTAAAGTTAAACCTCCCTGCGCACAGAGGACACTGTGCCCATCTCACGAAGAGACACCCTCAGCACACACATCCCAGGGGTCCCTCCCAGGCACCCGACCCCAACCTGTCGCAGTCCCAGATAAAATTCCCACGTCAAGCAGATTGCAGCCTCTCCCCGGGGATTTACTTATCTCCAGAAAGCGTCGTGTGGTTAACGATGGTGACTGCCTGCGTTCTGCATGTGGTCACACCGCTGTCCCAGCAGCCATGCTCGTGTCCTGCTGAGCTGAATTTACCTGAGGAGAGGCAGCCAGCTGTCGGCCAGCCACGGTGCTTCAGCACTCAGCTCCTGTTAGCACTGTGGTGTTTCACGGGGCTTCATGTTCACCAGGCTTTGCAGGAGGAAGGGGGAGAGCAGGCTTATTTGTCTGGAGCGAGCTCAAGCCCACACCCACCACCCCCCTTCCCTGTGAGCAGTAAGCTGCCAGATCCGGGTTGCTGGGCGTAAATTCCCCCGTGGAGCTTAACGCACCCCAGCTGCACGCGCTGCCCAGCCACGCGGGTCCTCCAGGCCGCGCCAGCCTCCCTCCCCTCCTCCAGCCTTTCGGGACCTGGATGCTGGTGAAACAGAATGATGTTATACACGCAGTTTATAGTGGCAAGCCCTTCCCCTCCCTCGCCTCGTACAAGTGCTTCCAGACCCAGACGAGTCACCGGTGCCCTGCGGCGAGCTCCGCGCGGCCCGTGATGGGCTGCAGGCCCTGCCTGCCTCCCTACAGGGAGCCCGGGGGGCTTGTGGACGGACCCTCTTGGAAGCTGTCAGCAAAGGGGCTTACAGCAGAGCTGCCGGCAGGGTTTGAAGGGGGAAGAAGGAAGGCTGTGGTCCCGTGAGCTGCGGGCAGCACCGTGCAGAGGCCGGCCGTGTGCTCCCGTCCTCACATTTCACTTTCCCGGTTTCCTGTGGCTCGGAGTAGTCTCAGCAGGCTCCACCACCCGCAGGATGCCCTGCCAGCTGCGGGCTGGAGACTGCTGCCTCCTACCTTCGTTCCTTGTGCTCCAGCTTGGCCACCAAGAGCCATCAGCGTGCCCGGGACCTGTAGAAAACCTGAGGGTTGCCCAAAGACAAAGCAGGTGCACTGCCCGAGCCGAGGGGCAGGGATGGAGCACGCTGCCTGCCCCGAGCACCTGGGGGCCTCGTGGCTGCAGGTTGTGGCCAGGGCTTTGCGCGGTGCCCCATGGCTGCATGCTCTGCTGGACAGCGTAGGCCCTGTGTGTGCAAACCTGTGGCTTCCCCGTGGGAAAAATAGGGGCAAAAATTTAGGAACAGAGCTCAATCACGGAACAATTGGAAGAGATTTCCCTTGGTTTTTCTTCCAGCACGCTCTCCAAGTGTTGCCACGCCACGGTGGCCCTCCTGTACCCCTTCACCTGGCAGCACACCTACATCCCCGTGCTGCCGCCTTCCATGATCGACATCGTGTGCTCGCCCACCCCCTTCCTCATCGGCCTGCTCTCCAGCTCCCTGCCCCGCCTGAAGGAGCTCCCGGTGGAGGAGGTGAGCCACGCTCTTCACGGCGTTTCTTCCAGCAGGCTGTCTTCTGGCCTAGAAAGGCTGCTATTGAGAGCCACGTTTGCCTCTGCTGTTGTAAGGCAAGGTTGTGGTATCACCACAGAAAGCTGCCAGCTGCCGCATGGTGGCTGATGGTGTGAAGGGACTGAGATCTCGTCCTCTGGCTCCTGCAGCCAGAAGAAAGACCCTCAGGGCCCATCGTGAGGCAGAGTTCTGGGCTCTGCCTTCCCCGGAGCCTGCAAACAGCGAGCTGGGATCTCCCGCAGCAGGGCTGCTGCTGGTAGGAGGTGATTTTCCTAAAGTTTGTTGGTCTCTGGATGATATTGCCTCGGGGCTGAGCGCAGTCTGCAGGAGTGACTTAGGGATGCCAGAACTGGCAGAGCCGAGGCAGCAAGGAATGGCAGGCTGGGCCAGGAAAACAGCCTCTGCTTGTCCAGGCTGCTCTGTGGTTTGTGGCGACGTCGTGAGAAAGCCGCAACAAGGCTCCGCTCTTGGCTCGCTCGGGGGCCTCCTCCAGCTGCCGCGGTGGTTAGGAGGAGCAGGGCCAGGGCTCCAGAGTTTCCTCCAGAGTGGCTGTGGATCAAGATAAACTCTGATGATGGAAATAACGATTTTCATTCTTGCTCTCTCATTCTCAGGTCCTCGTCGTTGACCTTGTGAATAACCGGTTTCTGAGACAGGTGAGCAGAACTATTCCCTATCCTGCGTCTTCTGTCCCCTTCCTCTCCCACTGCACCTTGCCTCCATCTGGATTGCTTACTGCCCACACGAACCGAGGCAGGAGTTGTGGTTAGCAGCGTTAGAGCGGTTGCTGTGTCCTTGCATAATACTGCAGACCCAAACCAGAGATGCTGAAGACTGAATCACCGTGCATCATTTCTCTCTTTTTTTTTTTTTTTTTTTTAATGAGGGGGAGACACAGCACTGAGTACTGCAGGTCCTTCAGTGGTACCCTGTAAGACTGAGGGCAGAGCTGAAAACCCTCAGCTGAGCAGTGTCATGGGGAGCAGCTGTGGCTCTCCCAGTCCCTGTCTGTCAGCCCCTCTCCTCTCACAGACCCAGCCCTGAGCAGGGGCCTTGATGATTTCTTTGCATTGCTCCCTGGCCTAGGAGTTTGTGATTTCTTGCTCCAGTTCCCTGCACTGGGGGGATCACAAACAGAAAGCCGGTAAATGGGAATCTAGCTGTGCAGACGAGGTTGCCCGCTGATTTTTTGCTTCCCTCTGTCATGGAGGGGAGGAGCCGGGTGTTTAAGGGGAGAGGCCAGATGAAAGAACATGCTCCTGGCCTAGAAGCTACTTCTGCCCCAGGGCTCTTTGCAGATGGCTGAGCAGTGCTGGCCACGTGGGTCTGTCCTGTGCCTCGGGTGCTGTGGGCGAGGACCACTCCTTTAACGCACTTCTGGCTCGCCAGCGTTTGCATCCTGTTAGCGGGCGTGGGGCCGAACGCTGTGCCTCACGCCTCTCTTCTGGAGGCTCAAGCTGCGCCGTGTCGTCTCAGCCGGGGCTGGTGAGGGCTCCCGCGCGCTCGCGGGCAGTTCCTGGCTGTGGTTGAGCCTCCAGAACGCGAGCGGTGTCTGAGCGCAGCTGAGCGAGCCTGCCTGGCTGCGTGCCAGCATTGTTCACATCAGCCGTGGTTGTGGCGGTGGGAGTGCTCACACACAGACCGGGTGGCCAAATGTGAGCCCTGTCAGGTAGCCGCTGGGCTCGGACGCCTGAAACTCTCCCAGAACAGGACAGCGTTTGGGAGGGGAGACCCCCCCCCCGCCTTTGTCTTTCCTCTCATGCTTCTTGACAGCCCTGACTGGGAGGTGCTGGGAAAGTGCCAAGTGTATCAGGAGTTTTCTTTTTCCTCTCCGTCTCCACACCGCTCGTTTCTGGTGCTCCCCCTGCCGTGTCAGGGACTGGATAGGATCTGAACCAGGAGCCGGCCGTGCCCCGGCCCCAGGCCCTGAGGAGGTGGCTGTCTCTGTTTTGCAGATGGAAGATGAGGACTCCATCCTGCCCCGGAAGCTGCAGGCCGCCCTAGAGCACATCTTGGAGCAGAGGAATGAGCTGGCGAGTGACAAGGAGGAGGGCGCCGTGAATGGCAAGCAGGGTAAAGCGCAGTGCTGTTCAGCTTAAAACTATGTCTCTTGCTGCCCCTTTTGCCTCCTGTCCCTTCTTAGAGGAGAACTAGGTTCATAGTGAATTAAGCACCACAGAAATTAGAGGTAGGTCTAAATTAGAAGTAGGTCTAAAAAAGGTATTTTCCTTGAAGCTTTATTAAATATTCCATTGCACTGACAACCATTTCTCTTTGTGAGAAGAGAAGCAGTATTTATCCCCTTCCTGGCTTTGTCCTTCCTTCCCTTACGGCTCCAGGGAACAACTGTAGTCCTTTCTGGTGGATTTACACAGGCTCTCTGCTCTTGATGGCGTGAGGGATGCAGACTCCTCCAGTGGACAGTCCACACACGCAGCTAGCCCCAGGGGCAGCGGTGCAACTTGAGAGTGGCTGGGCTGAGACAGCTCTTTTTGGGGCAGTGTGGGCATAGCCTGGTTGCAAAGGAGCCAAGACAAAGCTGGGTGACTTTCAAAGTAGCAGCAGCCCAGTCCTGTGCCTTGGAAAAAAAAAAAAAGCCACAAAGTTTGTACCCAGGACTGGTATAGCCCTGTGTGTACAGATGAGTAAAGGAGAACGTGTTTTTTCCTAGCACGCCGTTACAGCGCTGTCCTCACTGCTGCCTCTTTCTCTTCTCCTCAGAGACCAGCCCGCTGAACGAGGTGGTGTCCGAGGCCTTTGTCCGTTTCTTCGTGGAGATCGTGGGCCACTACTCCCTCTTCCTGACCCCCAGTGAGCGAGAGGAGCGGACGCTGCAGCGCGAGGCCTTCCGCAAGGCCGTCTCCTCCAAGAGCCTCCGCCGCTTCCTGGAGGTCTTCATGGAGACGCAGATGTTCGGGGGCTTCATCCAGGAGCGGGAGCTGCGGAAGCAGGGGGTCAGAGGTGAGGGGCTCTGCCTGGGCTCTGCAGTCCTGGAAGCCCTGCTGTTGCTCCCAGGAGACGGGAGATGCCACCAGCTCCTTCTCCAGCAGCGTGGCCAGAGGCTCAGTGCCTGTGCAGCGACATTGTGAGGGAGGTGGCAGCGAAGCGCCAGTGCAGGCTGGTGGTTTGAATCTTCTGACAGCCTTGTGCGGCCTTCAGGAAGTTGCTCGGGGATTTTTTGTCTCTGTTTCCTTGTCTTCCCCTTACAGGAGGGTGGTGAGATGTAGTGTTTGTGTGGTGCAGAGGAACCAGCTGCTGGAGAACAGGGGCTTTTTATGTCTTACCCCACTGTCCCTAGGACTACTGACAGCATCCGTGCTGCTGCTCAGTGCTAGAGTAGCACTTTCCTCCAAAGCACTACTGAGCAACGGGCACTTAAATAGGTGCCTGAATAAAAGAGTTCTTGCAGTGTGGTAAAATGTGGCTTCTGCAGGCCAGTTCCACAGATGATCTCGCCTTCTGCGCTTGGCCATGTTTGTAGCAGAGTGAGCAGAGGTTTTGTCTCTCCCTGCGTGAGGCACAAAAGATCAGTCAGCCTTGCAGTGGTGGGGAGGAGGTGGTAGCAGGGCTCATTTGCTGGGAACCCTGCAGACACGGACCAAAGCTCCTGTCCCAGATCTGGACTCAGCAGGTGGAGGAGGTTGGGTGATTTCCCTCTCACGTGCAAGTTTATTGGTAAGCAGTAACAGCATGTTGTCAGATGCACGTTCTAACTTTTATTTATAGGAAGGCAAAATTAAGGGTTGTTGACTCTTTCTTCCTGCAGGTCTGTTTGAGGTACGGGCTCAGGAGTACCTGGAAACGCTTCCCAGTGGGGAGCAGAGTGGAGTCAATAGGTTCCTGAAAGGACTAGGTAAGGGACCGGCAAAACCACCGGCCGCTCAGAAAGCTTGGGATTCTTGTTGCCTTGAGATTTGGCAGCAGGGAAGCTGCTGAAGGGTGGCAGGACTCTGCTAGAGACTGAGTGTGGCTTCCTGCAGAGTGCTGTGCTAGCCTGGAGGGATTGGTGCCCGGCCAGGTAACCCTGCTCTGGCACCGTGTTGGCTCTGCCTCCCCGTCCGCCTCTTTTCTGGAGGCTCGTGGGAAAGCAAAGTCTGGGCCACGAGCCGTGTCTCCCAAAGGATACAGTGGGTCTGAGGAGATGATGGAGGGATGCCTGCTTGGCCTGTCGCTGTGGGAAGCCCATTTTCCTTTCTCCTTCTCTTCAGGTAGCAAAATGAAATTCCTCCACAAAAAGTAAGCGCGAAGCACGTCCTCGTTCCGCAGAAGAGAATGGCTTTACCATTCATCAGCAACCAATCAGACGTATCAACCGTTCCCATTCGGCCTGTTCCCAGGGGCCGACAGCCTCGGGCGAGCTGACCACGGCCGGGATGCGCGCGCAGACATGCGGTGCCACGGGAGGATTCGCTGGCCGCGGGGCTGCCGGGACAGGTCTCTGGATATCCACAGTACCATGCACTGGACCAAGCACTCTCTGAACTCTGCGCTAGCACGTTGCAGACATCCCAGCGGATCGGATCTCTTAGCTAGTCAACTTTTTGTTTTGTTGTATTTTTCTATTTATATCGGGGTTAGAACGAATATTAACCGATGCCTCTTGCCCTGCCTCCTCTCCGCCTGGTGCTGCAGGAGGCCGCAGTGGGACTCCGCGAGGCTGAGCTGGCAGAGCTCCAACACCGAGGAGGGGAGGAGCAGAGGAGTGTGGACATAGGTCTCCGCAAAGTGAGGACACTGGGGACCGCAGGGCTGATGTGGACTGACCAGGAGGAGCTTCTGAGCAAGCGGAAGGGGTGAGGGGGAACCACTAAACCTACTGAGGACTTGATCGTCCAGCCAGCCACCGGGCTGCCTGTGCCAGGGGGTCCTGGCGAGGAGAGGCCTTTCCTTATGCAATGTAATTAAAAACAAGTGGTGTAAAAGGCATGCAGCCCCTGGGGTGTTTTTGGGGGGAGAGCTGCATCTGCCCACCTGCCTGCCTGGTGTGGAGCGTGGGCTGGAGGAGACATCTAGCGGCTGAGCCCACGCCCTGGAGCTGTGGCCTTGTCCCCTCGCCCAGGCTGCTTGCAGAGGGAGCCCAAAGGGGAGGTCACCTTTGGGGTCTCGCTCTGGAGGGGTCAGACAGGTTCTCCTCTCCCACCTCTGCGTCTTGCTGGCATCAGCTCGGGCATTGCCTGCTGCTGGTGACGTCTCCAGCAGTGTTAGGAAGCGGGGACACGGTCAGGGGCAGCTGGAACATCCTTGGGTCTCCTCCAGAGGGGAAAGGAGGGCAGCCCTGCTGTGGCTGAGAGCGCCTCCTCAGCTCTGGGGGTGGCAGGGGGAGGGCTGCGTGCCGGTGCCCCGTGCTGCAGGCAGCCCGCACTGGAGCAGCTCGAGCAGCGCCAGGGCAGGGTGAGCAAAGCCCGCAGGCAGCTGGAGCAGGGAGCAGGCCCTGCTGCTGGGGAGGGGCCGCGGGGCTGGTGCCCCTACACAGGCCATCCCATGCCGTGGCTGCTCTCAGCCAAATCTGGCACGCCGAGCCGCGCGCGATACCGCACCTCTGAGTGCTTCACAGAGCGAAAAAGCTTTGGAGAAAGGAACCGAGAGGAGCCGGGTGGTGGCTGCTCGCAGACGAGCCGTGAAACGCAGGAGAGGCAGGGAGGCTGCTGAGATGGCAGGAGCGGCTGCGTCACATGCAGCGTGCAGAAACGCGGAGGGGTGCGGTGTGAGGGTGGGGGCGGTGCGAGGAGCAGAGGCCGGCAGGATTTAAGGCTGGGCTGTGGAGGCCCTGGAGGTGGCTCTGCAGCAGCCACCGGCCCGCGGAGGTGGAGGGCGAGCGGGAGGTGAGCCCGATGGGCTGTGCAGGAGGCCACAGCACCAAGCACAGAAAATCAACACTTGCTGGCAGCGTGCAGTGCCAGCAAGGGAACCCGCGGTGTGGTGTGAGGTTGGTCACCTGCTGTGTCCCCGTTCTCTTTTTAAAAGATGTGTTTCCTTTTAATGAGAGCAAAGCTGAGATGCACCCACGCCTGCCGGGGTGCCCATAAAGCTTTGCGCAGCAGTAAATGAAGCTGAGCTTTTGGCTCAATTCAGGCCTCTCAAAGCAGATGTGGTCCCCTGTCACCGGGCCTGGGAGCTCCATGTGCCCCTGCCCAAGCGACGTTTCCACTACTGTGGGATTTGCCCTGCTCCGTGGGTGCCGCGGCAGGGAGCTGGGAGGCTTCCCGGGGTGCCCGATGCGAGCAGGCTGCTTGGACTCAAATTTGTGTGACTGGGCTCAAACACCGGCAGCTTCACCTGCAATATCCTAGTAGCCCAGAATAAATCGAGTCATAAAATGGCCACATTTGTGCCTTTTGGGGGCCGCTCTGCAGCCACTCGGTATTTTGTTGGCAGCGCTAAGGAGAGTGGGGCTCAAACCTACCCAGTGTACGGCATCCAGGGGTGTTAAAAACCAAACAGCATGAAAAGCACAGCAAAAGAAACATTTACAGCTGTATAATTAAGGATTTAAAATGAAACTCGGGTGGGAAACATCGGTCTCAGCTGCAGGACGGCCCCTCCAGCTTTACTTCGAGCCTTGTGGCTCCGGGAGGAGCGTGCCGGCGTGCTGCCCGGTGCTCTGGACGCTGCGCAGGAACCCGCCTGTGAAGACAAACCCCAGAGAGCGGCGGGGCTGGCTGCAGCCTCGGGGCCCCGCAGAGCCCGCACGCGGTGCCAGGGCACGCTGCCGCCTACCTCTCTGCCAGGAGACGGCCTTCAGGCCGCAGGTGCCCGCGGGCAGCTTGCAGGTGTACAGCCCCAGGCAGCCGCCGCAGTCCAAGGGCTTCTGGCAGGGCCGGCGCTGGATGCCATGGCAGGAGTGCTGCAGGGGAGGCAGGGAGGTGGAGGCCGTGCCCGCTTTGGTGTTCAGGCCAAAGCCGACAGCCCGGGGAAGGGCTTGTCCCCATTAATGCAGTTTTTTTCATCATTTTACTGTCCCGCAGGAGCCTCTTTGGCCCGGCCTGCCTGGGGGAGGTTCAGCAGCGCTTTGGAGTCCATCTCCTGCCCACCCGCTCCCTGCAGCCGCGGGGGCAGCTGAGGGGATGTGGCTGCGCCCGAGCCCCCCACACATGGGGAGCTCCAACAAACCCCACAGAGCCTTGTGCTGTCTGGGGAAGGGGGCACTGGTCTCTGGGCTTGCAGACCTCTGCAGAAAGAGGTGCCGGGCGTGGATGTGCGCCCATTCTGCGGGCGTTTGGGGGATAAAAGAGCTGGGAATGGTTATAGCCAGCGCCAGGACACCCTGCTCTGTCTGAGAGGAGAGGATGCTCCTCGTGCCGGAGAGGCGAGGACCACCTGCACTTACCGTGTCGGCGTTGAACTTCCCGTGGCCCTTCAGGTGGTGGCTCAGCCCCAGGCTCCTGCTGCGCGAGGGCTGCTGCGGGCGCCTGCGGAGCTCGCTGGGGGGGTCCTGCTGTCCGCTGCCCGTGGCCTTGCTGGGGGCCCCGGGGATCTGGGGGGGCTCAGCCAGCACCTCCCATGCTCCAGCCAGGGGGTGGCTGCCCTCAGCACCCTGCCCAGGCAGGGTGTCCCTGCCATCTCTAGCTGGCCGAGGGGCTTCTGGGGGCCCCCTGGCTCCAGACTGCCTCTCCAGGCTCCCCCCCTGTGCCTCAGCCTGCGCTGGGGCCGAGGAGAGCTGCACCAGCAGCAAGGCAGCGGCTGTCAGCACCTGGACCTTCATCCTCGGGGCCTGGCTTGGCTCGGGGTCCTCCAGCCGGGTGAGGCTGCGGGAGGCAGGAGCAGAGGTCGGGGCTGCTTCTCTTCCCCAAGCCGGTTGCCGAAGTCACTTTTATAGAGCAGGGACCCAGCCCCGGGGCACGGCCCTGTTCCCCCGCCCCTGCCGTGTCCCACCTCCCCTCCTGTGAGCAAAGCAGGCTGCTGGCGGGGGCTGTCCCCCTCCCCGTGCTCCTGAGCGCCCCAGCACCCTCCTGCCACAGCCACCCGTTGCCTCTCAGTGATGGGCATGCGTGTGCCTGCGCGGGAGGGTGGCAGGCTCACAGAGGATGAACTGCTACGAGCCTCCTGAAACTGGTCTGGGAGAGGAAAGAAACCCAGTGAATGCCTCCACTCGCTGCCATGGGGCTCCTTTAAACAGCAGAGCCCACACGGGAGAGCGGTGTTAGAGCTGCCCTGACCAAGCGTCAGTCAGCTTTTGTGCCCCGGTGGCCACCAGAGACCTGCGCCTCCGTCCTGGTCCTCGCTGCTGGGTGACCTCGGTATGGAGCGAAGGGTGAGTCTGCGCTGCAGGCTCGCTACGCATCAGCTTCAAAAACCAGCCAGCACCGCGGCCCAGCTCCACTGGAAATGAGCTGTAATTAGTTTCAGCATTCACCAAAGCCCTGTGTGCCCACCATGGTTTATAAGTTAAAAAAGAAAACCATCTACCGCACCAGGCTCTTCCGTGGAGCTGCCAGCCCACCCCGAGGTGTGAACAAAAGGAAGGCAGGAGCGAGCAGGAGGGCAGGGAGCTGATTTCCGTACAGACAACAAAGAAACACGAACAAAGCACAGGTATTTTCTCACGCAGCTGTTAACGACGATGAACATGGACACCAGTTGGTGGCAGCTGGTGTCAGGCTGCACTAGCTGCTTGTCTAAAGGCTGTGGCCCAGACCAAATTTGTACAAAACTGATCTAAATGTAGATGTCCTTGCTAATAAAGAGCAAGAAAGTGCGGCGTTTGCTGGCTGGCTTGGGAAGACCGATGAGGAAGTCCTACAGCGTTATGCTCCTGCCAGCTGGGGCTCAACACGGGCTGCGGCCCGCCACAGAAACCAAGAGTGAGCAGCAGGAGGGGCTGTTGCTGCCGGGCCCGCCTGAGGAGACGTGGTCCCAGGAATCTGGGAGTCAGTGACAGAGGAGCTACCATGATAACGGACAACAGTGGCACGAGGTAGAGGAAGGGGAAATTCCCTCAATAGAAAGTCTAGGAGGACTGGAGCTTCAGGGAAGCTGGAGGTCTAAAAGATCAGAAACCAGCTTCTCTTTACAAAAAAGTTTGTTGAGTTGGGGCCTCCTTCCATGAGGGTTACCTCCAAACCAAAACAGGTGAGTGCTCCCTTTAGAGGGGAATGTGAGAAACTACTGACAGGCAGGACACAGAAGACCCAATCTGTGGTTGCTGTACCTCAAGGAGAGGGAGAGGGAGGAAACAACAGCAGACAGACATGAATGGGAACAGCGCGTCACACGTTGTCACCAGGTGCGCTCCATTGACACCTCCCAAAAAGCAGCATGCCCCAGAAGTTCAAGTCCTCTAGTCAGCAGCCGGCTTTTGAGCCTGAAGCTCAGAACGTGGCCCGGTTCCTGGAGATGGCAGTGCTGGGTGTGTGAGGAGGTGATGGATGAGAGAGCCATGGTGACCTAGTCCATCTTCCATACCTTCGCCGCTGGCCAGGTCTTGCCCTGGACTTGTTCCCAGCTGACAGTGGCAGTGCTGATTTCTGGAGAAATGGGCTCGTAGGAGCGGAGGGACAAGCTCGCAGCCAGCAGACCCATCCGGACACAGGTGTCTGTGTCGTGGTTAGCGAGCATCCCTGCAAGGATTCCTGCCATTAAGCTGCGGAGAGAAAGAAAGGCAGCCTTGGGTGCTGGGGAACAGCCCTGACCCTGGGAACGTGGCCATTTGGAAGAGAACTCGTTTGGATCCACATTAACACTTACAGAAGCAGAATATGTCTTAGAGGAGGGATGAGGTGATAATGAGAATTTTGTGCTTCTTATTTTTATTTTTAAATTTGGAAGGAACAAGTGGTGCTATTTAGTTGCATTTTATTTGCATTTTATTTGCTTCTCATCTGAGAAGTCAAGGGCATTTCCCATTCCACCACATTTTTCTTTTCTCCCCAGTTTTGCAGGAGAGCCAGGAGAAAAGAAAGTGTGTCTAGAAAGGGAAGAAGCTATTTTCCCAGTGCTCTTTAATTATTTTGTCACTTCTCTGTTGCTTGTTGGTACCTTGTTACACTCCCTCCTTTCCCCCATTGGGATGATACAGATGAGAAGAAAGGTAAATTTCCAAGTATAATGTGAGAGGGACAACAGACACAAATAGAAAAAGAAATCCAAAGCTGAAATGAGATTTCCGATTCAGATTTCTGTAAATTTTAGCAGTGGTTTTCCATTTGAGATTTCCCAGGAAAAATGATGGGAGCGCTTGGAGCAGCAGCTGTGACCCACAGGTCCTTACAAGGAGGCCATCAGAAGAAGAGGGTGGCTTTATCTGCTTGCCGTGCAGGGGACAGCTCTGTCGAGGCATGGATACGTTCAGGGTGCTGCTTGGGATCAGCTGGGAGCAGCTAGTGTTTATTCATAGCTAAATGCAACAGTGATGCTAGGAAGCTAGGGAAGGACAAAGAAGAAGGGAAAGCGAAGGGAGAGGATAATGGCATTTAGGATGAAGAAGCGAGGGCAGGAAAATGTGACAACAGGGAGGATTAATGAGCAAATCTGTGTGAAAGGGAAAATGACTCCCTTTTTGCACTCTGGCTAATTACCTCAACTGTTTTTCTTCCCTTAACAAAGACACAGAAGATTGTGGTTTCAAGAAACCATTCAATCTCTCAACAGCTCGAGGCTCAGTGTAAATATTTGGGGGAGCATCCCCTAGCAATGCCGAGTGCGGGCACGCTGTTGCCACAGCAGCCGGGTGCGAGGAGCAAACAGCCGCTGCTCCCCGCACGCAGGCCCCGCAGCTCCTTGGGCAGCGGCCGCAGGGTTGTAGGGCAGCCTCGGGAGCGCTGCTGGGTGCACGGCATCCCCCAGCAGGGCTTTAGGAGCTGAAGGGTTTGTGGGGCCGAGCTGTGCAGTAGCCCTGAGCTGCACCCTACTGCGAGGTCCCTTGGAGAAGCCAACAGGCTGGGCTGCCTGTTGTACGCCCGTGTGTCTCGGTGAAGGTGTTTGACAGTGGCACACGTTACCTTGCCTTTGCTCTTCCCTTACATTAACCCTTCAGAAAGGGAGAGGAAACTGTAAGGAAGACGTTCAGTTTCCATTGGCCCCCAGAACAAATTGGTTCGGGGCGGTCGTGTACGAGCAGATGGTGCAGGGAGGAGGCTGCGCCCCTGGCGGGGCTGCCAGAGGCTGGCACAGCTGCTAGAGGCAGCGAGCAAAGCCGAGATGCCCTAGGACGGGTGACCCCACCAGCTTGCCCCTGGGCCCCGTTGCTGTGTTAGACCTACTGCACTCAACAACACTGTGGTCTTCTTCAGGGCATGGTGCCAGTGGCAGCCAGCTCGTCTGAGAGGTGACTTGGGACACTAGGAGTAATCAGAGACTCTGGCATTAAGTGGATTAATTAGCTTGGCAAGAGTTAGTGCTTGATACTAGCTAAAATATTGAGGACTCTGTAAGTTATCACAAAAATAACCATTCTTTCTGCCCACCCATCAAAGAAAAAAGGAGAAGTGTTGCTATGTTGAGTTACTGCTAGGTAAGAGTAGAAAAATAAAGGGAAATATCTGTCACATATGGCCTTCTAGTCTGGCCCAAGGCAATGAAAGGGGAGAATTGATTATAGCAGGAAAAAAAATAAAACAAACAACTGCTACATATAGTTTGACAAGTTAACAAGGAGCATAATAAAATACTGCTCTGACAGACTGAGAATTGATCACCGGGGGTAGGAATAATACGTGTCACTTCCTACTCCCATGTACAGCATTGTGTGACCAGCTAGGAGAATTATACAGCAGGCTCTTTTGAAGCACGAGCTATTGCCAGAGGCTAATGCAGAACCTGATGAGATGCTTTTACAGGGCAATTCTAGCTACTGAGTGGCAGTCCCTCTTCCACTGGAGAAGTGTGGAAGTAAATTAGTTAGCTAGTAAGTCAGCTTTGATGTAAGGTGGTTTACTTTGCTTTTAGCAGCTCAGCCTAGAGTAATTCAGAACTACTGGATTGCCGTGAAAGACGTGGATCCTAAGGAAAAGCAAAACTAATAATGGCAAGACTGGCTTCAAGATGCTTAGCAGGACATTTTTAGCAAGCGTTGCAAGGAATCACAGAAACCTGTCCTGTCCTTGTGTCTCTAGTGTCTGTTCCTCAAGCAGCAGAATGTAGTTTGACTTTGCAGTAGAATTTGAAAGAAATCCCATTATGACTTTTCCATGTTTAGCTCAAGAAGATGGAGTAGCTAGAAACATACCTGTCACCAGCTCCTGAGACATTGACTATCTCCTCCCCGCTGATGTGGATGGCGGGGTAGTGGGTGGCACAGAGACTGGCAGCAGCAGGCTGTGTGGGGAAACAAGGGACGTTAGTGGGAATTGCCCAAGCTGGTAGGGTCTGATGTGGCTACTGTCATCCAGACCTGCACAGCAGCCAAAAATAAAAAATAAAAATAAATAAAAAAAGAAAGGGGGGGAAAAAAAGAATAAACATAAGCCATAAGCCAATAATCTAAATAATTGTTTTTCATGGTTTGGAGGAGATCAGTGATTTAAGTTGCTGAAAATGAAGCTTGCAGTCGTGAATATTCAGGGCAAGCACATTTAAAATGAGCTGGCTGTAAGCACTGCTGCTAGGAGCCAGAAGGACAGACAACATGATTTTCTTCGCTAATCCTCAGAGCTGTGTATTCCACCCCCAAACATGAACACTTGCCAACTGTGATGCCACGTTTCCCAGCACTGCTGCTTCGCCACCAGAAATAGCAATGGTGCTGCGTGGTCCCAGGCAGAAGCAGCCGGGAGCCCAGGGCTTGTTTTCCGTGCCCTTACCTGCTCGTGAGCTGCTGGACGAAGCGAGATGCTCCCTCCCAGGCTCTTGCCACAGAGAAGGACGCCGTGAGCGCCCAGGGTCACCACCACGCAGCACAGGTGGGCCAGCAATGGGCGGGCCAAGGCCATGGCCGTCTTGATAACGTCCTCCAACCTGGACGGCAGCTCTGTAGGCAGCAGGGAGGAAAAAGTGTGGCATAACTTTAAAGGTTCTCGGCAGGCCCTTTTGTGGGCTCCTACCCCTACTTCTCCTATTTATGAGCACAACTAGTTATAAGCACTACTGAAATGTGGTTTGTTTGTTTGTTTTCGTTGAATTGTAGGAAACATGAAATTCTCCAACATTAGATTTCCATACCATTTATCCTATGCTGAGGAAACCACCATCACGGGACTACAGATGTGTCTGCAGAGACCAAAAAACTGTCCAAAAATAAAGCATGACTTTCTTGTTTTAATACTTTTGGACTTCCACCTGCATGTGGTGGGGTATTTCATTTCCCCAGGGGGTGGTACCTTTGGGGCCCTCAGAGCATCATGCTTCACTGAGACATTTATAAACTAAAAAATATTCTTCTTTGGATGGCGAAGTGAGGAAAATGGACAAGGAACCACTCTGGGCCTACTGCACTCTTTAATAGACCATCGGTCTGGCCTGGGCCATACAACCCCTGCAGAGATAGCTGCAAGGTGGAAGATGCCAAGACTGCTTATGAATTCCCACTGTGTTATAACTCAATTTGATTGAAATGGGAGATGGGGAGGAAAACACTCTCTCCAGGGTCTAGATTATCCGA
Source organism: Cygnus olor (assembly GCF_009769625.2). NCBI lineage: Eukaryota > Metazoa > Chordata > Aves > Anseriformes > Anatidae > Cygnus > Cygnus olor. The sequence continues at coordinate 61,176,170 of NC_049169.1, read as the reverse complement.
AAATGTGATTGACTCTTCTGAGTGTTCAATACCTGCTGGCAGAGGGTTCCCAAGGGTCCGATTTATTGCTCTTAGCTCTTGGAGGTTGGGGGAAATGTACGTGAGTGCTTTCCAGCTGTCTGAGAGGAATGGCTTAGAGGCCTTGTTCTCATCTGTTGGCTCAAAGCACACTTAAAAACAGCATTGCAATTGGTTAGTTAATTATTTAATCAGTGGTTCAGCTTTATATCAGAGCAGGATGCAGTGCAGAAGGCTAAATGAAATCTGCACAAGCGGGGTTATACGTGTAATGTATCAGAAACTTAAATATTATTTCCCCCATGCTGGAGACCAGGTCTCCCCAGTTTTCCTTCCTGTTGCTCAGCAATGACATGGCTCCTTCTGGCTCTGGAATGATATAATCAGACTTCAGGTCTGTTACTCCTTTTAGCTGGTTTTGGAGCCTCTGCCAGGTTTTAAGAACATTGTCTCCTTCTTCAGGATTTGCTTTTTAAAACGAAGGCATAACTCCAAAAGTTCAGGAGCCTTGTGAAGGGTCCTCAGCATACCAGGAGAGGTGCTATGTATTTTTTTGGGAAATGGGAGAGAAATCCTCTCAAATGATGCTTTAGCACTTATACTGAGAAGCAAACTACAGAAGCACGGGTATCTGTGCTAGCCTGGAGATTAAAGGCAAAGAGAGCAGCTTTTTCTGGCAGTGCTGGAGGGCTGTAGCTCCTACGCTACAGGAAATGCACTTTAGCTGCAGGATGAGACAAACTCAGAGAAAGCAGAAATGCTTCAACTATTTGAAATAAAGCAGCAGCGTATAGAAGGAGGCCTGAGCAACACAGCATGTCAGGCAAGAGCTGGGTATCTCCATCAAGCAGCAGAGGAGGGTGCTCGGGGTGTGTGGAGTGTCCTGGCGCACACACTGATAGGAGCTGTGGGGCCAGGGCTGGGCAGGCTCTCCTCACCTGTTAGCTGATGCTCCCTAGCTAGTTGGCAGATGTACTGAATAGTGGACAGAGGCACGTTTCCATCAACGCAGACTAGCGGGGCCCGGCACAGGTTCTCCTTGAACTGGGACACCTAGTGAGAATCCAGGACACAGAGCAGAGACAGCCTGAGTCATTGCAGAGGGACAAAATGGTTGCTATTCACACTGAGGATGTAGGATTTTCACTCGTAGTGCAGTTCTTAGGTGCAGGCATGAACCTAAAGGAGTGATTCCCTAAGGAAAGTGGATCTCTCTGTTTACCTCTATTCCTCCCCTTCTCGTTCCCTGCTCCCCATCGTTAAGAAGCAGACTCAACGGGCAGGGCCCCTCCAGCAGAGAAAGATAGTTGCTGGTCCTCCCCACACCACATTGATACCCCTGGCTCAGTCAGAGGCCGACAGGGAGAGGGAATGCTGCTATTTCAGGTCACTGTAGGACTCCCTGTGCTCTGCCCGGCTTGACTACTCCTTCGCTTGCTGCCTGTGTCCTTGAAATGTCTTGAGGAGGGCTTTGCAACAGCTCCTGCAATGACCAGACAGGCTGAGGGAAGAGGGGAAGTATAACGCCAGCAGCAAAACCAGTCTTGGAGAAGTGAAAGAGAGCACCATGTCTGCAAGTGGGTTTTCTTTCTGAACTTGGTGCTAACAACCCAGTGAGATGCAGGCTTTGGGCTTGTAGCTCCCTTTCTGGAGGAAGATGACTTAAATCACCCTTTGAAGAGGCACATAGACTGGCTCTTTGTTTTGTGGGGGTTTTTGTTTGTTTGTTTTATCACAGTAAAATTCCTTTTGTCTGTTCATGCACTGTCCACCTCTTAGGTTTAGCCCTGTGGCTACAGCACTGCTCAACACAGCGCTCTGTTGCTGCTGTCTGTGAAGCAGGTAGAGTGGGGACCTGCTGCTCCTTGGCTCTCTGTGGCTGCACGACCACTGCCCAAATCCCAGGCCCGTGCTATAGGCGCTCGTGCAGCCTCCCTCCTGTGTCTCCACTAATCCTGGCTGAAAGAAGGACTGCCAAAGTGCACTTCGCAGCAGAAGATTGGTTCAAAGTTTCCACTGGCCACAGCTGTTTCATAAAGCTCAACAGAATTAATCTGTCTTGTAATGGTTTTGTGTGCCAAGGCTTGGGAGAGGCAGGGTGGGGATGGAAGTGGAAGCAATGACCATATTTTTTCCAATGAAGCCTCCACCTCACGGGGAGCCCACCGGTAAGTAAATTGCACTTAACTTTCATGTTGCTGACAGTCATGAAGTATGGGCTTTTGTTCTGCTGACAGCAGAATGAGTAGGGAAGGAGGGTGCAGTGACGGGGGTTTCACTGAATCAATCTGTAATTAATGCTTCCATTAGCCCTGATGTTCTGAAGGTTTGGATGTGCTGGGAAGCAGTACCTGCCTATACAACTCAGCATGTAGAAACAAAAGGGATGGCGGGGAGGGGGTGGAATAGGAAAACTTTCTTTAACCAGTGTTCTGTCCAAGGTTGGTTTTTGTTTTTTGGTTTTCCCCTAAAGGGGGAAATGTCATTTCTGCAGGTAGACTGGATTTACTGATGGCTTTAAGGTACCACAAGTGACAGGTTAACTGGAACTTGATGCTGAAGAGCCTTCTGGCTTACAGGTCAAGCTCCATCTGGGTAAGAAGCAACAGGTAGCTCCGGTAGCTTGCCATGCTGCAATCCCAGTGGCCAATATCTGGGGTTAACTTTAGGATTTCCCATGTTCCCTCCACACACCCACTCACTCCTGGTATAGCTTCTCCAGCTGTTTTTTGTCACACCTCCACACTCTTTCTCTTAAGCAGAAGGTAACAAATCAGCTGGCATGCATACGTATTGCTCTGTTATCTGGTGGTGGATGTCCATATCTCCCAAGCCAACACTCAGCTCCCCAGCACTGGTGATCACAGCACAGTAAGTGGCTGTGCTCTTCTTCTCCAGCTGCAGGATGGCACTCATGTCCTAGAACAAGGAGAACAGTTACCAGTGGAGCACGTTTCTCTTCCCTCTCACTCAGCTCAACGTCAATATTCTTTCTCTGTGCCCATCTGATTTGTAGCTGCAGCCCAGCTCGTTGTTCTCCCTTCAACCTCCCTTCTCCCTTACGACAAGCAACATTTCAGAGATATCTTGGTCTAGGCAGTGCTGGCAGATGGCTGCTTATTAATATTTGTAATGCAAGAGAAGGCATGGCAAAGATTAAAGAACTGATTTAGTAAATGAACGCGACAGCCCTCTGCCACGCGGTTCCATAGGTGGTGTCCCTGCTGTAAGGGAAGGGCGTCCTGCAGAATGGCTGAAGCACTGCCTGCCCCAGCCATCCTTTCCCGTGGCTTATGTGACACATCTGATGGCGTGCCAGGCACACCTTGGTGGCACGCTCCAGCTAGCGACGACGTTAGCAACCTCACTGGCTGCACAGGCAGGGAGGCCGATTTCGATGGCAGCCTCGCAGCCCTTTTTACAGCAGTCATGGACATAACTGTGAGGTGTCCTTCCTCTGTGGGCAGCCTGAATGATCTGCTGAGAGAGTTTGGGGCATTTCTTGGAATACACATGTGGATGGAGGAGTGCTTTCTGCTGAGTAGTTCACAGGGAAGTTGGCATCACAAGGGCAAGGTCACCTCCAGCACTGCTGGTAATGTTTCTTGCAGGCCAGGATTGCTTGGCAGCTAGTCCTGCTGCATCTTCCCTTGGGAGACCACTCACTTTGATAGCTCAAACTGTGCCATGCTTGGGTAGAGGAGAGATTACAGGTCTGCAGCTATGAAGCCTTTATATACTAAATGGGAGTTCTTGTTCCTATTGCTGCTTTTATTGAGCTGCTCAGGTAGCCAGAAGTAAGGCCTCATGTGCTCTTTCTGTCTGGACACCAGGGTCCCGAAAACACTAACAGACCTTAATGGCCCTGACCAGCCTCACCTGGGGTCTCCACCCACACCCCTGGCTTGCCCTCAGCTCTGTCTTTTCTCCACAGAGGTGCCTGAGGGCTGGGGTTGGTCTCAGGGCCTGTTTTGCTCCCTGGCTGGTCAGGCTCTACCCTGACACCCCTGGGGAGCTCCAGCTGCTCCTGGCTCCCTGACCTGTGGGGACAAGTGGCTGCTGAGTGCCAGGTACTCCTCTGGTGCACGGTGAGGGGTGTGGGCTGTGGGCTGTGATGTGGAGGACCCTGCTTTGAACCAGGGAGGTGCATGGCTTTGTGTCCCAGTTCTGGACTTTCTCTGTCTTATGCTTTACCCAAATCAGGCTGTTTTGGCATTGCTTTGTTTATCCTGAGGATCAGGCTTTACATATTTTAGGCTGTGTTTAGTTAGGCCTTCTTAGACATTTTCGTGGTTTTTCCTGATTTACCTCTCTTTGTCCTTCAAACACCAGTCCCTGGAGCTGAATTCAGACCACATGGTTCAGACTTCAAGCTGTGTATATGTGCGTATGTGTAGCCTGTGTGCTGGGGGTGGCTCCTCGCTTTTTAATTGTCTGTAACTAAAGGAGCATTGAACTGGTCTCACTCTTAGCCTGATGAAAGGTGACTCTTATGACTGCCAGGGTTAAAAGGATTTTTCCCTTTATGTAATGTCGTCACCTCCATGCTTCTCAAGTGCCACTACAGTGCAACATACCATGTGGTGACAGTAGTGCAGGATGGACTCTGAGTGTTCGTCCTTCCCCATGGCAGACAGAAAGAGAGGAGTCAGCCCGAGGCGGCTTAAGCAGTCTAAAAGCAAACAGAAACAAAAGACGTTAATAGATCTGTCGGAGTGCTGTGAAAGCAATGACAGCTTGTGCAGGCTGAGTGTCTGTAGGAAAGCCCTCTCCTGGAAAACTTAATGCCCATCTATCCTCATCTAGCAGGATGTTCAAGGCTGCAGCTGCTGCCAGACTGGCTGGGCTGGCTGGGATGATCTATGGCTGCCTGCCACACTGCAGCTCTGAATCTTCTGGAACCACTGGGAGTGGAGGAAAGAGAAGAAGGAGGAAGAAACTTATGCATTTCCCTGGCATCATTTCCTTCACCCATCACAAGCATGCGGGCTTGCCCACATCACTTCTGTGAGCAGCCTTGCCGCCCTGCTTTTCTCACCGTACTACCTTACTAGAACCTGAATTGCCTCACAGGAAACCCTTCCTCTTCTCCCTTCAGGTTACCACAGATTATACCTCAGCAGATGGGTGGCATTTCTTCTTTCCTCGAGCTTCCCCATTTGTGATCTGAAGTGACAGTAGATTTATGTTAAGAAGAGTTGGGAAAGGCCAACAAGCCAGAGTAATCCTAAGATCTTTTTGTAATGTGTCCCTGCTAATTTCATTATGCAAACACAGGTCTGCTACTGCTTGTGGAGGAGCACCAGGCACACTGTGATCCTTTGCTGTTGCCAGTGACCGTAGCCCTTTCTCTCCTACCGTAATTCCCATGCCCCAGCTCCTCTTGTCCCTGGTGTATGGATGATCATCTTTGTGTAGGCCTCTTCATTCCACAGGACATACTGTATTGTGACTACAACCTGACATTAACTCAGAAACCGAGGACCAGGCTGTTCAGCAGTCACTGGAGATCACTGATGTTGATTTAACTTTGATTTGGGGTCCCTGTGCTATATACTAGTCAATTCCATATTTGAGGACCTTTCTTTTCATGATCGCCGCCCAGCTCCCCCTCCCCTCTTATTTTCTGGAGTGCCCGCTGCCTTTTCCAGGCAGTCTGTCCCCTGGTATATTGCCTAAAGCATCCCAGATCTCATCAGCTCTCAAGAGCTCCTGCTGTTGAAGGAACATGAAAGGACAAAACACAGCTGGCACGCACCCACAGGCAAACCCGAGCACTAGGCACCTGCCAAGTTTCTTCCAACGCCGCCGAAAGTTCGTCTCACTCTTCCAGCATTCGTTTGCCCACCACCCTGGAGGAATAAATTATTAATCAGCAAAGCTGGGAGAGCCACTTGGCATAGATGCCATGTCTCCATTAATATTTGAAGTGAACTTAATGCTGCTGAAAGGGCAGCAATTAAGGGGGCAGAAGCCATCTAGGTATGGGTTTGCGAGCAGCACAAACTCCCACAGCTTATCTGCAGACTTCAGCTCTGGTGACAAAGGCCCACTTCTAGGAGGGGAGATCAGTTTGGGCTCCCCATGTATTGCTGTCTTGGTCTTATCGGCTAAGACCTTTTTGAATAATGCTAAAGAGTGTTTCAGTCAATATGAGCAGCCCTCTGAATTTACTGGCTCATGTCAGCACTGGGACTCCAGAGTCCCATTTTTTTTTCACATTTTAAAGATAAAACAAGCTTTGTCATCTTTGCCTGTGCTGTCCTCTGTGGGCAATACTTTACTCATGGAAGGATCTATTTCAGTGTTTGAATACTTTTTTTCACTTTCCCTTCTCTTCCCAAACATCTCCCTCCTTAGAAACACCCCTTTCCACCTGTGTGGTTACCACTTCTCTTTTCTCTTGCTTCTGCCTTCTGTTTTTCTGTCCAGCTGTCAATGTGTCACAGATGACCAAATTGTCACAAGGTAGGCAGTCCCTCATCCATCTCCTCCTAATTTTCCTGCCAGAAGAACTACCTCAGTAAATGCTCCAATCTCTTTGGGCGTCATCACTGACTATCAAATGGTTTTAAAGCTCCTTTTTCATACAACCCTGAAACATATTTTCCATTTCTGAAGGGAGCTTGCCACTGGTATTCGTAACAATCTTAACAGCTCTGGATAATCCATAGCTTTCAAGAGTATGTTGAGTGTTTGGGTGGCCAGTGCTGAAGCGTGTGCATGCCCGTGCAGAGCAGCTCCTGGCACAGACTCTCAAGTCAGCTCAGGTGCACCAGAATACCCCTGCACATGCACATTTTTCTTGCTTGTAAGCACTTCTACCCATCCTAAACAAGGATTTTACCTTGGGGTAAAAAATGCTCTTCCTCCAACCCCTCACGGTTCTTGGGGGTTCTTAAAACTCATACCAAAGCTTTCTAGGGACCCTTCTTCCACTGTGCTGAGCCTTGACCTCATGGACCTGTACATCTGTCCTTTGTAGGCAATACTTTCTTCCTCATCCAGTCCTGTGACTGTGAGAGGCTGCTCCCCCATGTAAACATGCTCTTTTATTACCCCCAGGCTGCTTTTGTTTCCCGTGAGTCTCCCCAGTTGTGCAGTCTATAAGACTTGATGCTAATTCTTGACCCCTTTATTCCTCTGCCTGGCAGTTCTCCAGGCCCAGCACTGCTCAGACAACCTGAGCAGAGCTGCATATAAACAACTTATCACTTCTGTCCACTTTTCCACTACTCACCACTCCTCATTAACCCAAACGCCACTCCATCACATTTGCTTATGCTCCCCGCGAATTGCCACTGGCACTGCCAGGATTGAGGATATTTCCATCTGTGACTGTCTCCTACTGAGCTTTGCAGATTTCCAAAGCAGTGAGGATGCCTGTTTTAACTCTGAACTCACTGCCCGTAATAGAAGCAGCCAAGGGAGAAATACCTACCCCATGTAAAAAGCAAGGATGCTTGTTTAGGCAAGTCAAACAACATGGCTTTGAACGCTGGCCCCTATTAAAAGAGGATGCTAACTGCCATTGGTAATGAGCACAAACTCCACTCAGTGCAGTACAAGTATCTGGTTTTCAAAGCTGATACCAGCAGGAATGTTGAAAATACTCATGAGCTCCCTTCTTTGCCTGGCATGCTGATCTTCTCTTTCAGTTCGCCCCCACATTCCAAAGACAGAGCTTCAGGTTTTTTAAGCCAAGCTTTGCCCTAACAGTGGGTGTACCAGCCTCCCACTCAGGGACCCAGCCAGGGGTGCGTTCTGATGTACAACCCCCCAAGACATCAAAAAAATGAAGATTAAATCTCCTTAAAGTAGCAAGTGGGTGCAGTGAGAGGTGAACTAGCAACCTGCTTGTAAAGACAAAGAAATGACTGGCTCTTATCACACCTTGCCAGCTCAGCTTGGGTATCTCTTCTACACTGTGTTCGGGTGGGTCTGGCTGAGATGAAAGAACTAGATGAAAACGGGCTTGCTGAGATGGTTTGCAATAAGACTGAGCTGATGCTTTCTGGCAAGGTTTCAGGGAATTGACAGAGTATCTGGGACCTTCTTCTGTGTCCTGAAAGACTTGAATTCCTAATGTAAAAGTGAGACTCTGCTCTGCTTCTGGATATCCTGAGAACATTATAACCATAATGCTTCATCCAACACCTTTCCCTCTGCAAGAGACCATGTGTCTTTCTCTGCAGATTACTTATGTCCAACTAGTTATTTATAGGGCACTTTGCTTCTGGGTAGCCTTGAAAGCTATGTGGAAGTTAAAAACAGTATAGAATACAGCTGCTTTCTTGCTAACTGGGACAGCACGAGGTGCGAGTGGTACCCTAATGCTCTGCAATGAATACAGCATGTATGAGGGTGGGACCTGCTGGGTGCTGATCTCTTTGGAAAAATACGTCTTTAAGAGCCAAAGCAGACCAATACTGCTGAGACTGCGTTTTCCTCTGTGCATAACCACAGAAGCTGTCAGCAGGAACGTTTTGTCTGTCAGTTCCCAAATCCTCCTGCAGCTTGGTATTTGGGTCGCTGCCATGATGGGCCTTCAGCTCTAGGGCTCGCCGCTATGCAGACAGGCAGGTAATACCTCACCTTTGAATGCAACATTAAAAAATTCCTTTTTTCCTTTTCCCTTGCCAGCTGCTCCCACTGGGATGTGTGGCCATCCTTGCCCCTCACCATGCCATGGGTGGTCCAGGGGTCTGCAGTCACCGCTGACACACCAGGAGGTGACTTGCCCACTCCTGGTCACAGTTTGGGGCATGCATGCTACCAGTTAGATCACAGCTGAAGCAGTTGGGCTTTCGGTTTTACAAGTCTCCATAGTTAATGCTCTGGCATGTGTCACCTTTGACCCCTATAATACTGTTTGGCTTTGGCCTCCATATCCTTGAATAGCCAGCTTCCTTAATGACAGCTTCCCCAGCAGGTCTTTCCCTATCTGACTGAGAGGTCTTCACAGACCGCCCCATTTGAAGGAAGAAGATGGCCACAAGTTTCTGCTTCAGCAATCAGCATAGAGTAATTTGAGACACTAAACAAATTGTGAGCAAGCTCCACCACCTCAGCCTGTGGTATTTCATGTTATAGCTCGACAAAAATTGTATAGGCCATGTAATGGCTGTCATTTGCAATGGGGAAGTCCCATGCCTGCAAGTCTGTCCCGCTTTAGCCTCTTGGTTGTTTTGTGGTCAAACCACAGTGAGAAAGAGAAGGTCTGGTGACATTTAAAATGTTCTATATTTTTAGAGCAATCTGTGTGTGTGTGACTCAAACCCTGTATGACTGAAGAAGCTGTCTCTCTTGTTTAGCTGTAACTGTGTCAGTACTACTTTTCTCAAAGGCTTCCACTACCACTGTGGGTACTCCGCATGGAGTCTTTGGCTCCTGTTCATGCCACTTTCCATAGCTAAGACAGCCCCAGGCAGTCAGAACTGCCACTTACCTGGGGATTTCCTCGCTATAGGGTCTGCCCTTGATTATGGGTTAGCACAGTGAGGGTCTTCACCCGTGGCTTCTAGCTCTATGTGCTTTGTGAGTGACCTGGGCAGCTCTTCTGCTAGAACAGCTCTTTGGGCATGCAGCATCAGAGAAGAGCCCAGAGGTGCCTTAACGCTGATTGTCAAGGTTAGAGTGATATGTGGAATTCGTAAGGATGACATATGGCTCTGATCTTGTCTTGAGTGGTAGGGATAGTGACTTTCAGCATGTGAACGGAGTAGGTCAATGTGTATCACCCCAGGTCTGACTCAGACAACACATCAAATGTGCAGCACTACACCTTCTGTGTTTGTGCGTGTGTGCTCATGCAGACACAAAGATAACGTGCACTGACGCCATCTCTTCCCACCCCCAGCCCCTCATTTGTCTTGGTATTCCTGTAAAAGTAGCTGGAAATGGCAGCGGTGCTAAGAAAGCTACTATAGATACAATACCAGAATAACAGAGTTCTGCGCCTTGGCTATAAAGTCAACGTTGATACCTCCAATCACCACCTTTAAAGGGAAGAAAGAGGTAAAAAGTGGTTGGAAGGACTCAAGGGAAAAGCTCCAATTTTCCATTGCCTTTTTTTTCCCCACTTTTACCACCCTCTTGAAAGCTATCTCATTTACAGTGTGAAGGCCTGTGCTTGTTTTGGCTGGCTATACACAGGTCTGCACAATTCTAATCAAAAAGAATGGAAAGCTCTTCTAAATGTTGCTTTCTGACTTGTGCCTACTGATAACCAGTTCCAGCATGGCAGGACATTATTGTGTACATAGAGGGGTGCTGGCAGGGTTCACTGAGTGGTCATAGAGTAATGTAAGAAGTTGCATGATCTGGTTATGTCAATGCCCTTGAGGCCTTCTCTCTTAGGACAGTTTTTGATATACCAAACCTCAGAAGGATTCAGGCATTGCTGTGTAAAGGGGAGGAGAAGGGATAAGAATGGAGAAAAGAAAATGCGAAAAAGTGGGCAGAGAAATGCAGTCATTTCTTGCAAGCTCCCAGAAGACATTGCCCTACCCAGTGAAATTTTATCGATCATTGTTTTATTGTCCAACAAAACCAGAAAAAGCAGCATAGCTCCACAAATGGGAAGTTCCCAGATTCTTTGGGGATGTAGAGCTCTTTTTTTCCTCATTCTGTCAAATGCTGGGTTACTGTCTCTGGAGTCACTGCATTCTTTTATGTTAAAAAATCCTACTGCAAATGGGTTTTAGAAACTTTTTCAACTCTCTAAAGACTACCTAAAATAGATTTGCTGTAAATCATGTAGCACACACAAAATCAAGATAGTGAATGGAATATGAGTTATAATGGATCTTGTTTGGGATATGCTGCACCTCTTGTAATTTTGGCAGTCATGAGCAGGAGGCCAACAAAAGGAGATATTTATAAAAAGTGTGTGACTCAGCAGCTCAAAATATCCACCTACTGCCACGCTCTTCCAGGTCTACTGCTGTAGTCACAAGGGCTCCCTGGCACTGAGAGGAATACAATTGAAGTTGTGTGTAAGGTCACAATAAAAGGCGAAAAGGTGATTAAAGTTTTAATGGATTTGATGGTCTAAGACTTAATGGGATTAGACCATCATCAGTGTTCATTCTCTGTAAGTAGAGTGGGAGAGGATATTTATCAGAGAACAATAAAGAAAACTAAAGAAAGAATGTTTGCCAGCATAAAGCAGAAAGATTGGTCTCTGGCTGAGTCACCTCTTATTTTAGAAATAGATAAATTTTTATCTTCCATGCTGTCAGTAGATAGGCATTAAATGGAGGACAGCAGGGGACTCACTGGCTGAGGTGGGGTTGTGTCCTCTTGCCGAGGCAGGTTCCCCTTCCTTGTGGCTTTCTGCAGCTTGCTCAGGGCCACTGCAATGCAGCTGCCCACTCTGGCATTGTTCTTGATCAGAGCAAGGTCTGTATGGCATTTTTTTTGAGGAAAAGGAAAAATACCAGCAAGATTGGCATTATAGAATTCTATGTAGGGTCTGCCTTGAGGGGGACAACAGGAAATGCATGCTGTGAGACTCGGTAGATTTGATTGCCCTGCACCAAAATCAATTGGAGGCAGATACACTGGGTTACAATACTGCATGAGCACTCTGAAGTTTTAAATGTATTCACCTTCCTCCCTCTGTGTCCGTGGAGAGTAAATCTAACATCCCCATTTTACAGATAGGGAATAGAAGCAAAGGCCTCCCAGAAGATGAGGTGAAGTGCCTAAACTGAAGAGTCTAAAAACCATTAAGGAACTCAGCCGTCTTTTCCAGAACTAGACGCCTACTGAGATTTTTGCCAAGTCTCATCTGCATGCCCCTTTTTCATCAGTTTCACTGGGAGCAAAGTATCAGAGGCTTTGAAAACCCCATTTTGTGGCAGCATACAAATCTAGTATCCAAAACCCTCTTTACTTATCTGCCCTGACTGACCAGCCATGAGGTTTCCCAGGGGGCTGGCAGCAGAGCCTGGAGGTGAACCTGGCTCTTCCAGATCCTACATCAGCATCCCAGCCAGTAGATCTGACTTCCTCTTGCCTGTGCAAGAGGATTCACGTTACACAGGAGTATTTTTCTTCCAAGTTTCTCTTACTCTGCACTAACATGAAGAATTGCATAAGGCAGCATGTTCAGCCCAGGCGTCTTCAAGTGTACAACCCCACCATGTGCAACAGTATCCTCAGACTCCATCATAGAGCAGGCAAGATCAGATGTGAGGGTAGATCCCTTTGGACTCTGGACCACCTGATCTCTGTGCTGGCCTCCAATTTGTAACACAAAAGTGGGTGAGGACAGAAAGGGTGCTGCTGAAGAAGCAGGATGCAATTGCTGAGCTTTCAGCTGTTTGCAGATAATGAAGTGTTTGCCCCTCGTTAGACTGTCAGTAAAATGGCAGCGTTTTTCAGCAAACATTATTGAAGGAAATGAGAAGTACACTCCTCCTCCTCCCCCACCCCACCCCCACTTAGTAAAAGGATACTTGAGTCCAGTGATTTTCCGTCAGTTAATTCATTGATCTTCTGTAACATAAAAGGGGTCAGTTCTTTACCTGTAATCCCTTTGGACCTGCAAATATAAAGAAAATTACTGTAGATGAGACAAACTGAGCTGAAACGGCATCAGAGGAGAAGCACTGCTGCTAGCAGACAATTTACCTCCATAACCACATGCCATAAAAAGTCTTGTAAACAAGCTTCAGGTTACATAAAACCACAGTGAGGGCCTTGTTGTGGGTTCATCCACACCCAAGGTTAAGCTGTGCTACAATCCCCGTGGCAGTGTCCCTGAAGTCATTTATTTCCTCAAGCCCACAGGCTGAGCAAAGGATAGGGCCTAGGTTGCTTCTCACCTGGCTTCGCTGAGAGCTTGCTGGATGGCTTCTTCCATAACCTGGCCTGAGGCAGCTCGCTCCCGAGGACAGGGCACTGCTATCAGCACCCCGCTGCTCAGGCCTAGCCCCAGAGCGCTGGCTGGGAGAGGACAGGCAGATCGTTAGCGGCTCTCCATGGACACATGAAATGCTGAGGGAAAAGGGCAGAGGAGAGTGGGTGCAGGGTGTGTGAACACACAGGGCTGGAGCTCCTGTTCTTGGCTGACCCAAGGACAGGTTCTTTTCCAGCTAGCAATCGGTTTACATCCTCCTAATTCTTTTGAGTCTGTTTGTATGATAAGAGGCAAAGACTTTTAAAAACAAACAAAAAATATTCCACTTTTGTGACCCTCTGTTCCAGGGACATACATGAACCTTTCCCTGCTGGAACACACCGATGAGTTTAGCTGCCTCCTCTTCATCCTGGACATGATATGGTGCCTTGAAGCCACTCTGGCGTGAGAAGAAGGCTGGGAACTCCCTCGACTCCCCAAAGGCAGCCACACAGACACCCTGGGTCTCCTGCAGCAGGGAGGTGAGAAAAGACGGTAATCAGTGGAGGGAAAGGGGACCCCCAAAAAGAGATTGACTTTTCCCTTCTAACCAGCTAGAAGCTGCCTTTCTTTAGCACAGCATTTAGTTACTCTTATACATCCTGTTCTATTCTGTTCTGTCAAATCAAACAGCCAGACACGGTAACTAGTCAGACAGAAAACATATTATTGAAACGTAGTAGACGCATGCGCTTTGCTCAGAGCTGATCAAAAGCAGGGCAGCTGTCACTAGCACAATACTGAGTCCAAGGTAACAAGCTGGGATCTGAAGTTATGTCATCAACTGACAGGAATTTAAATGAGTTCTGTTTCTGATTGAAAGGTATTGACACTGGCTGTCACCTGAAGCGCTGGCTGTGGTGGTTTCCAACATACCAAACCTTAAAAATGGACTCTACTGAAAATCGTCTTGTTTCTCCTTGTAATTCTGATTTTGGTTTAATGTCTGACGGATCTAGCTTGTGTGATCCATCAGTGCTGGAGCATTTTCTCAGTAGATAGTAAAGTGAATCTAAAGCCAGAAAAGAGGCCATGGCTTGGGGTGCCTTTGGCCTCAGTCGGAACAGTTGTTGGAACAGCCTCCTGGATGTGGATAGGTTTGTGTTAGGGGTAGCCCAGTGTTTGAATAGCCCCAGAACTAGAAAATGGTAAATATGGGCCTCACATTCTCTCAATAGTTGTTTGTGAAAATCTTGGGCTTAATAACTGCCCCAACATCACCGGGCCTTCTTGTCACTGCTGGACTCGGTACACAAAGTATATCATCACCTGCTTTCATGCTCTGCAGCCCACTATACCTACCAGATATTCCAGTGTCCTGCCAATATCAAGGATAGACTTGACTCCTGCAGATACAACAGCAACTGGAGTTCGTCCTAGCTCTGTCAAGTCAGCACTCACATCCAGAGCTGTCAAGAGACAAGCAGCTGTTGTTTGTGATAGCATTGCACACCAAGCTGACCTTATCTGGCCTCTTAAAAAGCCATATCTGCCTGGGATGCCAGGGCCTGCTTTTGCAACCATTTTGATCCACAAACAAACATTACAGGTTTAGATCATGCTATTAGATGTTGAGATTGTAAGAGAGACTGAGATAGTAAGAGAGACTGAAAACTACAAAGTCACTTGGCCTAGGGCAGAGATGCAGCCCTACGCTGATTGTCTCACCTGTTTATTCACCTCAGAAAACAGCATGCAAAAATTTGGTCAAAAAGAAAGAAGGTGTCATAAAACAAGGACAAAGTTCAAGAAGATGGAATATAAGAAGACTTTGATTTTGGTGTTGACATAGCTGGCAGAAAAGCACCACAGGAGCTTTGCTGACCTCAGGAAACCCCCTGGTCTGGAATTTACATCACATCTGAGAGAGACAGCATTCATCAGGGCGGTTTGCTTACACTATGCTAGGAATATACATGGCTAAAAAGAATGTACTTAGAGGTCACAAACTACACTGCCAAGGCTATGCCATGTCCCCATGTTTCCAGAGAGGAACGTGGACCAGGGCCTAAATCTCTTTTGCGGCGAGACCCTCCTCCTCCTTAGCTGTCAGCGAGCCAGTAACAGCACTGTGCTTCACAGCCAGTATCAGGTTATCCAGCTAGCACAAAGTGGGGAAAGTACAGTCAGCTCCTGCTGCACCATCAGACAATATCCATATAACCCTGTGCAAACAAAGGATAAAGAGAAACTCCCACACTCTTATCTGGCCAGTGCTCAAGAGGAATATTTTGAAGCTTCTGGAAAGGAGATACTGGAGAGAAAACAACCAGAGTATGGTTGAGAGAATGATAACTTCACTCTTCTGAGCAGACAGTTTCTGTAGGGCAAACTGAGAAAAAGGAAGAAAGATGGAATTAAATAAAACTGCAGCAACGAGAAGAAAAGTAGAATGTATTGACTTTCTTACTGTTCTCTCCTCCCCGATGGACACCTCCGATGCCTCCTGTCACAAACACACAAATTCCTGCCTTGTGTGCTGCAATCATTGTTCCGGACACGGTAGTGCCACCGGACAAGCCCTGTCAGGGGACAACCAGTCACAGTCAGCACGGAGCACGACCCAGAGAATACTGCATGCAGGCAGCTACGGTTGTGGTCCGACACGCAGCAATGTCACAACAGCCTGCTGACACAGCTGGCAAGTGAAATTCGGATACAAATATTCCTAGGCAAAAATGCAGAGGAATTATCATCCCTGCTACATAAATTGTTCTTGTAATAGCAAAAGCCTTTATTCTCCAGGGCTTTCCAGCCAGAAAGATTAATGGGCAACCAATGTCACCTCAAGCACTGTGTGCGTAACTTGGGGTGGCTTGTGTGTCACACAGTTTATATGTAACATGGTGATGCCTTATCATGCCGATATGAATGTTCTTAGCTTAGCCAGCCAGTTCAGAATGGTCTGAATCCAGGTCTGCTATTCCCTGACTGATATATTTTGACTCTGTATAGGAATATATTTCAACTTACCAATAAGACACCATGTTATGTGGTGTCTTAAAGAGGTTTAGAGCTACCTGGCTTGAAGCTGGAGAGCACCCTATTGCTATATAGAAAACATCAAAGTAGGAAGCCTGCATTACCATACCTGGCTGAGGACATAAGGAAGATCTCTCCGAGACACTTTAACTACATTTTTACTGCTTGCCAAGAACTGAAGTTCCTCATCTGTGAGTCCCACGTGGATTTGACCCCTTAAAATACCTATAGTGGCTGGAACTGCTCCATTTGTTGTTACAATTTTTTCTACCTCTCTGGCCATGCTAGAATAAGATAGACAAGACAACGATCACAGAATTAGTGAGGGAAACAATCAGGTAAGAAATCTGCCATGTTTGATGGCCAACATTCCCAATTTCCAGATCTATACAGTTTTTGGGATTTCAGCAAAGTCCAGTTCCTCTTCTGTATCTTGCTAATGGCAGAAGACTTTGCATTTGATTTTACAGCAGTGCAGAGCTATCGAGAGCTCCCGTTTTCAGGACAGCAATGTACAGGCTCTGTACTTCATTTTTGAGGCAGGATCTATAAAATAGCCTGTTTTACAAGCAAACCTATTTGTACAATACACTACTGAATATTAGAGATATTCTCAAAATAGAGCCTTTCAGTATCTATTACTTGTATTTCTGAGAACATAAACCTTCATAGAAACCCCAGATACTTCAAGTCCTATTCAAACAACCAGGCTATATTTTTCACAATCTAAGCAGTCGGATATAAGGTAACAACAGTGCAGAAAAGCTGCAGCCTGAGAATATTCTAGAGTTTCAGACTAGGTTTTTCTAAGCTTTCCAGGTTTTATATTTCATCATCTGTAGACTACTGTCTTAAGAGCAGCTTCTTCTCCCTTCCTGAGCTATCTGTACATACACTAGACAATCTTTAACTCTGAAACTACCTTCTCCAAAACCTGACTGAACTTCATTGTAAGATGGAGTGCCAGGCAAAACAATGGCAAGGTCAATACTGAAACCTTCCTGTGCTTTCAGGAAGCTAGGATGGAGAGCAGACTGAATGAAACACAAATGTACAGGACATCAATAAATAAAAGGTAGAGTTTTTTGTGGGCCTTTTTTTCCCCTATGCAGGGCACAGAGAGACCAGCAGCTCTCACAGCAGCTGCTCTGAGTGGCACCAATGAGTAGATTTCACTATTGTGTTCCAATCCTTTTCGTATTATAAAAGGTACACCTAAAGAAACCACGAAGTGTTTTCAGTGTCTGTACAAATTATGCAGCCACAAAGTGTGGTTTATCAGTCTTAGAGCAAATTATGATATTATCTGCTGCCAGATTTTAAAGGAAGCCAGAAATGTGAGGTGTTGAGTAAGGACATGTGTTATATGGTTCTGCTCTCCTTAGAAGTCCAAATACAACTGTTTTACACCAGAGCTCATATTCTGTATCCCTAGCAACCTGACATTTCCCTTTGCTTCGTTCTTATAACTTTGTTGAACGAGGAACATCAAAATCCACAACCTTAGATTCTGAGGATAGGCCATGCCATGTGTAATGATGGTGCTTTCCAAGGCTACAACTGGTCTCCCCTCCATCAGGGCTTCCTGTACGGAGGGCTGAATCCTGAAATAAGCACCTGCGGATAAATATAGAAAACTCAGTTATTTGCACGGATATTTGCAGCAAACACTGAGCTATTTTATAAAAGGCAAATTATCATCATCGCAATAAATTTATTCTCCTTTTCAGCTACTCTTTGGGGGGAATTCAGAAATGACTCCATGGAGACTAAAACTGTGTTTTATGTGACTGAAATGTTTGCAAAACCCATCCAAACAAAAAACAACGCTACAATTAATACAAATAATAATCCTCATCACCATCGCTCAATGTTCCTCTCCCACCACTGTTGCAGCTGTGTTGTTATTGGCTCCAGTAATATTACCTTAAATGGACGTTACTGTGAATGAACTGAGCCCTGCAATCATGCCCAAAGAATAACATGTGTTAAAAGAGTAGAAGCATCAAGGATACCATAATAACCCAATATATTATAAGACTATTGTGCATCAAAATTTCTCCTAATTTTAATGTCATTATCAAACAACAGAAACTCCCTGCGCATTTAGGACCTGAAGTATCCTTACAAAAGCTGAAAATGCTGCTCTTTGCTTTTCTCCCACAACACTGCCAGCAAGGTTTATGCTGCATTCAGATGAGGAAGATGCTTTCTGCCCGGGGACTATTTCAGAATACACTACTCACCATGCAGAAATCTTCTCACCTGGGTGGTCCTACATGCCACAGTGGACACACATCTTCCCAATCTACAGGTTATCTTTGTAATCATCTTGTGCATAAGGACGGTCCTGAGATTACAAAAGTCAGGTAAAAAATTAAAGAAGTAATTAAGCAATGATGTGACGGTATACCTAACATCTCTTGCACCGATTTTGGAAAGTGAACAATCCTGGGCTTGCCCAAGAGATTGTATGGAGGTTCTTGTTGTTTCAAGCATGAGCCCTGGTGTCAAAGCAAAATGTTAAACTGTAGAATTAGAGTTGTAAGAGTCCACCTAGCCCATTGCCAATGCTGGGCTGAAATCATGTCAGAGCAGAAGAAAGAATGAGGAGTAACAAACTGGAGAGACTTTAGAAGTATACAACATTTTGATTTCCAAAGCTACTTGTTCACAATAAATTTCAGGCTCAGCCGCTGTCACCTTCAACCTGAAAGATTACAAGGAGAAAACTACAAGGAAGATGCAGGCACAGGAATACTATAAAGAGAAGAGCCTTTGCAGGTATTTTGAGGGAAACAAGCAGTTCAGTAAAATAAAGAAGCTAAGGAGTGGAAAGCCAGATTGTAACCACCAGGAGGAAAGAGCAGCTCTTCCTAGAGCCGAGAGTGCCTTATGCATGCTCAAGTTACATCGTCTTTTTTAGTACAAAGTGTTGGAAGCAGAGGCACAATTCAGCCCCGGCAAGAACTCCAGAACTCCTCTTGTCTCTTAGCAACTCCTATTCACTTTAATTAAATTCATTGCAGAACAGAGAAAGAGGGGGAGAGAGTTGCAAAGGTTAAGAGGCTGGTCTGGTCTGGGCCTCAGGGCAGTTTCACTCAGTTCCTGACTGCTTCACTTATTTTTGCTGGGCATTTGGCCATATCCCTCAAGCCTTTCTATTCCTCACCCCTTAACTGGGAGGAAAAGATTTGTCTCTTCAGTCCTTTGTGCCTATTGTTAATTCAGATAGGAAATTAGAGTAACAGTACTGTGTTCCTGCTACATTTAGCAGATCTCAGTACAATTTGTGGCACTACAGCTACACAGACACATTATATCCAGGAAAAGTTGCGGGTTTTTTTTGCTGGAATCTGAAGACTTTGCCTATATAGGACAGCTTAGTCTGTGTAACAGGGAAAGATGGACTGGTTCTGCTAGACATCTCTTAAGCCACCAAGACAGAGATCATCATGCAATGCAATACACACCTGACCGAAACAAGATCTTTTTTTCCAGTTTCCAAATCCTTTTTGAGACCAAAATCTCCACAAAGTTTATGAAATCCTATCATGACACAAAGGTGGCAAAAGCTCCTATTCATGCTTACAATCTCTTCTTGTTCAGTGCCAAATTCAGCAGTCAACAGCCTGAGAAGTTCATGCAAATGTTCTGGTTTCCTTGTGTGTGTGCGTACACACCCCTTGCTCTCTGGGGCAAAGTCAGCTTTGGAATAAATTCATTAAGCCAACAAGGTTACTACGGCTAGGATCAGTTGGGCTGCTCGAGCTGTGCTCTGAATTTTAACAACCCCCCGTAATCTGAAGCACAACAGCCCGAAGTGCCCAAGCCGAGCTGGCCTGTGGATAAAACACAGCTGGTCACCACCTGACACCCGACACGAATTAGCTGATGTTCGCCGGAAAGTCAGCCAGCACTCGGCCCGAGCAGCCTGAAAGTTTTTTGGGGCTTGGCAAGCGTAGCAGCAAGACCTGCCCGACCTTTTGCCTTGTAACAAAACTTTGCACGTTCCCAGTGCAAGTTCCGCACAGCTCTGGCATTGAGCTTGCCTCCCTCCTCCGAGCGTCCCCGCTCGCCTCCCCTCCTCGTCCATCGGGCACCTTTGGCTTGGTGAAGCCGTGGCCTGGCGCGTCTCTTACCTCCGGGCGGCCGTGGCACATGGGAGGCTGGCTGGGTTCTGGAGCTGTGCCGGGGCAGCCCTGGGAGAAGGCGTGCCGAGGGGGCCGGCGGCGGCATGGGGGGGCTGAGAGAGTCCATTTATTATTAACCACAGGCGCAGCTGAGCTCTGCCACTGCTCACTGCCCAGGGCGAACGGGGCGATTTCACAGCAGGGCGAGGAAAGCTTCTGCGATTATTTTTGTTCACAGGGTGCCAGATTTTCCCCCAAGTCTTTAAAAGATTTTTCTTGTTTTTCAGATTCCTTTGCTGCTTTTTATTTTTTCTTAATCAGTGAATTCAGGGTTCACTAAAACAATGCCTCTGAAGATTGGGCTCCTTTTGTACCTATTCATAAAAAGCACAGCCATTGCATTCATGCTCCCCCTACAACTTGGCCAAATGCAGTTGTTAAGCTCTTTCTTCTCAGGGTGAGAGCCCTATCCAGCTCGTAGCTTCTCCGGCGAGGAATGCTGTAGGTCTAATTGTGGTGACACTCCTTATGATGCAGATGCCTGGCTAAAGAGAAACACTGAACATGGTTCACAGAGGACAACTGTGGTAGTCTCTTCCTGCAAAGACATCCTATTCTAACAGGTTTAGGGTGGCTTCGAACGAGGACTTTGAAATTAGTAAATCTCTGTCACCTCATAAAAAGCCATACTTAAAAGGACACTTTGAGATCTGGTGCACTGATATGCACGTTTAGATTTTGTATTCTGTAGAAAATATCACATTTCAGAGTTAAATGGCTATTCAGGAAGGCATTGGTTTATGGGCTAAAAGACAGACATGATTCTATGCAACTTCCATGCATAACATAAAAACTAGCAAAGGTAATTATCAGTGTACTGCTTTTATGTTGAAGCAATCAGTGTCAGGGAACTGATTTTACTGCAGTCTAGTAATTGGAAAATTGTAAAACATAGTTTTTTTAAGCAGCCTTCATATTTTACACTTGTCCCTTTCTAAAGAAGTTTTCTGCAACTTTTGTTTAACTCAGCAGTAAAGAATGTCTTTTTAGTTTCTACAAAAATAAACACATTAAAGGAAACTTCAAGCAAAGATTGCTAAGTTACAAAGACAATCCCCAGACTTCTGCTAAAGGGTCTGCAGGGAATTTAATTGTAGGAATGATAGGTTGCATCCTCAGATAAAATAAATGGATGCTGACGATTTTGTGATCGGTATCTTCTTCCTGAGATGATGGGAAGATGGGTAGCCAGGTGTATTGAAAACCAAATCTGCAGGTAATATTAGATTTTTGAAAAATATATTCAAATTATAATGATATTGTTTTAATTTCAATTAGATCTATTCGGAAGCACTGCAGTACTGTAGAAACATATCTGGATCATCACATTTTTGGCATGCTACCAGACAAGATGACCTCGTAATCAAGCTTCTCTCTGAGTTTCCATCTCTCTCTTAAAGATCAAGTTCATCTTAAGATGATCTTACGCCATGGGCACCCAGTTCAGTCTGTGGTATCAGGGGTAACAGTGTGTTGCTTTATTTACCATTTTTCTCTTCAAACCTTCTTCTTCTTTCATAAAAAAAAGGGGGGAAATCAGCCCCTCAGCTTGCTGGATTTCTGTCTGAGCTTTCCAATTTGAACCTGCCTACAGGTCTCTGAGACAAATCAGGGCTGCTCAAGCAGCTCCTTGATAGCACTCCTGCAGTCTTGTGCACATCCCAGTTTTTGCATTTGTCTTTTGGATTTATTACTATAAAAATAAGAGCATATATGGACAATTATTGAGGGCTAACTCCATCTTTTGCTTCATTATAAAAGCGATTGAGTCTTGCTAAACCAGGAAAAGAATGGGCCAGTTTGATATCTGCTAGCCTCCAAGAGCTAGGCTGGCCGTGCTCTTCGTGGGGCATTTCTGAAATGGGTTACATGGCTGATGTTTTAAGGACTAGGGCAGCAGTTAGGACCATAGTGTGCATTTGACTGGGAGAAACGAAGAAAGCCCCAGAGAACTGCTGGAGACAGCTTTTGCAAGAAACTGTGGGGCTGTGTATAACTTGCCCCTCTGCTTGCTACGTTTGGTGACATTTTAGTACTGCCCGCCTGCATTAACCCAGAGTTTCCTGTTAGTACTTCCCCCTCGGAGCCTTGGAAGCAGAAGTTAATATTAAACTGGTTGCTGGGTGAAATGGGAGCGGCTGGGAGTAAAGAAATCGCCATGACAAATTCTTACAGCCTGCTGGGAACTGGGCCCTCAGGCCACAGCCGCTCCCAGGCCACCCTTGCATTTTCATCTGTGACTGATCTGTACCAAGTTACCAACTCCTCTGAAACCCTTTTTCTCTCAAGGGTTTCACTGCTGAAGAAATTAGGGAAATAACAAGCTTTACTTTAGTTTTGTCACACTGGCGTGTCTGCCTTGGGACAATTCCTTTACCTTGTACCTGATTTATAATAGTCTGTTAACCTGCAGTGGTTCTGCAAGCTGGAATTTACATACTGGTATGTCTCTGTACATTCTTAAGCTTTCTTCTAAATGTTAAGTATAGAAAAGATGTACTAGGAACATGCAGAATCATATGGAACATTTTTTAACTGTTTATTTTATCTTTGTGTAAATAATAGTGTCTGGAACTGGACATCATGCCAGGGCTGCTCTGTAAGACAACAATCTAACCAACATAAAGGCCCAAAGAAGTTCCTCTTCTGTTATTTAATTTGTCTTTAAAGACTTACATTCTCGCACTTTTATCAGCAGCTTTTCATGATCATTCTAATGGTTATGAAATGACTTTCCAGATTATCTTAATGGCTTGGTGATAGAGTATTTGATTAATTTCTAATATGGAGGTTTTTTTGTTTTTGTTTTTGTTTTTTTTTCTCCAGATGCTTCTAACATAAGATTGAACATACACAAATGCTGTGTGGTTTTTGAAGTTGCGTTTCAGTGTAGCATTGTATGAAAAATACACCGTGATGGAATCATGTGCAGAAAATCAGTTTCTCGGTATTAATACAGACTCTTTCGAAAGGTCTTCCCGATTCTCGCACAGCTCAGTGTTCCACTGAACCTCCTGGCTTTTTCATAACGGGGCTCTGTGGAACTGAGCTTACTCTGGCATCGATCACTGTGCCGCTCATCTCAGGAGAGAGTCAGCTGCTGGTTCCAGCTGTAAATGCGGCATGGACAACCTGGATAAAGGTCTTAATCCGATGTCAGCTGACATCTCTGTTATAACCAGTAAAGTTCTGATTAGCCTCGAGGTAGAGCTTGATAAACATGTAGTCAGTGAATGACTACAGACAAAACAGAGAAAGAACGTTGCAACTCGCAGAAAGAGAACTTAGACTATTATTTAACACAAAGTAATACTCTTCTTTTTTTTTTTTCCACAACTCAACTCTTTCCTTCATGTCCGTTCTACCAATGACACGGATTTCTTACTCTCAAGGTTTTTTCGACTTTGTCTTGGATAAAAAGGGACAATGTACAGGGAGTAATGGAGGATGAGAAAGTAGGAAGGCATGCCACAACGTTCACCATAATAACGATAATTATAAAAAATAGAGTGTGAAGTTTGGACCACGTTAGAATTTATCAAATGATTGCATATAAAGATGTGAATTGTAGTATTTGTAAGTCTGGGGCAGGAAAATTGAGTTTACTTGAATACATTGCTGAACTGTATTACTCAGGGGCAACACTGGAAGATCGAGGGTCTTTTGAGATGAAAACTTATGAGTTGTAAAAGATATGTCAGTTTTTGCCAGCAGGAATGACAATGCAGGAGAAAATACATCAGAAAAAGAAAAAAAAAAAAAAAAAAAAAAAACCAGGAATCTTCTAGGGATATGGGAAAGGGCTTTAAAAATGGCATGGTTCCTGTTGCCTGCAGCAGGAGGTCACCGACATCCTACCACACACCTACCCACGATTTCCCAACACCCGGATCTGAAACAGAGGCAATGACTAAATCTGGATGACTCAGAGTTTGGACAGGATGAAGATTATTCACTGCCAGCCCCTAAAGGATATAATGAGATGCATCCGAAGTGTGCTTACGGGATTCTTGTCCCTAAAACCCCCGTGAGTGTGGGGAAAAGTGCTCAAACCCTGATGCCCCTCCGCCTTCGGGTCCCTGTGGGCGTCTATGGGCGTGCTAGAGCTCGAGCGCTCGGCAGGCTGAGCGGGGGGAACGAAAGCATGGCTGTGAGGGGCTGAAATCGGTGGTGTGTGAGGAAAAAAAAAAAACAAACACATTTTTCCTCCCTGTGAACCCTTGCTGCAGTGCTGCAGCACGGGTTGCTGCAGGGCTGGTCTCACAGCCCAGATCGCTGCCCATGGAGCCCGATGTCAGCCGCTTGGTCGGTCTTTTATTCCTTATGTGTGCCGTCAGGGTAATTACAAGTCCGTTAACATCGGTGCGTGTGCTTTACTTGTTTATTTCAGTCACAAATTGAGAGTTCTGTTTGCCCAGGCGGGTGCCTCCCATCCCATCCCATCCCATCCCGTCCCAACCCCCCCCCGGGGCCACCCGAGGGCACGGCATCCCGGCTGCAGGCGGCCCTCCCCCCCCGCCGCCTCAGGCCGGCCATCTTGTGCCGCCGCCCTCCCTCCCTCCCTCCCTCCCTCCGAACAAAGGCCGCGGGGCCGCGCGCCCAGCCGCTTCCCGCCGCCGGCCGCGCCCGCGCTGCGCGCCCCCGCGGGGCCGCGCTTAACGGCCCGGCGCGGCCGCTGGCCTCCCCCCGCCCCGCGGGTAACGGCCGCCCCGCGCAGCGGGAACGCAGCCGAGGGGGCGTTCCCCCGCAAACCCGGCCAATCGGAGAGACCGCGGCGGGGGGGGGGGGGCGTGGCCTCTCCGCGCCCCGCCCCTCCCGCCCCGCCGCCGCCGCCCGGCAGGCCGCGCTGCCGGAAGTTCCGGGCTGCGGCCGTGCGGGATAAACAGTAATGGCCGAGGCGGTGGCGCTGGGCACGGCGGCGGGCGCCGCGGCGGCGGCAGCGGCGGCGGCAGCGGCGGCAGCAGCCTTGGGGCCCGAGCGCCGCCGCCGCGGCGGCCGCGGAGGAGGCGGGCACGCTGTTCGGGCCCGCGGCCGTGCCGCCGCTCGCCTTGGGGCCGGGAGGCGGCTGGACCAAGCAGGTCACCTGCAGGTAGGGGGGTAGGGGTAGGCGCCGCGCGGGCGGGCGAGCGGGCGGCCGCCATTATCCGCGCCCCGTCCCCTCCCCGTCCCCGCCGGCGTCCCGCCCCCCCCCCCCACCTAGGCGCCGCCGCAGCGCCCCCCCCCGCTGCCTTGCCGGTAACCTCGTGGGGGGGGAGGGTGGAGGCGGCGGCGGCCTCCCGCAGTGCGGGGACACCGGGCCCGGATCGGTGCCCCCCCCCGCCCCGGCATGGCGCCGCTGCGGCACTGCGGGGAGGAGCGGGCCGCGAGGGCCCTTTATGTGCAGCACCGGCGGGCGCCCCCCCCCCCCCCCCCCCCCCCCCGCCCCATCTCCACCGTTTATCCTTAAGTAAAACCCCTAGGTCGCATTTAACCGTCGTGCGGACGAATATAACTTGAGCCTCTTCCAAAAAGAAAAAAAAAAAAAAAAAGAAAAAGGAGGGGGCTCCAGATCGTTCCACGAGCTCCGCATCCCCTCCGCGTTCCTCCCCGTGCGCGCCGCTGGGCCCCGGCTGCTCCGTCATCCCTTTGTGCCGCCCGCGCCGCCGCGCTCCCGTTAGCCGTGGGGAGCGTCGCCCACGGGCACCGCGGCCGTCCCCACGGCGGCAGCGCCCGGCGCCCCGCCACGCAGAGCGTTCGGCCCGCCGGCAGCCGGGTTAATGGTTGATGGAAGGGCGGTTGGACGTAGGCCGCCGGTGAGGAAATGGCCGGGCACGGCGCTCCTGCGAGGGCGGAGGTTAGCGCTCCCTCTGCGGAATTCGCCGCAGCTCTTCGGAAGACCGAAAGGCTTAACTGGGTGAAGTTGCGTTACGAGGCGCAGATATTTGCCCGGCTAACGATGAATCAGCTAGAAGACGGCGGCTGCCGTAGTGCGGGAGCAAAGGAGTTGATTTGGGGCTGTGCCGGTCAGCGAGTGTGTAACGAATGCGTTTCTTTACGAATGCCCAGGACTAGTGGGAAGCTAAAGCTAGTCCTTTGTAATGATTTACCTGCTTTAATGTGAGCTTAAACAAGAGTAAGATCTCAGCGTTCAGCCTAATGAGCCTCTGCATTCTTTTTTGACTAATCCTCTTAGCCCTGCCATTGCTTGCTTGTTCATTTCTTTGTTTGTTTGTTTTTCGTGGGCCCTTCAAGTTGTAGGCAAAAGAGCTTTCCTCAGGCTTTAAAATGAAATTAACAATTCAACTTCATCTTCTGGGGCTGTGTGATAAGCTAACAAGGACTACGCCCTATTGAAACCTAATTCAAGAAAATGAAATTCTTATCAAGAGAACATACTACGTGTTATTATATCTAGTTCTACCTTTATGAATGAGCTAGAGGTTTTAAGTGCAAGATGAAGGGGTTCAAAACAGGTTTTTTCAGCATAGTAGCTAGAGCAGCTTCTGGTTCGAGTAACACTGCAGAGTTCCATGTGTTTCTAGGCTTTATTTATCTGAGTTGTCATAGGGGTGACAGCAGATGCTGCCTGAAAACTTCTGAGAAATGGGGCTCTCTTCAGGACAAATACTCTGCGTTTTGTGGTTGATGGAGGAATACTGCTGTCCTGTTAGAAGTGAGAGTTTCAGAAATGGTAGGGGAAGCTCTTGCTGCTTTTTTGAACGCTTGATGTGATAAATTAGTTGGTTAATTGCTCTTGTTACATCAGGGTGGTGTCCTTGGGATGGACGACTGCCATTTGGAGTGGGAGACACAATGACTAAGAGGAAGGACTTTGATGTCCCCGAGACTGCGGAGACTGCGAGTTCTGCGGATGGTGCCCTTCTGCAGCTAAGATTTAGACCTCTGGATGAAAAAGGATGGGTTCATCCTGTTTCTTAATAGGTCATGAGAAATAGCTTTGTTACATTGCTATGGCTCAGCAGTTTTCAAGGCTTTTGTGCTGTGGGGAAAAAATCCTTTAATTTGGAATAAGATGTAGGGGAATAAGTAGTTATGAAACTGAGTTTTATTTCACATTTGATCCTTTTGTTACTGGTGTGTTTGAAATAAGAAAAGGAATGGTAGTCCTTACCAAGTGTCTCTGCACCTCTTGTTTTAGGTGGATACGTAGTTTTACTGAGCAGAGGTATAGCCAACGTTTAAACCCAAGACTTGATGCTGATAGCTCCAGATATTTGGGTTTTCCAGACTTCATGCAGCAATACCTCAGCTCATCGAGTTGATATAAATGGATTGCGTTTCACTTGTGTGTTCAGCAACTGACCATAAATAAGACCCTCTAGCAAACAATTGCCGTGTTTTGAGAGCTGTCTGCATGTTTGTAACTTTGCTGCTCTTTCTTAGAGCCTAGACCAGGTATTTACTTGTCTCTTAGCGTGAAGATCCTGACTCACTGAAGTGTGCCTCCTTAACGTGGTGTAACATGAGCGATAAGGTGTGGCGCGCAGGCCTCTGAAATGCTTGCTCGTATCGCCCCTTCTTAGCTGCTCTCTTCTGGGCACCCCGCTAGCTGCTTTCTGAAGGTTACAGCGAGGAAGGGACAAGCAGATCGATACCGCCGAGGCCTACTTTTCCCCTGTTTCGTAAGGCTGCTAGCTCCTGTAGAATTTCATCAGGCACCCGTGACTGAGTGCCCGCGTGCCTGGCCTCTTCCCCAGCACCTCGTTCCCCAGGGGCTCGCGACCCGCACAGGCCTCCCGAGGAAGCCAAAGCAGCCGTGCTCGTGTTCCTCCGAGGCTCCCGTCGGCGGCGTCTCCGTCCCTGGGGAGGCTCAGCGCTGCTGCCAGGTGTGGCGTTCCTGTTCAGCAAACCCCGTAGCTTAGGAACAAAACGGGGTTACCTGGGAGCAGGACGAGGTGGACCTGAGGTAAAGGACAAGCCACGCCTTGAACAAGCAAACCCGTTGCAAGCCTCAGGAGCTGTGGAGAGAAATATTGCAGAGTGGCTTCACTAAGAGGATTACACGTGTGAAAACTCCTAATGTATATTAAGCAAGCTGTCGAAAAGAAGCTAGTATGCGCTTAGGATTTTAGGCTGCAGTTGCCCGTGTTTAAAATAGCGTTGTCTTTTTAATAAAAGTCATTATACATGTTTTTGTTCTAGCAAATGGCAAGTGATAGAAGCAATCGCATCCTAACAGCAGGGAGAAAAACCTTTAGCGGTTTATTATATTTT
This sequence comes from Cygnus olor, assembly GCF_009769625.2. NCBI lineage: Eukaryota > Metazoa > Chordata > Aves > Anseriformes > Anatidae > Cygnus > Cygnus olor. Next base: position 61,147,856 of record NC_049169.1, on the reverse strand, counting down.
TAGGCATCGCTGAAATCAAGGTCATTAAAACTTGGAGAAACTTGAGAATTTAGGTATCCCTAACTTCCGAACACAGGCTAGGAAGGGAGGCAGGGAATTGGGCCTGTGTTTCCTCTGTCTGACAGTGGGAGAGCCTCGCTTAGCGCCTGTAGGGCACTGTTCTGATCAAGTGCTTCTGGGGAGAAGTTCTCCCGTCAGCTGTGGCCTTTCTCCTAGTTGCTTCTCTCAGCCCTAGCAGCGTCCCAGCGCCGTTGGCTGAGGTGGGTCTGCGCAGCGACCTGATCCGGGCTAAGAATAACCGCGGGAGCCGCCGAAGGACCGTCAGGTTAGAGCTGAGGCGGCTCTCCGGGCTGAGTCAGCAGGCGGCCCGGGAGTTGCCTGCCCCGACACACGGGGGAAGCAATGCTGTGTCGAAATGAGCAGCGGGTGGAGACAGCGGCTCTTGAAGAGCTAGTGGCAGACACTTAACAACCCCCTGAATTACTCCTGCCCCTGCTGGTGTGGGTCCCCTTCCTTAAAGAAGCCGCGGGATTCCAGTTGTGTTCGGGTACCATGAGCTTGGGTTGCTGGGTTCTCGGCTCTGAGGAGGGTTTGTCTGTAGGCGGGTGAGCGGGTTGTGTTGTTGCGTTTGTGTGTTTTTTTGGGTGGAGGTTTCTTATTTGTCTTCGTGGTGGATAACGCTGACTGTGGAGCGTGTGGTTTGTTTTGTTTCAGTGCCCTGTTCCTGGCGTGTGCTGGCAGAGCTGTTGGTGCAGCCACCTGGCAAACCTGACAAACCTACTCACTGCTCTGGGGAGAATATCCTGCAGTGTCATCTGGCCTTTTTATTATTTATTTCTCTGTAGGATTGTGTTTCTTATCTGGTTTGCTGTGTAGCTGCAGCGTACAGACAGGTGGTATTTTTGAGGTGTGAATTTCAGCCTGATGGCTAGCGTCAGCTGGTGGCTTATAAAACCACATTAGCTTTTCTCTTCTTAGTACCTTGAATAAGCCACTGGTTTTGCATACCCTCTATCAGTCCTCTTAAGACTTGCTTCAAGTTTCACTATTTCCCTGGCACTGGGCTACAGATAGAGCTTTGCTTATGTCATTTGGCGAAGTGTTGCCTTTGATTTATCTGGCATCCTAACAATGCAGCAGTTTAAGTATCCATGCAGAAGCTCACGCCGTTCAGTAACCCTTTATATGTACGGGTATCGACTCGAATGTGCTGTTTTGTGAAGAGCCCTCCCAGTCTTAGCTGGCGCTGTGAAAGGTGATCCTGCTGTCTCCTCCCCTGCCTCGGAGGACCTGGTGCTGCTGGCTGTGCAGGGGTAGTGCCAATGCAGAGCAGTGCCAGTGGGTAGCAGGAGGGCAGGCCTGCACCCTTCAGCAGCAAGATGGAAGCAGATTATACCTTTCCAAGTCCGAATCTCCACTCGAGTGGTTTGTAGACAAGCTAAGGATTTGTATGAGACCTAAACCTGAGCAATTTTCCATGTGTACTAAATCTCTGTTTTCAACGAGTTCAGAGTTTGCAGCTTGCTTCATATCTGAGGGCCAGTGCCCTTTGTAAGCTGAATTGTTAGTAAGCAGTTCTTACGTAGGATTTTTGGGGGTGGGGGTAGTGATTAATACTTCTATGTTGATTGGGTAAGATGTACTTTAAGTTGAATTTTCATTTGTGGCTCTCGTGAGCGTACAGAGTCTGAGTAGTTACAAGGCCTTAAATTTAAAGAAGCTTGTGTCTTCTGGGTTAAAACTTAAACCAAATGGAAAAACACTGTTCAGTTTTCTTGAGCAGATGAATTTGAGGGTGTTTAACTGAACTTGCCTTATTTGAAATGCTAAAATTTAGTGAACTGTCCAGTTTAAGACAGGCAGCACAGTATTGAAGCAGGGTGCTTCTACTGATTATCTGGCTCCTATGGCAAAAACTAATGTGCATGTTTAGTCAAATACAACTATCCATTAACAACACGTATTGCATTCTTAGGAAATTACTCCTGGTTCAATTATTTACAAATTAAGAATAGACTTCCTTTTAAAAAAAGGAAACGTTTAGGATATGGCTGTTTTTGATGTTGGATTCAGTGGTAGGCTTGTCTAAGGTTTTTGCTGGTGTGTCAAAACACAGGAGCTACTGATAAAACTTTGTCCCCAACCCAGGATAAGGTTTACTTTACATTTGTTTTTTTTTTTCAGGCTTCTCTAAGCATAAGCCCCTATAAACTCAGTGCGGTTCATTAGAATAGCTAAGGCTTCATCTTTTTTCAGACTTTCTCATTTGTGTGTTTATACTGGGACATGGTCCCGTGAGTCATTAGTGATGTTCTTAATTCAGCATACCTTGGTTTATAAAATAACTCATCATCCAAATACTGTGTTTTGAGATTCAGTGCTTGTTCATAATTCACAGTAATCTTCTGTCTTACAGGTATTTCATGCATGGAGTTTGCAAGGAAGGAGACAACTGTCGCTACTCCCATGACCTGTCCACTAGTCAGTCTGCCATGGTGTGCAGGTATTATCAGCGAGGATGCTGTGCTTACGGAGATCATTGCAGGTAAAGAAATGCCACTGACCGTGCTGTAGGGGAGTAATTTGGTTCCAAGGCCCTGAGTAGAGAGTTTGTAGGCAAAATAAATAAATAAATAAATGAAACTTTCTTGAAGTATTTCCCACTTCCATTGCATCTTCAGAGTTTTATTAAAATTAGTCACAAGTGGCCTTCTCTTACTAAATACTATAGTGTTTGCTTTGGTTTTGAGAATAAGTAAAAGTGAGACAAGGAGAGAAGAGAACTGGTTTCAATAAAAGCAGTGGTTGTCAGGATATGATTTTGTTAATGATATGAGGAGATGAGTTGAAATCTGAGACTACATTCAAACTGGCTGAACTGATGAATGAGTAACATTTGGTAGATGATAAAGGCTGAACAGGTATGAATATTTTTATTCTCTTTCTTCAGGAATTGCTGTTCAGACAGTTGAACTGCCACTTTTGAAAAAGTAACTGGAGTATAGTCGTGTAGGTTTTTAAAATGCTACCTGTACAAATTGACCCTACAGTATAAAAACATGTAACTTAACCGATGCTCTTGAAAAAGAGAAGAAAAGCGTGAACAAAGGAAACCAATGCTTTCCTAGTGTAGCAAAGCTTTGTAAAGGCTTAGGGATGTTTTTTTCATCATCTTAAATTCACTTTATTAAAAAAAAAAAGTTACCAGGAGTTGTAACATTGTCTTGTTGCAGCTCTTATGCGTGATTAAATTTGTATCACGACCTGGTATGGTAGCTCACAGTTAGTTTTACTTACATGTTTAATACACTGCTACTATGTATAAGGAAAATAGACCTCTAGCCCTCTGTATATCTGTTAATGCTACTTTCATGATCATGTAGATTGGTGGTCTCCAAACTTTTTTGATCATGTATACCATCAGTGAAAAATTTCGGAGCACGTAACTCTAATGAATGTAGATTAACAGATAAATTATGTAGACGTACTGCTGTACTAATAGATTTTGTGCATTCAAACATGCACAAAAAGATGGAGATTAAAGTTTTCAATTATTAACTGTACAAAACCTTTTTGCTCTCACTAAAAATACTGTATTTTTTTTTTACTGAGAGCAATGTGGTTCAATATGCTTCATTATTTTTAAAGTCTCGGTTTAACATTTTGATACAGCATTTTGAAGGTCTGGTTGTAAGTTCAGTTTTTGTCAGTACTTGGCCTTAATGGCTGTTACAACTGAAAAAGATCGCTCGCAAAGATAAGTAGATCCAAAAAGAACAATTTACTAAATCGTGATGCTCATTTTTCATTCCTGTCCACCAAATACGTAAAGATTTTGTTGAAATTTGGCTAGTAAATTTCTGACTTCTGATATCAATTTCTCTTGCAAACTAATTAAATGAGTCTAAGGCACACTGAAACTCTATTTAGAAGATTTATAAACAATCTTCTAACATGCTTAGAAGTTTTTAAAATGTACAAATATGAGTGTTTCCATGGGTAACGTGCTTTCATTGTTTTTGGCAATGAAATCATATAATAATGGAAATGTTTCCAAACAGCCGTTTTCAATATGTCATCTCCATAGCACTAGCTTCTTTCAAAAAGCAATTACTTTCTCATTCTGAAAATGTCACTTCTGCCTTGAAGGGACAGTTTAAGTGTGTTTGTGTTTTGAAAATATCTGTTAGGTAGCATACTAGTCACAGCCACTTCTCATCACCGAAGAGTTCAGTAGATTTGCAGCACTTGTGGTCTTAGGAAAGAAAAATGTGTGACTCATCTTTGACAGCTCCTTTAAGCACTTTGCTGTGAGATAACCAATAAACCTCAGTGTGGTACAAAAGGTTTTCTTTGTTACTTTCCTTTTCATTACAAAATATTGGAAAGAATTGGCTATTTCAAGGTTTCATTTTTGTACAGTTAACCATATCGACAACATCCTGTAGCATTTTGTGCGCTTCTGGCTCCAACTTCTTTGCTACAATATCTTGCTTGTGAATGATGCAGTGAATGAATTTTGCGTGTGGAGCTTTTTGTAATCTTACCCTGGAATGCTTTATTTATTCTAGTCAATGCAGCTGTTCCTTCAGTGGTTACACTTGCACAGTTTTTCCCTGTAAAACATTCTTTTTATTAAAGAAGTCATTTACTGTTGAGAATATATCTTCTCCAGTACATCTCTCCTTCAGTGGCTCACAAAAAAGTGGTTAATGTATTTCATTGTTGAAACAATCTGTTGAATACCATAAGCTGAGATGTGTTACTAACAAGCACTTTCATCTGCCTCTATTGTAAACCTCCCACACTGCGTAATTTGTTCTAGTACTTGTTTCTTTGAATCTTCAGCAGTGTTCTGTGTCTTCCAACAGTATTTACTGACAGGAAGGCGCTTTCATTTTTTGCTATGTTTTCCATGCATTATTTCAGCTGTTTTTACCATATCAGGAAGAACAAGTGTTCTGATTTGTACGTGGCTTTTTGTCTTTTTGTTACTATTTAAGAAACCTCAAAGACGCTTCTCAACGTTTGTCGCTTTTTTGTAAAACATTTGACTGAGTATCACATGATTTGAAACATCTCTGGAAAAAATTATAAAAGTTTGTCTTATTGTTCAGAATGCTTAGCTCTTAAATGTTTTGTTAACAGTGATGGCTTCGTACTATTGTTAGCTAATACCTGAAGGCCTAATACGCACTTAGTGCAAGGCTCGTTATGAACAATAGTGGGTCTGTATTACAAATTTGTATTTCAAATAGTCCTCTTGGTAACTTTGATTTTTTTTCCCCAAGTTTTTGTCAGACCTGATTAGGTCATCACTGTTTTTAATCTTGTACCGTGGTTGAGGAAGAGCTCATAGTAAGTGGAAGCGTCAGCTCTGACATCTTGTTTTGTGTTCACATTCTGTGTTATCTTCAATCCACAGTTACTTTGCAGGAATCTTTTTAAACTTCTTGTTTGTTTTGTGAGGGTGAGTTGAGTTAAAAGTTGGTAGTATAACCTGTGGCGCTATTTAATGGAGCAGGTATAAACTGTAATGCATTAAAAGCAAACAATACATTAAAAGCAAATTAGCGAGGGCGCTGCTGTCAGTCCCTCTGCATTATGGATCACCCGCTCCTCCTTAAGTACACCTTGCATACCATATGTGATGGGACCCTTTGACGTATGGACTGAGTAAGGATGCTGGCCTCAATCCATGTGTTAAATATTACTAAAGCTTAATTTCCTAATTTTTTTTAAATAGAGAAATTCTAATACTTCCTTCCTGAATTCCAGTGGAATTGTCTTGCATAACACCTGGAGTGCATGTACCCTGCTTTGGAAAACACTGATGTAGAGGTCTGGAGGCTTGTGTTTTAAACTTGTTCCATAGCTTCCTTGAGATTTCAGAGCTGACATTCAGCTGGGAGCACTTCTTTAATATGCGAGAACTGTGATGCATTGTTGTTTTCAATCTGACACAAGGCAAATGAATCACAATTGCTTAAAGGTTTTGTATAATCTCCAAGAATTCTCTACCTTAATCCTTGAAATTAGTCAGCAAATATCTATGACTTCACGGGCGAATGAATTATTGTCTTTGTAGTCCACTAGCTGCTGGAAGATCATTTTGAGGGAAATGGTGCTTCCCTGTTGTTCAGAGGTGGTAAGAATCAAAGTGTTCTGAGCATCGTTTTGCACATTAAGATGGAGACATTAGAAGTGATTACTAAAATTCAACATAAAATCTGAATGAGGCAAGATGCCAAGGTAAGTCAGTTCAGGTCATGTTGCCCAGGGCGTTGTCTGGTCACGTTCTGAGTATCTGCAAGGACAAAGATTGTGTAGCATCTCTAGGCATCAGTTTCAGCGTTTGAGTACTCATGGTAATTTTTCTTCTAATCACTTACTGTAATTTTCCGCTTTGAACTTGTCTGCTGGTTCTCATCCTATCACTGCGCCTCTAAGAAGATTTTGCTATTCTGTCCCACCAAGTAGATGAAGACAGCAGTATCTGCCGTTAGTCTTCTCAAAGCTGAATGAACTCACTAACGTTGATAATACTGTATGTGTATAATAGGTACATCACCAGTTTTGGAAATAATAGAACTTCATTCTATGGAAGTTAAGTAAAACCTGTGTGTGCTACTCTATTTCTTACAAAATGACAGAGTGAGTACCTTTGGTTTCATTAGGCAGTGCTGACATGTTACAGAAATTCATCTGCTTGTGTAAAAGGTCATCAGTGGCATTCTCTTCCAAGCCACTTCAAGCCTTTCTTCAGTATAGGGTGTTTACATCGCAATCGGTTGACGTCCATAAAGCAACCAGAGGGATTGGAAGTACTTTTTTGTGATGAGTTGACCTGATGTGTTTTAACTTTTTAGATATGAACACACCAAGCCACTGATACAGGAAGAAGAAGAAGATGTGACTACTGTGAATCCAGATGAAAAAAATTATCCCTCAGTATCTTCAGACCTTGCATCATTCCCTGATGAAACCATTGAAGAAGAAATTGTTGAGTTAGAAGCTGAAGATTTAGATCTGGCAGCTGCAGGAGTAGGTGTTGAAGACTGGGTGAATGCTGTAGAATTTGTCCCTGGGCAGCCATACTGTGGACGTGGTAAGCTGATCATCGGATAACAGTAAATTTCTGCCAAGGGTCAACAGTTTCTACATAGTGCATTTATTTTAACACTTCTGGTTTGTTGAGTACAGCTATTCAGATTTATGAATCACTTCAACTGTTCTGTCATGAAGTTCTACCTGAGTTTTCTGGCATGAATAATAGGGTCATTCCACATAGTTACTACTGCTGTCACAATGTTTTAAAATGAGGTATACTTAAAGACAGTCTCTGCATACTCGTAAAGGTTTTCCAGTGGAGATGCAGATTCCTGTAGAATGATCTGAACCCATACGCTTGCTTTCATGAATCCCATAGCAGTTCAGAGCAGAGGCTGAAAATTGTATATTCTAGTTACCTGAGACTTGTCTTTATAAGACTGAGATGGCTCATCTAGAGAATGAGATTGGAAAAGCTCATCAGATGGGACTGGACTGTTTGTAGCATACCTGTCATCTGCTTTCCTCGCAAAAAGGTAGCACCAAGACTTAAATTTAGGGGAGAAGTAGGCTGCATGTGTTTATAGATCTCTAATATCTGGCTATCTAAAACTAAAGACATATGGCCTTGAAAAATCAAATAACTGACAATCCTAAACATATCCTTTATGACATAACTTCAAATTATTCTGGGCATGAAGTGCTCAGATAATACTTGTTAGCAGTGGCTCATCTGTTACCATTAAGACAAGGCGTTCTGCTAATGCAGATGAATCTCTGATTTGTGACTAAATGCACTATCTTGAAGATGACCTCATGGCCTAGCAAAGAAATAGCGACAATTCTTTGGATACTCAGTTTTTGAGGTACAGGTGCACCACGCTTCCATATTTGTTCTGCTGCTGTAACTTGTGCTAGATGTTCTGGAATAACTCAGGGAGAGCAGAAAGGTGGCAATATAAGAAACGCTGAATTGTTTTGCATTAAGTCCAACTGCCCGACCACTTAAGGGCTAACTACAGGTTAAAGTATTTTTTTAAAGGCATTTTCTGAACGCCTCTTGAATGCTGACAGGCATGGGACATCAACCACCTGGCTAGGAAGCCTGTTCCAGTGTTCAGCCACCCTCACAGTAAAGAGTTGTTTCCTAACATCCAGTCTGAACCTCCCTGGCACAGCTTTGCACCGGTCCTGTGTGTTTGCCATCAGTTACCAGTGTGAAGAGACTGGCACCTCCCTCTCCTCTTCCCGTCCTCAGGGAGTTGCAGAGAGCAATGAGGTTGCCTCTGAGTCACTTTCTCCAGTCTGGACAACCCACGCGTACTCAGCTTCTCCTCACAGGACATGCCTTTCAGCCCTTTTACCAGTGTTGTTGCATCCTCTGGATGCATTCAAGTACCTTAACATCCTGCTTCTATTGTGAAGCCCAGAACTGCACACAGTATTTGAGGTGAGGCTGCACCAATGCTAAATACAGTGGAAGAATCCCTTCTTTTGACCAGCTGGCTATGCTGTGTTTAAGGCACCCCAAAATGTGGTTTGCCCTCTCGGCTGCCAGATGTATGTACTGGATGGCAATAATTGTCCCAGTGTGAAAGCAGGTGTGTGAATTGATGGTAATAAACTAGTTTATATAGGATGACTTTCTTTCAGTGTCTCTAGAACTTGAGGCGTCTGACATCTGTCTTAGCATGTCTTATACTGTCATGTTTCCTATCTGAAGATTTATTAAGGCACAGACCTCTTCCCTGGAATTCTAGAGATCTGATGTGTGTTGCATCAAGTTGAAATGAAGAATCTCCTTTATGTAAAAAGAGTTTCAGGAAAGTGGTCCTGGAGTCGAGGGAAAAAGAAGTTGAGGTCAAGATTATTCAAGAATCTTCATTAGGTATCTTTCATGAAGATTTTAGTCAGAAAGCATCAAAAAAGGTTGAAGACACCTTTGTTCAGTTTCACATTGGTTTGCTGTAATATGCTTGTGTTTTGAGAGGCACGTGCTTATGATTCCCACAGAGAGGGGTGATTAGGAGATGAGTTCACCCTGCAATACCACAGTTTAGTAGTTTTGGGTGGCATCACTAGAGGAATGGAAGTTTCTGTTCCATAGCTGGCCTAAGGCTTAATACATTTAAAAAAAAAAATCCATGTTGTAGAGTTTCAGGATTTGTCTGGAAGTACTTATATGCAGAAGACTTGTCAGTGTTTGAAGCTTAATACTCCTGATTGTCAATTACTGTTTTCCTTTATTTTCTGAGGCAAGCAATATGCACTTAGAATCTGAATGGAAAGAGAGCTGGGCTATGTATTGAATTCTTGCAGCATGGAGAGACACTTCCTGTCTTTCATTGTAGAGAACTATATATTTTTTTCCCTTTTAAATGGTGGACATGAGGGCAGACTAACCTTATTGAAAATATCTACTAACAGAATATGCTAACTAAGTATATATCTGTCTTTATACATTGAAGACTGGAAGACTTTCATGGAAGAAACTGTTAAACTTCTTGGAGTGGGTTTAAGTGGACTGGAGTGCTTTTGTTCTGTGTACCCTATTAAGGGAAACGAGTAATCTGAATAATCCTTTTAAGAGATCAACATTTGAATATAGCGTAGGCTGAAGCTGGAGAAAGAAAGGTCTTGAAAGCAAATACTCTTTATTTTATAGGCCCAGCTTCACGTTGACAGATGAGATAATATCTAATGCCTTCAGAGTTCTTCTAATGAGTTCTTCAGAACTGGAGAGATCTTCCTCTTAGCCTAGATATATTGTCATCCATTATAGTAGGAGCTAGTAACCATATTCTTTTCAGTACGTTTGGGCTCTAACAAGGTGGAGCAAAACTGTAGCAGATACAAGAGATGTTCATGCAGGGCTTCAGATTATGGAAGCATTGAGGTATTATTACTAAGTAAATTAGTACTGTTACTAAGTATACCTCTTATTACTAAGTAAAAATAGTAACTTCATTTTTATTTCATTGAAATAGAGCTCTAGCTGAGGGGAAGTGCTGGGACAGCACAGAAGACTGAGACTGGAAACAAGTGTCACTTTCAGCATGTTCTCCCACCTCCTACCCTGTCATATCCTGTAGGAGTACCTAAAGCCATTATTGAAGACTGACATTCACAGAGCTGTGTCTTAGTGGCTAGACATCTAGACAACAAGAACTGGTTGTATCTTTTGTACAAGGGTGGTATTGTGGACTTGGCTGGAGTTTACTAGCTATACTGTATACTGTGCTTGATGATTTCAGTCTTCAGTATTGTAGTTTTTTTGTTGTTTAAACAAAAGTTCTGTATACTTAGCCAAAATTTGAAGTTCTGCTCTCTCCTGTTGTGGCCTAGCATAAAAAAAAATAAATGGGTTTGTAAGTCAGGCTCTGGGGTAAGACTTCAAAGCCTTTATTTTCAAAGAACATGAAGTAAGAAGTGTTTTTTTTATGAATAAAACCCTTCCTGGATTAAAAACTTGGCCAAGGATATTCCTCAGAGGAGTGCGGATGACTCTGGAAATTTTCTCCATTAAGAAAAATCTCAAATGTGCCTCTGATTTCAAGTACACATTTCCCGGGGATGTAGGATTGCCTTAAGCAAAAAAAAAATAAAAAAAATCTTGCCAGTCCCATTCAAAGAAATATCCGCTAAACTCTCCTTCCTTGGTAGGTTTAAAAAAAAAAAAAAAAAACACTGGCAAAAATGATAGCTGAGGGTATAGAAACTGACTGGTAGTTGAGATTTTTGTTACTACCTTTGGAGAAGGTGGAGAAGGTCTCAAACACCAGTAGAGGGGGGTGGAATTTCAATTATTAGGTACAAATTTTCATATTGTGTTTAGCTGGCCAGAAGGTTAAGACCCTAGTAAATGGTTACTTGTGAATTAACATCAAAGAAGAGTAACTAGAACTCATAGGGAAGAGGAAATAATGAAGACTTTTGTTTTTCTGGTTCTGAACCTTTTGCTGAAAATGAGCAGGTTAACAGTTGACTTATACTTCCGAAAAGCAATTAAGTGACTATTACTAGCAAACAGATTTGTCTAAGATCAGCATGAATGACCTTGAAAGTCAGAAATGGTTCTACTTCTATGCGAAGTCAACAGGAAGCAAACTTGAACTTTTTTTTGAGAGCTAGTATTTTTCCTGCACTAATCTTTGATACTTGCTTCTACCTTTAAACTGTGAGCTCTCCAGGACCTGCTTGTTCTTTCCTCTATATCTAAAGGCTAGCAAGCTGATAAATATTTATTAGATTCTATAAAACCATTACAGTGCCCAAAGGAAGCAATGGACATGGTGAAGGGTCCAGAGGGCAAGATGTATGAGGGGCGGCTGAGGCCCCTTGGTTTGTTCAGCCCAGAGCAGAGCAGGCTGAGGGGAGGCCTCATGGCGGCCTGCAGCTCCCTCACGAGGGGAGCGGAGGGGCAGGCGCTGAGCTCTGCTCTCTAGGGACAGCAAGGGACCTGAGGCATGGAGCTGGGACGGGGGAGGGTCAGGCTGGGTGTTAGGGAAAGGCTCTGCACCCAGAGGGTGGTCGGGCACTGGGACAGGCTCCACAGGGATGTGGTCAGAGCACTGGGCCTGCCAGAGTTCAAGAAGTGTTTGGACAATGCTCTCAGATGCATGGTCTGATTTTTTTTTTTGGGTGGTCCTGTGTGGAGCCAGGAGTTGGACTCGATGATGCTTGTGGGTCTCTTCCAACTCAGGGTGTTCTGTAATTTTATCTTGCATCTTTGCTTCATGGGGTAAATCTGTGTGAGTGTGCAGCCTCTGATTCCTTTTGAGAAAGTGTCCTTTACTCTTAGTAATCCAAGTATACCTTCGCTTCTGTGCTTGCTTCTCCAAATCTAGTGCTCAAAAGGCTTATAAAGCTCCACTTTCAAAAGCACGTAAGACTTTTTCATTCTTATTAATATAACCAGTCATTGTTATAAAATCCAGTTGCTGTTCTTCCTTGTATTTTTGTATTTGTCCTGGATATAATAATTCTGTCATCTTCCTGCATTTATTATATCTTTGAACTGCTTTTGTCTTATAACTTGGTTTATCACCCTACTTTATCATGATCTCAAAAGGCTATTTGGCTTGTGGTGAGACAGAACCGTGTTTTTAAGAGGAACAGGGAGAAGTCTTAAGCAGAGCCTATCTAAATAGGGAAGCGAGGCCCTACAGATTTCAGTTACCTTTAGAGTGTGGTAGGGAGTTTATTTAGTGTTTTGGTGTCTCTTTGCAAAATTGATGGCTAGCTTAGAATGTAATGAGAGTACCTTGAAAATCACAGGGTTTCTTAAAGTTAGGTTTGTACGTCTGATACTGATGTTTTGATAAGTCCAGACTAGGTATCTGTTTTGGGTTGGGTCTTTTTGCAATAGAATAAGGTTACAGGGATCTGGACAGGGCTCTTCTGTTATTCATGCAGGTGTTTGGAAGTCTAGAAATTGAAGTTACTTCATGCTGATCAGCAACATGGCTTATTAACCTGCACATGAGGAACTGCTTGTGTGGTGTTTCCATGTTGGCATTTCTTATGCTGGATGCACCTCTGTTGCTTCAGCTGTGTAATTGTTGGGGGGGGAAAAAAGTGATGTTAGCTGGTGTGGAACTGATTCTCAAAGCAGTGAGATTTTTCATGTTACTTAATTGCTGCTGAACCATGGTTTGCGTAATGCTCTTGAGCTGCTGAGAACTAGTGAGATTTTCTAGTGTAGACCTAGCCTGTAAATGGACTTGAATCTGACCACTGAAACCTTTACAGCTTTAATCTTGTCTGAATTGAAGGAAGAACAAATCGCACCAAAAATTAGTCTTGCTTTCTTGTGAGAAAATAACTGTTGGTTCATACTGAGGGTTTGAAACTAGGACTGAAATGAGCCTTTCTTTTTTGTTAATCCGTTTGGATAACTTGAGCAGGGTCGTTCAAGAACTTTTTTGCATTAAAACACACTTCTAATGCTATAAATCTGAATGTGTTGCTTACAATCCTTAATTTTGTTCCCAGCTGCTACTTCCTGCACTGAGTTACCCTTGGATGGAATGGTGATTGAGGAAGAATATGAGAAGCAGGAAGAAAACGAGGAGATGAAGAAGGAGCTATGCCCCTACGCCGCAGTAGGAGAATGTCGTTATGGAGAAAACTGCGTATATATCCATGGGGATGTGTGTGATATGTGTGGGCTGCAGGTCTTGCATCCAATTGATGCTGCCCAGAGATCCCAGCACATAAAGGTAAGCAGACAGCTGTCTGGTGTTAAACAGCCTTCAGTTGTTGCTTCCTAGCTCCTTGCAATCACTCGCTACTAATACCCTTTGATTTGAAGGTGCACGCAGGTCAGACAGAGAAAGAAATTCCTGTTGTAAACTGGACTGTTTCCTGTCAGAGCCATATTCAAAAGCAACTGGGTTTCCTTATCTGTGCTGGGAGAGCAGTCTGTGTAAAGATGCTAAAGCTTTGTTCTTTGCCTAATAAAACTGGATGGTCTTTCAGATTTGCTTCTATGATGTTTAAAAGCAATGTCTGAAGGAGTGAATTTGAACTCTGAATTGTTTCCCACTATCTAAGCAACGTATATATATTTTTTTGAGGATAAAGGCTTTGCAGCTTAATCATTTTCCATTCTTTATGCAAAATGACGGAGTGAAACTGAGCTTAAACCTGTTTGAAGTTCACCAGGTGACCAGCTGTCTCTGTAGTTGTTTTCTCTGTCTCTCCTTTTCAGTCTTGCATTGAAGCTCACGAGAAGGACATGGAGCTTTCATTTGCCGTCCAGCGTAGTAAAGACATGGTGTGCGGGATATGCATGGAGGTGGTGTATGAAAAAGCTAATCCTAGTGAGCGCCGCTTTGGGATCCTCTCCAACTGCAACCACACTTACTGTCTCAAGTGCATCCGCAAGTGGAGGAGTGCTAAACAATTTGAGAGCAAGATTATAAAGTGAGGCACTTTCCCATTTCGATTGTGCTATTTGTTGCTATGGAAGAACTTAGTAACTTGTGACAACTTGCAACAGACCTCCCCCCTGCACAGAGACTGCATTTAATACATGCTAACTTCAGTTTGGAAGTGAAGTAATTGTTAAGGGGTAACATTTACACTCTGATTTGGTTAATGTGGATTAAGTTTGCAAAAGTCACTTAATGATAGAAAATGACTTTCATTTATTTAGTAGCATGTTGTCCGATGGTTACTGTTTGTCTTGGACGCCCAGCCAGGAATCTGAAAACAGATTAACCAGTTCAGAATGTATGCTTCTTAATTCATTACTGCCCTAGCACATTAATCAGTTGACAAACCATTTCTCCGTTTAAAGGCTGTTCTAAAGAAAAAAATCCAGTAAAATAAATACAGAAATTGAAACAAAATAAATTTATTTAATGCTAAAGAAAAAGGAGTCTGTGTGAAGTGTTTTTTTGAGACCAGCTGCCATTGCTATTGAGTTCTTGAAGGGAGCTTAAATTATCTTCATGTCTAAGAGAATATAGATCTAAAAGTCCGTACAGCAAGTGCACTTGTACAGTACATTGTAAAGATCAAGATAATGCCATGACTTCTTATGTAGGAAAGAGCGCCCTGTAATGTGGAGTTCTGCAGCACGGTCTGTTCATTCCCCAGGTCCTGCCCAGAATGTCGGATCACATCTAACTTTGTCATTCCAAGTGAGTACTGGGTGGAGGAGAAAGAAGAGAAGCAGAAACTCATTCAGAAATACAAGGAGGCAATGAGGTACGAGCACTGCAGCCTTTTGTCAAGTTGAGACCGCAGAGATAAGGGCACACATGGAGAAGAAGGATACTGATATATCTCCTTTCCACTCCCACTCGTGAGGTCCATCCTTACCTATCCACCTGCAAATGCATGCAACCACACAGTCACTAAGCTGTTCCTAAGTACTTTGACCTCCGTCTTTCCCTTGTACACACAAAACACTGGTGGTCTAGCCGTAAGGTGGTACAACTTGTGCTGTGCAAGCCCTCAGTGCCCCTGTGCATGCGTTGACCCACACCTACTGGGTACCAACGTTGTGTAATACATCATTTTTTTGCGTAGGTGGTGTTCTGACAAAGTATCTTCAGGTTCAAATGATACCTGAGATCCCCTTGGACTATAGGTAAATGCAGTTCTGAAGTCTGGTTGGGTCTGCTGTGAGTAAGGGTTGCGATATTTTCCTTTCCAGCAACAAGCCATGCAGGTATTTTGACGAAGGCCGTGGGAGCTGTCCATTTGGAGGGAACTGTTTTTACAAACATGCGTATCCTGACGGCCGTCAAGAGGAGCCGCAAAGACCCAAAGTAGGAATGGCAAGTAGATTTTGGGTTAGTGGTGATGATTTGTGTTCTGTATATATATCTGTATATACAGAGACAGATCAAGAGCGGTGTGCGTTAAATCTGTCTTGAGAAGGGAATAGGGAAACTGTTTTTTTTCTGACAGACCTGTGTAGTGGTGAGTTTGAAGGAGGGGGTGGTCTGAAGTTTGGGAGTGATGGAGGCTAAGGTGTAAAAGAGTGAATTTAAAAAATGTTCCTGTTACACCAACAGCCTGAGGTAAAATGTTGGGCAGCATTAATAGGGATGTGTAAGAGTAGATTCCACCGGAGGTGAGTATATCCCTGAAGGAGAAACATGGTTTCCTACATGTCAGAAAGTACACCAGAGGCTGACAGTGTTTGGCCCCTGGGAAGACTCTTGTCTTGTACCACTTGGTCACCTGGGGAAATGCTTGTGTTCCACTTGCAGGCCCAGCGAAGGAATCGGTTCTGGGAGTTCATCGAGGAGCGAGAGAATGGTGATCCATTTGAGACCGATGAAGATGAGGTGGTGACCTTTGAGCTTGGTGAGATGTTGCTCATGCTGTTGGCAGCAGGAGGTGATGATGAGCTAACAGATTCCGAGGACGAGTGGGACTTGTT
This sequence comes from Cygnus olor, assembly GCF_009769625.2. Lineage (NCBI taxonomy): Eukaryota > Metazoa > Chordata > Aves > Anseriformes > Anatidae > Cygnus > Cygnus olor. Next base: position 61,131,904 of record NC_049169.1, on the reverse strand, counting down.
TCATGATGAGCTGGAAGATTATTATGACTTGGATCTATAGCACCTGTCAGTGGAGTGTGGACTGTTGTCTTGGCTTCAGGCAGTAGCTATTACCTGTGGTGTTGTGGCAGTGCCTGTGTTTCTCCTAGGCAGGCCTATCAATTCCAGGTGCTGTTGTAATAACTTTTACCCAGGGTCTGTCTCTTCCCACCCCCTCCCATCCCAGGAGTGTTGTTTTTCCTCTGTTTAAACAAATAACAAGAAATCTTCAAAATGTTAGTTTTTGTAAAAATGAATTTAACTGTCAAACAGTTAGCTTAGGTTTGTTGCTTCATCTATGTACCCAACAGAGCTCACCCAGTTCCAGGGTTAAAGTGTTTACAGGACTTCCACACTCATTTTGAAGAGCCCAGATACAAAAATGAGCGGTGGCCATGCAGTGGGGATGTAAATTGGCTGATGGCCGTTCTTCTGTCCTTAAAACAATATTTCTGACTTCAGACCAGATACAAACAAACCTGTTCTGGCATCAGCTCCGTTCCAGCCCCCTCATGTACACACCTTCATTTGTGATTTTGGTCTCTTGTTTACTTGCACATTACTATTACTACTGTGTAACCAGAACCAGGTGTGAATGTTCCGGGTTTTTACTGTGTCTAGCATGAAAGGATAATGTCTTAGTGAAAGGAGAACTATGTGTATATACAGATAAACGTAGAGTTGGACCTCAAGGATGGGGAGACTCTGTATAAGTTAAAAATAATAAGACCACCTTTCATCCCCTCTTGGTGCATGAAGTCTAGCCTCCAATTGGACATGAAACTGGTTTAGTGGTCTCAGCTCAGTCTATTGCAATGATCTTAACTATTATGTGTAACTCCTTAATACACCAGCTCTTTCATGTGTATTATTAGGGTTGTCCAGGAGCAGAAATCTGGTTAGCTGAGGTGGGGTCGGAGGAACACCAGAGAGGCCCCTTTAGCTGTATTGCTCTTTAAACTTTAGAACTTGGTGCAACCACTTAGGCCGTGAGCTTTCCTAGGAAATCAGAGTGCCTCTCAGCTGCGTCGAGGTATGCGTGCCCTTCAGCGTCGGAGTTGGGCGGGTTGCCTGGTAAAGCTGTTCGGCTTACGTGAGTTACTGCTTATGAAGTCAGTCATGCAGTTTTGGGCTGTAATTTGCATTGAGAAATTACTTTGCCACCAAAGCTCCAGTACAGGAATTTTAACCTTGCATTACATTATTGCTGTCTTTTATTGACTCGTGGATGCCCCGTGATCTGTTCTCCTGCTGCTCTTGTCCCCTAGACTGCCTCTCCTTTCACTTTTAATTGGAATGAGAAATTGTTCTGAGGTCTATAATGTAATGTTTTGCAGCTGCCTTTTGTAAGAAGCACTTTTCCCAAATAAAAACAAACAAAAAAATGCAAAAAAAAAAAGCAAACAAAAACCCCCCCAAATTAAATGAGGTCTGTCTGTTCTTTTAAGTTTGAAGCTTCTGTATTTTAGCTTGATGATTTGGGGGAGGGGTGGTGGTGGCATGTGTGTTTGTGTAATACAAAGGCATTTGTCACTTATTCTTAACTCCTGCGGAATCGTGTCACACTAACGTGAAGTTTTAACTTTGTTACAACCTTTCCAAAAAAGAGCCTATAATGTAAAGAACATGTTCTGAACGGATAGCTGAGACCATTGAACAGCCGGAAGAACAGATCAGCCCTTAACGAGAACAGAGATGGCTACCGTCTGCACTATGGTATAACTTTTATTTGTCCTGAGCCAAGTCAGCTGCAGCACATACTCTGTTGATAGTTTCCTGTCATAATGCTATTTGTACAGTAAGCCTGAGCATTGCCTGGGAATCCACATGCTTCCTGAAGCCTGTGTGTGTTCAGAAAGAAGTGTTCTGTTGAACTGCATAAATACAGTAGTTGCCTACTAGCAATGTACTCAGACTTGTTGAGGAATGTGACTATGAAAAGATGAGCCGAACAGTCTACAACCATTGTCAGCTTTTCTTTTACAGGAAACATAGTATATATTGAATAAATACCTAAGATACAGAAACTGCAGAGGCCTATGAAATTATTTATAGTAGTGTTAAGATGAAAAAGGTATAAAGACTCCATAAACTTTCACCAACAACTCCTGACTTCAAAACAACAAAACAAAAAATCAGGAGAAAAAATGCATGCTGTCATTTGAAGTGCCTTGGCTTTACTCCTTGTGCAAGAATACATCCCTCTGGTTTGATCTGAAATTGTGTACCTGAATAGTGGGTGTACTGAGAGTGCTTCACATAAGCAAAATGAGCCAGATGTGGCAGTGATAACTGTAATAGGCAAAGATGTTTATGGACACAGCTGTAGCAATGAAATAGGAGAAGAGTTGTAAATATGTGAAATTTCTGCCCCTACTTGCTGCTGTTGCTGCTATCTAGGGGTGTGCAGTTTATCACTGGTGGTCAAGTCAGTGTCCACAGCTGCTTGGCAACAGCTTGATATGATTACACTGACATTACCTGTGCAGGCAGTTGAATTAAGGTTGATTTTGGAACAACGTCACTGAAGTGTACTAAATAACTTCAGAAGGTCCTACCTGGCCTGAGCTAACACGGTAAAAATCTGAAGTGTGCAAGTTCTTATTAAAAGCTGATGTACTTTCAAGTAAAAGGGGCTCTTGCCCTGAATAAAGCACTTCCACGAGGACTTGCATATCTCAGCATCATCTGTCATAGTTCTAGTCCTTATACGCTCACTTGAGAGAGGTGTTTAAAAATGGCTTCAGGAGTCAGTACAGAAAGCACTGACTACACCATCCCACACACACACCTTGAGCTGAATCTGTTTTTCTGGGGAGTGGCAGATGTAGAAGCCCCTGCCCACCCATACTAGCAGCCCTCTTCTATAAGCCACAGCTGGGGAGGAGCTGCTCTCACAAAACAGGGCTGTGGTTGGAGCATTTGGCTGGTTGGTTGAGAGGAAGTGTTGGCTTTGCTTCAGGTGTACATCTGCTTCCTGAAAGGAGAGTCCAAGATAAAGCTTTTCTGCTCCAGGCATGGGCCCGACAATTGCTTTTTCAGTCTCTTCCCCCTCTACTTAAACATTAACTGCAATGATTAGATAAGAGCCTCAGCTTTTGTTACTAAGAGCCTGTCCCTTATATATGAAGAAAAGTTTGACCGCACAGCCTGGGCTCTGTGCCTTCCGCATCATTGGGTTGCAGTTACGTTTAAGTCGGTCAGCTTCCGGAGGTATGAGAGTTTGCTCTGCTTCAGAATCTTTCCAGCTCTTTGTGCCCTGTTAGGTGCGTAGGTGCTGCCTCAGATCTGGTGTGGGTGTGGTATCAGTGCAAAGAACGTGCAACAGTACATTTAAGGCAACAGTAATTTTAAGACAGCTAAGATTCAAATACTTGAGTAGATGAAAGCAAACAACTTTATCTTCAACTTGGATGCACAACCCTTAAAATTGTGGGACAGTAGTAACTTTCAGAACAGCATTGTAAACAACATTACAATAAGCCACCTCTATACACACATTAAAGATGCTCTCGAGAAGCACATCAGGTCTGCATATAACCATGGAGGAGCAGACATTAAAATAAGGTTCTGTAGCAGCTAATGTCATGCCACTTGCGTTGGTGACAGCTGCATGCTTCCAACTGCTGTGATGGAGAAAGGCACAATCGCAGAAGTTAGTCTGCCTTTTAATCTACTGGTTGCTATCTAACAGTCTAGAACAACATACTACACTGAAGTTTAAAAGTTTTCTTCATATGTTACCTCGTTAATAATGGTCTACTAATACACACTCTGAAGAGCTTCACCACTGTTGCAGTTCTTTCTTCTCTCATATGAAGAGAGCTTTAAAAAATGACCCTATAGGAACAATTCAACAGAACTGCTGAATGGGCCTGTGGAAGACATCAACCAACCAAAAGAGGGCTCTCACTCCTGCTTTAGCTGCACAAAGATGAATGTCAGGGTAGATAGTTAAGGCCAGTTTCTTGAACAAGTGTTACACCTGTCAAAGGAAAGGGAACAGAGCAGAACACAGCACGACAGCTCAGCCGCAAGCCTGTTTGTGCAATGCTGTGTTGCTCAGCTTTCTGCCAGGGAAGGACTTTGCCAGTAGCGCCATGTGTGCTGGAAGAGAATGGCAAGAGCCCTGTAGCCTGGTAGTGCCGGACAGCTAAGGGATCATCAGCCTGCAGAAGCCTCCTCCATCCTGAGGGTAAGCAAAATAACTTCATACAAGAATCTCTAAGGCAATAAATCCAATGAACCATGCAAAGGTTAAGTCTGTTGTTAAGATCTTCCCTTTAATTCTCAAGTAATGAAAGACAGAAAATATGAATATCTAGTTCCTATTTTCTGCAATATTAATAGTTGCTACAACTATCTCAGGTATCTCTGAAGTAAAACAGCTTGCTAGCAGTTAAGTGTGGATACTAAAAACGTAACAGCTGCTACATTGCAGAAGAGGGAATATGGATTTTAAACACAAGAACGTTAAACTTACATTTGACTGTTCCCAGTGACAGGAGGTGAAGAAAATACCGGCGTGGAGGGTAGACTGCTACTTAGTCAGCCACTTTGAGAGGTTATGGTGTTCAGTGTTGCTTAAATGTAACTGAATGCACTTACTAAGCTAGTACCACTTTGAGATGAAATTAAGATTTAAAAAGAATGCATATCAGAAAGAGGATGCCTGAAGAAGCAGCTTTGTTCACAGCAGGCTATAGTAACAGGCCTAGAGGCTACCACTGAAGATTTCTCCCTCAGTTTACAGGTAGCTGAATTAACCCATTCTTTGCATGCAATAGCAAAGAACCTGGCCAGAGGAAGCAACAATAATAATAGAAATATGTGCAAGACTAAATCAATGATTCACTCTACTTTATTTTTGTGCTTCTCAGACAAGTTTTTCCAAAAGGATTTGCTACATGTTTTTCCCTAAATAGAAGAAGTGAGCCCCCCACTAGCAGAGTTTGCATTTGGGAGGAACAATACAAAATCATCTACTGCTACCACAATGTTCAGTTAAGTCTCTAAAGGAATAGCATATATATTTGTCTGGGGTAGCTTGCTGGTGTGCTCCATAACCCTTCCCTTACTGCTCTAAGGTCAGGTAATGTTAATAAACAATCACACCCATCACTGAGACTTACAAGAGCCTGAATCCCTTCCTTCACACTCCCTTGAAAATCTACAAGCATACTGCCACTGGCCTGCCACACAACCAGCAGCCAGCTTTTGATTAAGATCAGTACATCAAAAGCAAGACAAGCTTAGGAAAAGAAGATGGTCCTTTCACCCCAGCATTAAGTCATTACTGTGGCTTTGAAAGCTTCAGTGCTCCTTGTAACTCTGTGTAGCAAGACAGGTCACCACTAAATACAATTCTTATAATTTGAGAGCAAAGTAAAAGACAACCATTTTCACCCCAGGAAGACGGTTGGGACCCTAATATATTCTGCCTGCTTTGAAAGCTCAGGAATGTCTCTGGGTTTGTCTGGTGAAGAAATTAATACAGATCTGAAATTCACGTACTCTTACAAATGTGAATATTGAGTTCCTGGGGATGGCTGGCTACATGCCTGACATCAGGACCTCCCCTATACAGAAGTCGAGGCATCAGTAGGTTAGTGCTGACCAAGGACTTCGGACATTTTAAAGTTACTGGCAAAGGGTAAAGAGCTTGCACTACAACAAACAGCATATCTTAGAAGGATCAAATCAATGCAGAGTTCTGGTGCAAATTTATCTTCTTACACAGCCAGAAAAATCTTTCAAAAGACATAATTAAGGCAATCGTTTTTATAGTTCTCTTTGGTTAAGGCAAGGGCTGGTAGCTTCCTGAGTCTTCTCAGCTCATAAGTTTACGGTAAAACATCAGCTGCCATGTTCAAAGCAACCTGTGCTGTCAACAGCAACAGTAATCTCTGAAGATACTTACGCACCAAACTGCAAGTTAGGGATATCAGAGGGATGGCTTGAGGCCATACAGCAGACTTTCGTCAGTTGAATAAAACTAAAGATCAAACAGCCTCAGAAAGATGACAACTTCCAACTCCGTTCCTGAAATCTCTTCAACAAAGGCACTGGCTCTTCTCTGCAGTTGGACTAGCAATCACTGGCCTGGAGTCAAGATAGATGCTGTTCGGAGGATTCTCTCCATGAAGCTGCAAGGTATTTCGGGCTATCAGCTCCTTAGCCATCAACACAAACACCTCTTCTATGTTTTGAGCTTCTTTTGCTGATGTCTCCAACACAGCAAGGAGCCCATACTTCTCTGCCAGTGTGCAGGCATCTTCAAACAGGACTTGGCGCTTATCCAGCGAGTCTGATTTGTTCCCTTAAACGAAGGCAATAGATAATTGAGCTTAGTCTCTCAAGATTTCTTCATTAAACACAGTACATTAATTTAACTTTGGTAAATAACAGAATTATGTTGGGGCTAAGAATTGCTGGAAAAGCAAAATGTAAGCATGTCAGAGACAACCACAGAACGTGGATCAAAACTGATGCTTATCAAATGAGTTAAAAGCCACAAAACGAATGTGTTCATCTAATTATTTAGATAGTGGTGCCAGAGGATTCTTTGAAAGCAACTGTTTGTTCCTATTCCCTAATGTTTAAAAACATTAAGCAGTATTTAAATCAGTTTTTCCTTTAAAAAAGCATGGTAATCTTTGTAACTATAGTGACTGCACACCATAAACCAAAGCAGTGTCACACAAAGGTTTATTCCTCATTCAACCTTCCGTGGAAACCACGTGTGCGTGTGTTCTGCTATTTATTGTGAAGCTACTTCAGCACATCTCAGAGTGGATGCTCAGATGTGGAATGTTGTTAGTCTAATGCAGAGAAAAAGGAAGAACCTGCCCAATTGTTAACAAGACTTTAACATGACCCATTTACATTAGTGGGTCATTTCAAGACAGTGTCAAGAGACAAGACAGTTATTGTCAATTCCTAATGCTTACAAGGTATACCTAAGAAGTTTCTGCACATACAGATGAAACTTCTACTCAAAGCAGTTTAGTCAAAATCTGACAAATTATAAAACATCTCAAATAAAACACCTTTGTGTATTTTAGTAGTTCCAACACTTGTGGAATTGTCATCAGTTCTGGTACACACAATGCCTGGCTGAAGTCTACATTCCTAGTTTCAGGACAACCTTTCATCACATTGAGGTCTTGAATTCGAAGCATATATAAGCTAATTCTCCTCCCCCTTTAAGCAGCTTCTAGCTTTTCCAAAGGGAAACAAACAGCAACAACTAACACCAGCAAAGCACAAGCCCTCAAAAACACCTTGCTTCATGGTTGTGTGCCATCTTAACAAAAGACACACACACACCGACCCCTTTCCTCTTTCAGTTCCGAATGGGAGAGTTAGAATTTTTAACCTTTCACACTAGGAAGGTATATAAAATGACTACATCTAATTAATTGGACAAAGACTTCCTGCTAAAGTAAGTAAAACAGCACAAGCATTGGAAGGAAGCACCAAGTTGGATCCTTGTCAAAAGCTTTATTTTTACCCATTTCGAAACATTTCTTAAGGGGCAAAAAAAAAAAGCAGCCCTACACACACACACTAATAGGTCTTGTTCTTTGGAGTCATGAGTTAGAAAAACCCTACCAGAATTTAGTGCTGTTTTTTTCTCCTCCTTACTCATCCCAAGCACTGCAGTTGCATGCAGGTCAGAATTTGTTTCTTCAGAGGAAGAACAGGAAGAACCACCCAGCAGAAATAAGTAATTTGCTAGGGGCACAAGCAAAAGCTTAGATCCTATGCCTGCTGTGCTATGGGACTCAATGCTGCCTATCCTCAAAAGCCAGTTTGGGCTGCCGTGGCTGCGTGTTGCTCTCGGCACACTGCAGTGGAACAAGCAGTGGAAAGTAAATAAAAGCTCTGTCATTTTATCATGTCAGAGCTCTCATTTGCAGCTTCTTCCTTGGGGGAGAAGAGCAATAATAATCTGAAACCCACAGGGAAAGAACCATCCTGCTTCCTCCCATCTCCAAATTCAGCAATTTTTATCCATTCCTTACCTCAAGAGGCAAAGTTTCTTGAATGCTAGCAGTATAAACAAGGAAGAGGAACGCAAGCAGACTATTTAGTGCTCTGCCAAAGCCATATATCCCTGTTTAATGTCTTACCCAATTGGAGTCCCATTACAGAGCCATGGGCATGCATTATCAAAAGAGCAGGGAGGAAAGATGAGAAGGAGGAGTTGTGTTGCTCTGTGCATTCCGCTTCCTCTTAAATTATCAAGCTGCTGAATTCCTGCACATTAGGAGCAGAGCATCGGGCTTACTGCTGTTCTAGCTTCAGCTGGGTTGCGCCTGCTAAGCTAGCAGCAAGTTTGTTGCATTATTCCAGCATGAAAGGAACAAGTAAAATGTTTCACTGTGCAATAGGCTTGGTCCTATCAGGGTCAGGCTGTGACTTTCCCAATTTTTTAAGCTTAGATCAAACTGATATGTATTTGAATCTTATTTCAATTAAAACTGTATTCCTCTTTAATTCATAGCTCACAGATGAAGTAGTGGTGGGAAAGCGACAGAGATTTCATAATTATATTTAAAAAGCTATGCAATATAGTATTTATAATTAGATTCCTACCAATTAACATCATGACCAAGTTTGCAGCACCATACTTCTCAATTTCACGAATCCAGTGAGGAATAGATTCAAATGTGGACCTCCTAGTAAGGTCATAGGCAAGGATGGCTCCATGGGCACTCCTGTAGTAAGACTGGGTTATTGTCCGGAAGCGCTCTTGACCGGCTGTGTCCCACACTTGGATCTGTAAGAGAAAGGACAGACATCGTAAAGACAAGTGAATGCTGCTTCCTACCTGTTTGCCACCTGCATCTATGCTTTTGAAACCCCTGGCCCTTTTCTGCAATGGGGCTAGACCTGTTCCAGCTCACTCCACTAAACCACAGTATGGCTTTGCTCTCTCTAGATCTGAAGAGACATTTATGTGTCTATTTAGATGATGCACACAGACCAAAAAGCAAGCTGTTGAGAGTAAAAACAGCTTTGCAAAGAGCCCACTTTCAATAAGTGTGCCGAAAGATATACGGCATTACAGACTCTTAATAGGAAAGGAAGAAGAGCTAAGAAACCCTGATGCAGGGCTGGGCAGTGTGAGGGAGTCTGCTACCTGATCTTTCATCTGCACACGGAGATAAGTTCTGGCTAACATCTTCTCCTGGTGTTCATCTCCACAAAAGTCTTCGTTTTCTCTGAGTTCAGGAACACACCAAAGTGGAACCTTTAAGAACCAGAGGGTTTTCCCTCCTCACTGTCCCCCCGATCCAGCTCCCACATCTCTGGAGCAGGGAAAATACACTCCCTCCAAACCAGAGATGGCTTTCAGAGAATTCACCACAGGTAAAGCACGAGCCCTCTCAACGGGATAACCCAGAGAAAACGTGAGAGCGGGAACGTACCCCAATTAGAGCGACTGTCCGCCCAAGGTACCCTGAGGGGAAGCTTCCCCTCAGCAACCCCCCGGTAAGACATACGGTGTTTTGCTTCGCCACGGCAGGCCAGGACACAGGGTGCTCCTGCCGCTCCCCTAAGGCACCTGCACGAAAGCCGATGGGGCAGGCGAGGCGCGGGCACCGTGCTGCCCCCAGGCCCCCTCCCGGCCTCGTTGCTCCCCCCGAGCTCCTGCCACCGACCTTCACCCTCTTGCCGTCGATATCCAGCGAGCGCACGGTGAAGTCGACGCCGATGGTGTTCTGCTGCTTCTCGTTGAACTGCCCCGTCTTGAAGCGGTGCACCACGCACGTCTTCCCCACGTTGGAGTCCCCGATCAGGATGATCTTGAACAGGTAATCGAAGGCGTCGTCCGCGCCGGGGCCGGCCGAGAAGGGCATCTCGGCTCCCGCGGGGACCCCTCACCTGCCGGGCCGGGCGGTGCCCGCTTTGTACCGCCCCGCCGCTCGGGGGGCCGGCGGGAAATGTAGGCGCTGCCCTTCCTCCTCCTCCTCCTCCCCCTCCCCCTCCTCCTCCTCCTCCTCCTCCTCCTCTCGCTGCCGCCCCACAGAGCCCAGCCCCTGCCGGCCCAGCCGCCCTCGGCTCCCCTCAGCCGCCCCCGCGTCCCGCCCTGCCGCCCGCCGAGGACCCCCGGGGCGCTGAGGGGCCGGTGCCGGTGGCGGTGCCGGTGCAGGACTACAAGTCCCGCCGTGCCCGCCGGACCCTGCCTCCGGAAGAGCCGCCGCCTCCCCGGGACTTCCTGAGGGCTGGTCTGGCGGCCGGGCTCGGTACGTGGGGCTGGGTGGTTTTTTATTTCTTTATTGTCGCTGTTGTTAGGTAGCGGGCTGCCTCCGCGGGGGGCGGGGGGGCCGCCGGGCGGCGGCTGAGCGGTCGCGCCCTGCCCGCTGCCGCCTCAGCCCCGCTCCCGGTCCTCGGGGGGGAGCCCCGGGGGAGGCGAGGCGGGGGCGGCCCCGGGGGACCGGGGCCGGGACCGGGACTCGGGGTCGGGTCCCTCAGCGCCCCCCGGTCCGCCCCGCCGAGCGGGGACCCCCCGCTCCCCTCACGACTGCAGCCCCGGGGCCGCGGCTTCTCCGGGCGCCTTTCTTCCCCCCTCCCCGTTTGGAAAGGAGGCTTTTTGGCTTTTTTTTTTTTTTTTTTTTTTTTTTTTTTTTAATATTTCCGTTTGCTCGCTTTGTGCCTTGGCAGCCCCGGGAATGTTGGTTGCGGTCTTCCGTGCCCGCTCTGTGGGGCGGCAGGGTGGCGTTAAGGAAGTTTGTTTTGAGCTTAAGGGGGCTTATTTTGACCTAAAGCGGAGGGACTGCCGAAAGCTCAGCAAAAGCTTCTTCAGAAGAGCCATTAGCTGAGGGCAAGCAGCGTGAGCGAGCAGGCAGGGCAGCCTGACACCCTAAAGGCGGCCCTCCTCCTTTCTTAAAGGCTTGTGCTTCGCTGCTTTGATTTCTGGGGCTTGTCCTGCCCCTTGTTTTTTCTCCCCCTGCGGTACGAATGAACGTGGTGTTCTCAGGTCTGCGAGGACAGCCTCCTCGCTGGCTGGCTCTTCGGCCTGGGGAAAAGGCAGCATGAAGAAAGGAGAGAAGAGATACCAGAATTTGCCTGTAAACGAGTGAAAAACATCATCGTGTGCCAGAAGGTCGTCTTTGAGAAAGCTGGCTGAGGCTGAAAAGCTCTGAGGAATGGCTATTGCAACAGCAGGGTCTGTAAAAATATACGTGGCTTTAAGGTCAAATCCAGGACTTGGCTTTAAAAAAGTCGGGTATCTTGGACAAATAAGAGCTATATTTGCATATGGTGACACGAAGCGAGTAGTAAATCTCGTGCTTCGGGCTGTAAACTGATTACACGAGGAAGGAACTTTTCCCTCGGCGTTGCACAAGTTGTGGTGTTGTGCTTTCCTCCGGAGACCTCTGTTATCTGCCATTGCGTGGTAGGGGGGGAAGAAGAAACAGGGAAGGAAAAGCAGCTCTTGTCTCTGACCACTAGCCCGTGCAGTCTGCAGGCTGTTCCCAGGGCTAGCCTCGCCGTGCCACAGCTCCAGCTGCAGGTGCTGCTTTCCCCTGAGCAGAGCCACTCAGTTTTCGTGCTGGGTCCAGTAAATCTGTGTGCCGGTGTCTCCAAGATGTAGTAGCTGAGTCCCTGTTACTCAGAGGGTCTCCGTGCCGTATGCTCGGTTGGAGACCTAGCCTCAGTTTTGGTGAGGGCTAATAGATCCTGGCATCCAGTGGGCAGGCACATGTCGTTGTTGAGAGAACAAGAAAGGAGGGCTGGTGGTGGAAGCTGGCTGGGCGAAACCTTTACAGGTTATTAAAGGGAAGAGCAGCAGGTCCGTGTGGAATACGGGCTTTTCTGCTGTGACCCTTTGGAACAGGGGTGGTGGATTTCTTTGCCTCTCCTCTGCGGTCAGCGTGTGTGAGGTGTTGAAGTGTCCTGAAACGCAGCTCCCCCCGACTGACTTGTTGGCCACTGGTGTGAGCTGCATCGAGCCCTGCTGTCAGCAGCGGCACCGGTATGTAGCGTGTCTTCCTCTGCACTGCTCGCTTAGTTGCACGGGCACAAGTGTTTGTGCAGCTGCTTTGTGAGCTGCCGCAGGGAAGTCCAGCCGAAAAGCTCCCTGCCAAGGAAACAAAAGGGAGGCGTGGAGAGACATTCAGCGCCTCGCTGCCCAGCTGGGTCATTTCCCTGACTGTTTGCAGAAACAAACTGTGCCAGCACATCTGAGGGAGTGGGATTGGCATGTCCTGAGCCAGTGCTACGAAACGGTGTGGTGTATCATAGCCTTAATGATGGTAGTGTCTGGTATCCGGACGTTTGGGCAGACGTCACCCATGCCTTACAGGTAGGGGCAGTGAAGTATGACTTGCCATGAGTTAGTGACAGACGGAGCTACAACGGAGGGCTTGAGAATGAACGAGCAGGGCGTCTAGCTATTGGATTTTGGCACTGTCCTCACAGCTACTTCCCTTTTCTAGCTGTGCAAGTCCACCCTTGGGTGTATTCTCTCAGCAACATCTTTAGGACGCAGTTAGATCCAAAACCGTTTTTCAGCAAGTAACCAAATGCTGCTTTCTTGACTTAAACTCACTGGTCTACAGCCAGACAGGTGGCAGCGGAAAGTTAGCTTATTTATGACAACTCTGTAGTGTACTGCGTGTGCAAATGATACAGAATGGTTGTTGGCGTGGGAACGGGTAAAGCTGGTAGATCTGGGGGAACTCCTTTGGTGATGGGCACTGAAGAGGAATCTGCTAGGAGGACAAAAAAGAAGCGGGTTGGAGGATAACCATGGGGGTACGTGGAGAATGAGAGCCGAAAACATTTCTGGGCATGTAAAATGTCAAGGAAGGCACAGCTGATGAGATGAGTAGAAACGTGAGCCCAATTGGGAAGAAACGTCATAGAGTCATTCTTACTAACTTCCAGCTGTTTGGAGAGCAGCACTGTGTTTTGTACTTGTGCTTTAATTCTCATGCTTTTTTCTTTTCTCCCTTCCCACCTTCTTCTATTTAAGTGAGAAGAAAAATGACCTAAGCACCATCCGACCTTTGTGGCCCAGGACAGGAGCAGGGTTGGAGCATGGCTTTGCCTGGAAGCTCGCGGAGGCAGCCCGCAAACAGGGGCCTGGTGTCCCACTGCACTCACCACCACATTGCTGTCTTCCTGCTCACCTTCTTCAGGTAGGCTGAGCGCCTTTCTGCACGGAGGGGGGGGTTCGTCTCACCCAATTTGGAGAGGTACAGAGCGCGTCCAAGGAAGGAGAACGAGGGTGTCTCTGAGCCTTGAAAACAAACTCAAAAGCTAGTGACAGCTGGTCAGGGAGTACTGCAGTAGTGGAGCGATGTGTGCTGTGCCTCTGGGGAGTCCAGCCACAAACAGGGCTCGCCCCAAAGGCGAGACTGTCCGTGCCACGCAGACAGTGGTCCTTTGCAGAAGGGTGGATGCGGCTGGGCGTGGGGAGGTGCGTGCTGAAAGGGGGCGGGAAGCAAATCCTGGTGCTCGGAATACATTTAATGCCTGATCTGACTGAAGGAATGCTCTGTTGTTATTTCTGGGGTCCTCTCATCTTCTTTAAGTGTTGTTTGCAGGGGGCAGGCAGGCCTCTAGAACAGGGATTTCTCTGCTTCAGACCTGAGGGTCACCTAGATTTGTGTGGAAAGCTTGTTTGTTACACCTACTGACAACAGCTGGAAAAACGTGCTGCTTCTCTGTAGAAACTGCTTCGTTGGTATCTTTGATCTTCACAGCAATACTGCCACTGATGCTTAATCTGTTGTTGGGAGAGCACTTGTAATGGTGGTTACCAAGATGAATGTGTTCTTTTCTCTCTTTATTATTTTTTTCCTAATTGTTGCACAGTTATCTTGTCTTTTGAAAAGAAGAGAGGAACTCCTTTCCAGTCCAGACCCTGTTTCACACCTCCCCACTAAAATCAGTGTGTCCCCCCCGTAATTTTGGGGGTTCTCTTACTAACAACTATCTCCAAAACTGTCAGTCCTCTGCTGCTCACTGCCTGCTTAGACAGCCTGTATCTGAATTTTGAGTCTCACCCTTTCCCACTTGACCTGCGGAGATTTGGCCAAACTGTGCGTGTGTTTTTTCTGGCAGCTACTCCTTGCTCCACGCTTCCAGGAAGACATTCAGTAATGTCAAAGTCAGCATTTCGAGCCAATGGACGCCCTCCTGCCTAAACAGCACAGCCCTTGAGCTCCGGCCATATGAGGTAAGGATGTGAGGGGCTGTCAGGTGCCAAGAAAGATGGGTAACTTCCAGTGTGCTCAGATCGAGGTGCTGAAGAGGCCCTTTTATTTATTTCTGTGAGAGACGCTTCTCTGAACGTGAGTGGGAACTTGGTGTCTGAATTGTTGTTTTCTGGATCGTCAGCTGATGGTGACATCTTCCCTGGTGGTCCCCAGAGAGAACCTTGCCAAGAAATTGGTGTTCCGATGGCGATGGGGACCACAGGAAAGGCTCTGTAGTAATCGGAAGGGAGGAGGTGAGGGAGCGGGAAAGAGGGGTCCTACCTCTGAAGTGTCAGCAGCAATACATGAGCAGTGAATGGAGTTACAGCGCTCTTAACATCCTGGCTGTGGCTTTCTGGTGGTGGTGGGGCTGCTGCCCTGTTAAAGGGGTAGTCAGTGTAGGAGAGAAGGCGGCTCTCTGGGAAGTACTGGCTGCTTATCATAAATGGCGTTTTTTCTTGTATCTAAAAGGTATTATTTTCCAAAACTCTGAACATCCAGTACCCGATGTCTCTAAAATCCTAGCTTCGGTGAAAGCTGTGGGAGTTTTGGCAGTATTTGCACGCGGAAAAGGAAGCTGTGTACTGCTTGCACCCCGCAAATGGGAACGCAGGAACTACCCACTAGCTCGTACCTGTAGTCCTTTTAGGAGTATGCTTGTTTTTAGCAGTGGCCTGTCCTGGTGCTTTTGAGAAGCGACAGGGAGTTCCAGGTCAGCTTCATCTGCATTACAAACCACCAGTTAATTGAACGTTTGGCTGAGGAATAAATGCTGACTTTTTGTGATTAGTGAAAATAGTAAGTTGGGCCTGGACTTCATAGTATGGCAAAAAAGAATGAACCTCTCCGGGATGCTAAACCAAACTATGCGATGTTTATATTTAGTTCCTTAACTGACATCCAAACAACTAGAATGCTTTGGAAGCTGTTGTGATCTTCATGTTATATAGATGATCTAATTTTTTGCTGGATTTTAAGTGTATGTGTCCAATCAAGAAAAAATGGTCAAAATGGCCCTCCTTTCCTTTTGGCATCAATTTAGGTTACCTCATTTAACAGTAAAGTGCGTTTTGATAGGCTGTCGGACCAGACTAACAACGTGAACATGCTGTCAGTTTTGAACTTTGATACATCTTTTTAAGTACAGTTGTTCTTTATTTTTATACTTAAAAATAATTGTTTAAAAATGTTTTGCAGTTGCTTCATGAGTAGACCCTGGTATGTTTTTGTTAGAGGAACAACTTAGATCTGTACTCCTCAGCCTTTAAAGATTTCTAAGTCCTCTGGAGGTTGTGTAATGAATTTAAGTCTAATAACAAGAGATTTGAATCTCCTATCTTTCTAAGACTCTTAATAGCTTCTGGAACTCCAGGGATAAACTGTGGTTAAAAGTTGAAAGCTAACGGTGTATAAGGAGGTATTGGTGGCTTCAAGTGGCAACAAATACTTTTCAAGGGCTTTATTAGTTCTCTTTGACACATGAGACTTACGCAGCAGCTGTGTTGATAGGCTTTACCAAAATGAAATCTCTTTAAGATGTGTAATTAGTATTGTCTGTACAGGATGCTCTTCTGGAGAGGGAGAATCAAGCTAAAACTGATGATAGTTGAGTTAGATGCATGCATTGGTCAGGTTTTGATTGTTTGCTTGTGTTTTTGTTTGTTCTTTTGTTTGTTTTTTGATGGGGGTACAGTGGGGAGGGAGGAAAACTTTGTCCTAATTACTGTTATTCATTCAAGTCGTCCTCAAAGCTTGCTATTTTCCAGTGATTTCACTATTCTTGTTTTGGGGACGATCGAGTCTTTTCCCTTTTTTGATCATATTGCAAATAAAATGAAACTGAGGGTAAGCACAAAAATAACAGAATTAGTGACTGGAATTCATTGTAAATAGTTTCCGACCAGTCTATTTCTTCCCCTTGTTCCTCTTGTGCTCTTTCTTTTCGGTTTGTGGTCTGTCATTTCTTATTATGGTTGCTGCCACAAATATTATAAGGGAATTATTCATTTAGTGAAGACAGTAAGATAACTACAGAAGAGACACTGCACATAAAACAGAATGTGCCTTTATTGTATTATTCATTAAGATACTCATCAGTGTTTCTGTGTAAGAAGCTGTCTAGCTTGTTAGAAGTAGGGTTTGCATTGCCGTGTCACTTGTCCTGCTCCAGGTAGGACTAGCATTTCTCACACGGCTTGCTAGCTTGTTTGTTAAAAGTGAAACAAAGTGGCACTGGGCATTTTCTGTAGTACATAACATGAGAATTGTTCTTGATTTGGTAATTGAAGTGTTGGAGGAATAGAAGGTTGCTGGGGCCAGATGCTCTTCTGCTTTGGAGTTGCAGTTTGTATCGAACAATAATACCACCAGCCCTGCTTCTAGGTGTTTACTCACTTGTTACAATTTTCTCTCTGTAGCTCTGGAACAGCAGCCATTTATTTCCAAATGCAGAAGAAGCAACTCTCTTCTTGGGAACATTGGACACCATCTTTTTGTTCTCCTATGCTGTGGTGAGTAAAACTAACCCAAAGCTGCCAAGCTTTGGTTAAATTTGATGGGGACCATTGCATCTGCATTTGGAGCAGATTAGCAGGGCTCACTTAGCTCTGACTAATGCAGTTAAAAAGCTTAGTTCATATTTTTTTCCTTTCGTTCCGTCCATTCTGTCCATGCTTGTGTCCCATGTGAACATGCTTGTTAACAAATGCAAGAGTTACACCGTCAATTCAAACTTTCTCACACCCCTATCATCGGTGGGTGGGAAAGGCAGTTCTGTCTCTCCAAGAACTCTCAGCTGAAATTTTTAAAGGTAAGAAATTTAGTGAACAACTTTGAAAAAGCAGGGATTTTTTGGTGGCAGAAGTGGTTAAAACCAAACAGTAAGTTGGGATAGTAGCATTTGGGTCAGCTTCTACTTCATTTTAATGCTTGCAGGCCATGGATGTATGTTTTGTGGCTTTACTTGATGCCGTGTTTTGTTCTTAGGGTCTCTTTGTCAGTGGCATTGTTGGGGATCGCCTGAACTTACGCTGGGTTTTGTCTTTTGGCATGTGTTCATCTGCTCTGGTGGTAAGTTGGAACATACTAGTGTGACTTAGAAACATCTCTGTCAGGATTTAAGGGCAGGGTCCTAGTTTAGGAGCAGAGGCTCTATTTCTGTGTGAACCTTGCCATGAACTGTAGCTGTAGCTCAGTGGTCTCAAAGTCTCAGCGTAAAACTCTGTCCTGGCTGCACTTACTTCATTGTATCAAGCATAAGGCTACGTGAGATGACTCAGCTCTTCCTGAAATACCTATTTATGGGTAGTGTGTCAGAAGGAAATTCTGAAGTTTGAGGCACTGTCTAGAGACTTGATGAATAGCTTTTGTGTGAGATCGGTGTATTTGGACACTTTGGGACTGCCTGGTGTTGCAGCTGTTCTCCAAGCCCACGTATGCTGTCATCAAGTTTTTTGCCTCCAGATGCAATTTTTGCTCCCTTCTTTAAAGGGCGTGCTAACAATACTAAGCATTCATCTGCCTGTTTTGTAATTGGCAGGAGGGCATATGTCAAAAAAGTATGTCTGCCTAAAACAAAAGCATACTTCAGGTGCAAGCTGCTGTGGATCCGCATGAATCGGTCTTATCTCGTTGTGGCTTTCTGGTTGCTGAAGTAGTGGTAAAGTGTGTGGAGTGCTTTTGATTTAGCCATCGGCTACAAACCCCTCTATGGCCTATTGCATTCTGCAAACGTGTGACCACAGGCACGCATCGAGCACGGTATGCCACAAAGGGTGTTTATTTGGACTGGTTTACAGTAGGACTTGCAGTAATTTGAAATCTAGCTGTAGTATTTATGTTAATTTTTGCTGAGATAAAGAACTACTGAGGGTTCTGTGTTTGCACAGAGCCTTGTAGATTCAGATGTCAGTAGAGTAACAAATCACGAGGCTACTGTATTTTTAGTGTTGTTACTACAAGTATTTGCCTTTCTTCTCCTCTCCGATTAGGACTGCTATTTACAAAAATAAGTCTTTGGGAGTGGAAGTGCCCTGCTAGTGCGTGTATCTCACGAGTTGTTTGGGCTCTGGAGTTAGTGCTGCGGTGGCTCAGCAGAGGGTGCTGTTAGCTCTGAGCCATTCCTCAAACAATACCAGGCCTAGCTCTGGCCTGGCCCCTGCGGGGGACCTTCTCCCTGAAATATTATTATTTCTTTAACACCTCGCTCCTGGCTTCTAGCAGTAGTCTCATGGTTTCTTTTTTTGTGTGTGTGTGTGGTTGTGGGTTTGTTTGTTTTTGTTTTTTAATTCCACTCTAGGTATTCTTCTTTGGCACGCTCACGGAATGGTTGCATTTCTACAACAAGTGGTTCTACTGCTGTCTCTGGATTGTGAATGGCTTGCTGCAGTCCACCGGTTGGCCCTGCGTGGTTGCTGTCATGGGCAACTGGTTTGGAAAAGCTGGGTAAGTTGAGTTTTCTTCAGTGACTCACTTCTCTGACTCGTTGAGTACAGGCTGAGCCGAAAGTCTCAGATAAAAAAGGCACAACTCTATTTTGTCAACTGTTAGGTCAGAATTAAAGTAATGTGGGATGAGACATGCCTTTCTAGTTACCACTCTCTCTTTTCTTCTGGAGCCATGGAACAGTTTGGTGTGAACACAGTTGTGTGTACTAAAGGCACAGGGTCAAACTTGGAAAGTTTTGTAGTGCAGAGTGGCTGAATTCAAGTTGTCCTGCCACTGGAAAACCTGTTTCTGACCACTTACCGCTAAGGAGACCAAATGGAAACTAACTTTTACTGCAGTTTTGAGCCTGTCACTTGGGGCTATTGCAGATGAGCTACAGTCATGGCTTGTAATCCTGATATTGCCAGCTTGCTTCTGCTGTAATGCAAATGGTTCAGGATAGAACATTTCTTGCTTATTGATTTGGTGCCCCCAAGTTACTCTGTTGTAACTTTATAGATAAATTGAAGTTCATTCTAATGTTATATGTCTGCCTAGCTCCTGATGTCACCTCTCCCTGCATCCTCCCTTCCAAATTCTCTTCTGTTTCTGCAGGAGAGGCTTTGTGTTTGGACTCTGGAGTGCCTGTGCATCTGTGGGAAATATCCTTGGGGCATTCCTTGCCTCCTGTGTTCTCAAATATGGCTATGAGGTAGGTATTGCTGTCTGGCTTCTAGCTAGGGCTGCATGTCTGGGTTATGCAGAGACTAGTTTCTTATCTTGTCTCTGAAAGATAATAGAAATATTTTTCTTCTTATCTGAGTGTCCAGTTTCATTTTCTGAAATTCTGTGGTAGGAAGCAGCAGGCAGAATAGAAGGGGTATTCCTTTCCTGACCCTTCAGACTTAGGAGGAATGAACCTGAGACTTCTCGGCAAACATGACTGATGTTTTTGAGGAGCCCTAATGCTGTCGTGTACCCTCTTCTGTTTTGGGTGGCTCAAAATGCTCTTCATCCATCACAGGTTCTCATTAAACTGAATTCACTGCTGCTGAGTAGTGGTGAGGTTTTGACAGACATGGAGACATAGCTTCTTGCTGGGTTTACGTCGCTGTAGTGCAGCAGGCAGGCAATTGAATACAGGGAATGTTTGTGAACCGTTGCATGTTGGGGCACATGACCTATGAGGACAGACAAACAGGGCTGAGCTTGTTCAGGATGGAGAAGAGGAGGCTTAGGGGGTACCAAGTAGTAGCCTTCCAGTGCCTGTGTGAAGGCTGATGAGAAATCACAGCCAGACTCTTCTGGGCTGCAGGGTGAGAGAGTAAAAAACACCGTACAAGGTGAATCAGGGAAGGTTTCAGCTGGATGTTTGGAAAAATATTTCACTGTGAAGTTACTTGAGGACTGGAACAAGGGCCCGAAGCCTGGAGAATCTGCTTTTGGAGGGTTTCAAGACCTGGTTGAACAGACCTCTGAGCAACCCGGTCTGAATTTGGTGTTTGACCATGCTTTTGAGCAGTCCCTTCCAGAGTAGTTGGATCTGTGGTTGTGCTGGGTGAGCTCCTTCATCACTGCTGACACCTCAGTAAACTAAAGCAGCTTTTTCCATGTGGTCTTTCAGCCTAGCTAGAACCAAGTCTTTTGAGGAGATGCAGAGGTCATTTGTTTCCAAGTTTTATGGATATAGTCTGGGTTTTTCTAACTGTATTTAGTCTCTGACAAGGTTGGAATATAGAGAGATCCTCGTTGATCAAGGAAGCCCATGTGACTGAAAGCCTTTTAAAAACAATCTTTTACTTATTTATCTGCAGTATGCTTTCTTGGTGACTGCCTCAGTCCAGTTTGCTGGAGGAGTCATTGTCTTCTTTGGGCTCCTGACTTCACCAAAGGAAGTGGGTAAGTAGAAGAGGGCTGCAGCACTTCAGTCCCTTCATGGAAAGCAGATTTGCAGCTTTCCATGTAGTACAAAAAGTGCTGCTTGTTCTGACAGCACTAATCCTCAGGATTCTTACGAAATGGTGTTCCACTTTAGTGTATTTAATGCAGCAAATGCTCTCCTTACCAAGATCACTCTAAATGCCGTTGTGCATCATCTATGTAGAGTCCGGATATTTTTTCAAAGCAAGATGAAACAGCCTGGCTGTAATGCTTCCATTAGGACGTGCCTAGCTCTCAGTTTTCCTTCACCTGGAAAATCAGTATTTTTATTTTATTTTATTTTATTTTTTAAGAAACAGTGAGCAAACTAATAACTGGCTGTTGCAGGAAAAACCTGTGGCAGGCCTTAGCTCAGTAGCAGGAAGGGAAAGTGCTTTTCGTGTGCAGGTTCCCAGTAGCCAGTTAAACAGCTCTCAGGCAGAACATGGTCCTTCTCTGAAGAGGTGGTGGCTTGTGTGTAACAGGAGAACAAAAGAACATTCAGGCTTTGACAGGGCCATGGAGGGGGTTTCCCAGGTGCCTGCAAAGGCTGTAAAGTTGGTAGCACTAACACCACCATAAAGAGTGTGCGTATGAATGCTCAGCAGCCCAGAAAGCTCAGTGCGGTCCCTAGGCCTTCATTCCAGGCAGCAGCTATCTGAGCGGCTGGTGGCACGCTCTGCTTCCACACGCAAGGGAGGTGGTAGCCAGGAGCCAGGCTGAAGGGTCCCAACAACAAAATAAGGGGGGAAATGCACTAATGTGTTGTCTTCCAACTAATGGCCAGACATTGAGAACAGACAAAGCCGGCGCCAGGATCAGACAGAATACTTTCAAGAGCGTTAGAAGATAAAGGGTAGAACCTGGCGGCACTGCAGAACACCATCTAGAAGAGTTTCTAAGCCAGAGGATGGAGGTATGGGAGAGCAAGGGAACTGCTAGAAGTGAGAATCGCTTACGAGAAGCGAGCGTAGCTTTAGAGTGGGGAGAGGGTGAGCAGTCTGCGCTCCCTTGTCCCTGTTGCATATCCCCTGTGTATCTTAGGCCTTCCTGAGCTTGGAGCAGACGAAGAAGGTAGTGTCGAGGAAGACGCCAACAGACCTCTAATGGGTGATGACGATGTGGATGATGATGACCGCAACTACTCCATTCAAGCAGCTGACACTGACAGCCAGCCAAAGGCCATTGGCTTTTTCCAGGCTTGTTGTCTTCCAGGTGTAATACTGGTGAGGACCCAGATTCTTGAGTGGGATCTGACTTTTTACGTTGTTAAATTTAATCCTGACTTTTTGTGTTGTCGGCATTTGTTGACGTGATTGTTAACACGTTGACTGTGTGTTTTAGTTATCGACATTTGACTTACACTGCTAAAACCTTGGGTTTGGGGCAGTTATCTTTGTGCATACGCATTATAATAATGTCCTGGTATGTGGTTGCATGTTTTTCTTCCCATGGGTCTCCTGCTTCCTTCAGTGCATGCAATGAGCCAACCAGGGCAGCAGATCCTGCCCTTTTCCCTACTGACCTTAGAAGGGAGTCTGTGAGCAAAGGCAGTGGTTGTAGGATGCTTTCTTGGTGAGGCAGCTGCACTGACCCAAGAAAATGGATTCTTACTGTTAGCAGAGCATCGCACCAAACTCTGTGGCACTGATATTTGGGTGTGCTTTTTAGTTACTTTAGAGCAGAACTCTGGCCTGAAAAGCCTTAATCGACATGATGTAGCGTGACAAAGTGGGTGTTTTTAAAATACAACTGGAAACAAGGCCTGGTGATGCAATTTCCCCATATCCTCATCCTGTCCCATGTGAGAACTTGTACTTCTGCATTGACAGTGTTGCCCAGTTTGTGGATTTGATCCAGTAGAAAAATTAATCTGCCATTACAAAACACTGTTAGTTTTCTGTGCAAGTGGACTATATGCCCTCTGAATACTGGAGCCAGTATAAGAGAAGGGACAGGAGGGCTGGTTTAGCACAGTGTGAACTGCTGGGATTTGATCGTGAAGCAGAACTACTGAATGGACGGTAGTGTCAGATAATGGGTTAAGCAGCTGGTTGTTGTGATTAAGGCAATGCAAAACCTAGAAAGGATTGGGTAAATTGTCATCACCAAGTGTGCTGAACAACTACGATTCTGTTGTTAAGACCTTGGTTGAGGGATGGCAAAAGAAAATGTAGCCATCTTGAGTTCTTGCCTAATATAGCCATATGCTGTATCAACTATGGCTTGGTTTTGGTGGTGCTAAGAATGGGATGGTATACAAAGAACCTTAAGTTTCTAAGCAGTGGTCGAGGCTGCCTCAGTTGGTGTGGCTTTTTTCGTTGGCCAGAATATAAGGAGGTACTGTACAACTGGTGTTGCTGCTTCTATACTTGGGATTTAGAGGGCATCTTCTGTGTACTAACACAGCAATGTGAACACCCCTGAGCCTGTGAGTTTTTTATCTGATGTCAGATCAGTGACCAGGCAAGCCGGAGTGCTGTCAAATCAGCGAGTGAGAAGCCAAATGCTGAGAGAACCTCCAAAGCTCTGTCGCAATTCTACAAAGATTTTATTTGACTTATTTTTCTGTAGTTGCTCTATTCTCCTGCTGAGTGATATGGTTGGAAAAGTTTCGGTGTAGACAGCTTTCCCTTGGGCCTCTAGCAATTCAGTGTTTAATTGGTCAGACAATCTGGCTGACAGTTTCTAAGCATGTTGTAATAAATATTGCTTTGTACAGTGCAAATCTTCACACCCAGAGGCAGGAGAACTCTGCCATTCCTACGCATTACATATGTGATGAAGGTTAGTTTGTTTCCTCTAAAAGTGGAAAAGCATTGAAAATACAGCAAAAATGATGTATTTATTAGAAGAATTTCAGAAGAGCTGAATTTGTGGTGTTTGATGTATCAAAATATTCTGCTTTTTAAAATTCAAGGACAACTGCTTGCGTATACATACAGCCTCAAAAGCTGTGGTCCTAGCAGGGTATTGTTTCGTTAACTCATTTAACTCTTCAAATATGGGTTCCTTAAAGTGCTGTGCCAGTGTTTGTCAGGAGGCATTACTGCAATAGCGTGCCTCATCCTGCTGCATGCCAGGCCAGCGATCCCGGAGAAGGAACTGTTGGAAGGCTGTAAAGAAGGAGATCTGCTAGCTAAGGAGCAGGCAGAGGCAGGGGGTTGTCTCAGCTGTTGTGTTTGGAGGCATGTGCTTAGCTTTGGCCAAACCTTTCACCTTGTGCTCTTGTGTCCTGGAATACTTACCTGGGGGTCATGAATGAAGCTCTCTGTCTGCTGGTGCTGTAAGCAGGTGAGCCTTCTGAACAGCAAAAGGCAGCAGCAGAGAAACTACTTCACGTAACTTTGTTCAGCATGATGCACAGATGACTAAATCTCAGGCTTGTTTCATGTCATATGGTTGGCTCCCTTCTCTTTAGAAGGTGAATTAAGTTTCTTGTTGTGTGGTTTTTGGTTTTTATTTTTGAAGCCTGGTGTCAGTTCCTCTCAAGATTGCATGGGAAGCATTTTAACCCATTGCATTCAGTGAAAATAACCTTCTTGACAGTGATTTCTGTATTCCTGGGTTCCCTTTGATGTTCAGCATTAAGCTTTCATAATGCTGCCTTCTTAAATGAAATGCAGAAGCGCTTCCCTCTGAAAGCTTCAGCTGGGTGTAGAGCTTTATGGGAAGAAGCAGAAATGCTGCTTGCATTTCTCAAGTGCTAACTGTTTTCTGGCCCACTCTTTGTTCCAGTATTCTTTGGCCTATGCCTGCTTGAAACTGGTGAATTACTCATTCTTCTTCTGGCTGCCCTTCTACCTCAGTAACAACTTTGGATGGAAAGAAGCAGAAGCTGACCAGCTCTCCATCTGGTATGATGTGGGAGGAATCGTAGGTGAGTGTGCAAGTGAATGACATCTTCCTGCAGCTGCCCTGCTAGCATTTGAAAATGCGAGACGGCAAATGCAGCTCAGAGCAGTCACGTTCAGTGGGCTGTAGCTGTTTACTGAATATATAAAAAGGCCGGTTATGTATGTGGCTGCTGGGCCGTGGTCTAAAATGCATAGCAAAATGTCCCCCAAAGAGTTCACGTGTGATTAAAGGACAGTGTGGCATTCTTAGACACTACCCCCAGCAGGCATTTTTCTTTACTTGCTAGGGCTTCCTGAAAAGCGCCCCATACAAGGTGTCTCAACTGCTTGCTACCTCCTTTCTGTCAGGTACCCTTGAGGGAGAGGTGAGGTCTGCACTATTGGGTTCTGTACGATACCTTCTGTCCTATATTTTTAAGAACAGGCTCAGCACAAAACTCAATAGAGCGGGCACAACTCTGTTATCTTTAGTGAAATCAAATGTAATTGCATTTGTGTCTGCTGGCTGCAAAATCTGCCCCTATTCCTCCAGCATAAAGAACGTACTGTATATGTGATTAGGCTTCCACACTCCTGTGTTCAATTTCTTGCTTTATTACCTAGTCCAGTTAGCTTTCCTAGAATAGACATCCTTGTTTTGGTCTTTTCAGGGTCAGTTTTTCTGTCTCTGTGGCCTTTCTTTTATTATGCTTTCTCAAACATTCTAGTTTTTACCAGCAGAGCGGTTCCTGTGGAGGTAGCAGAGATGCATGAGGTGATTTGTATCGCCTATCAGGATTTGTTGCAATTAGCTCTGCACCTACCCTAAGTAGGTGAGACAGCAGGGAATGTGAGCCCCCTGTGTGCTTAATGCTTTCCCTGTGAAAAAGAACTGCCTTTTCCTGTACTTTCTATTAAAGAAAGCAGCTACAATGTTAAGCTTGCTCACATCCAGAGTTGTGGTTGCTGTGATGGTCCTACAGGGGAAGGAAAAGGAAAGCAGGAGCACTGACTAGTTGCATGCCAAGACGAGGGGGAAGAAGTAATAAATTCCTGGGAAAGTAGCACGAGTAGTTTTCTCTGTTCTGTCTGGACCACTTAGGTGTACAGTTGTCTCTGTGTCTGGGGTGTAAGGGTGGCAGGAGACGTAGATTTTCTTGACAGTCCTGAAAACTACCTTAATGAGAAGGCAAGAGGCCGCTGGGCTCAGTAAAATGACTTAGCTACGTTCAAGGTGTTAGCATCCTAAGCCTGATGATGATTTATTTTTTTTGTAGGTGGGACTATCCAGGGCTTGATTTCTGACGTGCTGCAGAAGAGAGCCCCAGTGCTAGCAATTAGCCTGCTCTTTGCTGTAGGCTCCCTCTTTGGATACAGCCGTGAGTATGTTTTTATTGTGTAGTAATCAGGGGTTCATTTGGTGCTTCTTAAAGAGAACCAAAGTACAGCCTGTTTGGATTGTTCTCTGGTCTTGAAGCTGCTTCTGGATCAGGGTGGTGCCTTGTGGTGCACTTTACTTGGTGTGTGGCACTGCACAGAAAGAAATCTGTTATCTGGTTAATGAGGTGGAAAAGAATTTTCTGAGCGGTAGGATTGCCCTGTGCCGGTGAGTTATGGTACTAATCCTTCTCCAGTGTCAGTGAGATTTCTGGCATCGTCATTGTATCAAAACCACAATGGGCAGAGCAGGAAATCAAAGGCGTGCCTCTGGGGTAAGAGGAAGGAGAATCTGGGGACAGAGCTGTGCTGAAGTACATGTGCTACAAAGAGGCAGCAGCTCTTAGGCTTCACCACTTATGCTTCTGTAAGTGGTAAAATTGAAGAGTTTCTGCCAGTTACAGTAGATACAGCTCTTGGTTATTGATTATTGAAAGGAGTCTGTCCGATACATTGAGTAGGGCAGGCAGGTCTTGTTTCTGTGAGACATTTATGAAGCTCTTCTAAGGGTAGCAGTTTTGTATCTTGAGACATATTCTCCAGTGGTACCAGAGTGCTTTAACTCACTTCGATGCCGTTTCTCTCATGTGTGTTTCCCTCTAAAATGAGGCGGTGATACAGGACAGCTTTTATAGAGCGCTTTGAGATCAGTGGGCAGAAATCATGTCCAGAGCTGGACGTGAACTGTGAGGTGTGCCTTTTCAGAGGCATGCTGACTTACTCAGGTGGTCTCACAGTAAGGCCAGGGAGGTGTAATCATTAAATAGCAAGGGTTGGGTTTGGTGGAGTTTTGGCAGCTCTTGTGCTAACTCATTACTGTCAAAAGTGAATTGGAAGCAAATACAGCTTTATTGCTGAGGAAGTTTGAAGCTTGTACTAGATAGCAGAGCAGCCAGAGATCCAGGTGTCTTGTGCTCGGCTCGAAACGAAGTACTGTTGAGCCAGGTACAATGCGGAGTTATTGCAGTGTCATAATTAAATTTCCATTGGCCAAATTAGGAAGAGTTTTTATGCTTATACTGTGCTGTGCATGAGAGTGATAACGGGCTGAGAATATATGAACAGGGCTGCAACTTGTCTCTCACATGGTGACTTGACCATGCGTGGCCTGACGCTGGGGCAGTGAGTAGGGAGTTCTGATGATGCCTGGGGGGGAGGTATTGGGGAAAACAACGCCTGAGAAGCACGGAGGAACCGTGAGGGGAAAGCAGCTGCATGGACACAATATGGCTCCTGGAAAGGGAAGCAGAACCCTCAGATACCCAGGCATGGTTTTGTAAGGAGGAGTTTGGATACGGGATTTTGCAGGGTTTTTACTTCTTGCTCAGCATTGCTTAGACAGCTGCTGGATTGCTACCTCCAAATCTAATCTCTGCAATTTAAACCAGACCTTGGAAAATTCAGAATGGGTGGGAGAGGCTGTTCAGGTGCTGAGGGAAGTATTTTACGGTGGGAGAGTCTGTGTCTAACTTGTTCAGAACGGATTCTATTACTGTTCAAGTGGCCTTTCAAGGAGAGTCCTGTGTCTCTTGACACGAGCAAGCTCTGTGTTGTGGAAAAAGGCATAACAAGGGCTGGAACCCAGAGCCAGGCAAACCTAATAATGAAATAGGGCACAAACTTTTAATGGCAGAGGTGACTTTTCCTATTGTAAAGTGCTGTCAGGGAGCTTCTGGACCTTCAGTCTCTAAATGTGTTTGCAGTAAGACTAATCTCTGTAGAAGTCTAGTCACGTAGAAGCCACTGTTACTTTGTAGGTAACTGGAAAGGTGATTGAAACTGGATGTGTGCGTAATTGCCATTTATTTAGGATCAGAAACATTCTTGAGTTCATGTGTTTTATTTATACTTATTTGGTCTTTCTCCTGCAGGTTCTCCCAACAACAAACCTATCAATGCTGTGATCATGACGATTACAGGTATTACCTAAAATGGCACCGTTAGGCCAGTAGGCATTATATGTGTATGTATGTGATGTGTGTGTATATGTGCATTGTACAAGGATCAGTAACGCCACGTGTAGGTGGTGGCAATGCATTTGTGTGCTGTCATCTCTGCCAGTTTTGCAGAAAGATTACCATCTGAAGCCCAGTTTATGTTACTTTTGGAATAAAGCTGTAGAAAAACTACCTAACAAAGGGAGATACAGATTATAGACTGTATAGAATAATGGACTGGAACTACAGGGGTCTGTCTTGGCTCAATATAATGGAAGGTGGATTTATGCCAAAATACCTAGCAGTGACCTGCTGTCTGAGGCATGGACACGTGCTAATTGCTGCTACCTGTGCTACAGGAACCATCATCTGTAGCAGAGAATGAGATATATGCAAAGTCGTGAGCTGCAGCTCGAATTTGAGGGTGTTTGTCAGAGCCCCAAATGTCCTGTGTACTGTGAAAGGTCACAAGCTTTCTGTGCTCACAGGCGTATGATGTTGTGTTATGGAATTAAGATTAGCCTGCATGAATAGAGCCTTTCTTTCCAAACACTCCTATTTCAGAACTCTCTGTCCTGTGGAGGTTTTTTGCTTCCATCTCTCCACCAGCCCTTGGAGAATGAGGCTATAGCGTGGGGCTGTACTGCTCCAAAGTAGGGACGTGTCTGTATCTGCTTCGTGTTGAGGGTTTGTATACGCATGCTGTTCAAAAGTAGTGTTTTGTATTCAGTTTGGTGCATCCTGACTGCTCTTGCAGTGCCAAATCTAGTTACCTTGTTTTTGCTGCTGAATGAAAATGAGCTTGTTGGCAATTTCTGTGCGCATACTCTGGGTATGCGCGGTGTGCCAGGACTGTGCTCTTCAGCTGGGAAGGTAAGCTTCTCCCCGCAGTTAGTCTGTGAGCACTGTCCCTAGAACGAGTCCTTTTCCTGAGCTGTGCATGGTAGAATCTGTGTTTTGAAGACGTTCTGCTGAGAATCCGTCCCCTTACACCAAGGCTGTTATCTCGGCAATTTCAGGATTTTTCATTGGAGGCCCTTCCAACATGATCAGTTCCGCAATTTCTGCTGACCTGGGGCGTCAGGACCTGGTGAGAGGCAGCAGCGAGGCTCTGGCGACGGTCACGGGAATTGTGGATGGAACTGGCAGTATTGGTGCTGCAGTGGGCCAGGTGAGGCTGCAAAGCGAAACAGGTGTGGGGAAGGAGACAGAGAGTCTGTTGTGGTTGGAGAGGTTAGTTCACTCCTCAATCCAAAGTTGTGTGGAGCGTGGCAGGTATGTATGCATTTATTTAAGAAACAACCATGGGAATGTGTTTTATGTTTCCAGTGGAAGAAATTTAACTAACAAATAAGCTAAGTATTCCTACTGCTAACCTTATAGCAATTTCATAAATCAAATGAGTTTGAGACATTCATATCCTGAACTGAAAAAAGCAAGGCAGGGTCAGCTTCACGAAGAGTAAAAATAAGATATTTTGAAACTTGTTTGGGATTTTTGCTCAAAGGTAATGGCAAAACCTTTGCTTACAGAAAAGTTTACCTATATAACTGACTAAAATTAAAATGCCTATTATGAATGGTATGGTGTTTACAAAGTGACTTAAAATTTGCTCTTATTTGTGGTTCCCCTTTTTTATTTGTGGTTGTCTCTTGCACCCTGTAAATCCAGCACCACCTGCTGCGATAGTCCTTCAAGTATGCTGCCAGGGGCCTGAAGACTAGACTGTTGCAGAAAAGGAAGCTGACAGTGTGCCCACTGGGTACATTTTTACTTCTCAAATACAAGCGTTAGCTATGTGGAAGAACACAGTGGTGCTTTGGGAGGGGAGGACTTAGTAGGAGGATCAGAGCCAGTTCTATTCCAGGCATCCTCTAGTGCTGGTAAAATACCAACGACTTAGGCAAGGCACACGAGTTTTTCTCTGAAGGGATTTGGATTTGTTCTCGTCGTTTATTGCCTGACGAGTACAATCGTTCTGTCTCTTTCATAAGAGAGATGCCACTTAGATCTGTTAAGCGTGGAAAATTACAAGTGCCTCGTGGCCATATTACAGTGTGCTGCTACGCTCACTTTTCTTACTACGTTGTCTTCAGTGCTTCTCTCTTCCCCCACACATACCATTGAAACTTCCGTCACCATAAAAATTGGGCCTTCAGTTCTGAAAAATCCCACCCGCCTCCCATTCTAACCTCGCGTTTATTTCAGCAGAGACAGCCATGACGACATTCCGGGGGTGTGTGAATAACAGCAAACGCACAGTGAATGTATTGGAAATTCAGACCCTGTTTTGTGCTAATGTACCCAGAAGTGAAGAAGGGAAGCCCTTGTACAGCAGCTGAATATAAATCTGCTAATAGGGAATACATTTTCTTTTATAGACTGCGTAGGCTTGTAGAACCAGGATGCAGTTCGGAACGGACTGCAGTCTCAAGTGTCTTGCCTACGCTGAAGGGTTAAGTAGTTAGCAGTTGCACAGCTCTTGAAAATGTGTCCTGTGTAATTTATAAGCCATTCTAGAGCTTTTAGTTCTTCTGAGAGTACTTATATCCACTTATGTCCCAGTGTTCTGCTCAAAAACCTTGTATTCAGCAGAGTCAGTTTGTCACCCCTTGAAGCCGTAGTTCAGCTCTGTCTCTGTGCCGCTGCGAGTTACTGTAAAGCTTCAGGATGGTACCTCTGCTTTGAGACTGTGGGCTTTGCTCAGAAAGGCTGCTGTCCTGACTCATCTGTTCTGACAGGAAAAGATCAGCTGGAAGGTTTTGTGATCAGCTCTTCATGGAGTGTTAACAGCCCACAAATTCTAGAAAACAAAAGAGTGATGTCTGAGAGTCATGCTTATCTTCCCAGTTTGAGTAATGTTTTTCCCTTTCTTTTTAGTATTTAGTGTCCTTGATCCAGGAGAACCTAGGATGGATGTGGGTTTTCTATTTCTTTATTCTAATGGTAAGAAATATCCTTTTTTTTTTATTATTCTTTCGCTGAAGTTCAATTTGTAGTAGAAAGTTTTTGTGAGAACCTAAACGTTGTGACGTAGGCACGCAGTCTGTTTGTGTAGTATCTGCAAGCTTTGGTGCAGTTATCAGTGGTCTGCGGTGTGCCTTTGCCTCAGGGTGGGTGTCTAAATCAACGGGGTTCCTCTTACAGCCTTTAAAGGCACATTGCTCAACAGGAACTGAGATTTTGGCAGACATCCAAAAATACTTGCCTAAAAATACCTGTATGCGTTTCCGAAAGTTCATTCCACCTGGTTGACTTCCAAGGCAGGACTTTCCTCATTCATCTCCAGGATACGTAATTCCTAATGTTTTCCGAGAGCTGCTTGTCTGTCAGCCCCCGAAGGTTAGTGGAAGGAGTGATGAAGATCCTGAAACTAAAATTAAAGTGTCTTGGCCTGATACACCAGTGGGAGAGAGGATGGTTCAGGCCCTGATCTCCTCAGCATTGCTAGGGTGGCGAACACTGTTCGATTCACCTGTTCTTCCCTGCTGGAAGCAGCAGGAATTGTTTCAGTGTCTCTGCTGATGATGGAAAAAGCCACCTTGGTAACTAGCAGGGGAGGCCAGTAGGAAGGCCTCTGGGAAGGAGGAGAGCTCGGCTTCTTCCTGAAAAGATCATGGCAACTGAAATCACAGGAGCTTCTTTGCAATCAGACATTTTGTCTGCTGTGTCACTCTGTTGTCACTTCTTTTAGTCCGTATCTTTCTCTGAAGGCCTTGAACGTTCGTTGGAGTGCAGGATGGTTGCGGCAGTGGTTGCTGCGTGCTAATTGTCCTGGATATGCTTCTTTCCACAGACGAGTTCAACAATCCTGTTCATTTCACCGTTAATAGTGAGGGAGATCAGATTGCTTCTGCATGAGCGGCGCCTGCGGATGCTGGCTGAGTGACTTCTGCTTGCCTCTGGGAGAACGGTTGTCTGGGCCTGACAGCTGGGACACTAATCAGATCTCTGGGAGACTCGTTTGTTTCATCCTCCAGGTTTGGACGAACTCAAAATAGCTCTGCGAGATGTGATTGACCTGCCTTTCCGAGCTCAATATCGAAGTACCAAATACCCGTCCAGAGACCGTCCACATCATGGAGCTGCTGATCTAAGCCAGACAATCCCCGGGGCTGGTGGATTGTCCCAGCCTACCAGACTCTTCCCTGCCAGCAGTCACACTGGGGCCTGCTGCTGGGTGGTCTCACTGCTATACCCTTTCTTATTTATTTCTGGATGTCCTGGCCAAAGGTCAGGTGTTTAAAACTGACATTGGGAGGCTGTCTTGCAATGAATTTTGATGCTTTGTTGTGCTGGCGAAAGCATACACTGCATTTCATGGGTAGTCTATGTAGCTTTTAGACAGGGCAAAACTACTTGGAATTTGTGCTGTCCAATTGTTTCAAAAATACTGTTGCTAAATCTCTGCAGAGATGGACCTCTGCTAGCCCTAGCTAATAACTCTCATATTCCAGTAGATTTGCATGGAGAGGTTAACTCCATATTTGTTTTTAGCATTTTTTATTAATATTACTACTAATCTCTGGGAAATGAGATTTCAGTTTTTAAATATTTAAGCAGACAAATAGCGTGCAATACTTGGATAATGTTTTACTGTGATCTCTGAGAAAAAGCCTTAACAGATCCTTTGCCTCTAAAGGAACCTTGAATGGCTTTGGGGATCAGTAACGGGACACAAATACTTTCACTACCAGTTTGTTTTTTGAACTTTGATCAATACTGACCAAAATGGGATTGTCTGGTGACACTGAAGAATTTGGTGTCACTGATTTCATTCTCATGAGGCAACTGCTTTTATCTCCAGCAAGGGAAAAATCAGAACTGAATTAAATGAATTTAAGGGACCTGGCTGCTCTCAGACATGGGCTTCCAGACAGGGACGGAAGCTTCCTCGTGGAACAGTATCAAGAAGCAAGTGCTGCTGTCTCCCATGTTCCTCTGCCTATGGCTGCACAGGGGACCTCAGACTCCAGCGTTTTGAAGCTGAGCTGTATCTTGAAGAGGAAAATAGATGCAAGTGAGCTCAGAAAACGTGACTGCACTTAGTATGGGAGTATTTGAGCATTTCGCAGTAATGCGGTAAGCAGGGAAGCTGGCTGACACCTCTAACATTTGTTGGTGCTGTTAATGGGATCACTGAATAACTTCTCAACAAATTGTTTTCTGCTTTTGCCTTGGGATGTTTCAGCAGAACTTCTGATCAAGTACTCGATCCAGCTAGTCAGCGATGCCTGGACGGGGGGGACGAGGGCGCAAAAATTCTTGGAACTGAAAATCTGAAACGTTTTTTAATGGGAAAAGTTGCCTTTTTAAAATGTACGGTGATTTGTTTTTTAATTTATGAATGTCAATTTTTAGTCATGTGACGATTGTAACGAGTGGAGCGTTATTAGTGCCTTACGGTCTTACTGTACGGAACGGTTGCTTGGTGATTGCTGCTTCTGCAGTGGTGGCTCTGTGCACAGCTTTGCTTACCGGGAAACTCGGTTGCTTCATTTTTACACTTTTTTTTTTTTTTTTTTAAGAATCTTTTTCTTTCTTGGTGGAGGTGATTCTTGCATTTTTGGCTAATCCTCAGAATTTCAGTGCTTGGGAAAATGATGGCATTAATCTGACAGGGGACCTGAAATCCTGTTCTTGTCTCTTCTCATTCCTATTCCAATTTTGCCTGTATAATTAGAGCAGCGGACTGAGAATCTCTCACCGTGTCCTCAGAATTATGCCCTGGGGCTGCCGTTCACATCCCAAGCTACTCATTAGCCCCCGTGCAAATAGAATCAAAACTCCCTGAAATTTGGTTCCAGAATTGATGGCGGCACCGTTTGCCCCGGCCGTGGTGTCTGAGACTCTCCGGTTTCAAATTCCAGCCTGGATGGGCTTTGTGGCCGGCCGGGCGCTAGATAAGCTGCTGATGAAAGGTGGGGTGGGAAAGGGACGTCGCCGGGGGCGGCGGGGAGGCAGGCCCCTGTAACAAATGGCTTCCTGTAAACAGTTCTGTCCCCTCTGGAGAAGCGTCAGATGTGCTGCGAGCTCTGCAAGCACGAGCTGCCCAGCAGCTCGCCTGTACGTGTGCCGCTGCTCTGAGGCCCCTGTCAATTAGCCGGGCATTCCCCTGGCTTCGGGATTTTTGTTGTTGTTGTCGTCATCGTCATCCTGCGTTTTGGGTTCTGTGTATTTCCTCAAGGTGCTCAGGCAGAGAACGGTTTTCAATCTGATAATGTCCAAAATGATCTCATAAATAAACTTAATCTGACTTGATCTGGGGTGACTCATGTGTGTGCTTTACGTCACTCTTCCCAGCACAGTTCTGCTGAGCACGCTTCTGTTCGTCCTCGTTGTAGGTGCAGCTCTACCAGCTGCTTTTGGGTCGGCTGCTGCGAAGGCTGGTGCCCTGCGTGGTGCTTGCCCACAGGGTGACAACCTCGCTGCTCCCTGACTGCCATTTCAACCAGACCCACATGCCGTGGTTTGGCACTCTTCCCCATCAATCCCATAAGAAGTTTTGTGAGATGCCCCTAACAGAGATGCTTATAACGGTGTACTTAATGTTCTTAAATAAAGAAGCCAGAACATATACCTGTGGGTTGGTTTTTTAATTATTTACTAATAGGCATGTAGACATCAGGTGTTCTTCCCTTGAAATTAAACTTGCCATGTGGCTGCTGGCGCTGCTGTGCCTTCTCTCCAGTGGCTCGTTTCGTTAAGCACAAATCCACACCCACACGTAGCTGTGTTTAAATGGACACAGTGGGAAACTTTGTAATTGTGTTTGTGTTTTATAGCTAACTGTAAATTCCGAGTTGAGCACAATACTCGCTGGAAGAAAGGAAAAAGAAAAAAAAGCACATGCATGCATGTTCTGGTCGTTCACCTCCAAGTAGTTTGGTGCTCTGATGCAGTTCTTCAGGAAAAGTAACTACTCTTATTTTTACCCCTCTTCTGTCTCTCCCCACTGTTGTGAATAGGATTAGAGTTTTCCAACCTGCTCTGGAAGTCCTCTATGTAGAGTTTTGCTTCAATATCTGTTTGAAGATGCTGATTGTGGCAGTCCCATCACCAGCACTGTGACTGATCCCCAGAGCCCTGCGTCTGGGCAAGTGGAAGTGCAGGAGTTACTCAGCTCCGGAGTGCAAAGAAGTGCATTAGGAAATGATCTCTGGACACTTAGCTGTAGCCCCGGAAGGGATGGGCTGTCTGACCAAATTGGTTATGAAAGAAAGGATGTGCTTCAGCCCCCTAATGCTCTTCTGTAGCGAGGAAGGTCCTTGCAATAGATGCCCTTCAAGCAACGCTCCTGGGTCCTGGTTTCCTCACAAGTCTGGAGCCAAATGGCAAGTAAGTCTGCACGGTGGCGGTTATCAGAGTGCGCTCCAGAGGAGGAGGAGCTGGGCTTCTGCCCTAACAGCTGGGCAACCTGAGAGAGCACACGACCTTCTCATCCTGACCAAGGCCAGAACAGCATTCCCTCACGCAGGAGAGTGGGAGGAGAAGCAGCAGCGTGTTTTAAGGGCTGTCTTGTTCTCCCTGACAAAAAGAAGAAAGTATCTATTTGTAGAGAGTCCCGCAGCTCGCACCAGTTCCAGCACTAGCTGTTCAGGGATGTCTCAGGCATCCCGCTCTTCGGTTACTCCTGTGCAATTTTGCCCTCTGTCCAGTGATGGCCAGGGTGTTAGACCAAACCTATTTGCGATTTCTCCCCCCTTATTTTCTAGGCATGAACTAAAAGTGCATGCAGGAACGTTTTGTGTTCTGCATGGCAAAAGTTTTCCAAGGCACCACGTGCCTGCCTTCCTCCGTCTTTGTTGAGCCTTATCTCATGCTTTTAGTAAACAGCCTGCAGTTCTCCGAAAGCTGTGAATACAAGCTCTTAGACTGTTTTGTGGGATTGGGGCATGTTAAGTGCATGCCTGTGAAGGCATCTTGGTTCTATTAATGCCTCTGCTCAATGAGATTTGCTTAGATCAATATTTATAGTGATGCAAAGAAGAAGAATTTGGACAATTGCCGTAAATGTTTCCTTTGGCTCTCGGGCCCTGGTAATTATCTAGGTTTGTTCATGGCTGGGTCCCAGGAGGTTCTCCTGGAATAATGCCCCTTTGACCACCTGTGCAACAAGGTGAAGGTGTCTATGAAAACAAATTCAATGGGGAAATCAAAATGTGCTCTTGGAAGATGAGAGCAGATAGCCCGCTTGAGACCCTTTTGTTAGTTTCAAGATTACTGTAAGGAGAAGGAATATTTCTGTCTGAGGTTGCAGAAGTCCAATTAAAACTGTTTAGAGACAACCTGTCTTGTTTCTGAATCCTTTTAAAATCAGCAGATGGGAGATGATGGGCTTGCAGGTGAATTGGAGGAGTCTGTTCCCAGGATGTTGGTGTTCTCGTTCAGCTGTCAAGGACAGGAAATCCATACGCTGGTGCCTCTTGTCCTTGTAGATCACGTAAGTAACAACATAATCCAGGGTGTACGAGTGAAATGACAGCAGAGGAGGATAAGATTACTCAGTTGTGCTATTTAAATCTTCTTTCCTTATAACGTAATAGGCAAAGTACTGGGAATTTGGGTTGGCTTGATTTCTCTGAGCTCTTGGATTCCAGCACAAACCCAGAGAAATCTTACACCCGGAAACCTAAAGCCTCACTTTTTTCCCCAGTTTGTCAGGTGGGACTAGTTTCCAGAAACTCCCTCGTCTTCCCTGGAGTACCTGGCAGAGAAAAGTAACATTGGACTGACTGAAGCTGCGCTTACCTGCAGTGAATGCCAAAGGTGACAAACCAGTGGGGTAATAGCTCTCCCTGCTATGCAGCCGGGAGGACGGGAGCATCAGAGGCAGTTTCATCAGAGCTGGCTCCATTCACCTCTTCCCCTTCAGCCTCCTTGCCCTCTGCTGTAACTGTTGCATCCTCCTGAGATTATTAATGTGTCATTCCTTGCAGTCAGAGGCAGGTTCATCCCAGGACTGCTCACCACAAGGCATGGCAACAAGCAGAGCAGAGAGCAACAGACAGCTGCGGCTGGTTCCTGCTGCCCAAGTAATTGGGCAGGGGCGCGAAGGTGGGAGCACTGCCCACAATCAGGGGCCTGCACCAGCCTTGTGCCAGCAGGAGCCATGCCTGTGTCAGTGCACACCTCCAAAACCTCAGGGGAGTGTGCATGCAGGGTTGGGAGGGGTTTCTGCTGGCTGGGGAGGGCTTTTAGCTGCTTAGTTTTGTTTGTGTGTGCATCCATGATGCTGTTGTGGGCTCCTGGAGCTCCTGGGTCCCTTTTAAAAGCAGGATCTTGTCTCCGTGTGCCCAGGCAGCATCAGGGCTGGTTTCCCCGAGGGAATGAGCAGGGCACTGGGGGGAACGTGGAGCTTCTGCACCAGCAGCTGGATGCCACCCTGGTTCTGAGGGAATCTGGCCTTGGTTCCCAAATGAGGACATCCAGGTCCCTTCATACGTCTGGTTCTGCTGAGTTTTGCCCCTTGCTTTGGCTCTGCTTTGCTGTCAGTTGGATGAGGATATTTGCCTGTCTTCTGCGACTTCACCGACCACGTTTTCTCAGGTGCCTTCATCCTTTACCCAGGAAGGGAGGCGGGGATTTGTTTTAGGGGTGTTATCGTAAAACAAGGACTTGGTTTGCCAGGCTTGCTCTCTTCTCCCTACTTCCACAGTTTCACCTCCGGTTACCCATTCATTCTTGAAATCGCAGGGCCAGATTCCTCCCTCTTCTGTCCCCAGTCTGATTTCCTTGCTTCTGCCTTTGTGGTAGCTTGTCTCAACAACTAGAAAAGGAGCCAATGTTTTCTGTGCTAACAAAGTGAGCATTGTTATGCAGTTGCAGAGTGGGTGGATGTGATTGCTGACAGACTATTCCTTCTGCTAGGGTGTGGATTAAAGCTCAAGGTGACTTTGTTCCTGCATAAATTCACTAACTTCCCCTAGGGAACTGGAGGGGCAGGGCCGGGAGGGGAGAATTATGATAAATGGAAGTGTCGGAAGGAAATGCACTTACATAGCACGCACTGCCAAAGCATAAATGCGTACTCTGTAAGGAGCTTTCAACATAGCTTAAGGTAGCACTCCATGCATTAAAAAGAAATAAAATAAAAAAACAGCCTCTGTTTAGCTGACGACTCGCTCTGCAGGCTGCTGTCCTGGTGTAATTGCCTGGGTAAGTGGATTAGCGAGCAGCAGTGTGGCTTGTTCAGGGTTAGGCATGCTTCGAGGGGCAGCCTTTGCTACAAGAAACAGCGTTGCTCTCTGCCAGCCGAGCCTGCTCGCTGCTGAAGACTGAGGCAGACTGTCGGGTTGTCATCGTGTGCGCTCTCTGCGAAGGGTCCCATGGAAACAGTTCCTTTCAGAGCTATCACTTGTCCTTATCTGCAGCAAGGTGGGTATGGTGACAGCAAATCACATCTTGGGACACTTCTTTGCCTTTGTTGCCATGGGAATCTGTCTTCTGCAGCTTTGTCTTCAGTGAAAAAAGAGAAGTGTCGTTACCTTCCCTTGTTCACTCACCAAACTGTGCTGAGGTCAAGGGGGTTGTGGTCAGCCACGTAGCATGTGGAACAAAATGTTCGTGTTGAGGACGGGGGCTGTGAGGCCTTTTGTCTTAAAATCTCATCACAGCACGCACATCCCTCCGTGGTAGTTACTGCGTCTGTCTTACGGAGCGGTGATGCAAAGCACAAAGCAGCTAGGCGAGTTGGCCCAGGTAAGACGTGCTTGGGGTGTCAGGCGCCGAGCTATCTCACCGTGCCAGAGTAACAGGACCGGGACCTGCCCTTGCATCGATGTTACGGCACAGGTGGAAGAATCCAGGTCACGCAGGAGTCTGACGCACCAAAACACGACGTCTCTCAGAAAGCTTGGCGTGACCCATGGGTTCGGGTGCCAGTGTGGGAGCACCCATGTGTGGTCCCCTGCCTCCAATAGAGAAGGGGTGGCTGTGGCAGTGCCAGGGGTGCCACAGGCTGCTGCGGGGGGGGGGGGGTGCTGCCTTTTGGCTCCCTCCCGGTGACTGCACCAGCCACCGCCAGGGACGTGGGAGCCATGTGGCTATAACCGGGAGGCGGCAGCACCGCGGAGCCTTTGAAAGGGTGCAAAGTGATGCTGGGAAGCAGGATCCTGACCCGGCCATCTGGCCAAGTCAGCGCTGCACTTCTCTGGTGCCACAGTTCATGATCAAGCCCTGTCAAGTCTGGTGCAGAGAGAATGGAAACTGCATTTACAAAACGAGCTCCGTTTCTTGTGGGAAACAGTTCGGTCACTGGAATTTTCCACCTTGCAAAGGGAACCAAATCACTCGCTCTGGAGGTACTCTGAGGTGATGATAACGAGAAATCAGCCCACTTCAGAGAGCTGCCCTCAGTTGCTATGTATGTTTTGTTACTTCCCAGCCTCTGCTCGCATAATTCCTTCAGATCATAGCTGATCTTTGCTTTTGTTACGATTTTTGAGCAGATTCCGATACCAAACTAGAAGATATTTATCTGCACAGGACTCCTACGAAATAAAGAAGTTGTGTCATTTCCACTGTATGAATG
This sequence comes from Cygnus olor, assembly GCF_009769625.2. Classification (NCBI taxonomy): domain Eukaryota; kingdom Metazoa; phylum Chordata; class Aves; order Anseriformes; family Anatidae; genus Cygnus; species Cygnus olor. Next base: position 61,092,579 of record NC_049169.1, on the reverse strand, counting down.
AGGAACTGAGTCATAGGAGGCTAAATGACACATCTGAGGTTACTCAAGGAGGCTGAGCGCTGCTGGGAACTGAATCTGGGTGTTCCTGTCCCCGGCGGAGATCTCGCCCACTGCGTGCTGCAGCGTTCTCATGTGGGGCATCGCTGCGCCCTGCCTCTGGCCTTTGATCTCAGCCTGGGCCCTTGGACTCTGAAACAAGTAATAAATGCAATAAACCTCTTTCAAGAGGAAAGAGTGATTTATCTGGAGCCCTAAACTTTTGGCACTGGAAGAAAAAGCAGAATTTGAACTGGTCTATGTAAATAACACTACAATTACAATCAAGTGCTTTTGCTTAGACTTTGGTGTTTGTAGTGTCACGTCCTTCTGGGGAAGTGGGTATTATGCCTCCAGTTGGCAGAAAGTTCACATTTGTGCCTAAGCTGATGCAGGTTGTGTTGCTAAAAATACTACACTATTTCAAACTGCGCCGCTATAAGCTATGCAAAGAGTCATCTTCTTGATGTTGTCATTCAAATTAACAGTGACTAAATGCAGAAATATAAATGAGAAACACGTAATTCTGGAGCAGGAGGAGAAAAAGATGAAGCGGTTTAACCTGGGATAGGAAAAAACTCACAATTCTCTCTCAAAATGTGTGCAAGTGCTGTGTTTTTAAACATAAAAATATCTACATAATGAGTCAGTTAGAGTAATTCAAAAATGACAATTCAGCACTGAAGGAAGTTTCACTTTCTTGCCTCATAGCTGTGTGTTTGTTTACCTTTCTGCATATGTATGAGTTTATATATAATGTGAACGAGTGCATGAAATGCTCACACTGTTTCAGTTTGAGCAGTCTTTCCATATTTCCCCGTCTTTAACTACTGTTGTTTACTCTTCAAGGATGTTCACCACAAAACCCACTTTAACTCGTGCACTGCTAATTTTACAGGCAGGGTTTCAGTTCCAGCTTGAAGCAGTCTCATTGTCCTGGAGCTCTGCCCATGAATGGGCCTTCCTGGAGTTGCCAAGAATACTGAAATGAAACGACTGGGTAAAAACAATGCGTGGCGGAGTGCAGGCAATTAATGAATCAACGCGAGGTACTGTCAGTGGAATATGCTGAGCATGTTGGTCTGGCCGCCTCTGCGTCACTACTGAGTTCTTAGAAATGTCCCACTCGAGGCGGAGGATACAGTCATCCGGCTGCGTATGGAGAAATGGTACGGCTTCAGTGCTCCGTGAATAACACGAGTCATGTCTGCCGCTGTCTGCTTACTCACCCTTGAAAGAAGCCAGTATGGAAGCAGCAGAAAGCGATTCAGACTCGCAAACAAAGTGACTCGGGCTGCGGTGTGGTAGGAGTGAGTCACGTTTTGCTCCGCGCTCCTGGTTTTGCTCAGCAGCCTCTGCAGCATCCCGGCCTTCATCTGCTGCCCCGCAGGCCAGGGGAGAGGCCAGTGCTGTGCGTGTGGGGGGGGCGAGGGGCTGCCCAAAACCCTCCCGGTTGCTTGGGGGGGGGGGCAGAGCTGAGCCCCAGAGCTGCCCCCATGCTGGTGGGCCTGTGACTTTGCCCCTGGCTGGGGCTTGTACAGGGACCTGCTGCGGGGCCGGTGCTCGCAGCAGGCTGGTGTCAGGGGGGTTAGGAGCCCACAGGCACAAAGCTGTTGTTCACTTGGACTTCAGCAAAGTGCTTGATGCTGTTTCCCTCAGCCTTCTCCCAGAGAAAGTGGCTGCTGGTGGCTTGGTGGATGTACTGTTTGCTGGGTAAAAACCGGCTGGGGGCTGGGCCCAAAGGGTCCTTGTGAGAGGACTCAGATCCAGTTGGTGGCTGGTCACAAGTGGCGCTCCTGGGGGCTCGGTCTTGGGGACAGTTTTAGTATTTTTATCAACATCTTGATGAGGAGATGGAGTGCACCCTCAGTAATTTGGAGATGACACTGCGGTGGGTGGGAGCATTGATCTGCTCAAGGGTAGGAGGGGTCTGGATGGAACGGGTCAATGGGCCACATCCAACTGTATGGCCCTCAACAAGGCCAAGTGCTGGGTGCTGCCCCTGGGCCGTAACAACCCCAAGCAGCAGTACAGGCTTGGGGTTGTATATAAAAGGGCTGTTATAAAGCTGCTCTGCAGACAACGACCTGGGGGTGTTGGTCAACAGCCACCTGAACACGAGCCAACAGGTGGCAAGGAAGGCCAGTGGTGTCCTGGCCTGCATCAGCTATAGCATGGCCAGCAGGATGAGGGAGGTGACTGTCCCTCTGCACTTGGCATGGAGATATCACACTTCGATTATTGTCTTCAGCTTTGCGCCCCTCACCACAAGAAGGGTATTGGGTTGCTTGAACATGTGCAGAGAAGAGCAACGAAGCTGATGAAGGGACTAGAAAATGAGTTGTGAGGGGCAGCTGAGGGAGCGGGGGCTGATTAGTCTGGAGAAGAGGAGCCTGAGGGGAGGCCCCATCGCTCTCTACAACTATCTGAAAGGAGGCTGCAGCAAAGAGGTGTCGGTCTCTTTTCTCATGTGAAAAGTGACAGGATGTGAGGAAACAGCGTCAAATTGCACCAGAGGAGGTTTAGGTGGGATATTAGGAAGAATTTCTTCACAGAAGGGGGTGGTCAAACACTGGAATGGGCTGCCAAGAAGTAGTGGAGTCCCCATCCCTGGAGGTATTTAAGAGATGTGGACATGGCACTAAGGGACACGGTTTGATGGTGGACTTCAGAGTGTTAGGTTGATCTTGATGTAAGGCTGGACATGATGGTCTCAAGGTTTTTTTCCTGTCTAACTGATTTTGATTTTTTGAAGTAGCAAAGCTCAGTCTTGAGGAAATCCCTCTCATGGAGTTGGGGGGGGTTGCAGATACTGGTCTAGGAATTAACACAGAGTATTTTATCCATTAAAACCCTGGGCAAACATTAACTAATCCTCTCAACCCCCTCCTGGGGTAGGTAAATACTGTCTTGCAGGTGCAGAAACTGAGGAGGAAAAGCAACGTGATTTGCCTAAAGCCACAGAGGGAACCAGGTGGGGATAAAAACAGGGGAGGTGTTTTATGGCCTGTGCCTGGGCTCCTTGTGCTCGCTGCCTCCCAGACAGCATTGTTTTACGTGCACCCGGTGCTGGCGTCCCCTCGGTGCTACAAGGAGCCAAGCAGCCGCTGCAGCGTGCCTGCGCCCTGCAAACCTGCGATGTCTGGGCTCGGCCCGGAGCACAGACAGGGGCAGGGGCTTTGGGGCAGGGTTCCCAGGGGCCAAGCAGCAAAAGCCTCCCGCTTTGAAGTCGGCGAGGTCTGGGCCGGTGGCTTCAAGGCGGGATCGCATGCCGTGAAACGCTTGTCGCGTCCAGGCTGGGGGTGCCTCTCAGGGGGCTTAGCCCCCGCCGCCCTGCCTTCAAGCGGGTGATAAATGTTGTCTGCAGCGCTGGACTTGTTTACCTTTGGGATTTACACCGCAGATAGGGCGGCGGGGCGGCCCTGTGCCTGCAGACCTGTGTCCCGACAGCCTGGCCCCACTGGCGGGGCTGCTGCCCTCTGCTCCTGGGGGCCCCATGCTGCCTTTCCTGGGCATCCCAGGCCTCTCTCCTTGGTGGCTAGCATTTCATGCACCCTCGTAGCCAGGAATTTCTCTCTCTGTGCCTAATCACTCCATGCTAACCTCTCCCCTCTTTGCAGCGCGGCAGCTTGTCTCGCAGCTCGTCTTCTCGCCTCTGACCTGGCTGAGGCAGAGCCCAGGCCATCAGATAAAATGCAAAGGAAAGGTTTGTGTGCCCAGCCGCTCTCACGCCGCAGGGCCAGGCCCTGCCCAGAGATAAAGGGTGCTCCCGCGCCTCCGAGGCGGCGTCGGGAGGCTTCTGTCTGCGGCACGTTGTGCCCGGCATCTTTTAATTAGAGACACATGCTTTATTATTCAGAAGAATATGCTTTCCTGGTCGTTTGTTAGGATCTTGCATCCAAGAGTGCTGCAGACTGCAAGCCCTGAATTAAGCTGTACGAAGCATATTGAGCACCTCAGAAAAGGGGAGGCGTGGGGCGGGGGCTATTGTCCTCTCCCCGCATTGTGGGCAGCTCCTTCCTGAGTTGGTCCTTTCACTTGTTGGCCAGCTCGTAGGCGCTGCGGTTTGTTTCTGCCTCCATCTGTTCCAACTTCAGTTTATTCAGGGCTCTGTAGGTATTGTACGCTGTGCTGCTTGCTTTTTTTTGTTGTTGTTGTTGTGGATGGGGGAGACTCCCCTTTTCATGGTTCACCTATTCATTTTGTAGATCTCCAGCTTCCTTGTCAAGTTTTTTCTTTTGTTCTATTAATTGGTCTTAAGTCTACAGTCAGGTGCTGTGCGCGTGCTTCCCGTGTACACCTTAACCATCTGCTGCCTTTCATCTCCATGGTGCCCAGGCCAAATTCCAGCTCTGGCAATGACATCCTGCTCCCCGCGCTCTCCCCGCAGCTCTAATTGCCTTCAGTGCTGTCCTGCCCTCACCTCCGCTCGTGGCCGGGAGAGGAGCGAGGTGCCCGCTGCCCCCGCTGCGAGGAGAAGGCAGGGCTGGAGGGAGCCTCCGCTTGGAAGGGAGAGGTGCAGGTCTCCAGCACTGAAAGCAGTTGAACGGTTTTCAAAGGCATGCAGTGAAGTGTGTACTCTTGTGTCTGTCTGTCCTGTCCAAACGCAAGCTGACTGTAGTTCCTGGAGGAGGGCAGAGTAAGTGCTGATGATGTTTACCTCTGCCTTTAAGTCTTGATGTGTCTGGAGTAAAACCCGATTTGCTGGGTGATCCCAGAGCGTGTGTGAAGCTCCGTGAGTTTCACTGGGGCTTTCGTGTTCAATTCACTTTCTCCTTTACCTGCCCTACAGTCCTGTGTGCAGGTTATGGCATGGGTTGGGACTCTCACGTGCTCTTAAACATTGATAAAAATATGTGTAAAATGAACTACCTGTGTATCTTGGGTACTATGGTAGGGGGAAGATGATTTTTTTTTAGCAATGAACAGAGCAGTGCAGCTAGCAATAAAACTGTCAGCGAACAGCCCAATCCAACGGACACCCTTGGAACATTATATATTGTTTGTCTTTTGTGCCTAAAGGTCTCTGTGAAGATGGTGACCTGCTCAGCAAGGTGTGAAGCATGCATGTGCTCATGTAGAAATGATCTGCCCTGGAGGATCTGGAGCTCAAGGAACTGAGACAGGTGGGCAAGGGCAGTGGGAAGGAAGGGCTGTGGGTCCCATGCCCCTGAGCAGGCTGATTACAGGAAAGATTTTTATTTTTTTTGATAGCATCTGGAAGCACAGAGATTCTTGCTTTACTGTAGATGTGCGGCACAGAAGAAATAAGCTTTCTGCTCAGCACCACAGAAGAAAGCATCACCGTGATGTTAACATCAGCCCTGGTGAGCAGCACCCTGCCTGTCCCTCAGGGAGGCTTGGGGCAGGGAGCAGAGACCCCCTGGTTAAGGACTCAGTCCGTGCCCCTTCTCCTGCCCATTTTCTCATTCCCGTGGGTGAGATCAGCTCTTTCCCTCTGCCACGGCTCGTCCCGGATTTACGGGAGCCATAAACCGCAAAGCAGAGAGAAATAAAAATACTAAACACTTAGGTTTTTAAAAGGCCAACAGTGCATTGAAGCCTCGGTGATAATTTGCTCGTAAAGAAACATAATGCTTGAAATCATAATGCCAGGCTGCAGATGGAGGCTGGGGTCTGGTGCGAGTCGCTCCTGCTCAGGCTGCAGAAGGACGGCAACGTGGTGAGGAACCCCACGGAGCACGTGGGGATTAAGCTTAGCAAGCTGGCTGTCCGTCGCACCGAGCCGGGAGGTCACCTGGAGGCATGTTGGTGGCCTCCAGGGACTTGTCGTCTGCTGGGTGCTGGTGAGAAGCAGGGAGGGTCAAAATCCACCAGCAGCAGTCAGACCAACGGGGTTATGGGCTGCGTGCAGGTGCCCAAACTGTCGGGCTGAGGGACGTTCCCCTTGGGTCTTGCATGCTTCAGCACCGGCAGCCCAGCCGGGCCCAGCTTGGGCAGCAGCTGCTGTGGGTAAGGTGGCTGCACAGAACTTCATTCCCTGTTTCAAGTCGCTTTTTATTAAAAAATAGAGCCTTGCTTTCTGAGATGTACACCTGAATAATGGTGAGGTAGGGCCACTTAGAGAGACATGGGAACTGGAAGGAAATTGTCACTTCTGGGGTGGTTTTTGTTGTTCCCTCCCCCCCCAAGTCTGAAATACACAGACTTTCCAGGCAGCCCAACTCTGGGACTCGAATACTCGCGACACCCAGCGTGCAGCTCTGCTCCAGCTGCAGCCTCACCGGTGCTGAATTATCACCTCCCTTTGGCCACATTGCCCCTAAGGTTGCCTGCCATGTGGTTTGTGTGGTTTGCAACGAGAGCACACTGCTAACTCCTGTGGTTGGCACCACTGTGAGCCCCAGGTCCCGTTCAGCTGGGCAGCTGCTCGGCCAGCCTGTCCGAAACCTGCGCTGATGCCTGCTGCAATTCCTTCCAGGTAAGGAGCTTTGCACTCCCCTCCCTGCACTTCGGGAGGTCAAGTTTCTTGGGGTTGTTCTCAATTCCCACATTTGCTGAGCGCATGCTCTGTCTCACGTCACGGTTAAAGGGTTTTATCGCTCCTTGAACTGCCGCGTTCAGGCTGACTCTATCTTGAAGGCTTGCAGGAGATCTCAGCAGAGCCACAGTAACTGTAACCGGGGGGCAGGGCACCGCACTTCAGCGAGGGCTTTATGAGTTAAAATAAGAAGGTGTTAGCAAAAGCAAATACAAAGCTGAAGCAGTCTGGCTGGAGAAGGAACCAGGAGCATTTAGTTCCTCCACCGAAGCCACCACCTGGTGCTGGGATGGTCCTGGCCAGGAGCTGCCCCTGCCCTCCTCCTGCAAGCAGGAGGGCTTCAGGCGCTCTTCGTTAACCACAGAGGAGCAAAGGCAAGCGTCCGGTTTAACTCCCCTAGGAAAAACCACCTTTACCTTCTAAATTAATCTGGCCAAAAGAGCATTCCCTCCTCTCCAGCCCTTCAAAGCCCTCCCTTCCAGGAGAGAGAGCTTGGAGGCTGTTTCTTCTTTGGTTAGAACAGGCAGTTCATTCTCTTGGAGAAATCAAAACTTTCAAAGCCTCTGGCTGCCGCTACCTTTTCATTAGTGCTTCCTGATATGTTTCACGGCATCCTCTTTGCCTGTTTCCCAGTGACTGAGTTCCCCTTTGCGGTGAAGCCTTCTCCTTCCCTACCGCAGCGTGGCTGAGAGGCACGGCCTTTGTCAGTACATCTCTGCAGGGAAAACAAATCATCGTAATGGCCCAAACGCTCCGGTTCTTCTGGTAAGTGGCTGTGGAAGCGGAGCTCAGTTCCCTTCCCTGGATCGTATTTGCTTCTGCGGATGTGAGGGAGGAGGGCTGCTTCGCCCCACCAGACTGAAATGAACCCGGAAGCATGGGAGCAGGAGCTCAGCCCTGAACTTCGCTCCCCCAGAGCTGGCGCTTGACTAAAGGCCGCAGATGATGTCTCCTGTGCAGGCTTGGCAGTAGGCGCTGCTGGTACCATCCCAACAGCAATGGTTGTCTCGCTTTTAACAGGGCTAAATAATGGCCCTGCGTGGGTCAAATTAAGCAACAGTTGTCTGTTCACAGCTGCCGTCAGAAGTGGTTGGTAGGTCGCTGATCGCTCACGTGAAATGCTCGGGGATGAGGAACGCTTCTGCCAACATCACCCGTGTGTTTGTACATCTGACCTTCAGGCAGCGCAGGCATTTACAAAGAGCAAACCACAAGCAGTGCTCCTTGCAATCGCTGACTCCTTGGGCACGGGGAGGTGGGCAAGGGCAGCGTCTGGTGGCTTGGGCACACAGCGGGGCGCTCGGGGCAGGTGGCTGAGGGCTGCTTTTTTTGGATGTTTCTCTTCTTCCTAGAAAGCCTGCGTGATGAACTTTTCAGGTCGGCTGTTCCAGAAGAGCAACAAGCACGTGCTGACCTTTGCTCGCGTGAGAGCCGGCGTTAATGAGTTACCTGCTGACCCCGGCGCCCCGCAGGAACCGCGGGCAGCCTCCGCAGAGACCCCGGCGGCTTCCCCACGGGTGGCACCTTGTTATGCCCCAGCCCGCCCGCGCCAGCCCCGTCAGCTCAGCCCCTGGGCCCCAGAGCTGCTGTCTGCAGCTTGGACGTGACCAGGAATCTCCTGGCCCCTGAGCTCAGTGCTGTAAGGTCTGCTGAAGCTTCTCGGCCAACTGCAAAGCCTGAAGGAAGGAGGTGATGCTGTGTTTAGGCATCGTGGTTTCTAGCCCTTTGTTGTTTTTTCGGTTGTTTTGTACTTTTTAAATAGGAATTTTACAGTTGTTTCTTTAGCTTTGTATCTGAACAAGGCTTGTTTGGAAGCCTCCTTGCTTGTCTGGATGGCCAAAGGAGCCTTTGCAGCGAAAAATAAATTTATAATTTCCTTTAAACGTACCCAATATAATGAAAAGTAGGAAGAGAAACTGAATTCTGGATAGAGCCTTCCTCTTTAACGTGCAGCCTTAGTACCAGAAAATGTCAGAAGCTGCTTCTCCCAGAACAAAGCCGAGAGGTGGCCTCTGGTTGCTGTATGCACCTGCCTCCTCGCCGCCCCGTCCCCTGCGGGGACCCTTCAGTATGCCTGTGCTCAAATCCTGCTGCCCGTTCCCGGACCGTGGAGCTGCCTGTGGGAGGGCAGGGGCCGTGTGAGCCGGGCTGAGCGGGGCCTCTCCGTGGGGTGCTCACCAGAGCAGCGCTGGGGTCCCTTGGGCACAGTAGGAGCTGAGGACTGAGGGGCTTCCCCTAACAAAGCCCTTTCCATCCGGCTCCCCGTTGGCGCAGCTTGGGACCAGCACGGCTTGGGAGCACAAAAGAGGCCAAACAATAGGCATGGGGGAGCCCGTCCGTCCGCGCAGCTTTGTTCCAGCTGCCACCTGCCTCCTTCCCGGGCAGGCGCTCGCCCCGCTCCTCCGTGTCCTTTGTCCCCAGCTGGAGGCGGGCAGGTGAGCGGCGTGCGGGGCAGGTGCCCGCTGGTGGGCTCGTCACCAGGTGCTGGGCTCGATGCACGAGGCCCCTCGGGCGCTGGGGCTGTGGATCTGGCCAGGGAGAGCCCTTGTCTGCTCGGTCCTGAGCGCCGCTGTGCTGCTCTGGCGGCTCTGAGCTTTATTTTCAACGGCAGCTGCAGGTTCTGCACTTAGATTTTATGACTGGCTGTAATTTTTGAACAAAACAGACACGCAGCTGGCAGGCAGATATTAGGCGAGCAGAAATGAGCCCCTGTCCTGACAAGGCCGGTTCTGATAGGGGGTTTGATACGGCGTGTATGGAAAGGGGGGTGTGTGATAACACCGGGGAAGGAAAACGCACAGGACGGAGCGTGCTCCAGCGTGGTGACAAAGAGCTCGATCGCACGCTCTGCGGTGCAAATGGGATTGTTTGCACGCTCGCCTGGCTCCCTCTTCCCTGTCCCCCAGCACCGGCGGGGCCGGGCTCCTCGGGGAGCTGCTGGGTCTGGGCAGAGAATGCCCCTGGGGTCTGCGGCAGCAGCGGGGGCTGGCTGAGGGGACGTGGCCTCTGGGGCTGGCTTTATGGCTACATGTGGAAAGCGACAGCTGAGCTCCTCTGGCTGCTTTCCCTTACATCCTTAACGTGCAGCTCATCCCATCCTGAACCAGCCATCTGAAACCACACCCAAATCGTGCTCCAAAACAAAGGTCCTCGTGTGATTTTTTTCCTTTCTTTTTTTTTTATCTTAGCTTTCAAGGAATGAAGCTGAACCGAGAGCAGACAAGGAGTATTTATTCCCAGTGGGCAAACAGCGGAGGGCTGAAATGAAGGATTTTCTCCAGCAACAGCACTCCCTGATCGTCAAGCTGCACCTCTGAGTTTCCAGTAAGCGTACCCGAGCTACAAGGCTAACAAGTTGAGAGCTGTCGAGGTGTATTTACCCTCCTCCTGCTCCTGCCACCGTGCTGGTGCAGGCTGGTGGCACGGGGATGGGCACAGCCACCCGCACCCCGGGCCAGGACGTCGGGATGCACCCAGCACCTCTGGGATGAGCTCGTCCTCAGGCTCATTGCAGCTCTCTCCCCTCCCTTCCTATATTGGGAGTTAGGTGATTACAGTGTTTTGGTAAAGTTGCCTCTTAGACTTCTGCCACGCAGTATGTAGCCTTCCTGAGCAATAAAGGAAATGCTGAGAAATCAGGTTTAGGAGATTTTTTCCTTTCTTTCCCCGCTCGGTGCTCCCCCACCCCTTATCTCCAGACACGTGCTCTGCCCCAGCTGCTCTGTAAACTTGTCCCGGCTTCCAGCACTCCCCGCATAAACCGCAAATGGGTGCTTTTTGAGCCGATTAAAATCACGCTGTGTGAAAGCAAACACAACTTAGCTGTGGCCTTTGGGCCCCTGACACGTCTCCAGTGTTGCTGCCGGCGCCACAGCGCTCATGCAACCCCGCGTCCTCTGTGCGGTGACGTCCCTGCGCCGGCACCGTGCGGGGCTGCTCCAAGCTCAGCCCCTAATGCTTCCACCAGCTTTTACCACCAAAGCGGGAAGAGAGCTTTTCAGCAGCCGGGTGAACAGCAGGGACTTGCTTTTTCTCACTCGGGTACAATGTCAGATATAGGAAGGGGAAGGAGGGGGAGGATTTCCTGGGTAATTCCCCAAATCTTGATGCGTGTGCAAATGCCTCCCGGTCTGCTGCGTGCCACCCCTGTGAGCACAGTGCAGGGAGAGACCATGTCCGTGTGCAGGATTAACTCCTGCAAGAAAAGAGCCCATAAACTTCTTGTACAAACCAAGCCTTAAGTTTGCCACTTCTTTTATGCGGGGAAGCACAGGACACTTTCCTGCCTCCTTGGACTCGCGCGGTGTACAACGTGTCGCACCGTTTCAACGCCCCTCACATAAGCTCTGCGCTGTGTTTACCGTAAGCAGCGGTGTTTAGTTTCAACAGAAACCTTTAAGTCTTTGCAACTTCCTCCGAGGATGCTAAACTGAGCGCCGCCGCGACCGGGTGGTGAATGGGTTGAAAATGCTGCCGACGGTTTGAAGCGGCGCGTGGGCGCCGCGGGGGCGAATGTTCCCTGCGCCGGGTGTTTTCTAAAGGTCTCGGACGCACGAGGCATGACTGAATGACTTGTGCTTTCTTTGCGTGGTGAGGGGGTGAATCTTGAATCGTTGGGCTGCTTTTATTTTTGTTAGACGTGTGTGGGCTGACAACATGACTCAGTATTTTCTCTGCAGATGCAAAGATCACACTGCCAATTCTGGGTAGACTCTGGGCAGTTTCATGCGGAGAACTGGAACGCTTTTTATTCCAGAGCTTTGCTTTTTGGCAGCCTAAAGCCTCTTGATGTGGAAATAAATAAAAATAAATAAATAAAACAGGAGTGCTCTTGCAAAATGTACAAAAATATACTGAAAAATGTCTGAGGATGGGGAAACTACCTCTTACCCCTGTGTTTTCCCAACAACTTAACTGATTATTTTCTTGTTACTGTGAAAATGCCCGTTAACAGCTGACTTCCTTTTCTGCTCCTTCCAGGTCTTGGTTGCTCGTGGGCCATCCCTTTGGCTGCTGAGTGCAGCAGCTCCAGTAAGTGTCCACCCAGCCCTGTGCTGCCTGCTGAGAGCCAGCGGCCCCTGACTGATGGACGTGAGTTCTCCCCCTGCTCTCGAGACGTTTGGCTCCTTGGAAAGGTCCCTGCTCTGCGCGCCCCACACAGCACCATGACCCAAACCCTGCTACAATCCTGACTCTGTAACAGCCCATACAACTGTGAACTATACCCGAGCACTGATTAAAAGCTAATTACAAGCCTTTGGCACAAGCACGCAGAAGGATGTGCTGCAGTGCCACTGTTTCGTCTTCCTATCATCCTCGTTCCTCAGTCCTAAGCCCTGCTTCCCATTCTTGACATTTTCTCCAGCCTGCACTGCCCGCCCACAGAAATAACTCACCCCAAATGTTAGCTCCATCATTCCTCTGCACCTAGCGGGAAGCTTCTTGATTTGGTCAGCCAAGTGCCTTTGTGGCCCTGTCCCAGAGTAAAAGAACTGGGTACTCCTCCTTATCCCCTCTGGGCAGTGCTCACGTTTTCCAGCAATAATCCGAGACTCTCAGCCCTTTCTATCCCACAGCCTGATCCCAGAAAGTTGGGTTTGCCAGGGACTGCGCTCAGCAGGGCCCGTTCTGGTGGAGGAGATGGTGGGAAGATGGTTGGGGGCTGCTTTGGAGGGTGAACCCGCTTGCTGGAGCTGCTGAGGGAGGGCGGGCGGGCTGCAGGCTGGCCCCAGGTCTGCTCAGGTGCCAGCATTGTGGCAAGCAAAGCATGTGCTGCTGAAGCACTTCGGGGAGCGTGCTCTGAACGGTCCTGCTCCTTTATGCACGGTCAAGGTTGGCATTGCCATTTCTGTTTCTAGACTGCATTTCATGAGGCTGTCCACGTTTCTGGAAGGAATACTTATTAAAAGCGGTTTTGTAGTTCTCTTACAGAGAGCGTGCGGTCTTTTGCTTTTCTGAACTTTTGCTCTGCTCCATTCAAGTGTATTTGTGCTTGGAAAGAAACCTTGGAAAGAGAAAAGCTGACGGAGAGCAGATCAGACTGGGAGCGAGATGGAGACAGCTCAAGCTACGTTCCTGCCGCAGATGAGGCAGGTACCCCCCACCTGCTTAGAGGGTGCATGCAGCGGACAGGATCACCGATACACCTTGCTTGGAGAGAAATCACAACAGCAAAAGGATGTTGTTTGTGGTCATAGAGAAAGTGCTTGTTAAACGGTGAGCTTCGCTGTCCGTGGCTGAGGCTGTAACTTCCTTCTTTTCACAGAAACCTGGGTTTGTTGCAGTACTCGAGGCTGGTACAGGGAAAGTCCCTGCAGAGGGCTGAGCCTGTCCTGTTTCCTCATTCTTTGCACTCTCTCCACTGGGCAAACCTTTTCTGTGTCACCTGCAAACTTCCTCATGAAATCGAGCAACGCCAGAACAACCTTTTGCAAAATGAGGTCTCTCCCCACAATCACACAGCCTCACCCCCTGCTTACAGGAACACCCAGCGGTGTGCTTTACCAAGGCGATTAGGGGGTTTGTCATTCGCAGAGGCCTCGGGAAACACAACACGTGTGCATTTTTATGGCCAATTTGGATAAAGTTACCACTGCAGCTGGTAACTGCAGCTCCAAGATAACACTCAGCACGTGACAGCCTAGGAAGCAGCACACTAAGGAGCCAGGAACTGTGTGTTTTCAGACTGTGACGTTGCTACAAGTACCGATGTGTTGTTGCACAACTTTGACGTGAACAGCTGTCTCCCAGTTGTTGTCATGTTGTTATTACTTGTGAATGTTTCTGCAAGAGCTTTCAGGCCCTACCACTAATATGTATTTTCCTTGATGTGCTTTTGAATTAGATGAATAACTCGATGTGCTTTTGAATCAGGTTAATAAAGGAAAGCAATATCTGTTGTAAGAAAATGTCCTGGTAGATACTATACCCTCAGTAAGTTTGCAGATGACACCCAAGCTGGGGGGAAGTGTCTACCTGCCAGAGGGTAGGGAGGCCCTGCAGAGGGACCTGGACAGGTTGGATCAATGGGCAGAGGCCAATGGGATGAGGTTCAACATGGCTAAGTGCCGGGTCCTGCACTTTGGCCACAACAACCCCATGCGTTGCAACAGGCTTGGGGCTGAGTGGCTGGAAAGCCGTGCAGAGGAAAGGGATCTGGGGGTGCTGGTCAATGCTTGCCTGAACATGAGCCGGCAGTGTGCCCAGGTGACCAAGAAGGCCAACGACATCCTGGCTTGTATCAGGAATAGTGCAGCCAGCAGGACCTGGAGGTGATCGTCCCCCTTTACTTGGCTCTGGTGAGGCCGCACCTCAGGCACTGTGTTCAGTTTTGGGCCCCTCAGTACAAGAAGGACATCGAGGCCCTGGAGCGTGTCCAGAGAAGGGCTACGAAGCTGGTGAAGGGCCTGGAACACAAGTCCTGTGAAAGAGCGGCTGAGGGAACTGGGCTTGTTTGGTCTGGAGAAGAGGAGGCTCAGGGCAGACCGTATCACTCTCTGCAACTACCTGAAGGAAGGTGTGGGGAGCTGGGGGTCGGCCTCTTCTCACAGATGAGTAGTGATAGGACCAGAGGGAATGGCCTCAAGTTGGTTCAGGTTGGAAATGAGGAGACATTTCTTCTCAGAAAGAGCAGTCAGGCACTGGAACGGGTTGCCCAGGGAGGCGGTGGAGTCACCGTCCCTGGGGGCGTTCAAGGAAAGGCTGGACGTGGTGCCTGGGGACATGGTTAGTGGCTGACATTGGTGGTAGGGGGATGGTTGGACCAGATGGTCTTGGAGTTTTCCAAGCCCCGTGATTCTTTGGTTCTATTCACAGAACCAGTGTCAGGAGACGGCGACGGCTGGCCCTGCCTTGTGCTGCCTCACGGCGCCCGCCTCAGGGTGCGCCCCCCATCCCCTCGCCACGGGGACGCTGCCCCGGCCTCGACGCCCCTGCCGGCACTGCGCCTGCGCGGCGGCCCGGAGGCACGCTCCGGCCTTCGGGCGGCTTCGGCGCCGCTCGGCCGCTTCCGCCGCGGTTACGTAAGGAGCGGGGAGGGGGGCGGGGGAGGGGCGCGCGGCGCGCTCTTTCTCTCCGTGTCCTCGCGGCACCCTGCCCCTCCCCCTCCCCTCCCCGCGTGACACGGCCGGGGGGGGGGGAGCAGCGCGTGCCTCCCCGCGCCCCGCCCTCCGGGGAGGGAGGGGGGCGGGCGGCGGGGCACGTGCGCGTCCCCTCCCGCCGCCCAATGGGAGCGCGCTCCGCGCCCCCCCGTCCCCCCCCCCGCGCACGCTCGGTTCCGTCCGCTCTTCTGAGGGGGGGGGAGGGGGGAGCGGTGCGGGCGGCGCGCAGGCGCGGTGCGCGTCCGCCCGCGGGGCGGGGGGGGGGGGGGAGAGGGTGACGCACGTGCGCGCGCCGTCGTCCGCTCGCTCCCGCGCCGTGCCTCTGGGCGGTGGGGGGGGGAGGAGGAGGAGGAGGAGGAGGAGGAGGAGGGCCGGGGAGGGGAGGGGCGGGGCGGGGAGGGGAGGGGAGGGGAGGGGCGGAGCGGGCGCCCCAGTCCGTGAGTTCTTTAAAGATGGCCGGAGCGGCGGTGGGCACCGCCGCCACCCCCGTGTACTGCGTGTGCCGGGAGCCCTACGATGTGAGCCGCTTCATGATCGAGTGCGACATCTGCAAGGACTGGTTCCACGGCAGGTAGGCGGCGGGCGGGCGGGCGGACGGACGGACAGACGGGCGGGCAGGCAGGCAGGCAGGCAGGCGGACAGACGGACAGGCGGCAGCCTCGCCTCCTCGTCCCCGTGTGCCCCCGGTGCCGGCCGGCGGACAATGGCCGGGGCCGGTGCCGTGCCGGGCTGCTGCCGGGGCTCCGCTGGGTTTGACGTTTGAAAGGCCGGGAGGTGGAGGAGGAGGAGGAGGAGGAGGAGGAGGAGGGGGGGGGGAGAGAGGAAGGAAGGGGCGCCGGGACCCGCGAACAAAGGCAGGGAGGCAGCGAGCGGGGGGCGCCCGGCCCCGCGTGTCCGCCCCCGTCCCGCGGGGCGCCCGGCGGCGGGGCGCGGCGGTGGCCGGGGGGCGTTTAAATGCCCCCCGCCGAACAAAAACAGCCGGCAGGCCGCCCGCACCGCCCCCTGCCGGCACGGCACGGCTCGGCTCGGCTCGGCGGCGCCCCGGGCCCCCAGGTTGGCCTGGGTCGGCTTGGGTCACACCGCGCCACCCGCCCGTCCCCTGGGCTCCCCGCACCGGTTCGCTGTCCGCCCCCTTTTCCTCCTGCGGCGGTGGGAGAAGGGTGCTGAGGGGCAGGGTGCTGAGGGGCAGGGTGCTGAGGGGCAGGGTGCTGAGGGGCAGGGTGCTGAGGGGCAGGGTGCTGAGGGGCAGGGTGCTGAGCACCGCCGTGCTGGAAGGAGGCAGCGCTCGCGGCGTTTGGGCTGTTGGTTGGACGGAGGTAGAGTTGGTTGGCTCTTTGTGTGTGGGGTCCCCTCGCGTCAAAGGAGGCTGTAAGAGAAACTATAAAAAGAGCTACAAGGACTGGGAAGAAAACAACAGGCAAAACACAATCGCCGTGCCTCCCCCAAACAGCTCCTCATTAACATTTTTAATGAGGCGGCTGCTGCGCTCGCCGGTGCTGTTGTTTGAAGCTGGGAGCGCGGCGGCTCCTTTGCATTACAGTGGCTTGACACAAGTTTGTCAAAACTTAGGGTCGCTTCTGGTAGGAAAGGTTGGGGCATTGTCTGAGGGCCCTTGTAGGGTCACAGGCTGTCTCTAGCAAGTCTTTCTCTACACGTGTGTCGGTCTGCAAGCCTGTGCTGGGAATTGCTCGCTTTGCATGCGAGCTTAATTGAGACGCCGGTCTTGTGTGCTAATATTGCTGCAGCACGAGCGAGCTGGTTTCCGAAGTGGTTAAGAGGAGGAAAGGCTTGGCTGACACGGGGGTGGGAAGGACTGCTCACTCCGCAGCTCTTTAAAGTCTCGATCATCTGCCCGGAGATCCCCAGCGGCTCCTGCGTTGAGCCCTGTCATGCGGCTGGCAGGAGAGCAGTGCCTGCGCTGAGCCGCCTCGGTCGCCTGCAGCCCCGCGTGTGCCAGGGGGAGCTGGCAGCAGCCCTCTTGCTGCGTTGCTCTGGGTTTAGCCGCACGCTCGCGCGGACCCGTGACAAAGGGACGGGATCGTGGGAGACTGTTATCCTCTCCCAGCTGTGCTCTGCCCTGGGAGCTCCCTTCCCTCCGTCTGACAGTATCTGAGGTCTGTTACGTAGCTTGTGAAAGAAAATACCCGGTCCAAAACATCTGAAGTTTTTGGGGGAACTGGATTCTCGCTCGCTTGATTTCTTTCTTTTCTTTGTTTACCCAGCCTGTAGATTGGAATTGATGTGACTTTGTTAAGAAACATGGAAAGCCATGCTTGATTAAGGTGCGCTAGCATGATATGCAGTGCGTGTTACTGGATTACAAAACTCTGTGCTGCCTGCCTGCGTGTAGTCAAGAGAGCGCCTTGGTAATAATGTGCAGCAGGCAGCGCGAGGTCTGTTCCGACAGCTGTGCCAGTCCCTTTGCGTGGCACAGGATCCTTCTTCTTCTGGGTTTTCTCCTTGCGCTGTATGCCTTCCAACATCTCTTTTGGATTACTGTTGTCAATACATTAATCACCGTAAACAAATAAGTATTTTATTTCTTCTGGCAAATTGTTCTGTAAAAGCAAATGTCTCCATGTGCCTTAGGAGGTTATGAACCTACGCTCTGGGTTTTAGTTACTCTGTAAGTGGACCTAGCACCTGGCCACAATCTTGTGTAATTACCTTTTGCTGAACAAAAGAGCATTACATGTGGCTGCATGTGTTGTAGGCTTCAGCACTTCCTTGGATGGTTTGCCAGGGAGAAGAGACTCTAGAGACTTGATGTGACAGACTGTCAAATCTTTTAGAGGGGCACATCCAGTTATATTTTATATAATTTCCATATTTACCTGTTTTTTCTTCCTTTAATGAACGTGTCCCATTAAGCTGCCTCCCCCTTTCTGCCTTGTCTAGAATACACTCCAGATAAAACACAGCAGAAAAACTCCTTTATGTTGTCTTGCGCTCAACTTTTTCTTGAGTCTTTTCAGTAGCTCTTCACACCTATTTGAGCTCTGGGCTTTGTCTTCAAATGATACCATGCATGACCCTTCTCCTTCTGCCCCTGTCTCCCTTCATTTTTTTGATGCTCTACCACAGTTATTAGGTTAACCACATCCTGCCTTCTTTTCTCACTCGTGTCTTTTATTGTGATATATTGTCTGCGTAAAGTTAAAAATATATGTGTTGTGTGTGTATGTGTGTGTGTAACTTACAGTTAACTATTAGAATATGTCTGGAGTTTGCAGAAATCCTGTTGTCAGCATTGAAGTCTTTGTCCTTTTTTTTTCTGTCCGTGACACGTGTTTGACTAGATATAACTGCATTGCATAGATGTCACTTATTCTCGTAGGCTAGATTTAAGACCAGCCTGAACAAGCTGAAGTTTCTTTAAGCATATAATTCAGTTTTTGTCTGCACCACGTAGTAGTGTCCGTAATGCTTCCGAACTAGATTATCGTAGAGTTGGCTTTGAGAGGCTGTTTACTTTGTCAAACTGCACTGGTACTGTACTGGCCGTAACGGAGCAGAGAGAAGCCAGTCTGTCAAACTGAGAATTGAGAAACGCACGTGCCCCTGGGAACCTTGCTGGGGCGCTTCTCCAGTGGTGTTTTGTTTGTGAGCGATCCTGCGCTGAGCTTCCAGCGTGCCCCAGTGGCAGGTAGGGTAAGGCACCGTCCCACGTGTCAGTGCCAGCCGCAGTGATCTCACTCCCCAAGCAGTCTTCGCCTTTTAAAATGCTTGTAACCTTTATCGTGTCATTTTCTTACATTAAAAAGAGTTTTATGGAGCTAAGGAAGTGTTTTATTCTTCAAAGCCAGAGCAATAGGGAAAAAGAAGGGAAGCATCCCTTTTCTTCAAAAATTGGTAGCTTTTCCTAATATTTCGTAATTGCACCAACAAAGTTGTTGTGCCCTCTCCACTCCCTCGCAGAGAGAGTTAAGAAAGAAAACTCATCCACCTTTGCTCAGCGTTACGTGCAGTTGCATCTTTGGCGTTTTGTGTAAATGAAACTTAGTGGTCGTAACGGCTGTATCTGTTTTGACTACTCGTGTTTACAGAAATCAACCTGTATTTGGGCAGGTTAGAGGGCAGCGAAGGGAACGCTGCCCTCCTCTGTATATGCAGTGTACATATGGACGCAGTTCTGTTACAACACAAACCCCAATGGATTACATTTATATGTAATCATTTTTAAATTGATGG
This sequence comes from Cygnus olor, assembly GCF_009769625.2. Taxonomy (NCBI): domain Eukaryota; kingdom Metazoa; phylum Chordata; class Aves; order Anseriformes; family Anatidae; genus Cygnus; species Cygnus olor. The sequence goes on along the minus strand of NC_049169.1, from coordinate 61,073,751 downwards.
CTCTTGCTCTCAGGATTAATTCTGTGCTCTCTGAAGCCATCTTGAAAGAATCAACTTCTCTTTGCCCCCTGTCCTAGATCAGTTCATTGATGATATGTAGAACTTTGCCATTGAGCTTCTGATGTTTTTTTACAGCTTTGTCATTATTAAAAAACATTAAGTAACATCATTTGAAAAGAAGAGTGATTCATATGCTGTCGAGGATAATTAAATTGCAGATACCTTGAAGCTTGTTACATTTTTCTCAAATGGAAAAATAAACCTGCAAAAAACAAAACATCACAATAAAGTTCATGTAGAACATGTTTTTTCTGGTACTAGACTTTCAGATAGATTTGAGCATGTCTTCTTTTGTTCTCTGAAGAAACATAACGTTTCCCAGTCGCTCCTTAATCTGACCTCAGCCTCAAAACGAAGGTTCCCTCTTGCAGCTGGGAAGAGGGCACCATGTATCTATCCTAACGCGCTGCTCCGCACTCTGAAGGCAGGCTTTCTTTCTCCACAGGGAAAGAAGGAAACGTACATGCTATAGTGACTACTTTGCCTGAATTGGTTCTTTGTTTTGGTGCTTTACACGCGAGGTTGTGCACGATGGGCTTCACCGACCCTCTGCTGCTCAAAGAGGCTGGCCCGCTCCTGGCCGCGTGCTCGTGTCGTTTCTCTCTTGCTGGTTCAGTGCTTGTCTGATTGTTTGGTAAGGCAGCTCCGCTGAGGAAACTGACAGAGAGCATTCCTCTGCCGGGGTAGGGTTTTGCTGGGTTACTGAGCTGAGCAGGCTCCCCTGGGGCAAGGGCAGATCTCCGGGTGTTGTGAAGCGCCGCTTGGGACTGCCTTGCTGGAGGAAATGGTAGCGGGGGGAACAGACAGGGGAGCGCCTGGCTTTTTTCCTTACTGCCCTCTTTGGGGTCAGTGGCTCATCCAGCTTTGTGGAGCCTCATTTGGGTGTCTGTCTGCAGGTGCAGGTCTGCCTTGAACCTGCCTGTCCCGTCCCCGCTCATCGCCGGCCTGCAGGGAGGGCGAAGCGCCCGGGCCGCAACAGGAGGGGACTTGGGATGAGCGAGGTATGGTGATGCCCTGCCAAGAAACGTGCAGGGTGCGAGGAGAGGCTGTTAGAGACGCCTTTTGGTGCAGACCTTCTGTTCACAGAAAACTAACTAATTATGAAACACGCTTAAGTGTGTTCGGGGGCCTGAAGTGAATCAACAAATCGCTGTCTGGTCACTAGCGCTTTGATCTGGCACCAGAGGCTATTGAGCTGACTTTCTGGCTTTTATGATATGTAAGTCTTAAATTCTTCCTGTGGAAACTGGGAGTATGTTAGGGAAATGTTTCAGACTTCAGGGGAAAACAACACGTTTGTTGATCTTGCTCTTCTTTGGTTTGGCCTTCTTTCCTTAGAGGGAAGGTGGAGGTCTGAGCTCCAGTCCAACGAGATGTGTGTCCTCTGCCAGAGAATTAGGTGATTTCAGGTGACTTCGGCTCTGCTAGCAGTGCTACAACTGAAACAGTTTGGGCTAAACTGAGAGGAAACTACTAGTAATAAAGATGCCAGACTAGTTTTGGTTAAACTGAGAAGAAACTAGCAGCAATAAAGATGCCAGACTAGCACTTGTGTAATTGAATGTCTGTTTAAAATCCTTTTATAGTCTTAATTTGAGTAAGCCATTTCCCCCCCCCCCTCTGTTCCCATCTGTGAAGTGGGAAGACTTATTAATATATATTAAAGTAGATGTATTCCACCATAATAAGCACTGCACAGTAGTATGTATTCAAATTTCTTCAATTTTTGAAACTATGTAATAACATCTAGCATTATATGTATGAGTTTTTCCTTTTACAGTTTTCTTGCAAAACTGGCTTTGTTTGAAGTGTATATGCTTCTGAAAGTTAACGCTTCTTTCCTTTTGATCTGTAATCTGCCTGTTTTTCTAATTTTTTATTTGATGTTCTGGAATAAAGCATAGTAGTTGATTTAGAATATGCATTCTGGTTAAATAACCATGACAAGAACAACAACAAAAAAAGGCATTGTCCAGTCAACATTTCTAAGACAAACGAGGAGAAAGTACATCATTGGGCTTATTTAATTAGAATGTGACAAGATTTTTGTGAGCTTCTAAATACTGGGTAGGATGCTGATAGCTCTAATACCTGTTAAATGTTACTTAAAAAAATATGAAGATTCAGCACTAGTGATTTAAACAACGCCTTTCGTTTTTTGTAATGCTGTGGTTGATCTTTATCAGTTTTACTGATATCGTTGTTTTCTTCTTCACCCATTCTTCGTTACGTAAACGAAGATGCGGCAAGTTTTTTCTGTAGTTTCACTTACTAATAGCGAATTCGTAACTAGTTAATTTATGGTTACAAAGATGTTATTTCCTGGTGCTTACGTAGCACTTTTGTATCTTTCTTTCCTTTGCTTTCTCTAATATTTGCTTCACCTGACAGAAGAATTAAAATGTTTTCAAATGGCTCTGTTTTGTGTCTTTTACATCCACAGAATACAGAGGTGAGAGAACTCTGGGTACGAGGCTACTGCTTGGTGCGCTAACGTCTGTATCTGCTCTGCACTAGCACCTAGCAGATATGAAATATATTCCTTTTTTTTTAAACTAACCTTAATCTGTTGGCTGTTTGTAATGCTGAGCTCTCTTAAGACAACAATAATGTCAATAAATGGCAATAAAATGGGTTAAGCCTTGCAGTGGAGTTTCATTCTGTTAACTGCCAGTGGGCAAAATCACATTAATTTTGTTTTCACTCTTCATTTGTGGTTTCTAGCTTTTCATGGACAGTTACCATATTCGTTAGCAGATTTCATATGCTCAGTTCAGTGTTCTGTGCACTTTCTATATCTTTTGAAAGATCATGTGATGCAGTGTCTCTGTTCTGTTTACATGACAGTTTGCACAAGATGAAGATGAACTCATGCTCTTAATATAAATATTTATACTTGCCCTACATAATTTTGAAATCAAATACCGTCATCTCAAAACAACTCTGAGTAATCAGCAAAGACTTTCACAGGTACAATATATGTGCTTCAAAAACAGAAAAATACTCCTGTGTTTTCATTGCCCAAGTATGAGAATTCATTTAAAAACATTGCTATTGCTTTATTGGCAACATAGAGGAGAGATTTTAGTGAAACACACAGCTTTTAGAATGGCTAGGCTATTTCTCATCTGTCAGTCCTTTCTAATGTATTGTAACATTAGCTCACAAATACATAGAACTAACAGTCTGTGGAGTATGAATAGTCTTCAGATGTCTGCTGAATGGTGGTAATGTGGATTTATTTGGCTAGTTACATCTCCTCAGGTCAGTTCTGCTTTTGAATGGAATTAATATTTAATACTGTTTTCTCCATTACTTCAGCATTAACTAAAGTAGACTTTAAAATTGGTCTTTCTTTTTGAAAATATTGAGTTTGTTGCTGCTCAGGCGGCCATAAATGCTGATGTTTGCTACAAAAGCAAGAAAGCTTTAAAAAAAAAAAAAAACACCAAACTCCTCCTCCATATCATTCTGTCTTAAAAGCTAACTGGAGTGAGGATGACTGCTCTAAATTTTTAATACATTGTGGAATGAAGTATATTTATTTTCATTTGAAACCATCAGCTGACATTGCAGGTAGCTTGGCAAATTAATTTCATAAATTTAATCGTATTTCTTCCATGTACATTAATGCTTTATTCACTTAAAAGCTCTTAAAGCACTCATCATGAAGATGAGTGCAAGGAAAGGTGACATTCTGAGAAATGAAGTCTTTGGTATTCAGGACGTAGGATTGATCTGATCTGTCATTCTTACCAGTTATCAGCAGGTATTTTCTGAATAGACTGACATTTTCCTTTTGGATGTTGGTGTATGAGGGCCTATAAACTAAGGCCAAATTGTGTAAATGAAAAGCAGCCAGAGGAATTGCCGTGTCTTATTATCCAAAGCTGCTTGTAAAACTTGTGGTTGGCTTGCCAGTGATACAGTTTTTTAGTTTTGTTTCAGTAACAAAAAAATATTCCGATCTTTTTGCTAGATGATAACATCATCCAGTTGATTTGCAAAACTCAGCATCAAGAGCAAGCAAAAGTGGAATGGTCGCTGCAGAACCTAACACGTGCCTTTCAGGAATACTGAGGGCAGATCTGTGAGCGGTACGGGGCGGTTTAGGAACCTTACCAGAAGGATGGTCACACTGACGCGACAGTGTGCCCAGGCAAATGTCACCAGCCTGCCTCTGAGGACAGAGCTTTCTTTCCCTTTTTATTTCATGATGGTGTGTCATGTTGGCAGGCCACAGTCTCAAGCCCAGATGAGCTGTCCAGGCATTTCTCTGTGCTCTGTTGCTTGTTCAAGAAAGGACCAAAAGCACGCTACTAAAAATGTTGTATGCATGTAGTCTGTTAAATCTCAAGTTGAGTTCCACATGCAGTGTTTGTCTGCACGGAGGATACATCGACGTGCTGTGAAAGTGAGCAGCAGCTTGCTGCCTCTGATGCTGTGCTCTCCTGTGTCAGTTGCTAGGACCTCTGGGAACATCGTTGTGAATCTCTTAACGCTTCGGTGAAATGTGCTGCTCCTGTATCTTGTAATGAACTCGGGAGCAGTAGCTTAGAATGCTCTTCTTATTCTTGCTAAAGAAGAATAGTGGGTTAGTTGTTGGTATTGAGTGACTGGGTTGGCATCCTTACTGAAAAGTGAGTGCCTTATTTAACCCAGTGAAAGCAAATGCCTGAGCTGTAGCTCTTACTTCCAGTGTGGTCAGGCAGTAGTGCTTGAAGCATTATGGACCTCCGCTATGAAGGATTTAGGTATGAACTAGGGTTAGGACTATCATCTGTCTAGATCAGAATTTTCTGAAGCAAAGAAATAACTCTCAAATACTTCTGCAAACATTATCTCTTGCTTTTACATCTTACTAGTAAAGGTTAAATTCTAATTTTGTCATTTGGAATTGGTGTTTCAGCTAGCATTGCAAAATGAAAACATACTGTGTGTTCTCTTTCCTGGCCCTTACTTGCATGCGGAAATAACTTTATTGGCTAAAGAAGAAAACTCAAGCCCTCTGCTTTGTACAAGTGTAAAACTCTTTAATTCCAGCTGGCTGGTTCTGTTACTGGACACTGAACAGGCTCATTACTGTAAGAGAAATTGAAATCTTGTATATTGGTGAAAGGAAGTTACCACTGCTGGTGCCACTGCTTGACTTGTTAATGTGGGGTAGTTATCTGCTCCTTACAAAGGTAAATACATGCCTCATATGCAACTGGTAGTTTTCCCAGAATTTGTTTCCTTACATTAAGGAACAGATATGGGTTAACTGTACAGTTCTGTTTGTTTATTGCACATCAGTGCCCTTGTGACATTTTTATTTTTCTAGCATTTGTCAATGCATGTCTCTGACTTGAATGGCTGTGAAATCTGCCGAGTCCTGCCCAATCGGTATCTTTTCATAGGATAGCACTGCATCTAATTCCATTTTGTCATTGATGATAGTCTTGCACAGTGTTGTTATGCTGGAGTGGGATAAAGAAAGGAGGCAAAAATCATGAAAAAGTTGAAAACTTATGAAAAAAAAATTAGCTTTGAGTATGGTCAGATAATCAGTATTGTGTGGTCACCATCTCTTTTAAATTATATGTGGAAGATCTGTGTTCTGTTGCAGCCAGTAAGCTTGCTGATGCTGATACAGACTCATAATTGAGTTTTTGATTTGATGGAAGCTACTGTAAGGTGTGCAGAAAGTAAGTGATGTTCAGTGTTAATTTGAAATACAGCTTTCTGTATCTTTCTCTGGATGGAAGCTTCTGAATTGGCATCATCATGTCCAGTCTTAATTCTTGTGCTTTTTGAAGATAGATATACAGTTTGAGGTTGTCCTATGCAATTCCAAGGTTTGAATTGCTGCTAAAAGTAAGAACTTTATTTTTAGGGAAAGTTGACTATAGATATATTTAGATTGACAAGTCCCCAACTTTGCAATATAATGAATGAGTAGTACGTCACTCTTCAAGTAGCTTGACTGTGTTACATACCGCTGACCATCAAACTAAAAAAATACTAAGAAAAAAAACCTGATAAATAAACTTCTCTTACATAATCTGGATGAGGGGATCAAGTGCACCCTCAGTAAGTTTGCAGACGACACCAAGTTAGGCGCGTGTGTCGATCTGCTTGAGGGTAGGAAGGCTCTGCAGGAGGATCTGGATAGGCTGGACCGATGGGCTGAGGCCAGTTGTATGAGGTTCAACAAGGCCAAGTGCCGGGTCCTGCACCTGGGGCACAACAGCCCCAAGCAGCGCTACAGGCTGGGAGATGAGTGGTTGGAAAGCTGCCTGGCAGAGAAGGACCTGGGAGTACTGGTTGATAGTCGGCTGAATATGAGCCAGCAGTGTGCTCAGGTGGCCAAGAAGGCCAACAGCATCCTGGCTTGCATAAGAAGCAGCATGGCCAGCAGGTCTAGGGAGGTGATTGTCCCCCTGTACTCGGCTCTGGTGAGGCCGCACCTCGAGTACCGTGTTCAGTTTTGGGCTCCTCGCTACAAGAAGGACATGGAGGTGCTCGAGAGAGTCCAGAGAAGGGCGACCAAGCTGGTGAGGGGTCTGGAGAACAAGTCTTACGAGGAGCGGCTGAGGGAGCTGGGGTTGTTCAGCCTGGAGAAGAGGAGGCTCAGGGGCGACCTTATCGCTCTCTACAGGTACCTTAAAGGAGGCTGTAGCGAGGTGGGGATTGGTCTATTCTCCCACGTGCCTGGTGACAGGATGAGGGGGAATGGGCTAAAGTTGTGCCAGGGGAGGTTTAGGTTGGATATTAGGAGGAACCTTTTTACTGAAAGGGTTGTTAGGCATTGGACTGGGCTGCCCAGGGAGGTGGTGGAGTCGCCATCCCTGGAGGTCTTGAAAAGACGTTTAGATGTAGAGTTTAGTGATAAGCTCTTGTTAGTGTTAGTGAGGACTTGTTAGTGTTAGGTCAGAGGTTGGACTGGGTGATCTTGGAGGTCTCTTCCAACCTAGACGATTCTGTGATTCTGTAATTGAATTGTAAGAAAATGGCTTAATATTTAGCAGTCAGTGTATGATTGGACTAAATTAATGCTCTTTGGAGATTGTTGACCTCCAATCCCTTATCTAGGAAATGGTGGTGAAGGATTGAGTTCTTTCCTCATGTGAAGTATTTACTAGTTGTTAACGAGTCAAGAAAAGTGTTTTCGGAACTTCCGGGTTATCTTAGTAGAGGTAGAAAAGAAAAGGAAACCATTACTGCCACCTTCAAACCAGAAAGGCAACAACTGTGAGGTGTTAGCGTTACTCCAAAAGGTCTTGGACTGGTTCAAGGTGGACTCGTTCCAGTGAGTCTTTGTTCCCCTTGTACTGGGAGCCCAGCACTGGTCCCAGTGCCCTGGCGTAGCCTCACCAGTGCTGAGCAGAGGGAAGGATGACCTCCCTCCACTGCTGGCCATGCTTTGCCTCAAGCAGCCCAGGATACCGTTAGCCACCTTTGCCTTGAGGCTGCGTTGCTGTGTCAAGATCCTCTTGCTGTTCGCCACAGCCACAAGCTGCTCTTGCAGAGCTGTGTCGTGGCCCGTCAGTCTACAGTGTGTACTGGTGCAGATTTCCTTTGCAGACAAAGCCTGAGACCCATGATGTGTACTTTCATTCTTGAATTGCAAAGACTTATAACAAAACATTTTCATACAATCACTGCTTGTCGTATTGACACCCAAAACTTGTCAACATGGACGTGTTGCTCTTTGGCAGGCTTCCTATCTTCACTCATAGAAACAACTAAGAAAATTTTGAGCTAGAATTTTTGTCCTAAAGAATTAACTTTTATTTTTTTCCCCCACAATAAGTGAACCTTGATGGTTCCGGTAATTTTTACGGGAATAGTAAATGTACTTGCTTTCAGGTGACCTCTTGCAGTAGATCCTCTGATTCTTGCTTTATATTTTCCTGTGTGCATCCTTGTTCACATGTTAACTGTGTTGTGCCTACTATGAAGAAAAAGAAGACGTAAGAGCTACATATACATAGGCCAGATTAATATATAGATAATATCTTTTTTCCCTTCCAAAAGCTCTGGAGCTGAGTTGCACGGACTGTGATATAAAGATTACTTCTAAAAGTGTTTGTGTACGCAATCTAGAATAAAAGATGTAGAATTCTACCTTTTCAAGTAATGTAGATGACTTTAGATAGCTTATGAAAGAGCAAAACTGCTTTCAGTAACCTGGATCTGAACTGTTTAGAGTTTGAGATTAAAATCAGTGTGTTAAATTGTAACCAGAATAAAAATAATTGATACAGATAAAATTAAACCTTAGCGCTGATGTAACTCAACCCCCAAACTCTATTTAGCTTTGTTCTGCGCTATTTGAAGTTTCCATGTGGTCTGAAAATAACTATGCTTCATTAATTCCATCTGAGGAGGATTGAACAGTTAGATTACTGTAGATAGAATAATGTGTAGAAGCAAGTTATTGATATGTCATGGACTACAGGGATGCAGTTTTGCTGGTATGTTCCTCTGGACCTCTATAAGCAGCTGAAAATCCAATAAAGATCTCTAAATTATGGGCATTATCCAGTTGATTGAAGGAGCTTATTCTACTTACTGCTCTGCCAGCCAGCCAACATAACATCTGATATTTAAACTCATTATCTGTGTATCTGAAACAGTTTGCTTGTATCATAGCTTAAATAGAAGTTAATGTAATCAACTACTCCATCTGCGTTTGAAATGAGGATGGTGAGCAGCGATGATGAGCCAGTTTGCTCTCGGATTTCTTCAAAAATGAAGCGTCTGTCTCTGCTTGCTATTGACTTCAAGTTTATTTGCCATATAAAAGTAAGGTATTTCAAAGCTTTGGAAGCCATCGTGCGTTATTCTGTGTTGTGGTTAGAAAATGCAGAAATTACTGTGCTTGCTAAAAAGCTTGATCAAGGGAAAAAGTAAGTTCTTAGCAATGGCAGAAGAAGATTGTAGACGAGGGGGAATTACATAACTGGGAGGCAAAAGAGTATAAAAATGTCTTTGAGTTTTGCTTTTTTTTCTTAAGGGAGGGGAAATATTTAATGATTTGAATTTTGAAGGAAATAAATTCATTTTAGGTACAGCTGCAGAGCCTGAGTGTTCTGGTGAGTGTTAGGAAGTCTTTAAAACCAATCACCAATCTGATTCAGAAACTTTTAAAGCAGTGAGGTGATACAGTGTGTTCAGTTCAAGGCACCAATTAAAAGGTGCATAAAGCAGCCTGAACGAACTTGCTGCTGCTGCAGTCTGTATAAATAGCCCCACAGCAAGTAACCCAGGAATAAGGGATTTGCAGCAGTGCAGTCTTAAAGCTTGTGCTAACGCTGGTTACTGGTGCTAGAACGGGGGGCTAGGAAAGGGTACTGCCCTGTTGTTAACTGAAAGTTGTGTTCTCAAATCATGCCTGACGTTTCCTAATGCAGGTGCACAGGTTTAAAAAAAAGCCCAGTTGTTAGCTTCCTGATCAGTCCCTTCAGGCAAAGAAGCCTTTGTGGGTTTTCTACCTGTTCACCTTCATAGCTTTTATTGTGACTGGGCTTGGGACACGTCTGATGGTGTCTACTGACAGCGTTACTCAGAATGTTGAAAGATGTACAGACTGCACTGCATGAAGTAACAGAGTACTGATAGTACTTGTCGTGCGTGCATCATCTTTCTAAACAGCTTGTCTCTATTAGGCAACCTGATCTTTCTAAACAGCTCGTCTGTATTAGGCAAGCGGAATTACCAGGCAGCGCTCTGCAGGAGGCTGCAGTCCAGGCCCTTCACTGGTGAGGAGCAGTCAACGCTTCGAGCTGTTGAGAAGGAAATGGAACTGCTGAAGATACCAACGAGATTGCCAAGTGGATCAAAAACTGTTCTTAATATGTGGTGTAGATCACCTGAACGGATTGTTTGGCCTAATACTTAATGCTAAAGAGATTTGTTTCATATAAAAGAATATGACATTAAATGTTTTTTTCTAAGGCTTGTGTGTGTGTAATTCTGGAATTTAAGAATTGCTGAGTGTGTCAGTATTGTGAGTGTTCTAAAACAAACTCCAAACCTCACACCCAGAACAGCAACAACAACAAACCCAGCCAAACAAAACGTGTGTGCACACAAAGAAAGACATCAAGTCTTGTCTTCCAACAACCTGGCATCAAGCGACATTCCTTGTATTAAAAGCAGGCAGGTGTCTACACATTTTCAGAATGGTCATCATGTTTCTCTCAAACTACGAGGTGGGAAACAGTCTGAAAGTTCATCTCTCTGATCTTGCTCTTCTTTATGGAGAGCCATCCTGTGGTTTAGAAATGTGGCTTTCAAACTGATCTGTTGGAGTTACTGGAAAGACAGTTTTGTAGGCAAACAATGTGGACAGTGGCATAAAATCATGGCTCTGCCTGGTACCTGCCTCAGCCGTTCTTGCACCTGGATCTACAGCTACCTGGTCTCAAGGAACTGATAAAACTAAATACTTCAAAGAAGGATCAGGTTATCTAAAGGCAGTCAGAGTAAGACCATCATAAATGTTGTGCTGTCTAAAAAGAGCTTGCTTCACTTGGCGTCCAGTGCCAACACACACATCTCTTGGACGTGATAACATCTTTTTTTCTGTGTTGTGCAGATCATATGGTTAAATTCTAGGCTGTTTTTCAGGTCTGTTTCAGAAGAACATCTCTCCCTGCAACCTGATTGTGTAAGCTGTTGGCAATCCATTAACCCCTGCTAGTCCAAGCATCAGTGCACAATGAGGGTAAGGTTACCCCATAGCGCTGACCAGCCTAGTGATTTCTGCTGCCAGACAGGGCAGTCCTGCTTCTCACAGCCCTCTCCAGATTACACAGTCCCGCTCCCTTTCACAGGCTGGTTCTGATAGCTGTCTGTGCTGTAAAGTGACCTGGTAAACAGGGAACTGAACTGGTTAGGTTAGTTTCTGTCAGATAGGCAAGTGAAAACAAGGTGCTTTGTAACCAGACTAGTGCTGGGGCTATGGCTGAGAAAGGGAATGGGAGTGCTCGGTTGGAAGTGAATGAGGAGCTTGCCTCTTCCAGTGGCTGCCAGCTGCTAGATCAATGCAAGCTGTATCACATCACTGCTTCTTGAAATTTGTTTGTCACTGTAGGTAGAGCCTCAGTTTCTCTTCAAAGACAGCTTTTGATTCGGTTGACTTCCTACTTCTCATCCTCTTCCACTGTCCACTGCCCTCTCCTTAGAACCAAATAGCCGGCTTGTGTGTTTGGTGCACAAAAGGACCTTGCTACCTACCAGGAAAAGAAACCTGGTACAAACTCTGCAGTGTAACCAGGACTGGTTTGTATTGTCTGTGGCCAAAGGAACTGGGACTCAGCACTCCTTAAACTGCATCACCTGCAATGATTCATTAAGGTAGAGACAGAATTAGTCTGTGCAAGTTGGCATGGAGGAAGAGAAAGATGAAAATAACACCAGTGAAAGTTGAGGCAAGCACATGTGTGTAGACAATATATAACAAAGAAACCAGTTTTCCTAGAATTACTTAAATCCAGTCTTAATGCGTTTTTTTTTTTTTTTCCACCTGCATCAGTTGTGGGGAGGGCAGGATAGTTTTCATTTACTTCATCGTGCTTCTAGCAGTTACTTCAGACACCATCTCTTAGCAGATCTGTAAGACCAGGCAACTGGTTTCCCTCTTCTGTGGTGTGTCAGGCTGGGCATACTGGGGGTGCAGTGGAGGCAGGTGGGAGCATGAGCTGCAGCACAGGGCAGTCCTGGACTCCTGAGCTGATCGCTAGTTTTAAAGCGCTGAAGAGATGCTTTTCAGGTCAGATTGATGTAGGCTTCTTTTTCTTGCTTTCCTATAAATCATATGTCATGATTCACTTGCTGGTGTCATCCTGCTTTATCTCATCTAATCACTTTCACACTGAAATAAGGCCTTCAAACGCCACTGCAGCTTTTAAAGGCTTTTTTCTCTCGGCTCTCACTGACATACTGTTTAGTTTTGAGGTTTGCCGTAGTTTACTTAAATGTGATTTTTCTGATCTTATTGGGGCAGCTTATTTTGATAAAAATCTACAGTAAATGATGTAGGTTCCTTCAGACCTTCATTTCTGTAAAACAATGTTTTCAAAAGGGTGGGGACAAAAATGAACTGTAAATATTCTTTTAAAGCAGCTTAATGCGATCGGTATAGTTGGGAAGAATAAGCAGAAATCTCTTATTGCATAAGAAGGAGAGAGAAATTGTGTGCGCGCTTAATGGATGATACTAAACAGAAGGAATACATCCCACATACTTCAGTGATGTTAACTCTGCCTTGTCACAAAGTTATTACTAGCAAAAGTACTTCTCTCATAAAGCTGTTACATGTAATTCATGGTGGTAAGCCAGTCTGTGTGTCTCGTGACACTCCTATCTGGTGATGAAAAGGTTGTTTGCCTTCGGTGGACATTTTTGCATGTGAAGTTCTTTGGAAATCCTGAGCCTGTACTTATTTTGACTGCAGCATGAACCCTGCCCGAATTAGTAATAGTTATATAAAATCGTTGTATGGAAAATCAGTGTTCCACCTTTTCATAAGCATAGATGATTAGATACATGATTATGCTGATTATACAAAATACTCAGTTGTCAAAGTATTCTATGAAAGTAGGGGTCCTTTCTCTCTTTACTTCAATGTAGCAATTTGATTGTACTAATACACCAGATCTTCGGAAACATGTATATGTTCACTCTCAAAAACTTAGCATTTCATTTTCTGATTGGACTCAAATTAGAAAATTAGAATCAATGTGCAAATAAGTTCAGTGTTGTTTCCGTGAGACTTCAGGTACCATGGTGGTTAAGTTGAATACATCCCTAAATATAGGTGGAAGGTTTTGTGTACCCATACCCAAACCTGTATTGTTATGTAACTAGATAGCTTTGTTCCGTTGCTCGTGGCTTTCTTTTCACATTTCTACTTTTCAGAATCCATTCTGTGGAGCTGAGCTTTCTTTGACAAGATGTCACTTGCTGATTTTTATTTATTTTAGCCTCTGTGCTTTGGGTGAATGAAAAGCAGTGGTACTTCAAAGAGAAACTATCTATATTGATTTTCTTTCTCGATGAAAGAATGTGCTTGAGTGTTGGCATTAAAAGTGTCTGCTGCAAGGATGGCACTACCATGGGTATCAAACTTTAGGTTTTGACTCTGGATGTCCAGAAAGTCTGATCACTAGAAAGCCCTTTGGAAATTAAAATAGATCATATACTTATCTGCATGTTTGTATTACTGTGACACATCACGTCAGAGAAACACTACTTAATTTAAAAGGAACAGGGATCAATTACATTAGGGAATACTAAACCTATATAATGAATGTTTATATTTTTAGTGTGTGATGTAATGATTAATCTAGAGGAAGATCTCATAAGACTGAAAGATGTCTGAGCAATCAAAGAGGGGCAGAGTTGTGTGTTAATGGCATGAAGCGTTGTCATTCTTGAGGTTGTTGTATGAAAAAGTATTTTCTGGAGAAAATTGGTAGCCCTAAGAGAAGGAATACTTGCTAGAGATAAATGTTTTTCTTTTTTGATTTTTCTTTTTAAATAGTGTATTTACGTATTCTATTTGAAATGTGCTTATAGGAATAGTTCCCCTTAAAACATACTTTGCTTTGGAAAATGAATAAATATGGAGAAAATAAAAGCTCAAATACTTTCCTGTTGGGTGTTTTTTGTGTAATTTGTTTTATGGCAGTATGTTTCTAATATTTAGTGAATAGAAGTCTGCCACTTCTTTTAAATTATTTAATTATCAGAGTAAATCCCTGCATAAGCCTAAAATTACAGTTCCCATTGTGATTCCAGAGTTGTTGCCATACTTATCGTGGTAAGACTAAGAGGAAGCTGGTGGTTCTTTCCACATTTCCATGTTGATTTTTATTTTGGTCAGTTTTATGACTGCGTGTTCATATTTATGTATGCAACTACATGCATTTTGAAGAAGGGAAAATATCTAACCGGTTCATTTTTTTTAAAAGGTTTAAGAGGTTCATTTTTTTAAAAGCTTACCACATTTAAGTTTTAGACTCTCCTTCAAACAAACTTAATTTTTTAGCTGTTTTTGTTCTACAGTAGTCTGACATGTAGTCTGACAACAGTACTGTCATGCTGACTTTGTCTTTCTATGCCTAATTAATTACTTTCATATCTTCCATGAAGGATTAACAGTTGTGGCTTCAGAAGTACTAGAGAACTATTTAGCTGTGGCAGTGACATCTTCAGTACTTTCATTGTTTTATCCTGTAAATATTGCCTATGTAACATCCTTGCGCCAGTTGCATAGTATAGGCTTGAGTTAATGACTAAACAGAAAATTAAAGTTTGCCAAATTGACTTTGTACCCCATCACCTTGCTGGGCAAAAATGCTTCTCTTTGCATTCTTGGAATGGGGTATGCAAAACCATTCTTTGCATACCTTGCACCTTGGCTAATTAATTTCGACAATTAGGGCAATAATATTTTGGGTTTTGTTGTTAAGCTCAAATACACAGAAATGAAAGCAGCAACTGCAGACCTTGTAAACTGAAAAGTTTATTGTAGTACGTGCCTACCACTTAGATAGTTCTTTGCTCAGTATTTTAATAGGAATATCTCTCATCTGTGATTTGAAATTTAGTAGTAAGGCCTATACAATCTTATATGTGTGTTTTGTCAGCCTAAGATTGCTCAAGTGACATCTCTTTCCTATTGTTGAGCAGTCATTTTTAGAAAGCCAAAATAGGTTAGAAATGAAATAAAGCAGTGTTTTCAAATAACACATCTTAAAAATTCCACTAAGCTTGTATTTGGTAAATAGTGAGGTATTTCTGTAACTGGTAACACTTGAGTTATTTACTTACGTTTAAGACTCTTATTGTCAGGGTTTCTGAAGTCTGTTTGAAAAAGTGAGTTGAGCAGGGGCTAACTTGCTGCTGATCAGCTTGCTTAGCTGACTTGATGTGTGGCTGCCTGATGGTTAGATCTGGTGACAGACACAAGGGGAGTATATGGTCAGGCAGTTGCGGGAGGCAGGTTGGGACCTTTTCTTCGGAGCAACAGCCACGCTCAGTTTAATATTCTGAGAAACCGTACCCCGAGGTAGTCACTACAGTTTTTGGACAATTAAGGTTGTCACATTACTAATTGATCTCTGCTACCTCAAGAACTTAAGTATTCTTTTTCTCATTCCTGGTAAGACACAGTAGGGACTCACTGTCTATACATCTTCTCAGGTCTTTTGGAGGCAAAATGGAAATCAAAAAAGGATTTGGGGATCTGCTCTTTCATGTAATGAGCAGGAGTCAAGGGGAGAAAAGCCTATACCCCTTGTAATTGTCTATAGCCCTGCATTCCTAATAACGGGGAACATGCTGTAATAGCCCTAGTATTTTTCATCTGTTCCAGCATTTTTGTTGATTTTTTTTTCCTACTGGATGTCAAGATGTGTGCTTTTTCTTCTTCCTTGTACCAGATAATGCCTGCAAGTGCTTTCTGAGACATAGCAACAGAAGCTTGTGGGTGTCGATGTAAGGGGGAGTTGAAGAAGAGGATGTGCTGAGTTCTTGCTCAGAAATAGGATAGCGGAGAAAGAAAAAGAAGAGTACCCACAGTATTTATTCAGGGAGAGTATAAGTGTATCTCTGAAAAAACAATTTTTAGCAATTTTAGAGCTTGGAAAAGAAAGAAGATATTGTGTCTAAACATACTAGCAAGAATGAATACAAGATTTGCATTCATTCCCTTTTATACTTGAAATTTTATATAACGGTAGAGTATATAGTCTTTTAATAAGATAGCTTTTCATGTGATTATCGCTTATAAAGGGGATGTGAAAATAAAGTCGTGAATCAAGAGTGCTTTGTCTTCTGCGTGTTGTTTTTTTTTTCCTGCTGAAACCAGGGTTCTTTCAATGAGACCAACAACAGCAGTTAAGCAATATCCAAAATGCTATGGATGTGCTTGATAACACTAAAAGTGGTGAAAAGAAAAAAGCAAGAATAGTTTGAGTAAGCAGCTATTAGATTTTGAAGGTGCAGCAGTCCTTCCGGTGACTGACCTGGCTCTGATACTTGATCCACCAACACTGTGCTGCTGTAGCAGAGAAGAGCAGCCCAGTGCCTTGGATGGGTTCGTGCAACCATGCAGTCTTCAGGGACAGTGTTTCCTGTAAAGTTGTGGTGGTTTCACATGGGTAGGTGATAAACTCCACCATGATGCTCGCTCACTCCCCCCCCAAAAAAAACAGAACGGGTTGAGAAAATATGACGAAAAGAACAGCTTGTGGGTTGAGATAAGGACAGGGAGATGGCTCACCAATTGCTGTTATGGGCAAAGCAGGCTCAGCATAGGGAGATTTATGTAATTTATTGCCTATCAGTGGCAGACTTGAGCAGTGAGAAACTAAAAACACCTTCCCCCCCATCCACCCTATTCTACCTCTTCCCCCAGAGCGGCACGGGGGAATGGGGGTTGTGGTCAGTCCTTAACGCTTCTCCACAACTCCTTCAGGGTCACTGCCTGCCCCTGCTCCCTGTGGGGTCTCTCCCACAGGATGCCGTCCTTCCCAAGCTGATCCTGCGGGGGCTGCCCACAGGCAGCAGCTCTTCAAGCACTGCTCCCACATGGCTCTGTACCACGGGGTCCATCCCCCAGGAGCAAACTGCTCCAGCATGGGTCCCCCACGGGTGGGCGGCAGCTCCCCCCAGACCCCCTGCTCCTGCGTGGGCTCCTCTCCACGGGCTGCAGCTCCGGCCCGGGGCCTGCTCCTGCGGGGGCTCTCCATGGGCCGCAGCCTCCTCCAGGCCACATCCACCTGCTCCACTGGGGGCTCCTCCACCCACGGGCTGCAGCGTGGAGATCTGCTCCATGTGGGACCCATGGGCTGCAGGGGGACAGCCTGCTCCACCAGGGGCCTCTCCGCAGGCCGCAGGGGAACTTCTGCTCCGTGCTTGGAGCACCTCCTGCCCTCCTGTGCTGGCCTTGGGGGCTGCAGGGCTGCTTCTCTCACATTTTTCTCACTCCTCTCCCAGCTGCTGTTGCGCAGCAGGTTTTTCCCTTCCTGAATTATGTTCTCTCAGAGGTGTGGCCCATGTCCCTCAGCTCTGGCCAGCAGTGGGATGGAGCTAGCTGGAGCTGGCTCTTCACTAACATGGGGCAGCTGCTGGGCTTTGCTCACGGAGGCCACCCCTGCAGCTTCCCTCTACCAAAACCTTGACACATAAACCTAATACAAAAGGTATTGGACTTCAGTAATCTCTTCCTACAAGGCATTCCAGCCCAATCATGAAATTGTTGAATCCACCATTCCAAATTATCTGTACTCATCTTATCTACTGACATATAAATGAATAGCAATACTACAGTAGAGAACAGCATTTGTAGGTTCTTTTCTTATGTGAAAGAAGGCTTATTTTCCCTTTGCTTAAAAACAGTGATCCGTTAGTAGCTATTGTGTATGTTAGACAGTCCTCCTCTGGTTGTTTCTGATTTATGTGTGCTGCTTTTGTATACCTAGAATTTGAACAGTCAGATGGGAAGTTCAGACTAAAGCCAAGCCACTTGCTTTCTCATGAGACTTAAGTCTGGACAACTGGTTCCTTGAACTTTGAGTAGCAAAGGATTTCTTTGCTTGCAAGGGATGGGCATGTTCTTTTGTGTGGAAAAAAAAATATTACTTGCCAGATTCTTCTACTACCTCTTGCTGACCTTGCCATGATACTTTAGGATTAGTCTACAGCCTTCCTGCAGGAGATGAGAAATTCAAAAACTAGGTAGTATATACTGAAGACATTTCAACCCAAATGGGTGGAGAGGTGAAGGATAATAACGGTATTTCATTCAGGAAAGCATCCAGTGGACTGGGAGTGTTACTGTTTGAGTATGCTAATGCTTTTCAGGCCCTGTGCTCTCTCTTAGTGACCTTGCTTTGATACTTGAGGTCTGAAGTTGCACTTATCACAGTAATTGATTGTTTGCTGGTAGCCAAAATGATTAATGTCACATTTGTCTGTGCATGTTGCAGAAAGAGACTCAGGAAAGTGACTTATGGTGCTGTATGTGATTGATATCCTCTATGGCATCCTTGTCAGCACTTGTTCTTGCGGGTGCTGGATCCTCCTTTGCCCTTTGTGTCAGTCAGGTATCTGCTGGTAGATTCCCTTCTTGTATCTCCCAGGTAATGTTTTGCCTTTTCAGTTAGTTCTGAACTTTGAGCACAAATCACAGGTTGAAATTGTTGGCTTTTTATTGAGTGGCTGTTCCAACTACTGTAATCCCCCTCCAGTATCACCTGTCTCTGTACACAAGCCCGTGGTGCCTCCAGGAAAGGGCTTTGTGATTAAGCCTTTGTGGGCTTAATCGAGTCAGGGAAAGTGCTTAGTATTTAAAAGAATTTCTGTTTTATTTTCAGGTTATCTGTAGTATTTTATAAGAGACAATAAAGTTAATGCTCTTAAACAGAGTATGACGAGCAGGTGTCAAAGCTTGAAGGAACTATTGCTATACACTCTGAAGTTCTTACTGTTAGTCAGCAAGATAATCTGGCTGGGATGATGATGACCAAGTTAGATCTACACCACGAAAAAGGAATAAAGGGAGTATGTGAAATTTTTACACGGAGCAGTGCTTCATTGAATAATTATGCAAATCTCAGCAAGATACAGTCCAACACTAATATCTTCAGCTGTTTGGAAATCAGAAATTTAGCTAAAATAGTGAGATTCTCAAGTGTATGCATAAACCAGCCTTATGATTTGGGCCTTTTGGAGTGTATATTTTAAAACAGTTTTCTTATAATAATATGACTGAGTTACGCTTCAATTCTATCAAAGGAGAGAGAATATAAAAAGAAATTGGATAAGCATTTTAAAAGATTGCTTTTGCCTTTGTTTCTGTTTATATGTTAGCTGAATCATGTAATAATTTCTGTAGTTGTGATCTTAAAAAGATGCAAATATTGAAATAATTTTGATGAAACTTATTTGGCAGCTGAGCTTTATATTCAGGTTTTAGTATAGTACACACAAAAAGTTATATAACCTTAATTTCATGTGTTGTTTAGTGAATGGCTAAGTAGAAGAACCAGCTGAAGCTGTTCACAAAGAATTCAGAATGATGTGCTTCTCGTTGAGAGATGCTTTTTAGTTTCAGATTTGACTTGCTCATTGGTACACTTTGAATGCTAGACTATTTAGTGTGTTGTTTTAGCAGTTGTTTAGCTGGTATTTTCTGGATCATGTCATCAGTTTTGGCACTAGGTTGCTAGGGCAAAGACTTCTTGTAGCTGGGCCATTTCAAAGCTTCAATGTTTAGGCTGTTGTTACACTTTTGAGATGAAGTGGGTTACTTGAATGGAGTAGTGTTTAAGTTCTCATGTTCCTAGAATGCATTAAATGGAAAGATGTAATTGTGGTGTAAAAAAATTAACATTGCAGTCTTGTTTCCCTATTATAAAGTCAGCATTTTTCTAAGCTTCAATGAACTTTTGAGAGAGAGAATTCTGTCAGGATTCAGATTCTACCAGCAAGTAGGGATTTTTGTTCTTGTGAACTCTGTGAAAAGCATGGCTTCTCCGATTCATCTCTAGCATTTGATCTTCCAAAAGATTGACTTCCTTTTGGCTTTAAAATATTGTTATTGAGATAGTAGAGTAGATATTTTCTCATGACTGTTATAAAGATCTTCAACTTTAATCCCACTTTGACTGCTTTATCTGGGGAAAATGTGCACAAGGAAAACATTACTACAAATGTGATTTTTAAAATCACAGAAACACTGCTATTATGTGATTTGTGTGATCACAGTGTACTTTATATAGCTAGCACTGGTGGTGTAAAGATTTCAGGGGTAATACAAAAGTATTGGGGTAGGAGTTCGTTATGTACTTTTTGCAGAAATATATGAAAAAAATCCATGTTATCTTATAGAAATTGGCAACACGTAGGTTTCAGATTTTTTTCTTTAAATTATAAATTTTATAAAGAGAATTGATAGAATGATTTCGTGTACACTGTTTACTGTAATGAGGATCAAAGCCTTGGGAGAGGGGGTAGAGGGCAGTGGTGTATACTATGGAGTCATTTTTAAAGGAGCTTGATTCTTGTTTTCTTTTCTTTTCTTTTCTTTTCTTTTTTTTTTTTAATGGCATTCTCTGTTCAGTGGTAAACTGTTACTCAAAATTTATGTGGCAACCTAGTAGTTGAGATAATTTGGTATCTCATTATGATTTTGTAGACTAAGCATATTCTGGTAAAGACTTAAGATGTAACTATTTTTTGGCTTGAAAGATAAATCTTGTATGTATTCTCATTAACATTTTAAAAATATTATTGCAGCTGTGTTGGGGTAGAGGAGCATCATGCTGTTGACATTGATCTGTACCATTGTCCCAACTGTGCAATTCTCCATGGACCTTCTCTAAGTAAGTACGGGTTATTCAGATATATATTATTCACATATATATATTTTATATTTTTAATGTCTCTTCTCTCGAAGTGCTATTGAAAAAGACTATTCAGAGGGATGTTCAAGATGACTGATTATTTAGGAGGTACTGGTTCTATGTGACAAACTTTGAACTGATAAAAAACAACAACAATCACAATAACAAAACCTACAAGCTGTCTTTTTTTGAGAGAGGTTCCTTGATCTGGAGATGAAGATAGAATAAAATATAAACCACAGCTATAGATTAGAGAAATCGAAGTGTGCAGAGCTAGAAGAAAACAATCTGTACTTGATAGAGAGAGAGAGACCAAAAGTTAGGGAATCATTAAAAAAAAAAAAGTCAAGTACAGGTAGTGATGCTTTCTCCTACTGTATATATTACATGCTACTTTAAAAAAAAAATAAAAGAAAAAAAGTTCCAAAAGACTGCTCACTATTCTGTATTTTAATCACGAAAATCCTCATACCTAGGAAAGCAACCTTGAGAAAATATAAAAGGTAGCTCTCTTATCTTTTTTGATGATTAAAGAGTATATGTCACAACAATCCAGTGAAATTTGAGAATTGGAGCTTGCTGTCTTACTTTTCTTTTATGTCCTTGAGACTTACACTGCTCTGAATTCCAGATATCTGATTTGTGAACATGTTTCCACCAAGTTCCAAGGAATTTTGTGAGCTACCAGAAGAGACTGAAACAGAGTGGCAAGAGAGGCAGACCTCTTTGGTTCTATCAGTAGATACATACACTGTAGAGATCTGGAGTGGAAAGATAACATTTCACTTCTGAAGAAAATGTTTTTTTGTCCTTCTGTAACTACTGCAAGGGCACTGATGTATCCAATTCCCTAGATTTTTCAACATGACTTCTGTTCTCAAAAGAAAGTAACGTAAAAATGAATTTCACCTATCCAGCAATGAATTAAGTTTCTATGTTCAAACCTGAAAAATGTATATATGTACTGTGTTTCTTACGCACTAACACGAAAAATGTCTATATGTGCTTAGTGTCCAAGCAGTATGTTGTGGTCATTTGTGGTTTTTTCATATATATTTTTTTCTTTGCTTGAAGACCACTTAATGGTTTACAGCCACCTCAAGATCTAGAATCTTTACAAAGCTGAATTCACTTTACCATTTAGAAACAATAATTTTGAAACCACTGCACCTTCATTGGTAGTTTTATGGAGTATGAATGGAGTGATTAATTTCACTTATTTTATGTAATTAATACATGTTGTATGATATGTATTTTGTATGTAGGTTATATTTAATACTTTCAATATTAGCTACCTTCATGTTAGGGCCTGAAAGGTAAGATAAATGGTCTTTTACTTGCTTGTGGTTTTTACTGTTCTGGACATCTCTTTCAGTTAAAACGCTGTATGTGTCTCTTGTAAATAAGAGTACAAATATCAGACATTTCTTTTCCCACCTTTCTGCCTGTATTTTTTTTTCCTGTGGAATAGAGGGACTGGGAGAAAGAGTGGAAGGGGGTACCTATCAGACTTTCAAAATACTAAAAATCTAGAGAATTTGGAGCTTTTTTCTTTTGTTTATTTGACAGAACTAGTGTGCTTCATCATCCTGTTGATTCCTGTGAATAACCTTTTTTTTTTTTTTTTATGCAAAGGCTTCTAATGCCAGCTTTGTTTCACCTGCAGCAATTTGAGTCATTTCTGTGTTGGAAGTCTTTTAAAAGACAAGAATCAGTAGTAAAAATTATCCTTACTACATCATATTGCCTGAAGTGAGTACATCTTCTAGATTTATTAAAAGCTTCAGGCTTATCAACCCAAGGAGAGGTGATATATTGAAATATATCTTAATTTGTAATTTTATTAATTGTAACTTAGCTAAGTTGCCAGAATCAAATCTGTGATGGTTTGTGGTTTGGACTTCAGCATGTTTTAATGTTGAGAGAGACTGGTAATGTTTCTTGACTTTAAATGTTGCAACAATGCTTCACAGTGCTTCAGTTGTATGCAATTATGTGTATAAGTAAAGACATCTTTTATTTACTGCTTCATATTCTAAAACCCCTTTGTCTAAAGGAGTTCTGAAAGAGACCAGAATTCAACTGTGTTTAAGAGGATAAGTATATCTGTAATTTCGGCAGATATATAGTCCCACCTAATAAAATGACATTGTGGAAAAAAAAAAACAACCAACCAAAAAAAACTGCGAGAATATACAAGAAACATACACTTTATCCAAGTGGATTTAGATTCAGTATCTTACAAAATTAATTATGTAAGAGCTCCAGTAATTAAAAGAAAGCTACTATATAGTTAGATGTAAAAATCAAATTAACTAATACAGGAGTATTGATCAATTTCTTTTTATATTTCAATTAAAAAAAAAACCAACACACTTCTTGATTTGATTATCTGTCATTTTTCAATGGGAAACCAACACACCAAATTTTATGTGAATGTCTAGTTTTTAATTTTCCTCGGCCGTTTAAGTATAAGGAGATGTTAAAAATGCAATTTAGTTGCTTTTGGACTCTCAGGTTCCCCAAATTGTAATAGAACAGTAACTTATTCTTTATTCTTTATTATTATTATTATTTTGTGATGGAGAATACCAGTTTAGAGCAACTCAGAATATCATCGTTTTGGGGCACAATGCTCGCATTATATGTATTGCATATTAATTATATATATATACATATATATATACACACACATATATATATATATATGTATTGCATATTACTATATGTATTGCCTAGTAAAGGTTGTACCTGCCAAAACACTTTATACCTCAAATTGTTATGGTAAGATAAACTGAATAAAATAAGGGTGGTTTTTTGTTCCATGTGGTGAGATAGCACAATGGGATTAGGTTCTGTTAATTCTGTACTAATGCATAAAACGAAGTCTTCAGGATCTTGAAGAGGTAGGGTTCTTCTATTTATTAAAAATAAAAATTGGAGATTTAGGAAATTAATATTCAAATTTTATTGATTTACTCTTTAGATTTGAACAATTTTCAGGTTGTTACTGTTTATTTATGCTGCACTCAGTATGGCATTTTGAATCTTTGTGTATAATGTGCACTGATGTTGTCAGATGGGAGGAGCTCTAGGAGTCCAAATGGTCATTGTCAGGTCTTCTGAAGATTTCATTTGTTGCAGATAGGTAAGGTGTCACCTACGTATCCAATAAGATTTGTTAATCTCAATAATGTGACTGAGGCATGTCTGCCTCGCTGATAGAATGACTGCTAATCTTAGGCATCTGATTTAACTGATTTAAAGTTTAATCCTTCTGAAACTTGTAGTGAAAAAGAGGAGGAACTGGCACAGACATGACTACACGGAGTTGGATGATGGCTCCAAACCGGTGCAGGCTGGAACGCGGACCTTCGTTAAACAGCTGCGGGCTCGTTCTTTTCCAAGGTACAGAAGCTCACTTAAACATTTCAGTGGAAAAAAAAATAATAGAGAAACTTAGTGGGCTGAGCATGTCTTCGAGAAGGTAAATAACATTTCCCTGCTTCAGAAAATGAAGGCCTAGGATTATTACTTCCTCCTCCTTTAGAATTCTCCCTTATCCCACCCTCCCCATCTGAAACAGTGAGTCCCTGTTTCAGGTGGATAAATTTGCCCTTTCATGCAGTAGCTTCCCCTGTTCAGTTTTGCACTGGGCTATGTTGTCTGTCAGGGCTGCTACAGGGTGATGGCTGTTGAGTTTGCTTTTCTTCGGGTTTTGTTTCTGTTTCTTTGAGAGAGGGAGTGAATAAAATAGAATAATTCAATTGGAAGGGACCTTCAAAGATCATCTAGTGCAACTGCCTGAGCTTCAGGGCTAACCAAGAGTTAAAGCATGTTATTGTGGGCGTTGTCCAAATGCCTCTTGAACGCTGACAGGCATGGGGCACCAACCACTGGGCTAGGAAGCCTGTTCCAGTGTTTGGCTACCCTCACAGTAAAGAAATTTTTCCTCATGTCCAGTCTGAAGCTCC
This sequence comes from Cygnus olor, assembly GCF_009769625.2. NCBI lineage: Eukaryota > Metazoa > Chordata > Aves > Anseriformes > Anatidae > Cygnus > Cygnus olor. The sequence goes on along the minus strand of NC_049169.1, from coordinate 61,049,312 downwards.
TCTTGTGCAGCTCTGTGCCATTCCCTTGCACCCTGTCATCAGTTCTCAGGGAGCTGAGACCAGCACCTCCTGCTCCACTTCCCCTCCACAGGGAGTTGCAGAGAGCCATGAGGTCGCCTCTCAGCCTTCTTTTTTCCCAACTAGACAACCCAAGTGTTCTTAGCCTCTTCTCACAGGACATGTATTCCAGCCCTTTTACCAGCCTTGTTGCCCTCCTCTGGATGCTTTCAGGTACCTTAACATCCTTTTTATATTGTGGAGTGCAGAACTGCACACAATGTTCAAGTTGAGGCTGCACCAATGCTAAATGTAGCAGGAGATTCCCTTCTTTGGACCTGCTGGCTATGCTGTGTTTGATATATCCAAAAATGCAGCTTTTCCTTGTAGCTGCCAGGGCACACTGCTGGCTCACGTTGAGCCTGTTGGCAACCAGCACCCCTAGGTCCATTTCTGCAGGGCTGCTCTCCAGCCACTCTGCTCCAGTCTGTACCTGTGTCTGGCATTACCCTGTCCTAGGGGCAGCATCTGGCATTTCCCTTTGTTGAACTTCATGCTTGTGATTGTCCAGTGCTCCAATCTATATAGATGCCTCTGTAAGGCAGTGTGGGTGCAGCAGCAAGAGTGGTTGACTTTTGTTTTTCTTTTTATGTGACTGAACTGTCAGAATACTGTCTATTCCTCTAGTCCAGGAAAGGAGAGATTGGGTAATTACTCCTCAATTTCATTCCAGATAACAAAGAACATTTACATGTGCTCTGCCCTACCCATCTCTCATGCTGTAGAGGAAAGTGGAGAAAATTGTAACAGAAATCATCTCAGTCTGTCTGTGGCTGTCTTTTTCACTGTAAATGTATAATGGCTTTTAACTCTTTAAAGGACTCTTTATTGTTGTTGTTAACATTAACATTTTGTATTATTTTGGTGAGAATTCCTTTTTCTCATCGTCTTAAATGACTGTGTTCAATCGTATAGAAGGACTGTGGTTTCCCAGGTTATGCTTGACAATAAATGATTCCTTACTGGTTTATATTGTTGTCCTTGTCTTCCAGTTAAATGCTTAGTTTGATAGTAGTACTGGGTCCAATTCTTTTGGACTCAAATGCAGCCATTCCAACCTGTCCTCCCCCAAACTGTGACATAATTGTTTTTTTTAGTAGTGCTTGGAGGATGCTCTTCTGCTAATATTCCATTATTTCTTTCTGTTAGTGCTGATGAAGTAATTTTGAAAATGCATGGAAGCCAGTTGACACAAAGATACTTGGAGAAGCATGGGTTTGATGTTCCTATAATGGTTCCAAAATTAGATGGTCTGGGGCTCAGACTTCCTCCGCCAACTTTCTCCGTCTTAGATGTGGAACGCTATGTAGGTAAGGGTCACTGTGGAATGTGTGCAAATGATCCTGTTTTTAAAGTAAAATAAATATTTGCATGATTATAAGAGCTTCTAGAGTGCTAAATATATATTCTAAATTGAATACTTCTAACCAGAGGATTGGCAAAGAGCACAATTAAGGCTACTGATTTGAATTTTGTTTGTGGTAGGTTTGTGACAGGAGTAAACCATTAATTCTCAACTTTCAGAAGTGTTAATTTTGGTGCAAGCTAAACATAGCATGTTTTTGTTCTGCTACCAGATTGTTCAGTTTTTGAGAATTGAATGAATCACTGTTAGGATTGATAAAGATTAATCAGTAGTCAGACTATTGCAAAACTTAATGTTTTGGGCTCAGTGAATTGGCATTTCCATACTCAATCAATCTTTTGGAAATTTCTTCATTTCATTGCTACACATATATTTTGACCTGCCAGGTTTAGGGACAAAATTGGAATGCTGCAGGTTCACTTTTCTGGTTTTGAAATTAAAAATAAGAAAACAGAAATGAAATTATTCTAAGTAGGATTTGTCAAGATGCTATTAACTTGGAATTTTAAAGTAAATATAGTGTGCATCTAGATGCACTCCTTCATTCCAGTATGAATTGTCAAATTTGATTCCTGTGTAACTAAATAGACGTAATTCAGTTACTGTTATAATTTTGTCATTACTCCTTTCTCTTGGCTAATGGTTGCTTCTCGCTTGCCTATTTCTACAGATTTCACTTTAAAATATGTCTTATGTAAACAAATTCTTGTTGTATTTAGAAATTAAGCTTGCCTTATGGCTTAATTCAATGAAATCAGAGTGTGCTTAGAAGATATGCGTGTATATAAGCTGGGGGGGAAGAGCATAGAATGATTACAGCAGAGTACCTGCATGGTTTTCAATATAAAAAGCTATCCGTTAATTATGGCAAAAGTTCAGTGCAGTTTGCTAAGAGCTGTAAGAAGGAAGATTTATTATTTGTAAAGAATTCTCAATGGTCCTTGTGTTATATATTCAAGTGCTGTGGTGATGATTAATAGGAAGAGTGAGGAAGAGATCTGCCTTGATAACATTCTCTACGCTAGTCTTTCCAGTGACAGCCACAAAACCAATTTCTTTCTTTCTTTTTTTTTTCAAACCAGTTGCAGTGATTCTGCATTGCTCCTTTTTTTTTTTTTTTTTTGGTTAACCGCAAGAAAGAGGATTTATCTTTAGACTTTTTTCAGTTCTGTCCTTTGCTGACTGTAACAATTAAAGCTAGACTAGTAAAAGTTGGTTTATACCAATCTGTCCTTGTTCTAAGAGAATGCTAATGATATTGGAGTTTTTGTACAGAAATATATTGATAAAAGCTGGAAAAAAGTAAAATTTCTCTTAAACATCTTGAACAGCTGTTTTTATCTGTGGTAGGATTAAGAAAATCATTCTGTCTTTCACAGGTGGTGACAAAGTGATAGATGTAATAGATGTAGCAAGACAAGCAGACAGCAAAATGAAGCTCCATAATTATATTAAATATTTCACAAATCCTGACCGACCAAAAGTATTGAACGTGATCAGCCTGGAGTTCTCAGACACAAAGTGAGCATTGACTTCAGTTCCTTGAATGTAGGAAGTGGTTTTCACTAAGGTGAACACTATGTGTGGGAATATAATGTCTCTAGTGTTAAAGATAAGAGGCTGCATGTTTTATGTAGACAGCTACTGTGATGTAATATGGGTATAAAACATTTTTACTAATTCATAAGTAATAACTCTGTAGGAAGCAAACATTTAATGTTGTCATTTAAAAAGAGGGGCACTTACTCTTGATCTTATTTATGTGTATAATTTTTTTTTTAAAGGATGTCTGAATTAGTGGAAGTACCAGATATTGCCAGAAAGCTTTCATGGGTGGAAAATTATTGGCCAGATGATTCTGTCTTCCCTAAGCCTTTTGTTCAGAAGTATTGCTTGATGGGTGTCCAGGACAGCTATACTGATTTCCATATCGATTTTGGAGGAACTTCAGTTTGGTACCATGTTCTCTGGGTATGAAGGCTTCTTGATTTATGACTGTATGAAACACAATTTACTCAGTGTGCAGCTTTCTTCTATGGCATTATTACCTGCTAAGAATGATTTTTCTTAACAGGCAAAGGAGGAGCTGGAAAGTGAAAGTGAAGTTGGTGTCTCATTTTCATGCTTTTAATTTATCATGCGGTTGGTGACTTCTAGACTATGATTGGTTGGCTGACCATTTTAATAGACTGGTAGATGGTATAGTGAAGTTTTAGTATTAAAAAATGAATTAAATGAAAATGAATGTCATTGTTGGGTGTTCTTCACATCTCAAAATGCATGCCTCTTCTCCCCCTCCCCGCAGTTGGTTACTGTACTATTACTTAAGCTTTTGGACAATTGCAACTGTGACACACTGGTCAATAAGTTGCTTTTGTTGCAAATAACTCAGAGGTAGTACTATGCCTCCAAGAGGACATACATTTATTTATTTGATGTTTTTATTTAATAGGGTGAGAAGATCTTCTATTTGATCAAGCCCACTGATGAAAATTTGGCTCTATATGAGTCTTGGAGCTCATCTGTCACCCAAAGCGAAGTATATTTTGGGGACAAGGTTGACAAATGTTACAAATGTGTTGTAAAGCAAGGACACACTTTATTTGTTCCAACAGGTAAGATTTTACAATTATTACTAGGACGTAGCATGTTTAATTACCAGGAATGAAGAGTATCTTAAATGACACATTACATTATCAATAATTGGTTTATCCTGAATTTTTGCATGAACGAAAAGAGAAAAAAAGGAGTTGGAGTATGGAATAAGACCCAATCAATGATGCCAGCTTTTGGGACAGATGTTTAAAAAAAAAAAAAAAGGGAAAGAAATTCTGTAAGACTGATTAAAGGCTTTGAAAAAATCTGATCTGTACTGAAATGCATTTTTGCTGTTCCTGCTTGGTAGGATGGATATCCTGATGGTAGTGGATATCATAATTATTTTGTAATCTCTGTAATATGTTTGGAGTAGATTTGTGATTTAAAATTAATCTTGCATATAGAAGAATACCACCTACAGGGAGGCTCTCGAGAGTTATTTAAATATTGTTAAAGATACTGTTCTTAAGTAACAATCAAATTGTTCTATTCAAGATATTCTTTGTGGCTTTATTGTTGGTTTAGTCAGTGTCTGGGGAAATGTATCTGATAGGATTGAAATACGCATCCTCCTTGAAGAGTCAGAGGTACTCATCTACTGTGATGAGTGAAAAATTAAAACCATACTGACAAATGCAAAATGCAATTGAAAATACGAGGCATTCTCCATTTCATTGCACTTTTCAAACAATAGAAATAAAACAAAACAATTTATAATATTAATTTAAAACAAACAACAGTTTAATTTGTTTAAAACAAACAACAACAACAAAAATCACAAACGCCAATCCTTAGATTGCTTTTGCCATTGTCGCCTTCAGTCTTTTATATTCTGTTCTGTAATTTCATTCACAGGAAACATAGAAGGTATGTTGGTCACTCAGCGTAGTTACTAGTTTAGTTTCAGGTCTTTTTGTATGTGGTACCACAACAACTAGAACTGGTTGTTTTTAGCTGAATGAGGGCATGGTATAGTTGCTTGTGGTTTGGGCTGATCTTGCATCAAGTTGAGGAGCTTTCTGTGTTTGTACATGTTGCCTGTGCTCAGTTAAACCATGAGGTAATCTCCAAATTCATGGCCAACTGGTCTATTGTTGCATACAGAAAGGTCTGTATGCAGGTGAAATCAGAAAAAGCATTGGAAAAGAGAACTCTGTATATTTTTAGTTTATTTACATTAAAACTGCACAGGATAAAATTTCAATTCAACTATTTTTAACTAGGAAGCCAATATGTTCTTTTGTGTACTCAATTGAAATTATTGAGTGGTAATCAGCTAAATTAATAGTGTAATGTTGGCCATGCTTTGCCATAGTGAATTGTAGAGTTCATGAGGACAATATTTCAAATGTGTGACAAATTAGCATAGTCAGAGTACCTAGACTGGGTTTTAAATTGATCATTAGTTTCGCTAAAATTAGAATGGCTATACTGGGAATAACTTATAGAACTATTTATGAATTCCTAGTAGAAAAAACACAGTATTGCTACATTACTTTTTTTTTTTTTTTTTAAGTTGTGCAAATTTTTCGGTTACTGTAAAGAAGATGTAAACATGAAAAGTAATATAATTTCTTTTTTATTTTTATTACTTTATTGTTCAGCATGCTTTTTTTTCCCCACAGTAACTCACTTATTATTGCTGATTGGAAGGAAAACTTCGGGGACTTTTTGCTTAAAAAATCAGTGGTGTTCTATCTTTCCCCCTCTGCCACCCCCAGTTCCTACCCAGTCAAAATGTCTTGAAGGCCTTTGTCTGCTTGTAACTCCTTTAGAAAACTACATTTCCATTAGAAAGTGTTTCAGAAATCTAAACTACATGTTATTAAAATCAAGAATATTTGTTCCTGGTATAGAATAATAATTTTCTTTTTTTTTTTTTAGTTTGACATACAATATTTTAAATGATTTTTAATATGTACACACAAGTATTTAAAAACATCTTTCTTATAATAATTTATATGTATTTACTAAGTTTCTGAATCTTTCATTTCAGGCTGGATTCATGCTGTGCTCACATCTCAGGATTGTATGGCTTTTGGAGGAAATTTTTTGCACAACCTCAACATTGGCATGCAGCTCAGGTTAGTCTCGACTCTTACTATACCTTTTCCTCAGTAAGTAGGATATTTTTTCCGATAGATACTTTTCTTCATGCTTGTAACCAGGATCAGATGGGTACAGGCTCTCAAAACAGACAATAGTGGCATTTTCAGTTAGACTAAGCCCAGCACATACTCTTGTTTCACTTCTGCAAAGCTTGTTTTAAAAGCAAAATGAAGAATATGCACAAATTTAATAATAATAATAAAAACCACACAAACCAACAAAGCAAAAACACCAGCACAACAAAAATCCCTCTCCCCGCCATACTTTGGTGATTAGTATAAGCAAGAAAACGAAAGCTGAGCAAGCCCAGGTGTGCAACACTGAGTTGAAATGAGCATCCTCAAGTCAGCATTGCTCAAAGGGCAGCTGTGTTTAGTTTTTGTCCAAGATGTGGAGCTGTCTTCTAAACATATTGTTTTTATTTATTACAGTGGAATCCTGATAAAATTCCATCTGTTAAAAGATCACACACTGGGTTTGTATCCTAGTTTTATGAAGTCCAACTTTATTCTTAGAAGTGCAGCAGTCAAACTTGATAAGGTCAGAGCCTGGATGAGACCAGAGTTGAATCTTGTCTGTGGTCTTGTTGGGATTTAAATTTGTGGTACTTCTTTTATTTAACATGACCGTGCCTATTTTATTTTATTTTGGACATTATTATCAATTTGAATGATTACATGCTTGAATAATAAATTAGATAATGTGAATGTTTTTAAATCATATTTCTGTTTGTTCAGGTGTTATGAAATGGAGAAGAGGCTAAAAACCCCAGATCTTTTCAAATTTCCTTTCTTTGAAGCCATCTGTTGGTTTGTGGCCAAAAACTTACTGGAAACGTTAAAAGGTAATCTTTGTCCAGTTTCAAGGGATATACATATGTCTGCTTTTTTGTTCAGTTGACAGTGGAGAAAATTATGTTGCTGCTATGAGAACAGGTGAAACGTGTTTTTTTTTTTTTTTTTCGGAAAACCAGATAGTATTTAAACAGATTTTGGTAAATAATGCACTGTTACAGTTCTAGATTCAGCAGTTCTTAGTACAAGCTTTCTAGGGTAACTTGCGCAGTGCACAATTCTTAGTGTAGGTAGTGATGTGTGTAACTAACGTTTTGTAGAATGCTACTGACACCTTTGAATTGTTTATTAGTGCTTTTCATTCAATGCTAATGGTGTATCTGGTCAATGAAGATACTCTGTCCTGATGATCTAGAATATCGGAGATTCTGGCACAGTGCAATTAGGCTATCAGCCAGATAGGATTAATTTTCCATTATCTCACAAGGTCTTGTTAAGGCAGATATGAAAGTTATTTCAGTGTGTCAGTTAAGGTCTTGAATACCCTTTGGTAGCCTTTCTCTCCTTCTTTCAGCAAACAACACTCTCTAAATGATCCCACTAGTTTATGCCTGTGGGCTGCTTCTTGGTGACTTCACAGTTGAATGTAAAGGTTTTCTTGCACCTTTACAATTTCCTTGGACCTTTTCAGTAAAACTACCTTTTGTCTTCTGCTCTTTCTTGTTAAGGGGAAGGCATCCATAAGGATTTTTGTAGGAAAGGTCTATTGGTTCTTATGAGCAGTGTTAAATCACTTATATTGATGTTTATCAGTAGACATCTCAACAGGCTTTTGTTCTTGACAGTTCACAGTCCTTTCCAAACTTCCTCATCTAGTCCTTTAACTCATATATCTATACCGATGTGTAATTGAGGCTGAGAGAATGCCTGACTTCACCTTCTTTTGCATCAAATATCTTGCCCTCTGCCACCTCTGTTTAATCTTATTAATAAATACCATATTTCAAAGGAGGGAAATAAACCTTCGGAGAGGATATTGCTGAATTCAGCGTTTGCTTTAAAAGAGCACTCTCACAAAACCTTTTTCTAAGGTAAAAACCTTGAAAATGATCTGTTCTTCTTTCAGCAAATGAAGGCGTTGAACAACTCTAGTTTCCTAAATGAGTATTTAGAGTTTCTGGATGAAACTAAAACAACTCAGAAATTTAACTGAACAAACTTAAAGATTTTTTTTTTTTTGCTTCCAAGAAAGATTGTTTTCTTCTTGAAAGTTTGCTTTTGTCGGTCTCACACCTGGGTATTTGAAATTTACAAACACGACAGAAGATGTAGGAGCTACATTTCTGCTGGAAAATCAGTGGGATAAATGTTTCTAAGTAATCTAGTTAACTACGTGTTTCATCTCTACATGTTTCCCTCTTTTATTATGCACCTCCTTACTTGAGTAGATATACTAGGAGCCTCTTGTGACATGTGGTTCTTAAGGGAGGGTCATGAAGCATATTTTCATGTTATTTTTAAGCTGTGGCTTAGCAGGTATTTGCTGCAGAACACTGCTAAGATCTATAAACCTATAATGAAAAATCAAAATTGAGGCTTTCATGGCTAATGTAATGATTATGTTGGGTTTTGGCATCAAGGCTTATATGGCTCATGTGTTTGCCAGTCAGAATCCTTTGTTTTTAAAATAAGGGATGATATCAGTTCAGCTGTGAAACGTAATAGCTTGTAATGCATTGAACACATGGTTGTTAGCAGTACTTTGTGAAATTCGTGTCAGTTAGCAAAATCAGTGCACTGCGTTTTTCTGCTTCTTTTTATGAAAGGATAACAAGCAGTCATAAACCTTTTGATTTTGTCTTTTCATTGGTAAAAAGTATATTATGATGCTATAAGTGTTGTGCCATTCACCTAAACTTTACTCTGTAGTTCTAGGGACTTAAGAATAAGTGACTTTTTCATCTGTACAATGCTGATTAGTTTTGATTATTCTTATGTAACACAGTCCTTTTTTTTTTTTTTTTTTTTTTTTTTTACTGCAGCTAAAAAAAAGTAAGTCCAGTCTGTGGTGCTGCATTGTATTCTCAAAATTTTACTGAGTCAGCTAGTAGGCAGAAAGACTCCTGCTGCAGCTCAAAGGCCTGCCACTCCTTCTCACACCCTTTAAAAAGTAGGAGGCATATTGGAGAGATAAACAGCTGTTAAGTAGCAGAACTTTCCTTTTTCTGCCACTGGACTAATACATAGCTTTATTAGTGTGTTTTTTTTTAATGAATAAAAAGAAAAAAAATAGTTCTAGGGCTTATTCATTTCTTATTGACAGGAGGAAATATTTTTCAGGAGCATAGGAAGAGTCTCCAGTCTACTCTTGACTTTCTGGAGTATTTGCCTTTTCTCTTCCTTTTTCCCATGAAGTAAAAGGGAAATTTTAAAAGGAATTGTGATCACTTGGGAGCACCAGCTTTCTTAACAATAACAGCTTTTGTAGCAGAGTGTTGTACTTCTTCTCTTTCCCCACTCTTACTTTGGAGCAAAAATGATGTATAGTAAGAAGGAGAACTCTGGTATTAAAGTGTGAACTATTTGCTGCATGTATGGGAATAAGCAGTAGGAATTCCAATTGAGAGATGCGTCCCATCCTATGTACCTCTGGTCCCCATTGACTGAAATGTTTCTGAACGAAACAGATTATTTGTTTCTTCAAATAACATTTTTCTTCTACATTGTAGATCTGTTTTATTCCAATTGAAGTGTAGTATGTTGTAAAATTTCTAAATTGCCCAAGAAGAAGCCAAGAATAAAAGATGTTATGTAGAATTGCTTTAGGTTGTGAGGTTGTGGGTTTTGTTTATTTGTTTGTTTTGTTTTTGTTACAGTATGCATGCAAATACAGGATGTAGTATTTCACTTGCTTACACAATTTTTCCTTTTCTTGGGCTGTTGCATAATGACAACTTCATTGGCTGTGGGTATCATTCTACTGTTTTCACTTAGTGCATTTCTAAATTATTATCTGTATCCTTTTTAGAACTGAGGGAAGATGGTTTCCAGCCTCCAAGCTATTTAGTGCAAGGAGTGAAGGCTTTACTTACTGCTTTAAAATTATGGATGAAAAAAGAGGTAAGGAAGAGTAAGACTGATTTTGTTTGCTATTTTGGTGAACTCTGTTTTGATTTAGAAATAAGTGAAGGTTTGTGTCCTTCTCATATTTAAGATTTTTTTTTTCATTAGTGAGTACTGAGAGACTATGGAGAGTGAAAGTATGTGCTGCTGATCTGGGGAAGAGTCATCATGACAAATTTCTATGACTATGATGCTAATGAAGTCTTTTTAAGCTAATGAATAAGCTCTTGTATTGTAGCTGATAGAAACAGAATCATGCTTCACCGCAGTACGGGATAAGAATCCTTCAAAATAAGCCAGTGGGAGTTTTTTCTAATAGGTCTGTTTATGCAGTCAATTCATCCTCATCTGAGGCAATGGAAGGTTGGAATGCCCTGATATTAGGATTTTCCATTGATGTCAGTGCTTTGGAGAGCACATTTCAGGTACACATATATTGCTGAAGAGTCAGTTTAGATTGAGGATATTGACTTTGGTTGAGTACTGTCCCTCCAGAATGTTTGCTGGCTTGTAAAATCATTAATACGTTTTCTGTGCTGGCTTTGCTGGTGCTCTGCTCTCTAGGAAGGCTTATTTGTTTTGGCACAGCACTGGACCAGGCCTTAACTCCATGTGGTTTTTTTTTTGTTCGTTTTTTTTTTTTTTTTTAAGTGTCTTAGCTAATGAGCCCTCTTGGAACCTGTGCTTCTAGGAAATGCTGTTCAGACAGTCAGTTTGGTTCTGACTGAGCTTATTAATTCTAGTTTGTTGCTGGCCCCACTGACCTGAACTGGCTCCTGGAGATTTGTTTGGTCTTTCTGCCCACAAGTTCTCCTTGGAAGAGAATTTGTTGTATTACATCAGGTATCCTATTCACACAATGCTGTATCCAGCATAGTAGGGTTCGTGGAACTGATGACGAGGTGTAAATGTAGAGGTGGTTAACGCCATGTGTAATCAGCTCAAGTCCGGCCTGTATACCATTACTGATTACAGAGGGTCAAGGAAAGGTACACCTGTAACACCTCAGAACTGGTTCTCCGGTGTGCCATTCTGGGTCAAATCCTGCTAGTAAGCAGTATAGCAGTATTTACAGGAGGTTGTGCCTAAGATACTAAACCATCTGTGAATCCAAGCTCTCTCTGCATCCATGGCATGGAAAATAAGCAAGCTGATTAATCTAACTTGATAAACAAGAAACATAACCTATATAAATCCTTGTTTTTACTTGAAGTTGGATTGGAATTCCTCTTTTATAGATTGCCGTAGTATAGTATTGTTGTCTGTGTAGTGTAGTGTCTAGTAGTTAATTAAATGGTTTGAGTAATACTCTGTCTAGAATGTGGTATGTTTCCTACTTTCCTGTGGAAAAAAAATAATAATTGCAGATGCTGCATTCCATATGCTTATTAATGAGATCAGTGAGTATTCCCAAACCACTGGCTGAAGACACTTCAGTTGTGAGGCAACTGCACAGCCTTCATGCTCTATTGAGAACATGGTCTGCTGTCCACCTGCTATCATGTTTTGTAGCTTGCCTTCACCTTTTTTAGCTGCTGCTTCATAAGTGAGCTGATGTTTTCTTCGCAGCAGACCATGTGCGTGTTAGGATTGTAGCTGTATGCAGCAGAAGACAGGAAGAGCTTTGTACATTGCTATATTATCTGTTCATGGTGAGGATTCCAGACAGATTCTGAGAAAGAAATGAAAAATGAATAGTCTACAAATGGGAAGCCTACTCATGATGTTTCACATTCCTATCATGGAATATATCTTCTCAAGACAAGTGAATTATGTTAGTGTATTGCTGTGAACTACTTGTTGAAGCATTTTAAACTCATCTTCAGCAAAGCAGCAGTATCTTCATTTCTGCAATGGTTAAAAACTGCCAAGAGTTACATGATGCTGAGAATAAGGATGGAGTGCTACTAAAATAATCTTAGTTTTCTTGTCTTGATTTGAATTGAGCTTGTGCAAGGTTTTTATCGATAGGTGTATGTTCTGATTACTTTAGTGCAGATCATCAGCCATCGGGTTAGTTGATACACACAGTAAAGATGATGACCTAACCAGTCGTCTGAGCTCTTGGATCTTAGCTCTGGCTTCCTTCCAACTTACATAAGCAACAGGTCTCAGTTTCTATTTTTAAGATGCTTGATCCATGTACCAGTAAGATTATTTTGGGCAACTGTTCTGTTGTGGGTTTTTTGTTGTTGTTTTTAATAGCTGTTTTAAGAGGGGGAAAAAGAAAAACCTTCCCCCCCCCCTCCCCCCCCAAGGAATGGGCATTTGGTTGTGTTCGTATTTTTAGGTACCAGTATGCTTAATTTCAATGCTAGTTTCTAAAGATTTGTGGATTTTTATGCCTACCAGGACTTTTTGTACATCTTGATTTTAAGATAGGTTTCTCGATCAACTGTTTATTTTCAATATGTACAAAATGATTTCTTGAAGTTTTTCAGTGTATTACAGTTTTTTCCATTATTTTCTTTATCTGTAACACTTGACATACTTAGTCAATTTTGTTGCTGCTATTCACCCTACTAAAAGAGAATTCCTCAGTCCTAAAGAGTTTCCAGGAGTCAGCATGCAGAGACAACTTTAAAACAAGCTACATAATGATGATGATAATTTTTTAGACGTGGTATCTCTAGGTATTCATATTTCCTGCCCATCTGTTCTTGCTGTCAAACTGTTAGCCTGATATATCAATTTGAATTTGTTGGCATATTTTAGTTGCTTGGATGGACTTTTTTCATAATTACTCTGACCACAGCTTAGTTGAGAAAGCTTTGATGTAAAGAGATACCTTTTATAGTAACAAACAAGTGAGTTTGCCAATGGAATTTAATTTGTTCAAAGAGTTATTACAGATTTTACTTGCAAAATAAGGTATTGCTTCTTCAACTATGGTTGATTTAGTAAGGCTTGCCAGTATTTTTAAGCCAGAGAAGCTTTCCAGTCAGTGTTTTATAAAATTGCATCAGAGTCTCTTCTTCTTGAAGTCCTCATGGACAGGAAGGCTTTTTGGGAGAGTCTTTATGTAGAAAGGACTGAAAGGTCCTAAAATAACCATTAATTTGTTGGAACAATTGTACTGTGTGGTGCCAGAGGTGCTGTGTTCCCAAGTGTGAATGTGTAGAGGTGATGCACCGGTGAATGAACAATTGTAAATAATACCAGCAGATTTAATATTCCCTGTATCATTAATGACACTGAAATGAGTATATCAAGGTTATACATCTGGTTGGTTTTAAATGACTGAGAGGAAGCCAGATTCAATGAAATATACTTACAGTATCAAATTGCTTCTAGCAATAATTTTGCTGCCGAAGCTCATTTTTGAAGTGTGAATAGCTGAAAGTGTTTGAGAGACATTTTTCTGTTTAAATAGTCAATTAAGGGGATACCAGAATTCATGACGGTCATTCTGGTCTATGTGCAAGTGTTTCATCTGTTTAATATTAACTAAAGTTGTCTTGGGGCAAATTTAAACTGTACATACAAAATATTAAACTTGTTTTACTAGATCTAACTGTAGAGTGTTTGGACTTGCTCAGATTAGTAATAAATATATAGTAGATCTGTCTGTGCTATGATACTGTTTCAGAGGATTAAAGGGAACATAAACTATTATGGTGTCCCAAGTTGTTTTTATAGGGAATGATTTTGAATAGCTTTCTCCAACCTACCACATTTTAAATAAGCTAAGGAGGTGCTTTAAAAAGTGAAATGTGAGGCAGATGTCCAAAATCTGCTTGTTGGTTACTCATTGCTATTCCTGATTTACCATTAAGAATAAATTTTGTCATAGTGAAATTTTGTTAGCCTTTAGGTTTTTTTGAAGGTCATCATTCTGAGTTTGCTAAGTGTGACTCCATACTGACCATGCTAAAGGGGAAAAAAAAAGAAGTTAATTACAGAGAAATAAAATGATGTAAGTGATTATCAGGATAGCTCTGTATGACCACTTCTTTAGATTCTTAGAGATTCTAGGAGAAGCTGTGGGATGGCTGACCTTGAGCCTACCTTTATATATCCTGAACGTCAGACACTGAGGGATATCTGCTCCCTTCTAAATCTTAGACTTGAAGGTTCAGCGTGTTTATGCATCTGTCCTGGCAGTTTGCTGTAATTATTAAAAGAAATCAATCTGGCTTCTTCCCTTCAAACTTTTTTTTTCCTGTAGTTTCATTTATTTTGTACTACTTCTGCTTTTATCTGAAGGGGAAAAAAAGAATTAATTGCCTTTTCTCCATCCTTTGCATACAGCTTGTAACAGAACATGCCTTTGAAATTCCAGACAACATTAGGCCTGGACATCTCATAAAAGAGCTCTCAAAAGTGATTCGTTCTGTAGAGGTAAGAACAGAGGCAACCCTAAAGTCTGCAGGAAAAATCTTTGAATCAGGTCATTCCATAGTAGCTATGCATTAGTTTGACCTTATTCACCTCTTTATTAAAAGTAAATATTTATTTATATTTAATATATTTTCTCATAGAAAAATGAGAAAATTTCATTTCTCATTTTCTAGTTGAAGATCAAGAGGAAAACTGTTGGAAATACAATGCTTTTGGTGTTTGAGATAAAAAGAATGTGTAACAAGGGTGTTTTATGTAATTCTTCAAAAAAAATCCACACATTTTAATGGTGAAACTATTTGTAGATCAATATTTCTAAAATGTTACCACTTGTACCACTTATAACTGGTAGTTTCATTTGAAATTCTGTTCGTATTGCATTCTTCTACTGACTTTGTTGTGATCTGGTTGTCAACTATTTTGCTCTTCCCCTCCCCCCTGCCCCCCCCTTCACTCTTTTATTCTTTAATATTGATTAATATCGAAAACTCCTACATTTGCCTATGGAGAGAGGAGTACTGAAATCTGAAGAGAATAGTGATCTATTGAGTACAGTACATGTATACCCTACCTTGTATGTTGGTGCTGCACTTCTGTTACGGGAGAGGTTAAAAGCCCCAAATGGGAAAGAGGAACTAAGTGTAACTAAGGCTTGTGTGTAAGTCCATAGCAAATATGTAGTACTTCACTAAAAGGTCTAAAAATTTTATTTGTATAACTTATATTCCATTAGACGAGTGGGAAGCAGCACTTAAATATGTGGATTTGTCCCTATGTGACTGTTCTGAAATATGTGTTTTTAATTAAAGGAGGAAAACAACAAACCAGTTAAAACTCAGGGAATTCTCGGTGTGTGTGCAGCGTCACGGTCTTCACATGAAACAGCTTCTCCTCACCACTCCAGACGAAGAGTGAGGAAACTGCGAGACCATGCTACCAAAACTCCTTCCAACCTGGACATCTTGGAACTCCACACAAGGGAGGTACTGAAAAGGCTGGAGATGTCACCTTGGGAGGAGGCAAGTATTATGTTACGTGAAAGAAAAGCAAAACCAGAACATAAGAAATTTCTAATCTTTGTTGAAAGGGAAAAGATTTAAATATGCATAAAAACACAGGCTACTACTCTTGGCTATATGAGCCATGGGTAGGTCTTCAATTTCTTTCTTTCAGATTTTCCTGATAGAAATTTCTCTCTTCCTTGATACCTTTTGTGGACATTCCTTCAACATTTTGGTTTTGAAAGTGCCCTGAATCTCACCTACTGCAAGTATAGTTTTTCAAATAAGACAGCTGTAGCTGTCAAATCCTACTTTGAATCAGTTCTGTTCAGAAAGGGAGCTTGCAAAGCCTCAGTTCTGTGAAGCTCTAGGCCAGACTTGCTTCCCTGTGTGCTTTTAAGTAGCTGTATGTTATAGTTCAATTACTGTAATTTGTTTAGCCTCATTTTTCCTTCACGCTCCTATTCCCTGTATGACTATGACTCCCTACCAGAAAGCCAAAGGTTGCCTTTGGTCTCCATTGTGGGACAGTGAACTGTGTAGTTGTATTACAACAGCGTCACAGAGAGAATGAGTGAAATATATGTAGTCTCTTGAAATATTCTTTTTTTCAGGTTTGATGACGTTATTTTCAAAAAAATGAAGCAGAAATGGGAAAAAGAACGCAAATGTGGAAATAAGTAACTTTCTGAGAATAAGAAATGCAGATGAATGTGTTGGCTGTGATAGTGGAGAAATACGAAGTTGTCCTCATACTCAACTTCATAAGACATGATTAGGCCCCAAAGAAAAGAAGCTGAGCTTGAAATTTAGCACAAATAGTTGACCTGTGCAGTTCATTGCTACAAGCTGTTTTTAAAATAAAATGTTTGGGAGTATTAGCCATTGCCACTTAATGTAGAAAAATACTGTTTGTAATCATTTTAAAAAAAACAACACTTTTACATATTCTGTGTTTGGCACATAAGTCTATCATTGATTATTTCAGAGCATGTGTCAGACACGAGTTGCTTTGAGCTAAGAGGGTTTTACTTATGGCAGGTTACTTTCCATAATGAACATTTTGCTGTCCTATGAATAAGTTTGGGAACTAATTCCAGGGACCAGATGTCCAATCCAGGAGTTGCTTTATCAGTCTCTTTCCCAGCTTCTCCAAAGAAAACCCAAAAGGAGTATTATAGACATATTGTAGCTATTGCAGGTGGTTCAGGAGGCTGTAGATGATTTAAGGAAGAAGATGCAGTCTGTTGTTTTTTTACATCTGAACATATTTTTCTTTAGCTTTCTTCAGTTGGTTATCAGAAATGTGTAACTGTCCTGGTGCTGAGTTTAAGCTTTTGTGAAGTGCAGGAAAAGCAGTTTAATTTATAGAAATAAATAATACGCAACATTGCTTTTATTTCTTTAGGATACAGCAAACTCGAAACTGAATGGGAGATTTAACAAGCCCTTTCAGCCATCTTCTACAGTACCTGAATGGCGAACAAAAGACAATGATCTTCGCCTTCTGCTGTCAAATGGAAGAATAATTAGGTACAAAGCGTTGTTTGTGGATCACTTGTTCCTAGTCATTATGGACCAGAGCACGCTAATTTTTTAGTAAAAGTATTTTTTTTTTCTGTTTATGAAGCTCTAAGTTCTCTCTTACAAGTAAGATTCATGTTAGGAGTATAGAAGGAATGTCTTGTCTATTGTGTCTGCTGTCCCCTAGTGGAGCCACAGTTACGGAGTGAAGAGGAGGAAATGCTTTACACGTTCCTTTGCTATGGCATTTCATTCAATTGCTCGGTTGGGTCACTATATTACAGTGATTCTCATTAAAGATATTATGGTGTCAAACTTTGCATCTTTATGGTAGCGACAGTTGTACAGGGAACAAAATGGAAATATGCGCAGTTCAGAACGAAGAGATGAGCATAAGAGAATGTTACTGTTACTATCTCAAGGGTGACTTATAAATAATTAAGGAAGAGAAGGCAATTGCTTCAGGTTTGTAAGAATAGTATGTTGTTTTTCTTGTGAGACAGAGATGAGAGACGCCCATTTACAGATCGAAGTCTTTACACGGCAGATAGTGAAGACGAAGATGACAGGACAAGGTCGAAAAAGACGGCTGTTAAGAGAGAAGTCCAGACCTCAGGATTTGAAGGAGGAGGGAATACAGATGCCCAGAAACCACTGAACAGTAAGCTTCTCTCTAAGCCTTGTCAGTTCAATGTTTTGATGGTCTTGAGTAGGATCTAATTATTGTGAAGTCTTACTGAAATTTTACCTAAGTATAGAGAGGATAAACTAATAGATCAGTGAAGTAGCATTAAGTTACAATAATAGATTCGTCAAATATTATTGGTCTACTGAAGAAGCTAACAACAGCATAGAGTTGAAAGGTAAAACTCATCTTTTTATGTTAGTACCATCCTGAATACTGTGAATACAGCGTCTTTCAGAGTGGATGTTTAATTGGTTTCCTAGATGAGTATTTGAGTATAAGATATTTGTTCATTTAGTTTTGTTTCATAATATGAGAGAGCTGATTTTTTGACCAAAATTGCTTCATATCATTTGCTCTAGAGAATAAAAAATAAAATGCAGATAATTTCAAGCCCAACTCATCTTTCATTTTTTTGTTCCATTTGGTGATTACATACTTGCTCATATGATTTTGTATGTTTTGCTAATGAACGGGTTTATTCCATACAGGCAAAGAAACATAACTTAGCATTAATAAAATCTTACACTTTCAACCTTGGCAGTTATGTGCAGAGTTGGGGGAGAATTTATCATTATCTGTATGTAAAAACACTTCAGTCCCTTTTTCCAATACTTTATATCTAAACCATCCATCACTAGGAGTTGATCTTCCTTGGCCTTTCTGTAGCCTCAAGTCTTCCTGCCGAGTGTTCAACAGTGCTGATCACAAAGTGTATTAGTAAAGTATCAATATAGAATACCTGTTTTCAGTGCTTATTTTTAATAATGCTATCTGTGTACAGGGACAAGTTGGTTCTTGACATAGTTTCTTCATCTTTCTGTTTAATTATAAAAGTCACATCCTTTCACAGTAGAGCTTACCAGGGGTTCAGAGGAT
Source organism: Cygnus olor (assembly GCF_009769625.2). Taxonomy (NCBI): domain Eukaryota; kingdom Metazoa; phylum Chordata; class Aves; order Anseriformes; family Anatidae; genus Cygnus; species Cygnus olor. The sequence continues at coordinate 61,030,835 of NC_049169.1, read as the reverse complement.
ATGTATTAGGAAACGGAGGTCAACATTTATAAGATAACAAGACTCCTCTAGAGACTTGCAGTTCCCTTGGCTTCCTGCACATCTGTAACAACATTTATGAGTCCATTGTCAGCCTGGACAAAATATTTAATTATTTTCACTAACAAAGCAATTTGTAATCCCTGTTGACTGTGCTTCCAAAGGTCACAGAGGACAAGATTTAAAAATCTGCACAGAAAAAATATCCCTTGTGTGCTCATGAACCAAAAAGGCAAATGGCTAGTTGAGTGAAGGCTAGGTATAATGCTGTTTTTCCACTTTAAAAATTAAACTAAGTTTTACACTTGCATTGAAGATTAAATCATATACAGAAATTGTAGATTTTCTTTGAAGTCTTTGCTCTTACTTGATACAGCTAGAATTTAGCAGTTTGCATCTAAATCTAAGAAATGTATTTAGGACTAAAAGTGAATGTTCATATTGTTCTTCCAGAAATGGAGTACTCAGGACTTTCACTAATATTTGTAATTGAATTGTGAGAGTCTTCATGTGTCCCTATTAAGGGAACATCACCTATTTCTGGTTATGTTATTTTGCCGTAAGTGAAGGTTTGCAGAAAGGGAGAAATTTTTCTTCTGCAGAGAATTCCGTAATGGAACAACCTGTTTCTATAACAGGCTGCTGCCTTCCATTGTTCTTACTGGGATTTAGGCCAAGAGGCAAAGTCTATAGAGGGATGCCTTTAAACAGGTCAGACTATACAGCTTTGTGTGTCATGCCAAGATTCTGGTTCTAAATGGTGACCCAGTGTTATCAGAGAGACAAAGATACAGCATGGCACTTAACAGAGCAAGATACTTCCTGTGGATAGAGGCAAGGAGATTTAAGATTTCTTTTTCTCAATTTATTTTTTGGGGGGGAATTCACAGTAGGCTAGCCTGATCTTATAGATAATGACTGCTTTCATTCACAGAATTTTTAGAGTATTCTTCACATTCTCTGGTATCATGTGGAGCCATAAAGCTACTTGAGGGTAGACTGGTTCTTTATAAGGTAATAACAGTAATTACCAAAGTAATGGAAACAAACAAACAAACAGAAAACAACAACAAAAATACCCAAGAAAAAACAGTATGTATATTTACACTGATTTTTTTAAAAGCTCAATTACAAAAAAATTACTTTTATTAAAAAAGAGAAGAGGGGTCCTGTGTGCTTGTGAATGTCAGTAAGTGTATCTGAAGCCTGCATGTGAAGGGTGAGAAAACAAGAGGAATCTTTTGTGAGGGAATGTACAAAACAGCAACAAGAAAACAAATGAAAAGGGTTGTTGGTCTTTTTTTTTTTTTTTTAGGGGAGTTTAGAGGAACGCAGTTTGTGTGGCATTTTGAGCAATATAAGGCAGAAAGAAAACTGGGCAGGTATTCTCTGATTGCTTTGCCCACACCTTGCAAAATAAAGAAGGGTCAATGGTTTGGCTTAATGTGGGAATATTGGCACAGCCAAACTGGATCAAACCTGAGACTCATACAATTTGTTATATATGTTAGTACTCAGTCCCAAATGAACCAGAAATGTCTCAGTAATGTTAGGTGGCTTTAGCAGTTCAGTCTAGATCATATTGCCAGATTTTATGTAGATGACAAATAATTTGTTTCTCCCTAGCAGGGTATCAGTTAATCTCCATGAGAAGGCAAGATGGCTTCTGAAGTATGAGATTCTGTGTTAGCATTACTTCTATAACTCTATTTTCTGTATTTAGCTAATTATGTACTTGTCCAGTTCCTATTCTGTCTTGCCACATCATTTGCCTTCTCATAGATTCTTGTGAAGGCTTGCATTTCTTCTCTATAGTTTTGTTGATTTAATATTAGGCATTTCCAATTCCATGAGACAGTAGCTCCTGAGGAGCCTTCATTAATTGTATTTTTTTTAAACTGTGGTTCACTATTTACACATTAAGTTTTGGCTAAGATCTGAAGCTCCACATGTGAACATATTTTCATGTCCTTAATTGTTCTTGCCCCTTCCTTTGAATCATCTCTAACTTTGGAGCAGTGTTTTTTTTTTTTTTTTTTTTTTTTTGAAAAAGGCATGATGCGGTACTCCAATGGGGAATTAAATTGAGCTATGTAATAGTGTCATTCTCTGTATTATCTATTTTGTAGCTTATACTAGAATCTTGTTTGTCTTTTTATTACCTTAAGGCAAAGACTTAAACTACCATCAGAAATCCCTTGGTGGTGGTGTTTATTTTTTTTTTTTAAAGCTATAGTCATTTAGAATATTTATTGTCATATGTTGAACATTATTTGGCCTAAATTCATTTACAGTTGTGTTGCTCATTTACTGTGTTTGGATATCCCTCACAGCTCTTTCTAATACTACCTTAAGTTCAAGTAGATTTTGGTTCCAGGTGTTCATTTTATTCACTTTCTGATACTCTGTTTCATTCTTAGCTTTCTTTTGACTTTTAACAATTTCTGCTTATGTAGTGTTTAGAAATTAATGCTATCACTTGGAATATGTTTGCCTATTTATGAGCTTTGTCACAGTCCACAATAGAAACAAAATCCTACTACAAATAGGGTATCAGGTACATCTTTAATGCTTAAATAACTAATGAATTACAAATTATTGCATTCTCTTTATGTAGCTGCATATTAAACTGTTAAAAGCAAAATAGTTTAACTATACTTGTCTTTGTTTCAGAGCTAATTTGTGATCTGTGTTAGTACTTAATATATGGTACTTGTTTCAGTTTCCTAGCCGAGACTTTTAAAAAAGCAACATAAAACTTCTCAAGTGCTTCTTTATCCACTAGCTTCTTGACAAACATTCATAAACTCGTTATTTTTTCACTGAGTCATAGCTTTTCTCCAAAGCATATTTGCTAGATAAGCTGCATATTATAGTCTTCCGTTAATTTGTACTTAACCAAGACTTCAACCAGCAGCATGGACACAGGTATAGAGTATTGGATGATTCTGAACACCTACAATTTGTGGTTTGGAACATAAGCTGTCATAAAAAGTGAATACTTGTGATAGCAGTTTAGCTACTTTGTATTCAAGTTCCTTCAGCACTTATAAAAATAAACCATGTGGACTACTAGATGGATGTATTTGATAGATTATTGTGTCATGTGCCACTATTTTTGATGTCTGTTTTGACACTTCATTCTCTGATTGTACTTTATCTTACTACTAGCAAAAAGTGTCTAAGGTTGGTATTTCCTTTTCACCCCTACCTTTTCAGTTCTCAACGTGATGAAAACCAATACATGTATATTGTATATCATCACAATAGTATTTTAAGCTTCTGTGACAGGTCTTCATTTTAACTCCTGATTGACAGTTCTGCAATGACACAAAACATTCAGAATATTGCTAGTGAACTGTGATGTAAAAGAAAAATTGCAAGTAATGCAACGAAATATATATATACATTTTACCTTTAAGTCATTTAATATCCTCTGACTTCTATGATGAGTGTTTCTCTGACTGCTCTTATTTTAAAACAAGGAAATTTCATGTTTAAAGAGTCTAAGAATGATACTGAAGATTACTTGTAATCTGTAGAATTGCAACTAGTGAAGCCTACTCCATTCTTCCTGAGACCCACTTCTTACTCCAATCTGTATATACAAAAGCAGGAATCGACTAAGGTGTTTCTAGTTGTCAGTGTTGCCATCTATGAGGCTTGTGTTCTGTGAGAGAGAGAAAAGATGTGTGCTTCTGCATGATTTCTCTTCCACTGGCTTCATCCAGTGAGCCAATTTACAAGGCTATTGGTCAACAGTAGACAACTCAGAATTTGAGGAAACTTGACTCGTGAGCCATATCAGTATGGGGTTGTGCTTTTTTTATAAAGACTGTTTAAAAGATCAAATGTGAATTTTGTGTTCTTTACTTCCATCATAATTGTTAAATATTACTTGTGATAAATGTTGAGGTTTATGTTTTATTTTTTTTCTCTCTGTAGTGTTCTTTGAAAGTGTGAAATCAGAACTCAGGAATGGATCCTCAGAGTACTCTGATATTTCTGATTCAGAAGAATCTGAGCCTGATTGCACTACACAGGTATAGCTAGAAGAAGTCACAAAAATTAACAAAGCAATTAAGTATACTTTGCGAACTTCAAATTTATTTGGGCAATAACAAAATATTTAATTCTTGTTCAAGACACTATTTCAAACTCTACCCTTCTGTCTCATTCTTCATTTTTTCTAGTACTGAGGAAAATGGCAAGATGTGCCTTTTGAGCCAAATATTATGATCTTGTTTACCATTAATGTGGGGTGGCAAAGGATGACCCTGCTCTGGAATGTGCAAAGGCTGAGAAAATTTAGATAATAATTGCTTTGTTCATTTCTTCCATAATAAATGTAACTTTCATCATTAGAATTACAAGTGTCTACCACACTCATTTTAGAGAATAGTTAAATGAAAACAATCCTATAAACCTTCAATTTTTAAATAACCTTAACTGGCTAAACCCTAATGAGGTGATTTAGACTGCTCATAAATGGAGATCTTCCATTTGAATGCCTACACTGTAGTGATTTCTTTACAAGTATACTAAATATTTTTGTTTACAAGCATGTAGCCACCTTTGGATCACACTCATTGAGTAAAATGTTTTGTATCAGTGCAACTGTTTTCTTATTTTTACTATATCCTGCTTCCTAATTTCTAATAATATTTAACATAATAATTTTTGTTTGCTTTTTTTTTTGTAATGATATATCCAAAATGAAGCATCTCAGTAGCTCCTGTAAATCCTTTTTATGTTTTTATATTGTAGAGAAGATCTTAGCAAAACAAGACAACTTTTTTTTTTTTTTTAATTAACATTGAACTGTAGTTACAATGTAGTTGCTGATTTATGTCACTTTACAAGTGTCAAGGATTAACAAGATGCTCTTAGGAATGTAGCTATTGTTTAAAAACATCCCTTGGTGATCTGTTGCACTGACTTAGTCATTCCAGTTATGTTTTGATGGCGGGGTAGTGGTAGCAGTCTTGAAGAATTATGATTCCTCCACGTTTTGATCTTCCACTCTGAAGCCTTTTATTGAGTATTATGTATAGTCTTTGGCTTGAAAAAAAGTGTTATTCTCTGTACATGTTGTAAATAATTAGTCTGTGTTACTGTTAAGATTGTATCTGTTGTAGCTCTTGCTTGACTTAAAGGTACGTTGAGATGCATATTGCTGCTCCACCTTTGAGAAGGTTCTGCTCATACAAGATGTAATCTCACCAGGAGTTGAAAAGCCCTTCTATTCATGAAATGAGGCTTTGCCACTGTAAGAGTGGCAACAGCTGCTGTATCTCTGTTCAAGGTGTGATCTGGATTTACTTGAGAGTTTCTGCCACTCATAGAGATGCTGCTGATGGAAGTTACCTTGCAACTGTGAGAACAGGAATGAGAAACTGTTACCTGGGACAGCATGTGTCTCATTATAAGTAATAAGCATCACTCTGGGCAGCTCCTTGGAACCATAGTTCCATAATTTTTTCCTCTACTTCAAATATAGAAGATAAAGAGTAGTCAATAGTCTCTTTAAAGAAATTTGTGCAATGCAATGATTTGTGCATGGCATAATATGTGTAGTGTTTTCTGGAAGAAATTAGATTTGGAGATGCTTGCTTTATTACTGGGGCATGTAATCCCTCACTATTGCAATACTTGTATATATAACATCTCAGTTACTCTATTCAAGTTAATTGCATTCTGATTTATGCACACACACATATATATAAATGTGTATATATATATAAAGATGGACCCAGAAGCTTTAGATTTTTTATTTAGCATAAATTAAAGTAGCATCTCTATTTTAGGAGGCATGACGACCTTTCAATGTGCTGTTTGCTCTTGTTCCAGCAGAAGGATTCCTCCACAGAGGAGTCAGAAAGCTCAGGTGATGAAGAGAAACAGGAAGTAACATCAAATTTCAAAGAGGAATCTAAGGTCACAAGAGACCTTTGTCAAACTACTCAGAAGCCATCCAGAAATGAAACTCCCAATAAAAAGTAAGAATATTTTCTGTGTTCATTTATAAATTACTGTTAGACCTTTTCGTTCAAATATTTATGGTTCCTCTTTATATGAATGCAAAAATCATTCCTTCGGAGAAATATAGGATTCTGTTTTTTACTGCTTAATACTTGTGTATTTTTCTAGGGAATGTCCTACCTCGACAAGTACAGAAGAAGAAGCTATTCAGGGCATGCTTTCTATGGCAGGATTGCACTATACCACATGTTTACCAGGTCATACTCAAAGCACAGACTGCACAGATAAAAGAACCTCTCTTCAGGAACACAGAAGCTATCCCAGAAGTAGGCATAAAGACAGACAGCCATCTCAGAGTCACAAAGCAATGGAATGTGGTAGGTACCTGAATTAATTATGCTGCTGCTCTCTGCTGTTGAACAGACTGCTCAGAAGAAGAATTTAAATGTTTAAGGTCTGTAGTCAAGCTTTTAAGTAAACCAGACATCTTTTTAAAAGGCGGGCTTTTTTTGGTTTAGTTTTGGTTTTGCTATAAAACGTAAGTATACTTCATAAAACAGTGACAAACTTAGCTTGAGAGGTCATCAAAATGCATCTACTGAATATTGCCATTTAAAGTTTCATGGCATTCTTACAAGAGTGAGGAAGTTATGGCTAGACCCAAAGTGTAATCTCCTTCAAAAAGGATTGACAGCATCTACATATTTGCAACTTGCATAGCATGTGTATTACTTAGATATCAACAGGAATCTGCTTGATGGCTTTCATGTATTTTGGAAAGCACATTTGGCTTTACTCATGAAATTCTGCTATGAATGCAGTGCATTAAAGGAGAATCTAATCTTGAAGAGGAGAATTCAGAAGTAACTTTTTTGTCAGAGGCATTTTGATGTCTCTGTGCCTGTGGAAAACAGGCATCTGTTAAATGAATTTTGGGAATGACAGACAACAGAACATTAACACTGATTCCCTCAAAGGAATCAAATTCAGGTTTTGGAACAGAGAGGAAAAAGTAATTATGTGTGAAAATTCTTTGCATAAGAAGGAAATGGAAGAGGATTATACCTTGGCTCATGTGAAACAAATAGAAACCCACCAGCAAATAGGGTGCTAGGTGAAAGTACTAATAATACATTCGTTTTTTGTTTAAGTAGAAAACAGAAAAGCCTGATGTGATGTCATGGACAATGTTCTGGTACCTTAAGCTGTAGGTCCTTAAAAACCTACCAATCAAGTAAATAAAAACAGAAAATAAATGAACAAACAAAACCCGAACAAACAAAAAACAACCAGCCAAACAACAATAACAAAAAACAGCAACCACCAAAACACACAGACATACACAGTGTGTTACTGTCTTTATACCTTTATTAAAAATGTAATATCTAGGTTACTATCATTGTGGTAGGTTTACTTAGGCCAGCAGCTAAGCACCCACACAGCTGCTTGTTCCCTCCCCCTGCCCTGTGGGATTGGGGAGAGAGCAGGAAAAACAGAAGTGGGAAAACTCCCGGGGAGAAATAAGGACAGTTTAGTAAGTGAAAGAAAGAGAAAAAGAAACAAGTGGTGCAAAGGCAATCACTCACCACCTCCCACAAGCAGACTGATGCCCAGCCAGTCTCTGAGAAACAGATTTGAAGACAGCCTTTGCTCCTGCTCTCTCCTCTACCTCAGTTTTTATTGCCAAGCATGATGTGATATGGCAGAGAATATCCCTTTGACCAGTTCAGGTCAGCTGTCCTGGCTTCGTCCTCTTCTAGTCTCTTGCTTACTCCTAGCCTACTCACAGTAGGAAGGCAAGAGTGCTAAAAAGAGAAAGCTGTGACCCTGTCCAAGCACTGCTCAGCAATAGCCAAGAGTTTGGTGTGCTGTCAATGTAGTTTTAGCCACTAATCTAAAATGTAGCACACTGTAGTTTGTTATGGGGAAAAAAGTCCAGCTAACATAGTATATATCACCAGTATGTATCACTGGTGAAGGAGATGAAACTACATAACTCTTAGTGTAGCAATATTTAGCAAAATCTTTCCGTGTCAGAGTATTAACCTCTAAATTCGAATTGAATTGATGTTTTGGAATACCCTCAATTTTAGAAGCTAACTGTATAGCATATGTTGTCAACGTGGACACTTCTAGTATAGGCCTGTTGGCTTAGATCTTGTTCCATATGGTGTGAGTGAATAGCCCATCAGTGCTTAGAAAGAAAACACTGCCTGTAAAGGAAAGACAGTCTTGGTCTTTGTACAAGCTACCGATGAGACAAGGCCATGGTAGAAAACTGAACAGTGTAGTATAGCAAAGAAAGTAGAATGTCCTCAGCATCACTGCTTTCAAATTTGAATGATTGTGTTTGTCTGACTGTCTTACAGAGGTATATAAATCTTTAATTAGTTCTATTTATATTGTGAAATTGTTTTCCCAATTTAGTGTGTAGAACCAAACAGATTTGACAGCTTTTACTTGCTATCTAGGAAAAATTTTCCATTATATTTTTCTTTCTTTCTTGTCTTAATTTTAGAGTTATTCAAATGTATAATTGATTTTGTACTCCCAATTACTGATTTCAAAGTTTAAGCTTGTTGAAATTCTATTTAGGTAGGTCCGTGAAGGAAGAAGAAAGACAATTGGGAACTTCAGCATGGGCTAGACACCTGAATGAAGCCTCGAGGATTACCCCTCAGGTAAAGCAATATTTTAAGCGTTTTGAGCATATTTTTGTAGGAAAAAGAGGTTGCAAAGTTGTAGGCACAGAAAGTAAGTATGATGGGATAGGTCTTTACATACTGCAGAGCTGATAATAGATGTTTGTTGTGCTCATAACTGAAGATTGTATTTCTGTCATGGTCTTTTTTCTTTTTTTTTTTCCTCTCAAACTTTCTTCCGTTATGGTGGCTAGTATAAAGATGCTTAGTATAGTATCTTGAAAAAATAAATAGATTACAAAATCTGAATTTGCATGCAGTCTAACTGGGGAAGAACTATATTGTTTACTTGTTATTCTCAGCTGGAGCATCAGAACAAGTGGAACTTGTCAGTAGCGTTAACAGTAAATAAATAAATTAATAATAATTTGAAAAATGCCTAGGAAATTGATACTACCAAACTGATAAAAACCTAAAAGCCAGCAGGTAGGAATATTTTTGCTTGCTGATGTCCGGGTGGAATCCAGCAACGAATGTATAAATGAAAGGTTGCTTGTCCTACTCTCTAAAATTGTTGGTTTTTTTTTTTTTGGTAAGTGTCTCTGTTTCTAAAGCTGTATATTCTGGAAGTATTAAGAACAAATCAAGTTACAAAATAACAGTGCTGTTTAATAACTGTATTTTAACTGCATGCTTTATAGGTTTTTTTAAGAACATCTAACTACTTAACAATCTTTACAGTTGGTGATTCCCTATTTAGTGTTTGTTGTCCCATCAGCTGGATATTGAAAAGAAATAAACGAGTTACTTGTTTAAGTAGTCAATGGTTATGGTATGGCTTGCTGTACTGGCCAGTTTAATTGACAGCAATTGCATTTGTTTTGATTACTGCAAACTAAAATCAGAAAGTAGAAAAATTGAGCACACTGGTATGTGTAATTAATCTATAGCATTGTCCTTAAGTGAATATGAAAAAGCTTGCACAGAGATATTATACTGTACTTATATTGTATATCTTATTTTTAAGAGGAATCTGTCCTAGAGGAAATGATGGAATCATAAAGTGGTTGGACACTGGTGACACTGGTGGAGTTGCATCTTCTTTTTCAAAGATATAGTAGTGGGATTGGAAAAGCTGTAGTGAATTTGAATCCAGAAGCTATTAACTTCCACTTTTTTCTTTTCATTCCCCCCCTCCTTTCCACATCAGGATACGAATAAAACACAAAAATATATCAAGAAAGAGGGTGCATCAGAGGCTAATCATAAAGTTCAGGAAAACCGAAGTATAGTCCACAACAATGGCCTGAGTTTTCAGCATGGCAAGTATGCACGAGACTCCAATCTAATTCAAGGAGAATGCCGGCTGAGTGATGGCAGCCTTAGCCCTGACAGGCCATATGGTGAAACGTCCTTGTCTATACCACTTCACCCAACAAAGAGGCCAGCATCAAATCCACCCCCTATCAGTAACCAGGCGACAAAAGGTAATGTTTCTCTCTGCTGTCCTCTTGCTAGGGAAAGGGGGGTGGGAGGTGGTGGGACAACAAGCACCTGAGAAAAGAACCCTGTAAACATCAAAAAGAGCTCTTAGATGCAGAAACTGCAAAGCGGACAGGCTTAGACCTTGAGGAAAAATAGAAAATTGGGAATCCTTTGGATTGTTAAATATTGGCTTAGAATGTGCGGAGGAGGGGAAAAAAGAGATCTGACTGACTGCTTGGCTAATAGAACCTGTCATTGTTAGCACTGCATCTCTGCAGGTTTGTCTGTCGTGCATTCATTATATTAACAGGGAACAGAACAAAGAGAACCACAGCTATACTCTGAAACACTGGCCTGAATCAGATTTATTTGTCTAAGTGAAGGTTTAAAAACTGTGACATTAAAAAAAACAAACAACAAACACAACAAAAAACAAACAAACAAAAAGAAAACTGATGACCATTCTGTTTAGTTTTTAGTTTCTAGTTTATTTTGCATATTTTACTCAAGGGAATCATTTACTTGACTAGAATTCAGGAAGCTCGGCTTAAGTTCTCCCCTACCATACCCACTGCCCTTCCTTAGACTAGAAATATTTGGAAATAGTACAATAGCATTATTTATGATAATGCTAGCAGGAGTATAGGGAAAGGAACTCCTGCTGTTCTTAGAATTCTGATTCCTGTTTGCTTGCTCCAAAACAGACAGATGAGGAGCATTTTTTGGAAAGTGATTTAGGTGAAGTCTTTGCCTGCTTCAGCTCTAAGTTCTTTTCTTTGTTCTATGGTAATAAAAATTTGTTCTGAAATTCCCAGTTGAAGTACTTGATTTATTTTTTCAGGCAAACGTCCAAAGAAAGGAATGGCAACTGCTAAACAGCGCCTTGGGAAGATCTTGAAGCTGAACCGGAATGGCCACGCACGCTTTTTTGTTTAATGTAGCTGCTACTTCTACTACTGCTGTCTTTCCTACACAGACCAGTATTGAGGTCGACAGAGCCTGGAGCTGCTGTTTTTCCTCTGCTTGAAGCAGACTTGCATGTACCGTATAAAACACTGCCTGATGAACAACAAAAACAAAAAAAAAAAAACAAAACCCACAACCCAATGCTGCATTTTCACTGTGCCACACCTGCTCAGCAATAACCATATGGGAATGGGGAAATCTTCGGAGAGACATGGACTGTGAGAATTAGTCTCTCATCAGGGCTTGAATATCATTTGTTGCTGGTAGTTTCTGACCTAATTCATGAGGGGAAGATGATGAAGGTGGTTTATCAATAATTTATTTCTGATAGATTTTGACAACTTTTGAATTCATTTTAAAAAACTATTTATTTGGAAGACTTTTTTGTGGGATTATTAATTTAGATTTAAGAATGTGAAAGTTTTTTATTGTTTTGATAATGTATGTTTGGTGCAGTGGAGAGCCACATTAATGGTGATTATTATTCTGGACTCCTAAATTTGATATTCAGGTTATAGTCTTAAATAGGGATGAGATGCATTATTAATTATTTTTAAATTAAGGCTTCTGGAATCTTATTTTTTTTTTCCTGCTCTTTATAAGCTATTGGCTGGGCTTCTGTTGATTTGCAAGGTGCATATTCTCTGCCAGCTTGGTTATTTTTTGACCTCTCCTCTTTTATACAGATTTATTTATTTGATGGACTAGAGGAGACTCTCCTAAAGACAGAAGATTCTTCTTATGTCAGTCCAGTAGCTAACTTGCTTTAAGCCGCACCCCTTTCCTCCAAATTGGAGTGCATACTTTTCCTCCTGATGTGATGTTTGATTTATCTCTGATGATTTTCTTCTGCAAAAAGGCTGCATTTGTACAGGTTATTCAGAAGTTGGTACAAGGGAGGGAAACGATACGTCTTCTTGGAGGAGCAGGGAGCTCAGTCAAGTTACATGTTTTTCCACAACGCTTACTCAGTAATAACTCATAAGATACATTGTGGTCTTAAGATTTGGCATATTATTTAATGTAGCATGAAAGAAGCATTAAAATTATTATTGTACTTCAGACATTTCAGTGAAGATCAGGAAGGCAAGAGAATCTGTGTTGCTTTCAAAGCTGGGCATGACAGCCAATTAAAAGTCTTAACTGGTGCGCATATAAGCGTTAAGTAGCTTACTGGTATCGGAATGATCATTTGTGTCAAGCTTCCTTCAGAGCTGATAGCAAATGCTGATTCTGAATTATTGTAAATAATTTTGGTTTTAAATTTGTATTTTTCTGTAATATAAAATTAAATATTTAACTTTTAAGGGTTGGGGATGAAGGCAGAAAGGGGAATACTTGATTCTGGAAAAAGGGCATTTTGCAGGGTCCAGCCAAAATGAAAACATTAATGTGCTAGCGACAACGATTTTTTGTTGTTGTTGTTTATTTGTTTTGTTTTGTTTTGAGTGATTTCCTAAGAGTAAAATACTCAGGCATAGTTATCCAATTTTTTGAACTGATTTAGATTTCCATAACCAGTTTTTCCTTCCTCCATATTCTATACTGAAATAGTTTTCTCATGTTGTAATTTAAAAACAGATTATCTTGGACTTTCCAGAATATTTGTGCAGAGTTATTTTCATATAGACTAGATTATAAATGCCTTTAAAAATTTATGGAAATGGTTCTGATGTCAGGTGGTTTTGATTGTTGCAGGGTCAAAACTTTTCAGCACTATGTTATCCTGTTTCTAAATTGAGAAACATCAAAACATAATGCAACTGCAAATAAATCGGGTAGTTTTCATGGCCTAACTTCCTCTGGAGCTTCAAAATTATAATTTAAGTGGTTTTTTTTTTGTTTGTTTGTTTGTTTTGCAGCCCCTCTTTAACTTTATATTGACTTGACTTTATATGCATGTGTGTGTGTCTGTGTGCGTGAGTGATTATGAATCATATGAATGATTTTTTTAAACCTTTTTTTGTTTGCTAGCTATGATTTCACAAAAGTAGATATTTCTTCCACCCCCATCCCCTGGAAGAAGAACACCACTGGCTGCATTCAGGCTGTTTTCAGTCTTTTTTTTTAATTACTATTTTTTATTAATGCAAGCTATTAACCTTGTTTAGACTATTGGGAATGGACATAACAAAAGATTGCTACAAATCAGAAGATAAGCTAAGAGGTACTCTCTGGTGCTGAAAGTGACAATAAGTACTTGCTGTTCTCAGGTGCTATGTTTTCCAGATGGAAATAGTCAAAAGAGAATATTTTAGCTATCTTCTAACATGTTCCCATCAAGGTAATAAATCAAAGAAATAAACTATGTTGTCAATGCTAGTTAAAATTATATACCATATAAATATACCCTGTGCTTAAGCTTGAGCAAATAGATTACTGCCCACCAAGCTTTGAAATCTGTTTTAGCTTTAGCATATTGAACCAAACTGCTTCCTTCTTGCTGGCTGTATAATTTTTAAGAACAAAAATTTCCAGTTTAGGACAGCAAGCAGATTCAGAATAGGAGGAATGAGCCATCTCTCCTTGAAGGCAGATTTCAGAGAACACTAATTGGAAATAGAAGTATGCCAGAATAGAATCTGGAGTAAGGAATTTTGAAGTATGGAATAAGTGTTCTTGTATATGTGACAGGTTTATACAAAGTTTATTTTCTGACCATCCGTATTATTTATCTGTATCTTACTGTTGGAACACAGACATGGCTGGACCCATATATATTATTTCTTCTTGTTTTTATCCTTTCTTTATTCTATTTTCTACTTTTTTTTTTTTTCCAAAGTGGCTCTCCGCTGTTGTTGCTGTTGTGAGTTTATGTAATAGTCTCTTCGCAGGCTGTCAACAGGCAGAGGTTCATTCCCATTTTCTTCAGATATCCATGCTTCCAGCAGATGTTAACTCTGATGTTCCACCACAGAACAAGCAATTTAAAAGAAATTGCCATTATGAGCGATATTAAAAAAAAAAAAAAAAAAAAAAAGGAAAAAAAAAGTCTAGTCTCCTGGTAGCTTATGAAGAGGATGTGGTAACCTCACTTGTTTTGTGTACTTGTTTGTAGGGGTATTTTTGTGTTCTAGGTGAAAACACTACTGCACCAATCTTTTTGTAGATGGACTGAACCTTGTGTTGTAGTAGTGGAGGGAAAAAGCCCTATTTTTTTTCTTGCTGTATCACTTGGGATGGGAGAGATGGGGGAGTGGGGAGCACTGACGTGAAAACTCAGAGAATTAAGCCTGGTATGGTAACTCGTTTTGAAGGAGGATCTTTTTTGAAAAGTCAGTGAACTTGGATTTGACATAAAAATGTACTTTTATTTTATTTTTTTGTTGATAGACCATACAATAGGAAACGAAATATTGTAATGGTTTTCCCATTCTCTTAAGTTCTCACGTTCCTACAACTAGGAAAAACAAAAACAGAAAACAGAAACAAAAAAAACAGAAACAAAACAACCAAAACATGAAAATGGAAAGACCACCTAGAAACTATATCAATGACTCTTCCAGCAACTTTCCCTTTTCTCCCTCTAGACTTGCTAATAAACCCTGGCTACAAGGTAGCCTTTAATGACCTCTGAGGTAGATTACCTATGCAACCTATAATGCTCTACATGAATCCATTTTAAAGACAATTTTGAAAGGGTTAGATGTTAAGAGTTACAATTATTGCTTTCTGATCACATGGGGAATTTTGGGGGGGTTTTGAAGGTTTTTTTTTTTGTTGTTGTTTTTGGTGGTTGAAGTGCTTGTGTTACTTTTCATAGCAAAATAAGAGAGCACAGTGTCATGATTGCCTTTTAGAAGCTTCAGCTTTCCCTAGGCTTTGCTATATGGCATCAGCTGCCTTCATCCTCATGGCCATGAAGTTGCAAATGTTGAAACTTTTTTTCAGGGTTTCAGAGTTAGGGCTGGCCTGAAGTCTGCTAACTGCTTCTTTTGGCGATTGTGGAGACTAAGCAGAGCTGAAGCTAGAATGACCTGGTACTACAAGCCTATAACTACTGCCCTATTTAGGCTCCACGTGCCCACCTATCCCTTCACACTCCCACCACCAAGTCTAGCGTCTTTTCAGAGTCTCATTCATGTAATACTTCCAGACCATTAAAAGCTGGGACTGAGTGAGCCTAGAGCTAACTCTCTTTCTCAGAAGAAATATAAATGGAACCCAGGGCCTTACTATTTGTGGTTAAACAAGATTAGAAGCTGTGACATCCATTTTTTTCCAAAAACAACCCACGGTAAAAAAAAACACCCTAGTTAGCCCTCTTTGTGGGAGCACGAGAGTGATAAGTCATGCAGCGGATGGGAAATACAAGTAGCACTGATAAGGAGATGCGCCTTCTTCATAGGCTGCATTTCTGTTTGGAAAAAAGGACTTTTTCTACTTTTAATATAAATTAAGCCATAAGAGTTTCATGCTGTGGGAAGGGAATGAAAGGGATCACTTTAAGAGATTATATTGATATGTATTGTCACTTCTGCTGGGAAATGTCTATTGCTGCCAATACTTTGGCAAATCTTTTTTTTTAAAAAAAACAAACATGAAATTTGAGGGAAAAAAAAGGGGGGGGCTAGTTCTTGGCTATATTTACTAGTTTTGTAGTAATGTTTTGCTGGCCCGTTTGTCTTTTCCTCTCCTTTTTCTACTCTGATAGTCTAATTTCTGTCTTTCCTTCTAATGTCTCTGAAAATATTAGCTTGTCTGCTCAGTAGGGGTCGGTGTATGTGTGTCTTCCTTTTTACAGAAACGCACTACTGTGTTAAGTATTTGGCTGGGAAATGGGATGCTGCAGCTTTAAGAGCATTTTTTTCAATTCATAACAGTATTTCCCATCCTCTTTTGCCTGCAGGCAGGGAAAGTGTATGTACAGTATTTATTTTGTTTTGATTTTACTTTAAATTTGTAAGTTTCTATAAGTAGTTCACATTGATTATTCTAGGGGAGGACAAGTGGCTTTGTTTAAATTTGTATTTGATATTCATAGTTTCCACTTTCTGTACTTTAAAATACTGAAATTAAAAAATTGTATTGCTTATGTTTTGATTTTAGCACTCTAAAGTGTTTAATTTCTTCAATCTTCTCATTCACTTCAGTGTAAATACAGAAAACTGTACAGAATGTGCTTTTCTAGGCCCCGTGTCTGTGCTCTTTACTCACGGCATTTTTAAGAAGACATTTTCTGGAGAAATGTGAGAAGGAATATTCTCATACTGTTCTTTATTTTTCAAAGTGCAAATCTTGTTTCAATCCAAGTATATTATATGGCAGCCAATTGCAATTTGTGAAGATGTGTATATTCTTTCTGAGTCTTAATATAAAAGGGAGGTGGAAGTGTTCTGTGGTCTGTCATATTAGCAAATCAAGAAAAATAGAGGTGTAAACTCTAAGCAGGGTGTCAAAAAAAAAAAAAAAGATATTTCCATGTTCTTCTTGCTCTTGGTTTTTGTTCAGGTTTGCCTCAAGCTACTGATGACTCATTTCTGAATATCTTTTTTCTTCAAGTGGTGTGCTGTTTCTGCAAGAAGCGATTTCTCTTGCACACTTCCACATAGTTTGTCATATTCACGGATGGCTTCCCTGCTCATTTCTCCCTCCACATGTCATCTTCTGTTATACAGTTGTCAGTGCTTCCTGTTTTGACTCCATATGGCATAACAGTGTTTGCATGTGGGTACCCTACCTGGGGTAATTTAAACATTACTGTGTTGCAGTCACTGCATTACATTTTCTTCCCTTGCAAATAGTGCTTTGTGCTACTGAACAATTTCAGTGTCGTGTATGGACAGATGCTTAGATTCCAGTGATGGTCATTTTATGAGAGCCTTACATAAATGGTGCAGCAGTGGGCTTGGAAGAATCAGATGGCAAAAAGCGTTTGAGCATCCTCTGCAGCTGTGCAAGTGTACTACTTAGGCTGGCTTTTAGTTTGCAGAGAATTTATGGTTGACTGCAATGACTAGGAGATCTGTTCATGGACCAGGACTCTGTTTCACCACATGCTTTACAAAGAATAAGAACACTGTCCTCAAACCATGTCCAGCTTCAGTTTATGGTTTTAAAATAGTTTTGTAAAAAAAAAATAGCACAGAACTAAGTCTTGTAAATTTTGAGGACAGAAACTTCTGTGCTGTTTTAATAACAGATTTCATTTGTGTGGAGTAAGAAATCATGGGGAAAAATCATGATTTAAGTACAGAGGATAAAGATCAAATATTTATATGTCCAGAAATTAGTTTCTTCTGTATTTTGACACACCTTTTACATTTTTGGAATTAATGTGTTAAAATTCATTTAAAATTTGGTTAGCCAAAGATTTGCCAAAGATCTGAAAGAGCTGTTTATCAGAGCAACCACGTATTTTTAAGTGATCACTGTGATTGGTCAAGGGCAATGCTGCAACCTGGGCATTTCCATCAGACACTCATCTGGATTTGTCACACTGGACCCACTGCTCATACCTGTTTTGGTGTTAAAATAAAATGGTAGACTTGAGAGTGTCTCAGTGGGACACAAAAGATTCATACCCATATAAAAATCTATGTAAGCACATTTACTCTTTGTCTTTTTGCTCTTGCCAGCTATACTCCAGAGCTTTTCTCTATATGACCACTGTTTGGTGCGTAATAGGTAGGATAACACATGGGGAAAATATATGAAATATCATAAAAGTGCTGCTTTAAATGCTACTGGATAGCCTTCAGCATCTGGAGTCCTATTTCTATTAAAAGTGAGAGTTTCTGGTTTGTTTTTTTTGGTTTCCTGTTTGGGGAGGATGGGTCCTTAACCTGGATTGTTATTCCCTAATGGACAGATGGGCAGAAGGCTACCAAATATGAGAAAAAAATTGCATTTCAAAAGAATTAAAAGTCAGGGAACGGGCAAGATACTTTTCTTGGTATCTGAAGTGAATGACTGAAGTGTGCTTTTTTTTTCTTCCTTTTTTTTTTTTTTTTTTTTTTCAAATCAAGTGTTCTATGGAATTTAAGGTAAAGTCATGGTGGTGTTGTCCCTCCTCCCCCCGTAAAGTGCCTATGAAGTTGGTTTTGTGTACATTTAGTGCAGGTCAACGCTTTCTCTAGAGGGCTTTCCATCACCTGCTTAAGTTGTAAAGCTATTGTGGCGTTGGCCAATTAGATAACACAGCCAGCCAAACCTTTTCTTGTGTGTTTTGTTTAGCTATAACTTTGAATTGATGATGGAAACCTGAGTAGTAGAATGAATATGGTGAAGTCAATCATGCCAAGTCTTTGTTTCTGTAGGAACTTTTTTTTTTTTTCTTTGTGTAGAAGTGTTTCTCCTGGGAGCCGATGAAATTATGCTTTTACTGCTGGTAAGTAATGTCAACTGTCTTGAGCCAAAAGTTAATGAAGACTGAAACTGTAAAAACAGAATGTTATTATTCATTCTGAAATGACCAGGAGTTTTAAAGACCTTTGTTTCTACAGCAGCCAACGACTAAAATATTCAATTGCAGAAGTCTCTGGTGGTCAAGATGGTGAATAGTTTCATTGCCGGAGCTTGTAGTATTCCACCTAACAGCAGGTTCATAGAACAGTTTGCTTTGTCTAGACTAAG
This sequence comes from Cygnus olor, assembly GCF_009769625.2. Lineage (NCBI taxonomy): Eukaryota > Metazoa > Chordata > Aves > Anseriformes > Anatidae > Cygnus > Cygnus olor. The sequence continues at coordinate 61,012,167 of NC_049169.1, read as the reverse complement.
TCTGATTTCTCTGAAGCCAGTTATATTTAGTCTTTAGAATAAGTACTGCAAACTTTTAAAGAATTGTGTTTGGCTTAATAGATCTATTTATCTGTGCTGTTTCTGCTGTATTTGCTTTGGTCTTGGAAAAATTATTCCTTGGAGCATATTGAGTCAACTAAAAGAACAGTATACAAAGAGTTTGCTTGTTTGTGGTGCTTTGCTTGAAAGTTTTTTATCATAAGAGATGTTTTATTTGCTTCATTCAATAAATGTGAGTAAAATTCCCACCCATACGCAGATAATACACATGTGAAGAAACATTTGCCCATGAACCAGACGCTTTGGTGGTAAGTCATAAAGATGCAAGTCAGCTTTTTGTTCTGGTGGACCTGAAAGCCAACAGAACTCCAGTAACTGCTACCCTGGTCTCCTAGAACAGGATCTGTGCTGTGGAAATGTGGTTTAACTGGGTAGCTTTTTCATACTAGTACTAATTTGAAAGGTGTGCTTCATTCTCAAGTTGTTAATTTTTAGTTAGAGAGTTTTTGCTTTTTTACAAAGGACCTTGGAATAGTTAGGTTACAGGTCTGGTCCAGTAAGGATTGTCCCATGCTTGACCTGTGCCTGTAGAAATTGTTTTAAATTCCATCGCGTGACAGTTGCTGACCAGAGGGCTTTCTATATGGTTAAATCACTTCTCCTTAAGAGGCAACTCACTACTGTGTTCATACAGACCTGTACCAATGAGGATGAAGGGCATTCACTGAGCACATTTACCATATAAACTGTGCTGTAAGTGATGTGAGAAGGAACTAGGTGGTTTGGGTAAGGTTAACATTGAAGGGAACCTCTCTGCTTCCAATGTCCATATTCAGCCCAGGTCCACTGGGGGTGGTGGTGGTGGAAATCCGTGAGCTGTGCAGTGGGCTACTGCAAAATGAGTTGGTCAGGTTCCAAAGACTGGTGGACAGCTGTGCCTGCCATAAAATTAAGTGCCACAAGTGATGCTAAATTGCCAGTCTTAGGAGGGAGACCAAGCATTAAATGGGACACGGCATCTGAATAATCTCTTCCTCGCTGGGCTGTTCCAGCAGCTCAGAGAAGAGGGGTTAGTGAGGTGCTTTGGGGAAAATACAAAAACATTGTATGTATCTCTTCTCTGGCTAGATAAAAATTTAGGTGTTGGTTCTGTTAAACCATTTTCTTCAATATTAAGTGAATTTCACTTCAAGGAGGAGTTCAATTTGTTAAGAAACCAGAAAGATTTCATGTTATACATCCCACAGTTACCCTATGAGAAAGGTTTGTAAGGGGAAGTGATAGGTATTAGACCAACATATTTGGAGAGTGGGAAATAAATGTGATGTTCAGTGCACATAGCTCAGAGTTAAGATGCTTCCTCTCCACACAAACCTTGCTGTGCTTATGTCCTCACCACTCAGGGCCACTGCTATGAACTGGTAGCTTATAAATGGTCTTCAGTAATGTTGTCATTAATAGCTTTCATATTTTAAGCTACATTTTTAATGGCACTTACTATAGTAAACGAGGAGAAAAATGATGTAGCTTGGATAGATTGAATGCATGATGTCTGAAATGCCTGGGAGAAAATGCAGAAATAAGGCAGAATTTCCTGTGGATAATGTGTTTAGTAAATTAAAGCAAATAGGAAACAAACAAACAAACTTTGAAGGGAGGACTCTTCACGAGATTACAAAACTAAGGAAGTCAGAAATCCTTTAAGCAAGCCACAGAATCCATTTTTCTTATATTTCTTATTCTACTTGAACTGTGTTCAGTCATGGCAGGTACAATTATAGTGTGTCTGTGTATTTTCTTGTCCCGTATTTTCTGTTTCCTCCAGTTTCAAGGGATTTTAAACAATACAGAAGGATATTGGTTGGTTACTGTTACCAAACTCCGATAATATTAACATTTATACCACAGCTATGATAAAAGGATTGTCTTCACAGGTCCTTCTATTATTTATTTCACATTTAATTTGTAGCAAAATAGCTCTGTCAATACTCTTAAAATATTTTCTGTCTTCCACTTGGTTGGGACATTCAGGGATTTCTAAAATACAGGGTTTTTTTTTGCCCTGATGCTAACTCACATTGTATCTTACAGTTCGATTTTTAATCTTACAGCCTGAAGAAAAACCTGGATATCGTTCTGTGCCGGACTGTTGTGATTCACTGCAAAGAGCTCTAAAAACTGGGAACAATACAAAAAGAAATCTCTGATTTGTAGAACATTCTCTGGAGCCTGCACCTTCATTAATCAGCAGAGGCACTAAAGCACAGGTTACACTGTAACTTGAGATCTTGAAGATACTCTTGACTACACAGATCAAATTGTATATCGTGGTAGAAATCAGAAGGGAAACCATACCTATAAAATGTGGTAATTTTTGCTTAATTAGCTACAGGAATGCTAGGTTTTTATCGTGGTATACATGAAATAGACAAACGCACTTGCAGTAGTTGTTTCACTTGCACAGAGGAGTTGCACTGAACAGGCTTGATACCTAAAATATCTGGTCAGACTGCCAGGTGATAGAAATGGCTGCAAGTAATAAGGCAAAAATAGGGTTGACTTAAAGCTAGAAGTACAGGGTTTTATTTTTCTAGGGAAGTATCTGCTTAGATTTGCATGCTTTGCTTCGATTCTACCCTTGATTTTTAATCGGTCCAGCTGCTGAACCTGCTGTGCGTGGTGTAGGCTGCTACATCCTAACCTTTGTTTTGCCGATGTGACTGAAGGCCTCTGGGGTGTACTGGGGAGGGGGGCCTGGCAAGGCTCGGGGCAAGTGGCCGGTCAGCAGAGGACCATGTGCCCTTCAGGAGGCTGAAGAAGCCCTGCAGATATCACCGAGGCACCTGAGGAAGGCAGAAGGGATTTTTCCTGTTTCAGCGGGTTGGCTGGCTTCTGCAGGGCTGCTCTTTTTGCCTGTTTCCTCTTGTTTTCAAGAGGAACGTGGCCAAGTGGTGAAGTGCAGAGCGTGGAAGCGATGGTACTCCCGGGAGATAGATGGGCACCACTGCTTTCCCTGGTGCTGGGGTGCTGGGAGAGGGGCAGTAGTGGGGCCAAGAGGAAGGCTGCCGTCCCCAGGCACTGCCCGCTGGGACTGCTCCCTGAAGGGTGAGGGCTCCTCTGAGCCTCCCTGGGTCAGGGGCATCCCTGTCCCTTGCACAGAGGTCACCTTTGGAGAGGTTAAGCACGTTTCTGTCGTTAACAGGACAGAAAATAATATAGGACTATCCAAGCAGGTAACGTGGGGTGGTGTGGACTCTCCTATGAATGTAACCCCTAGGGGTCAGCTTGAGTTCGAGCATTTTGAAGTAGTATTTAAATCTGCAACAAATCAGTCTTTCACTTGCACCACTGGCGTAATATGAAGCAAACTTCTCCATTTTACCATTTTCAAAAAATCCCAGTGTGGTCACTTTGCTATATTCCATACCTGCATTGCTACGCTGAGTAAAATGGATTGGAAAATAGCCTTGTCCAATGTTCCCGTCACCTAATAACATAGCAGCTTGCCAGGTTATCGCTGCAGCACTGGATTATCAGCGTTTCAGTCACTGCTGTAACAGGACGGAAGGAGGCTGAGCAGACATGTTTCCTTTTCTACAAAAACATCTCAACCAAAGGCTCAGGGAGATGAACAACTTCATGTTGCATTTGAACTAATCTGTGTTTCCTGCTTCTCTTGATTATGTGGTATTGTTGAGATAATTACTGAGGATCTCTGGATCTCTTTGCTCAAATTTCTTTATCAGCTGCCGTGAAGTCTGGGCTGTAATAGATCTAGATGCTGGCTGGCTTTGCAAAGGATCTGAACTGGAGGATTTTTAGTCATTTTTGGTCCTTTTCACTGATGCATTATGTTCAGTCTTGTATTCCATTGAAAAAAAGCTTCATGCAAGTTAAAAAGCAAAAATCTGAAAAAAATAATAAATTGATAATTTCTGTAGATTTTTAGTTCTTGTAGCTGACACCTACAAAATCTTACTGGGTGTTTTAGGGAGCTGTATCAATAGATATTTTTTTCCACTGATTTTTTTGTTGTTGTTGTTGGCTTGGCTTTGCAACGTTTCTGCATTAAAGTACCATAGTCCTTCTCACTGATACAGTTCTCATATGTAACCTAAGACATCTCTGCTCTTCCATATCTCTGTTTTTCAAATTCTTCAAATCTTTGAGGGCATTTGAGAGTGCAACTATTGCTGTTTCCTGCAGTGCTTTTTTTCTTGTCTCTTCATAAGGTCTTGAAATCTTAAAGCATGTAACATCTTATATCATTAACAAAGCAGTGCAAACCCAAAGATTGCCATCTCTGTGAAAAGCTGATTAAACCTGAGCAGCCAAAGGGCTTTCAAACCAGCACCATCAAGATGATCGTCGATAACGTCAATAGCTGGGAAATTAAAAATAAAAAGGCATAAGAGTAAATTTTAGGAAAGAATCTGTTCTCTCTTGGAGATGATATGGCAAGGGGATTTAAAGAAGATTATTTCTGACATAGGACCTGCATTGCTAACAGCACAAAATGCGTCTTACAGGTATGCAAAACAAACAAGTATGTGTGTGTGCTTTTGTAGGTGTTTGCAACTCATTTAATCCACACTTTTCCCAGAAGCAGGAGTTGGTTGCTGAGACAAATGCTGTATACCCAAGAATGCAGCCTGACACAGGGCCAGGCTGTGCCTCTGATCTCTGCTGTAATCCACTTCTCTTTCTGCGTGATGGTGCCTGAGCAAAATGGTTTTTGGAAGCCCATGGTCTGCACTTCTTGCTCTGAGTAAGAGACAGTGGTTATGTATGAGCAGCAAAGGAAAGAAGGAAGTGATGCTGAGGATAGTGGAAAAAGCATGTTCTCTGATGTTGCATAGACCAGCTATTGTACAATTCCATGCTGAGGCATCAGAAGGATATCCTGGACAAAACATTTCTAAAATGAGCCTTTCTAATGCAAGATGTTAGGTTTAGTAGTCCTGACAGGGCATTTTGGCTATGTACTGAAAATGGGCAGCATTACAAAGGCCTGCATTAGCCCACACTCAAGAAAGTGTCTGATGCCCTGTTCTGGCAAAGGTGGTTTTCAAAGTACCTCAGCTCAATGTTTGGCAGCAAGACTGAGCAGAGACAGATCTGCCACCAACTTTTTGTTTCTGCTACCCGGATAGCAGCATGTGTGTGAAGAAACTAAATCCATGTTACAGAGAGGTTAGAAGTGTCTCTGCAAAGCCATAATGCCATATACAAATGACCGGCTAGAGAGGAGTGGAGACAATTGCTAGTGGACCATCTTTCCAAAAACTGTTGTCATGTTCTTTCTCACCTTTTTTCATTTATGTGTTACTGCTTGCTCTTTGTAATGCAATCTTTTCAAGACAGCAGCTCTTGGATGCTAGGTGCTTGTGTGGTGCCTATCAAACTGATACAGTTAAAGCCTTGAGCTTTAGTTATAATTAATTATAATTAGTTATATATAAATATAATTAGTTATAATTTAGCTTTCTGTAAGAGTTTTGTCTATGTTATTTGAGTAGAGTAGAGTTTGACGTTTTGCCCCAATGTCAAAAAATTATATGGATAACTCTTCTCCCTCTTTCCCTCTTCCTGGCCTGTAGACTCTGCATGGAGAAGGCTGTCTTCAGCAGGCATAAACAGTTAGGAAGGATGTATTTTTTGGGTGTGGGTCGTATAGAAGAGTGGAGTCTTCTGTTCTTCCCTTGAACTGCACACAAAATCATTTCTTCTGCTAAGAAGAAAATGTGCAGTAGATATGTTAAGTGAAACTCAAGGTTTTTATTGAAAAATCAAAGCAAGGAGAGAAGATGTGTGGCTATTTAGCTACATCTGCAAACAGTGAGGAATGAAAGCCTTTACTTCACTCACAGCATATATGTTTTATTTTCTGTTTCAATTTTAAAATGTGTTTATTGAGTATAGAAGAAAAGAGGAGAAACATATCCAAAAGCTGCATTTTTAATTTTGAGCTCGAAACGCAGGAGAGGTTAATGCGAAACTAATGACCACCAGGAGGAGCTCACGATACAGCTTGCAGTGTTAAATCCCTGCCCTAAACTTGTAAGAATTTCGAGAAAGAAACTTGATGTCCCAGCCCGGTGTGGGCAGCCATCCCCTTAAGGCTGTGCATGCTGGCATTTGACACAAAACTGCACGAACTGAACCGCATCTGCACAAGGCAAAGCGACCCGACGCGGCGGGCAGGTGGGACAATTTGCCACGGGCAGATTTTGGGGGTGAGAGAACGGGGTGGTCCATTATGCTGCGAGCAGCCTCGTCTGTATGGGGAGTCACAGCCGCAAACCCTGCGTCTGAAACCTCTATTTTCCCTTCATAAAAACTGGGAGCTGGGGTGGAATAAAGGCCAGCTGGCAGCCAGAAGGGGGGAGCGTTCACATGGTGCCGTGCTTTTTAACGTTTTCCTAAAGCTCTTTATGGGCCAGTCAGTAACTGTGCTCCGCTGGGTGATGTGAATGCTCTCAGCTGTCCCAGGACTGCAGAACAAATTTGTAAGTAAAAGACCAGCAGCTTTGTTGTGGAAGAGGTGGCTGATTTCCGAGAGCACAGACCCTCACCTTGCAGCTGCGAAGTTGCCTCTGTCCAGGACAAAGCAGGACAGAGGCCCCAACACTGAAACTCCCGAGGAAATTATTTTTACAACTTTCTGCAAAACGTCATGATGAATTGAGAAGAACCCACTGTCTGTCACATCTGTTCTGCTCTGCATCTATTTTTGTACTTGCTGAAAAATCCAGTATTTTACATTGCCTCGAGGCTAACCAGTTCCCATCTCACTGAGGCAAGAGACCAACGTCTGTAACCCAGTGACTGTGGGCACCTTTCTTCTTGCTAAAATAAATTAATACTGAGCAGACAGAGTCCTTTTATCATGGCCGGGTTCTTATCAGACCATCTCCTTTTATATTCCTTCCTTCCCCAGCCATTGTGGAAACAGACATCCTGCCCAAGGCATCAAAACCCACAATCTGCTGCCTCTTCTATGGAGCCTCTGGATTTGTGCCAGTAGCCCCTTGAGATGGTCCCAGATGTGGCTGCCTTTTTCTGTGCTGCCATGAAAATATCCGGTAAAAACAAAGGGCTGCACTCACCACACTTACCGCTTTGGAGGCCAGCACTTCCTCTGCTGTCAGGGCTGTACAGTGGGAGATGTTAGTCATGATGTACCCCAGGGTAACCACGGCTGGAGTGGCAGGGTCGCAGTCAAAGGGGATGTTCCTGCAATAGAAAAGAGCCCATCCTTTCATTGCACCTCTCAGCTGTTCCTTGGGTTTACCTCCAGTTCCCATGAAGCCAGGAGATGTGCATGGGGTGCAGATTCCTTGCACCTACGTCCAGTGTGAAAAAGAGTTTGGGTTTTGTTGCTTCTTTTCACTAGAGAAAAGACTCCAAATGGTTTTATTTTTATTTCAAATTGACTTGGACTTAAGGCATTGGCTCTCTTGCTGTTTGTAAAACCAACATGTCCTGACTGACTTTTCTGGGAGAAGTTTGCTGGAGAGAGAAACGAAGTGAAAATACCAACTCAGATACAGACTTGTGGCTTGGGTTTGTGGCGGTTTCAAGATGCTTTGGTAGGTTTGGTAATTTTTGGTAACGATATTGGAAGCACACCATTATAGGCTGTTACTGCAAGCAATTGAAGATGCCTGAGAGGAGTCATGGGGATGAAGCAAATATACCTTGCTGTCTGGTTTCCTTGTGTCTTCATCCTGTGACCTTTTCCTTTTTTCTTTTAGCTTAGGCCTTCAGTGCTGCTTCCCTTCCTTGATACCTGCTGCCTAATTGCTGGACTTCCTGGTGCCCGAGTGCACTTGTCTTCTCAGCCTTCCTAAGCATTCGCTCATGCAATAATACATTTGGAAGGGTTTTTTTGCCAGTTCATCAGTTTTTAGGCATTAAGGGAGGACAGGTGAGAATCCAATGTGATTTCATGCGTGAAGCTGTACTTAAATGCTTAAAAGCTTTACTTCAGTGTCACAGCAAAGAAAAACTTCAAGTGCAGCTCCACTGGGATCCACCTTGCAATCTGTCTGCCCCTAAAATGAGGAGAATGAAGAAAAGTGAAGAATTGTTAGCCTTGAAAGTACTCCATTGCTCTTTTAAATTAGGTGAAACCTCTGGTCTGCAACTTATTTTCCTGACAGAAATTAATTTGAGGACATTGATGATGCGCTTGTCCCTTGGATTTCCAGTGTCTCCTGGCATGGCATTTGTACAGAGCCTGAGAGGAACGCAGCTCGTCAGCACTGCAGGTAATTAGGCGGCACATGTGGCACATCTCCTCACCGCACAGGTCCTTCCTGAGGTCCAGCTCACCTCTCTCCTCAAGGCCACGCAGTAGGTTTGCGTCATGTCAGGGATGCATGGACGTGTTCGATATGGCCTTTGTGTTTTTTTCCAGAAATTAAGGAGTGCATCTCTGTGGCGTCTGTTCTGTTAAATATTGGCTTTCTATTAGAGGTGTTAGAGGGGAGGAACCTCCCTGCAAAAATCATCCCGTGGGTATTTGCAGGGCAGTTCTGTGGCCTGAGCATTCCTTCAGCTTTTTTCCCCCCCCTCTGTTTTAGGTAAATTGGGACAGGGGTGCCTTCTGAATCATCTCTTTGTACGAGGCAGGCGCATTGCTTTAACAAGGTATGAGGGCTGGTACCTGGTCCTTTGTATGCAAGACTGATAAAGCAGAGTACCTTGGTCATTGGTGACCTGAGATCCATTTTAAATGGTGTCTGCTTTCTCGTTATTACTTTTCAGAAATGTCCTAACCTTGCAGACTGACAACGGGCTTTCCTTAACAGAACACGCGGTGTCAGCACCAACCAGAAACACATCGCCCTCTGTAAGCAGGTGTCCTGAAATAAAAGGCCAGAGGGTGGCTTGTAAAGAGTCAGTGAATGCCAGCCCAAAGCATGATGAAATCTTTCATAGCAGAGGAAAACACAAGGATTAAATATGACGGTTCCCCAAAAATGGTGGTAATACCTGAACAGCTGTGCAACGAAGAAGTATGTAAGCATATTCAAGCTTTTTGCAAGCACTGTGGTACACAAAACCTGTCTGTAACAATTCCATGTGGCAGGGGCTTGAACTTTTTCATGTCAGAAGGAAGATTGTGCCTAGCCTGATGTTTTGAGTAACGCTGTAAAATGCTGTTAGGTAGCCCCCTGTACCTACTGTGTGAGCCTACAGCATGTCTTCTACAGAGGCTTCTTGATTTGGAGTCATTTGCTGCTGAAGATGCCCCAGATCTGTCTGGTAGCTATCAGCTCTCACTAGTACGGCACTGGTGTGAAGTGTTGGGTCTTGATCTCTAAGCCTGGACCTGTGTAGCTGTAAATGAGTGTGGATACCAACTGGTGCCAATCCTTGAGATGAATAAAGGAAAATGGGGTAGGTCACAGAGATTTTTCTGTATAAAGGAAGAAAATGTCATGCTGATAATTTTGGCATGGACCATCAGGTGCACTGTGCATGCAGAGCTGCCAGTTATGCTGAGTTTCTCTTTGTGCTCTTGTTTTGAAGACATTAGTACTAAAGGCAAGCATCAGTCTGACAACTCTGAAAATTGAAATCTCTTTATACCCTATGAAGGAAAGCAAACCAACCACAATCTGGCTTCTTTGAGGCTTCTCCTGTTTAAGCCCAGTGTGGGAGCTGTACTCTGGCAGGCATGAGGGGTGTGTAACCCACTGCCTGCTTATTCCTGAGTACTTCTGCTGAGACTTTTGGTGAGAAACTCAAGCACATGGCTGGTTTTGCTCCGTCTTTATTACACTTTTACTCCCCAAACCACAGTCCAGGAGAGACGTGCTGTTATTGCTCGGTGCCATGAAGTAACACGGTGCTGCAGACAACAAAAGAAGCTGACTGCAGAGCGGGGACCTCTGCATCTCCGGGTCCCCAGCTTGGCAACCTGGTCAATGGCTCTGGTTGTTTCAGTTCTAGGAAACAGGCTGATGCTATTGACCCTGAACTATTATTTGCCTACTGTAATACAGGGAAATGAGGGCTAGATGTGAGGATTTGCGGCTTGCTGCCTTTCCCCGCTCTCCTTCCCTGGAAGAGTTTTGCAAGAACAACTCAGCACTGGCCGGACACCCATCCCCATGGCTGGCAGCAACATCCCCGCTCCCGGGGGCCCTACCCTGCAATACTCCACGCTGTCATCTGCAGGCCTTGTGGATGGGAACTACATACCTGGAGCTCCTGACACAGTGGCTATGGAGGAACACCAGCTGTCCTTGTGGGAGGCAGGGTACCCTGCCTCTTCTTTCTGAACGTGCTTTATGGAAGAGCAGCAAGGGCTGGGTGCACGTTGCGTGTCCCCACAGCCACGCGAGGCATGGCACATCGGTCTGGGGCTGGCTGAAACGCGTTGTGTGATGCATCTGGAATGGAAATCTTTTCCCAGCTCTTCATGCCAGGCTCTTCTGGACACCAGGAAAGGAGTGGGCAGCTGTTTGGCAGCCTTGGCCTGCTGACCATCGCCTCCCCCTTTTGTGCCCCAGCGCCCCTCTGGGGCTCATGAGCACAGATGGGCCGGGCCAGCTGTAAGCGGGGCCAGGTGCAGGATGGCCGGTGTCACCGCTGCTGGAAAGCAAGAGGCCTTGGTGGCCTAGATGTCTGGTTCTGACCAGGTCCGAGGAGCATTCCTGACACCTGAGTAAATCATCCTGGCTCAGCACGCCTTAACCCCAAGCTTTGGCAAGCGCAGAATTGTGCTTGCCACACAAACTGTGTCTAGAGGCCTCGCATCCCTCAAAACCCATCCTTGCATAGCAGGGGAGGCCCACGGGGCTCACCAGCACTGTGACAGGGCTTGGCCCCGGCTGTGCTCCTGCTCCTTTTGGAAGTGTTTTTGTGTTTCTAGATGCAGCCCCTCAGCTGGTGCAGATCACGCTGGCTCCACTGACATGTGGAGACCGTTACGTGCTTGCATCAATCACAGCATGCCAGTTTATTTTCTTTGTACTTAGCTGTTTTGCAATGCTTTCACAATTCAATTGCTGATATTTTTCATAAGTACACTTGAGCAGCTGCATCAGTGTGGAGTGCATGCAGAGGCCCCAAATTTTGCAACGCTTTCGCTCATGCAGGACACCTCTCACACACCACTTGCTCTGCAGGGAGGATCCTGCAAGCCTGCCAGCACTGCTGAGAGTGCCAGAGCAGTGATCTGCCACAGGTAAACACCCTCCTCTTCCTGCCTCTCCCTGGTGAGCGGTAGTCTCCGTGTTCTCCTTGTCCTTTGTGGTCAGTCTGCTGGGGAGAGGAGCCTGCAGAAGTCTGAATTCCCAGTGCCTGCTCAGCAAGCACCCCCATGCCCGTTCCCAATGTCCTCCCCGGTGGCCTGAGTTTGTGGTGTCTGTGCCCACCCTGCTCTGCTCTGAGCTTTTTGCTCTGGGGTTAACATTGCTGCTTTGTGGAGCTGAAACAAAATGCCCAGAGCAAGCGTTTTGTCAGTTGGTGATAAGCATCTTCCTGAACAGACTGGGTGCTGAAGGAGCTGGGTGCCAGGGGATTGGCTGGGGGTATTCTGCTCAGGGCTGTTTAAAGGCACCCAGGAGAGGAGCTGACTTCAGGTCTTCACGTTCAGGGTGGTGACTCCTTAGTGATGGCCATAGGAACCCCAGATCCCAGAGACACACGTGGCTATGACCCAGTCCTGCAATGGAAGGGCCTCTCCTCCTGTCTCCACTCATAAGCTACATCTATAGTGAGCCACAGTGACAGGGGAAAATGCACATGGCATTTTTTCCTTTGAAAAGCAGGCGTTAGAGCCTTGCTGGGCTGCCCTGGCCCCCCTGCTCAACTCTGTGTGTGAAGGAAATGTCCTCCTGAGGCTCTCTTCTGTGCTCAGACCTGCCCCTGAAGCAGGAGATGCGGTGACCTCTGCTGCAACACGGGTAATTGCAGCTGGAGCTCCTGCCCCTCCAGCAGGTCTTTATTCAGCCTGACTGGGGGCTGTAACCTCTGCCGGCTGCACGTCCTGCCAGCTGCCGGCATGCTGTGTGAAGTGCTGTTTGCATTTCCTTCTATTCCTGCTAACGCTACCTGCCATGCCTGATGCAATCCTGCTGACCAGCAGAGATCATAGAGAGGCTCAAAGTCCAGGATGGAAAAAGGAGGGGGCAAAAACCACAAATCAAACAACCAACTCTAAAAATAGAGTTTCCAAGGCAGGAGCTTGTTTGGATGTGGAGCTTGTTTGGTGATGTGGAGGGGACATGGGGCAGAACATGGGCAGAGGGAGTACCAGAGATGGGCTGCCTGTGCTGGAGCCTCCACGTTGGGGGGGAACATCCACAGGGTGTCTGTCTCCTAGCTGTAGCTATCAGTGCTTCAGCCATCACGCCCACAGCTGTGCTGAGTCCAGTGGCTTCAGGGAAACCTGAAGCGGAGAAGTGAGTCTCTGGGGCTGGTGGAGCCCCGGTTTTTGGACAGGGATGGCAAGGAGCAGTGTCAAAGTCAGGTGTAAGCATATCTGTGCTGGAAAATGTGAGGTTTAACTGCTGCAGGTGTCCGTAGTGGCAGATGTGGGTGACAGCCGTGGTTTGGGAGGTTCAGGGAGGATACTGGGAGAGGCTTCTTCCCAGCGGGGTGGTGCAGCACTGGAGCAGGGCACTCAGTGACTCTCCATCCTTGGTCAGTTTAAGACTCAGCTAGACAAGGCCATGGCCGATCTGAAGCAGTGCTGGAAGCAGCCCTGCTTCTCATGGGCACCCAGAGGTCTGTTACAGTCGACACTTTTGTGACTGTACTTACTTTAAAATTGAATAAACATGGCCTGATGTTGACTTAACCTTCCCAGTGAGCATGTTGATCTGGTTTTATTGACGTGCTCCTTCCCAGAATCTGATTCTCACTTACTGAATACAAGTGAAAATGGGGGGTGGCTTGTACGTTACCTGGAAATACATGCGAGTTGGGTTTTTGGGTACTTTTTGGTTCCATCCCTCGGGCTGTGGGAAAGCTGGCAGAGGCAGCACGCTTGTCCCTGTGACAACAGTGCAAAATACCATCCTGTAGCAAGCTCTGTAGGTGCAGAATTGGAATAAGGTTTTCCTCCTGGCCAGAGGCTTTGCTTGCTTTTTACAGGGCTCTTCTCCCTGTTACCTGGGATGGGCTGTCAGAAACTCTGGCCGTGCATTCCTGTATTGTCTCACAGGGGATGAGGTAGTGGTTGTGGTTGAAGAAACCCTCCTTGTCCCCCTTTCCTCCATCAGAGGCACAGGGAAGGGCGAGCGATTAATCTGAAAGTCTGCACAGTAAAATATAAATCTCCGCAGCTTGCGAAATGTTGGATGAAATCCAGAAAGGGTTAACAAGGAAATGTGTTCCCTCCAGCATAATTGTATATTTGGCTTATATTTTAATAAATGAGTAACAGCTGAGCAGAGAGGCCAAAAGAAGAGAGTCCCCCTCCCTACCCTGAGCTATGCTTGAGGCAGGGCCTGTGCTGTCTGCGCGTCAGGTACTGCGGTGGGGGAGTTAGCCCAGCACGCTGAAGATTAACCATGAATTAGACAGCTACACGGAGAGTGAGGAGCAATCGAGAGTGAGTGGCTAATGCAGGTGTGAAGGCTGTTGTTTTTTTTCTTTTTAATGTTTAAATTTTCTTTTCAATTCCCTTCAGGCGGGAAGAGAAGGAAGAAAGCCAGGCACTGTGGTGGAGCCTTAGGGGAGCGGGAGGCCTGGGGTGATCAATCAGCAGCATTTCAGTGAGATTAAGGAGGGACCTGGGGTAATATATGAGGCAATGTGGAAAGAGGCATTTTATTACAGTCAGCTCTGGAAGGATTCAGTTCCAGATGGCTGAAGTGGGGGTAGATCAGGAACCTCTGTCAGAAGGGGCCCACCATCCAAAAACGTGCAACATAGCAGCAGCAGTTGAAGGTTTCCTCTGCTCCAAAAAAAAAAAAAAAAATCTCTCCTGGAGAGAGCTGTCTCCATAGCTGGTTAAATCAGTTTGCACTTGTGGGAAATGCCCTCTTTGTGAGGACAGATGGCGATGAGTGGGGCCATTTTGGCACCTCCCCCCCATTCAGAAAATGCGTCTTGTTCTTGTGGAACAATTCTAGGAAGGCTTTGGGACCGGTTTGCCGCTCAAAAGCAGATGTGTGGTGTGGCTCTGGATGATGGTGTGTTGTCATAGCACTGGTGGGAAGATTGGCCTTGACCATTTCCTCCACCATAGCTGCTCCACAGGCTGACACCTCCAGGGCTGGGAGGCAGAGCACTGTGCCTACACCCTGATATGGGGACCCACCTCCCGAGGGAACAGCCTGAAGCTGCTAAAATTCTTTCTGGTAAATGACCAGGCAGCGGCTAGCAACCAAGAGCTTTCATAGCTCCCAGCCAGAGTGAGAGGTAAAGCAAAGACCTGGTTCATGGAGGAATTTCTCCCGCAAGAGCTTGGGCTGTTGGGTGCTAGCATTGCCCAGCTCCCTGTCAGAGGCAGAGTAGGCCTCAGACCACAACATTGATGTAGTGCAACAACTCACTGGGGGGGGGGGGGGGGGGGGGGGGGGGGGAGGGGATGTTGTTTTATTTCAGTGTTGTTTTTTGATTTGGAGTGGTTAAAAGGAATTCTCATTTTTGGAAAATTTGGCTGTACTTTGCAACAGTGTTAGACTTCTCTGTTGGATCTCCTCTGCTAGAAATGTTTAGATTTATTTTTGTTTGTGTTCTGTCTTACGCAGCTAAGAAAACAGTTTCAAATAGGACAAATTGTCTTGTTCCAGGGAGGACGTCTCATCTGGAGAGTGAAAACAGCTTGCTACTTGGAGTGCTGTCTGCAAAAGAACAAAGCTCTAAGGACCGTTCCCTACGCTGTGCCCCACAAGAGAGATTATTGAGCCAAAATGTTGGCCTCAGGAAGCGTCTTACTATGCTAGACAGTTTCCATGTGAAACGGCTTTTTTCCTAGGATTTGTGTGCCCTAGCACCTGGTCATCTCGGTGCTGGTCCTTTGGGGAAGATGGGCAGGGAGGCAAGTGCCTGGGCTATTTGCTTCTCCTATTTGTAAGGGGAATTGCATTAGTTCATGTCACAGGGACGCTGGAGTACCTTTCTGATAGCCTTTACTAGCTGGTGCTGTGGAAGCTGGTGCTGAGCATTTTAATCAGGTTTGTGTCAGTCCTGTATTTGTGTTTTGCACATATCACAGGTGACATGAAAGGAAGAAAGGTTCATGAAAGAGCCAATTTTCCTGCACGGCTTTCATGGAAAATGAGTTCTGATGCACAGAATTGTGTTTTCTAAGGCAGTTGAATGAAAAAATTACAGATACTTAGAAAAGTGAGATGACATCATACGGTCTGTACATTTTGTGAAAATAAATCAGGGCTACTATTATTAAAATATATGCACTTGCAATGGATGCTTTGGCAGACTGGTTGTAATAAAGAATTTTAAAATTGGAATAGGTTAAAAATTCAAGTAGGAAGGAGTTCTAAAACCGAGAGGAATTTTCCTTCTTGAAAACCAGATGCAGTTTAGTCCAATTTCTAGCTAAAGAATGGAAGTGTGGATTCAACGCTTTTAGATTCTCAATTAAAAGATCATCACCACATTATCAGGATGTCAGACACATCACATTCATCACTCTGTTTTCTAGAAATTTTTACTCTTGTCCAAACTACAGCTGGAAATGCCTAAATAAAATGAAAAGGGGGCAAGTGTCACCCAGGCCAAGAACTGTTTTCCTCTCAAGGCTTAAAGTATTTTCATTAAGAAAAAAAAAGTGTTAGGACATTTAAGTCTTTTCATAGACAGCTCACAAGACTAAATTCGTGAAACTCTCTAAAAAGAGGACCCACTGGAAACAATCTTTATGCTTACACCTACAGCAATCACTTTGGATTTATTACTACATCTCAGGCTGCAAGCCTGAGCCTGATTTATTAGCTACTGTCCCTTTGGGTTTCTTATCCAGGGCAGTAAAACAGCTGTAGAAAGCTGAAAAGAAGTCGAGCTGCACATCTTGTCTTTTTAGCCTGTTTCTTGTGTTCATTATAGTCTATAAACAAACATCTTTCAGGTCTCCTAAATAGATTTTCTGATCGAGTTCCCAGAACAGACCACCACCAGTCTCATTAAAGCTTATTTATGCTACTTTCATGCATGAATAAAAAAGCTCCCATTCACTGCTGATTTTATTTAGTTAGATCCTGTGCCTTGTAGTGGACATTGAATTGGTGTGACATTTTTTGGCATGAAAAAAAAAAGTAGTGTGACTGCAGAGAACAGTTTGATGCCTAAATCTTTTCCGTATGAAAAGGAAGGGGTTAACCTGTTCTTGGCTGTATTGTATTGATTGAGGCCCACACAAAGAAAATACAGCTGTAAATAGTTAGGAGTATTCCCTGGTAGCTGAGGGTTTTTTTTTTTTTGGTAAGTCATTGAACTGGGACTTTGGAGGTATGAACTGTTTCCCAGGGATGCCACCCACTTCCTGCATGATAGGAGGGAGGTCATTACTTGCTCTAGGTCTCAGCTCCCCGACTGGGAATGATGCTTTCTCCCTCCTCTGCTCTGTCTAACTTGCTTGTTTATATGGATAACTTTGCAGCAGAGTAACATCTACTCTCTCTGTGTGCTCAGGAGGATGGGTCCGTCTCCCGGCTGGGGCCTCTAGACACCACCACAAATAACAAATACGATTTCCCCTTTATGTCTGTCTCCTTCATCTCCATCCATGCTGCAGTGTCTGCAAGGTAAGATTAATGGCTTGGAAAAAAAAAAAAAAAGAAATCAGTAAAAACAAAGAACAACTGAGTAAAGGACCAGCAGGTGTGAAAAGTTGTGAAATGGGTTTGTTTTTCTCCAGTCTTGCTGGTTGGTGAGCTCAAGTGAAGGTATTGCATTTTGCACGAGAAGGATTTGAGCCTGTAGTTTAAGTCAAAGGGTGAACAAAAAGCAGCTTTGTGCATTTACTTCGTGCTAAGCACATTGTGAATATTCTTAGGCACTGCCACAAGGATTAACATCTCTGCATTTTAATGTGCCTTGTGCCGGAATTTAGCTAGAAAGCAGAGCAGGCAGGAACGGGCTCTCCAGGCGGTGCTCTCTGCTAGGTGTCTCTGAAGTGCTATTCAACAGCTTTCTGTTACTCTTTTTTTTCTTATTATTCCTTTTTTTTTTTTTTTTTTTTTTTAATTATTTTTCCTTCCACTCCTTCAACAGCTTCTGGAACAAATCCTGATAGATTTCACCTTTCTGAAATTTACTGTGCTGGACTGTTTTATCTCCAAATACTCTTGCATGGCAATAGTTTATATATAAAAAAAAAAAGAGGCATGTGGACAGAAGTATGGAGTTTGGTATTTACTTTGGATCATTAACCTGGTGTGCAAATTTGACTTGATCTCTCTTTCTCTCTCTCTTTTTTTAATTCTCCCCCCCCCACTTCTTTGTGGAATTTCAGAGCCCGTGAGGAGACACAGCCTTTTGCTGCCTGGGGATCCCAGCAAGAAATGGGAGGCTGATGGATTTCAAATGCACCTGCTTGGTTTAAAACCCAGCCAAACAGATAAGTGCCCTTTTAATTTTCTCACAGTAGCGTTTTAGACATATCTGCGCACAAAACACCTCTCTTCATGCTGGTTTTAGTTCGGGGAGCTGTCTGTGCATCACCCTTACAAATGAATGCTCTGTATTTCTCCTTTCTGCTGAGAAATGCCAGACAATAGCAGTGTTTCACATGTGCTGATTAATTAGAGTGAGGTTGCTGCAGCTGAGGGCTCAGGAGGCTGCTGGGGTCTCTCCCAGCCCCTGCCTCCAGCAGCCCTGTGAGGCTCTGGGGAGCGGGGCTGCGGTACCAGGCGATGCTGGTGTGGCCTAGCCCAGCCCTAGGAGCCCTCCGGGACTCATTATTAGGGGTTTAATAACCAGGCTTGGCTGGCTTGATTGAGAAGATGCTTGTGCAGGCTTGGCGCGATCTCAGAGAAGGCAGCTAAAGCTGGTGGAAGGAGAGGGCTTTGTACATGTGCTGCTCATATGTGTGTGGAGAAAGCGATAACCCTGCTCCTTCCTGGACGGGAAATAACTGGGGAGATGGGACAGAAGCCCTCCGTTATGCTAAGGCTGCACAGTGTGGTATCGTGGGTGAGTGGTAATGGGAAACGTCCCTGCAGAGGTGTGGGGGCACTTGAATCTGTGGACAGAAAATACAGCCCATCAGGAAAATAACTTCTGGCTTCTTAGATGTGCTACTGCCCGCTCACAAAGGCACCAATACAATTATTAAAAAATGTAAGTAATCTAGAAAATGCAGTTCTCATGTACAGTGTCGCTCTGCAATAGTACACAGTCACGGGGTTGGGGCAAGTATTTGCTAAACCCGTGATGTACAGCATTAGAGTAATGCAAAAACCACTGATGCAGTGTGTGTTGGAGGTGATGTGTGGCAGGTGAGGACAGGACCCAGATGACTCCAGACCCATCTTGTCTGCTTTAGCAGGGTTAATTAGCATTGTAAAATGTCCACCTGGCTGTTAGGTTAACTACAAACATATTTGTTACAGCAAATTAGACTGTGCTAACTGATGTGAATTTGCCTTACCTACCTAAGTGAAAGGAGAGTTTCTTGCTGAGGGCACCAGTCCAGAGCCAAGAGAAGCTGGAGGCTGATTCCTTGCCTCAAATTGACCCTGAGCACAGCCTGTAGCCTCTGTGTCTTGTCTTTTACTGACTGGAAATGCAGCTTGTAACGCTGCCCGTCCTTGCAGGGAAGGGCCACTGAGTAATGGGGAACGAGAGCTGCGGTGATGAAGTAGGAGGTTGCTGCAGCACAAGGGCTGGATCGAGGTCAGCTTCTGAGATCCCTGGAGTGCCTGAAGTTCTCTCTTTTCTTGGAAAAACTCCTCACCCTTGCTGTTCTTACTGAGAAGGGATTTGGATTGATAGTAGAAACAGCATTTCTGATATCAGTGACAGTCCTCTAGCTTAGAATAGACAGCAATATTTATTCTTGGCTCTTCAGTGATCTGATAGTGAAAAGGCTTGGTGTTATATTAAGGAACACTGATAAAGTGAAGCCTTCACGTTAAGGCTGTAACTGGGGTTTGTTCAAGAATGGATGGGAAATTAAAATAGCTGAAATACACAAATGTTTTAAGCTAACAGGCTGAAATACACAAATGTTTTAAGCTAACAGGGCTCTTTGCTCCTCCAAAAATAAATAAATAAATAAATAAAATTGACCCTCAAGGTCTTGATTATTAGGTGTGCAATGTGAAATGTGTTTTTCTGCTGATGTGCCGATATCGATGTTCACCCAAATTAGTTCCCAATAAATTAACTCCTAACCTGGCAAATTCCAACGAGGGCTGCAAACCTCTCTTCGGGCATCAAAGTTGCATTTGGAAATCATGTCCTAAAGTGTGGCATGCAACCTGTAATGCTCTGTGCTCCTTGGCAGAAGTGGGAGAAAAAGCTGCCAGTCCCTCTCAGGAGCTGTGGTGGTGTGAGATGATGCTGAGTGTATTATATGCAACTGTGGTTTGTCTGCTGGTTATATCCAGTGGCTGAGGAGGAATCAACAGATCTTGACAGGTTGCTGCAAAAAATCTTGTCCAAAAAAGAAGACGCCCAAATCCCTAACTCTTTCCTTGTCTTACAGGTGAGCCTTGAGGACAGCTGAGAGGCACCATAACTCCTAAATGCATGAGCTTCCCCTGGGATTAGAAAAGCAGCCATGGGGAAAGACAAGAAAAAAGAGGAGGCTGTCTTTCTGAGGAAAAAGATAACTTTGCTGAGGGCTTTCTCGCTTCTCATCGGCAGCATGGTTGGCAGCGGCATCTTTATCTCCCCGAAAGGAGTGCTGAAAAACTCGGGCACTGTGGGCTTCTCCCTGGTGGTCTGGTTTGCCTGCGGGCTCCTTTCAATGTTTGGTGAGTGCGGAGTTGGGTAAGCCTTTGCTTAAGCACCTGGGAGGTGAGGGGAGCCAGCAAAATTGTATTATAAATAGCTGGGAGCGGAATAGACCTAAAATTCCCCATTCTAAATGTAGCAGAAACAAATGCTTAGCAAGCCTGGGGGTCACAGGGGCCTTTGCCAGAGCTGGTGGGCCCCTGTCAGAAGGGGTCCGGATATGCCTGGTTCTTCTCGGAGCGAGGAGATGGAGCGGATCAGTTCCTGCTGCCTTTCATTCTGGTTCTTCTGAAATAATGCAGTTCTTACAGTTACCATGGGTAAAAGCCATGGCTTTCAGTTTCCTTCATTAACTGTATACAAGCACCTTCTTCTCAGAAATGCTTTAAAGTTGCTGTTAGAAGTGCAAGATCTCTCAGCTCTGGGCAGAAATCTGAAGCTTATTTTCAGCGAGTGACTTTAAAGTTCTTCCACTTTTACAACTTGAGGGAAAAAAAAAAAAAAGAAAAACAAGAAAGGAGAAATACTCCATGTGGATAAAACACCTTGGCACTGTGACATTTAGAAATTGGGATGTTCAGTTGTTAATCTGGCAACAATCGTGATTCTTGCTCTTTGCATATGCCTACCAGTATTTCACGTTGTGCTGCTGAGCATAGGCTGCTTTACCCTACATGTGGGATGCAGCTTCTGCGTGGCTGTTTGGGGAGTGATATACTTTGCCTAAGGAAAATCTTAAAGCATAATGTGAGCAAAGAGTCTCTTTTAACTGAGCAGAGTGATAAGCGATAAGGCATGTGCTGGCCACATAGCCCAGCCTCAGCGCTGGGAAGGTGTGGCAGTCTCAGCAGTGGCAGCTGCTCTCTGTGGCAGTCTTCTGTAGCCTCTTCTGGCTCGGCTGCCTCTTTGTTGAGTTGTTGCATTTTGTAGTTGAATCTGTTGGTTTTCTCTTCCCTTTTGTCAGCTTGATGACCTCCTGTGATCATTTTTCTGATGCATTTTTTTTGGATACTTAAATGGCCTGCTTTCTTTTATGCTTTCTTTTATGCTTTTTTTTTTTTTTTCCATAAAGTGTGACGTGTATGAGCTCTGTAGCCTGACTTCAGCAAAGCACCTTAAACACAAGCTTTAAGCGTGTAAAGAAACCCACTGGGATAAATGAGAGGAGGGCTCTGCCTGTATCCAAGACTTTGGACAGGGATTCAGCATAAGTTCACCGGCGGAATGACAGGAAAAACTGGGGCCCTCACCAGTGGTGTGACCTGAATGATCTCCGCAGGAGTAGGAGGCACAGGTGGAGGTGTAAAGGTTTCTCTCCATTTGCCTGGAAGTTTTAAAGCTGTCTCCTCAGGCTCACCTTGCTCTGCAGCATCAGGGCCATGCTTTCCATCGGCAGCAGGTCTCCCTTCTCAGACATATCCTTCCAGGTCCTCTCTCTGGGGTCTTCAAATGAAGATGTGAAGGTGCAAGATAAGGACACAGGAACGTGGTCCGTGATCAGAAATGTGATTGAAATGGTCAGGGCAGCCACTGGCGGTCAGTTGAGTGCTGCAGCCACCCTGTGAGCACCGTTACACCAAGCTGAGAGGGGAGATGAGGGAACGCGAACCTCCAAGATGTTTGTCAAAGGATGTCTCTCTTAGTTTAGTGCAGTGTTTCTTCCACACAGCTTCCCTGGACAAGTTGTATCATTAACCAGGCAACAAAATTTCCTTCCTTCTGACAAAAGAGTGAACTTTCTTCTAAACACACTAGAATAAGGAAAAAGAGTGGTTCTGCTAAAATCCCCTTTTCTTCCTCTAGTTCACCACTTCTTTTAAACAGGCTCCTTCAATCCCTGGAAGTCATACAGAAAAGAGTATCCAAGGGATGATTTACTCAGTTCATTTATACCTGAACTTTTCCAGGTGCCTTGTGTTATGCAGAGCTTGGAACAAGGATCACCAAGTCTGGAGGACATTATATCTACATTTTGGAGACATTAGGGCCTCTACCAAGTTTCTTATTTCTGTGGGCTGAGTTTTTTGCTATCAGGTAAGAGATTTTGTCTGTTTGCCCTTTGCTGGATGTTCTGATTTATTTAAGAAAATATTTATTTAATTTATGGTTCCAGGCAACAGCCTAAGCAGTTTGTAATGGAAAAAGGAAAAAAATCTGAAAAACTTTTAAAGACTTTCAGTAATAAAAGGAAGAAGACAGAATGAGTAAACAGTTACATGTGTTCAGTGTGATCTGTACTTGAGGAATATCTCTCCTCTCCCCTGGCAGCTCTGTTATCATCCAAGAACTGTGATATATTTTTGGTGACAGGGAGTGGATGCCAGGTTCATTTCAGATCCTCTCATTCTATTGTGAAACTTCTCACATTCTTCTGTGGGGAAAAAAAACACTTTCTGGCTTAGCCCTGAGTTAAATAATAACTTAGAAAATTGTAAATGACTTTTCTTTCCACCTGAAAAAGGAAAATCCTCCCCTTCCAACAGCCTGTCCTCCATGTATGTTGGGATGAAGTAGGACACATGAACTACACAGCTTTGCTCTGTATGATTAATCTCAACTTTTGCGTTCAAGCTAAGAATTAACCTTTTTGCAGCATGTGCTTTTTAACCCATTTGCTGAGAAAACCTATGAAAAAGACTCTATGGGATCTACGTTGTGGAGCAGGATTAGGCTGGGTGGGAAGCTTCCCACCCTCCCCAGCTGTGCACGGCTTTCCCTCGTGGTATTTTTTGGCTGTCCGTGGACCAGAGTTTGATGCTGTGCTTGTTTCCCCTCGCCAGGCCTGCCAACAGCGCCGTGGTTTCGCTGGCATTCGGGCGCTACCTGCTGGAGCCTTTTTTTGCCCCCTGTGCAGCCCCTGTTCCTGCCGTGAAGCTCGTCTCTCTCCTGGGGTACTGTAAGTACACCTTCATGCCACTGCCAGTCTCGGGGCCTCTCTGCCCAGGACCCGGGGTGCTTACAGGGCTTTATCTTTTGGGACTGGGGTCCTGTGCTACCTCCTTGGCCACTTGAAGCTTCCTGCTCCAAGGAGCTGCTCTGGGGCCGCAGTGTTTGCCAAGAAGGAGCAATGGCATCCCTGTTGTCTAGCTGGAGCCCAAGGTCTTGAGGGGCATCCCCCTTGAGCATCCCCCGGGCAGGGAGCATTCCTGTATTTATTTATTTTCTTCCCCTGCGTGTGTCGAGCACGGGCTGCAGCGGTGTGGTCTCCTCTCCAGACGCGGTCCTCACCCTCAACTCCTGGAGCGTCTCCTGGAGCGCCCGGTTGCAGACAGCCCTCTCCATCGTCAAGCTGCTGGCGCTCGTGCTCATCATCGTGCCAGGGATGATGCTGCTGGCCCAGGGTAGGTGCATGGCCGATGGAGGGTGCTCGAGGGAGAGGGGCTGTTGGCTTCAAGCTGTGTCACCTCGCTGGAGCTGATGCTCCCGGCTCAGCTCTGCTTTCTCCAAAGGTTTTTTTTGGAGATGAACTCACCCAGGGTGATGTAGGCACCCACCTCTGCTGATGCCTTCCTTCCTACAGCCAGCCCGTTGTCAGTGTGGCTCCAAACCTTTCGAAAGCAGCATAAATGCAAGGGATAGCACGGACAAGTGACAGCATCCCTTGGTGACCTGAGCCTGTCACAGCTGTGTAAGGGGCTACCAGCCCCCCGGTAACTGCATCTCTAACCATCCTGTGGCTTCAACTGATGCTTTTTACCTCCTAATGGAGATGGGCAGTAAGGCGGTACGCTTACAATGGACTCATGCAGGATTTCATGCTCACGTGCAGAGGAAAAAAATATAACAAAAACCCTACCAGTGGTATCTTCTGGGATTGATACAGGTTTATTGGCTTTAATCCAAGCCTCAGTCAGTAGAAAAGCCCCTGGCATTCACAGTCAAGGGATAAAGTCCGCTATGGCTTCACACTATTTCCTTCCTCTGCAGAGGGAACAACAGAGGCAGTAGGCTCAACATTTGTGTTTCTTTCTGATGTTTGGAGCTGGCTCCTTTGAACGTGCAAAAACCCTCAGGCGGGCAACACTTCTGAAATGAAGGACTGCCCTGCAGCTAGAAATCCTGAGCCATTATTGTTAGGAATGCCTTCAAATGACAATCTGGAGCCTTGGCACCCGTCCTCCAGCAGGAAGGGTAAGTGCCGGTGACATCTGGAGAGAGAATCCGTGGAGAGACCCCAGTATGTCAGGTTGTGTTTAATGTGACTCGTGGGGGACTCTAAATCACTCATGAATGTATTGCAGACCGTAAATTCTTCTTCTGTCACATCACTTATCGGCAGTCATTTTAGAATATAAAAAGACTACCCCAATAGGTCCACTTCCATTTTCTAGTTTAGCTTTTTTTTTGAGTCCATTTTCTTTTTGACTTAGTTTTTGTGCTTGTTTTTAAACTGGTTAGCCTCACTCCCCAGCCTTTCTCTGTTTTCTTTAGTCACACTCTTGTCCTTTCCTCTGCCACTGCATTCCCCTTGACTCAGGTTTCTTAAAGAGACTTTCTGGGCTAGCTTTTCACACCTGGATGTCCAAGTGTCATCTCAGAGCTCCTCACAGAGGCACCTCTGTGGATGTGGCCTGATTTTCTCCATGTGCTCTGTGTCATTTCATCCTTTTCCTGGAGAGACACAACTGCATGAGCTTTGCACTTTGATATGAAAAGACGCTTTGATATGGAAAACTGAATATAGATGTGGAATCCAAACTTTTTGGCACTTGGATTTCAAAATGTTAGAAATATAACTGCTTTTGACTGTCTTCTTCCTTCAAATGAGAGGCCGTTAGGTGTTTTTCCTTGCCTTTCCTTGTGTTTTTGGTGTTTTTTTTTTTTGAGTTTGATATAAAATATACCTCATAACCTATATCCCGACTTTGATATTTTTTCATTTTTTTTGAACAAGGATGGCTTTGTAAAAACGACCATTTCTCTTCTGCTTCTCAGTGCTGGCCCAGGTTCATTTCAAGCAAAGCGCTTTTAGGAAAACTGGGGGGAGCTGGTAAAACAGGGTGTTTATCCGAGCTGCCTCTAGTTTTTATTATTGCGTTTGCTTTGCCCCCTGTGTCCCCAGCTCCCCTCCCGCAGGGCTGTTCCCACGCCGACTGCCTCCCCCCCTGGTTCCCATGCTCTGCGCAGCGTGGGGCCGGGGTCAGCAAGCTGGTGGCAGGGCCGGGGGGAGCACGGCGAGAGCTGGATTTGCTGCCTTGCTGGCTGCGCCACATCAAAAAAGAGCGAGCGTCCAGCTGCTGGTGGGATGGGGAGGAGGGATTCAACCTGGGCAATCGCTTTGAGGCTGAAAAAAAGGACGGGAGAACTTCTTGTCCCCACGATCTCCCATTTCCACAGCAGGCACTATCTGAGGGAGAAACAGACGTTGCCGTTGCCCTTCCTGAAATTTCTCTGGTAGCTGGTCAGGAGATAGATTTATTCTGTCACTGTGTATGCAGCTTGCATGTCAGCACAGCACCACAAATTAAAGCAATGAAACAAATCCAAATGCCCGGCTCCAGGGAAGTCACAGCTGCTTCTTCCAGGTTTGGACAGGATGTTAGCCCATGGGAAAGAAGTCACAGAATCACAGAATCGTCTAGGTTGGAAGAGACCTTCAAGATCACCCAGTCCAACCTCTGACCTAACACTAACAAGTCCTCCACTAAACCATATCACTAAGGACTACATCTAAACATCTTTTAAAGACCTCCAGGGATGGTGACTCAACCACTTCCCTGGGCAGCCCAGTCCAATGCCTAACAACCCTTTCAGTAAAAAAGTTCCTCCTAATATCCAACCTAAACCTCCCCTGGAGCAACTTTAGCCCATTCCCCCTCGTCCTATCACCAGGCACGTGGGAGAATAGACCAACCCCCACCTCGCTACAGCCTCCTTTAAGGTACCTGTAGAGAGCGATAAGGTCGCCCCTGAGCCTCCTCTTCTCCAGGCTGAACAACCCCAGCTCCCTCAGCCACTCCTCGTAAGACTTGTTCTCCAGACCCCTCACCAGCCTCGTTGCCCTTCTCCGGACTCTCTCGAGCGCCTCCATGTCCTTCTTGTAGCGAGGGGCCCAAAACTGAACACAGTACTCGAGGTGCGGCCTCACCAGAGCCGAGTACAGGGGGACAATCACTTCCCTAGACCTGCTGGCCACGCTGCTTCTTATGCAAGCCAGGATGCTGTTGGCCTTCTTGGCCACCTGAGCACACTGCTGGCTCATATTCAGCCGACTATCAACCAGTACTCCCAGGTCCTTCTCTGCCAGGCAGCTTTCCAACCACTCATCTCCCAGCCTGTAGCGCTGCTTGGGGCTGTTGTGCCCCAGGTGCAGGACCCGGCACTTGGCCTTGTTGAACTTCATACAGTTGACATCAGCCCATCGGTCCAGCCTATCCAGATCCTCCTGCAGAGCCTTCCTACCCTTGAGCAGATCAACACTCACGCCTAACTTGGTGTCATCTGCGAACTTACTGAGGGTGCACTCAATCCCCTCATCCAGATCATCGATAAAGATATTGAAGAGGACTGGCCCCAGTACTGAGCCCTGGGGGACTCCACTAGTGACCAGCCTCCAACTGGATTTGACTCCATTCACCACAACTCTTTGGGCCCGGCTGTCCAGCCAGTTTTTAACACAACGAAGCGTACGCCGGTCTAAGTCCATCCCTGACGTTTCCCTGCTCTGTATCTGTTGTTTATCTCTTCTGTAGGCCACACCGAAAACTTCCAGGATGCTTTTGACAAGCAGTCGCTGGTCCCAGACAAGCTGCCCTTGGCTTTTTACGCAGGCATGTTCGCCTACTCAGGCTGGTAGGTGTGACAGGAGGGCACCTGGTGGGTGGTGCGTTGCGTTGACACCTGGCTCGACCTCTCTCCTTGTGTCTCCCCACTGTGCAGGTTTCAGACCAGCTTTGTGCGTGAGGAGTTGGTCAGACCTGAACGGTAAGGCTGGGAGAAGCAGGTGGCTCTAGTGTGCCAGCCTCCAGGGTACCACTGCTTCCCCTAATGCTGGCAAACAGCATGGGAAGAAATAAGTCTTTGGGCTCACCTAACCAGCGCCAGCTGCAATCTGTAGTAATGTGATGAAAAACAAAGGGGGAATGGCTTGTTCATTGTGTGCCTCTCTTCCTCTTTCTTGTAGAAACATCCCCTTGGCTGTCATTGTGTCTGTGATCACCGTCATTGTGGGGTATATGCTCACCAATGTCTCCTATTACACTGTCCTGGGAACACAAGATGTTCTGGCTTCTCCGGCTGTGGCTGTGGTGAGTCGTCACCCCTACTGATATCTTTCTTTAGTGTGGTCAGCTTCTGCTGAGGGGGTGGTTATGGCAAGGGTCTAGGAGATGGTTTTCCTAATAACATGCCTTTTTGCTTTGTTATTTCTCTGTATTATTGGACAACAGTAACTTCTAGTCTTTCCTAAATGATAATGAAAAAGAACCTGCAGATGACAGTAGAAAAGGCAAGATTTATGAGTTATATTTTACTCCTTCTCTTGAATCTGATGTCATCCAGAGATCACCATGTGTTCCTACAGTCATGCTTGCTCTTCCCCCAGAGTTTTGTGCAGCGGGCCTGCAGAAGCCTTATCTCAGTGGTCCCGGTCCTTGTCGCGCTGTCCTGCTTTGGAACCATGAATGGAGGAATCCTCACGTTTTCAAGGTCAGATCTCTGAGATGTTACTTTTTTTTTTGGCTTATTGACTCAGAGGGAAGCACCAGTAACCTGTGCACCTGTCCATCCTCTTGATGGCATTTTAGGCACTCTTGTGGGAAAATCAAGGCCTTTGACTCCCAGTATGTAAATTACAGGACACTGTTGGCTGTCTAAGGGTCTCCGCTTCCTTTTTCTGGCCAGGTCTGGCTGGTCATAAAAACAAGATTTTTTTGCCTCTCCCCCCATCCTCTCATTTTAAAGTGAAACGTCAATGTTTCTGGGGAACTATGAGCTTTGTTGACACTGGCAGCTGCTCAGTGAAATGGAGCCATCTTTTGCGGGCTTCACCCAGCTGCTTTGCTGCAGGGCACAGGGTCCCTCCACTGTGAGGAGGGACCAAACTCTGGCCAAAAGAGTTCTCTGGCCAAAAGCAAGTGCTCCCTGGGGGACTTTGCTTCGAGTTCACTGAAAAGTTATCATGGCCAGGCCACTCCCTAAGCAATAGTCAAGGCTCAATTTTGTTCCATGAAAAAACCATCTTGCCAGCTCCACTGGCTACTACACTGAGGGTCCTTGTGGGAGCCTTGAAACTGGAGAGGAGGGCAGAGTTCATGGAGAAGTGTGTTGTCCTGTCCCTGGGGAGCTGAGCAAACTCTCTGGGGCCAGCTCCATTTCACAGCTCTGGTTGCAAAAGGAAAAATCAGTTGATATGAAAGGGATCTTTCACAGCACAGGAGCTAATGAGTTATTCGATCCACTACCTTCAAGTCCTGTGTTGAATACGGTGGGGAGAATCCCCCCACTTAACTCCTCTAGATAGCAATTTTCTTGGAGGACGGGAAGTCCCTGGAGGTTCTTCATGTCCCTGTCACCCTTCTCTCCCCCTTCCTGGCATCATTAACATAATGACTGCAGAAAGGCCATATAAACAGTGATGGGGCCTCCCTGGCTGCTGGCCAGCCACACCCCAGCAAAACCACAGAGACAGCAATAAAAACAGTTATATACTCATGTCCCAGCTGCTTTGGGCTCTGTTCCAGCCCAGCTGATGCTCTGGCATAGTTTGTGGATATTAAGTTTATAAAACTGGATGCAGTGCCTTCTCCCTAATTGCCCTTTCATGGTTTAAAGGAGGGATGGAGGCAAGAAGCTCTTCACTGTTGTTTTGTAGCTGGCCCTGTGTGTAGCTGGCCTCCCTGGAGGATGATAAACTATATTGTCTAACAACTGGCCAGAGGCTTGAAAACCCTCTCTTCTTTAAGGAGCTTGCACTGCATTTATACCTCTATATAGTTTATATATCTATCTATATCTATGCATATATGTTTTATTCCTGGCCTGTCAGGCCCTCCTGGGTCTTAAGCCCAGTCTCCTGTTGGGGTGGGCACCAAGGCTGACAGTCGCCTTTCATGAACTCACCAGCCTCTCTTACAAAGACCAGAGGTTTGTGACCCCTCTGCTTCCTACTGTTTTGTTTCTGTTTCCAGCCTGACCTCGTTCATGGTCGCTCTGGACTTGCCCAAAGGTCTCTGCTAATGGGCCACCCGTGGGGACAGTACCAGCAGTGGGCTCTGTGCTGAGCTAATTGGTGCTTGGACAACGATGCAGAATTAATCTTTGGAGATCTTTTTTTTTTTTTTTCTAAATCCTCTAAAAAGTGAATCTAAGTGCAGAACTGTGGCCTTTAATAGCAGACATGTGGGTGGGGTGCATTGTGGCTTTTGGTCAGTCCAGCTATTGATCTCTTCATTTCTAGCGTGACTGTGGGGTGCTGATGCATAGGGCTCCCTGTCTTTTTCTAGGACACTGTTTGTGGCTTCCAGGGAAGGGCAGTGGCCTCCTCTCTTCTCCATGATCCACATTCGAAGACATACTCCCCTTCCCGCTGTCATGTTAATGGTAAGGGGATCTGCCTGTCTGACATGCCCTCCTCTCGCAGTCTTGGCTTTCTTGTTTGGTCTGGCAATCTGCAAACCTGGAGAAGCTGAGGAGCTTTAAAGGGTATCAAGACACTAAATGAGCTTCCAAAAAATGAAGAAAGTGGAACACTGGAAATGGCTGTAAATTATTACGTCCCCTTGTGCGGGTAGTGGGATCTGAACCCTGTTGCCCCAAAGTCCCTGCCTTACTGCCTCAAATGTGTTCTTTCCAAGTATTGTCCCCACCATCTGCCACAGTTACTGCTTGGTGTTTCCTATCGTCTCCCCCAGGCTTTGGCTATTTGGAAAACTGAAATTCCCAGGTTCAGTGGAAATCCAGGAAATGAGTATTTATGGAGAGGCTCTCAGGTTTGGGTTGCTGTAGATCTCCATTGTTCCTTTCTGTAGCATATTGCAGTTTTGTATTTGGGACTTTTGATGGGAGTCTTCAGTCTGTGACAGGGTTTTGTAACACGTTTGGTGACCTCAGAAATGTTGGGGCTGTGAAGTAGTTGCCTGTGGTTGCAGGGGGGCTGGAGAAGATGATCCATATTACCTTTTCCAGTCTGAGGACTGCAGTAAGGCGTTAACGACTGTATTTCATCTTCACAATGCTCAGTTCCCTTTGGTTACTACCATGGTGTGTATCGGAGATATCTACCATCTAATGAACTTCTTCAGCTTTTCCCGATGGCTCTTCATAGGATTAGCCACCCTCGGGCTCATTGTCCATCGCTGCCGTCACCCAGAGCTGCAGAGCCCGTTCAAGGTAACACATGGCGTGTATCTGACAGCCAGAGACACATGTGCCAATCTTTTTTTTTTTTCTTTCTTTTTTCTTTTCTCCATCTCTGTATCCTTTGCTAAGAATTAGAGCATTGCATGGCTGTGATTGCCTTTAGGCTCTGAGGGCCTCAATCCCTATTGCTCAGTAAGGCATGTAGGGAGCTGCTGAGGTTGGCTGATATGCCCAAATGGCCAGATTTGGTAAATCCTGTAAAAACAGTTCTACGTGGTGTCATCAGATGCAGCCAAAGGGGGTGGTAGCCTGCTCCAGGGGACAAGGTATTGGGCTGGGAGCTGGTAGATGGGCAGTTCCCATGCTCACCTCTCCTGAGCTGCAAGGGGGACCCTTCCTGGATGTGATTTCAGTGGTAGGTAGGTCTCTGCCCTGGCTGAGAAGCAGAAAGCTGTCAGGCTTGGGGGAAAAGGGAATTGCCGGAGGAGTCCTGGGAGCAGACCTGACTTACAGGGAATGGACTCCCGGCACAAAAATACCATGTAGCGTAAAGCAGCTTGAGCACAACTCCGTGCCATTACAGACCCTGAGGATGTGCACAGTGTGTGCGTGTATAACACAAAACATTTCCTTCAGCTGTTAGCTAACAGCAGCCAATGGATGGCGTGGCACCTAGAGAAGGACCTGCCCTCCTGTCTTGGGGAGACGGGGGGGGCTCAGTGAGCCTACAGCCATATGTGACCGCTGTGGGATGCAGATTGTGCTAAGCACACAGGTGCCTGGTGGGGTTTGAGGAGCTGCCTGATGCATGCCACGTCCAGATGTGTGCACATGTACAGCTCCAGCACATTTGGGATGCACTGGACCCGTGGACATAACCATCAAGAGGCATTAAAAATGGGTAGAGGGAAGTGAGGAGGTGAAGGAGATTCAATTCCCTGCTCCTCAAGGGGCAGCTTGTCCCCTTGTGCCTTTCTCTGGCCTCCATCTGGGCACCTCTGGTGGCTGCTGGGGTCTTGCTCGTGGGAAGCAGCCGGTCCCGTGTCGGTGGGAGAAGCTGGCGTGGCTTTCGCAGCCCCTGTTGTGCTTGGGACACCTCTCCCACTGCTGGATCATCTACATTTGGCCGGGGCTGTGCTCATCTTGTGCACAATTTGTTCCCCTCTCCGGTCGCGCCTGCATGGTGTCTCCAGCCAGTTCCTGTGGAGGAGACCTCCAAGGCCACAGGCACTGGGCAGCTGATCAGCAAAAAACTCAGGGGAAAGAAACGCTTTCCACCAGTCCCAGGGCTCCTCCCCAAGCCAAGCGAGGCCTGATGCGAAGTTTGGGGTAATTTTTCTTCTTGGTCTTTACTGGAGACAGTGTGTTTAGCAGAGACCTTGAAGCTTCCCAGCTTGTTGGCTGGCTGTGCTCATGCACTCACCCAGAACCAGATTTTTTAATGAGCTTTAATTTTTTCTTTTAAACCAGCCAACCAGCCTGCTTGGGAGAAGCTTATTAGTTGATAGCACTGGTGATATTTTCAGTTTGTGGGAGTTTGCCCTGTTTTGTTTTAGATAGAGGTTTAGGTTTTTAGTGCTTCCTAAGAACAGATTGAACGAGTGAGGGAAATGCTGGCAGTTTGGTTGTCTCTTCCTCCCTCTCCCCAGATTTTATGCCCACTTCAAACCCAAAATACAGTCATCTGCAACAGCGAAGGACTGAGTGAATGTGATGTGTACATGTGCTGCTCTCCAGTGGTCAGAAATATTTCTTCTTCTGACGCCAGCCTGCTTACAGAGAACAAATAATAAAAAATGTGAGTGGCTGTGCTGGTAATTTTCCCCCACAGCATTTTCAGTTAAAAATGG
This sequence comes from Cygnus olor, assembly GCF_009769625.2. Classification (NCBI taxonomy): domain Eukaryota; kingdom Metazoa; phylum Chordata; class Aves; order Anseriformes; family Anatidae; genus Cygnus; species Cygnus olor. Next base: position 60,980,104 of record NC_049169.1, on the reverse strand, counting down.
TAAGAAAACACCAGGAAGAGGAGCGAGCAGCCCCCTCATGCACCTCTCACACAGATGTGCAGTGTGAATGTACGCACGTAGGAGACACTGGCAAGGGATGTTCCGGCTGGAAAGGCAGCAGGAGCACGCAAGTTTGGTGGCTGGATGGCTGCCATTGCTAGAGCAACTGATCTCTCTCAGCTCGGCATGGTCAGCATCCAAAATGTGATCCTCACCCTAGGTGAGATCAGCAGCTCCTTTATCAGCTATGGCAAGGAGTAACTTGGCTTGGTTGGATCTAGGGACTAAGGGAGTGTTTCACAGCTTATTTATTACGGTCTTCCAAATAACTCTCCAAATAACACAGATAAGTTGGCTCACCCAACAAGGTGAGGCTGACGTGCTGAGAGCTACTTTGGTCTTTCATCAGGGTGTCATTGAAAATCATGTTCTTGATGCAAGTGCTATGGGGTTGAGTGTCTGGTTTATCCTGTTTCAGTCACTATAGGTCTCAGGCGAGCTGGAGGCAGCTCAAAATGAGTCACAAGTGTTATGGCCAAAGAACGGCTTGTTTCTAAGGGCTTCTACTCATGGCTTCAGATTTTCCACTAGCAGTTGCCACAGGTGGCAAGCTTGAGGCGTGTGTGGACATGCACATGTGCTGTATATTCACAGAGCAGTGAGGTCTGGTTGACTTCTCCCCGGCTCAGTGTCTTGTTGCGAATGAGGTGAGGTTTATATCAGTGCACATGAGGTGAGGTTTATATCAATGCATGTAGAGGAGGTGTGCACCTCTCAGGGCACACTGGGCTCCCAGGGTGATACAAGTAAACTTTTCCTCTATGCATCCTACTCGCTCACAACTGGTTGTACAGAAATAGTGCACAGGACAGATATGTGACTTTTCTCATCTTCTTTAAAATGGAAAAGAGAATACAGTGCGTGCTGGCTTGTATGAAAGCTGATCGGTTTTGCCTGAGCATCCTCTGTGTTCTTTCCCCAGGTCCCGCTCTTCATTCCTGTCTCTTTTACCATCATCTGCCTCTTCGCAGTGGCAATGTCTTTCTACTCAGACCCCGTAAACATTAGCATCGGATGCACCATGGTGTTAAGTGGCTTTCCAGTCTACTACCTCGTAATCCACAGGCAAATGTCAAACCGCTGCCGTAGCCTGCTTTGTAAGTATGCACTTGGGTTTCAGCATCCTGGACCCAAGCATGCTCGGGGTAGGGATGTTGGTTTGCCGCCAGTGCTCATCTCTAACACAAATCACTCCGTGACCAACAGACCTCGTGGAACCTCAGTCACAAACCCTGACACCCCTTCCCTGACTTTTCTGGGATGCAGCCTCCACAGCCAAAGAGAAGGGGCAGGCTATGCTGTGTGGGGCTGGCCTGGCTCGTGAATGCACTGATAAACCAGCTTAACATATTATTTTAGAAAAGACAGGGCTGAGGTCTACCAACAGGGGGAACCAAGAGGATCACTTTTGCTATCATATCTTTATCATATCTGTGTGATCAGCACCTCTGTCAAATTTGGCTGAAACTGAGCAAAAAGATCAAAAGTGAGTATGGAGAGGGTGAGAGCCAGGCACTGTAACCCCATGCACAAGCATATTTGCTGAAAGGCTGGGGAGAGGACTGATAGGAAAAGATGATGCAGCCTGCAGGCTCTTTGGTGATGGGGCAGCTTGTCTAACAGTACAGATTTGGGCACAGATGTGGGTGTGTAAATGAAAGACATCTCCCCATCCCACGTATGGCATAGATTTAGCTTGGGTGTAGCCCTGGTGGCACAAGTACAATGACTTACTCTGAAACAAGAGCCCAGTTTTGATTTTAGTTTATAACTTCAATTGTGAATCTTGATTTCTTTGGATTTGGTGTTGTGCTGAGGTGTACTGGTAACCAGTGAACAGGAAAAAAAAAAAGTATAGTAAGAAAGAAAACAGATACAGTGATCTGCTAATATAAAATGCTCCAGCAATCAGTGTTGCTCTGATTTTCATCCCCAGTTTAAGATATCCTTCAGATTAAACTTTCTTTGTTTTTCCTCCCTTCAGATTATGTTACACAGAAGCTGCAGTTACTGCTGGAAGTAGTTCAACAAGAAATCAAGACGTACTGAGGAAACCATCATAACTTACAGGAGAAAATGAAATCTACTTACTCCATTTTTGATACCTTTGATCCTACAAAAAGCAGGCCACGCTCTTATTCTTTTAATCAGTGCAAGTGAGGATGAGCCTGAGCCAAAACGTTGCTGCAAGCAGTCGTAAGCTTGCCAGTCAGGATCTGGATGAGCCTGTCACATCTGCTTCTGCCCTTTCCTTTTTTAACAGAACAATCTAGTTCTTTGAAATGAGCTTTCTTTGCCTGCAAAGTGTCTTTGAAACGAAGATCCTAATTTTGCGGCCCGGCGCAGCCCAGTCCTCAGCAAAATATATACTATTTTTATTTACCTAACTTGGCAAATAGTGGAAGAGATCCTACTGCAGAACTACTGAAGAGCCCAGCCACATGGAAGCCAAACACAGGTTTCAAACTGAAGCTTTGTAGCAATCAAGGGAAATGGTGATGTGGAGAAGCTTTATAAAGGGAAATGGACAAGGAGAGCAAATTAAAAATAAGGTAGATGAACTGGAAAGTAGGAGGTGGGAGGCTAAAACTTCATTCACCAGGAAGAGCAAATCATTAACAAAGGAAAGTTAGAATGTTTTGCTTTGATAATTGTATAAGGAAAATAAGTTTATTTTGCTTATACAATAATGTTTCAATTTTGAATTTTATTTTTCTGAAATGATGTTTCAAAATGTACTGACACAGTAAAAAAAAAAATCTAAATACCTACAAGAATAGGACAGAATAAATTCTGATTCCTCACCCGGTACTACTAGTGAAGTTGAAAATTGAGATTTTGGCCCAACTCCAGTGAAATACAATTCTCCTGCAGGAGGACAAGATCACTGAGTCTTGGGCAGATTCCTTCGTAAGCACATCTTTTGGTGCTGTAAGAAGACATTCAAGACTTCATGTCTGAGCTTTAACTTTAAATCTACAGTCAAATGACTTGTTGAATCGATACATAAATGCTCACATGAACCATTGTCATCAGAAATGTTTCTGTTGTTGGGTTATTTTGGATTACATTATTAATGTTGCAAAGTTATGTCCAGATAAAAGAGCAATTAACACTTAAGTGATTGGAAATAGTTAATCTTTTCCTAAAAGATTGGAAGTAGCATACAGGGCTTCGTCTGATGGCCCCTGAAGAGAGGAAGAGCAGAATGTGAAGCATTTTTAACCTTTTGTATTGAGCATTTATGTACTTAGAAAACTAAGTAGCATTTACAAAACCAATGTAATCTACCAAAACTGGTAAAATGCACTATCAAGATTTGGAAATAAATAATTAGGACTTTTTTTTTTTTAAGCAATTGAGAATTATTATTCTTGTTAAGACCGCTTCTGTTCTTGTGCTAAATCGAGCTGTGAGAGCAATAGCATAGTTGCAAGGTTCATCCTCCCCCTGCCCCACGAATTAATTTACAAGCTGCTGGAAGCTGTCCAACAGGAAATGCAGACTTCCTGGGAAAAGCATCACAACCTAGGGAAGAAGGTACTGCCTTCAAGTGTTGTTTGAAGTGAGATTTGGAAACATTTCTGGGCTCCCAAGCAGAGGCTGTGCCCCCTCAGGCCCTGTGTGTGGCTGGGGAACCAACGTGCAGAAGACCTTGCAGAAGAGGGGAGCCCCACCATCCAAAGGTGGCCCGAGTACACCTCCTTACATGCTGGTTTGGGGGATTTTTCTGCATTTGAGGTAGAAGCATGAGGTGCTGTCAGCCTGTTCCTGTGCTGTAAGAGCCCTGTGAGCTCACTGTAGCACCAGTTCTCCTCTGTCAAACCTTGGAGTGATCTGCAATTGCAACAGAGCTGCTTTGTGTCTGCAGATACACACTTAGAAAGGGTGAAACATCATTTTTTCCATCTGTTTCCTTTGAAGAGAAAACAGGAATGAGACTTGAAATTTGTGGGGGGAAGAATAAGTGGGCTGTGGTTTCTTAATGGATGATAAATTATTTGACAAATGTAGGGAAACCACACCTGGGAACCTCTGCTGACTGTGCAGGAAAAGGATCTTATCTTGCAGGGATGTAGAATGTCTGTTCAAAGACCTGTCAGATACTCAAAATGCGGACACTTCTACTACTGCTGTTACATTGACAGCAGGAATCTGAGGTTCAACAGCTCCATGGCAGTCACTGCAGTTAAAAGTAATAATAATAATAAAAAAAGAAGTTAGAAGGTATCAGTTTACAATGTGTTCAGGTCTTCAGGTTGTGGCAAGTTGTTTGTTTTAGAGAGGATGCTATGCTGTTCTAAGCAGAGCTATGCAAACATTTTCTACCAAGCCAGAATGTTTTTCCTAGAGCTGATATCTTGTGTCTACTGCAAAGCTTGGCTTCAGTTCAGAAGAGTATTTTACTAGAGAATTCACATATGCAAAAATGAACCTGCAGGATCTGATCCTATAAATCTAATCAGTCAGAGAAGCATAGAAGTTGCACAACTATGGAGATGAGAGACAGATACTATATGGGAGGTGAAAAGCCAGTCAGAAAAGGCCAGATGGGGAAGAACCAAGGTTCAACTTCATAATTGCGTTTCTGTTTCTTTTGTTATCTTGTGTGTATAAAATGCACTCAGGGTGCAGCATTTCCAGAAACTAAAACAGAGCTTTATATTTTGCCACCACTGATCTGGTCTGACTAGATCATCAGAAGATAAAACTCTTCTGGGCAATTCAACTGAATGTAACTCGTGTAACTAAACTAAAATAGAATGGTTACATCTGAGTAGGTTTATGTGGTTAGCATTACTTGACCTATTATTAAGCTTTATGCTTCAGAGCTCTGCTGGGAAACTCTGTCAGTCTTCTGAACAGGAAGGCCAGAGATCAGGTTGGAAAGCTCTTCACCCTCCTTTCATTTCAGCAGGGAAAAGCAGAGAGGAGCTTCAGAGTTCAAGGTAAAGGAATAAAGATTCTCAGGAGACTCCAGAGCTCTGTGTGGGGTGACTTAACTCTGCCCTGCGGAGCTCTGTGCTTGCTTTGCACTGGCTTGGTTCACTGTGCAATGCTGCCCACTGCAAACCCCTCTGAATGGTGCATAACCAGCACTGAGCACGTGCTGGGAGTTACACCCACTTTCAGTATTGAGATCAGTGTATGTTTTGCAAGGCAATGGTAGCTTTGGGCTTTCAAAGAATGATGTTCAGCAGAAGCTGCTCCTGGCAGGAATCTCAAAAGGAGAAGATCTGGAGTATCCCTGGCTGTTTGAGGAACAGGAGGAATTGGTGCAAGGTAACCACTGGTACATGATGACAGAAATCTAGCAAGAAGGGTAAACTATGCTGGCTCACGGGGATGTTGATTTTTACTGATGCATCTGCCAAAACCCTTAGCTCCGCCTGGCCGTTCTGCTCATGCCTAGCAGGGGTACATGCGTATGGCGTAATAACCAGAAGGAAATGCTGTTCAGCTCCTCTTCCTACGGGCTGGTGGCTATTGGCAAGGCATTTGTGACGTCCCACAGCGAGGCACGGCTAGAAAAGGAGGTACTGGACATACAGCTAGGAGTTCACGTGGGGCTAAAGCAGGCTGGTCATATTTCATTTCTGAAGGTCGTACTGAATGCGGGGGACCTTTCCAACGTAGAGCAAGGGTTCAGAGGCTGGTCCGATGCACAGGCACGTGGCTGACACATCCGGGGGTGGTGGCTTGGCAGCCTGGTGGCAGGACCGTGAGTAGGGGTCTGCGGGGCTCTGACATCTTTTCTGGGGTGCATCTGAGGTGGGAGAGGGGAGGAAGTCGGTGATTTTATGGTTTGTGGGTTTTGCTTGCTGCTGGAAGGACGCCTGCTTGCTGTTAGTCGGACCGTAAGCTGCATTCGTCTTCCTCAATTCATCCACCCTTCTGAATGAGGAGGAAGTGTGTAACGTGGCGTGAGGTTGTCTTTGATGTATGCAAGCTGTTACTGCGGAGAAATGAAAGGCAAATTTACAGGGTATCTCTCTTGCACAAGCCCAGATAGTGACACCTCAGGAAAAGGTGAAGGACACTAGACGTCTTGACAGTGACATATTTCTCTCTGCTTTATTAAGTGCTTCATCTCTGTTTCTTTCTAGTTGGGGTAAGCTGTTGAGTGGAAAAAAACTGCAGAGAGCAGAAACACTAGCAAGTGAAAGTGAAAGCAGGGCTCAAGCGGATGGTTTCAGAAAGCAGAGGGTGTGACGGCAGAGTAGGATCTCTGGGTCTGAGCAGGGGTTAGCACTGGTGTGTGGAGTAGGGGGAGAGGGAACAGGGATGGGAGAAACGGGAGAAAAACTTCTCGAAACTTCATCTGACTCTTCCCAGTCAGATCCCACTCATGGTATCCAAAAACTCCCAGTTTTCCCGCCATGGCAGCAGCATACTGCTGTGCAGAGCCGGGAAGGAGGGGTGGCTGCATTTAAAAAAAAAAAAAAAAAAAAAAAGTTAACGGGAGCGTTGGGTCTCATGAATCTCCTGCAATGGGATTTGAAAGAAAAAGAATCAGGAGTGTTTTTCTAGGAATAGGCCTGGCTGGTGTTACTGTGTATAAAGGGCAACCACAGTCTGAAGACAGCAGTGGAACAAGCTAAGGCTAAAAACGAGACCCGAGTCCTTCCTTGCTCTTTGCCCTGGCAGTCTATGGGGCTGCCAGGCCTTTGTTTGTGCACCGTTGCACTGCAACCAACTCCAGAAGGGAACTCCTCCTTTGTTTTCCCTTGATTCCCTTGCTGTGAATACCCATCATCCCTGACAAGGCATGAAGGGTGTCAGGGCCAGATAAATGAACAATCATTTCCATTTGCACACTGTGTTCATATTTTTCAGGCAGCTGTGAGCAGCTCTACCAAAGACCCTTGTAAACTCCAGTGCAGGTAGGTGGGCAGCTCTGTGTGACCTGTGATAAGGCTGTGTTGTAGGGGCAGTGAAGTGATGCATAGACAAATGTCATCTAGACTGGGGTCCAAAACTGGGACCCCAGGAAAGAGGAGAAAGCATGGCAGTAAGCAAAGTGAAATCCTCTGCATTTGAATTACAGGTGGTCAGCTGTCCTGTCTTTGGAGGTGGCATACCTCAGGGCAGAGTGCTGGGAGGGGACTTTGCTGGTGAGCAATTTGTTCCTCTTCTGAGGGCTTGCTAAGTACCTGTGGTGGGCTGATCTTGGTAGGCAGCCAGATGCCCACTCTGCTGCTCTCCTGTCCCTCTCTGCAACAGGAGATGGGTAGAAAATAAGATGCTAAAGCTTGTAGGGTAAGATAAAGCCAGGAAGATCACTTACCAGTTACCATCACAAACAAGATGGAATTGACTTTGGGAAAATTAATCTAATTTGTGGCTAATTAAAATAGATTCAGAGCAGAAACACAGACAAAAATCAGAACATCACCTTCCCCCCTCTTTATTCCCAGGCTCACTGTCACTCCTGAGTGCTCTGCCTCCTCCCCGCTGAGTGGCACAGGGAGTGGGGAAGGGGGGCAGCTGTCAGTCCATTGCAGGGCCTTTCTGCCGCTCTCTTCTCCTCAGAAATATCCCCCACTGCAGTGTGGGGGGTCTCTCCCTTGGGCTGCAGTCCTTCAGGATAAGCCTGCTCCAGCATGGTCCTCCGTGGGCTGCAGGGGGACAGCCTGCTCCACCATGGGCCTCTCCAGGCAGCAGGGGAATTTCTGCCTGAAGCACCTCCTCCTTCTCTGCAGGGCCATTGCTCACACTGTTCCCCTCACTCTTCACTGCCGTGTGTGGTTTGCCCTCTCTCACCCAGGCTCTGCCTGAGGAGCCACCGCCTTGGCTGTGGGGCCCAGCTGTAGCCTGAGGTTCGGCCCTTGGAACCGTCTCTGTCTGTCATGGGGCACCCCCAGCCTTTCCTCACAGAGGCCCTGCAGACCCCTGATGGCACCAAGGCCCCTGTCCTCATGCAGCATCTGTGAGGGGTTGCTTTGTTTTCCTGACCCATGAAGGAGGACTGGTGCTGTTGGTGCTTTCTGAATGCCCTTGGACTTTGGAATTTGCTAAAAGCCAGGTCTTGCTACTGTTAGCCAGGTGGCCCCACTGGCCTTCACCTAACAAGCTGAGATAATTGTGTCAGTTGTGTTTTCTTCCAATATATATTTTAGAATTATATTTTTTAGAGAAAAACAGTGACCTGGGCCCAAGTCACAGAACTCAGGGTCATTTCTCTGATGCGTGCCATGCCAAACATACAAATATCAGTTCCTTGGTTCTGCACTTTCCAGCCCAAGAGGTCTTCTTTTCTGAGATGTGATTAGACTTCTGACCTCATCGGAGATACCATATATTTTGACAGCTTTGGAAAAGACACGTATTGACTCTGGATCTTTCTTTCTGTGTTAGGGGTGAGGACACAGCCAGGTGTCAACCAGCTCTTTTGTGCGTGTGGTACCTTCAGACCCATCTGTGCGCCCTTGGAATGGCGTACACCTGGTATTGGCTTGACGACTTCGAGCAGTGGATCGAGTATGGGAAACAGGTGAGGTCCTCGGTGTCGATGCCAAGAGCTCTTGTTCAGCCGTCTTTGGAGAATTGTTTAGGGCACGTTGTTCTGCAGCTGGTGTGGTGTACATGCCCTGCTGGTGCCCTTGCAATGCTGCTCTGATACCCTGGTGGATTTGTCTTACTCATTGTCCCTCAAAGCAGTACTGATACTCAGTGAAAGCTTTCAAAAGACAAGCTTTGAAAAAACGATTGCATTTTCCAGAGGCAACAGAAGTTGTTTGACTGAAGCTGACCACACAGACTGAATGCTGCTTTCTTGCTGTTGTTATAAGCAGCTGTTCCCTGTGGGGTACCCCTACGTCCCTGAAGAACAAAATGCTAGAAGTCTTAGAGACTAGTTCTACATGGCATCTCATTGCTGTAGCCTAGGGAAACACTGGTATGGCCCTACAGAGTCACCTAAACTGAAGACTAGTTTAACAGTGTAATTTCCTTGTTCTTTCTTTAGCATCCGTATCATTCATCTGCCACGGTAAATTCTGCAGATCTGGAGAAGGCATTTCTAGCTGACCCGAAAGGCACTCTGTTATTCAGGGCCGGTTCTCAGAAATATGAGTTAAATTTTAAAGGTGAAGTATCTCTTTGTTTACCATTCATTACATAGCTGACTCTAAGGTAGCCTCCGTCATGTGGAGTTGTCACTCTATGTCTGGGTTTCTTTGAACATGTCTTTTTTCCTCCTATAAGTTTTCTCCAAGCTGAATTTGAGTATTAAGTACATTTCTCTGCAGTTCTGAGATACCCTGCGCGAACTTATAGACTTGTGCATCTGCAGTCAAAAAAGCATCTCTGACAATGCTGTACATTTAGAACAAAAACTGAGAATAAACACCTCATGGCATCTGGCTTATGCATTCGAGTTTACATAACAAAAGAGGAGAAATGAGAAATTAAAAAATAATAATTATATATAAATGTAAGAACTAAAAAGTCAAATGGTGAAGAAGTAAGCTCTGGTAGACATCTTACAAGATAGTTACAGGGAGAGAAAACAGTGCAGCAAAGGAAAAATTATGGGCTAGTTACACACGGAGAGAATGGGAAAATAAGAAAAGTTTTTCTGTTTCTAATTATTTATAATTTATTTAACCATCTTAAGGTTTCTGCTAGCTTTCCAAACTTTAAATGTTTCCTGGCATGAATAAAAAGAATGGTGTTTAAAGGAGGAAACAATGGATAGTTAGCAATGCCACACTGTGTGTGCTCTGTGATATTGTTGCAGGACCAAAAAGATGTTCCTCAGCCCCAGCTAACAATCCCATATTGCCAGAAAAGCCAGACTTATGGACTCCATCATATTGAAAATCCTTCCCTGCTGCAGGCCAGACATCAGATGTGGTTTTCTCTGGCCAACAGCCTGGATGTGAATGCATCTGGAGGTGCAGTAGTTGATGGTTGCATTTGAGCTTCACAGCCTATGCTAGTAGGTTGTTGACCTTGGTGATCTCCAAGGAGAAGCTACCGAAGTGGAAATGGTCTGGAGTGGGGTGGACATGATAGAAAGAACATCACCCTGCAGCCTTCAGGGCTACCTGCTGTTTTATTTCTTTTCTAAAGGCCCAGTGTGTCCCTGGGCAATAAGTTATCTAATCATTGAGGTTTTGTGTTTTTCTTTCAAGACATGGTCCAAAGAAATTTGTTCTTTGAAACTCGAAGAAAAGTTGTCCGACTACCAAAAGCTCTATCCCCTCAATATGGACACGACATAAGGTACTATACATTGATTATTTAATAACGTCTTAGGATGATGGCACCTTTCTACTAAGAAATTCCTCTCACCTCTCTACAATTCAATTTTAGATTTCTTAAATTCACTTTTAGAAACCTTTTGCTGACTAGTTTAACAGGAAATTTTGCTGTGACAGTATTTGTAAATTATGCAATACTTCTGTGAAGCATGCTTGAGGGATATTTAGTGGCAGTCTCTGGCAGCCTTTACAGACCCCTAGAGTAGATTTGTTCCTTCTGTGAGAGTAAGGTCACACAGGGCTGACACAAGTGTGCCAGGAATTTTTGTTCCTTGATTTATGCCTTAACAATGCAAAACTGTGCACAGGGTATTACCTCCCAAGAACTGTGGAGCAGATAGATGCCATCCCCTGGAAAGCTAAGTATTAAATAAAACAACAAAAAAATCCCCCAAATGAAGTGACCAGGATGCAATTATTTGGGATAGTCAGTATAAGCCTTTTTTAAAGGAAGTTTAGCATGACAGAATTTGGGCACGTTTGCTGTAGAAGTTAGTTGAGCTATTGTTTTATTTAAAAAAAATAAAATAGCTTCAGAAACTCACTGTCAGACACTGCATAAGAAACCAAGGGTTAAATTTAAGGGTAGGTTCAACCAAAGGTTTAAAGACAAAACAAACTGAAGCACCCAAACAGGTGCTAATGCTCCGATTGCCTGTGATAAAACATTCATGCCAGGTAGATGACTGAAGACTTGTGCTGGGAGTTGTTAAGCACTGACTGCTGCAGTAGTGCATGGGGGCACCACTGTCCACCCAAGGCCTCCTGCCAGGCTGGTCCTGGGGACAGGGAGGGACAAGCTGCCCACCTGGCCAGTGATTTAGAGATGAGTAGCCACATGGAGGGTGAGGGCTCACGCTCCAGTTTCCTAGAGGTGCACGCAGCACATGTGGAGTGCTTCTCTGAGACCACTTCTGAGAGCAGTTGTACAAACCAACTGGCTACGAGCCTCTGTTACTTCTTGACTGAAGCGCTCCTACCACTGCTTTGGCCTGCCAAGAAATTCATCAGTACTATTAGAATGTGTATGGAAATCTAAACCTGAGAAAGGGGTAATTGTTATGTGGAAGGTAAAACAAAAATGAAAATCCCGGGATGCCTGGAAGGTGCTGTAAAGCCAGCTGGATTCTCCAGAAGGAGGTTTTGGTTGGAAGTGTTATGGATTGTGACGTGTGCTTTCTCTCTCTCTCTCTTTTTTTTTTTTTTTTTAGCCGGTACATGAATCTATCATTTTCTTCATGTCCTCCAGAATGGGACCAATCAGCAGTGCCTGATATTGGGTACAAGGTATGTATTTTCACCTCTCCAGTGGGCTGAGTGAACTGTGTTCTGTACTGATTTTTCTGAGCAGTAAGCTATATAAAACATGACCCTCATCTCCAAAGACCAAGGTGATTGAGATAGTCTCAGCTTTAAACATATCTTCTACAATATGAACTATGAGGTGAAACAAGACTAACGGTGCCACATTCAGAATAGATCTATGTCTCCTGGAAGGCTCTCTGAGATCCCTCATATATACCATGCAGGCTAAGGGCACTGCTGGTCTAGCCTGTCCTGTGCATTATTTCCACGGTAGTTTATCCTCTGATAAACTGGAGAAATTGCATTTTAAAGGGGATTTTTAGTATTTTCTCTGTCTATTTAAGGCAAAATGTTATTTGCTGTGGTAAAACTAGGGGTTGGCCGTGTAAGAAAGTATCTAGAAGGACCTAGGGTGTCAAATTAAGGTGAAACTGATACCCACTCTTCTGCACACTGAATACTGCCGTGCGTTTCAGATCTGGGTTACTCTGAAGTAAAAATAATCTATATGCATAAGAAGTGTGTCCACCGAAGGCAGCTCGTGTGGGATTACATTCATTTCCCTGTGCATCAGCACCTCAGTGCCTGTGCTTCCAGCATGTGGAGGGAGAGTGATGGTGGGGAAAGGATGGTTAAGTGGAAAGACAGCAGAAGCTCAAGATTTTAATGGCAGGGCTTTTCCTTTAATGCAAGGAAGTTGATGAGTCCTTTGGAAGGACTGGGAGCTGTTAGTACTAGTAACACCTTATTTTTGATGTTTTTAAAATTTTCAGTTGGTAGAGCTCAGTTACAGTTCCTGCGAATATGTAAAAATTCAGAGGCTGTTTGAGAAGACAATGAAAGGTTACAACATCTGTCGGCTACAGAGGGTCCAGAACCCAGCACTATGGCAAGTTTTTCAGTGGTTAGTATCTGCTTTACTTCATTATTCTCATGGTAGCAGAGCACTGCAATTTCCTGTTCTATTGTCCTTGCAGGCTGTGATAGGAGTTGCCAAATGCAGTAGCCCAACAGAACTGAGACTGCCACACTTCCATGTGCCCTGGTCTAGCTGGTAGTGAGGTTCAGCACTTATTTCTAATAGGCACACATGCACAAATACATGCATATATGCACAAAGTGCATCTCTATCTCTTGATAGAGATATATCTGACCACAAAAATTAACACAGACAACACAGCACTCATGCAATGATAAATAGTGCCAACAATCTCATCCTGTTCCCTTCTAGCTAATCAGAATGAAAGCTTGTTATTGGAAAATACACATGCACATATTTATGTATCTAAGTACAGGTAAATATGTATATATACACGTATATGTATATATGTATATATACACGTATATAGATATATATATACATACATATATGCACACTAGTATGTGTCTCTTTGGGATCTGGTCTTAGACACTCAGCTTATGCATGTGCTGGTCCCGGGGTCTTCTCATCTCCAGTTGTGTTCTGCACAGATATACAAATGTGCAAATGGATTTCAGTTGACCCCTGTACTTCATGTTGCCTTCCGTAGTTGTCCTGAACCTCCTGGTCCCCCTGGTAGGCAAGCCAGACCCTCTGCTCTATCCAGTATCTGGCCCAGACTTATGACTGCTCTGGTTCCAGGTCACTTACCCTCCTCACTGACTGTCCAGCTTGATATTCACTAGTGATCACACATTCACACATGCATATCCTTGCTGCAGTTGCTTGTATGCTGAGGCCCCACTTCAATTGCTGTACACATACCCCCCCATATGTGCTCCTGCGTGTGGTCTGGAGGGTCCGTTGCCCAGGATAAGAGTTAGAAATGGAGATTAATGAAGAGAGAGGGCAGACTGCATGGATCAGGTGCTGGGCCTGGCTACACAAGCCTACTGACCAGTCAGTCACCTGTTTATAAATCACCAACCCATTTTCCCCTTTTCCATCTGTTTTCCCATGTGTGTTCCTCACTAGACCGCCCTGAACCTTCCCTTTCATTACCTCTGTTCCTCCCCTCAAACATCCCTTTATAAATCTTGTGCAATCCCCAAATACTTTTCCCCTGCATCCCACAAGGAGTACCATACCCCCATGGGCAGTACCCACCTCAGTCCATGAGGTGCTCCAGAGTCTCTCCATTGCTTGTGGTGCTGGGTGTCCCCCTAGCCCCTGGGGCTGAGACTCCCCTGTGAAGCTCTGAGAGCTGAGCCTTCTTTCTCCCTAATCAGGTTATTGGGGTTCCCCTGCCTGTCACTGCCTCTGTGTTCCTTAGTGGGTGTGGAAACAAGACTTTTTCTGCAAGACCTAACAGGTTGTATGTGTGGGTCTTGCTTACATTATTCAAAAAGAAACGTACTTTCCTTCGCTGTGACTGAGTTGCGGCATCTCAAATTTATTCTTTTTATTTCTTAGTCTCTTCTACATGGGGTTTTTAAAAAACGTGGACTTTTTATGTGGTAAAGCTACAGGAAGAGGTTCTACAGTCTTTACTGTGGCTTCACACTGTTCATTTATAAGCATATTTATTAATTCATGATTTATATAACCTGGGAACAATTCCTGCTTGAGGTGTTTGTCTCTTTACTCTCTAATGTGATATGAAGTTTTGGGTGGCACAGTCCATGATGATTCAAGAACTTTTTGTTTTGCTGTACAGTAAAGTTACCAGCAGAAGTGCAAGGCGGGCAGTAACCCCACTGAGAGCGGTTTGCATCACTGTTCCTCCACAACCCCAAAGTAGGAGGAGTTGGGTTGGGAAATTGTCCTTGTTTGAATCAGGGCAACACGTTATTCATTTTTGTCATTAGGCAAAAAGAGCAGATGAAGAAGCTCAATAAATCAAAATGTGTGGATGAGCGGCTCCTGTTCCATGGGACAAATCCATCCCATTTGCCAGCCATCTGTGAGCAGAATTTTGACTGGAGGATTTGTGGCACTCATGGGACGGTGTATGGAAAAGGTACAAGGGCATGGGCTGGACCTGCATGGAAACTCTCAGGGTGTTTCTAGAGCTCAGGGAAGAGCTGAGAAAAAGCCATGCTTCCATTCTGTTAGTTGTGAAGTTCCATAGAGCAGGGGTGAAAGCTTATCAGGTCAACCGTGTGCGGTCTTACCAAGGGCCCAGCCCCAGCTGTGGTGGGACTCCAAAGGCAACAGCAGGACCTGCTGGCCTGGGAGGAGTGGGTTCAGGGGCCTCAGCAGCATGGGCTCCAGATGCTGGCCAGGCTGGTGGGTCTGTGTGAGGTGACTGACTGTCCCTGACCACAGCGCTCCTGCCGTTAGGGCACACTCATCTGCATGCCTCTGTGTCACTAAGCAGTGTCAGCAGCTGTCAGGACGTCTGAAAACATCCCTTTTGGCCTCAGGTATTTGCAGAATAGTAAAGCTCTTGGACAGGTGGAACAGAGAGGTTGATGGAGAAATGCAGCTAGCATCTGTTGATGCTTTAAAAGAAGCCAACATGAAAACACTTGGTGGGGATGTGTGTAGAGCTACCTGGGGCTGATGAATCGCTGTCTGCCAAAGAGCTGATAACAGGTATTTGTTCTTTGGTTGATGCATTGTCTTACCTGTGTCTTTTCCTGGTCCCTAGGAAGCTACTTTGCCAGAGATGCCAGTTATGCTCATGACTACAGTTCCTCTAGGAGTGGTCGCTACAGCATGTTTGTAGCTCAGGTTCTTGTTGGACAATTTGTTCAGGGAGAATCTGAGTACCTCCGTCCTCCACCCAGACCCGACAGTCCCAACAGGCTTTATGACAGCTGCGTGAATGACCCAGAAGACCCTTCCATTTTTGTCATCTTTGAGAAGTACCAGATTTACCCTGCCTATATTTTGGAGTACCGCAGTGAAACTTCATGTGTGATTCTGTAGTGAATGGCAGAATCTTCTTTGTATTTTCACTGAAACACTAGTATTTTTTTCGTGTTTGTACAAGTTTAGAACTTGCTAATGTCAAAATTTCCTTTGAGAAGCTAGAGAACATTTTGTCATGCAGCAAACTGATATCAATCCCCTGTAGGATTTTGGGGCATAGTTTTTGTTTGTCTGAAGAAGAGGAAACTGCACAGAGGAGAGGATGGGTGCAAAAATGCAGAGAGGAGTTTGGAAGAAAAGGAGTTTTCTGAATGAGTAAAAATTATTTCTGACTGCAGGGGGAGTTCACAGAGCCTCCAGCAATTAGGTGCTAGGTATTACATTTAGAAGATCAGGCAGGGGTCTGGTGGGTGCAGCTCTAAGGGTACACTGCGATGTGTGACTGCTGAGGTGTAGCTGCTTTTAACTTTGCGTGGGCTGGACTACCAGATCTGAAGCAGAAGCACTCCTTGAGAAGCCCACGTTATTTCAGGGTCACTGCACAACCCTCGGTTTGTGTCACTGCTAGAAGGAGCTGTCCCACCTCTGGGTGTGGGTTGCTGCTCTTCTCCCTGTGCTAGTGCTGATGACTGTACTGGGGTGGGCAGCATCAGATGTAGAGCATTCACCTACTTGAAAACTGACTTAGTCAAAAAGCCAACCAAACAACCCAACCCAACAAAAAAAAACAAAGCACAAAACCAGCAACTGCAAACCCAGAATACCAGCGAGGACAGTTCCCAGCTTTGCTTGTGCCGACCCAATAAAGAAGAGGGCAGGCTGCACTGCAGTCTTTGGCAAAAGGTGATGCTGAACCTACAGCCCAAGCAGGGCTTTGAATGGTAAAATGTTGGGGAATATCTTGGTCAGTGAGTTGCTGAGAGCTGAGACCACTACTGAAAATGAAAAGCAACTTCATCAGTGAGTACTTCTTTGTGGGGATTTTGCTTGATATTATAGATCTTCTAAAACGTCTTGCGGACTTGAACTTACTGCTACCTCTGGAGCACCTGTGCACCTCCCAGGTTCTGCAGCTGTGAACAAAAGCATTCCTTAGCACCCTTTCAGGTGAGAAATGCTTGCAAACAGGCAGCAACACGTGCCATTGTCAGCAGGCACTGAGCATGGATCTGACAGATATGTGAGCTTTTCTTTTTCCCCTTGGGGGAAAAAAAAAAAAAGTGTGAGGAGTTCTCTACCCTGTCGAGAATGGATTAAATAACTTCTGACTCAGACACATGTGACTGACAGCTTCAGAGTCACTGAGGTGGTGGTGGAGAAGGTCCAAAGGAGGAATGCTGTGAGTAGCCAGGCTGGTTTCTGTGGAGCTCACTGCCTTCTGTGCCAGCCTGAGAGGTGCTGGGTGGGCAGGTGTTGGAGTGGGCTTGTCCCTGAGCATCCATAGTGTGTGGAGCTCATTCTGTTGGTGGGTACGGAGGACACCTGCTCTCAGCATGGGATGAAATGATCAGTTGGATCTTGACTAATGACTTCTGCACCTTTCCAATATGTTGCCTGTTTTCAGGGTGCTGTGAAAGTGCTTTATCTGCATCTAATGGGGAGGTTTAGGGAGCGCAGCAGCTGCAGAACACCCAAGGGAGAGGGCCATGCTGAGAGGTCAGCCCCCTGCTCAGGAGTCCCCAGATAGGAAATTTCAGTGTTTAAAAAAATAGAAAAAAAATCCTAACACACGCTCACAAAACTCTCCCGCTGCGTGTGAGAGAAAGAGGAAGCAGGGTATCGGCAGCTTCTCTAGTCATTCCTTTAGCAATCGTCTTGCAGGAACCAGCAGCAACCTCAGAAGAATCAATTGTGTTTTGCACTTAAATAAACAATGCATTTCTTCCACATACTGAGACGTACCTAATTTTCTCTTGCAAAGATGTTAGCTCAAGCGGTCTTTTCATCGTAGTTTATTTCTAATTGATTTCCTGGTGGTGGTGCTCTAAGGTCTTTGTAGTGTAGTACCTGGTTTTAATGTTGTTGGTTACATATTCATGCACCTGTTCCAGGCTTTCTATTAAATAACACCTCAGCAAGTTTTCAGGCTTTCTTTTAATTTACTCATGCCAAGTGTGACTTTTCAGCATTTTTTAAGAATCTTTTTAACAACTTTGACAAAATTTATTACAGGCTGATTAGACTGTACAAACCTAACGCTCGATGGAAAGTGCTGAATGGCATGTTGTTTTCCAAAGCACTTAAACTCCTAAAAATCAAACTGAGCCCCATAACCTGTGAGAAAACACAGACATTGTTCTTGTGATGTGCTCAATAATTAAATTTATCAAAGCTGTTTCTGGACCGAGGCAATAATAGTCCAGAATTAGCATGTGGTTGTGGTAATGATGTGGGACCGAGGGCTTGTGGGAAAGGCAGAGTCCTCAGCTCGGGGCTGCAGGAGGTAGATCATCAGGAATCAGACTTTCACTGCCCAGGGAACAACCTCTTCCAATTGCTCCTGTTCTTTTGTTGTCATGCTTCTTTTGAGGAAGCCTGTTGTCTGCTGTATTTGAGTCCTAGACACAGTTTCCCAAACCAATTTGAACTCTCTCTCCAGGATTGCTTTTACATCTAGCCTACAAGTACAAGGAATAGGGAAGGCTAACCTGGATCATATCCATCTGTTCTGAATAAGCTTAGATTTTCCTTCCAGATGCTTTGCTGCAATGTCAAAGGACCCATTAATCAGTGTGCCAGAGCTCAACCTGTAAATACCTGGCAAGTGTCTACATACAATATTCTAACCACTGGAGGAAGCTGTATCTTTACTCATTCCCAAAGAGCAGCATTTTACCACTGTGTGTTCTCTGAATCATTTCTCTTGGGCTGTATCTGCAGCTTCAGTCTCCTTAAAATTCTTTTTCAAAATTGTTTTCCCTTTGCCACGTTCAAAGGAGATGTTAGAAGTCACATTGGTCTCTGTTTTCTTTAACACTTTGTGCACTCTTTCATTCTTGCTTCCTGTAAGTCCCTATCTTCACATAACTGATTTGACTGAAAGTTCTTACAAAATGGCTTGAAAACCCCTTCCTTTTTTGGGGGGTTCACACTGAGCAACTCGAGTTCCTTACAAACACAATACTCTTCATATTTCTTAAGTATAGTCTTAGATGTGATTTGTTTCAATGCACAAAACTGCAGGCTAATAACCAAACCTCAACTTTGTCACAGCACCATCAAAAATGTATTTTTTTCCATTAGGGCTTCCTGCAGTTGCTGCTGTTTCTGTATTGTCTGAGTAACTCCATGGTGTGTTCTGCTCACCTATTTTTCTCTATTTTTTTTTCCTTCATTCTCAGATCAGTTTTTGGAATTTTTCCTTTTTTTCCTCAACTTCTATTTCTTCTTGTTCCTGTTAACTTATAGTATTTGGCAGTTTTCTGAAACGTAACTAATGAGACTCACAGGTAAAGAAAAAGCTTCATTACATAGCAGCTGGGGAGGCAATTAACAGGTGTCTTATCTATCTAAATGCTATCACATGAGATAAAAATTAACAGCATTCTGTAATGACTGACTGTGAATTCACAGAGATTTTGGAGGTGCTGCTCATCCTGCTCAACCTACTGAAAGCAGGCAGTGTAAGAGACGTGGACTTTGTAGATGGGTGATCTATTCCAACATCTGCTGAGGTTTTGCTGATGAACCCAGAGAGAATCAGAAATACTGACTTCTACAATTGAAACATTGGTAAGAACCAAATAACACTATTGCCACCTACCCAGCGTCAGGTGTCTGCTCACATACCAAGGGCTGGCACACTCACACAGCAGAAAATGGCATGTCTGGGTTCAAGCAAAGGAAAAAAAAAAGTTTTAGGATTTGTTCTCTTCCCTGAGGATTCAGAAACCAGACAATTTTCAGGGCTATGAAATAACATACGTCTAGGAATTCCTGCTGTTTCCCTCTTGAGACTGCTTTTAAACAACCTGCTAGAAACCGATCCTTTCTTCCCCCATTTCTCCCCCTTTACTTTTTTTTTTTTTCCTCCAGTCAGTTCTGCACTTTTTGGCTGTTCCTTCAGCTCATTCAGCGGCACTGAGACCTGCTGGTACTGGCCAGATGATTCCCTGCAGTGGGTTGAGGATGGGAAGCAGGTAAACTCCACAGCAGCCCTGACACCCTGCTCCAAGTCTCAGCCACTAGTGGGGAACAACTGCTTCAAATTTTATTTTGTTTTGTTTTTGGTGAGGACCACCTGTAAGGTGGCAGAAAATCTTTCTCCATATTTCTGCATTGCTGACCAACCCTTGTATTTTCACTGATGCTCTCAGGAGAGCTCCTGAATGCCACTTCTAAGCACAGCTATATGTCCTAGGAGTGACTAAGATAATTATTGAGGCTGTGAGGCTGTTTTTTTTTTTTTTTCCCTGTACACACACACAAACACCACATGCATATATACATTACATGCATATTTTGAGGGAGGGCAGGGTAGGTCACAACTCACTAGGAAGCCAAAAAACTTGGATTCAGAAAGTTGCTTCTCTAAAATACAGTGTGGCACTATTCTGACTATTAAATACGTTTCTGATGTTATGCTGAACATTTACAAAGACCCTGTTATGAGTATTCAATGTCAATTGCCTGTAACAGGTACTGCCACTTCTGTCATTTCTGTAGCACTCAACTGGTGCTGCAGCCATGGTGACCCCTGCCCAGGTGGAGAAGGTGTATAAAGCAGATCAGGATGGCACTCTGAAACTTCAAGTTTGTTCACAGAAATAAGACATAAATTTTAAAGGTGAAATAGTTACTCACTTATAATTTAATACATGTGTATCTCTCCTGAATGTGCCTCGTGGAGCCCTATAACCAGCAGAAGTGTCTGTCCCAGCCAGAGGGAACGTACATCTTTAAAAGCATTCACTATAAAATTAATTGTGTGAATTGGGAAAGTACAGGAGATGCTGCTTATGTCTGACAAAACATGAAATGGGGGAGAAATAATAATAATAAAATCTCATTTTTTTGTTTTACTTTGTGATTTGATTGCTGGAGCTATTGGACAGGAATACAGTTAAAAGATTAGAAAAATAAAGTCATGGTATTCAACAAAAAGAAAAGCAAAAGCATTAGGATGATAGTTTGAAACCAAAACCTAGGAGTGGCATTGCAAGAGCTCAAAACTCACTGTGTGATGCGATCAAAACAGAAGCCGTTACAGGTGGCCAAGAGGGCACATCTGCACTGCTCATGCTGCCAGTTCAAGCAGGAGCAACACTATAGAAAATGACCGCATGTTGTGGAGATAATAAAGTGAAAAAAGCCATCGATAAGATGCTGTATGGGTACATCAGTAATTTTTCATATGGATAGTGTTCCTTTCTGTATAGCAGTGGCTGAACAGGGACATGCCAAAGGGTGCTAGCCTGGCTCTGGTCTCCAGCAGCGATAGGTGCTGGATCCTTGGAAAAGAGGATGAGCAGTAGGTAGTGAGGCATCCCTTGCTGCCAGTGATGTGCAGCTCAGGGACTTCCTAATTCACTGATAATAACTAAATAACACCTTTGTATTTAATGAGAGATTTCTTCTCTCCTGTGGGTTTCTTCAGTCTTTCCTGACTTGCTGCAAACCTCTAGCATCTGCATCATGTTGCAGCACTGGGATCTGCAGTAGAGCTAAGCATTTCTTGAATAACTGCTCTGCTTCTGCATGCCTTCATGTTTTCTTTCAAGATATCTTCCAGAGAAATCTGAAAATGTAGATGACAAGAAAAATCTGCCAGTGGCTAAAGAATGAGTCTAGCAGAGGTGAGAGTCAGCTGGAGGAAAAGTGCAGGGTGCTCAGTTCAGGGTTGCTGTGTCTCTAGGTGATGAAGCCCACAACTAGCTTTTAGGGTCTGCTGCGGAGAGGACAGTGGTGGCTGGAGAAGTGAGGCCCCCAGGTCCATCCTTCCTGCTCAGTGTCAGTAATTTTGGGGGACTGGCCCAATTTAGGGATTTGTCTGTGAGGTAGGGGCACCAGAATGCACTGGTCAGTACAAGAAACTGTTGGTATGGGCTGGACAACTCGAACCAGTGGCAGGAGCATGGAGAGGAGGTAAGCACCTCTCCCCCAGACAACACCTCGTGCCATCCTCCCCTCAGGGGCTGCCCCTTCTTCTGCTCTTTGCAAGCTTATCTCAGGTATTGGGTAGTGCAAGCTCGTCTCGGGTATCGTAGGGCCTCCCCACAGCTCAAGTGCATTTTGACTTACTCAGCACGTCTCGTGATTTTACTTAGATCCCTCAGGACCCTGTGAGGTCTAAGCCTGAGCACTCTTTATTTTCTTGGCTGAACCAGAAACTTTCAAAATTGCTTTCATCTAAACAGCATTTTTGCTGTGTGTGCGCATCTGGGAGGGAAGTGCTCTTTTCTTTGGGAGATGCTAATAACTCACTGATGAAGAGTGCCAGAAAGCTATCCCATGCGCTGACAAAGAACAATAGGAAGACACAACCATTTTGAAACCTGCGGCAACGTCCTCCAGCCACAAGTGGAAGGGCTGAGGAGGGGCTGGTTGGCCCCATAGCATGCAGAGATGGACAGGGCCCCATTGATAGGCCATGCCAACAGGCCTGGTCCATGTGTGTTGTGCTGGGAACAAGCAGGGGGAGAGCCCAGAAAACAGCTTCTGGTGGGTGTTGGGGTCAGGGCTGGGGTAGGCCTCTGTGCTGGGGAACTCCAGTTCGTAGGCAATTAACCCTGGTTGGCAAATGAAACACAGCTCTGCAGGCTCTTTAACACACAGCTGTCTTCCAGTGCATATTTTCCTTCTCTTTTCTAATGTCCAACAACTGTGCTGTAACCTCTGCCCAGATGGAGAAGGCATTTCAGGCCAAACAGAAAGTCGCTCTCCAGTTTCAAGCAGGTTCTCAGCAGTATGAGAGCAGTACCTGTGGGGTTCAGCGTGACAGGAGAGGCAAGGTTGCCTGTGGTGGTGGCTGCAGGGTTATCAAGAATGCTTCCAGGACTGCCAGAAGCTGATCTGCCTTCTTTATTGCCCACAGACATAGTTCTGTGCTGTCTGTTGCTGATGAATAGAAAGCTGCTGGTACTGGCAATGCAACCATTGTATTGAATGAGGTTAACATCCCCCTTTCATGCCCAGCACCCTAGGCCATTTGCTCCATTCCTCCTGGCTGCTTCACCCCAACTGAAGGAAAGGCTGTGGTACATCAGGACAGGAGCTACCTCTAGCCCCAGATCCTATCTCCACCAGTGGGTGACAGGTGCCCACAGGAAAATTTAAGTTCGAGGCAGGCATGTAGCCATACTTTCCCCCAAATGCTCTTCATGCCTCTAGCAAATTTTATCTTGAGGATCTCCTGCGTCAAGATTTGGTATCTATACGTATTAAGCCTGGATGAATTCCTCCTTCAGTAATTATACCATTATTTTTTAAACCTGTGTAAACCTTTAGCATCTGCAACAACTTGTGGCAAGTATTCCCACAGCTGAAATGAATGTTGTTTGAAGGAGGAGCTCCTTTTCCTTGCTTTGAACTCATCACGATAGCTTTATTTAATGAGTGAGGCTCAGATGTTCTCCCACTGCTTGCTTGATCACCTCAAATGTTTCTGTCAGTTCTGCTGATTTTCCTCAATGTTCCTCAGAAAACTAGCTCTGAAAACAGACTGCCTTTACAGGTGGCTGTGGGATTTGGTTAAAAAACCAAAAGTTCTGGGCATGTGAGAAGGGTCTGCTTTCTGCATACTTCCGCTGAAAAAAGCAAGTGAAAGCCACCTGTTTTACCCATCAAGGCCCATGGGAGCTATCCCCTTCAATAATCTTTCTTGGAAATAACTTGGGAGCCTGTAGTCGCACCTCCTCCTTCGAGGGAGCTACTGTTCCCTCGCCACAGGGAAGAGGAGGGTGAGGAGCTGCCGAGAGCAAGGTGGGTGGCACTGCACAGGGGAGGTGCGGGGAGGTGATGCGCACAGATAATCAGAGTGCACTGCAGCCACCTGCAGTCCCTGGAGGGGGGAGACAGAGAGGAGAGGGACAGGAGGGAGTCCCTCCGATCTGCAGCCATGCAGGGGCTGGTAAAGACAGCAGGGAGATGCTGCTGGGGCACAGAGATGAGTCCACCGTCTGATGGGCTTATATCACTTGCTCTTCCCCATGACTTGCACACACAGATGTGAAATCCAGCTCTGCTGAGCGTGCCACAAAAACCATTGCTAACAAATATTCCTCTCCTTTGTAGCATCCGGAGCAGGGTCCTGCCTCTATAACTTCTGCAGATGCGGAGCAGTGATTTCAAACTCATCAGGAGGGCCCTTTTGAATTTCAAGTTGGTTCACGGAAACATGAGAGAGGTAAAAGATCTGTGTGGTTAACTCTTGACATACTTACAGTGGGGCTGTCATGCAGCTCCTTTTCCAAAATGTCCTTACAGTACTTTTAAGCTTGGATGCAAAAGCAATGAGGGCACATTTCATGGAGTACAAGCAGCTGCTCTTAGTGCAAGAGGAAGGGGAAAAAAATAAAATATAAAATAGAGAAAATTGAAGCATTTTTTTTTCAGACTAATTGAAATTGGGGGTGGCTCTGGTCTAAACAGAGAGCCATTTTAGAGCAATGCCTCTGTTTCCTTGATGTTATGACATACTGTATTAAGGTTGTAAATATGGGAAGCTTTTTATTTATTTACAATCAGGAAATCAGGGGCTGAAAAATGGAAGTATAATAAGGGCTTTTCCAAGTAGAAGAAAAAACAAATTAAAAAAGACCAAACAAACAAACAACAAAAAAACACCCCACAAGCTTCTGTGGCCACTGCCTTGGGAGAGAGGAAGGAAGGTTGTGGACACCACAATATAAGATGACTGTGAACTGTATATGAGTTTCTATGGCATGCGTACGTTCTGTGCAGAGCTTAGAAAGAAATTATGTGCAATGACTGCTGCTCATGATGTGTCACATTTTAAGGAGACAATTCAAATGTTAAATGTTAAACAGCTGAAAAAAGTGAATGTCTTCTGTCTAGAGGAGGGTGTGCACACCTTCCACACCAGTCTGAGGGAGCAAGAGGTATAGCAGAAAGCTATGCCCTCTCCTGTGTGAGGCTGGAGAAAGGGCATGGTTACTCTGGTGGACTTCTCCAACAGCTGGACAAAGAGGAGTTTGTCCAACATCTCTCACAAGTGGGCTGTGAGTTAGCACTCAGGAGGTGGCTGAGCACCGTCGCTGTAGCTCATGCTGTGTTTTATACTCCAGTTGAGTGAAGTGAGGCACAGTCAAAAAGATGTCCACAAACCTTTCAAAACTTTCGCAGGCAATACTTAAGCACCTGTGAGCATTTACCATAGCATTATGTGAGCTGTTGCATGAGGTCAGAGAGGCGAGGGGCCCTTTTCTCAGCACCACAAGATGACCCAGTTCTGGTTGGAAGCCAACTTAGCAACCCCCAGGCCTTGGTGATTTCAGAGGCACAGTCTACCTGAAGGGAAGACAAGGTGAAATTGGGTGGTAATGATAATCAGCTCCTCAGTTAGCTGCCACAATGTGAATCCCCCTGTGCAGGTGTCTTCTGAGTGACAGTGAAATGCCCGAAGCAGAAATGTCAGGGAGCAGAGGAGGGGCTCGATGCAGGAGAGCAGCATGTGCAAGGCTAATCCTGTTGCATTGCACAATGACATCTGCTCTCCTGGGCAATGTTCCCAGATGGCAAAGGTCTCCTCTCTCATTCTTGATGCATTTGTCTTCTCTTTCACGAAATTGTCCAGTGAAATCTGAATGTTCACACGGAGATAAAAAATCTGCAGAAGTTCGAGCGCTGCAACCAGTGGCACAGGACAAGGTAAGGCATGGTATGTTAGGCTCATTATTTTCCTGGCTCTGGCAGGCACACTGCAAGGAGA
The DNA here is from genome assembly GCF_009769625.2 of Cygnus olor. Classification (NCBI taxonomy): domain Eukaryota; kingdom Metazoa; phylum Chordata; class Aves; order Anseriformes; family Anatidae; genus Cygnus; species Cygnus olor. The sequence goes on along the minus strand of NC_049169.1, from coordinate 60,954,786 downwards.
GCACACCAGGAGAAATTCCAGTGGCCTAGAGATTGCAGGGCAGTTTTCCACTTTCTGCTGATGTGAAGTTACATAGATGTTCAAGCAAATCTGATGGAGACAGAAAAACCTTACCGTAATGGTGTTTCTAGGGTGGCTTTGTACATTCTTCAGTCAAGGCTGGTACTGGTGACTATGTGAAACAGTGTCCCACCCAGGCCTGCATAGTCCTACAGCCTGGGGAAGATGCACCTTTGATCTGCCACACAGCCCAGTAATGATCTGGGAAGCTCAGGGAAGAAGGCTCACATCCTGATCTGTGGATTCTTTAGTCTGGAGCAGGAGAAAGAGTGTGGCTGGAAGAATGGAGATGTCAGTTAGGGGAAATTAGCACAAGGTTGTTGGAAAAGAAATGGGTAGAGTCTTTAGCGGTCAGGGGATATAAGAGAAATGGGAAAGAAGTGAATGCTCTGGAGAAAAAAATAACACAAGCCAGCAGTGTGCACAGGTTCAGTAGGCCAGTGGAGTCCTGGCCTGCATCAGCAGTAGGGTGGCCAGCAGGACGAGGGAGGTGACTGTCCTTGTCATGTGCTTGGCATGGAGAGATCGCACCTCGCGTATTGTCTTCAGCTTTGGGCCTCTCACCACAAGAAGGGTATTGGGTTGTTTGAACATGAGCAGAGAAGAGCAAAGAAGCTGGTGAAGGGACTAGAAAATGAGTTGTGAGGAGCGGCTTGGGGAGCGGGGGCTGTTTAGTCTGGAGAAGAGGAGCCTGAGGGGAGGCCCCATCGCTCTCTGGAATGGGCTGCCCAGGGAAGTGGTGGAGTCCCCATCCCTGAAAGTATATAAGAGATGTGTGGAAGTGGCACTAAGGGATGTAGTTTAGTGATGGGATTCAGTAGGTCAGGTTGATGGTTGCACTTGATGACCTTGAAGGTCTTATCCAACCTAAATGATTCTCTGAAAAGGCAAATATTGATAAATCTGATGGGTTTTAGTGGCCTTTTCCTTCTCTGGTTTCCTTCTTAATAGGTTGAATTGCAACAGTTCTGCCCTAGGCATCTAGGTAAAATCAGGAAAACAAGAGTTTTAATGGTTTCTTAGAGTTTCAACAGGTACTATGTGAACTGTCTGTGCCACTGCATGGATTATTTATTTATTCATTTGTATCTTATTGGCAGAAAAAGCCAATATGGCCTGGCAGTGGTAAGGAGAGGTGATACAGGGATTCTGCTTCTAGAGCTGTCCTTCAGGTGGGACTATGTTAGAACATTGTTCATTATGTTTTTAAGCATGTGGCCGACCAAGAAAGGAAAAGGCTTGTTGAAAGCATTTTGTGACGCATCTTGGCGCAGTGCATCGCTATAACGTACGTGGAAGGTCTCTTCCTGCAGCTCATGTTAGCAAGGGAGAAGAGTTTATGTAAAATAGAGATGCTTTTTTTCTGAGGTATCCTGAAGGATAGTTTACATCTCATGACCGGGAAACTGTTGAGTCTGCTAATCTTGTTTAAACTTGTCTTAAACAGGCAATCAGATGCTGCTGACACATGTCATCTGCTTCTGTCAGACTGGGACCATTCAGCCATGCCTGAAATAGGATATGAGGTATATAACTTTTCACATCTGTTCACTCCTTTGGGAAAAGTAATAGTCTGCAATGGTTTTGTGTTGTGCAAATCTAAAATATGTGCCCAAGTCCATGTGCTGGTTTTGTTAGTTTTTAGCCTGCAAATGTGTCACTTAAAAATTTACAGTGACAAAAGGGACAAGGATGACTCTGTAGAAGAGCTTCCCAGGGGACACAGGTTTCGTTAAGATTGTCCATTGCACATGTGATGCACCATGGCATTGTACATCTAAAAGGTCAGTGCACAGAAATGTTGCTTTATCCATAGTGCTTTTGATTTGACCTAGATGACAGCTGATGGTCTGGAGGTTGAGCCTCAGTGCTCCCTATTCACAGGACTCTTTCTCCTTTAAAGCTCAGTCACGCTCTAGAATTTCAAGTCAAAGCATGTGCTTTAGGGGGATCATCAACTCATTTAGTATTGCTATAATGAGATTTAGATCTTGTGTATTTTTGAAACACCAGGCAGTGCGATTATAAATAAAGCTGTTTTGATGACTCATTACAGTAACATTAGGGCTCCTGTAAACAGAGGAGTTAGTGCACATGTAAGATAAGTATGCGTTTAGTATTGAAGAACTATTTCACCTTCTCTTTTCTAGCTGGGAACCTATTCTGAACCCCCTAGTGTCTTTGCACAGCTTCGCTTCAGCTTGCTTAGGACTACAGATGCTCTCTGGGCAGAAAAAATGTGCTCCACAGAGAGCAATAGCTCCTTTGTATTACAGACAAGCCCTTGGAGTAAGAGTTTAGAGCACACTGGGGACAGGAGTGAGAGTGAGGGAAGGACTGTGAATAAGTGAGAGGAAAAAAAAAATCCAGCCTGTGGTTGCACCCAGGTCCTCTGGGAGGGGTAGCCCAAAGAGTTGTAACATGTTGGGCTCTGTTGCCTTAACTTTTCTTCAGCTGGTGGAAGCAAGCCACACTGACAGCAAATACAGGGCAGTCAAGGACCTATTTCAGCAGACAGCGAAGGATTACAGAGACTGCAGAGGATTCAGAACCTCAGAGGTCTGAACTGTTATGGGCATGGGAGTGTCTCTTGCGAGTGGGCTGCTCCGCTTCCGTGATTTATGATGAGGAAATAACCCATTCCACAAATGGGAAGGGGAATAGCAAAAAGGTTGGGGCCCTGTGGAATTAGACCTAGAATTTATGTGAAATTTATATTTTGATTAGGAAACCCCAGCAACTTAAGAGATTTTTTATTATAGAGATGGCTTTTATAAACCTGGGGTTTAGATTTGGGGCACACGCAAATCTTGTAACTCTGTCTTTACATAACCTATTCTAAAACCATTCTGTTCTATGACCTTTTTTAGGAAAAAACAACAACCCCAGGCATTACAAGCTTGGGTTGTACATAACCTCCTTGTTGGGAGAACAACATGGGGAAATGTTTTCTTTGCTGTTTGGTTTCTCACAACTACAATGTACCCATTCAAAATGGAGAAGGCCAGACTTTTATTTTCACATGAAATCTGAGAGGTTGATTGACCACAGCCGGAGGAGTGGGTGGACTGCTTCCCCAGGATATGGGAGACCTACACTTAATCCTAAACTTGAACTGAACCTAAGTCTCCCTGTTTTTGGTGTCTGCCCTTATCATTTCACAAATAGAGCATGGGATAGGGTCACTTGGGCTTGAGTATAGTAACCAGAGCTAATCTGAGTCTGAGGTTTTCCAAGGAAAAACAGCACCAAAACTGAATGTCTGTGCAAAAAAACAGTGGTTCCAGTTGGCATTAGCATTTCCCACAAATTCATCAAAAAATCTAGTCAAAACTCTGCTGGAGCGAGCTCCTTGTCTTGTAGGTGTAGCATTTCTTTGTGATAAGCATTGCCGTGACTGAACAGAACATCAGAAATTAGTAGTTGGGTTTGATTTAATGGTCAGTGAGGGGATGGATTTAGTTGGTTAAATGAATTTTACCCCTCAGATAGAGACAGGAACTGAAAACTTTTCAATCTAAGCAAGAGACTACTTCAGTTCTTCTCTGAGGTTAGATATACTGAATTTGTAGAAAATGTGGTTGGCTTACTGGCCAGTGTTTTATCAGAAAAATCAAAGTCTGAGACCAAAACTTAGTGTGCGCTCTCTGTCAGGAATTTGAGTTCAAGGCTGCAGAGAAAGAGAAAGTGCACTGTTTGGCTTGTGATCTGTTGTCTTTATCCATATATGAGGTGTGAATAGCAGCAAATTATATCAGAAATTCATTTTTCTTTTTCTGGGTCTCTTTGCCCTCACCAAGACAACCTTGCATTTCTGAAATATCTCCTGTTACTTAACTAGCAAAGTTTCTTTTAAAAATATGAAGTGCAGTGGGAATATTTCTGTTTATGATGGCACAGAGATTCCTCTTCCAGCTCAAAATGTTATTGGTTCATCACTGGGTTGCAAGAAAGAAGGTCTTAAACGCTTTTCTTAGGATGGAGGCCAGGGAAAAGCATGACTGGGGAAAATCATCTAACACATTAGTTATCTTGGCCTTCCTGTCACTGATATGATCAGAAAAGAAGAAAAATCTTTTTGAGGGCCATCATTAAGTGATCAATCCCAGTCTGGGTGTTCTAGCTTGGTTGGTATTTTGGTATAATAATCTGCTCAGATCAGATCTAACACCACAAAAGAAAGGTTGCCCCCCCCTTTTCTCTTTTAACAAAGCTTTACAAAGACAGTACTGAACAGAAATTAGCTGTGGGCACTGGTCCTACACGTCTTCCCTTAGCATGCTGGAAAACACCATCCAGTTTGATTTTAGATGAAAGGCTTTGTTCTGGCATGTGACAGAGGGACAAGAAAAAAAGGATCTTAGCTCAGATCCTTTGCCTCTTCTGATTACGAACATCACGGGCTCTGGTTCAGTCAGGTACACAGAGATTTGCTGGTGAGACCAAGGCAATGCTCCCATGTGTGCTCCGTGCATGTTTTCTATCATGCACTTGGGGACAGGTCATACGACCACAACATTTTTTGTTCCATCCTCCAAATTATTTGGATCTGAGCATGATTTGGGTGGCAAAGGCAGGAGATCCATAAAAACAAGAAGTGTTTGTGCATGGTATATGCATATGCTAAATATGTTTTTCTCTAGGCAGAAGAGCACATGAAAAAGAGAAGCTAAGGACAGGGCTGGATGAGTGGCTCCTGTTCCACGGGATGAATCTATTCCATGCGCTAGCCATCTGCAAGCAGAATTTCAACTGGAGGATCTGTGGCACTCATGGGACAATGTATGGAAAAGGTACAAACACAGGGGCTGGACCTGCATGGAAACTCTCAGGGTGTTTCTAGAGCTCAGGGAAGGGTTCAGCACAAGCTGCACTTCCTGCTGTGTGGGCCTGATTCTATTTCCTTAGACCTTGTGTAACCAGTGAACCAGAAAAAAGCAGTGGTGAAAGCTGCCAGATCAGCTCTGTCTATTGATGCTTTAAAATAAACCGATGGGGAAACATCTGGCAAGGATGTGTTCAGAGCTACCTGGGGGAGGAAGGAGAACAAGGTACTTGTTGAGATGTTGGCTGCCAGAATGTCAATGGCAGACATCTGCTGTTTTGGTTTAAGCATTTTCATATTTGTGGCTTTTTCTGTTCCCTAGGAAGCTACATTGCCAGAGATGCCAGTTGCTCTTATCGGTACTGCCCATCCAGCACAGGCTACCACAGCATGTTTGTAACTTTAGCTGTTGTTGGAGACTTTGTTCATGGCAGCAAGGCCTACCTTTGCCCTCCCTCCAGACCTGAGATTTCAAACAGACTTTCGGACAGCTGTGTAGACAATCAAAAAAATCCTTCAATTTTTGTCATCTTTGAGAAGAACCAGATTTATCCTGCCTATATCCTGGAGTATACTTGTAGAATGCTTTCAGAGGTAATGATAGGTTGTCTGAAAAATACACTTGAACCATATGTGTTGTGTTTTTTTTTGAACTCTATGTTGCATGTAAATACCTTATAGGTGACTTTCAGATACACTTCAGTTCTGTTTCAGTTGCAAGAGTGAAACTACAAGGACGGTGACCTATGGAATGGCTGGGTCCTCTATGAGCGTTGTTTTCTTCCTAAACAGACTGGTGGCAGTTAAGTTGTAGTAAATAATATAACCATGACAATGTGATGATGATTTGGATGCAAGTGTGATGTAAATTTAAATGTGCGTTATGATTAATTTATAAAACTAATTGCTTCCATGTACAATATGATACATAACTAGATGTTATTTAGGACATGCTTGGGGAAATGAATACAGAAAACAGGGAAAATAGAGTATAAAAAAGCATGTTTGAGGAGTGACTCGCTGAAGTTGTTTTTCCACAGAGCGAAGATCATCAGCATCTTGTCAGTGTAGGAAAAGCAGACAATGGGCTCTGAGCTGTTTTTGTCCTGTGGTTTGGCTGCTTTGAGTTTTGTGGGAAGAAAAGGCTTTTAGATCATATCCTAAAGGAGAGTTACATGATGTTCCCTAATTTCTCCACTAGTCCCATTTGGTTATCTTGCACTAAGAGTCAGAAGGGCTCCAATTCAGACAGGAAAAAAAATTCCTGGATAACAAAGAAGCAAGTGATTCATTGGCCTTCTTCAGTTTGCCTTGACTGCTGCTAAAGCTGGAGTATGCAACGTACTGGGCAGCTTGTGAAGGGTCCCGTCTTCACTTAGCACCTCTGATAGAAAGGGTAGATGCCACAGGCTATTCTGAAGTCCAGTCATACCACAAATCAGAACAACAGTAATTTCCTGCTCCTCTAGAAACAGCTAAGTTGTTATTATGAGCTGTTTGTGCCCTCCTGGAGTGCAGGCTGGGCTGGGTGCTGCTTTAAGGGGATTACACAACCTCCCCAAACTTGGAGGAGGCATGTAAAAGGTTCCCTGGATTCACACCAGGATGTCGTAGTGGATTTCTGCCCTGTGTTGCCACATAGGTGTACAGAAGCCTGCTATGTGCCTGGCTGTCCTGTGCTGATGGCAGCGCTGACACGTTTGGGTGTTAAACTGGGGCTGGGAGAGAGCAGAGGGGTGGTGCCATCTCAGGCAGATGTTGCTCCGTTTTTGCTCTGGGTTGAGGGAAGAGCAGGCTCTCCTATGCTTGCTTGGGAATTGGAAGCAGCTCCCTTGTGGTGCCAGCCCTTTCTCTCCGAAATCCTCTGTGAGTCCCTGTGGCTCCTGTAGGATGAGGAGAGCTCCAGCAGGCCCATAAAAAAACAGGAGGTGGAGGATACATTGGAAGGGGTGACACATCCAGTTAGTATAAAGACTTCTCTTTTATCTCTATTTCTCCAATAATCAGCCTACCAAATCCAGACCTGTTCTGGCTCCCTCAAACCACCAGTACTGCTAGGTATTTTTGGGATTTGCTGGGATGTAGGCCCTTTTCATTAAGGGGTTATCAAATCTCGTATTCTGTAACCCTGAAGCGTTCCTGTCTGTTTGGTTAGTGAAACCTGGTTACATTAATCCCGCTGATAAGACCTGGTGTATGAATTTCATTTCTGCATAATGATCTGAGGGTCCCATTTTATTGAATGTCTAGTTCCCAATTCAGGGGTAGAGGTGCACATGTGTGGGTGTGTCTGAGACGGCCTCTTGCCATGGCTGGGTACAAATATTTGCCCTGTAATGCAGAACACCCCTACGGGTTTCAAATGAGCTACTTCCTGTCTCTCAGACATAGAAGTCTGCCGCTATACTTTTTGTGGAAACCACATATCCGATTCCCAGTTTAACAAAGACACCCTGCATCAACAGGCTTGTAACAGAGCAAACACTGTTAGTTAAATCACATACAGGTAAACAGCCCGCATCATTCCTGCTCTGTTCTTAAACCTCATAGCTCAAAACCCAGTCACCTTATTTCATATTTTTTAAAGGTTAGAAGGAAGATGACTATACTTTAATTTCAAAAAATGCTATTGCTTAGAGCTTTTTGTATTTTTGAATGCTTGCAGATTTGTTTGCTAACAAATGCTGGTGAACTGAATGCAATGTCTTGTCTTGCTGTTTGCTGTGTGTCTTCCTCAGCTCTCCAGCAAGCTTTCACATCAGGGCTGCCACACCATGAAAGCATCCTGCCCCTTCAGGTGATTGAGTCTCAAGGGAAAAGCACCCTGGAGCACTGTTCTAAACTTACTCTATTTCAATTCAATTATCATGTGATAAAGGGAAACTGTGACGAGAGTCCATTGAGCGGCAGGAGGAAATGAAGGAGAGGATGGACTTTGACCAGTACAGGGGAATTCCTGCTGGCCATGGACAGCACCAGCTGGCTGTAGTGTACTTACTGGAAGGGGTTTTGATGTCTGCCAAGTAGATAAGCTGATCTCTAAGCCTCCAGAAAGCCCCATGTGGCTTAAACTGAATACTTATTTACTCACCCCACAAATAAACACACTATATCGCTATACACAGGGAGAAGTGTGTGATAAATGTAGTTCTCCTCACTGGCTGGGATTTATAACTCTTACGGGAAGTAACGACTTTTGGTTCCTGCAGGTCTAAATAAGGGTCCATGGGAAATGTTCCAGTTTAGTATTGGTTGTTGTAGGCTGTTCTGGCGATAGGAAGCAATGGCTAATTGATACTGAATCCAAAGGTGGTTGCAGAAGGGCTGCTGACAGTCAGGTAGTATTCTCAGACATCAGTGTCTGCTTTCTCTGCTTGGGCCAAGCCTTCCCATTTCTGCATTAACTCTTGCATTGAGGCTGTCCAAGTTGTTTTCTTGCAGAAAACTTTGCCCAATGAGGCTTCTAACACAATCACGTAACAAACACTGGCTGTAATATATTTTTCATTAGCAATCATCATGTTCCAGTGGGGTAGGTAGATTTTCTCTCTAAGTGAAAAGTGTTTGAAGGAAATGCTGTTGAGAGGCACAGTAATAGCTAGCTGCTATATCAGTGTGGAGGACAGGGTGGCAGGTTTTTGTTGGAGGAGGACTAGGTTTCTGTGGGATTAGCTCATAGATGTCATATGGGAAGGGGGAGCAGCAGTATTTAAGGAAGGATGAAACCAAGAGTTTGTTTTGGTTTTGAATTAGAAACCAGAGGAGGAAACGAGCCTGAGGGCAAGGCTGGGGCTGCAGATCTGGTCAGGTACTCATCCAGAAAGCCAAACCACTGTAGGGTCAGCAAAATCCCTTGAGGCTGCAGAGTGCTCACAGCTGGAAATGAAGCCAAGGTTTTCCTCCTAATCAGTGACTTACAGAATGGGCTTCTTGCCCGTGCTCTTTTCCCTGGCCTCACAAGGTGGCAGAGTGCTGCAGCTCCCGTAGGTATTTGGTGGTTTGCAGGCATTTGATGGTTTGAGAAAGAAGGAAGGATTGCCTCACAGCTAAGTATTAAGTACTGGTTCTAGTTTTAAAACAATTTCTGGGACAGTGCAAAGCTTGATTCCGGTTGCATCCTTTCATTGCCATTTATTTCCTGTCTTTGGCCTCAAAATAGCAGAAGTCAGTGCCCACCCAGAGCTGTGGGCACCCGCTGCCTTCCAGTCAGGTCACACACCCAGCAGCTCAAATTACGCCTGGCTCCTCAGTGGCTGCTCAAGCTACCAAATGCTGTCAGCCTACTTCTGCCCATGGAAAGAATCCTCCATGGTCCGCAGACCCTCAGAGGCCCCTGTAAACACAAAGAGCTGTAACGATAGCACTTCTTTTGGAAGATGGTATGCAAAATGTTAACCTCTAACATAGACAACTGCTATACCATTTAGGACCTTCAAAACTAAGACCACTCAAAACATCCCAGCTATAAATCCTGTTGATGTGATAAATAGGAAAGACCTCTGTCAATACCTAAATACCAGCTGCCAAGTCTACTCAGCCCCAGCAACATAAGGTGGCATATTCAGCTCCTCAGATGACAAAAGCATGACCCAGGAACCATGAAATGGCAGCCCAAAATAAAGGCTGCCTACTCCCCATGGCCAAAAGCAAGAGGAAGCTGCCTTTGGCCACTGCTGGAACAGGGGGGAAGCCAGGTTGGGTTCCCAAGATGTGGCCACAGGTGGATGCACATCCCTGTCAGTGGGGCAGCAGTAAATGTCACCATCTTCTAGCTGGCCAGTGGCAGTGGGACTCCGGACAAAGTGCTAGAGATTAAGAAAGCAGGAGCCGTGAGTCACCCAGGCTGCCATCGGGGTAAGTAAATGTTGTTGTGAAATGTTTGGACAACCCCCCAAAAAATGGTTCCTAGTCTCATTAATATGGGATTCTTAGGCATAAAAGGACAGGTGGCCTGATTCTGAACATTAAACAGATGTTTCTTGTAGGGAAAAGCCTCCGAGAGAGTGGTTGCTAGCATTTACTGACCATAGGATAAGAGGTTCCTCATCTGTTGCCACCTGAAGCCCTAGAGTTGGGAGTGTGTCACAGGGCTCATGTTGTAGTGTCACTTCTCTAGCACTGAGTATAGCTTGGCAGTTCAAAATATAGATTAAAGCAATTAAAATTCCCTTTGAAATGCATATGAAAATAATAAAGGTACTCGAGGAACAGGAAAGCAAGGCAGAATGTGAAAGAATGCCAGTGGGCTTTCAGGATTCACTTTTTGGTCTTCAAATCAACATTTATTTATTTATTTATTTTTTAACAACATGCCTCAACCCCAAATCCAGATGGTCAACAGTTCCCTAATTATCTGCTATAGCCAGGTGGGAGCCAGAGCATGGTAAAGGTAATGTAATATTATTCCTTTCTAATTTTATTAAGATTTATTATCAAATACTCTGTTGCTTAAAATAAAATGACAACTCTGGTCCATCTTTTCATCTCAGAGAAAGTTAACTGCTCAGACTGAAGTTAAGCTCCAGCAATTGAGTCTTGTGCTTTCTATTAAAGTACAATTCAAATCCGTGAGCTTTATACAGAAAGGAGCAACGCTAAATCCCCTTAGCACTCTGCCCCCTCAAAATCACCAGTGGGTTAGAAAACTGACTCAGATGTTGGGTTTTTCACAGAAAGTTGACTCAGATGAAATCGTTAAATGTCAAAGCCTTTGTCAGGATGCTGTCAACGTGAGTAGTTCCAATTAGTTTGGTTAGTGCACTATTACAGCTTCTCATCTACCAGTATTAAAATGTAGGTGTTGACATGGCCACCCCTGATAGCACTGGCATGAAATGTTCTTTGAAGAAAAAGGGTGGATCTGCAAAATGGAAATTTACAGTAGCAAATTTTAGATTTTCAACAGCTCCTGCTCCTCACTCCCCCCCGCCCTCCCCCCAAGTTTTCAGGAAATTAGAAATTTTTTAAAGCCTACATTGAAGGAAAACAAACAAACAAACAAGAGTTTCTTGAGTCAACAAGAAATATTTAGTTGCATTGGTGCTTTCTGCTGTTTTATACAAATTTGCTTTGCTGTCAAATGAGAGTTTCTCAAGTGGGTATATTGTAATATGAGGAAAAAACAATATCTGTTTCCCAGGAGGTGCAGGGACTATAAGGACAAACACCTAAGATAAGATAAGCAAAACAATCTAAATGTCAATATTTAGATTTTGGAAAATGAAACTCTGTCAAACACACAAGAGTACGTTAAATGCTCCTTCAATACCTTAAATATATCCATAATATCTACTTCTTTGAAGTGCACACCTTGGTCTGTACTGTGGTTTGGATTGGTTCATCGTTCAGAAATATTGAATATTGCCTGGAGCGGAGGCTGGGATTTGATTGACCAGTGTGCAGGGTTGATATAAATCTCAAATCCCTTTAATAGCTCTGGGATCTGATCATGGGAGATGATCATAATGATCATCTGATCATTAGTTTGCTTTTGTGAATACATTTAATTTTCTATCTTCTCCCATTTTTCCAATAGGTCTGTCTGTCTTTAGTGTAAATTTTGTCTGTAACTTGTTCCTCTCTTGTGTAGGGTGCAAAGGTGTCTTTTTACACAACTTTTGCTACAGCATCATTATTATCAGAAAGAAAAGAAAGAACGTATATTAAACATACATTAAAAAAAACTGTCAAAAGGCATTTGAATGTCTTACAAAAATATTGCAATTTGTTAATTATGAATTAATTTTAAACACATTTATTTAGGTAAGTTATGAAATTGGTTTTGTTTGGTAGTAGCATATATAAATGTGGAACCCTTTAACCCTGACTGGGCAAAATACCTTTCATCTGAAAAAATCGATCACTGAAATTTTTTCCCATTCTTGTAACCAGATGTTTAACAACATGCAGACCTTAATGAATGCCATACACAAATGTTTGTCTTTATATAGCAACAAGTCTGCCTGTCAGTGAAATTGTTTCTGTTTCCCCACATTGGTCCTTGAGTTCACGCTGTGCAGACGGGGTGAGCAGATGACAGCACACGGAAATACTCCCATTTATTGAGACTGGGGATTACCATCTGGTTTTCTGCTTCTGCTAGAAATTGAGTCCTAATAATAGTAGTGTGTGTGTGCTCAAAACAAAAACAACATGATATCCTTTCTCCAGCTGAGCAGGTCTGTTTTTTTTTTTTTTTAATTAATTGTTTTCAAATACTCAATTCCTTCTAGGAGAACCTCTGCTCTTTGCCTTATTAATTGCTCATATTTTTTCAGAGCTGAGTGAGAACAAGTCCTGTGGCTTAGGTCACGCTCAGCTGGATCTTATTTATTAACGCTCCTGGCAAACAAATTAGCAAGTACCCCCTTACTGCATGAATTAACGAGAATTCCCAGCTCACCATACGTTTATTGAGCTAATAGATGTATTTGCTTTGGTTTTCTTAATGCGCGCTAGGCTCGCAGAAGTGATACTGCTGATCTGAATTCCTCTGTGTGCTGTGGAAATACTGCTCTGACCACTTCACTTACAATTCATGTCAGCTGCTTAGCAACAGTAGCAATAGTCCATCAAACCTCCGGAGGGGATTGAAAACTCAGTCGTTCATGCTTGATGTCCATACCAGACACACTTTAGTAGCTACTGATGCTTCTGGTTGCAATGTACTTTAAAAACAAACGAGATGACTTTTGTGTTTCAAAAAGCCTAACCTGTAAGGCATTTAGTGTATTTTCCATGTCAGGGGCATGTTTTGGATTTCATTATCTTAGCACAGTACCATTCCTTTTCTTTTAGCTGCTCTCTGAACATTAAAAATCAGACCCTTTCTTGCCTTCCTCCCTCCCACCATGGCTTTAACGTCAGTATTTCTTTACCACTAAAAATATTAATTTTACTAGACTTATTCTAAAATTGTGTATCCAGTGGTAGGCACTCTTTTTTCCTGAACAACTTTAAGAAAATGTGTATGTAGATATGCACACATATGGTGGGACTGTGAGCAAACGTTAACAAAAAAATTTATTTTAGCCAAATGAAATCTGAGCATCTTTGATTTCCAGTTTTGTTAGCAAAAATATATATATTTAGTGATATGTTAGGATGTCACGTTTGCGTGTGAATGAACCTGAGAGCATAAGAGAACTAAGAATAAATCTTGAGATAAAGGGATAAGACAAAATACAGAAGGTAACTCATTTCCTTCAAAACCTAAAAAGAAGGGACTGGAACATGTAATTACATGGAGTAAGACTACTTATATGTGTTTTTCAAACACCCTTAATGTCTTAGGTTTCTCTATTTGAATAAATGAGTGAATATTCAAAGATGAGTAAGGGGACTGTGACATCTACTCCTTAGCCTGGTTTTGGAAGCTGAAATTTTGTTTACAGCTTCAGGACATTGGAGGAGTATTTCCCATCCAAGGCCCTCCCTTTACTCCTCCATCTTTCCCAGAAAATGTTGGGATTCCCAGAATAAATTCATATTCATAAATGCGGAGCAGCTCTCACAATGCAGGCATCTGCCTGCAGCTGAGTTTCTTGGTCAGAGGCTGATCCGTGGCTCTCTTTCACAGCAAAGCAGGAGCTCTCTTTGCAGACTTGCCCAGCCATAGCACTCCTGTGGGAACAGCACAGGTTTTCTGGAGAAAACTCAGCAGGGCTGCACACAAACCAGGGTATGAAGCCAGGTGGCAGGTGGACCTTGCTTCCTTCAGCTGGGGACAGTGAATGCCACAGTCACACTACGGAAGATCTCTGGGCCAGACTTTGTTCTGAAAGCCAAGCGAAAAAAAAACCTGAGGCAGCATCCAACAACCCTCCTCCTTGTTTTGGCACAGGCAATAGGGCCTTGCAGGTATGTTTGGAAGGAAAACCCCTAGCTACATGGGTCATTAGGGAGGCTGAGTGGGAAGGGCTGGTTGTTCCCATACATCTTTGTATGGCTCCTACCCCTGGTATGTGCATCGGCAGACGGAAACCACCCCCAGGTCCTTTCTGCCATTCAATTCCCCTGGTGCCTCCCCTGCCTCTCTGCAGCCATCAGTTTGTTTCCTGGAAGCAGGAGCAAGAGAGTACACCACAGGGTTGTCCTGCTGCAGTGCATCTCACGGAAAAAGAAGATTAAGGCAAAGCAGACGACAATAATTGCAAAATAACCCTGCTCTGGAATCAGGCAAACTGCCAGAGAACTCTTATGCAAAAAAAAAAAAAAAAAAAAATTTGGAGAATCAGTTCTCCCAAACAAACAGCTTCCTTTCAAAGTCAGAGTCTGGTGCACACAGGCACACATGCAGATATGTACTGCTCTTCTTGGGCAGGCTTTACAAATCAAATGCATGATACCTATTTGGTGTTAGCATCGTCCTTGTCACAGTCTCTGGCAGGACCTTGGTACGGCACAAGCCTGAAATTTGGCACCGTGGAAGAGTAGGAGATGTGCCCGGTTAGGGTCATTACCTTAGCTTCCCAGGGTCTGTCTCCCCAAGCAAGAGGAAAGACAATGTTATGAGAAGGTGCTGCCTGCTGGAGCACAGGGTGCCCTCTGGATGGCAGGGCCTTGGCTCCACCAAACAGCTCCACGCCCTCAGAACACAAAACTCAATGTTCTGTATTCTTATGGCTTGGAACAAGCAAATATTTCATCACAAGCTGTACATTTCTAAACTGATCCATCTTGCACAACATCACTATGCATTCAGGCAATTCACTCTAATCATCACTTTATGACATTTTGCATCTGCTTCTGTTAAGGCAGTGAAGTTGCTAGTATATTTTCTTTGAGTTGTTTTCTTTTTAAACAAATTGTTTCGGTGTCTGGCTGTCAACAGCTGCATTCTTCATTTTATGTATTTTATGTATACTCATTTTCTGCAGCATGTCCTAATACTGCAGCTCAGCTTCAAGCTTGAGACCACAGAAATCCTTTGATTAGGCTTGCAGATCATCGGCTGTGCCAGTTTTTTCCCCAGTCTCATGGAATTTATTCTTGATTAACAAATTAAGCCCTGGCAAAAGCGTGGCAGCTGTTAAGGGATCTTCTGCGGGGTTTTCTCAGCATGCCCAACAGCTCTGTAGCTGGGCTGGTACTTGGGGGTGAGCTGTTGGACTCCTTGGAGGCAGCTGGCGTCACCCACTCTATCATTCACCCTGGTGGCAGTGGTGGCAGCAGCAGCAGAGCCTGCCAGCTTTGGGTGGTGCTGCAGATGCTGGTCAGCATCCAGCCTCAGCTAGGATCAGCAGCTCAAAGAATAGAATATACACAGTGAGGTGGATGAGGTTTGAACTTATCAGACAGTGACTGAAATGTGGGGTATGGTCTGTAATTGCTTTGCTTCCTAGCACAATGTGAAAACCTATGCCGTGTAGCAAAATAATGAAAGCCCAAAGAAAATTTAGAATAAGAGTATGATACTTTTTTTAAAAAGTAGCCTTCTTGTAAGCTTATTTTCAAAATTACAAACAAGATTTATTTTTCTGTGAAAGGTTTCAATCATTTTTTAAGATAATGCTGTTTGTATGCCAAGTACCAAACTGTTGTCTAACTATCTTGGTGGCGGCATCTACTGACTGCAAAGTTTCTGACATTAATGTCGATGGTTTCCTAGTTTCTTTCTTTCTGTGGTTCATCAGCCCATTTTCTTAAAAGCGAAGTTGTACTTTCTAGTGTTTATTTTTCTGAATTGCATGAATGATAATTCATACCCTCTTTTATATTGCTACAGACCTGGGCTTTGACAGTGACGTGAAGTGACTCAGCTGTTAAACGGTTGTGGGTTCTTCTATGTTCCATGTCACTCCTCTGTTGCTATTTAGCAACATTCAAGGCAGTAATTAATAATTAGACATATGTTGATATTTGCTTGGTTCAAGCATCCTGCAAAACACCTGGGCAAATATGATCAGTTTGGAAGAGCTCAGAGGTCTAAATATCTTGAGTGTTAGAACTGGAAATTTGTCTGTCTGAAAATTGGAAGTTTTTGCATGTTGCTATGTGTGTTAAAGGTACTGCTGACCCTCTACTGCCAACAGCAGCCATTTTCTTCACCAGCAGCACCAGTACAATACTCTAAGCAGCAAGGTGCAAGCAAAGCATCAGTAATGTATAAAGTACTCAGTAATTTTCAGGAGTAATTCTCCTGAAAAAAAACTCAGTAATTTTGAGGAGTCGGGCACCTCAATTTTAAGATTTGGTTTTGTTAGAGTATCATTTTGAGACTGGAAGCCAACACAGGCAGATGTTGTCACATGAAGGTGGGATCCCGAGTTGTGCATGACTGCAGGGGTGACAACGTGTGGCCGATGTGCATCTCTGTGCAATATGGATTACGCCATGGAAGCTTAATGCTGATGTGAACAAAGGCTTGATTCATGTGTTTTCTTCCTTGAAGAGAGTAAGAGAAAGAAATGTAAGTAAAGCATAGCAAAAGCTGTTGTGAAACAAGCTTGTTGTTGTTCTCTGAAAAATAAGCATGTAAAGATGCATTTTTGGAGGCATTTTGGAGCAGCAGGGGAGGCTGAAGGGTGGTTACCGGCTCTGCTCCTCCAAGGGCTGTCACTGCCCCAGGAACGCCAAGGACTGAAATCGGCTGCATTCTGAGAAGAGGACGTGGTGCTGACCGTGCGCCACAAAAAATGGCTGCTGTACAAAACCTCAAGTTCTTTCCCACTCCGAAGCAAAATCTTTAATAGTAGCTGTTCTTGCAGTAATTGGAAAAGTTATTCTGATTCCTTTTTTTTTTTTTTCTGGAAAAAAATATCCCCACTTGTAACTGATGCTCTTGAAGAGCAGCCTGAAAATCAGGCCAGCTGATCTGAGAAAAGCTCAGAAGCCATTGGAATAAGAATTCTTCCTTGATTGCTCTACTGAGGTCAGAATAACACAGTCTATTACTGAGTGCTGGTTAGTGAAAAACCAAGTTACACTAAATTATTCTAATTTATCATATTATACTTCAGATTTTATTGTCAACTTCTATTCCAAAGGCTTTTCCCTCACCAATTATACTAAGTGAAGCAAACATTTAGACCTCTAAAGGTTGACATGAGGAATACTATGAACTGCCGTGACTAGACATGAAACATAATGAGATATTGTTCTTGTAGTCACTGTGTGAATTAAACTATGGATAACTCTTAAAACGCTTCCCTACAGTGCAGAAACAGATCCACTGTCATCTGAAGTCTTCTATAGCCATCCACAGTGGACTCCTTCTTGGCAGCATGTATAGGTTTGCTGGGTTCTGGAGGGTGCCTACGGTCTCATGCACCTGGCCATCTGCAAAAAGGAGCATCCATTTAATGGCCCATCCATTTAATGAAAGGTCAACTTTCAGCCTTCAATGAAAATACAACCAAACAAATCCATTTATAGAGAACAACTGATAATATTTTTCTATGTTTCATAGCAGTGCTGACAAATTTTGCCACAGAGAACAGTTTTGTTGATTTTGGCGATGCTCCTTGACCATCAAGAAAGTAGCTATTACAGTAATCTTTGGTGATGATTTATTAAAGGGTGGTTACTTTAATATTTTGACATTCAGTAGTTAAAATAGTGAGAAAAGCATGGGAGTGCACTCCTTGCAACTGGAGGAATCGTATAGGATTGTGGTGCATTGCTCATACCTGCATTAACAACCATGTAGGTGGGTGTCTTAGCATAGAGCTCTGACAATTTCTTGAACAAGAAACCAGAACAAGCTCCTAAATGAAAGCCAGGAAGCAATAATTACACATTTCAAATAGTCTTAGGTAAGGTCACAGAAATAATTTGGAACATATTGAGTTGTGGATGTTGGGTTTTCTTTTATATATTTATTTATAAATATATTTAAACATACATATGTATATATATGTATTCTATCACATACATGTGTATAAATGTCTGACAGCTACTCAATGAAATCATACTAAATTAAGCTGAATTCTGTTAGAACAGGGAGGAATATTGGTCTTTATATTTTGCAAAAATATATTTGTGAGACTGCTGCATCACATCTTTAAAAATGACTTTTATTCTGAAAGTGCCAAAACCCATTAACTTTTCATGAGACTTCTCAAAACAGGATTTAAACTTTTCAATCCAATTGCAACATGTTTTATTTGAATGCACACACTGAAACATGAAATGATGAAAATAATTATTCCTGGAAGGTATTAAAAAGTTGATCCATATGCATAAATTGAATTAAGGCTCTGGCAAAGGTGCATTACAAGCAAACAGATGCAGTATAAACATTTCATACTCCTCTAGCATCCACTGCCAAGGTCTTCTAATCGTTTAAAATCAGTTCAGACTGTTGCTGTAAGATAGCCTGCCTGTACTCGATTACTCTCACACAAATATTGGAAGGTTAAAAAAAGTGTTGGGAGTGCAAAAGTGAGCTGTTGAGGAAAGTTAGAAAGAGAAGGTCAGGACTGAAGGTAGTGAAGGCTGCAGGAGCTGCAGCCCCAGGGACTGGCTGTTCAAATGCATGAGCAATGAAGAGAAACCTTAGGGGAACTTAGCTGCCAAAAAGTCTAAAGGCATTTCAACAGCACATTTGTGAAGAATAATTGTGCAAAGACTTATAAACTGACCAAATTGGGCAGGTTTTCCGGGGATTAGCAAAAGACATGGCCTCGCCATGAAAACCATTTCTTTGCCAGGCTTGATGTTCTGCTACAACACATAGTTTTCCTAATGGAATAAATGTTACAATGTTTCTTGGATATTAATGTTGTTAAATAACAACAATAACCACACGGAAGCAGTTCTCCAACATGGAAATTTTCAATACTTACATAGAGCAAAACTAGCTGCGGTGAAAATCAAGGTGTCAAACTAGGAGGGACGAGGCAACACAGCAGTGGTTGGTGTTACATCCTCCACCCGCAGCATGGGCATGTAAGTGTGTGTATGTTTTCTTGCTGTGCCAGCTACAAATCAGCACTAACACCTCACTTCCCAGGGAGAACTGTGCCCTTCCAGTAGATAGCCACAGCAACCAAAACAGAATGGAAAAGCATATCAGAGCAGGAGTTTCCTGGTTAATGTTTTCTTGAAAAAGCAGTCAGAGATTGTGACCAAAAAACAATAAAGCCATTCTCTGACGGCTCTGGGTTGCCAGTTCTCCCTCCTGGTGCTCAGCCCAGCAGCACCTGTTCTCCCACCTGAGCCTTTCTGTGGAGGCTGCCTCCTTGGGACACCGCTCTGGCTTCCTCAGGGCAAGAGGACACCAAGAAGACCAAGAAGGGGGCACCCAGCAGCAGCCCAGCTGCGGAGAGGCACCTAGCCCTCACCTCCCCATCATCTCCTTCTCTGTGACAGGCAATGAGCATCTCGGCTCAGATACCAAGCCGATCTCAGGCTGTCAAAATGGGTGATCTGGGCCTCAGCATGATGTGTAGGAGGGGAAGGTCATCTTGTGGCTAGGGGTGAGGTCTTGACGTGGATAGTGGTGATATGGCTGTGCCAAGAAGCTCCCAAACACTGAATTTAAATAAAGTGACAGTTTGTGAAGAACATGATAAAGAATCTAATGCAACTTTTTACCTTCAGTCTGAGATTTGCATAGAGTGCATGTAGCCCCTGGCAGCAAATGCAGGAGGAGTTTGACTCTCCTCAGCTAGGGAGATCTATCCACATTTTGCCCAATTGGCAAAATGGCCAATTTTGGCATCTTTGGCATCTTTCTAGCACATCCTCTACAAATCGTGTCTGGAGTGCCAATTGTGTGAAGAAGAAGAAGAAGGATGCCTGGAAACCATATGCAGGTATGGCCTGAATCAATAGGAAAAAGGAGAGAAAAAGCATGGACAACCTAGATATCTGATGGATCGTGTACTGTACAAATCCTGACTAGCTTAAGTGAAAGCAACCAAAGAAAGCTGAGGAAAGTCACAGTGTTTTAGGTTTTCTAAATACAACATTTTTTGTTTTATTTTCAAACAATTTTCCCTTAAGCAGTGTCCTTTCATTTTAATTTGCAGAAGGCTGACTACTCATCCCATTAGAATTTTTTTCCTTTTGCTGGAAAGAACTTATTTTTTTTGGCTAGTCCAAAGCAATCTTTTCCCCTCTTAACCACATTTTAGTATAACTTTCCCTCACCATTTCAGGGCATGACCCACCCCAATACCTGATGGGTGTTTAGAATAAGATTTCTGCAATGGACAGATTTTCCCATGGTTGTTCTCTTTTATTATTTTTGCTGGATGACCTGATCCGATCTGACAAGGTGGTTTGTGTGCTTTGGGAACATAGGCGTCATGTTCTCTCAAGTGCCCAGGCTGTGCCCTCAGATGACACAGAGCGAAAATGGTGGCTAACTCGAGTAAAAGCTCCACCACCACGAGGTCCTGCTGCAGTGAGCCAGGTGAGTCATGAGGCTGGTTCCCTGGTAGTAGCAGGTAACATCTGCCACAGATGGTTAGTTCAAAGGACTTGGTAGACTATGTACTCCAAGTGGCTCAGAAATCTTTCCTCACAACAACCTGGAGGTCAAGGACACAGCCTTGAAGCTGCTGTGTGCTATTTGAAGGGGATTTGAGAGCACCAGGAGGGCTGTGCGTGCTGAGCAGAGGAAGAGGCAGAGACTGTGTCAGCAAGGGAAGATTTGCTTTAGACTTCAGCAAAACACTTTGTACCAATTCAGTCCTGCTACAGATCACTGAGGAAGGTGAGGATCCCTTTCAGGACAGTCTTTAAGAATGTCTGTCAGATGATGCAGTTGCTTCGCCTTGGAGTTGGATGGCCTCCTGCAGTCCTGACTAGACTATTTTCCATATTTTTACAATAGATCACAAAACATTTATTAGGTGTTTCTTCCTCTCCTAATATGATTTATCTACAGAAAGCACTTTCGAGACAATTTTCAACCATTTCCTTTAAAACAGCATTCCCTGGCTGTTGCACAAAGCACTCTTAGCCTCTAGATGGAGGAAAAAAAATAGCAGCTGGCTCAGTAATCTGGAAAACCTGCTAATTACACATCCAAGATATCATCCACAGGCACAAGAGACTCTAGGAAATTATAGGGACTATGGGCATCTTCTGAAATGATGACTTTCGAAGTGTTTAGCTGGATCACGACTTTACACCTCATCTTTCTAACCACCACAGACTAGTCTGGGGGCCACCTTACCAATTTTTGGGAGCACATCTGTCCCACCCAAGCTCAACTCTAACCTGCTGTCTACATAGAGATGCTCCAGAAGCTTGCATTTATTAGCAGTTCTTGGAAACACATGGGAACCTGAGTGCTGGACATGCAGAAGTGGCTGAGGAGAGGACAGACATTACGCAGTGGTTGGTGCAGGCAGAGCACTGCTGTTGGCTGCAGCCCTGCAAGCCTTGCAGGGGCGTGACAGTGTTTGGCTATTCTCACACTGGCAAAATAAATCACTCAGAGTTAGCGATCCATTTGTATGTATGGCTGGGATCAGGAAAAGAAGCTAGTAAATAAGACTGGATGTGTTATGGCTAGCTGTCTTTTGTTCCATTTGATTACTTGAACAGATAGATGACTGCTTACTTTATGCTGTTAGGCACGTTTGTTATACATAAGGATTCATGGACTTCTAGATGTTATCTGATTTTTTTTTTTAACTTTCTAGAATTGTACTATTAATTAATATCCTGACAATCTGCTTAATGGGGAATGAAAACAGTAGTGAATACCAAGGCTCCAGGCAAATGCACTGCCCTCTATATTAAAAGGCAACATAAACTCACAGAGGAGAAATGTGGATAAATGAAGTGATAAACAGAATAGTAAATCCGAGTATAAGAACATACATAAAGAAATAAACTTTTATAACTTTATTGTACATGTATTACCAAAGCTGAAAATTTTCCATAGTAGTAATTTTCCTCTGGAGGAAAAAAGGTCTTCTGTGGAGCTGTAACAACATAACAACGGCCTCTACACCTTGTTTGGAAAAGGAAGTTTTATTGAAGTACAGAAGGACAAGTAATTTTATCCCATGAATTACTAGAAATGCAGAAAACAACTAACTATAGGCAAGTCCTAAGACCTGGCTCTTCTCAGAGCTTGTTCAGAGACATGATCTGCGCTATTTTATTCACAGAAGTCTCATACTGAACATCAAACTCAGAAACTAGCAAAATACAACTTTTAATGGTGAGCACTTAAGGTACAGGAAAAGAAAAAAAATCAATGGGATGAAAGAAAAAAATGAGGTCACTTTGCACATAAATCTCTTCTGCTCTGTCAAGGACTTTCAACAAAGGGGCAGCTTAGAAGGGGGACTAATCCCAGAAGAGAAGACAGTCTTTGGGAAATTAGAGTGAAGTTTGGTGTTCCCCAGGCGGGTGGAAAGTCCCATCTTCATGTACCATAGTAGTTATAAATAGGCAAGAGCAATTGCATGTAGGATCCTGGGAGTGCTCTTTAGGTTTCCTGTTATAAACAGTAGGCAGTTAAAGACAAGCAAACTTTAACCCTGACAATGAACTGAAACGCTGAATGCAATTGCTAAAAAGGCTGCAAGAGTTGTCCAGTGGAGACTGTTGCGATGTGGCTAAACCTGCCACACACAACCTAGAGAAGCCATAGGTACACGGATACAGCAGATCTGAAACCTTGAGCTAGGACACTTCTCTCAAAAAGATCAAATCTTTTATACAATCATAGAATCATTTAAGTTGGAAATGACCTCTAAGATCATCTAGTTCAACCTTTAACCTAGCACTGCCAAGACCACCATAAAACCATGTCACTAAGCTCTACCTCTACACATTTTTTGAAGACCTTCAGGGATGGTAATTCAACTACTTCCCTGGGCAGCCTGTTCCAATGCTTCACAACTCTTTCAGTGAAGAAATTGTTCCTAATACCCAAACTATACTTCCCCTGGTGCAACTTAAGGCCATTTCTTCTTGTCTTATCACTTGCTGCTTGGGAGGAGAGATGGATCCTTACCTTGCTATAGCCTCCTTTAGGGAAGAAAGAGATGAAAATCAAGGGTTTCCATAGTCTTGCCTAATGCTCTGCTTAATGACTGCAGAGAAGGGAGTTGGTTAAAGGGTTGTGGAAATTACTTTTGTTCTTTTCACTGTTTCAAAAGATCAAATGCCCATCCTCCAGATTTTCAGAAGGAAAACCTCCGTGCTTTTCTCAAGGAGAGAGGTAAATTGGAAACAAGAGCCTTCCTACAACCAAAACTTTAGTGTTTAATTCATGGTGGAAATAGACTGAGGCTTACATCTCCTCTCTGAGCTTTCTTCTGACTCTCCTGCCCTTTGCAGGCCCTCTGAGGTCCTGTTGCCCACCAGAGCCCCAGCTGCAATCTTAGAGACACAAATGTGGCTGGACCAAAGGCTGGTGCTGTGGTGGTTGGCACCATACCATCCAAAGCCTCCACCCTGCAAATCAAGCCACATGTAATGCACCTCCTTCTCCCTATTGCTCTCTACATTGGGTAGGATGATTTCCAAAATCACACCTAAGCAGCCCAGTGCAGACCATGGGTTCAAGCCCCTCAGGTCCACATGTGGAAGGAATTTGCAATGTTAAATTTAATTTATCTCAAACTTCCCTTTTTGCCTTTTCTTATTTGCCTGCTTTCATTTTGAAGATCTAAGAAAGTTGCAAATGTGAAGACATCCCATACCCAGAAGCAGGCAAAGTGTGTGAGGTGTGCCTGCTCTGTGCTGCCCCTATGGGCACGGATTTGTCCTCTGTCTCCTGGTGCCACAGGGACACATCCAGGGCCCTGGCCAAGCACTGAGGCCAATTCAGACCCCCAGAGTGAGCTACCCCAAGGTGCTGGCAGCAGCACAGCTGTGCAGAACAAAGCTGCCCTGGGAAATGCTCAATGACCAAAGCACGCTACTTCAGCTTCCTCCACTTGGGAGGGATGGGAAAGTAGGGAAGGAGTTATTTCACAGCAATGCCTGCAAAGAGCGTGATTCATTTATTTATTCTTCTGTGAACACCCCTGCTGGATGACTAAGGTAGATCTGCAGACTGATGACCCAGAAACAGTTGAGATAAATTTCATACATAAGGGAAAGAAAAAAGTAAGTCAAAAGACAATAAAGCATATATGGTCTTTTACTTTCCCAGGTTCACTGGTTTACCTCACAGCCTGAGCCCCAGCCAACACCGAGGATTTGCTCTGGGGCTTTTTCCTACCTCTTCCCCCTCTCAGGTCAGGGTAACTGAGAATAGCTGCACCTGTGACTTCTTAACTTAGCAGCACATAAGCTCTCTGTAGGCTCTGGGTCTCCCAGGTGCAGGGGTCTGGGTGGCTTGTTTGTTTTCCTAGTTTTTTTCTTGTCCTGGTTCCAGTTCAAGCTGCTGAGATGGGGGCTGATGGTTTCACTGCACCTTTTCGTTCCCTCAGGTAAAGTGTTTGCACCTTGCACTTGTAGGGACATGGGGGTGGAAGGAGGAAGGGAAAGTGTTGGATGGAGCAAACCTGCTGCAGTGGTGTGGGCCTGCACATCCAGCAGGCCTTTTGCTTCCTGCTTGGAGGTTGGCTTGTGAGGCAGGATGCTGTGGTGGTTTCTGAGGAAGGACTGTGTGTGTGCTGGAGGAAAAATATCTCTGGGTTTTGAAATAATCTACTTGATACCAACCAATTAGGCTGCGGTAATACCAAGCTGATGCCTAGTTAATGCAGAAGGCTTAGGTGTTTTGTTTTACTGTTTAGACCCTGGTGACTCCCTGCCAGGCTCCGTCTGCTGTGTGAGGGTTTAGGCTGCTGTGCTGCTCTCTGCCTGTGAGCCCTGGGTGTCAGCGAGGTGCTGTGTGTGTGTGCCTGTGGTGGAGGCACTCTGGGTGTGTGGGAAAGCTGATGTGCCCCATGCCAGCACCATGAAGCAGGCAGGATTCTGCAGTCATAAATACACTCAGCCTCCTGGCTGCAAAGCTCCAAATACCTCTGTTTTCTAGTATTCCTCATGGAGCACTGGGGTTACCTTTGTTAAAAAGGCTTTTTTCTTTGATGCACCTGGACAATATTAAGCCCCAAACAGTCTGTGGCCCTGGCCCCAGACAAATCCCTTTGAGTCTTCAGTCATATAATCCCATGTACAGCATGCAGGGTGAGGTGGGAAGGTTCTCCTCTTCCCACAGCGTGCCTGTCCAGCTGGCTAGGCAGTATCTGATACAGCGGTATCATGCACTGGCTATAATACAAATAGCTATGTTAAAACTCCAACAACCTTATCTGACCCTTTAACTGTTGTAGCCATGAGTTCCAGAGAGTAGCCCTGCATAGTTAAAAAGTCATATCTTGACTGATCTTATGCCCTTTGATTTCTCTGAATAGTTCCTCATTCCTGTACCATGATACAAGTTGTAAATACAGAGGTGAATGCATATCTCTTATTATGTAGTTGGCAATATGAGGATCTTGCTTCTCTCCTTACCACCCTAAACAAGCCAGTCTCTGTAGCTCTTAGCTGGCTTCCTTAGCTTCCCCACCCCTATTTTTACCCTTTTTCTGTTTTGACTCTGCCAGAAGCTGTATTCTGTAGGGCAAGTCTTGCCTTTATTCCATGCAAGGTTCATAATCCTTCACAGGGTCAAAATGACTGAGAGACGTGCAACATTGTTTCCTCATGCTTTCTCTCTCCTAAATAGTTTTGGTTTGTATGTCTTATCATCTAGCACAGCATAGCCATGTTTCCAAGACAAAAGCTAAAAGAAATAAATACTTCACTTGCAATGTTCTTTTTAAGTGTTGAGTTTTAACAGAGCTGGGAAAGAGCTTGAGTGAGTGACCTTTTCCTGGAGGTGGACCACGCTAAGGCCTTCTTCCTTGGTGGGTGGGAGGAAACCATAAGAATGGGGACAAGTAGCTGAGAGAGCTTTACAGGGAGTGACAGCATGTGAAGGGGAGTCTTGCTTGGCAATTAAGTTTGATTGAACTTGTTACGGGGGCAAAATATGAATATTGCAAAATGAAACTTGGGAGAGCAGAGTCAGGATGGATGCACTTAGCTGGAAAGAAGGTAAAAAGAATTAGGTTTGGAGGAGTCCAAGATAATTAAACAAGTTCAATAGCTAATGACTACAGAGTGCTGGAACAACTGGTTTAGAGGTGTTTATTTACTAGGTGCAAATTGATGCCTTAATTCATCTGGATCTGTACTGTCTGCGTTGGGAAGTGATGCTACAGGGTTTGCTTTTGCTGTGGTAATAACCTCTAGACGTGCAGAAAACCAAGACTCATATTTACACATATTGTGATGGAAGGGGCATTTACCTCATTTTTTCCAAGACTCAGAATCCTCTCTGATAATATAACTGGTGCTGTGTCCAAAAGAAACAGAAGAGAGAGAACAACTTGCATAACATAGGAATGAGCCATAGTACAAGGGATTCTTGTTCTGTGGGGGTGTTCTACAGTCAGTAGAGAACTGAGAGAGGATTGCACCGTGAGTTTCCTCCTTCTCAAGAAAACACATTATGTTTGTTAGCTACCAAGTCTTTCCCACTTTTGCCCTAATGAATTTATTGTGCAAAGTTGAAAGGTTCAGTGGGGTGGCTGTAGACAGATCCCTTCCAAAAGGCTGTACAGCTTGGTAACTGTTGAGACATGTAGGTTTAAGCCTCCATAAGGATTTGAACCTGCCTTGCTGCATCACTTATCTGTGCTCTAACTACTGAGGGAAGGGAGCTATCTTGTTCCCCTCCCCTCCTCACCTTCCAGCCATGCTCTCTGAGAGCACTTTTATTGCCTCAAAGTCTTGCATGCCAAACAGACCCATTCTGTGAACACAGGGGCATGAGCCAAGCAGCTTGGTGGTCTCTGAACTGAAGATCTCTAGACTGATCTGAGGCTTCCATCCAGGTAGCTTTGCAGTCTACAGAGCAAAAACTGAGTACCCCTCTGTGCCATGTGTATGTGTTCACACACACATGCATCTTTCTTTCCACCCCTTTCTCTGCCTCCCCTTTTTCCATTTGGTTCTGCTTTGCATTTTATTTGCAGCGTGTTGTCCTGTTGTGAGTATTGCTCATGCATGTTGAGTTAAGGCTCCCTGAGGAGTCTGTCTGGCATTGAAAAATTAAAATGAACTTTTTTTGTTTTTGCACTCTCAAAGTCCTTTATTATAAGCTGTTTTTTTTGCTCCAGGGTGGTAGGATGTTGGGAAGAGCTGAAATATGGCACTGCTAAGAATCAATTAACAATAAACTGCACTAGTACCCAACTGTGCGCTGATTGCCCCACCCCAAAAAGCAAATGTGTTTGCAGTTTAGGTCATAAGTGAAATAAGCATGTTGAATCTCATTCCAACATGTCACTCTCTTACTGACTTTCTTCTTCAACTTGGTGCTTTCTTCTAGATTGTGAAATCTGCCCTGTTGAGAACTGGGCAAAATATATGTATGGAAACATCAGCTTCCTCCCTGCCTGAAAATCAGGGGATGAGGGTCTTGCAAGTACCAAGCCAGTTTATTTCAAAGTGTTTACATTTGAAGGATGGCAACAAGGGAACTTCAGTGCTACTCACAAGGAGGAAGGTCATGCCTCTTATTAAGGCTATCAGTCAGGTTTATTGTAAAATATATGAGGGATCTGAATCTATCCTCTACCTGATGCAGAGACCTGAAACATATCTTGCACATCCCAGGCTTTCTTTTCCTCTACATGTCTCTATAGCACTAGCTTTGCTTCCACGCTTATTTAAGTGGTTCATGAACTACACTGAAGAATGAACTCTGATTCTGGTTATAGAGTAATATGAATTTGGGAAAATACCAGCCTCTCTTACGTTGAATTCCTTTGCAAGTCCAAAGGATATGGTAAAGGTTAGATACGTTGTCAGCCTGGAGGTAAGTAAACAGCTTCTGAGGTTTGTTGGATTAAAAAAATGAAGTGAGGAATATCATCAAGTGAGGAATCTGCTCTGTGTAACCAAAGGAGTTGTGTTTTGTGACCTCTCCTGATGTTTGCAAGCCATACTTCCTGTCCTTGGTTATCACTACACTTTGGCAGGGAGAAAAGAGATCTCGTTTTCATTACAGAGCATCCAGCTCCACAGCACCTAGCCCTTAATGGCAGGTAAGACATGAAAGCACGGGAGGTGTTGCCTTCCCTTCTCCCTGTGTCCAGTTCTCTTACCCAAAAGCTGTTCTGATTCTGGCTGATGGCACAGTGTGGGCTTGCAGCACTCACCCTTCCCTCTGCAAGGTGAAATTCATGCCCTTGTAAAAGTTCTTGATAGCTTTGTGGTACAAAAATATGCAATATAAACACAAAGGGCAGTCTTTAATGTAAAGTTGTAAAATATACACAAGGCCCGTCCCGCTTTGCCTCTCAGTGTTTTCCCTCTAGCTCCTGGGGCAGCTTCACAGCATCAGGAAAAAACTGGGTAGATATCCCTTCTGAAATGAAGTATTTTTGCAGAAATTTAGTCTGTGCGAAGACGAAGCTCTGCCCCACGTGGAAATGAGTTCAGCTATCTAGGTGGGCAGCATCCCTGTGTGACACAGTAACTGCTCAGCAGTGTTTCCCTGTTGCCTCACCTATTAAACATGAGCATGCCCATGCCTGAGGAAGGGCCAAGATGCTGCAGCGGCAAAAGCCTTGGGCTCTGCCCTCAGCTTGCGTAACACCAGGGAAAGCTTCCTCCTCTGACAGCCAGGTAAGCCTGTGCTCCAGCACACATTTGTGGCAACTGTATTGCTGCTGTGGACGTGAGTGTACCACTTGGTTTTCTGCTGATCAGACCAGCAGCTCTTGGGTTGCAAAAATGCGAGACACTGCATGGGTTGTTCTTGTCTGCTGTAAAGTCACTTGTGCATGGCTGAGGCAAGCTTCTTTGCTCTGGATTTCTTTTCACTTTGCAGCTACTGGAAGAGTCACAAACTACTTGGCTTACCTATGGTAACTGAGTTTTCCCAGTACAGGTCTTCGTCTATTCCTGCTGCATGTAGTTGCCATTAGAGCAGGAGGTGCTTGAGCCCCCTCTGCCTGCTCCTGGCCCTTCCCGTTGGACAGGGCTGCAGGCAGTACTTGGAGCAACCTGGTTCACACCAGGCAGCCTGCTCAATGTGCCTCTGAAACCTGCCGGATGGGAGCAGATCGGACGTGGGGCTGAGGCTTGGTTTTTTTCCATCTCTTTGTGTAGCTGCTGGTGGAACACATTTCCCAAGCCCCCTATCTGCAGGCCTGTTTGTTCTTCCTCCTCCACATCTTTTATTTATATGGCAAGATGGAGAACAATGGGGAGCAATGGTCTGAAACTGAGCAAAGCGAGGGAAAAACTAGGCTAGACGTCAGCATCAGTTTCATAACTGATGGAAACAACTATGGGAGCATTAGCCCCTGGGAAGAGGCTGAATCTTTTTCATTGGATTCAAATGAGACAATGCAGAGGAGGAGAGCTCTATTAAAATTAGAGGCGAGGGGGAGCAGCAGGGAAAGGGATTTGCTGGCACATCTTGGGCCAGAGGAGCTCTCACAGTCCATCCTGCCTGTTAACTTAGTACAGATTGAAGTCTTGATTATAGGGTATTTCCTGTTAGAGAGGCTTCAGCATATCATCTTACTCAAGTTTACAAGGTCAAATGAAGGGATTCTGATTTATTACAACCTCAGGCCCTGCCTAACATTTGGTGGGGGGGAATGTCTGGAAGGAACAGATTGCTGAGAAGAAGCTGGTATGAGCTTTTAAGCTGGGCATTAGTTGACATTTGCAGTATACAAAATGAGAGCTTTGTCAAAGCTGACCTGAATTTCATCTGTGGCCAGAGACCTGCACCTGGTCAAGTTACAGTGCAAAAGCTTGTACAGTGCTACTGTGTAGCTGGTGAGCCCTGATAGCTCTATTTAAAGCGTGTGCTTATGAAGCTACTGGAATAACATGTTGAGTATGGTGGGAACTGTGCCCCTCTCCAGCACTCAGATTTTTAGACTTGGATTTTGTCCAGGTTTTTGGTCTAAGTGTGTAACAGAATAAAATGGGAATTGCCCTTGGATAACCTTGGCAAACAGAATATGTTTTTGTTGCCACAGCTTTATTAATGGACTCATAAATGCTGCATAAAGGCCATCCCCTCTGTGATGGGGCCTGGCTTCTCTAGAGGTGCCCATGGAGCTCATCCAGAGCTGGGATCCACTGGGTCCACCTGGGAGCCTTGCCTGCTCCTTCTGTGACATGGTTACCTCTGTACCTCTTTGCCTCAACTCTGAGGTGCATGCCCTGTCCCAACAGAAGTGCCTACATGGGTTGTCTGCTCTGGTGCTTTTCTTTTTCTAGACACTCTAGGGATAAGAAACATCAATGGTAACAAATAAAAGCAGGTGATATAGAGCAAAGATCATTTATGACCTACTTTTCCTGCAGCACGTAGATTTTAGTACATGAACTAATCTTTCTCTGTATGGTTTGGTTTCTTCTCCAGTACTTCTCTAGCATACCTTCTCCTGCAGCAGGAAACTGGAGTGCCTGGGCATGGGAGGGAGGGAAAGTAGCCTTCTGCAGATGAGGACATGGGCTGACAGATTTACAAGCTGCTAAAATAGTTTAGCAAGA
The DNA here is from genome assembly GCF_009769625.2 of Cygnus olor. Lineage (NCBI taxonomy): Eukaryota > Metazoa > Chordata > Aves > Anseriformes > Anatidae > Cygnus > Cygnus olor. The sequence goes on along the minus strand of NC_049169.1, from coordinate 60,924,398 downwards.
TGCTCTGAAAGAGATTCATGCTGTAGGGTTAGTCTTTCTTACACTGGCGTCCGTGCTTTTCCCCTTTTGTTACAGAAATTGGAGAACAAGATTGAAGGAAATGCCCAGGCTTCAGCCTGGCTCCTTCTGTCTTATTCCTACCCATTTCCTGGACCTGACAGTGCTCTGCAATCTCAAAGCACAGTAGAAAGTGGTATTTAACAAAGGCAACAACTTCCTCCTTTAAAACTCAGTTTACTAATTAAGAATTGTCTTGGCCAGAAGTTAATACAAAAGCCCGTAAGAACTTCTAAGCGAACAGAAATTTTCTTGGGTGAGACAGCTCATGGAATAGGAAAGTTTAAGGGATTTTTGTCTTCAGGAGATGAGGCTCTTGCGAAGTACCTGCAATAGTGCTAGCTCCAGAATGGCTATAATCACGCAACACTATTCAATGCCATCCTTACATAGCAGCTCAAATGTAGAGCCAGAGACTGGCCTGTGCTTCATTGAGGCTGCTGAGCTGAGGCAGAGGGGATATGAACATGCTTATGTTGTGTTAGGGCCTGAACTAGTTGTATGGGTACCAGCAAATACACTGGTCAGAGTAAAATAGGCTTCACTCTATGCAGTAGTGGATATTTGTTTATTTGCACACGCTCTTAAAATCCAGTCAGTTCCCTATTTCTAAATTTCACTTGAGCTGTGAAACAAAACAATACTGCTTTACATCTACTGAGGCAAAAATTCTCATTTCAAATTCAATGGTGAATGTGCCATTGAATGAAGATGGTTTGGCTTGTTTGAGTGTGCCTGTTTTCAAGAGAAATCTTCAATTTTATCAGTTGTCAATTTTGAAACTTAAATGCTCATAGAGCTAAAGTCTCTTAAGCCAAAACCCTAGACTCATCGGCTTAAATAGACGTGCTCTTCAGTAGCAATAACAAACTGACAAGACAACAAGAGGTAAATTTCATGTTTTTAATGCTGATTTGAACAGTCTCCCATAAAACCAAAGCACCAAACATTGGGTCTCTTTCAACCAAGTGTGATGACGCTGAGTTAGGAACCTGCCTGAACATGCTTTGTTTTCAGTATTCATCACTGAAGGGGTACTCTGGATGGTCACGCCACCTGTGGAGAGGTCAGATTGAACAAGTAAGCTTCTCAGGTGAAGCAGGTTATCTTGTCACTGAGGCAGTTGTGCCGTGTCAAGCAAAACTCTTCTCTTCCCTGAAGAATATAGGCAGCCTTCATGGAAGGCTATTCTGCTGATTCAGATGCTATTTGCTCTGAATAATCTTCTCTGCAGGAAGTAAACCCATGCAGTTATGGAGAGGACAGTGAAGGACCATTTTTTTGGGGTCTACAGATCATGTGCCTTAAGGACAGATGGGGCAAGAAACGACAAGAGTTTGGAGGTTAGTCATTCTTCCTCTATTTGTGGGTTTAACTCATGTTACTGGAAGTGTTGTAGGGAAGGGGTATGTTCCCATTATGTGCATGTTGTGGAATGGGAGGATGACTTTGTTCAAATGTCCAGAAATACCCTCAGATAAAGAGGCTATAGTTAGAGTGAAGGTGGAGACACCAGACTGTACTGCTTTGGCTTATACGTGTAGAACTGGCACAAACAAGTCTGGGTCTTGTTGGTCCTTTCTCCAAGTGGCTGCTGTATCCAGCTAAAACCCACTAGCTCAGCCAAGGTGTAGATGTGCTGCCAGGTTAATAACACCAGTGACATACAGCTTACAAAGAAGCTTTGGGGTGACACAATTCAGGAAAGAAAGGGATGTTCATAGCTGCATGCTATCAAAGGCAGAGATGCTTCAGGCTCTGGTTTTAAAAACTCAAGGAAGATGCATTATTCAGGAGCAGTATAAAAGACAAGACGCAAATTCCCAGAGTAAACTGCAGGTGAAAAATAGCACTTGTTGTCCATTAATGGCAGAGTGTTGATTATATGTGGGTTGTGTGTTTTTTTTTTTTTTTTTGAGAAGATGGTGCTAAACCACAAGCCCTGGCTTGACAAACATTTTCCATTAGCAAAACCAAGAATTTCTGAAGAACTCTCTCAGGTGCACCATGGCAGCTGGCTGCCTTGCCTTACAGCAGAGCACAACAAATACTGGCATTTATCCCAGCTGTGAATCGTTCCAATTTGGGAAGGATACATTTCACAATATTGAAGCTAACTGACTGGAATACATCAAACATTTTGAATTGGTTGTGTCAAAACATTTCATTCTGATATTCAGCCAAGCTCAAGTGTTTACACATTAAGAGATTGAGATGGTTCAAAAAAACAAGCCACAACACTTTGGTATGTTTGGTTTTGGTATAATTTGACAATCTCTAAGCCATCAGCGTCACAATCTCTACTTTCTATCTATGGAGCATGCTTTCTAATCAGATCACACATGTTCAAAGGTCTGAGTCCTCTTGTGTACCAAAATGATTCACTCAAAGGAGATAATGTAGCTTGGAATAAATGGTAAAGAAGAATGTTCATAGTGGAGACTTGGAGTACAAGATAAATCCAACAGACAGATTACTGTAAAACTTACCAGCACACTACTTTTAGATTTCCCAAAAGGAGGAGAAACCATTTCAGATGGAGTTCTTGAAAAAATATGAGTACTACAGAAAAATAACAATTTTCTGCTCAGAAGTTTAATTTGCTAGCTCATTCCAATTAATGCAATATTATGTTTCTATGGGCTTATATCATCAGAACAACAGATTTGGATGTTGTACCCACAACAACTGATAACTGGAATAACCACAGGAAATCGGGATTTTTCCATTCCCTGGCATTTGCATCACAGCAGTGGAAGGTTTTCGACAAAGTTGGCTAACCAGAAGTCTTTCTGTATGATGGTTTAACCTTTCAGATACCTGTTGTTGCATAAAATAATAAATCTCTCTAGACTAGTAAGTCATGTGTTGCAGTGCCAACTCCAGACACTTCAGTGCAAGAACACACTTGTAGGTAGATATGGGTTTACTTGCTCCTTACATGTCAACGTCATTTTTCCAAGAAGTTATTTTTTTAAGTTGAGGCCAGACTGTATTTAAGCATTTTCCCCAAACATGGCACTTCTGTAATAAATGGAGCTGTCAATGTCCATCCCATACATCCTGCTTTCCTTGTCCTCAGTGGCCTTTTATGACTGAATTTAGTCAAATAAAACAGTTCATTTATTAGTTTTGGATTAGTAGCCTAGAAAGTTCTCCTGTGTGCATTTACATTCTTTAATTTTGCTTCCGGAAAAGGCTCTTGCATTTGCACCAAGGTTACTTTTCATGTATATCCTCACTAACAAATTTTAAATGATGCTATAGCTCAACTTGGCTATGAAAAAAACAATTTCCATTACCAAAACACACATAAGAATCTGCTAGGCCTTTTGTGAGAAGCCTTCTGGAACTGAGTGCTGCTAATTGATGGAAGGCTGTTTTAAGAAACTAAAGCTTCAGAGCACATTGCTGAGCTTAAATGTGAAAGATGAACTCCATTATGATGCTTTTAACTTGGTTCATATTTCCTATCGTATTTATTCAGCACAGTAAGTGGTTTATTTGTTCCTTTGCAAAATTCCCCCTATCTTTTGAGTGATAGTCAACATTTTAGAGTGCTATTGATGCTGCTGTCCTGCTTTTCATTATCATTAGTGCTTGAGCACACTACAGTTTGGCAAGATGCAGATAATCCAAGGTAACAAGAGAAATGCATGGAAATGAATCCCTTTGGCTACACACTGAGTGCCCTGAAAAGGGGAAAGCATAGAGTTTGGCCATAAACTGTAGATGCTCTTGAGTTGAAGGAAAAACAAATGGCCTCATTCTCCAGAAGAGATGTTGGGTCAGCCTGAGCCTTCTTGGGTAGTGCAGCCTTCAGGTGAAGAAAAACTATGTTGGGTTTTAAGCTTTAGATCCCAAGCAGCAAGAGACCAAGCCTTGTTAATTCTCTGAAAAGATCAGTGAGGAACTGGTCTAGCAGTCATACAAGCTACATGGCTTTCTGCTTTCCATGTAAGAAGGTAGAACTCAACATGGCAGCAGACAAGGGAGGTTGCTGAAGAATTTGGCCTCAGGGAAGGCCAAAACAATTTCTGATTGTCTGTGGTTTTAAGAGGAAGTTGGTTGGGCAAATTATGTTCTGACCAAGCCCTGTTAAGGGAGATGGAGCAGAGCTCACCTTAAACTAGTCCTGTGGTTTCTTATAGCATTGCTCTTAATTATTATTCTTCTGCATGTCATTTTGGGACAAATTGCCTCTGAAAATACTAGGGTTGCAATCCATAAGCAGTAGCACTTGAGCAACAATGTGACTTGCTAAGCACTGAGAGAGAAGGTGTTAAGGAGGGGAAAGACAAGAAAGTGTTCCTATTTGAATTTAAGCTCTGCTATCCACACTGGTGTTTGTACTGTACCCAGTACAGCTTGTGACTGGCTGAGACAGCCATCACAACATATAGTGGAAGGTGCTTAAGGAGGTGGTGCAGAGGTGGAGTAGCCAGATACAGTCATCTACTAGGTGGGTATTTGACACCTGAGTTGTAAGCATGTGTTGCATACTTCTTTGCAAATGGCCAAGGGATCTATTTGGGCTGCATTAAATAGCTCCTATATCAAAGTTTTACTTTAATATTAATTTCTGTGTAGACAACCTTATTTTAAAAGTGAGTTTAAAAAAAAATTCTCTGAAAACACAAGTGTTCTGGGAGGATATAGGATTCCTCCTGGACTTACATTAAAAGTTCCACATAACGAACGTTTTTGTTCAGTGCTGCAATTTCCTTCATCTCTTCATCGGTGAGGGAGAAGTCAAAGATCTAATGGAAGGAGAAGTTAGGAGTAAGTTAGCAGTTCTTGTCACAGGCAATATTAATATATTCCATATTTCAGAAGTCCAGAAAAAATCCTCCCCTTCCTTCCTCCCCTGCACACTTCCCTCTCCCCCAAATCTACACTTGCTTGTGTTTATAGGGAAGTCTTGAATATGACATGAATAAGTTCAGTCACATTCAGTTACACACTCTTCCAAGAAGAGAAAGGCAGTCTGGTAAGTACCAGGCCATTGGCTTTAGAAGTAATACATTGGCAGGGAAAGTGTATAGCAGTGGGGGTACTGAGTGCTGCAAGGGATACAGGTAAAAATGCTTCATCTTATTTAGGGTGGTGGTGGTCAAGCCATCTGCTTTCTGGTGGAGCGGTTATGAGCATTCCTGGCACACCCATATGCAGCACCTTCCCTTACCCAACAAACTGGGGCAGAAAATGGGGCAGAAAAAATCAGTCATCCCTGAACACCTACTGCCAGCAATGTTGGTCTGCTGACCTACCAAATTACTTCATCTCCATTGTGCTGTTCAATGCAGCAATGGATACTCTGGGGAACACCACTGGCTGGAACTTTAGCCACTTCAAAGGATTAGAAGACAACAAAATTTCTTCTCTATTCTGCTCTGTTATTGTCATATCTTAGTACCATGAAGTGATGGGGAGAAAAACAATTGAATGTGGCAAAGCTTGGCATTGGTCAAGCTTTGTGTCTATGGGGAAAAAAAATATGAAAACTGCCTTCCTCAGGAGCCAAGACAATGCAAATGGATTCATGTGTGCACCATTAGAGTGCAAATGTACCTGGAAATTCTCTCTGATGCGTTGTGGATTGAAGCTTTTTGGGATGACCACCACCCCTCGCTGGATGCTGAAACGCAAAGCAACCTGTGCAGCTGTCTTGTTGTACTTTTTGCCAATGGCATTCAGCACAGGATCCTTCAGTAAAGGAGGGGAGGACACGTTTACCCTGGAAGAGAATTGGGAAAAGAAAAAAAAAAATCTCCCTATTTTTAATGTCAAAACGTACAGGACATACTCATTCATGGACAGAACATTGTAGCTTTTTGGCAAATAGTGTGAAGGACAGTAGAGAAGCTTTGACACTTATGATAGAGGACTGTCAAAGACAACTTCCTATGTGATGTCCTAACATTGACTTAGTTTCTACTTCCTCAGCATTCCCAACTACAGACATTTGCTTTCTGGCAGAGGAGACCTCCCACACAGACCACCTGGCACTTCTTGATGACAGCATGCAGCAGGAGTGTTGCAAGTTTACATTCACAACTGCAATATTTAGACACTCATGTTCAAAACTACTGTGAAAAGTGGGGACATGCATTTCACACAGATTGAGCAGTGGAGATCTATTATTCTTTTTCTGGATGATGGCCCTGCTATTTGAGGGTAGCAGGGGACTTACCATGTTTCATCCCTTGAGGTTCCCAGTGGGCTGTACCCAACAATAACAATGTCATGTTGTCTGCAAAATTCTAAGAGTTTGGGTTGAGTGAAATAGGGATGGCATTCGACCTACAAGAGTAAGATAGAAAGAATGATTAATCAATAGGGCCAGATACAGAACCAAATGGTGTCCCAATATTTGCAAGCATTGCAGACTAGGGATGACTTCTCAGCTTTCAGGAAAGGATATATATTAAGTTAAGGAACAGGGAAATTCAGTCTGTGGTTACAGTTCTAATGGTACGCTGCTGGGTGGTGATGGATTTTTATTTATGTATTTATTTATGGGTGGGCAGCAGATCAATGTCTATGATTACAGTTTGGCTGCAGGGCGTTTGTATTGGTCCCAGTGGAAAGGTGGCAATAAGTGGGGGGATTGAGGTGAAGGAGGCTGACTAGAGATTTAGGCTGAGAAGGCAACTCATCTCTTGTGGGACAGATCATTGTTTCTCTGCCTTTTGCATTCAGGATGACTTCAACATATCTTTTTTAGGGGATGTGTTGGCATGAACTGTCCCAGGCAGAAAGGTGAGGGGGAATGTGTAAAAGGTGAGATCTCGACAACGGTTATGACCTTGTTATAAGTTCTGCCCTCCCACACTGCAAATACTGTGCCTCATTCCCTTGCAGGCAGGGATTTTCTGGCTATGTTTTCGGTCTCTGGGAAAGGGATGGTCTACAAGATGATGGATCTACCTCTGTTTGTATACAGTTTGAAGCTATCTGGCACATCTACACTTGCCGGCCAGCTGCCCTAAGCTGGGCTTAATCTTTTGTCCAATTTCCCTTGACCCCATAAGGCAGCAGCAGCAGTGCACAGTGCAGTCCTAGGGGCATTCCACGAACTGCAGTTGCATTTTGTACCCACTGGGAATGTTAGTACCAGTGAAGGGTGCCGGAATCTCCTCTCTCAGGCTGCCCTGCTGTGCAGGCCAAAGGCAGAAATGGGGGCTATGGCCAGCCTCCGTGCCCTGTCCCGTGCCAATCCCAGCCCTCCAGGCCATGCGCGGAGGGTGGGAAGTTGAGCCCGGATGGTTTCTGGCCTCTTCTCTGATACCGCTAACATGGATGTTCGTCTGTGCCAGATGAGTCAGAAGAGTTTCCCAGTGACTTCTAGGAAATGTAGTGAGCTGCCAAATGCCAGTCAAAGATACTGGGCGATTGGATGGGTCACCGCTGCCTGCCACCATCTCTGAGTCTAGCTACCGTGATTTAACCCAAATATCCCTATCAACCTTGTGGGCTTGTTCAGCTCCAGTTGGTCGCTTATCTGTGTTTTCCCCTTTATTTATTTAATTTTTTTCTCCAACTCTTACTGGAACTCTTATGGGAAAGGCAGAAGAGACAAAGTATGGGAAATTTAGGAGTTACTTCTAATGGCTGTAAATCTCAGGAAGCTCAGAGTGACTCAGTCTCTGATACTTAGTGTTGTTTAGGTGTGGTGTCAGCTGATATAGATGTGGCTTCATTGAGGACTGGTTAGCCCTGAATGATTTATCTTGTGAACTTTTTGGGTGTGAGGTAAGGTACATGGCAGAGATTTAAAATCTGCCTTGATTCAGCATTCAACCTTGTTAAGGAGCTTGGCACAGAGAGGTGTTTTATAGTCCTGGAGCAGAAACTGAGCGTTCCAGCACCTTCAAGTGTTTATCTTTAGCTTAGATAGGATGAGCAGTATTTGAAGCTGGAAATATGTGACAGTATAGAGGGCAGCAGCTATGGCAAAGCATGTATCACCCTTCTGCACGTGGCATCTTGGGCCATGTCTTGTCTCCGTGTTCCCTGCTGGGCAGTGATGCTGGGGTGGGCACTGCCCTCGGCTTGTGGTCATACCTGGTTGCTGACGGGTTTGTGCTTGAGTCCTGGTTTGTTCAGGATCATCTCCAGCTGTCTGCGGTTGAAATTCGATACTCCAATAGACTTTGCCAAGCCTGCATCTTTGCATGCTTCCATAGCCTGCAAAGACAGCAAAGGCTGGTTGGATTACCAAACTTTGGCTTCGTTCCTTGCAGCACGTGCTTTAGAGAGGTGGAAGGCAGTCAGTTCTTGAGACTGCTGGAAAACCCTTGTAGCAGCAGAGCTAGCAGCTCTTTTACCACAAGGGATGGTGCTATCCTGCTATTTAAACTCCATTAGGCCCACTTTCCAGACCAAACACTGATGTTTTCCTCTAAGGGTAGAATTTGGAAAGCAGACAGGTTAATCTGATGTATAGATATTTGCATCAGATGTTTGCTTTCAGAGAGCTTTGCTTAGTTTGTGCTGCTTTAGCACTGTCTCAAAGCTGGAGAAGGGAGAGGGAACAAAACATATTTGTTTCTGATCAGTCATTTTATGAGAATCTTTCATATAAAGTCCTGTGTAATCACTCGAATACTTAGAAAGGCACATCACAAAACCAGCACAGAAACCTTGGTACAATACAAAGTAGGAGAAAAATTTGAGAGCGGAGAACTCTAGAGATTTTGCAATTCAAAAAAATCCTAGAAGCTGAGAAAGTTTTATTAATGCTGGATATAAACATGTGCTCCAGTCTTCTTCATTAAGCTTCATCTGCTAAGTCTTTCTAAGGAAAAAGAGGGCCCTTTCCTGTGGTCTCCCCCCTTTGCTCCCAGAAACTCTGCACACAGAGCTTCAAAGCAGTTCAGACCCCCAGAAGAGCTGGGTGTCCCCCCCCTGCCGGCTTTGTTCTTCCTTTCATGTCTCACAGGAGCTGAAAGCAGGGAGGTAAGAGGCACCAGGTATTTGGTGACCTCTAGTTGGCCTCATATGCTTTGTATCATCCAGTGACAAGTCAGCAAATATCATCTGGAGCCACTTTTGCTTGCTGGCACCATACTGAAAGAGTGAAATTACGTGGACTGAGTTTAGCCAGGTTTATTTAGATTGATGGTATTCTTTCCAGACAGTCACCACTAGCTATTTTTCTCAGCTCTTTAACTGAAAAGAGGGACCTACTACAGGCTATCCTTCAAGATAAAGCACCAGCCTGAAGTATTCAGACAGCTGTTCCTTTGAGCAACTAGCTTGTGAAACAGAGGAATGAATTGCATGAGCCCAAGATAAGGGAAACATAAACAGCTAATGTGGAAGTCCTCAGCCCTATGAGACCCTGCCTGGATGTCTCAGCTGCCAGGAGAAAGCCCTGGCCTGCCCTGGGCTCTTGGCCACTCTGAACTTTTACTCAGAATTTCTCCCGCTCTCCACCTTCATCTACTAGACCTGGAATAGAGCTTGACCCTCTCTCTCTCCCTCTCTCTCTCTCTCTCTCTCTCTATGTATTTTTAATGATTAGCTTTAGGGCAAATTCTGTTTTATCTTGAAGGTGAAAAACTTCCTTTTTTGAGGAGGATCAAGTCACTTCGTCCTTCAGGGCTGCAACTTTTTGCTGCTATAAGGGTCTGATAAAAAGGAGGGACTGGAAAAAAACAAAACCCTACAGATATGAATATTTGCTACAAAAACTAGCAAATGTGCATCCTCTAAAAGAAGGAATGTAGACATCAGATATCTCAACAGTGTTTTGTTTTGTTATAAAAATAATTAAGTGATGGCAAGAAGCAACATCCCTAGAGACAGAAGTCAAATTTATCCATGGAGCTAGTAGAATCTGATCCATTTGCCCTGTTAATATGCCTCAAACTTGTTTATGAAGGCTACAAGCAGGACTGAAAATGAGGATTTTTTTTTTTTTATAGCGTATATGGAAGTTGTGTTTGCTTACCTCCCAGGTGGCACATAAGTCTGTCTCATGGTAGATAAATTTTCCATTTTCATCTTTTGGGTAGAGTGCATCTCCAGGCTGAAAAGTAAAACCACATTTTTTTTTCCTATTTTTTTAAAGAAAAAAAAAAGAAAAAAGAAAGGGGGGTGGAGAACTCTTGCACCTCAGAACAAAGATTTTTCCAGTCTTGGTGTTTCTATTAGCAAACAAACAAAAAAAGCTTTTGATTTTATTTTTTTTTTTTTTTAAAACACTCAAAAGTTCAACAGGTCGTTCATGCTGGGCTTACCACATCCTCTGGTGCTCTATAGTCCTTGGATACCCTTCCGAACTGTTACATGAGTGCATACTCAGGAGTTCCAGGATGGCTTTACTTTTCAATAAACTTTTGACCCTTATGGTATGGCAACCAAAGAGCTCATCTGCTTCCAAGAGCTGGGTTAGAGTGCCAACCTGTATTCTTTTCCCCTTCTTTCCTTCCCTCCTTTCTTCCCAGCCTTCCTCTGACCTTTTTTTGTCCCGGGCACCTGAGAAGAGTACCTCAGTGCAGCTCCAGCTGGAGGGACCATTTCCAAGAGTTACATATTACTATTAGAGGTCTAAATGCACAGCCGTAGTGCAGGTCGTGAACCTTCTAAGTGTATTGTCTACCTTTCTTGGGGCACTAGGAACTCTTCCTTCCTAACTCTATACTCTACAAACAAGACTTCAGAGATGAGTTATGAGCCGATATCTCACAAGCACAGCTTTCTTTTATTTGCCAACTGTTTCACTGCCATTGCAGGCAATGCATTAACACCTCCTTCCCTTTTGTCTGATAGTAATTTCACTTTTTTTCATAAAAGCCCCTCAGTGTTGTTTGACATTTGATCTGACTGCAAGCTGCTACATTTCAAAGGACCGGGTACAAGATGTTGACATGTTAATTCCTTGTGAACATGCAGCTGTGACTAATGATCAGTAACTGGCGCCTCTCAATTCTCGAGTTCAAAATCAAGGCATTTCATGGGAAAAGTGAGCCTAGGGAAAACAAGGCCTCAGATTTCAGACCCCGAGGTCTAAGTTGCAAGCATAAGCCCATCTCCTTCATATGTACTGGCTTTCCTCAATGAATTTCACAAAGACAACTTGTTGCCTTTGTTTCTGTGTCTTGCTGGGAGGAAAAAAAAAATTGACTAGAAGGAGGCAGGTGGTTATTAGATACATTTTTGTACTAGAAGTCAAACTATTTGCCATCATACTTTGAGGTGGGGAAATCCTCTTTACAAAACCACCCTCTGGTATTTTGGAACAAACCATTCATCCCTAGGATATCCCAACAGGCTGTCCAAGGACTGAGAGCTCAGTGCACGCAAGCATAGCAGATCAATGGCTCTGAATTCAACACTTTTTACTCAGTTCCATTTCTAATTTTTTTAATTCTGTTCAATGTTACTTTTTATAGTAGCCAATATTCAGCAGCTACATTAGCTAATTTATCATTCCCCAATGTCTTCCTCTATTTCTAGCCCTTGTGTTCTAAAAAGCCAACTAAGTCAGGATGAAAGTGGCTTGAGGATGAACTTCTCTTGACTGAGTTTAGGAGTTCCACAAGGATAAATCCTTCCTTCTACCTCCAGGGAACTGCACAAGATGTTGAAGTATGGTTGTCTCTGCTTGATAGTCTCTAGGCAGTACTTTCTCTGCCAAGCTACGCTTTTTTTTTAATGCAAGGAAGTTTCTGAATGAAAAACCTGGGTGCAGATGGATAAAGAGGGATAAAGACAGTGTTTTGATGGTGATGGGATGGTGGTTACTAGGTCTTTAAAAAGGTCTCTCAGAAGTTTGTCATGTTTCTCAGCTTGGGTTCTTACAGACTATACATCACCAGTCATTCCCACAAATGCTCTCATCTTCTCTTGCAATTGTCATGGAGATGGCCACACACGTTAGACTGAGCATGGTTTAATGGGCAATATTGGCGGTAGGTGGATGGTTGGACTAGATGATCTTAGAAGTCTTTTCCAACCTTTATGATTCTATGATAAGGTGGCTTCATACCATGTTGCTGTGTGAGAGCACAAACAGTTGGGACAACACTGTACAGCCACTGCTGCTGTGCAGGGTTCTGATCATATCACATCATATTCCAAGTCTGGGGGCACTCCAAAAGCTACCAGACAATTTACTTGCATATTTAAAGCACAGCAGCTGGTAATCACTGAGAAGAAAAACCTTCTCCCATGATAATGATTTCCTCACCAACACAGATGTAGGGGGACAGGTCTGCATGTCCCATTGCTGTCACACAGTGTTCTTTGACGTAGGGGCTTTCTCAAGAGAGCAGTGTAACAACTTGTAAATGCCTATTGCATAAACAGAAAGCAATAGGATGGAATTAATGCCACCCCAGATACCAGCATTCCTGATCCACTCAGATCATGGCGGGGCTTTCCTCTGAGTGGTGCTCCCAGGAAGCAGATGCCTTTCAGTCTGCCTAAAAGCCCCTGTGAGAACTTGCACCACTGGGCTGTGCAGAGGCATGTTTCCTTCTGGCTCCAGAGTGGGACTGTGAGCTTTGGCTCAAGTTATTCACTGATTTCAAGCAGAAAGTAGTTTTATTAGGAGTCTTTTGGGGAGACAGCAAAGTGCCAGCTTTTGCAGAGTAGGAGTTTGTTAGTGTGCTATACCTGCACACTCCTCACCAAAGGCAAGCACTGTGCGTGGGATGGGTGTATTTGGGAGGGAGGGAGCAAAAAAAAGGAAACCTTTGGCACAGAAAAATGTATATTTTTCGGGCAGAAGGTGACTTCTTTTTTATCCCCTCTCAAGGGGGACATGAATGAGTCTCCAGGACTTCTACTCTTTTAACAAGCCAGCTTGTTGATACAAGCCTCAGGGAGTCAGATGTACATTACTTTAAAGCCAGCTGTCTATATCTTTATATTGTGAGACAACGACCTTCACTATGTGGGAGAATAAACTAGTAGAGAATACAAACACAAGAAAGGGGAAACAGGAAATTGCAAGTGGTGGGAAATTTTTAAAAATGCACCCAAAAGGATTCCATACGTGGGACCATATAAATAAAGTTTTAAAATCTAAGCACAGTACTCCTATATAGGTCTTAATGGGATATTGCTGACTTAGGGAAAAAGGAACTGCAGGTCTAAAGTGATTGCTCCATTGGTAAATTGCTTCCTATCTGATGATTTATGGCAGTTTGGTGTCTGTGGTACAACATAATTTTAATAATCAGAGAACTACCTACCTTGTAAAAAAAAAAAAAAAAAAAAGACAAAAAAAATTGCAACTGACATCTACTGAAGCTGTCTGAGAGGATCACTATGGTTATGGAGATTAAGATCACAATGATGATTTGCCTGTTGTTTTTAGTGCTACTGAGGCTTTTCTGTTTTTGAGAGAGATTAATAGAAATCAGTTTGGTGGCTCTTTACACTGACATCCCCCCCCCCTCCCCCCCAGCTTTGCCTCTGGCCCCTTGTTGCTTTGTATGACATGTGCAGCTTCAGCTATGCAGTTCTTCAGCATATGAAGTGCTCAATCGCAGTCAGGAGTCCTGTCCTTCCTGTGCTACAGCTGTTAGTAACTATTCTCACACACCTATAAGCCCTTCTTTGTGTGGGTAATGCATAGAAATGTGAGCAGGCAGTGGACATACAACATATCACCAAAATGCTATCTTCAACATGGACTGGAGGCTACAAAGATGATGTTAAATGGATGCCTTGGTTCAAGCCAACCGTGTACTTTTTAGGGCAATTTTTCTTTTTACCTTGAAAGCCATTGGCAGCTCAATAATGTAAAGGTCCACGTAGTCCAGCTGCAGGATTTTCAGGGTTTTCTCCAGCGTGGGACGCACCAGCTCTGGGGGGTGGCAGGTATTCCACAGCTGGGGAGGCAAACACAGGCTCTTTTTTTTGGTGCCAGAGGCATAGTGAGCACCCTTCAGCTGATTCCTCCCTCCCACACACATCCCTGTTCTTCTCACCAAGTCCAGCATGCATACTGCAAAGCCATTGTGGTCTACATTGCTGCAAGACAAAGAGAAGGTGTCTTATCCTGCCTATTGCCCGAGGGAGTTGTAGAGGTTAAGACAGGAATCCTTGCCCAGGACAGCCTGTGTGCTGATACAGTAAAGCCATTAAGGTATTTGTTTATTACAAGACAGGTTATTCAGAGTTGAGTATATTGCAAACTCTTGCTCAATGAATTTAGGCAGATTCCTTTTGTTTTATGAGCTTTCCAAGCATATGCTTTCACTGGAAAACTTTGTTCCCACAAGAAATCTGTGGTCAGGTTTATGCTTGAAGGCAGAAGCTCAGATCATGTGAGTTGGCTATTGAATAGCCAGGCACCTGGCACGAAGAGGAGCTGTTGGTTTTCTCCTGTGGTCATGGAGCCTGAGTGACTGCCTGACCTAGGGAAGCTTTAACTTACTCCCCTAGCCTCACTAAAAGTATTTTATTGTTCTGTTGCTGTAACGCAGGTGTGACTAGTTAAAGCACAGCCTCTTCATCCTCTTTAATCACAGCCACTTCCTTGCAGGGCTATGCCCCGAGGTTGCCACGGGGTATGCTCAGTTGATTGGCGTGCAGTGCTACCTCTAACAGAAACTCTGCTGATGCAAATCTCTTGCAAGAATGGAGTCATAGCATGGTAATTAGTAACCAAGAGCTCTTTGTAAACTGTTTGCTGCAGTTAAAATCTACAAAAAGTGGAATTAACACACAATAGAAGGTTAAAAGTGCCATCTGGTTGCACAAAATAAACCAGACTGTTTTATCCCCAACCCCCTGCCCCATCCCCTTAACGCAGAAAACTGACATTTAGAGTCATGTTGAGCTTTTTGGCACCTTTAATGGCTGGAAAAAAAAAAAAAGATGTTTAAAAAGACGTTTGTTGATACAGTCATTGTCTAGCCAATTCTGCCACCAGTGCTGACAGCCACAGTATGCCAAGGTGTAGAATGAATCCATTCTGAGACATGAAACGCTTGAAATGAGATTATCAGGAGAACATGGGGATTATAGGCTTCAAAGGACATAGCCTGGGTAAGTTTTGAAGTGTTTTAGATTGTTATTTAACCAGCAAGTAATTACCTGCTCAGTTGTGCCAGCAAAGGCAAGGACACATTATCTTGAAGCTTAGCTGTACCAAGAGCAGCACGTCTGTCCCTGCCCTGAGCTGACACACCAAAGCAGGCTTTGGCACCTGGAAATTCACAGTGGGCTTTATCCCAGCTGTATGGTGCAAGGCATGAAGAGTTTATGATCAGTGAAGTATTGGTTACATGGGTTGAGGTGTACTATGGTACAGAGACCAAGGTCCTGCACTCAGAGTTTTAAGCTGTTTTGCTGGATTTCCTGAAAGCCTTTGGTTTGGGTGGTTTTTTGAACATTTGCCAATCTCTGATTTTCATTTCTTATGTTAAATGAGGTGTTCTTTTGAGCTTAAATATAGGTAAGGAAGTGAGTCTGTATACCCTTCATTTTCAGTTTGTTTTGTTACTTTGATTTAGAAATTTAGTAACCAGAGGTATGTCGACAGCTTAGGAGCTGTTTTTCCGAGTGCCCTTCCTAGCTTAGTGAGCTAAGTACTAAGCAGTGAATATCCATCCCTTTAAAAAAAACTGCAGAGGTTCTAAGGAAACAGCCTTTAGCAATAGCAAACATTTGTATTACCTTAATACATAGATACCATGGAAACTTAAGAGTTTCACAACTGTTTTCATGATTTGTACAAGTTATTGTATTATCTACCTAAATAGAACCCATGTAGACATTTGAGCAGTCAAAGCTGCCAGTTGGCTTTGGCATTTCAGGACACCACATTTCCTGGAAATGTTACTTTTAGTTTAATGAAAGAAATATCCTGGGATGAAAGAGGAGACCAAAAAGGTCTTGCTATATAAGCCAAGAGAGCTGTTGGCAATTGATAGAAAACCTCTAAAATTTCTGGATCCTGAGCTGCTGTGCCTGATCAGCCAGCCAGCAGCAAGAGCCAAGTGCAAGTGCTGATGATTTCAACTGGCAGATGCAGCACGGTTGCACCAACTCACTGTTCCAGTAACACTGCCACTCAGTGGGGCTGTTCCTGTTAGTACCCGCTGATGGACCTTTGGTTTGCATCATCTTTGTTTGAGGGAAGGTCTGCATGGTGGGCTTGAGTGTGCAGAGTCTTCTGCATTTTCAGGACTTATGATTTCAAAGAGGTTGAAAACAAACGCATTTTTTGTTGCACCTGCTACTTTCAGGAGTGGTCTATCACCATGTTTCACAGAAGATGCGACAGTTAATGTTGGTCAGTTACCTGTGAATGGCTGATGTATCTATTGGTGGCTTGATACTTGCCTATAGTTTGTGTAATGCTTAAGTGCATAAGGTACACAAAGCTGAAGATATGTAGGCTCCTAAGATAAGGGTCATCCAGTCCCAGTCTTCCTGGGAGGTTCAGAGTGGCTGTGAAAATGTCTAGTGAAACCTGTGAAAATCTGGCTTGTGATGGATTGAATTGGTTGCTGTATATTTTCCACCTCTGCCCTTGAATACTCTAAAGACTACAGAGATGCTCTCATGAATGTTAATGAGATGCTTGATGTGACCACCTAAAATAAAACCCTCATTTTGTTGAGCAAAACTAGGACACAATAGAAAGATAAATCCATGTGTGTCTTATCTCACAGTCACAGGGAAGGCTGGAACCACAGGCACTGACTATTGTGGTACTGCCAATTGCAACCTCGAGACTAGCAGGACCTGCAGTTTAGGGAACAATTGAACTTATAATTGAGAAACAGAAGATGTGGTTTCACAGATAGTTCAATGTTTAAGCAGTGGGGAAAATCACTGGGTGATTAGATCAGACATCTGAACATAGAAAGCCCTAATAAAGTAAGTTTGGAATCAAGGTAAAATTTTACCAAGAGATGCACTTTTGCAGATCCTAAAAATTTATATGGAAAAATAAACTGCAGGGGAAGCAGTTGGGAAAGTTAAAGACATAATATTGTTAGTACATCTGGTTCTAAACTTTTGGCACAATTTTGTGTTTTTGATTTGAAATATTACTGGTAATTTGCTGTAATGAATCTATAAAGCAGTTGAAACTAAATATTTCGCCTGACCCAAATCAACTTTTTTGGCTTATGAGAGATTGAGAGATTACCCTGATAAAGGTGGAAAATCTGAGGACTTGAAGCTTTTCTCAAGATGGCAAGGTTGTTACCAGCAGAACTGAGCAGGGAACTAGGAAAAGAGTTGCATACTTTACAGACTGGAAATTGCTTTACTTGGAAATTGCTCTGTAGCTGCTGAAAATCCACTTGGTCTGCAAACTACCCAGTCTGAAGTTTAGTTTCCCTGATCATAAAGCTTAACCAAATTGTTCATAGTAAAACAGACCTTTTATCCCATCAGATCTTTCACTCTAGGAACCATGATATTTATTTCCAAGGCTGCTGAGTAACTTCTCTGGATTACGTCTTATTTGGGAAAGGAGAAAGGGAAAATATGAGGCTGATAGGTGCAAAGTAGCACTGCCGGAAGGGGAACTTGAGGCCATAAACTCCATTAGAAACTGGGCAGAGACCATGAACTTTCTGGGGGTCATCTGATCTTTATTCAGCAACGTGCAGTGAGCTCTCTCTCTTATACCTTCAATCTAGTCATCGTGGTTGTAGCAGCTTCTATCATATGCTTTGTCAGGCAAGGGATTTCATTCTTCTAGCAGAGAATCGGCTCTTACAGCTAGGGTTTTAAAGCATTAAGTAGCTCATGCACTACTCCAGACTTGCTGCTCTAAAGCGGAAGTGTGATGACCTCTTCTCTCGAACTGGGTTGATTCATGATCAGAGAAGTCTTTAATGACAGTTGATACAGTAATTAGGGTGTAGCTTGATGAGTAATTTTCTGGCAGCAGTACCAACACAAGCACTTGCTGTTCTCCTGTACACAGACACTAGCATGCACGTGTTTGCTCCCACCCCTTTCATTGTGCAATCTCAAGGCAAACCTGTATGGGGAATTGCTCTAACAGAAAATAACTCATTTGCAAGATTATTTTCCAGGTCTGGCTCAGTGTGTGACTATACAAATGCTTGTGCCAGCACAACACATGGGACAGTAACAGCCTAGGTAGCAACTCTATGTGTAGCAATGGTCGGAACTTGCAAATGCCTACAATACTAGGCGGAATGCACGTTGTGTTGTTCTCACTGCTAACTTAGCATTAAGATGAGGACAACAGGGATTCTTGTGCTTTATAGCAAATCTAGTGCTGATATTGCCAAGGCATTATGGAAATGCTAGGAAAGAAAAACAAAGGACGTTGGGTCTGGAAACGTGCCGGATGTTGAGCACTGGCATTCTTAAGAAAGCCCATTCACAGAAATCCTGGATTTAGTGTAAATAATTTGAGCACAAGTTTCTCACCTTGCCACAGTAAAAAATGTCTTCTCGCTTGATCCTTCCTTCAGCAATCTTCTCCCGGATGGCTTGGCCCACTTCATGCTCATTGAAATAGACAAAAGCACCGTCGATGTGGCGATAACCAGTATCAATGGCAATCTTCACTGACTCCAAACAGGAGCCTTTGGGAGTCTAACGGGAAAGAAAAAGAATAAAAGTATGCAAGAGAGCATCCTGCTTCCCTCTCTTTCAATATAATAGAGTTACTGAGATAGCCACAAGGTTCACGATGGAGTTCACCCAGTCTAAGCATCCCCTACCTCCCCAAACACCTGTATTTCAACTTCTGAACAAAAATGTGCTGCATAATTTTCTTCAAAACTGTCATAAATGTGGAACTAGGCTGGAAAAATGAGCTGGAAAAGCAGAACATTTGCTATGCATCTAGGAAAGAAAGAGTACAAGAGTCCTCAGAAAGTAAGAACTGAATATATTTGAGGCGGAAATGATTTCAGAATTTCTCTTCTAGAGAGTAAAGGCTGTCCTACAACAGCCGTTCAATAAATTCCCTTCCTCAAATGGAAGAAGGCTTTTTGGCTGGGCAGAGCTGATCAAACATCTGTCTGATCAGAAGCTCCTTGAATACCTTGTGATCCATCAGGGCTTTCAGCAGGGCAAGAAGGAATTTGCGTATGACATCTTTCTCCTCAAACTGACTTACAATTAGGGGCATCACAGTCCGAAGGGCAATAGCTCAGGGGGGTCTACTGGTATTCGCAGCTGTGGACAGTTGCTTTACAGTGTGGCTAAGAATCAGTAGGCTCTTAGTGTATGTGTATACACCTCTTACTGCTTTGGTTTAAGATGAGCTCAAAAAACCTCTTAATAAGTTCAAGGCACATTTCTGTACTGTGTGCTGCACTTATGCTTACTCATCTTTGCTGAAATTCAGAGTAAGCATTTTTCGTGTGTGTGTTTTCTTTCCGGAACAGCCATATTTTCCATAAGCCAATGTGGCAAGCAAAATACACACAGGCCAAACCAAGCAAAAAAGCATAAGACTGCTCACTGAAAGCATTTGCTCACTGAAATTGGGCTGAAAAACATCTCCTTGTTGCCAGAGTTTGCAATATGTGTGAGCAGAGCAGCTCTAAGCAGTGGTGGTCAAGGGCTCTCAATAACACATGGCAACACTTTTCTCCCACTTTTCATAGGCATTGCTCTGCTAAGACAGGGACATCTGATTCACTTGAAGGAAAACTGAAATAGGGTGAGTCAACCTGCTGTGCTGCTGTCTGCCAGCAGGCAAATATCAAAAAGTCAATTTTGCTATTTCCAAGTGAGAGACCAAGACCAAACTTCTCCTGTGAAGAAAACAGAAGCCAGAGACATCTGGAATGGGGACAGGATATGAAGAGAGGATGTCAAATTTGTTGGTTTTGCTGATGACAAGGAACGATAAAAAATGGGACTCGCATCAGGTGCTGCTGGGGAGGACCACTTTCCCCACAAGGATCACTGTCCCCCTCCAAGCCTTCCTTCGGCTTGGCTTCCCAGGAGTTTCCAATAAAATTAGCAATTGCTCTTCCACCACCTGCTGAACTGGAAGGTGTGAAATTCATAGCTGCCACAGGTTGCTGCAGCCTGCAAGAACACTGGACTACTCTTCCAGGTTAATGGAAGAAAGGCTTACTGAAGACACAAGGGGGTCAATATCTCTGTCTTTAAAATCCCAGAGCTGGGGGCTGGCAGTGGGTTATTCTGGAGTAATGGGACCGTATCCCTGCCAACTTGCTCTGCTCCTCAGCATCCTATCTGGGCTGGCCGCTGTCAGACAGGACTGGGCTGGCTTCTGTTCAGATTCAGTGGAGACTTTCTACGCCAGGATGCAGTGCCTAAATGTTACTTAAAACGTAAAGCCGTTCGTGCTTGCCCTGGTTTATTACAGAGGGCTGAGAGGCAGAATGGTGCAATTTGACATGCTCAAGTAATTAGAGCAGTGACGATGCAATATTGTCTGCTTAATTAAGAGAGACAACGAAACACTTGTTTGAATGCTGCTACTTTCACTGGGGGAGCCTCCGAAGGGCATGCTCAGCCCCCAGAGGGCCCTCGCCTAGCTGTTGATAGGATGTAACGAGGATCAGGGCAGCTTTTCAGGAGCAGTCGGTGGCTAGCTTTCACTCGGGGCGTGCCGGGCAGCGTGACAGGAGCGCAAGGCACGGAGCAGTGACAACATCTAACATGTTCACTGCTCTGTCCTTGCCTGAACCTGCGAGCACAGGGTCTGAGGAAGGTGAGAGAGGAAAAGCTCTGGCACGAGCACTGAGTCTGCAGGTGCTGCTGACAGTAACCTCAGAACTCTGCCGCAGCAACGAGCTGCACGGCACTGTAGCCATCGGTGCAAGGCTTGGGCTGACCAGCAGAGCAAGGGGGGGTCAGCTTAAAGCTTGTGTGAGCGCAGGTCCAAGGGATGACTAGTTACCCAAAAGAGAAATATATTTTAAAAAGTGTGGTAAGTATTTTCTCTATGAAACCTGATTTTTCAATAACTGTGGCTTTTAGACATTTTTGTTTGATTTCTGTTACACATGTGTATGCAACCAGAACATTCAGTTTACAGTGACATATTACCTTAATACAGGTTTTTTAAAGTTTTTTTTTCTTTTTTTTTCCCTTATGTTGGAAAGCCTGAAAATGGGTTAAGGACCTGATCCTAACATTTCCTCACCTCTCTTTTGCTCTTGTCAGATGGCATCAGCACAGCTCCCAGTTGTTTCATCAAGCTGTAAACTAAACTCCGCAAAGCAAGGATTTCTGAGTTGATTACTGAGTTGCTGATTTTCTCGGTTGTCTAATTTTCTCTGACACTGGGGCCATTTGGTCGGTAAGAGAAGCAGAAGGGATAGGTAAAGAAGAGCAGAGTGTCACATACCACAGAAGGGTATCACTGCAGGCTTGGCAGGAGGGTGGAACAGAGGAAAATGAGCAAGTGTGCAGCTACTTCAATTGCATTTGGCTGAATTGGCTAGTTTATGTTAGAGCTGTATGTATTTCTTAATCTTCTGCATGGGACTTATATACATCTGTACAAATAATTTTGTGAAAGACTCCTCCATCTCAAGGATTAAAGGATTAATCTTACTCTTTAGGGGCTGGAGGAGGTTTTTTTTTTTTTTTTTTTTGATCATGCCTTGATTACTAAGGGCTGGAGATAGGTTTGTATTAAATACAAATGTTTTCATTGTGCTAGTTCATTTCATCTGATGTGGTATATTAGCTCTGACAGATTCTAGTTTAAGGTGTTTCAGATGAAAATGCAAGGGAACCTAGGGAATGGTTTTTGGAAAATGCCTTTATTGAACCCTCCAAGCTGAAGGCCTGGGACATCTGTGAGTCTGGAAACTTTATACTGTATGTTTATTTTCATTCTGATGGAGAAACTATCATCTCTAGCATTTCACATCTCTAATCCTTCCAAAGCCTGCAGTAATGGGCTGTGGTAAACTGCGCTGATGAGTTGCACAGGCTAGTTATCTTGTGGTTTATGCCACTTTTTAGAAGTGCTGCCTTAAGTGTCGTATCTTATTCCATTGTTTTTGACAGACCGTATTAAAGCAGGATGACTCAGATCATGACCACGGCTCATCCGCCTTTCCAGCGGAGAAGGCGCAAGCCTGGATCTCTCCCCTCTACTCACCTGCTTAGCCTGAGACTGTTCAATTTTCAGTCTTTCATGGAGTAAAGGGAGTAGGGGCTGGGCAGTGGCTCACCTCTACCAGGGCAGCCAGACCTCGGCAGCCTCACTGCGGGCTGTATACCTACAGGTGGTGGTGCATCCCACCAGCAAGAATGGTTGCCCATGCTGTCTGTTCTCTTCAGGCAGGCCTCCACATGTTCTCACACCATTTCCCAAGTAAGTGGGGATTAGGCTTTGAGCAGTACGAATGCCTGACGAGGTACTGAAATGTCTCGGCGCTATAAACCTTTGCGCTTTGTCAGTAGTCATTCAGGAGGCTTTGGCCTTAAGACAAATCTTTACTTCTTTATTACATTTTATTTAGCCGTAGATAAGAGGTGTGCTTGATCCTTAGCTGTAATTAATGTTTCAGTTTCTAATCAGTGTGCCCTGCAACCGTGCTACTTTGGTCAAGGGCTGTTATTTTAGAACTGGAATTTTATAACCAGTTGTACACTGTAAGCCAGATTTTATCCGCAGTGCTGTTACATTCAGTGACTGTGTGCCAGAAAAGTATTACATTTATTACAACTATTCTGATGAAAGAAAAACCGGTCAGTTAACTAGAACCATTTGCTCTTTCACTAAGAACACCTTTAATAGCATCTAAGTTATTTTTAAGATCATACAGGTTAAAGAAACAACTCACAGCTTTTTCCACTCTATCAGTCAATAGCCTGTAAACCTACTGATTCACTGGCACACATGACAGATTAAACCAGCAATCACTTCCTTCATGTTCTATGGTAAATATAATCTGGCAGAAGGATGCGGGGAGCAGGCTCAGATCTGCACCTTCACTGAAAGAAAGGAAGAAGCAATTTGGCCCCTTCTCCATAGATGAAGTAGCCAACTGGCCAGTTACCACATTTTATGAGTCTGAAAAAGCAATGTGCTTCATCAGTTCTGCCTGTCTGAAAGGGTATGCTCTCTTTTCCTCTGAGACCATCAATTTTTTTTAATGTTTATTCCAGACACCTTCCATCACATCCCATTTTGTCAAAAATTATTCTCCCTACCACAGAAAATGTACAGCTTCAGTTTTACTCAGGATTGCACACGATCAAGCCACAGGAGAATACTTTTTTTTTTTTTTTTTTTTTGCAGGCATACCCACAAATTTTTATGTTGCCTCTCAAGTAGGACAGTATTTGCTTAGCAGTGTTTGGGGTAGTCCAACACATTACTGCAATTTAGTGTTGCATTTCAGCTTCCTGACAGTCATTCTGCTTTTTCTGTAGCATCCTTTTCTGGTCAGCAATTTCTATCTACTTTTTATCTGATACAGAGGGATTACGGCTACCTCCAAAGACGAAGCTAACAGGACATCAGTGGTAGATAGCAATCTTGCAAGACCACATGAACAGCTCCCATGGGCAGTGCTTTTCAATGTCTTAACACCAGTATTGTCATTTTTTTCCGTACTGGCGCATACGGTAAACAGTCTGACAGGCTCCCACGTGCTGCTCTGCCTCATTTCATTCACGCAGATTTAGAGTTGCCCCCGCCTTAGCAGCTCATGGGAGCTGAAGAAGCAACACTTGACGGGATGAGCCGTTTACCTTAGCTCTGAGCACCTCACCTGGGCAGTGAGTGGTATCCAGTCCCCCCTCTGGGACTGGTGATCCTGGGAGGAAGAGCTTGAGGTGTTGGGAAAGACAGGGCCAACTCCTGGAAAAAATCTGACTCGAGCTGCAGCTGAATTACACAAGGGATCCAAACTGTGGGCTAAGCGCTCCAGTGCTAACCTATAATTTAAGATGTGGAGCTGCTGTTTAGGAATCTTAGTCAGCTAAATACAGGAAGGAGAAAGTAGGTACATTCCTGGGCTCAGCGCCTCTGTTGCCAGAGCTCGGCACTCACACACAGATTCTTATGCAAGTTTCTAGAAGCCCAATTGCTTATTTCCATTTGCCTGTTTTCCGGAAAAACTGGCAAAGAGGACTGGCTTAAGATGTCAGGAGCAGAGCATAGAAAACGTGTACTGAAGACATTACAGGAAAGTGCAGGTTGAGTTTACAAAGCCAGAGGATATAAGCTGCACAAGGGTACATTCTTAGAATTGTTTAATCTTGTAAAGGAGAAGCTGTACCGTACACCTCTTTCTTGGAAAACGCAACCACCAGCACATCTCTCTCTCTTGTACACAGGAAAATCTGGCTTTCCTCCCCCGGAAGTATTGGCAGCCACCATCCGGGAAGCAAAACCTGGAGAAGGGATCTCTGCAAAAGCAGGTAGAGCTGAGGTCGGCGCGGCAGGGAGCAGAGCAAGGGGCTGCTATGCTGGCCTGGGGCTATGTTCCATAGCACTGCACTTCATTAGAAAGTGGAGGATGAGAAATGCACCCACAGTAGATGCAGTGAATGGCGATGCTCTCTGCCTCAGGTCGTGCTGCAAATGAGCGTGGACAAGGGTTGCCTTTTTGTCTCGTGTGAAGTCCCATCAGTGGTCCGAAGCCTGAGGCCTGACTGCCTGAACCGCAGCAACCTAGATTGCATAACTGCAGATTTAGCGTTTCTAGAATTCCTGTGACACTGTTATTCTAGGATTTAGCCAAAGCTGTGTTCAGGAAAGCCTTATTATTGTAGCTGGCAGAGGCTGCTGGAGTTTTTCTTACCACTTGATTGCAGAATCCTCAGCTTGAGAGCAAGTTTTCACTTAAGGCAAGCCTAAGCAAAAGGTCTGCTATGGCCCAATTTTAAGCAGCTAGAGGATTAAAGCAAACGAAGAAAATGATGTGCTTGCTGGCGTCCCATGCTCGCAGTGCCAGTGGGGTGTACTGGGACAGTTTCCTGTAGAGCTGGAGCACACAATATCCAGCCCTAGAAAGCACACATCTAACTGAAAGGGTGGATGCTAAACATCCTTCAAACAAGAAATGTGATCCCAGGGATGTGTGAGGTACTAGGGGAGGATGAAGCACCAGCTTGTGCAATAGCAGAGGAGAAAGCAAAGATTGCCAGTAGCTCCTCCACTTCATTCCCTAGAGTTAATGGGGAGAGGTTTCTGGCACCAGTTGGCAGAAATGTTTATGAAGACAGATGTAAAGCTTGGGGAATTCCACCACCTAGTTAGCTGAACCAACAGAAGTTGGCTTTGATGAAGCTTAAAGAGGCATTTTCTGCACAGCATTTTCAAGTTTTGACAAACGTGGCCTCCTGGGTCAACCGAAGACGCAGCCCAGATGTTCTCTTCCTGCATGAGCTGTAAGAACATGCTTACGCTGTTCCTCAGGGAACCGCACGGAACCAGGGACACATGGGAGTGCGCGGCCACGTTTAGCGTATGGAGTCACTCAGGGACGTTTCAGAAAATGGAGCAGGTTTGCCTAGAAATTGGGCTCTAAGTGTTCTTGCCAAAAAGTGTATCTTTCAGTCATGTTAATTCAGATGACTCACTTGTAGGGGTTCAGTTTTTCCACTCTCTTCAACAGTGCTGGCGATTCCCTGTCTCCACTTCTGTAAAGCAGTCTGCAGAACTTTTGTTTACGTAGAAGGGCTTTCCCTATGGCTCTTGGGCAGGGTTAAAAATCCAGCATCTTTACAAAGCCAGAGAAAGAGAAAAAGTAATCTTTTTTTGGTCAATATTTGGGCTGCATATTCTTGCATTGGTAACAGCTAGCTTTGTAGTTTTTGGAAGAGGGATGTATTGAAACAGCTCGTGCTCATCACTGCCGTGCACAGCTATGGAACGGAAAAGGTTTGCTTCCTGTTTGGTTACTTTTCAAACAAGAATCCTTAAAACTGTTTTTGGGTAGTGCTACCGTCCTTAAAAGCTTATCTGGATTAACCTTCTGTTAGTTTTGCATCTGGACTGATTAAATGCAGTTCCACCCTCTGTCACAGCCACACATCTAGCTCCAGTGGGTGATGTTAGCATCTGATATCCACCATCCAAGAGCCGTACCAGCTCCCAGCCAAAGCTGTCATCTCCTAAATGTCGCCCTGCTCTGGGAACTTCTCCCCCTAGAGTGCTCCGGCGGCATCCAAGCCCGCGTGTGTCAGTGCTGCCTCCGGGAGCCAAGTGAAGCTGTGCCAGGTTGGCTGCAAGAGCCAGCCCCTCCGCTTGGATTACACAGGCATCGCTGCACTGGGGCCAGGCGATTATCTAGCTGTCAACGCCTTCATCAGCCCAGGTCATCCACCCTGCAGAAGGGGGATATACATCTCTTGGTCCTGTAGTTTAGGGAATATTCAGGTTTGGGGGTGTGGGCTAAGTCACTCTGACTTACCAGTGATTCCATCTGCTCATCAGGGCAAACTAAGAAATCTACCATTTTCTGCAACTACCAATTTTGTGGCCACTTTACTCCATAGGTTGATGAACTTTGTAGCTAGAAAGTTAGTCTTTCATTTGCCCTCTTCCTTGAGACTAGGCCCATCCCCATCAGGCATTTTACATGTTGACCATTTCAGTGAATGAAGCTTTTAATCTGCCACATATGATTAGACACTAATCGTGTTCAGAGCTGGAAACACCACAGAAGCCACTGGCACGAAGCAGAGATTAGTCATACTATCAGTTTGTTTTCTTGTAAGCTACGGGATTCATAGAAATGAAGAACCACGGAGATTTCAGCAGAGAAGATAGAGAGAGGTAAACAGGCATTTCTGTGAATTCAGCACTGTCTTAGAGCCAATAAAATAGGGCTTTGTGCAAATAAGACTCATAAAAACACGGCTTACATTGTTAAGAAAGTTATGTGCAAGAATCTTTTCTCCAGCTTGACAGAGGGTGATAAGTCATTTTGTCAAATCCAACTTTACCAGTAAACGGAGAGTTCTTGCGCAAAAGGTAGGAGCTTTTGAGCTTGCCAAGTATCAGAAAAAAAAAAAGGCTGCCTTTTCTGATTAACAGGTCCTTTTTTTTTAATATATAATTAGATGACTTAATTTTTCTTTCTTAATGAGTTAGAGATGCGATCTTGCATTTATGCAAGCCAAAACTGTTCCATTGTATAACATGAGATTACAGGGAGTTAGCAGGAACTGAGGCGTCAAGAGGTGGTTGCAGGCAGGGGGAGGAGAGGTCACGGCTGAGAAGGCATTGAAGCCACAGGAGTGTAGAAAGACTGTTCCAGCTGCAGAGCAGGAAAGTTGTATGGCACAGTGGAAAAGGCTCTGATTATTTGCAAGATAAATGAACTCTGCTCTTCGTTGGTGGCAAATATGCCATTAAAACATATATGATAGGGGAATATAAAATGTCATGCAACTTTAAGATTTTTAGCAAAAGTCAGTGATGAAAGCAGGATTTGTTTGAAAACCATTTGATTTTTTTTGCATTTTTCTACTTAGTACCCTCATTTATTTGTGATGAGAAGGACAGCCCATGAAAGCAGTACCTTAAGCGTTTGTCCCTCGTGCTCTGGCATGCTCACCACCTCTGTAGCAAAAAGCAGAGATGGATTAAGGCGGTAACACAGCCCAGAGTCACTGCAGTTTCTTGAAGCCTCGCACAGACTCCTTCTCCTGTCACTTCTTACTTACGGGGCTTTTGATTGTGTTTCCAAACCATTGGCTGCTCTCCTGCCCAAGAGCCACGTTGTTCTGCTGCCTGCTAAAAGCTGGCGCCTGCTGCTGCCTCATCCCAGCATCTGGGGACCAAATACTAAGAAATCCTGCCTTCATCCACTCTTGGCAACCAGGCCTTGCCAGTAACTGTGACTTAGTTGAGGAATAAGGAGTAAAATCTGAGAGATTAAGCAATGAGGGCATCGCTGCCCATAACCGAAGGCGAGGTGTGCCACTTGCACGCTGCAAGCAGAACGGCTTGGGTATGGTCTAGTCCTGCGAGTGGGAAACCAACTGAGTCATAACTTTGATCTGGCTACAGAGGCATAGTTTGGGGGTAAATATTGTTCAGCCTGAAGACTAGGCTAGTGGTTTATTCATAGGCAGGCAAAGAGCCGTCTTGGACGTATAGCAGCTCAGGCACAGCTTTCTCCCTGGGCTGTTGTAATGTGCCTCCTTTCCTCCCACCCTTGCTTCACGTGTGCGGGTCTCAGCTCGGGAGTGTGGCTTGAGGATGTCCTCAGAGACCCTGAGAGACACCTCAGAAATCCTGGCCCTGAGAGGCAGCATGTTGCTGTGTGCTCTGCTGCTCCCAGGTGTTCCCCAGGGATAAGGTTGATTAATACCCACGGGGAAATGCTGCTGCTCAGAAAGCAAAGGGCTTGAGAAAGCCAGCAGTGGTCACCAGTGGGCACTGTAAAGGGGCACAATGCCCTGTGGAAATGCTTCTAGGGAGATATGGCCCCACAATTTTATTTTTTTTTTAAGTTTTCTTCTGGGAACTTGTACTACTTAAGTTCAGGGCATGAATATGAGGCTTCATAGCCAAGTATGTCAGTTGACTCCCCCACAGCTCTTTTCAAATTGGATTCCAGATACCTTTTTTAAGGCTAAAAAAAGGCAAAATGTATCGGTGGCCTACATCTGTGGTGATTTTGTGCAGGTTCATTACAGAGCTAACTTCATACTCCAGGTACTCTCTGAGTTCACAGACATGATTGTGTGTTACTGTTCATGTCAATAGGACTGTGTTTTTTTTATATATTTATATATATATAATATATATATATATATATATATATATAATATATTATACATTTATATATATATTTATTATAGTGTGCTGTGGGAAGTAAACTAAGGCTGTAAGGACACGGTGCATGTTATGGCAATTCCTGCTTGCTTCTGCCTCTATTACTTCTTTCAAGTAAAATCTTGTAGCAGAGTGGGAGGTTTGCCTTGGGATGCAGAAGAAAGTTTGGATTTGGAGAAGGAGAAATTAATAGCAAAGAGATCAGGAAGTGGAAGCCTTTAAGCTTCAACCCCAACTGCAGAGATCTCGGGTATTGCTCCTGCCTGAGACTTTCAACACCCAATCCATTTCATGGATTTGGTTCAGGCCAGGTGACTTTCTTTACAAGTCACTTGCTATCATTGCTGTCTCCATCCGATCATGTTTCAGAAGCTGCTGATGGCCAGGAGGAAAACGAAGAGAATTGAATCCTGTGTAACCCCCCCTGCCTGCAGCTTAGGGATCCAGATCTCACCATGGGGATAAGTTAACAGATACCTCTCTTGACTTCAAGGTAGCCTACGGCCAGCCCCAGCAAAGGGCAGCCTGCAGCAGAGATGCAGCCCACACCATTAGGGCTGATTGAAATAATTTGTGCGTGCACCCTTGTGCGAGGAACATTTTTGGCATAAAATCTCCTACGAGAGCACTAGGGGCTGCTAGGACTATGCAGCAAAAATTTACTCTGTTCAGCTTCTAGCTTGGGTGTAAAAAGTAATTCAGAGTGCCAAAACAGTGTTCTTACTTATCCAAAAAAGACTTCACTTGGTCACTCAGATCGGATGTGGGAGCCCTGGATGAACTTTTCCTTTCCCTGATTCAAACCAGCCAACCCTTTTTAAGCAAAACCCAGGCTCGCACTCACGAGGGTGACTTTGTGGCAGTTACGGGTTCAGGCATGGGTCTCTCCTGCCTGGCGAGAAATCACCACGCAGAGCTCTTCTGCAGCCAGAGCCACCGGGCTGTGGGATGGGTGCTCCTCCCACTCCAATGTGTGCGTGGTTCTTCTTGCCCCCCTCAAGCTACCACATACCCCACAATCACGTTATTTCCCTGGGCTGCATGATATGAATCTGACCCCCGGAGGCAGAGGGGAGGACTGAATCTGGTTTCCCACCGCCCAAGTGGGTTCCCTAACCAGCGGGCTATTCGGGGTAAGGCAACTGCTCCCTCCAACTGCTTTAATAATCCTTTGATTCCTCAGCTTGTACTGCCAGTGCCCAAAATGAAATGCTTTGCCATTTGTTTTGCCTGAAACTGTTCCACAAAACTGCTTCCAATTTATGAATGGATTTGGCTACCTCAGAACCTCATTTTTAGCAGAGTCACAACTTGCCAAAAGCCCTCACCCAGTGCTATTCTTGAGCGCTTTGCCCAATCTTATGTTTCAGAAGCGGTGCCTGTGTACAGTGTGGTTGCTACAACCTTCCCTCCGAGCCCTCTCCTCCCTCAGTCAAAACAGGAAGGCAGGAGAGGATGTGCGGCCAAGGCCCCTTGACCTTCCAGGGAGACAGCAAGTATTTATGTGGAGGCACTGGGCTGGTGATCTTAGCCGCGTTGACAGGGATGAGTTATGAAGTGAAGCGGGCGTAAGTGCAGTTTTAACGAGGCGTAGGATTTCCAGGATTTAGGAGCGCTTTTAGCACCTTTCCCCTCTGAGCCTGCTCATCCCCATGCCCCATCCACTGCCTGCCAGGTGTGGGTACCAGTCACTGGTGGCACTGGGAACCAAGCCCTCTGATCCAGTTCTGCACTTGCACCGGGCGATGCTACAGGCTCAACGAGGGGGCTGTCCTCCTCCATCCTCCCCTCCCACCCCCCTGGGGCTGCCTTCTCCCTCCTTCTTCCCCGAGGTGTTCAATACCCCAAAGAATAGGGTCAGCGGCCTGGGGGCCCTCGGGGAGGGAAAGCTGGATGTGCAGCCTTGGCAGAGCCGCTCCTGCACGCACGGGGCTTTGCCAGGAGGATCCGCGCAGCCAGAGAGAGGCAGAATTGGCCTCAAATTTTAAAGCTGTCTGGAGGGCCTTGATAGTCCAGACTCCCTGCTCCTGCTGTGGTTCCCACTCAAATCCATGAAGGGAAGGGACACTGGGGAGAAGGAAAGAGGGAAAAGGAGAAGGAGACAGCAACTGAGATTTTCAATGTTTTGCTTGAGTCCATCCTTGCTAGGATGGAGAGGTGAATTTATGGCAGGCAAGATTTTACTTTTTTCCTTCCCTGTGCAAGGAGAGCACAAAATCAGCTTCAGTGCACTGGCATCTGCACCAAAAAGCAAACTAAGCTTTTTGGTAATACAGCTATTAGCATTCCGTGAAAATAAGAATAGGAAACACCACTTATAGCAGCAAAAATGTCTTCTAATAACTTTTTTAACAATCAGTCCAAATTTATCACTAATTCTATGACCCAGTGAAGATTCCTTTCTTCCTGGAGGGAGATGAGCAAGTGGATTCATTGCATTTTCCTGCTGTGCTAGGAGAATAAATCAAAGACTCCCAACATTGCACTATCAGTGTTGTTAGTCTCGAGTAATTAGTTCAACCTGTACCCAGCCAGAAGAGCAGCTCTCCTTTCAGTGCAGGGAAAAAGCTTTCAAAAAAGCAAAGTAACCTGATTGTCAAACAGACCTCTTCCCCAGCAGCCAGCTCTGCTCCAGCTAAGTGATGCGCTTCATTGAGTCAGTAAGCTCATGCACGAGACCAAGCTTCAGTCAACAGATTTTATTTTTCTGTTTGATGTTTCACAACTGCACAAGCAGGACTTATCTTCTGAAGTAGTCTTTAGGAGAACAATTAAGTTATTTAAGACGAGCTGCTGACACATTTCAATTCTGAACGCGCTGCTGTGCAGTTTACCCAGACAAAGCCCGAAACATGAAAGCTGGCCTCCTGCCTCTGTTTCCTTGTAACCAGCCGTCGGAGGAACAGCTTTCCCCGCTCCGTGGCTAGCTAGATATGCCTGGTTTGCTTAACCAGCGGGCGCATTCCTGCACTTCAGGAAGAACGCTCCGGGCTCATTACGAGCTACTGGGCTACAGCGCCAGATTGAGAAAACAGATTTGTTTTGGACAAGCTGCTCTGACACGGAGGTGCCAGGGTGAATAACCTTTGAAAAAAAGTCTGCCTCCAAGAGCAAGATGAATAATCTGACAAGTGAGCGGCTCTGCGTTTCATATCAAAGCACGAAATGGCTACATGTCGCGGAGATCTGACTCATGAGCAGAAATAGCGTGCTCGGGACGGCTGGCACAGTGACTTCCACCAGCTGCCTGCCCCCACCACTGGCAAACGGGTGGCTCATATGCTGCTTCTTAAACAATTCAGCCACAAAAGGCTACAGCTAACCATTTTAAGAGAAACATGTCAGTGCTAGTTTATAGCCTTGCTTGCTAAGGTAAACCTTGAAACTGTCCCTCGTTGCCACAATCCCTTTCAACTCTCTAGGCAAGAGGAACAGGATGGAAACCTTGCCAGGCATCCCGGTGGAAGGTGTGCCAGGCACAAGTCAGCACTCAGCAGAGCAGCTTGTCCCAGCTCAGCCACACTTCGTGCCATGGCAAGACATTGACAGAAGCCCCCCGTCCTCCCGTTGGCAAAGCAGCCTTTTTGGGATGGACAGGCTTTAAGCCGTGACCCATTTAAATGCCCTGCCCCATCACCAACCAGCAGCTGCAAACAATCCTGCAACAAATCCAGCAGTGCCCTGCTACCACGTTTCCCCAGCTGCCCTCCCTGGCACATTCCCCGACTCAAACACACCGTCCTAATCCTAGCATAGGGCTGCAGCATCTCCGGATCAACACGTAGTGTTTCACCTGGTCTCCTGAGAAAATGAGACTTTTGCAAGCGACTTATCAGTGCTTTGCTACCTCTCCTCAGCTCCTCCTCCCACTCACAACTTTCTAATGTGTTTATCATGTGCAAGGGAGACAGCTCAGAGAATCAAACTCCTACAGATGTGGGGGGGGAGTGTGAATGGGTGGCTGGGACACGCACCCATCCGCACAGAGGGTGTCCTTACACAGCGGCTGCAATTGCTCTAAATTGGGGTTGCCATAGCAAAGTCCTGTCTGCATTGTCCTGTCCTCCCCTTCCCTCACCACAAAACAAAGGAGGCACACGCAGAAAGCCAATTCCCAGGGGCTGATTCGGCTGGAAACCACCAGCACCTAAAAATGATTGATGACTGCTGGATGAGCTCCATGGGGAGGGCTCGCCATTGCCCTGACCCACAGGCGGGCAAAGGAGGACATGGGATTTTGCAGGGCCAGGGCAGAAGGGGTGGGACTGTGGCCACGGTGCTTTCAGGACATCCGACCTTCTGCGGAGTGAACTCTTAGCAGGGTTACTCTTAGCCGAGAAGGCTGCCCCTGGATGGGGAATCCCATCGCCTCCCCACCGGGCTCAGGCAGATTCCTGCCACTCCGAGCAGCCTGCTTTAGCTAAATAATGCCACAGCTTGCCCAGGCTGCGGGTGGGAAGCACAGTGAGGCTGGGCCACCCCTTCGCCAGCAACCCGCGGGCTGGGGGCACAGCAGGCAGAACTGCAAAGACCGCTCCAAGTTTATTCAGAACTGTTTTGTCACTGAATTATGCAATCTTCGGCTGTGGTACGTTAAAGCTCCTGTTAGGGAACTTAATTTTGTTTCGCTAACCCTTATTCAAGGAACATCACTAGCTAAAAATATCTCCAGAAACTCTAGTGATGTGGGGGACGGTGCCCAGCCTCTGAAATTGCAGATTCCCACTGATTCTCCCTGTGTGAACTGGCGCTGCTAACCAAGGAAACTGGCAGCTCTGGGGATTTCTTACACCCCTTCTGTATCACTCATACACTGCCTGCAGCAGCCTTTCTTGAGGGTCTTCTTTGACATTGTTATTAATATGCCACATTTAGCGGTTGTTAAATGGCTTTAATCAGGAATTTTCTTAAAAAAGGTATTTTTAAATACCTCGTGGTATGCGGAGTCATGCATACAACATTGCGTCTCAACTCTGATACTATTACACAAGAAGGGGGCTGGCGATGGACTATCTCTTTCGCTTCCCTACAAACAAAAAAGAGCTGCTGCAAGATCAGTCCGCTTAGGAGAGCGAAAGGTAGCTGCTAGGGAGTTGCCTCCGTGCTCCCAGGTGCGCGGAGGGAAGAAGCATCAGGTGTGCTTCCACGGCCTCGACGCAGCAGAAAAGTGCCACAGTTAGCTGGGATGCCTGCCCGGGACGCACAAAACCGAGGGATGCAGAGTATTTGAGAGTGGTTTGGCCGCTGGCAGTCAGCTGTGGGAGCCGCAGGAATCAGGATGCAGGAATTTGGGTCTTTGTTTCAGGAACATTCCTTGGAAAGTGGCGGGGCCAGCTGCGAGACGGTCCGAAATCCCTCGTCTTATCAGCGCCGGGGGCAGCGGGGCCAGCCCGGGGGAGCCGAAACACGGCGCCCCCGCCCGGGGAGGGGGCTAGGGGACCTCCTACGGGGACCCGGTGCTCTCCGGGGGCTGCTCCCCTCCCGCTGCCCGCGGCACCCCCGGGGGTCCCCGGCCCCCAGCCCCTTCCCCGTGCGCCCCCAAGCGCGGAGCTCGGCGGTGGTGCGGGAGGCGAGACGCGCAGCGCAAGAATTTTGGGATCGGCCGGATTTTGGGATATTTCCCCCCTTCTTCCCACCTTTCCTCCTCTGCGCGCTGCCGGTGCTCTTAAGGAGAAGTCGGGTTTTTCCTTTCCTTTTTTTTTTTTTTTTTTCCCCTTTTCTTTAAAGTTTGCGCGGAGAGGAGCAAAAAGCAAGCCGGGCGCGGGAGGGAGGAGAGGAAAGGACCAGGAGGGCAGCTCCCCACCTGCCCCGGGACCCGAACTTACTTTCTGGGGGTCGGCGTAGGTGCCCAGCCCCAGCAGCGGGATGCTGTTCCCGTCGCTCAGCGGGACGCGGTGGCTCTCGGCCGTCAGGTTCATCGTGCCGCCAGGTAGGGCTGCCTCCGCACGGCCGGGCGGTGCCGCTCCGCAGCCAGCCCCCTGCGCCCCGACCCACCTCCGGGGGCCGAGCTCCGAAGTGGCCGCTGCCGCCGGCCGGGAGAAGCCTTTTTGGGGGGCTGAGCCACCACGTGTGCCCGCCGCGGCCCCGCACCGCGCCCCGCCGCGCACCGCCCCGCGCCCCGCCCCGGCTCCGCGGACACCGGCGGTCCCCGCGCACCGCCCCGGCTCGGCAGGGCTCAGCACGGCACGGCTCGGCTCGGCCCCCACCGGGTCGCGCCGGGCACCGGCTGCTCCGTGGGAAACTCGGGGCGCGCCGCTGAGCGCGCAGCCGCCCGCGCCCAAGGGGGTCGGGGGCTCCCCGAGGCTTCCCTGGCTTTGGGAACGCGGGTTTTGGAAGTTTTCCTGCGGAGGGGTGAAAGGGTTTTAAAAGGAATGGGGCTCGCTTGGTGTCTGCCCCGGGTGGGGGCACCCCTTCTGTCCGCAGGTTGGCGACCGGTGTTTTAGGGGCAGGGAGGAATGAAGAAAATCCCAGCCAGGAGGGTGGTGAATTGTTCCCCTGCCTCAGTGTGAGTCCCGAATTACAGTTCCTCGCAGTCGAGCTCTGCACCACGGTGGAAAAAATGCATGCGTTTCCTATTGCTGCTATCCCTGAAGGGGACAATGCTCCTTGTGAAATCCAACCCACAGCTCTTGCTGTCCTTTCCGACTCTCTCAGTCCACCCGCGGCTAAGCTTTTACTCCGCGCTGCAAAGATGTTCCCTGGCCTGAGCCAGCTACGTTGTGTCCTGCAGCTGTGCTGTGCTGAGCTCTCCCTATCTCGTTTTGAAATGTATGGCCTTCCGTATCTTCCTAGTTCTACCTGAAGGTAAGCCCTCAGAGAAGGTTATTCCTTGGCCATAGCAATGTCCTTCTCCTGGGAGGTTATTTTCACTCTTGTAATACCACAGCTAGCTTTCTGTGCGTGTCAGTAGTTCAGCAAGTCTGCAATTCAAGGAGGGGTTCATGGATCCATCACATAAGCTATCTTCACAGGGTTCTTGAAATCAATAGGTAGGTGCTAGTTTGCATTTGGGGAAAAGGTAGTGGCTGTTAAGGCTGGGGATCTGCCTGAAGAACACCCTGCCAAGAGAGCCTTTTACATCAGCGTTACGGGTTGGACACCTTCAAGGGTCTCCGGTGGAGACTGAAAAATTGCTGCTTTTGCTGGTAGGAACCTGCCAAGCAGTTCATGACTAAGTGCAAACCCACTAGATCTCTGCTAGATAGCATGTGCAGTGCTGCAGGACAAGGATAGCACGCCGTGGTGTAAAGTGCTCCTTGGGAAGTGAACTGAGGCCAAGGCTTTTCTGACCACCTGCACAACGTACTGCAAAGATCTAGCTGTAAGGTGGCCAAGTTATCATCTCGGGGAGCAAAGCTGGGACAAACTACAGCCTGGATGTGGGCACTGTAGGCATCTTGGACCTGCTGAACCCCGTCCCACATTATCGTGAGCTGCGGATGCCTGGGAGCGCAGGGGGTCTCACGGGATAGGGAGGAAGGGAACCCAGTGACCTCCTCCATGCCTCCCCAGCGTAACTGGCTGCAATTTGCTTGTTTCAGGAGCAGCTCTTATCTCCTCCCTCCATGCCAGCCATGCGCAAGTGTACTCTGTGTCTTTGTGGGAGGACAAGTCGATGTCAGTGCGTGGAACAGGCTGCCGCAGCTCTTAGCTATAGACCTGCTTCTGCCCTGTTTCCAGCAGAGAACAGCATGGAGTGAGATGGAAGTGGTGTGAGCAGAGAAGTGTGAGGTGGCAGAGGACATTCGGGGGCACCTGCATCTCCAGTCCACAACCGGTATCCTGTGAAGAGGCCCTGCTGCCCCGTGGCTGGTTCCTATCCCTGAGCTCCCACTCTCCAAGCCCACCCCAACACTTTTCTCATTCCCCCTAACCCAGCAGTTTGTGGGGGATTTATGGCACTGCTCACTCATTTGCCCTGGGGTCGGGGCACAAGCAGCTGGATCCATTGCTCCAGCATCAGAGCTCTGCATGCTCTGAGCTCTGCGTGACCCCAAACTAAGCACAACGTGGCTGTGCCTGCGGTGCCTGTCCTGGGTACATGAAAAAGCACGAGGAGACCCAACAACTGAGAAAGGGGGGCTGATGGACTTGCCGTAATTCACAGAAAAGGGAGCTGGGGCAGGAGAACAACTCCAGCTTCTAGGAATGGTCAGGAAAAGCGGTCTGCCAGGAGAGCCCGGCAGCCCTAGGGCCCCCTGCGCTGCGAGCCCCCGGCACTCGGTGCGGTGGGGGTTTCCGGCAGCCCCCGGGCAGCAGGCATCAGCTGCCTCTCTTCTGGTTCACTGCGAGCCTGGTCCTTGTAAAATTTAGCCCATGTGCTGGTTGGAGAAATCGCAGCGAGGTTTATGAGTCCTCCCCCAGCCCTAGCCAATAGCAAGTAGCGTGAACGCTTTTACACATGCAACTTCTTAATTCCCATCGCAGCTCCAGCTCCCTGCCCTACTGTTTTAATGCCTGCACAGATCTTATAATAAAACCCAGGAAACAGATAGGAAAATATTTTTTTTCCCTATTTATGTCTGAGTTACTAGCTCGAAATAGCTTTGTTTCACAAAATCTAGAAGTACTGGTGGATTTTAGCTTGATGATGAGTATCCTTTAAAGAACAAAGGAAGCTGAACAATGCAGTCCAGAATCCTTTGGATATAATTCTCATTAGTAACAATTAATGATAGCTGTTCAGGGAAGTATAGTTCTCAGCTTCAGAGCTTAAATGACTTAACCAGATTTTTTACGAGGACACTGTATCTAGCAACTCCAACTGAAAAACAATGCAAGTTTCTGGAGGCAAAGCTTTGGCTGCTGGTTGTTGTTGATCAGCAACTATTCAGGAGCTTTTATAAAATGCAGATGTGTTCTTAGCTCTTTCTCTAGGAAACAAAAACAATGAGGTTTCAGCCTGGCTTTAGGAGCAAGTAATGAGAATTACCATCCTATCGGCACAAGTCCGCAGCCTCTAGCAAGGCTTGTAAAGCACACAGAAACACCTTAAAAAAGCAGCTAAGGTATATTCATGATTCCTGGATTGATGGTGCAGTTTTATAGCTCCATTAGTCATCTCCGACCAGTAAGGAACAGGGTTTTGAAAAGCAGCAGCTTATACTTTAATGGTTTTGTTCCCATGTATATGCACACAACAGGTAGTAATTTCATACAAGATCTTAAAGGAAAAGTGGATCAGACAGCTGAAGTTTCTTCCTGTTAAAAATAGCAGAAATCTCAGCTAAAGAAAGTGCTTAATTGCCCCCTTAGCCGAACAAAGTTTGTCAGCAGTCTTTTAAAGGAAAGAGATCACCCCTTTTCTCATTTTGCATTGAATTGCTGAGTATCCCAGGAACAGGAGAAAATGTGTTGTGGCCTTTAAATACAGCCTCCCTGGATTTCGGAAGATAAAAGACGGGAATGAGAAAGAATTGTTGACTGGAAAGGATGGGCATTTAGGTTTCGTGTTTTTCCTGAGATTTGTGGGTTGCCGGTCCTTTTTCTTTTTTTAGCAAGCTGATGTTTTGGACAAGGGAAGATGTTAAAAATAGCATTATCTTGGATCTTGTAAATTCACGTGTGTTTACACATCGCAGATTAGATTAGTCAGTTTCTAGAGGTTGGTGACCTGTAGTGCCTAAAAAGTTAGCTTTCTTAGAAGGAAAACAGGAAGTGTTTTTATACTATATGGGCTTGTCTATTAGACAAAAAACGCATGTTGCTACACTGTTTCTATTTTCTGTATGAGCTGTGCTTCACTATGTGTAATTATCTGCTAGAATGCATACTCTGCATGTGTTTTTGGTTAGAACTTCTTAAAACATGGTTTTAAAGTCTGCATATTTTCAGCCTAGTCCTTTAATAGCTCATATAAGCTAGCATGCGTCCATTGTGCTTGTGGAATAGCTATTTATAATGTATATTTACAACTATTTAGCTTAGAGGTTTTGGTAGCACGTGTCAAGACCAATATTTCTTTTCCCTTTACCTCACTAAATATGATTAACTAATACATATAAAGAGAAACTTCCAATCTCTCTTCTTAACTCTAAGAAATAAGTCTGCTTAGTGTTTTGTAGGTGAACTGGAAATGAAATGAGATTATTTTCTTACTGCTTTTTTCAGTATAGAAACAAATGGTCTAAACTGAGCTGAAAAATGCTTTTTATCTGGAAAAAAAAATGTTGCAGCATCTACTAATTCCATATTCTGCGCTTCTAATTATCTTCCTGTATGCCATGGTCTAGTTCTCAAGGACAGCCAGTGAGATGAGTGATACCTTATATTGCCTGGGTAATTTCCTCGCTCAGTGGCCAAGGGTTTTCTCGTATGGGAGCGTTCAAGATCTTTTCCCTTTGATCATGTTTGTTGCACAATGAGACTGATTACAGCTGGGATAACAGCCTGGGCTTTGTTGGGAAGTGTGATATAATGGGCCTTCTTAGGAGTTTCTATGCAAACACTTTTCCCCTGCCTTCCACTGTTGCGTATAAACTACCTTGCAAACAATGAAACGCTTAAGTGACATGCTCTGGTTTATTTAAATAATTTTTATGTCTGCTCAGGATTTGGTTTGGTTAAGTCCTGCCTTAGAGTCTTGAAGTTTGCTTTCAAATGGTGTCTGACTTACAGCTCTGTAGTACTGGCAGTATAATACACGTGTGCTTTTGCTGAAACTTTTCACTGCAAGACCCAGAAAGCAATGCATAACCTCCAAAAACCTCAGCTGGCCCCATTTTTTCCAGCACTGGTACAGCACTTGTGCTGGATCCGTAAGGAGAGTATAAGGAGAGGGAGAAAATGTGCCTACCACTTGTGCTGGGGAGAGAATTAGGAAAATACTTGATGGCTGGGCCACTGATCCCTTCTGCTTCCTATAAACGCGCTGTGGCTACAGCTGTGATAAAAGGGAAATTCCTAGGTATCCTTGACGCTGTTCCATTGCTCTCAGTAACGCTGGAAAAGTCAGTCGACTGTTGGGCTTGATTGCGCCCAGGGCACATGAGGAATGCCAGCAGCTGCTATGCATTATCCTCTGGCTGCTCCCAGCAGCCACAGGGCTGTGCTTACACCCAGCCAGGCACAGGGGCTTCCCGAGGGCTGGTCCCACCATGGCCATCCTGGTTTGTCCCCGTTCCCCTTGGAGCTGGTGTGGAGCCCGGGGGGATGCTCTACGAGCATGAATGCAAGAGGCAGCAGCCTTGTGTGATGTCTTGATGTCTCCCCATCTGAGGGAGAGGGATGGAAGGAAAACCTTACAACATGAGAGGAAGAATTAGCTGGGCTGTTCAGGTGCTGCCACTGCATTTCCCATGGCATGGCAGGAGGGTGGCCAGCACTGGCAGTACAATCCCTAAGTGTGTCTGCTCCCCTTTGGGGTAGGTTTGGTCGCTGGGCTCCTCAGTAAGGCTCCAGAGCATCACCCTTTGGCGTCTGGGAGCTGTCAGGGGAGGGAAAGAGACGCTCTGTTTGCAAGGGTAATCCTTCTGATCCTCTGGAAAGGTAATCCTCTAGTCCTCCAGCATCATTTATACGGAGGCACCGTCTCGTAAGCCTGCCGTCTTTCGGGCTCCGTCCTCGTGCCTGAGTTCAGCTAGCCGGGCTCGCAATGAATCAAGCCAGAGGCAGCTTATTTTTTCCCAGGTCTGTTTACTGATGCTATCGCTCTCTTTTAGCAACAGTATCTCAGTTTCTGCTGCGGCACTTGCATGATCCTGAAGCCAGTGAGCACTGTCTGTCAGCTCCCCAGGCAAAGGTCAGTAGCTGCATGGTGGCCTCTGGATTCTTCGGATACCAGCCCTTGTCATGTGGGGAGACATTAACCTTTGGCCCTAAGTAAGCGTCCTCATATCTCACCTCATTTAGTCTGGCTGGCTATTTGATCCTGCCCGATATAACGATCTTCCCTTTGGCATCCTGCAAATCCAAGCCCTGTCTTGAGGATTTCCAGTATGCCATCCACCTGATGCTGGTGGAAAATACTTCGTGCATTGCGCCCAGCTCTGAATAAGCCCTCGGAGAAGGAGCTGCAGGAGAAGATGTGGCCATGCCTCACAGACCCTCCTGCTGACAGAGGCCAGGGGCTGGGGGAGCAGTGGTAGCTTCTTCCCTCTCAGGTCTCTTCTTTATCAAAAAGAGTGGTAGCCACAGTGGGAAGAAGTTCATGCCTATATCAAGTGGCTAAAGTGTTTTTTTTGGGGTGGGGTTGTGGTTTTTGTTGTTGTTTTGCTTTGCTTTGCTTTGCTTTGATCCTAATTCATTGCAGGTGACTCACCAAGAGGACCATGTCTCCACTTGAGTCATTTATTCCAAATCAGGCTCTTGGGACAAGCACGAGATCTTAACATCAGATAAGAAGCATCACCAGATCTTAACGTGTTCCCCCAACCTGAGGTTTTCCTTGCCTCCTCTTCATACAGAGCTGGGTTGGGGGCTCCCCTCACCTCTGTGCAGCACAACACTTCCAGCCATCTTCTTGGTTTACCTTACAGGTAACCTAACATGTTTCTCTTGGGTCCACCTTAGGGCTGCACGTTAGGTCTTTTCAGTTCAGCTCTGACGAGCTATCATCTTACTT
The DNA here is from genome assembly GCF_009769625.2 of Cygnus olor. Classification (NCBI taxonomy): domain Eukaryota; kingdom Metazoa; phylum Chordata; class Aves; order Anseriformes; family Anatidae; genus Cygnus; species Cygnus olor. The sequence continues at coordinate 60,883,068 of NC_049169.1, read as the reverse complement.
CCTTGTGATGAACAAACAGATGTTTTCTGTGTTACCTGCTTTAAGAGTCTCGCTGGCATGTTGCTTCTTTCCTTGCCTCTGGCAACAAGCAGACATGTCTGACTAATTGCAGCAGAGCCACACAGGCACCTTTGTTGCAACTGGGGCAGTGTGCTAAAATGAACAAAATTTTTCCATGGCATAACACCTGGCAAATGGTGTTGAGATAAAATAGCAGGGTATAAGTGCTTGTAGGCTTTTCCCCCCCTATCTTGTACTGTTCAAAAGGGTGAAAGCAAGGCAGGTTTGGAGATGAGGCTGCCAAAGTGTCCAGTCCCCATTTATCACAGCACTTCCAGCTTCAGGTCCCTACGGTGGCAGCTCTTCCCATGAAGTACATCTCACCTGGGCCAGAGCCAACATCAGGAGGAGGAAACGATTAGTTTGGAAAGAGACCCCTGCAGGTAAAGCCTGACAGCCTGCTGGTTTCTTTGCTTGCAGGTATTTCCTGTGAATGCCTTAGAAATAAGCAGCATTGAAGGCTTTGCTGGTGCCTCTTGCTAGTGGGAAGAAACAAGGAATTTAGAAGAGTAGGCTTCCAGGCAGCCCATTGATGCATTTCAGTCTACTTGTGTGCTTTTTAAAGTGTGCCAGAGTGCTGTGAAAGACCAGAGAATATTGGTTTTGTGTGGGCTAGCCTTTTCCTGGAGCTGGCATGCTGAAATAACTCTCATGTGCTGAAGCAGCCCATCTGGGCAGCTGAGGAAGAGGGTCCCTGTGTGTTATGAGTTTTATCGTGTCTGGCTGGACTTACAGCTGTGTTCACCTTCTCATTCCATGTTTATTGCCAAGGTACCGCTCGCTGACCACAAGGGTTTGTCCTCTCAGTACCCTCTCAGCTGAGAGCAACCATTCCTTTTGTCTGCTTTTCAGTACAGGTAAAAACCAAACCAAAGCCATACCCACCCTTTAGTCATTTTCTGCTTTTCCCGTGTTGCCATTCAATTTTTGATGTTCACACGTACACTGGAAAATTGGGAAATCTCCTGGTGTGTTGTGTAACACGCTTATCATATTCTGCCAGGCACTGCCAGCCTATCACTAGTCTTCCAGGCTACTTTGCTCATTTGAACCTCATTGTCAGGTTTATTCAAGCTTAGGCTTGAGTTATCTGCCTTTTATTAAAGGTCTGTCCTTTTGCTCTACCACTTTCCCATGCCTCGTGCTATCTTGTGCAGGGAGGCAGCACACCGCTCTGTGCTCGAAAGCCTCCTCTCTCCGAGGACTTGTGCAGCATCTCTGCAAATCGAGTGGTAGCAGTCCAATTTCAGATTAGGAAATGGAGACAGACAAGAATTCCTCGTTTGCGTAAGAGTAGAAAAGCGGGGGGAGGAAAAGCTCGGGATGGAACCCAGAGGAGCTTGTGGGCTGCCTGTCATAACAAGAAAGGGGAGCTTGCAGCAACTTCTTTTTTCTGAGAAGATCTATTAAATCTTCTGTAATTACTTTAGTAAACATTAATAGGTGGGGAAATAAAGGACAAAATGTTCTTTTCTGGATCCCACAAGTTACTTAATGTCTGTCATAGCCATAATGGATTAACAGTGGCCCTAGGGTAGGACTGTATAATTAAAATTTTATTAAGCGTTTTAAAACCAATTAAAGAAACATTGCCAAATTAAGCTTTTTAAAATTTTGCGAAGTAATTTTCTTCTGTTGTTGGCAAAGCACCTTTGAAATGTTTGATCCTGAAACCTTTAATCGTTTTGAAAAAAGTAGCTACGTAAGCTCTTCTGATGCTGGCCCTGTACACTGATAGCAATTCAAGTCATGCACATGCTGTTGTAGGAAAGCAACAAAAATGTTCTAAAATGGAAAATTATTTTTCCTAGCATCTTTAATGTATAGGTGTATTTTAAATCTTACTCGTAGTCACATTAAGTGACATTTTAGACAGGAGGTTTTGGGTTCTCTTTCCACTTCGATGATGTGTCTTTCAGATAGTCCTTCCTGAAAACTATCAAGTCTCCAAACTGAGAATTGAGACAGTACCTTTGTCAGTGTAATAATAATTATTGAATAGACTGTATGTCTGATTTCCACTGAGGTGGCAGGAAAAGTCAAGCTAACATTTCAGGTATATTGTTCTGCTTATTGTAGACATGGGTGTAAAATGCTTTTTTTTCTTCCATGCAGAGCATCAGCCTGGATTTGCAATGGAGAAGCAGCTCTGTGAAATGAAAAGGCTCTGTGGGGCTCAGTGTTTAAGGCAGAAAGGAGAGGAGTGATGTAGATACAGTCACAGTTGGCTTTCATGGGTAACAGTATACTTGCAACAATATGAGAAATATGTATAGGAACTACAGGAAAACATTGATGCTGGGTCATAGGATTTGCTTTGAGTTGTATGCAGCTCGAGGAAAGAGGCAGACTGGGACTAAGAGGCTGGAGGCTGCCAAGCCTTGGGCTCACCCTCTCTTCCCAAGTCACAAACCTGTCTCTTGGGCTACAAACCTGGAAATAAAGTGAGCACCCCTGAGGTTACAGTGTCTGCTCAGTGTGGAATAAGATTGGTAAGGTGTGGCTTTTAGGACTAGATGTCTTCATTGTGATGATTTCCTTCATGTCTTTATTTTGAAACAGAAATTGCTTTTGTTGGGATCAAACAAAATGGACTGTGTGCGCTCTTTTTGCTGTCCCTTGTCTCTCTGGGAAGTAGCTGGTTTCATTCACCCTTAACCCCCGGCCTGTGTTTATTCCTTGTCAGATCCATCCATGTCTCTTTACTTCTAAACAGTTTTTTAGTGGTTATTGAGATTAAAACTGCAGGATCCTTGCTGTTTAAGAAGGAGCCCATCAGGGCACCTCTTGGGCTGCTTTAGCATCCTTTGAAGGAGAGAAGCAGATCCTTGGCACCTGGAGCCCCTTGGATGTGGTCCACCTACTGGCGGGGCTGACACGTGCCTGGGGGATGCCACAAGGCTAGACTGAGAGCCTTGGGATGCCCAGCTGGCACCCAACAGGACCATTTCTTTGGCTCCCTTCAGTATAAATCCTTGTTACCGTAGCACTTCATCTGGTGTGGCGAACACGCATGGTTTTTCTCTCCTCTTTTCCCCGAGGAGGGCGGGGGGAGCCTGGCGTGGGCAGTGCAGTGTTTCTGCTTTGCTCTGGTTATTTTAGAAACAAACCTAAAAACATGTGTTTGTTTCAGTTTGTTTATGTGACAGAAGCAAGGCTGAAGAGATAGGCCTGGAAAGGGGAGCTGAAACCCCCCTCAGAGCCGCGCTGTGCTCAGGGATCCTGTTACATGGAGTTTACTGCAGGCTGGTGTTTAAATTTCACTACAGCCTGCCCCACCATTGTGTTTTTAAAGGTCCCTTTCTTTAAAAAATCTCTTATTTTTGTCTCCTCCTTTCTTCACTTTGTCCTGTTTTTCCCTTCTGGACAATCTCATTTTTGGAAATACACTGTTCTGCAGAAATCATCATATATATACTAAAGAAACACATTTGTACAAATATTGATAGTCCAATTTTTCATCTTATCTAGATTCTTGTTGCGTTGCATGCTGTTCTCTTGCTCCACAATTCTTACCTACATTTCCACGACTCTGAAGGCAGCCTGTGCCCCTGAAATAGGTATGTGTTAATAAGGCAACAAGTGGGATTGGTAGGAAATGGCAATGGAAGATTTTCTTGTGAAAAAGTCAGAATTTGCACGTCTGGTTTTCATTCCTCATCAGAGCAAAAGGAGAGTCTGATGGATGTTGGTAGGAAGAAAGCTGGGGAGATTCCAGCAGATAACGCCCTGACTGGTGGGGACAGAGGTGAAGGGACAACTGGTTTCAAGTCACAGCTTGGGCTGCCCCTGGATGCAGAGCTGACCTCCACCTCTGTGAGCTTGCCTGCTCTGCCAGTCTTTAAAGAGCTGGAAAGGGGTTTTTGTTACTGTGGTTGAGCTACTGAAATGTGATTATGGTAGCCAGGGAAGCTCTAAGTTAGCCATCATGGTGTGAAAAAGCTGAGATTTTAGACAAGAGTACTCCTTCTTGCTCTTCTTCCTAGTGACATTGGTGGGAGTTCAGCTGTAAATTTCAGTGGGAGCAGGATCCAATGTCTAAACCACGATGAGTCCCTCTGGTAACTGCAGACTGAAAACCATCTCCTCAGCCACTTCTGAAATGTCTGTATGTAAGTAAAAGTGATCAGAGTCCTGTTTGTTCATAAATAGAACTGCCCTCTTATTTAATTAAAATTTTTAAGAAATAAAATCTGGGAAAGTTTATTGGCAAATACATTTGCTGAGAGACAAAGCTGTCTGAATGCAATGTTAACAGAAAGCATCAGGGACTTTTACAGTTTTTCCCTGTGGCTGAGTGCTGCTGCAATTGCTTTTTAGAAAACCCAGTGCATATGATTCTTTTTTTATTAGAAAGTAAACAGAAAACGCATGCCAAGTAGCCGCTTCAAAAGGTCGTTGCTGCAATACCAGTGCTAGAGCTGCGCAGAAGTCTCCTTATGAAATGGAAAAGCAGACAAGTTGCTTTCAGGTCTTTTGGTACATAACTGCAGCTCCAGCCAGATTAGTGAAAGGTTTATGAACCTTCTGGAGAGCCTCTGCTGCGTGTAATGAACGTACACAGATGTTTTGCTACTCCTCTGAAACTGTGTGAAACCCAAGAGTTTGAGGATTCAAACCAAGCAGAAAAGAAGGGAAGGAGCACTCCTAGGGTGGGAAATCCTGGGCAAACACCTGCAGAAATCATGGGTGGCACTAGCAGGAAGGCAGTGGGGGGGGATGGCCGCCTCCCCAGCTTTTGGTGAGGATATCCTACTCGCTCTGTGGCCGAAGTCAGTACATTGACATGATTTACCCAAACCAGAGGTGTACCAGGAGCCCCCTGTGACACGGCACGAGGTGCCAGCTCTGTGCATGGGGCAGGCTGTGTGGATTTGGCAGCCGTTCCAGGGGGATTCTCTCTTTCGGGTATCCCTAGGGGTTTTGCCTTGGCAATGCTGAGGTTAGCCTGGGCTAACATCCTGCTTTTCAGGCAGGACCTGTAGCTGGGGTATGGTCATTTAAGGTAGCGTGGATATCTCTGTGCCTGGAGTGTTTTGCATCCCACGCCCTGTGCCTGCTCCGCTTTTTGCATAGCGTGGCTTGTGCAGGATATCATCTTACTAGAACAACGCTTCTGAGATGCTGCTGTAACTGGAGATGCCCTGACCTTCCAGTCACACGCTAGGTCTTTCTTGTGCCAAAACAAAAAGGTAAGAAAATAGAAACTAAAAGTATAGAGCAATCACTGGGTGTGTGTTTGCTTTGCTGATCCTGAGCCTGTAAATAATCTGGTTCACCAGCAATGTTTCTGTTTGGGGTTTCTGCCTCATTGCTGCTTGGTAACTGGCTTTGAAGATGCTTGGTGGTTTTCTTTGCTTTTTCAAGGGAGGGAGAATGACGATAAGAGTGGGTTGACTGCAGCTGTCGGAGGCCAGTGGGGCAGGAGGCACAGCTCGCTCTCTGTGTGTGCTGAGGGAGGCAGTGCGGTGACCAGGAAGGGCTGACAGCAAGCACGGGAGAGGAGGGAAGCACAAAAAATAGCACGCATTCACATGGCCAGGTTTTCCCTGGGCTGGCCTGCAGCACTCTGTTCCCAAAGCCCATCCTTAGGCAAGGCTGCTTGTCCAGGTGTGTGTGAGAAGAGCTGCACCCTTTTACTTAAAGCCGTGCATTTGAACATGTTTCCAGTGAACTAGTGCAAGTGCCTGTCCTCTTATTTCATTAGGATACTGACGTAATTATTTTTTCCCACCAAATAATTGGCTTGTGAGTTATTTTAGCTCAGAGCTAAATTAAGAGCAGACTGAGACTAATACACTGTTTTCGCACCTCCTCACACACGTTTGTGATATGGTATTTAAACTTGTAGAAAACTCTGTGAACAAAGCTTGGGAAACCGTGGTTCCTTTTCAGAAAGGTGAAGAGGAATTGGTTTCCCTTGTACCACTGGGGCTTTTGTGGACTTCTTGCAAAGCGATCCCCAGGAAGTCTCAGCTGTGTCTCACAGTTCCCAGGCTCCTTCCCAAGATATCAGCATTGCAGTCTCCTCTAGTGGCTCCCAAGCTTTTTGCTTGCAACCTCTTGGAGAACAAATGCACACTTCTCTGTTGAAAGAGGCAAGGATGAGGGCATGGAAATTTCTGATGTTTGCAGTTTAATTTCAGAGTTCAAATTTTAGAGGTGTATTTTGTGAAATGGGTAGGAGGCTGTCGAGGCCAAATGGAAATCACTGGAACAGCTTGTACGGGAGGGTGGCTTCTTGCATGCAGCAGCATATGAGGAGCCTTTGTGACAGTCCTACAGCTCTTCTGGAGCTGTCTGCTGGAGAGATGCTGCTTTTGTAACTGCCTTTTGGGTACAAGAGAGCTTATTTCTGTGAGAAGCAGAGCCCTTTTCTTGCCCACTGAGTCTTTAAACCAAGCAGCATGAACCCTAAGCGATGCAGCATGACTTCCAGGTTCCGTGATACGCATGGGTGATTTTGCCAGCATTGTTCATATGAGGTAGCCAGAGAAGCGGGGGAACTTCGCATGCAGCAGTTCCCCTCTGAATTGTCCCACGAGTGCCGTCCCACTGGACCACCCCGATGCAGAATACAGCAGCCGTTCATTAACGCAGAACAGAGATCCGGGGCTGGCCATAGGAAGCAAAAGCCTTAAAGCACACTGCAGTATCCTTGTTCTCCCTTCACAAAGCTGCTCTGTGTTAAACTATGGTATCGACCCACGCTGGCGCACAAATGCCTTTCGTCAGGGGTTTGCACGCTGTGTTATATGAGGCTTCAGTTAAAAAACAAACAGCCAGAACCTGTGGTGATTTACTATTTAATGGTATCGGAAGTGAGTTTTGATCGGGGAAGAAATGGGAGGACTGTGCCCCGTTGCAGTGCCAGAGGGAGCAGGGTGCTCGGGTGCCACGGTTGTCTCATGGTGGCTGCAGAGGAGATGGGGTATTCCGAAATCTTGGTCTGACGTGGCTCTCCCAGAATGCAGCCCACAGATCCTTATATGTTTAATAAGGTGCTAAAGCAGAACTCGAAATGTTCATTCACAGTCTCCTGTTCTGGATCATTTCATTGACCATCTGGTGTTGATTTTTTTTTTTTTTTCTTAAAGATGCTTTGCATCCTGTGCATTACTTTCTGTTTACCCTTTGGGCCCCAGTCTGGCAGAGTGCCTGGGAATGTGCCTGATGTTCTGTCCCTTCCCAGCTCAGCAAAACACCGAAAACAGTGCGTAATGATAAGCTGTCATCTTCCCTCTCCCACTTCATCCTACCACCTGCTAGGGGAGCCTTTGGGTGGAGGCTGAGAGAAGAATGGGAGAGTTTGCACAAACAGCATTTTTCTTCCCAGGGAGGTTTTTAGCGCTTGTTTTTGCGGCTCGCTCAGATTTGCATGCTTGAATACTGATAGCGGCTGGGCATTGAAGTGGTAGGAGAGAGAATTGTTCAATGGAAAAAAAAAGTCCATTCATGGGTCCAAGCAGAGTTACACTTTGACACTGAGAGCTGAAAGACTTTCCATCTGAACCTCCTTTTCCCCCACATGTTAGTGCCACTGCTAAAATGCAGTCATGTTTTGCACTGTGATGATTCAGTTTGTTTGCTTAGCTGGACGAAAAGGGAAAACTCTCCTCTTTCTGTAGTGACCAGCGTGAAAGGGCACATTTAAACCTGAGGAAGAGCTGGCAGCTGCAGAGGAAATCTGCTGGAAGGCAAAACCCAGGGAACTGCAGTGAGGGGACACTGGAGGTTTTTAGTATGCCTGTGTATGCACGCATGGGAAAAAGAGAGCGGTAAGAAGGACCCGATGCCCACCACGTTCAGTTGGAAAGGAAAAGCAGAGCCGGCCGTCATGACAGGCAGACTCGGGAGCAGGTTTTAATCTCTTGAAGGACCTGGTGTCAGTTGCTGTGGGTGGACATTTGTGCTGTGGGTGGACATTTGTCCCGTGGGCACCCACTGCCGGTGTTGGGTGCCCATCGGGACCACCTCCAAGCCACAGAGCAGTGTGCTTCTGTCCCACTGCTGCGTCCCCTCGGTTCTGCCTGCAGAGGTACCTCGGGAGGGCATGCGCCTGGGCTTACTCCTCCGCTATGAGCAGGCTTTCCTGTTCTGGCACGGCACTGCTGCATAAGCTATTAAGTTAAATCAACTTAGCTGTTTTTAGTTTGTTTAAATGGCCTTTTACAGTGCTGTGAGTACATTGTTCTTAAACCAAATCTTTTCATTGCGCTTTTCTGGATGTCTTTAGTTTTGTCATGCTGATGAAGTTCTTACTCGATTTATTTAGTCAGCATGCATGTTGCCTAACCTTACGTTGTCCTCTGCTCTGGGATCCTCTTTGGTTCAGGTGGTACCACAGCTTTTCTAGGAAGAAAGCCAGGATTTCTCTGGTCATTGGGGTGCATTTGCTTGCTGCTTCCCTTATCTTTGTTTATATTACGCTGCCATCCATGGCACTCCTGCACCTGTCCTGTGTTTGTGTGGTGCCCAAAGCGTGACACCTCTGTAGCTTGTGGTTTGTGTGGGGGATGAAAAGCCCCACAGGGAATGGCTGGAGATTGTTATAAAGATCTTAATGGTGTATTTTGCTCTCCTAAATGAAATTTCTGCCACAGGCCTTCCTATGCGCTGAAGCATAGGAATCCATCTGAAAGTGCCTTCACCCCCTGTGTGTTTATTTTCAAAGTCCTTCAGGTTTTGTTTGTCTATTTTGTCGTGTCCAGTTTCTTATCTGATGCCTTCTGGTTACCTTTCTAACTCAGGGACAAAGTCCAAAGACAGATTGGCATCTACTTATGGAGGGTGGGGTTGGCAGAGGAATGAATTAGCTCTGCCCCCTTTTTGATCTGAATATTGTCCTCATAAAACAACCCCAGCTGAGGTCTGAAAGAGTTGCATCTCCTGCAACTACTACTGTCACAGTCACCACACAGAATATATGCCATCTTAAATTAAGGGACAAGACTGCTACCCCATGGAGCTGTGGCATCAGGGGTGATAAGGCCGTGAGGCATATTTAGTAGGAGAATTGACTGCTGGCAAATGTCCCTCAAGGACGCCCAAGGATCAAGGTCCCACGTCATGCCCAGGCACTCCACCACACTGCTTCATCATCCCTACTGCTGGAAAGCAGGCCTTCAAGCTTCACATGGATCTTCCTGTCATTTAAAGACTATTACTTCTTACCCTGGCCCCCCAAAATAATTGTGTATGCTCTCTGTGTGCTCTGCCTGCTTTAACATTGAGTGTTTGTATTTCAGAGAGCACACAGAAGCAAAGAAAATGAACTCAAACCTCAGAAGGTGACTTGCAAGCCTTTCTGGCTGAGCAGGGCTTGGCTGGAAGACAGAAAACTCTGCTTATACCATACCAGTATGGTCTTCAAGCACCTCAGGGTGTTCTGGCTGCTGGTATTTAATGAGTGGCAGTGCATGGACACTGCAAAAGGAATACGAGAAGATGTGTTACAAAGCAGTTGTTCCCTTATAACACACTTGTGATCTGCCATGTGGCTGGAGCAAGGCTCAGCAGTGACTGAGACCTCGTTCAGGTGAGGGTGAGCGACCTCGAGTGCGTAAAAGAGAGAATGTGAAATATGTGAGCACAGCAAGATAGCAGACAATCTTGTGGTGATTATTAATGGTCATGTCCAGGTAAGTAGCATGGTGAGTTATTTACAATATCCCCTGTTGGTAGAGAGATTACTGCAGTAATGTTAATGAGGGGGGACAATAAATAGTGAGGAGGCTAATGGTGGTTGCTTTAACTGGAGACCAGACCAAAATCCTCTCCAGGGCCATTTAGTTGGCTCTCCTGACACTCTACTTGTGCAGAAATTACCTCAGCTGTCAACTGCTTCTTCCATTCCTGCTGTAAGTGACCGAGGTGATGGTGGCGATGTCACTCTAGTGGTCCATGATGTAAGGTGCGAGTGAGTTTCAGTCTCGGGAGACAAACGCACCTCCCAAACAAGCACGTCTCCTCAAACATCTTTTCAGGTGTCTGAACAGCCCTCTTCAAGAGGCTGTGCAACTGCAGATTTTTCCATGTTTTACCAAAGCGGCAGGAAAAGCAGTGCTTTCCGACAACATTCCACAGCCATTGCTTTGATTTTGGAGAATTCATTTCAAAAAAATGTCTAGCGAGCTGAATAAAGCTGAATTAGCAAATCACAGATACCCAGAAGGAACAGTGTCCTGTTTATAAGGAAAGAGTGCGGTTACTGTGGTCAGACAGCCGGGCCACAGGCCAGGTCATGCCTCCTAAGCATATTTTATCTCGCCTCATGTCACAGGCAGGATGTGGGGGATGTACGAGTTTCTCCTCTGAAAGGTGAGGGTGATTCACAGAGAGTGCAGGCTGGCGTTACTCCTGTGCCGGCTGCTTTGCCTTACACCAGCTTCTTCATGAAGGTATCGGAGGAAATCACCTCAGTGGCGTTCCCCAGGCAGTCGGGGTGGCCAAGGCAGGCTGTGACCAGGCCTGAATGGACCCCTTCTTCTCGGCCAGGTGCTACTACTTAAGGTATGTATCTGCTGGGTGAGCTGGGGTGTGACTGTCATCCTTAAACCACTTGTGGAGCTACCGTGGGCTGGAAACCACCCGGCTGGAGGCAGGGGCCCTGAGCGTCCTTGTTGCGCTGCTCACCCATGCTGACCTGCCCTCGCTGCTGATGCTGCATGCGGATGGGAAGAGGCTCCCTGGGCTGCAGAAGCAGCTCTGCTCCGCTGGCTGGAGCTAAGGGGACGTCTAGTGGTGGTATTTCAAGATCCAGATCTCCCCGTAACTACAGAGATCTGGTTTTTCTGCTGTTGCTACAGCTTCCTCCAGAGTGATTTTGTGGAGGTCACAAGTGAGATTAGAAGTGCCTTGTGTCGTGTTTCCCTTGAAAAAGAAACCCCCCAAATTCAGTTACGGGATGCAGGTGAACTCCAGCTTTCAGTCTGTGCGGGGATCCCTCTGTGACAGCAGGAGGACTTCCAGCTGCAGAAAAGGTGTAACTGGTACAAAACTGATGCTGTCGTCCTGACTTGGCCTGATAGGCTGTGTATGGCCTCTGTTTTTCTGCACTGAGACCCCAGATCTTAAGAGTGATTTGAGCTCCACAGAATATGTAAGACATTTTTGGCTCTGGCAGCACTGTGAGACCCCACCGCACAGCACAGGCACTCTCAGACTGGCTGCTGGTTTCTCAGTGCTATGCACTGATTTCTGTGGTCACATATCACCTCCCCTCAGGCAGTCATTGGGGCCTTATCATGGGGTAAAGCTGAAAGAGACAGCATCATATCCCCCTTTTCCACACACTTACATGCTGCTGAGGCTATAGCAAATGTACGTAGCTGCATGTATCAGTGCAACACGATACAATAAATAAATAGTGAAGGAAGATTAAGGGGGGATTGTTAATATTATCCTATTTTCTTTTCAGATTTACAAAGATTAAATATTTTGCAGTTGGTGGTAGGTTTGCTCTGAGGGAACGTGCTGGCAGAAAGATTCCTTTCTAGCAAAATGATTTTTGGGGCTGTGCCAAAAACTGGTGGAGAAACTCAGGTGCAGCTCCCAAGCGATGGTTCTCTTGCTGAAGACCATTGCAACAGGCAGACACATTAATGTACTGCTGAACCACCTCCTCTTCCTCCCCAGTCCAAGGAATGCATCATGTTTCCTCAATGCAAAGGAACTAATTACTTATTTTTCAGGCTAATAAACCAAATGCAATGTATACAAGCCCCCCGATGTGTTCTGGAATTGCTGCTGCTGCAGTCACAGTAGGGGAGGATTTCACTGCTGCTGTTGCTGTGTTTTTCTTGTGGCACATTATTTAGACAAAGCTGTCTCTTGTTTCTCTCTCTCTCTCTCTCTCTCTCTCTCTCTCTCTCTCTTTTATTTATTTATTTTTTGGGGGGCGCAGAGGGAAACTTCTGCTCTAGTTTGTTGGACAGTTTTCTTTTCTAAACCCCCTGAACTGATTAATTTCCTTGAATGTCTCTTTCCTATTTCTCAATAATTCTTTCTCTTTTTCTTCTTTCCTTTTTTTTTTTTTTTTCTTTTTCCCCTTCCTTGAATGAGGAAACCTCCTCAAAACCAGTGACCAGCAGAGAGACCTTGGGTAATAATCCTTCACCCTTGTCCATCTTCTTTATTTAGTCCAGACTTTTCTCTGACTTTCTGGCTTGTACATGCCTGAGGCCAGTCATCACCTTGATTACAGAACAGCCTTCTATGATGTAGTTGCTCTGGTGCGGAGCGGGGAGCACAGGCAGAGCTCAGACACCTACTTTTCCTTCAGACAAGCTTATGAAAGCTTGTCTTGTGCTTGGGGCTGGCTAAAATTCCCCACATGATGTACTGAAGTGGTTCCTTTACTGTGGATTAACACTGATTTTTTTTTCCAATTTAAGTTCTTCCTTCTCACCTCCCAGATTTTTCCAATGTGTAATTTTAGATTTTTAAAAAGTTCATATGTTTTTATTTAATTCTTCCCTGTTCTTCCTTGCTTTCATACACTTAATATTTTGCCAAGAAATGTACTAATGTATGTGAAGAGCAGATTTGTGGGTGGGGGTACTATTCCCCCCCCTCCGCCCCAAGACTCTCCCTGCCCTTGCTGCACAAGTGTATGTTGTTTTAACTTCATTAATACCTGAAAAAAAATGCAGTTTTAAAGTCACAGGATTTTATTTTACTTTTTGGTGTGCTGTGACTTCTCTAAGGCATGTGAGGTACTACTGAAGGGCTCTGTCATGGGAAAAGATAGAAAATGCCTATTCCTTTGTATCAGCGAGTTCTGCAAGGATGACTTCCCGTGGTAATATCCCCTCTTATGGCCTCACCTCACTCTTTAACACCAGCTATTGCTACTGCGGGCTGCGCTGCAAACAGCAAACCCCTGGAGGACAGGAGAGTCCCTCTCGTTTGGAAGAAAGCTTCCATGTCCTAGCTATCCTTACAGAGAGTACCTCATTGCTTTCATGAGGGGTTTTGCCCCATGCTGCTTTGTGATGCACTGGAAATTAATCTGAATTTCCCTTTTTTTTTTTTGCAGTGTGTCACTATTTTCCACCCATCTCACCAACCAGATTAGATTTGCGGGTGCACGGTCTAAGCGAGAGTGGTGTGCGTATGCATGATGTAAAACTTATTCCTTCCTCGTGAGATGTCCGTGCAGGAAGCATGTATTCCGCACGGGTGTACTGGTGTGCAAGGGATGCTCAGAAGCCCCCCGGCTCCCGGCTGCTCCTCCAGTGGAGCAACAGTGCCAGCTGCTGGCTGCTGCCCCTGGCCGGCCGGCCTGCCGGGGGGCTCGAACGGGCTTCCCTGGGAGGGCACCCTGCTGATGGTTTGGTTACTCATCAGTGGCTTCTCCCTTTGGTAGTTAGTCCCTGTTTCCGTACCAAAATAATATCCCCATGCGGTCAGGTAAGCCCATAATGGTTGCTTTCTTTGGGATGTTTTGCACTGTTGTTGTTCCAACAGTTTTTTTTGTGTTGTTTTTGAGCCCCTTTCCTCCAACAGTCTCTGCTGTGGGCAGTGGAGGGGCCATGGAAGATGTCATGTGCTTTCTGGGATGATTTTTTAATTAGTTTATGGCAGCAGCAGTACAAATTCTCATTTGTACTATGGTCACTGTCCGCTCTGGCAATGCAGTGGCTTATGTGTTTTTGTGCAGGGCACTGCACTGTGGTTTTGGTCAGAAAAAAGAGGAAGAAAGTGGAGGGGGCAAAGAAGAGAATGTACCGACACTTATGAACATATGTTTCATTTCATTAAAATTCCAGTGAAATGCTTCAATAGAATATATATATATTTTTTAAAGAGAATATCGGTTGGAAAAGACAAGTCTGTTTCCTTAAGAGCTTTCCACAGAAAAATGTTCTCCTTTCTCGTTTGACCCATAATCCTTTGTCTTGTCCTGCCTCTTTCCCTTTCCAGCCCACAGTCATTTTCTAGTGGTCATGGTGTTTGCAAAAGATGCTAGTGGGGAGAAATGAATGGGAAGTGAGAGACTGGAAAAGGGAGAAAAAAAAAGGGGAGGGAGGGGGGGAAGAGTATGAAGAGCGAGAGTCTTTCAGGGAAAGGGGAGAGGAGGTGAATGGGTGAAGCAAGTAACCGAGGAGGATGATTGAGGGAAGTTTGCTGGAAGAAAAAAAAAAATAAAGGGGATGGATGGGAGGAGAGAAGCAGCCAAACAAGCTGAAAGTGAGTTTGATGAATCAGGGTTTCTGTGGTTTTCTTGTACCTCCCAAAGTACCATTCTTAACTCCCTCCCAGCCACAAATTTTCTTCCTAATTATTTTGGAACAGGGCATAAGAGGAAAACAAATAAATCAGCTATTCTTAAATACATGTGGCGAGTCCAGGCTGAGGCGCAGGTGGACTGCGGCCATGCGAGGTCTCTGCGTTGAGGTCAGAGAGCTTTGGCCACCCAGCAGGCTTAGCACTGCTTCCAGCTCTCTGTTACTCTTCTACTTGGGTGCCTTATTTCTCTACTGCCTTCACAGGGAAATCTAAGCCAGCCGGTTCAGAACTGAAAAAATAATAATAAAAAAATAATTGATACTACCTGGAAAGGCAAATCTCCTTCAGTGAAATTGAAACCTAAGATTTTGGGGAAGGTTTCGTCAGGTGAAGCTTATAAGCCCTATGACAACAGCAACTCAGCAGAGAAGTTGCATGCACGTGCAGCACTGCTCGTACTGTGGGTCCTGAGGCTGTCAGGTGCTTTGGGTAGATGTCAGGAGCAGGAAATCTGAGCAATTAGGGAATAATCTCCGTCAAGTTTTCAAATCAGTGATTTCCCGATTCCCAGGGGTGCTGGGAATGGTTCAAGAGTGAAATTTAGGTACTGCCTAACATCTCAGAATGCACAAGGCAAATAAACAGAAAAGGAGTTTTTAATTCTAGGCTCCCCTAACTAAATAGAAAATTGCTACTGCCCTGAGCTAAAAAGTTAAAGGAGAGTTTGGGATTCTTGTTTTTTTGTTTGTTTTGATTGTTTGTTTTTTAACTAATGCTTTTGAAAATTGTTGTAAATTATCGTAATTGTGACTATAATAGCTTTAGGCAGAGAAAGAAGCAGATCGAAGCACTCCAAGCAAATCAGAATGGTAACTAATTTACAGTAACACCTGTGAGTGCCACTCAGCTGACTGCTCTCACAACTCTTTTTTAACTAATTTTTGTGAGAGGGGAAGAAGGGGGACATTAGTTTTGCTCGTTAATATGGTTTTCTACCAAAAGAAATGTGTGCCAGACCTGGCACAAGGAACTGTGTAGAGGAGAGCGAAATATAACCATACCCTTTCAGTGACAGCAAGCTGTTAGGCTGACCTTAGCCACACCATGTAACTTCACCACAGTGTTTGGGAGGTAGACAACATGTAAGCATGTTCATATAGGAGGGTAGATTTAATCTAATGGGCCAACTACACTGAGCTGGCATTTTGCACATAGCAAGAACAAAGCTCTAAAATAAGAAATGTTATTGTGATACTTGCATTTTCAGTTTGGATATTACGTGGCACTCAGTTGGATTCCTTCTTTGCATGTTCATTGCTTGAATCACCTAATTGCTGTGTTTTATTTTAAATTTCAGAGTAAGAAGTTTTTATTTAGCATTATAACCTCATTTCACAAAGGATTTCTTTTATAAGAATTTTGTCGTTTATGTTGCTTATTATGAGTCTTTCGAGGTCTGCAATTTTAATGTTTTATTTGTATCAGCTTTGGCTGAACCTATAAAATAACTGTTAAAATCTGATCATAAAAAAAAAAAAAAAAAAGAAAATCACAGATTTGGTAAACAGTAGGAACTTATTTGAGTCAGTAAAGGCATGTCTAGAAGCCTGAGGGAGGGGTGCCAGAAGTGGCTGGAAAGGCACCAGACAAAGCACAGGAACAATGGGACATGCAGGAGAACGGGATGTCCCCTTCAGGTGAGCTGTTCCACTAAAAGAACCCCCGTAACAAACTTTCTAAGGTTATCAAAAGTAAAATAAAGCACATGCTCTGAAGGAAAGAGAGATTAGGACTGTTTTTTCCTATTAACTTGCCATTGGTACTCAGTGCTGCTGCGCAGCTTCCACTTGGAGACTTGCAGAAATCTTATGAAGCTCCCTGGTAGCTGGTGAGTGGTTAAAAGACCAGTCTCAAGTTTCTATTTGAACACATGTAGCATTTTCTTTCCCAATAAAACGTCTACCTTACTGGTCTGGTTTGGACTCAGATGCCCTTGCACCATCCCTGTTTGCCCTGAGCCACCCTTGCTTTCTTCCCAAAATCTCCAGGTTTCAATCTCTTCCTATGCACCAAGGGTCTGAACCTATCTCACACATCAGGAGCACACGCAGATGTGAGAAAAGGCATCTAACAAGGCATCACTTATGAAGAAGATTCTGTGAAACTGATTTCTTCAGTACAACTGGTCTGTTTGTAATGACAGTGTTTTGACTATTACTGATATAAATAATTGAGCTGGATGTCATGTTAATATTTTTTATTTAATTGAACAAAATGAAAATCTTTCCAGGACATGTGGCTGAAATCTTGAAGATTTTGTTGTGAAAAAAAATAATAATATATTTTTCTTGGTTTTCATTCAAACACTTTTGTTTTAGATAAAGCAACGTTTTTTAACCAATTGAAAATACCAATTGAAAATAATTTTGGCAGCTGAACACAGGTAATTTAAAAAATCTATCTAGGAACTTTTTTAGAAGTGAAAATTTACCATATCTCAGCCAGGAGAAGCGTCAGTATTAGCAACAGTAATTCATTCTCAAAGGTGAGATAAGAACAGAGCAATTGCAGGTGGGATTCAGGTACCTTCGACCAAACTGAAGCTTTTTGGAGGGAGGGACACAGCAGGTGACATCTTCATTGACTGTTTAGGATGTAAACCATTGTACTCTGGGATCTGGGGGTTGTTATAGTCCTGGCTCTCCCTCCACCCCTTTTTCTTGCAGGGCTGCTTTCTGACCCTTCCAGTGGTGCGATCAGACAAGCAACAGCACTGGCAGTGGGGAAGGGAAAAGTGTACGAGCCCATCTAACTCCAGGCTGCAGCTGCTGTGTGAGAAGGAATCCAGTTACGCAAACCTCAACAGAAGCCATGCCTTGTTGCTGGGGGAGAATGCTCTTGGTCATTCTTCATCCCTTTTTCCTGTGGGATACTTGAAAGCACAGGGTTTGTATACATGTTAGGTCTACACTACTTTGCCTACTTGTTTCAGTGTCCAGGTTAAGGTGTAGTCTGTAATGCTACTGGGGGAAAGAGAATACAGCTTTGAGAGATGTTCCTCCTTACGTACATCCTTTGAGGGTTTGGAGAAGACAAACTGGGAGTTCACAGACTCCTAAGGGATCCTCCCTGCACATGAAATTTCCATAACGTTATAGCTTTGATTGAAAATGTTCCAGGGTCAAACTGAACCAAGTGGAAAAGCCAGCAATCTCTCCATTTTAAGGAACATACCCTACTTAAAAGCATGTCTCTGGCTGGAGTGAAGATGGACTGGATGACTTTGGTGTGCTCGAGGGCAGGACTGCCACCCAGAGGGACTGAGTCAGGTGGGAGAAGTACGCCAACGGGGACCTTAAGAAATTCAGCCAGGACAGGTGCGGGGTTCTGCACTTGGGGTGGATGAACCCTGGTGCTGATAGAGGCTGGGGAGCAGTTTGGCAGGAAAGGCCCTGAATGTCTTGACTGGGGGGGGGCGGGGAGGGCAGTAGCCCTCAGAGGTACTGGAGTGGGGACAAGAGGCAGAGCAGCTTGGTCTGAGCTCAGACCTAAGCTTGCTTTAAGCAAGGGGTAGAACGAAGGAAATAACAGCTTTCCATTCCCAGTCTGCCCCCATCTTGCCATGAGAAGCCACTGCCTCAGCTTTCCTGGTGCAATTGTTTCTCTCACTAGTTTTAAACCCTGTCCTGCCAAGTGATTTGGGTTCCAAACCAGAAGAGCCCTGGTATAGCTGTGTTCTAGTTTATTTTACTTTCATGCAGGCGTGAGCTCCTCTAAAGCCATATACTCCTCTGAGTAAAGGGAACGGGTTACATGCTTTTTTATCCATTACAGACCCTAGAAATAACCTGCCCCTTACTGTGAATATATATATATATATTTCCTAGCAGAGAAGCTGTCCTGAAAGACGAGCATGGAGGAGGCAGAGGACCTCTGCAGCCAGGTGAGATGTTCGGGAGGAGGCAGGTGCTGTTTCTCCTTGTGACAGCAGCAGGGTGGCATACCGTCCGGGCAGGGAGGTGGCAGTCTGTCCCTGCAGGGACAGCTGTCCGTCCCTGCTGGGACAGCCGCCCCTGCCCCACGGGCTGCAGCGGGAGCACCGTGTGCGCGGCGGCGGTGACGGGAGCCGCGGTGCCACTAGGTGTCCCTTGTCACCCGAGTGAAGTACGTGGCTCGTCCCCGTGGCTTCTTTTTCCTCTTTTCACTTAATTCTTCAGGGAAACAGACTCCCTTGTAGAAAGGTGTTTGTTCTGAAGAGGTATTTCTTCCAGGGGCAACCCAAATTTCTCCGCTGGTAGTGCTCGGAAATGCCGGGTAGCTCAGCTGGACAACGCGGCGGTGGCTGACTTCTGCCAACCCCAATGCAGGCTTGGGCAGTGTGTGGGGGTCCTGACAGCCCCCCAACAGAGCTGCTGGGGACAAGGGCACGTAGCTTTGGGGTTTCCTTGCACCCTCGTGGTGACTTGGACCTTTGGGGTGGGTTCCTATTGAAATTGACACCCACTGGGGACCCAGCCTTGTGGGGACAGCAGAAGGCACATGCCAGGCTCCTCGGGGAGGTCCCCAGGGTCATCTCCCTCCTCACTGGTGTGGCCATAGCCCCAAAAGCTTGGTGCCTCCCTGCAGGGAGGGGAAGGGGCTGTGGGGAGAGGCAGCAGCCCCTGGGGGAGGTGGGCTGGTGTGGGTATATGGCACGGAGCAGGGAGAGCTCTGCAAGGCTCTTGGAGGCAGTGCCTAAGGGAAACCTTCCTAGCCTGCTCCTTCCTGGCCTCTCCAAACCTCTCCTTACATTTCCCAGCTTCAGCAAGAGAACTGTGCTGGTCTCTCCTGCAGTCCTTTAAGAGTTAATTCCTCCCTGTACTGTAGACGTGTGGCCATGTTTTCACTGGAGTGGAAGCTGCGCTTCCATATGTCCCTAGCTCCCACAGCTGACACCTCGGCGCCGACATCTGCGCCACTTGGCAAGCCCGTGCCCTTGCAAGGATTCACCTGAGCTTGTGTGGGGCAACTCCTCTCTGCCCCTGTCCCCCGTGATGCCCTGTGTACCTCGTGCTGCTGCTGCACACCTAGGGAGATGCACGTGTCCCCACACTGCCCTGAAAGCATCAATGCGGGATTATCTGCCTGGATGGTGTTTAGTGCATTATAAGTATTTCTTGAATGTGGGTAAGAACTGATGGACTGTAATCTGTTTCTTAGGATGTGCTGCTGTGGTGTGCAATTGCACAAACCAAGCTGTTGTGTATTCAGAGTCGCATCTGCCTGTCCAAATGACCAAAACGAAGTATTTTCTGCTTTCTACTTTATTTAAACCTGCTGGAGCCAGCAATGCTCATCCTCCTCATGCACCAAGGTATCCACATGTGCCACTCGCCAACCTGGGACTTCTTCACCAAGCAATGTCTGAGCAAATCTCCTAAAAACAGAGCAACTGCTCACAGATTATTGTGATCATAATTTGGCTGACATAGCCTTTATTACTAATGGTGATGCTGGAGATGGAAAACCCATCTTGATTCTCAGATCCCTGCTGGAAAGTAATAAAATAAAGAGGAACAAAATCCATGAGTGTATTTGCTACCAAACCTTTGAAAAACACAAGAATGGAACCCTGCCAATACTGTTGCTGGCAATTTTTCAGACCAGTGCCTCTCTCTGAGATAGCATTAGAATTGGAAGTGCATTTTATATCTATGACATTAGTATCGCATTGTGTACAAACGGAGAGTTTACAATTATTTGACGTTTACTGGTTTGCATTGTAATTATTGTGTGCTGCTCTTATATCTTCAGTTTATTTTTAAGCACCTTCCAGTAATGTAATAATTAGAAAATAACTTCAGTTATTGTGAAAAATGTGTTTATTTTGCTAACTGAAAGAATGGGAAAAGGAAGTGCTTCAGTGGAAGTGCCCTTATAAAAATGGAAGGTATTGCAGTTTTTCAGTGAGGTCTTTGTTGAGAACATCGGGTAAGGGAGGTTGGCTTTTACATAGTCTCCTTTGTCCATCTTTGTGCAATGGCAGAATTTGCAGCTAATTCTGATGGCAGAAGCTTCTCCTGTGGTGGTAGCTGAGGATGATATAATGTCATGTACAACCATAGGAAATTTCCCCAAGCCATAGCTAGGATTTTGAATAACAGAATGAGCCTTTGGTACTAAGAAACAAGCCCGCAGTACTAAGAACACAGAAAAAGCTATTAAATTTTAAACGTAAAAAGGGCCACTTGATAAAATCAGTAGCAAATAAAAGAGGAATGTAAATGTAATTTCATTGATTGATTTCACTCTGTCTCTTTTTTCATGTTAATATATTTTTGTCTCTTAATTCATAACCACACGGTAATTAAAAAATGTAAGAAAAACTAACTTTTTACCATGCTAATTAAACTGTATGTCACATAGGCATTTGGGGAGAATTTCCCATGCTTTCTAGAGTGAATGGAAGGAAAGAGCAGTGGTGCTCACTTTAAATTCGATTTTTCTCTAGTACCTTGCAAAAAGGCTTCATTGTATTTTGATTAATCCATGCTTGGTCCACCTCGGATGTTTCCATGGAAACAGATTTTTTTTTTTTTGATGGCAACTGTTAGGCTCGGGAAGGTTCCTCTCTGCACAAAACCACTCCAGCTCCTAAAGAACTATACATTGCAAATTTAATATACATAAACAAAACTCCCAAATTCCTCCTCAGTATCATTGTCGTCACTGCTAATAGAGAACTGTTTTCTTAATGATACACAGTGGTGCTCTTTCACTCCACAAGAAAATAGAATAACCTTATTATTCTTTCTACTGCAAGAGAGCACTTTTCTTGGTCCAGAAAAATATTAGCCTGCAAACCTTTCAAAATTAAATTTTAAGAGTTCTGATGTGTGAATATTATCTAGTTCTGGACATAAATCATTTGGCTTAATGGCTGTTAAAATTGAATTAAACTTGTCTTGTAGATTGGTAGTAATTTGAACAAATTAGTCTTGTGTGTCATTTTTTTTTTTTCAAAGAAAAAAACATTCTCTTAATGCATGCTCCTATGATATTTGGAATAGATTTTGAAAATCAACCAATAGAGGGAGCATTTGTGTGGTATTATTAATTTAATGAAGTGGTTGGAAACATGACCATCATTTCTCATGGTGTATCTGGACAGCATACTTTTTGTCTAAAATTATTAGAATTCTTAACCATTTGTAAAAATAGAAAAGATTTTGGTTTGGGATGTTTTAATTTTCAAAAAATCCTATCTTAACTTCTACTGACAGTACAAGTAGCTATTTTAAATTGATGGTTGGGTTTATTGTCTGGAAAACTGGATGTTCTAGACCACAGAGAATTTACTGTTTTTGATAAAAAGTATTTGTTGCTTAAAAATACCTAGAGGAAAACAATTTAAACACGTCTAATTGATATTTGAGTTCTTACTTTCATTACATCTAGGAGTACCACTCAGACTTCAAGATCCCACCATATAAGATGCTGTAGAAAATATAGAATGTAAATATGTTTGTTTGTTATTGCTATGCCCTGGCACCAGTGATTGTAAAAGTCAGGGCAGACGATGACAGTAAAAGCTTCCCTTCCCTTCCCTTCCCTTCCCTTCCCTTCCCTTCCCTTCCCTTCCCTTCCCTTCCCTTCCCTTCCCTTCCCTTCCCTTCCCTTCCCTTCCCTTCCTTCCCTTCCCTTCCCTTCCCTTCCCTTCCCTTCCCTTCCCTTCCCTTCCCTTCCCTTCCCTTCCCTTCCCTTCCCTTCCCTTCCCTTCCTTCCCTTCCCTTCCCTTCCCTTCCCTTCCTTCTTCTTTGTGACATGGAATATGCCAAATGGAAGATCACTTTGAGAGCAAAATACAGTTTTCAAACTTCCTCCAAGTACATACTATGAATAGAAACTATATATCACACTAAGGAAAAAGGCAGGAACCTCAGTATGTCAGTATGTCTTTCCCATGTTCACTATTACAATCTGTTCATACAATAACACTTTTTTTTTTTTGCATCATGCTCTACTCCCATTTTCTTCTTAAGCTTTTGGAGCACTGTTACTTTTAGCTACTATAACTGTACTTTGTAGTCTTCTCTAATGGAGACACATCTCTAATCTTCTCTAATGTGGACACACAACTTGTGAAGGGAGGACTGCTTTTCACAGCGGCTCTGCAGATTGCAGTGTTACCCCTTTGTATGACACAGGAGGCTGTGCAACACTTTAGGGTATGACAGAACAGTGAAGTAACTGAGACCTCTAGGGCCTGGCTACAATTACTTGAATGAAACGTGATGAAGATGTGGGGCCGAACATCTCTCTTGGCTGGGAAATGTGACAATGCCCAAAGTGGCCATGCAGTCAGGATCTGGTGGTGACGTACCAAGAGCTTGACTTTGGAGAACTGTGTTGTCCAAGCCCAGGGTTTCTCTGAAGCAAGCTTTATTTCTGCCTTATATGTAGGGCAGCTTTTGTGTGCTCATTCGGAACGTCATAAGAATCATGTGGTAGATCATTGGAGTTAGTAAGACCTTAACTTTTTTTTCTTTTTTTTTTCTTTTTTTTTTTTTTTCCTTGATATTGCTTTCCTGCTGATTAAACTGGGATGTAACTATTTGTTTGTCATTTGTCCTGCCCCTAGAACAGGCAATGCCAAGACAGAAAGACACAGAACAATATTAATGGCATTAACAGCATCTTAAAATTAAGTTGGAACAGTACAGTCTGCAACAGTGCCATGTGCTGCAGAGGGAGAACCTATTTATACGCCAGCAGGCTATTCTGGGTGTGCGAACACTGGGAGTGAGCAGCTGTGAGAAAAACAGAGAATAAGTGATAGTACACTCTGAAATGGAAATCACAGCAAAGCACCATATGTGTTGACTAAGTAGCACCGCCAGCACCCTTGTTTCAGTGCTGAAGCTATGAGATGCTTCCAAGTTACTCCACGAATTATCATGAAACGCTCTGCCACATGGCAGTCCTCTGGAAACGTAGCCCTTCCGACATGTACAAACACATGGGACAACACTGCACTTGTGGGAGGGAACGTCTTGAACGTCTTGGTCTTGAACGGTGCTGCAAGACCAAGCAAGACAGAAATACTTGCCCTTCTCACGCATATCTAACAAACAATGTACGTATCATCCCCTGGGAATGCAGTGTCCTACTCATGATGTTCTTCGTGAGCACCTTCCAGACACACTCCTGCTCGCCGGGCTGGTGCACCACAGTATTTACTTTGCCTCCTAAAGCTTTAAAACAAATATGAGAACAGAATATGTATTCCCTGACAAGACAGGAAGATGACTGCTTTCTGCATGGTTTGGTTAATTATTTTCCTACCATGACACTGGTTATGATCAGTGTTTTTACTTTCAGTTTTGTTCTCAGCCTCTTTAAAGGTTTGAAAAGCCCCTGAGCCATCTGTCTGTGCAAGGGACTAACTCGCCAAGCCATGGGCATGGCAATAATGTAGCTGTGGCACATGTATGTAGCCATGGGCAAGCTAGGACTCCTGTTAGGGAGGACCTGAGGTGGATTTCCTGAAGTTTTGAAATGAAGCTGACTCCATTTACACCCGCAATACAAGCCAGGCTGTTAAAAGCAGTTAGCGCTTCTCTATGGCCTAATTTGTCAAACCGTTTCACATTTAACATGGCAAAGTCTTGAAAATCCAGTGGTTCTTGAAGGCTCTGGCTTCACTGCAGATGCTTAGCCCTTCTCAGCATGGTGGTTCCGGGTGCTGGCTCAGAAGCACCTACAGCACTCCTGGACACAGCTGTGTCCATCGTGGCATGGCCTCCCACATGGCCTAGCCTGGAGGGCCGGCAGCATGTGCCACAGCCCTGTGAGAGCCATGGCCCACCTCCTGCTCTGCTCCCCCTTCCTTCTCCTCTGCAAATCCTCATGGAAGTTGCTTGTTAAACCAGGCATTGCCCTCAGCACATCTGAAGGTTTGGTCCTGATTGAATGTGCATTGATCTTCTGGCGTGCCTGGTGGTGTTGCAAAAGTGCCACCATGCTCTGTTATTGCCAGTGTTGCGTGCTGGTCGCTTTTGGGATTTACCCATATTGCCAGTTCCTTTGCTGCCCTTGAAGGATATGTGGTTCCCACCAGCCACATCTGCCTTCCAGAGGGGTGCACCAAGAGAGGGGTCACCATTTGTCAAAGTGCTTCAAATCATGCGTCGAAGCCCACCACACAGGGTGTTTAGAGGTGATGCTGCATGTCTTGTGTAATGAGAGGGCACCTGAAGGCTGAGATCTTCCTGTGGCAGTGCAGCAGGTATAAGGCATAGGTCAGAAGCAGCTAAGTCCCATTTTCAAAACTGAGATGTCTAAAGATGTCTAATAGCATGTGTCTCACTGAAAATCCCTGGGATGCAGGTACATCCAATTCTGTAATCAGTTTAGGCATCCAACTCCCACTGGTTGCTGAAGTTGTGTCCTCTAACACAGCTGTTTAAAGGTCATGTGTAAAGGTTAAACACTAGAGGTTTCTTGCTGGCATTGGTGAATTGAAGTAATTGGTCACCATGACACAGCAGCAGCAGTGCACAGGAAAATTGTCAGTGGGAAGGTGGCTGGATGAAGTTAAGCATGGGCTTTGGGGCCACGGATTTAGAGGACTCCGCAACAGCTGCTTTCATCTTAATTGTCTTGTTTGGGATTGTCATCTTCCAGCTGGTAGACTCACAGGTTGCAGAAATCTGAGGTGAAAACTAGGGCACTGAGAACAGCTCCTGAGCAAGATTCCTCTCATGACTCAGATTCCTCTCACCTCACCATGGGCAATGAGCACTGGTGCAAGAACAGTAGTTCCCATGGAGAAGCACAGTTCAGAGAGCAAAATTATAGGCACATGCACATAGTTGTGTGGTTAATCATGAATGTGCAGAGCATATTTGAAAACGTTGCATAACATAATTACTAGCTTCTGTGATGCAAACTCCTTAGGGAAATTATTGTTGTATGAATATATACATTAGACATATGCCTATTGAATTTAATGGTCTATTTGGGAAAAATATGTTGGTCGATAATTGACCTAAGTTCACTGTGTGCTTATAGGTCATCAAATTAGTCAGAATTTTATTTTCTGAACTTCAAAGCATAGTTATTTAAGACCCATGATAGGTTTTTCTGGTTCCAACTGAAGGAAACAAACTCCGTGATTGTTTTTTTTGACACAGGTGAAAAATCCTATCCTGGCACCTTCAAAAGTAGGTAATGAGAAATTACATCCTTAAAAAAATATGAAAAGAAAACAGAAATTCTAAAGTATCAAATTTTCATTGTCTGAATCTTTCAACTGCTTCATTCCAAGTTGTTGTCCAGTTCTATATTCAGATTTTTTGTCTGTGTTTTACCAAGTGGATTTATGCATATGTTTGGACACCTGTGAAGACTACAAGAGTTCATAAGCCTAGACCCTTAGTGTATTTCCCTTGGCTGTCATGTATTGAGTTACATCTGCAAAGTTTCTCATGCGCTGTGAGTCATGGCTGTGTTTTCAAGGTCTTCTGTAGCTTCAAGAACAACTTGAGGAAGTGTTAGGCTTGTAGACCCAAATGGGCCTTAATGGTCCTGATCAATCCCACCTGGGACCTCCACCCCACACCATGGCCTGGGACCCATTTCAGTTCAGCCTGAGGCTACTGTTCTGTTGGTGGGTGGTAGTCTTCAGTTTCCTCTCCTAGGTGGCTCCTGGTATAGAAGGTTTTCATCCAGTTGCACCTGGCGTGCTGTAGACTGTCAGCAGAACTCGTTATTATCCCCAGCACTTTTGGCCTTGTGGGTCTGTGTCCCACATTGATGGCCTGGATGGTAGAGGGAAGATCTGCTCTTGCTTCATTCTCTTTGTGGTGCATATGGTTCTCTGAGGCTAAGAGGCTGGTTCCCAACCCAATTCCCCTCAGGATGGTGATCTGGTTATTGTTACCTGCTATTTCTTAGCATGTAGGTCAGTAACTATTTTTGTGCACTAAACCTGATTTTTTTTTTTTTTTACGGTAAAATTGACTGTTCTAACCTGTGACCCATATAGTTCTTATGCTCAATTTTGTTTATCTTAGCCTGTATATTTTGTCATATGTTGGGTTTCCATGGCCAATATGTATATTTCAGTGCTATGCTATTTGGTAGCTTAGGCTTTGTGGTGACTTTTTTTTTTTTTTTAATTTCAATTTTTATTTTTCCCCACTGAATGGGAACATTTGCACCTGGTTGCAAGGGTCAAATGTCCTATTTTCTGTTTGTTTGTTAATTTATTTATGTTGATGTGTATTTGTTGCTTCTTCTGTTGACAGGGAAGCTTTCACACAATTGTGTTTAAATAAAATTCCTTGAATGTTAAATGGATCATCCCTGTGTCCTCAGAAATAACTTACATGAAGGGTCTTAAATCACTTTAGGTAAAGCTTCTTTAATCTTTTTCAGTCCTAAAATTTTAGGCTTCAAAAACAAATTCTGTGTTTAGTTTAAAAACCTTCCATAATCAGAAGTCTAACTCTAATTCCAGGCTTTATTTTTGCTTCTTATTTAGCTGGAAAATGTTACTGATTGCCTATAACAGGAGTCTTTGATCCCAAGACAGTCATATAAACCACATGAAAGTTAATAAGCTTTCAGGCCAAACAATTCTGTTTACGCTCAACCAAAAAGAAAAAAAAAAAAAAACAAACTTTTTTTTTTCTTTAATAATAGAAAACAGCTAGAAGTAAAGAAGGAATTGCTGTAGGCTCTTGGCTGGCCTGAGCTAATTTGCATGGCCTACATTAACCTTCCTTGCTGAAGGTGCAGTGCTTAGGATAATAGTTTTGCAGGCCCAGGGTATGTCCAAGCAGCCTCCTGCAAACCTGGCCTGTCCAGCCCTCTGCAAGCTAGCCAGGAGGGAGCCAGCCCTCATGTGGAATCCTTGTAGCCTGCTGGATGTGGTGTATGCTGGAACTGCAACGCTCTCTGCCTTTGCTGAGTTCTGATAGGCCTCAGACTGCATGCTGGCATGATGCTGGCTTAGAAGTAGCCAGGGGAACAGTAGCATGGCTGCTGGTGGTGTCCTTCTTAGGGTGTGAGTGGGGAGCCTACATGCTCTTTTTGCATGGTGTGCTGTTTCTGTGGGTACGTGAGAAAAAGAAAAGTCTTCTGTGGGAGCAAATAAAATCTCTCATCTCTACAGAGATCTGGTGAAAGAGGCCTTGTTGACAAAAGCCACAAGCCTGCTTCCTGGTTGTCCCACCACTTCCTGTGGGGCTGTTGTGTCTGAGCATTCAGAGTTATATAGGTGGTATATAGCCATATTTGTGGGGTAGGGCTTGTGTTAGCATTGTGAGGGAAAGGGATGTGTTTGGGGGTGGTGGTGCCTACAGAGTGCCCTCACAGGTGGTGAGGGACAAGCATGCCTGAAAGCTAGAGCAGGATGCATCCTGCTTACAGCTAGGAGTTGAGAGAAACTAGACTCTGCTTGAGGATCATGTAGAGAATTTAGCTGGTAACACTAAAGAGAGTGAGACAGTGTGAACCATGGTGTTTCAAGAGCATATTATTTCCCCCCCACCTTTGTGGCTCATCACAGGTTTGGCAAGAGGCAGGTGGAAGCAGTTTTCCAATCAAACTTCTGATGTCCACTTCAAGGCCTTGGAGGCCGAGGGCTATTTGCATTAAAGGTCACTACAGTTGTGTGGAGCGTGAATTTAACTTTATGGAACTGCTGAAACAGTGTTTAAAAAAACAAAAAAGCACAGCTAAATCTCTCCAAATCTCTGATCCTTGCATTCAGTATCTAACATCCTTGCTTATACACAGCAAAGTGGTTTTCTTTTCCCCCGTTCATTCATGAGTTTCCATAAGAGCTGAAAACACTAATTAAAAATAATAATAATAATTTTAGTAAAAATATCTCTGTGCTCTTATGTTAGCTATATACTCTTTTAGACATTGAGAGAACATGGGCATGGCCTAGCTGCTGTTGAGCTTGGTGGCAAGGCCAATGTGAGCAGCCTCCTAGCTCCATGTGAGCTTTGCACCTTGTCTGCTTGAGCACCTGGGCCAATGCAGGGAGTTACTGGGGAGAAGCACTGGTGCTACTGAAGGACAGTGTGTGCAGGGGAAATGCAGAAGATATTGAGAACAGCTGGAATTGGTGCTGCTACTGAAAAGGAAATTAATGGTCACCCTACAGTCTTAACCCACTGAGCACAAAGGGTGCTTAGCTTTGGTTGCACAGTCACCACAACTGTTTGTTGCAGCATCAAATGGGGCTGATGCTCTTTCTCCCATTGACCTAAACACATACAGAAATTCTCCTGTTGTTGAAGGCTTGGTGAATTATTATGCTGGTTGATCAAGGGGGCTTGTAGTCAAATTCCAGTGGTAAGTTTCAGGAAAAATGAAGTTGGTCTCATTCTGGGCCTATTAATTTCAACCACACTACGACTGAATCACTTTTGGGACACTTAACAATATTTGTGTTCTATAAATGATGCGAGTAATAGATTTATGAAGGTATATATAATACACTGGTTTGGGGCTTTCAGTGACTCTCATGCCTTATGACTGTCTTCTACATAAAACATTCATATGAAAATCTGTGTAATTCACTTTCTGCAACTTAACAGTAGTTAACAGCCATTCAAAATGCAAAATATTTGTTACAGAATGCAAGATTTCCACTTTTTCCTGTGATTTAGATCACAATTCACCCTAACTATAATTATTATCCATCACTGAATTACTGTCTGTTAATGATATATTTGTTCTTTGATTACAGGGGTTAATGTCAACATGTGTTCCAGACACAATTTATCTCAGACTTTTTAATCACCACAACAGTCATCATAATGTCTGGTCAAGTAAATCCCATCATGAGCTTTTTTTACCCTGAGGGAAAGCATTTTCAATTAAGTTGTGCTTTAGAAATGTTGGAACGTATTAATGTGGCTTATCATTCTCCCTAGCATAAAATAATTTCCAGCAGCCCTCAGAAGACCAGCTCAGCATCTTTTCTTTCTTCAGCCTAAAGCAGAGCTCTCTGCTCCAGTTTGTGATGATGTCACTGGACACGAGGCTAAAGGCAGAGAAGCTGCATATTGGTGTAGTATGTGAGTCACCCAAAATAAAGATTCTGTGACTTGAAAGCAGTTCTGTTAATTTTGTTGTCTCCCTGGACCACCCAAATTCATATCTGCATTGGTTCTAAAGGGCTAACCCTATGAGAAATGTCACAGTTATCTGCTTTTATGCTTGAGCTTGTCTACAGCCAAAAATAATGCTGCTTGAAATCTCCCGTTATCCTGCAATGTGTGTACATGATCAGCATCCTCTCCTTTTGCATGTCTTCAAAGGACATTGACTGGGATGATTTTTTTTTTTTTTTTTCATATTAAGCAGAAGGGCTAGTGCTCTGCTGAGGAAGGTGCTTGGTGGCATTTCTGGGTACCTTATTGAGCACTTGTAACAGTGCAGGGCTGGTCTCCCTGCACAGCATGGGATGCAGACTGGGGTAGTCAGCAGCTTCACAGGTGGGACCAGGGCAGAGGGAAGGTGTGGTTTGTAGATGTATTTAAAGGTAATTTAACTTAAAACTAACTTGGGTGTTTGTAGCAGGGAGTTCAGCACAATCTGTAAAACTCACCAGATGAGACAGGCCAATATTTGGGATGTCAATGATAGAGTCACCAGCTCATGCGGTTAAATTGCTTCCAGTGCTCAGGCTTGCTAGGGTAAAAGTAGCTTGGATGGGTCAATGTTAAATGTGGAGAAGTCCAATAAGATCCAGTTTCTTGTGCTACATGTGAAAATTATTTTCCGTAAATCACTGTTGAAGTTTAGTTTCAATGTGCTGATTCCTGGGCTAGTTGTGTGCACCAGAGCACAGCTGCTTGAGATGGTTGGTGGAACAAGGCAGTGTATATTCAATTGTCACCAGTCACATTTTGTCTGCAGGTCTGCTCAGAGCATGGGTGTGAAGAGAGGTGACAAAGACAAGTGTTCTTTACAACAGGGTGTATAGACCTCAAGTTCCTACTAAAATCAGTCAATGTTTGGTCATCACCCAAAATTCAAAAATGAATTTCAATGTACATTAATAGTTACTCAGTGCTTTGCTATCTTATTTCTTGCTACTTCTTCTTGCTCTATATAGGAAACATCTTTGCAAGAGTGGGTTTACAGGTCATCTCTCACTCCCCAAGTTACCAGTGGCTGTTGTGCAGGGGTATAGCTGTGCAGCCCCCTGCTTGGAGGCTGCTTTGCGTGCGATGAGTTTAATGTGCCTCAGCAGAGGTGTGAGAATATCTCTAGTTGCCATTTCCAGTCACCAGACTCTTCTCCCCAGTGCAGTTTTCCACATCACATGCTTATGGGTTGGTTATTCAATGAGCATTAATCTGTAGATATGAAGTCTTCACTCATCTGTTTTTCTCATATTTTACTGTTTCACGAAAGTCTTGTGCAGGAAAGAACATGCACATTCCTGTCCTGTCTCCTCAGCGCTCACCACCTCCAGCATCCTGTCCTCTACACATCTCATCCTATCTCTACAAGGTTATTTGCACTGCAGCTCTTCATTCCTTTATTGCCACGTTCAATTTTTATTCTTATGACAACATAAACTTAATTTCATCTGACCTGTGTTATGTACCTTTGGTGGGGAGTTAAAACTTAAAAAAATTAAAAACCAAAAACCACTCACTGCTTGATGAAGGCTCAATAAATCACTTTGTCAGTTTTCTTCTGCCCCCATTTTAAATAATTCAGCCTTCACTTACTATTTTCACCCCCAAAAAAAACACTGTGGGGCCTTGAATTATCCTAGTTGTCTTCCCCTAGAAAAGCCGCACAGAGTCTTCCTTCACACATGAGATTGTGAAGCACACAGGTGGCATGGAACACCACTCATGCATTTCATCTCCAATGATGGCTCAAGAGGAGATTGCTTCCCAGGGCTCCTTCAAGTGTGTTCTCTCAACTGTTTCCTCCAATTTTACATTGCAGCCTGCTTTGAGGTCACAATGGTCATGGTTTCTGTCTGCATAGCTACATGAGAAACAGTGCTGGAGTGCTTTTTTGTTGTGGCCATATGTGCCACCTCTTCCTTCACCTCTATGGGGTGGGACCCAGCCCATGTACTAAGAAGTCATCCTACTTCCTTACTGCTGGTTATGCTGGGGTGACAGGTCTTGCTGATATGATAATCCTCTCTGAAATGGTTATGTTTCCTTCCAAGTGGCTGTCTAAAAGAAAATAAGAATAAAAATCAGGAAATGTATTTCACAGATAAGGGAGGGATTAAAGTCTCTTGGGGTCTACCTAGCTGTTTTCTTACTGCTCAGACTATTTATAAAGGTGAGTACATCTATCAGACTGTGTTCCAAACAGGCAATATTTTCTAGTCAATGAACCAAGGCCAGAAATGTTACAGATGATACAACCTGAACAGGCAAATTCTGATTTAGCTTTCTGGAGACATCTAAGACTGTGGACGCAGTTTAGGTATAAGAACCTTGGCTGAGTAACGCCTTGTGCGTAGTAATCAGTCTTGATGACATTTCCTAGTTGATATTAAATGTTTTTTGTGTTGTTTTTGCATTACACCTTATATTTTGCAATGCATGGGTCATAAAAACAACAATTAGCTCTTTAAAATGAGAAGCACTAACAATATTATATTCATTGTTAGAATTGAGCAAAAGCAGTTCTCAACTCTTACTACAAAGATAATGAGGTCCACGCTCACTAGAGCTATAGGAGCTTGAGAAAAATCTGTCTGAATCTTATCTTCTTGCACAAAATGTGAATGATGCATGCACTAGCAGCAAGCCTAGCATTACAGTACAACACACACTGAAGTACTTTGCAGCTATGCGGTAGGAAATTGTTTGTACATGAGGAAGGTTACCCACAAGCCAAAAGAATAAGAGGCACTACCGAAATTTTGTTAAAGGCAGGTAATAATTCCTTTCTCATTTTTATATTATGTCGTGCTGGAAGGCATGTGGAAAACACTAGATGTGTATTTAAAGCAGTATTATAATTCTTCTTTTCCTCTAAGTCATAACCCATAAATTATTTGTGTCACTGATATTTAGTAGAGGTTTCCATTTTTCCACAGGTCTGTAAATAGAAGACAGTTATTTGTTTATATGCATTCATTGATCTGGCAGGCATGGATATGGTTGTGTTTCATGATTGTCAGGGCTGCTTTGGTTGGTGATGTCAAGTCCTGATGATCAAGTCCTTTGCCATTTGTCCAGGTTCCCCTTGGCATTGCTTTCCAGCTGTGTCTTGTTGGCTCTAGCATGTTGGATTTGCATTTCAGGTTCTGCTATAAATTCCTGCTTGGTATTTTGCAGAAGCTCATACTGATTTTAAAAAGATTTTACGTGTCAGGTAATAGCTGAGTCACCCTTAACTATTTTGAAGAGATGATTTAAACTGGCATTCATTGCCCTCAGTTGTGCTTTTAGGGTGGAGTCTGAATTTCTGAAAGATGTGATAAAAGCTTCCTTGTTTGTCCATCTTGGGAAAGATTTGTCGATTATTTCATTCCCTCTGCTGAAGTTTTATAGCTCTCAACCATTCTTTACCTGTAGAAGTTCTAGTAGTGTTACAGACCAAAACCTTGAACAATCCAATTGCTGTTCTGCACAAATCAATTTCAAAGCAACCTGTTACTTTGTCAACATCAGTACATCTTGTCTAGATTTATTTTCTAACTTGTTGGGCATTATTGCAAGATGTATTATCACTTAATCTATTGCTAAAGGCTCCTGAATCCTGTAGTCCAATGAGGAAGCAGCTGCCAGAGCTCGATGTGCCCAGGACTAACTAGCTGTGGGGCTGAGCATGTGTTGCTAACAGATGCGTACACAAACACATATACAATATGCATACACACACAGCCAGTTTGACAGATGAACGCAAACACTCATGGAAATGTGAACAGCACCGACAGCCTCACCCTGTTTCCCTTTCTGGCTCATCGGCATGAAGATCTGTTAGCAGAAAATAGATATGAATACACAGTGTGGGTCCATGATGGTCTTAGACACTCATTTTGCTCTGTAGCTGGCCCTTGAATCTTCTCATCTCAGGCTGCCTCACGTATGGATATGTATATGTTCACACACATGCAAACGGGTCACTCAGTTGACCTAATGATCTCCACAGCATTTGGTCTCTCTGGTAGCCAGCTCCTCCAGTTGCATCAAGCACACACGTGTGCACCTAGATTCCCAGGCCACTTACCCTCTCACTCATTGTCCAACTTGATGGTTGTTAGTGATCACATGCTGACACACATACCTGTGCTTGCTGCAGTTGCTGGTGCAACTGTGGTGCAGACTGGGGTAATCTGATGCCAGGCAAGCACACTGACTTTTTCTTTTTTATCAAAGTGATTGCACCGCTCTGCTCCGTGCTGTTGTGGTCTCACTGGGACAGGTTCCCCAGGGAAGTGGTCATGGCAATAAGCCTGCTGAAGTTCAAGAAGTGTTTGGACAATGCTCTCAGATGTAAGGTCTGATTTCTGGGTGGTCCTGTGTGGAGCCAGAAGTTGGACTCAATGATCCTGGTGGAAGTGCTCGCCAAGCTGCTTTCTGTCATTTATCAACAGTCCTGGCTGTCAGGGGAGGTCCCAGTTGACTGGTGGCTAACAAATATGATGCACATCTACGAGAAGGGCCAGAAGGAGTGATAACATAAAAGCCAGTTGAAGAAACTCTCTAAGACTCAATTTGGAGTTTTAGAAAGCAGTCATTCTTTTATTGCGGTGCCTGGCACACGGATCGCTCCACCTAGTGTGTGTCATGAGTTGTTAAAACTACAAAGATTTTATGCAATTAAAATATGCATATTCATTAGATTTCAAATGAACAATTAACATATTCATATTATTCCCCAGAGCTCATTAAATACACAAATGTCCCTGATGCATGCGCATTTGTTTCTACTGGTGATCTTTCGGGGTATTCTGGTGGTGTTCAATAGTCTTCCTCGTTGTTCTCTGGTTGAACCCAATTCTTGCACATGCTCAGGACATCTCATTCTTTCTTATCTTATTGTTTCAACTCAGGCATGCATACTGAGCTTAGTCGGTTACACATCCAAAGACATATGCATACCATGAGTTCCACACCTAATCTTCTTCTGACACGTCCTCCAGGCCTGGGTCTTCTTGCCCTCACTTTGAGTTACAAGCCTGTACTTTCTTACAGATGAAGTTAGCTAAGTAATACAAAGTTTCTAAACTTCTATTTATATAACTAAACATAGTAAAGGTGAGACCCATCTGCTCATAAAGCATTTCAAATTTTGCTCCATTGCTCTATCAAAAAGGGGGGGAACCATATGTCCTTTGGTTCAGTATCAGGAGGATCTGGGAAGCTACAGGCCTGTCAGTCTGACCTGGGTGCTGGGGAAGCTTATGGAGCAGATCATCTTAAGAGCCATCACACAGCACTTACAGGACAACCAAGTGATTAGGCCCAGTCACCATGGGTTTATCTAAAGGCAGGTTCTGCTTGACGAACCTGATCTCCTTCTACAACAAGGTGGTGCCCTCAGTAGATGAGGGAAAGGCTGTGGATATGGTCTACCCAGATAGACTTCAGTAAGGCTTTTGATATTGTTTCCCACAGTATTCTGAAAAGCTGGCTGCTCGAGGCCTGAACTGGTGTATTCTTCATTGGGTTAAAAACAGTCTGGGTGTCTGGGCCCAAAGAGTTGTGGTGAATGGAGTTAAATCCAGCTGGAGGCCGGTCGCTAGTGTTGTCCCCCAGGGCTCAGTAGTGGGGCCAGTTCTCTTCAATATATGTTTATCCATGATCTTGGTGAGAGGATTGAGTGCACCCTCAGTAAGTGTGCAGATGACACCAAGTTAGGCGTGAGTGTTGATCTGCTCAAGGGTAGGAGGGCTGTGCAGAGGGACCTGGATAGGCTGGACAGATGGGCCAAGGCCAACTGTATGAAGTTCAACAAGGCCAAGTGCCGGGTCCTGCACTTGGGGCACAACAACCTTGTACAACACTACAGGCTGGGGGAAGAGTGGCTAGAAAGCTGCCAGGTTGAAAGGGACCTGGGGGTCTTGGTTGATAGCCAGCTGAATATGAGCCAGCAGTGTGCTCTGGCCAAGAAGGCCAGCAACATCCTGGCTTGTATCAGAAACAGTGTGGGCAGCAGGACTAGGGAAGTGATTGTCCCTCTTTGCTTGGCTCTGGTAAGGCCGCACCTTGAATACTGTGTTCAGTTTTGGGCCCCTCACTACAAGAAGGACATTGAGGTGCTCGAGTGTGCCCAAAGAAGAGCAACGAAGCTGGTGAAAGGTCTAGGAAAGAAGTTTTACAAGGAGAGGCTGAGGGAACTGGGGTTGTTTAGCCTAGAGAAAAGGAGGCTCAGGGGAGAGCTTATCACGCTGTACAGTTACCTTACAGGAAGCTATCATGAAGCGGGGATCAGGCTCTTCTCCCAAGCACTAAGTGATGAGGGGAAATGGCCTCAAGTTGCACCAGGGGCAGTTTATGCTGGTTATTAGCAGAAATTTCTTCACTGAAAGGGCTTGTGCAGCATTGAAATAGGCTGCCCAGGGAAGTGGTTGAGTTACCATCCCTGGAGGTCTTCAAGAAACATATAGATTTAGAACTTAGCAGCGTGGTTTAGTGGTGGACTTTAGTACTAGCTTAAAGGTTGGACTAGATGACCTTAGAGGTCTTTTCCAACCTGAATGATTCTATGACCTTTGTGGGTCCCTTTCAACTCGGGTTGATTGATGATTCTGTTATCCCAAGTGTGTTCCTTGTATTCCCTGTATCCCTATGATTCTGTTATCCCAAGTGTGTTCCTTTCCAAACAGTCTTAATCCCTCCATTCCCCCACGTACAATCCCTCCCTCAAACATCTTTTTATAATTTTTTTGCAATCCACAAATGCATTTCCCCTGCATCCTGTAATGAGTCCCATACCCCCATAGGCAGTACCTCAGCTCATGAGGTGCTCCAGAGCCTTTCCGTTGCTTGTGGTGCTGGGTGTACCCCCAACCCCTGGGGCTGAGGCCACCCTGGGAGGGACTGGGGCTTCTTTCTCCCTAACGAGTTTATTGGCGTCCCACTGTCCTTGCTTCCGTGTTCCTTCGTGTGTGTGGAAATGCACCTTTTATCATATGACCTACTACCTAGCACAACTCAAAGTCTTCTTTAGAGGTTATTAGGGGCACTGAAAGCTTGTAAATAGTGTTTGAATTAGAAGTAATCCTTTTTTGTTGTGCAGAAATTTCATAGTGATTAGCATGTTTCTGGTGACAACAGCCTCTGATTTCACCATAAGCGTGTTTTTCTGTTGTAAACCAATCTCTAGATTTTTTGAGAAGCTCAGTTTCCTTACCTTAGTCTTTGGCTAGCTTGAAGCAGAGGGGTTTGCCTGGGGTACTGAAAGCTTTGTTACCTAATGTAGTCCTTGTCTTGGTTTTGCTGTCATAAATGGTTGTCTGTGGGTAATGAAGAAAAGAAAAAAAAAAAAGTATGCTCAAAAATTACATGCATGTATGGGGAAATTCTGGGTTTGTCTATTAAAATGTTTAAATATTGAATAATGAATGTTCCCTTTCTGTTGTTTGGTGTTTGTGGCTGAAGTGCTGCACCTTATGCTCACTCATATAATTAGCAAACATAACTGAAAGGTTCAGTAGTAATTTGGTAAGTAAAGAAGTTTAGTAAGGGTTGCAAATAAAGACAGACTAGATACTTTGCTGGAGGATTTTTTTTTTCCTTCAGTGAGAAGGAGCCTCCAAGAAAATTTTCCCATCATCTGAGAATGGGTCAGACACCTCGTAGAGCCACAGTCTTTTTACTGGCAAAACCAGAGATTTTGCTGTCCATCTATTTCACTGCAGCATTTTGTACTGTCCCTCTGTGTGTTGCATCTTTCACTTTTCAAGCATTTTGTAAGTCCTTTTTTTTTTTTTTTTTTTTTTGTCAGGTACTTATTTTTCTTCCAGCAAAAAATGTATTCTGTCTCATAATGTAACATCACTAGCACTTCTTAAATATTTCCCTGTTGTCCTTTGTCAGGGTCTTTTAAAATACTGGCATACAAAGTGTTTTTCTTGGCATATGCTGCAGAATTTGTGGTGATACTGATCTGTGACTTTTTGCCCTTACTCAGATCTTGGCAACAACCAGTACTCTGCTGAGATTACAGATCTGAGTTTGTAGGTGGAGACTATTCCTTGAACTTGTGTCTTCGGGTGCCACTAGGCTGGCACTGGGATTTTCTGAAGTGTTGTGAATCATGCTTCTTCCATGATTATTTTGAAAAGTGTTGACTCAGTCCTCCCTCTCTGCATGGCTTCATAGCTTTTGCCTATGCTTCAAGTTTGTGATGAGTTTGTACCATATTATGAAATAATTGACTTTGTTTAGATCAGAGAAGTGCAGGCAGATATGCAAGTCAAAATGACAGTGTGGCGTTTGTTTTTTCATTTCAGTGACTATCTGAGAAAAGTACCTCTACCAAATTGTTATAGCTAATAATCATTTCAGCTATCTAGATTCTGATTCAAAAAGCCTAGGAAAATGTTTTCTTAAAGCTAGCCAAGACTTCAGTTGTCCTTCTTGCTTAGCTAAGTACACCTTAAAATCTTTCTCTTTATTTAAGCTGTTTCCCACATTGCTCAGTTTCTCATGACCCAAAACAAACGGTACAGAATATACAGGAAATCAGAAAAAGCTGCGAAAGCACTCCAATTTGATACAGAAAAAGCATTTGATGGTGTAGGATGAGTTGCTACACCACATGCCACAGACACTTTTAACACCTTTAGCTTTGGAAGATGAGCATCTATGATCTGTGGCAATCTTGCTGTGGAAATGGGTTTTCGTTAGGTAACAAAGCAGAAACACTTGTTATATTGATTACAACGGACCTTGCCTTTACAGTTTCTAGCTCCAATGAAAAGCAGTCTCTGCAATTACTTCCACCATGAAAATACACCAGAGGTGTGGAGCATTTTGATGAAGATATGTTTGTCTTTTTGTATTTATGAAAAAATAGACAATGCAGCATGTCTTCATGCAGCAGAATGCAGAGGTGGTCCTCCCCCACCCTGCTTCACTGACATTCATCCTGTAATTCTGGTAGGACAGATCATTTTTGATGGTGAATCAGAAATAATTCTCTTGCTACAAAGGCAGAGTTGTTAGTGGAGGTAGTGGTTGGCCTGTTTTTCCCTTTCACTGGCACTTTGCTTTCCTGTGTTATGTCCTACAGAATGTGACTCTGAAGACTAATGCAATTCCTGCTCTTTAGCCCCCTAAATCATAATTTTGAATGTTTGTTGTACTGCATTAATTGCTAACATCTGTCTATACTGTGGAGCAACTTCACTGCTGTTCTTGTTTTCCACTGTGAATCATGCTCAAAGCATCTGCCTTTGGAGACTGTCAGTAGAGGGCCTCCTGTCATGCAGAGACATGTCTTGGCAGAGTCAAGAAACTGATGTCTTAATTTGTGCTCAATTTTATTATTATTATTATTATTATTATTATTATTATTATTATTATTTTAAATAAAGGTCACTGAGGGAAGCTGCCAGCAAAGAAAGAAAAGAAAAGGTGAAAGAAATAATTTATTTCCACAAGGCTATGAGCTGCTCTGTGTGTACAGAGGTCAGCTACGACCGCTGGCAGCTTGACTCTGGCCGTTCCTGAAGGTCATCGATGTTGTTTGTATTAGCTCATGTGAGAAATCTACATCTTAGTCCAGACTTGCAACAGGCTTTTAACATCTGTTCTCCCAAGCTAGTGAAAATGTGATAGTAAGATTGTGGAGAGAGGTGAATCTCCTCAGTGGGTAGCCCTCTACACACAGAAATATCAAAGTAAGAGGGCTAAAATTAGCCAGTGATCATATCTGAAGGTCTTGAAGAGCAGGTCGTGATGCTCACATACAAAACAATGGATGCTGCTGATAAAGATCGGGGGAAAGGGAAAACTTTGCAGATACTAAGGCAGAAGAAATAAGTGTGGCTGTCAACAGACCCTTGTATTTTATCCAGTAATTCTTGTCTGTAGACAGGATAAGTCATGTGTGGGCTTAACTTTAAACATGTGCTGAAGTATTTTGTTAAGATTGGCTTCTTTTCAGTGTTGTGGTTTTTCCCTCTTTCCTCCTTGCCTGGAGCAGATACAGAGTGAGGTAGGAGCAACCTCTTGGTAGTCCTCAAAGGAACCAGAGGCAATAAAGAGAAGGGAAAGTTTTGTTGATGTGAACTGTTTAGGTCACAATCTCTCTCGCTTCCCTGGTGTCTAGTTTTGATTTCGTTGTTGTTTTGTCTAGATTTTTATCTCATTCAATTGGGATGAGTGTTCTGGGGAAAATGCATTAACAAACAGAGATAAGGTAAAAAACAGCAAAATATTTTTAAGAGATCTCCTTTGATTAAACACTTTCTTTGAAAGATGCCCAGTTGAGAGACAAATAAATTTGGGGTTGTGATGTGCATCTAGTCATTTCCCATGTTTGCTGCTGGGCTTCATTATTGCCTATGACAAGAGGAGCTCAAACAGAATAAAAATGATTTTGGGTGGTTTTACTTGCAACTCATTTAACACATGAATTTATGGATCTTTGGGTTATGTGGCCATTTGCATAAATAGATGAGAAATGGCAGCCCATTGTAGGAAAGCTTAAAAAAAAATCATGTGTAATTTCCTTCAGTAAAAGGCAATTTAAGAAAAAGACAATGAAAATGCGGGAAGGATTTTTAGTCTCAGTGAAAAATCAGAGTGGCGGTGATGATAGTTGGATGACACACAGTGTAAAGGATGCTGTGTAGAATATAACAAAAGGAATAAATCCATCAGCAAAGAACAACAGAAAGTAAATACACATACTCAGATTTTTTTTTAATACTATTTTTTCTAGGAGGCATGTTCTAGTGTATAACTGAAAACTGTTTCCTTGGGATTTGTCCCAAGAAGCGAGACACTGTATCAGCAAAGTTCTGTAGTCATTTATTTAATAACCAAAATAAATCAAATTAAGATTAAGGAAAATTGTTCACTGGTAATGGAATGTACTAACTCTGAATAACTCAAGAACAAAGAGCTCAGTTTTGTATTGCTTAGATTTATAATGTACATAATGCCATTTAGGTCAGCACCTTAAATGAAACCACTGAGGAGTACCTAAAATTGAAAGAAAAGCATCATAAATTCATAAAAAGAGAGTAAAT
Organism: Cygnus olor; assembly: GCF_009769625.2. Classification (NCBI taxonomy): domain Eukaryota; kingdom Metazoa; phylum Chordata; class Aves; order Anseriformes; family Anatidae; genus Cygnus; species Cygnus olor. The sequence continues at coordinate 60,842,570 of NC_049169.1, read as the reverse complement.
GAACAGGAGAAAAAAGCAGGCAAGCTTGGCAAGTTAAACAGAGAGAAATTTAGACTATAATTAATGAACTAATGGATAAAACAGAATAATAGCTTAGCAAAATTACTAGAAAGTTCAACACAGTAACAGGACATCTCTGGATACTTGACTGACACAGAACAAATATTTAATATAAATTCACACATTTCAAGAGAAATTAGTACTAGATAATGTTGCTTCCAGAAATATCTCAGGTTATATATCATGGAAAGGAAAAAAAATAGCGTGCGAATCATGTTTAGACACCATTACTGTATGATTATATGTGCATATTTGAAATGAAAATTTCCTGTGAACTTATCAATATATTATATTTTGGGGTGCATATAAAGTGCTTTTGAGCAGTTTGATTTATTTCTGTCTGTTTTAAACCAACCATTGATAAGATTGATTGAAATTCACATGAGATCTGAATCTTCAATATTATGGAATATTATGTGACCATACAGACAAGTTGAGTGAATAAGGTTTTGCATTTGCAAAAAGGAGGTCTGAGTAAATCCTAATTACTCATAGAGGTAAGGCAGGATGAAGAGACAGAGAATCACAATCACTGTCAGCTCCTGAAGTGAATGAAAGTGTATACATATCCAAAACCAAACTGAGAAAAGCCTTGAAGAGGCAGTGAGGATTTGACAACTACACAGCTTGTCTTCCCTGTAATAGCAAGTAATGTTGGCCAGATCTCTTGGAGCCTGGTGCTCAAATGCACTTGGGCATGCAAATCTTGGTCCTTGTACATATGACGTTCAGTAAATGAAATCAGTTCTGCTTTAAAATAACCACCTTCTCCTCCTTATACAGTCTTGATTTGAGTTTTACTACATTGATGGCATTGTGTTGCAACATTAATTGTGTTTCTTCAACTGGGTTGATAAAAAGATGGTGAAGCGTGGGGAGCTTTCAGAAAGGGTGGGTACCCTGTGTTTGAAAGCATGACCACAGCAGATTTAGAAATACCTATAATTAGTTTTTATCCTACCATGGCTAAATCATTAAAGCTAAGAGATGACAGCACAGATTTCAGCCTGTTAGCAATGTGAGATACACTACTTATCTTCAACAGTCTTGCAAGTGATAAATTGATGATCAAGAGAGTCATCTTCAAAATGTTTTTGGACGGTGGTAAAATAATTAATATCAGGGGCTTTTTCCTAGATAATAGTATTTTTATTCTGAAGAAAATATGTTGAAACCATCAATCCGGCTGAGCTGGAAAATCATGCATAAAAGAAAGAAGGCAAATTGATAGATATAACCAAAGTGGAGGTCAAACAATACTGCCTGACTCTTGACTCTGATTCAGGAACTGTATGCCTTCTCCCTTTCATGTAGTCCTATGAAACACGAAACTTATCCATGAATTCTTTAACTGAACTCTTACACAGAATCTTTCATCAAACATTCCAATTTTAATCAAGCTTGCTTAGGAAAGTACATTTCTGAAGACTGAAGACACTAGCTCTGAGCCTTACACAAGCTCTGCAAACTTCGGAAACTGATCGCATTGCCCTGCCTAAATGTGAGGAGTATGAACAAAGACTGAGAGTTGCTCAGATGCCATAGCACAGCCCCATGCTCTGAAGAAAGGAGTGGGATGTAGAGTTTTCCTGCAAAGCAAGAAAAATTGGAACAAAAACCTTTGTAATGTAAATCTGTGCCTCTTGTGTTGGTGGGATTCAAATTCTATAGGGAGTAAATTTAATAACCTAAGCAACTGTCAGAGATTATATAAATATTCTTCTTCAATTAATGAAAGGAACACTGCAATGAAGACTACAAAGCAATTGGTTTAACATTGCTGAACTAGGAAACGTACTTTGGTAGCTGTACATTTTTTTTTTTTCACAATTACCCTTAAGGGAAATTGCTGTGAATCTCCAACCCAACAATGGTGGAGAATTTCCTTATCTTCTTGATATACTTTAAGGCCAGGCACCATGGCAAAACTTTTATGATGAACTAAGTTAATTATCTTTAAATTGTAATGTGCAGTGTCATGATGTTATGGTAGGAGCATGATGCAGTGTTAGGTTTTATTGCTGTTTGTCATCACATTAAATTGGCTTAGTTTGGAATTGCAGCAAGAACATTAGCATTCAAAACCAGTACTGCCTTGAACACTGTCCAGCCCATTCACTTCTCTCTCTCTCTCTCTCTTTCCCTCCCTCCTTCCCCCGCCCCAACTCGTTCAGTAATTCTGCTGTATGCCTCTTTGAATGCAAGAGAGTGTGTCAGCTTTCTCCTCCTCTCCCTACTGTTGTTACTGGGAGCTATTTCAGAGTAGAAACCTGGCTTTAAGTTTCCCATCTTGTTTTGGTCCTGTGATTATAGGTGATTCATTATTTTTCACACCTTTGAATTTTGTTTAGTTTTGTATACTGTTGATCTGTGAAAGCCTTTCTGAAGTACAAAAGTTACATGATTTTGAAGAATTAAGTTTTAATTTTTGCATGCATGTGCTAGTGAAGGTTGTAAAAACTGGGGGTTCCACTACATCTAGAACCAGACTAACTGAAATAAAACATTTTGATTTTGTTTGGGAAATGTTGAAATAATATTTCTTCATTTCTGAAGCAATCTTTTATCCCACTGTTTTGTTCAATTTTCATCGTTGTCTTTCAAGCATACATGGGAATGGATAGAAAGCCCACACTGAAGTTAGAGGAGGACTGGAATCATCTTAATGGGAACTGAATCTACCCTGAAGTACACAGAGATTTGTGTAGGGTGGAGGTAATAGTGGAATATCGTACAGCCCCACCTCTTGCTCATGGCATGGTCACCTAGGTCTAGTTGTCATGGCCTTGTCCAGTTGAGTTTTGAGCTCAGAGATGCAGACTTCGTGGCTTCTCTGAGCACCTTTTCCAATAATTGATCACACTTGATGTGGAAATGCTTTTGTTAATATCCGTCTAGAATTTCCCTTGCTACTTATCTATTACCTGTTGAATGATTTTTGGCTTTTGTGCTTTCACTGTATACTTTCAAGCAGGTTTCCCTGTCTACTCTACACCTTGCCATTAGGCTGTCGAAGACAGCTATTAGATCACACCTGAACATTTTCCTGTTCTTAGGGCTGAACAAACCTGGTTCCTCAGCCTCTCCTTGGACTTGTGTGATCAGGTTTGACAGTCCTCCTGTGCTGTTGGTTGTCCCCTGGGCTTGTCCCAGTTTGTCAGTGTCTTTCTTTAAGTAGGGATCTTGTAACTGAATGTGGTAACCCACAGGTGGTCTCACAAGTGCCAAATAGAAGGGAGGAGGATTGATTTGCCTGAGCTGCTGGCTATGCTCTTGCTAAAACAAGCCAGTACGTGGTTAGTCATCTTTGCCTCAAGGGCTTACAGCTATATGCATCAGAGCTGACCTTGAGCACAGCCAGTCAAATCTTAGAGGGAAGAAGATGCAGAGGGTAGAGGATTACAGAGAAAGGTTACCAACTGGACAGGGCAATTAAAGCTTGTCGGTGCCTTCAGGGCCCTGATACTCACATACTCGTTACAGAGTAGAAAGAAACAAACTGATGCCCACATATACATTAAAGAGTTGCCTTGAGTAAGCTCGACGGTGATTTGCCATTAGTCCAGAGTTACCTGACCTAAGTTTAGCTGCTAAAAATTAAGGTACCTAGTCTAGGCATCCCTCATAGGTTGACTGAATCACCTCCAGGAATGCTTGTGTCTCTCTGCAGACATCAGGGGGTAGACTAGATGATAACCTGAGATTCAGCATCTAGTTCTTAGGTAGCTAAATTCAGATAAGATGACTATTCAGATGGGATTGTACCATGAGATGATACTCTTGCATTCTTAAAAGAAGAAAACAAATGTTTACATTCAGTTTAACTCCAATACAGAAGTTTCTGCCTCAGCTTCAGACCTCAGGGTCTTATCTTCAAACTAACTGGGTATAACTTGTGGTTACTACTTGTTCCTGTTAGGGCATGGTAAAGCTCTTCACATTCAGTACTGTGGTTGGCTGTGCAACAGGTAGGCTTGTAAAAGTCTCAGAAATGATTCTTCAGGGGGTTTCCAGCTAAATCCCTGGAAAACATGTCTTGCTCATGTACTGAAGAAAGCTCAGTCTTGAAGTGAGATTTTGCAGCCATTTAGTAGTGATCATAGGAGTGTGCTTATGGTGCTGGAGGCTCTGAACAAATCTTATCCAAGATCCAACAAGCCTGTTTGCTTTGAAAACAACTGATGAAAGTGTGAATCTCAGTAAAGAGAAAATCTTTCTAAGCTGAGCTAGATGGTGGTGCTGGGGAACATGTTTCTTCTTTGGAGGGCTTCCAGTATTTTGTTTTTTGTCCTAAGTAATGGGCTCATCGTGGGAGTTAGTTTGACCAAAAAGCTCAGCTTATGTTGGGGAATGCTCTTCAGCTATTTGATCAACAGCTCTCTAAAGGCTTTATGGAAATTCAAGTAATCACAGAGTGCTATCAGAGTAATATGAAAACATTTGAGTATTTTTTGAAAAAACAAAATGCAAAGGTGTTGGACTTTTTTTTCCCCAAGACAGTACATTTTTGGGGAAGCTTTCAAATTGACTTTTTCATCTGGCATTTCTTTTGTCATACAAAATTCCCTATGTGCTCTAGATACAAAAGAGGAAGCTTAATGGCCCATGAGCAGAGATCTTATACCAAGGCAATCATAAATCTCTAACACAGCTGAATGTGCTAAACTATCAGTCTTTGTATTCAGCAATAGAAGCAGCTGAGCCTCTTTTTCTGTAGCAGAAAGCACAGCTGGAGCCACCTGGCAAGACCATGAGATGTGAAGGGGGAGTGTGGCAGGGACTGGGTTTCCTAGGTTTCGTGCTTGAGCCAGGAGCAAAGCTGGAGGGAACAGACCTGGGTTGGAACCAGAGGTTCTTTTTTATTATTTTTTTTTATTGTATTGGAATTTCCTGGGGGAAAATACATGATTTCAAAAATTGTTTCCATTTTGGCACTGAAGGTCAGATGTAGACTTTTCTGTTTAAAGTATCATTTTGCAATCAGCCAAAACACTATACTTTGCCTTGTTTGGAATTTCTGAAAGTAGGACTGCTGTAAATGTGTATTTTTCTCTATATTTGTTCGATCTGTGTTGTGCTGCAAATCCTGCTCAAAGAAGAGAAGAAATATGAGATTAGCTTTTCAGAGCAGCTATGCAAATCTAGGTGCCACTGAGTTTAGCTGAAGTTATATCCTTATGGATATTGAACACTCCTGAAAAAAACACGGCTGTGATAGTCCTACATCACACACATGAGCTGGAAAGTCTGAGCAGCCTTTAGCATGAAGTGATGCATCAGCCAGACTATAGAGAGAGAAAAAGACTGTTCCTACAGGCATTTCTTCAGGCCTTTGCCCGTAGAGGTCTTTGCTATTGCTTTGAACTTCAAAATCTCAGTTTTGCTTAGCAGTGTTGTATCTCAGCTGTTGACTTTATTATTTTAAAATTCAATCTCTGTTTCCACGAGGTGCTGAGAACCTCTTCTAATTAGCAGAACAGGACTTGCACTTGGAGTGCTATTGCGTGAGACTCCGACCATGACCGCGTGCAGTCAACCTTGTGAAGGAGAGAGAGAGGCTGTACTTTATCCCATTGCCACAAAGCTTTCAAGTTGGGAAGGAGGAAAGAGTTAATGGGGAGGACTGTTTTCCTTAAACTTCACGAGGAGCAAGGCTTCCCTGTACAAACTCACTGTATGACCATAGGGTGTTGGCAGTCTTCCTAGGTGTCCCGCTGCAGGGGCTAACCTATCCTAATTCTGGGTGTGGATGGACATTTCTGTTGTGCCAGCACTGTAAGTGACCAGCATGGGCCCCAACCCCTCTGGCTTCCCAAAGAGCACAGCATTTTCCTCTGGGAGCCCCTGGCGATGGTGTTGCAGTGGCGAGCACAGGGAGCTTCGAGGCTTACTGCACCCATGACTCCTTGCTTTCTAGTGCTTCTGAAATCACCCTTAACAGCAGTAAAGATGAAAGTAAATGCAAATGAGGATTTGTTTACATAGCTTAAATGCTGGCAATGCAATTACAATGAATTTAGAGACAGAACTAAGAAGAAAACTGTTCTTTTATCCACCCATACTTAAATGAGCTCAAAGACTCTTTTCTCTGTGCAGTAAAAAATGTTTAACCAAATTTGTTGCTTGGGATCCTTTCTGAGTATAACATTAACATCTAATTTATCCTCTGTGGTTCCATTTAGAAGGCATTTTAATCAAAATGTTGATTTCAATCTTTTCCCAAGGGATTGCCTCCCATCTGCCACCTAACTTTGAGAAACACTTGTGTGTTCTGGGCATGGCTAGGTGAAAAAATCTTCTGCCTAGATCATGAAGAAGCTCTGTTAGCAGCCCTTCTTAAATACTCTTGTCAGCCTCGTACAGTTACATTCATAGCTCAAGGCTAAAGCCTTTTTTCACACGCTAAAGCTTACATCTGTGTCAAAGTTAGTGTGCGTTTGCCTCTAACTCTGCAATCATATTTCAATAAGTGTATATACAAAGTTATGCATACAGCACATTTAGTGCTTGTCTTTGACTGCCATAACTGTCAGTGGTAACCATATTGGTGTGATAACATTAGTCCCGGGCCCTTGGAGTGGCTATAATGTAATTTAATAAATACCCAGATTTTGAAGTGAAGTACTCTAGAAGCCGCGATGTCTCCCGGAAGACATCAGGAAATGCTGGATATGGGGAGTGATTTAGTTCTATTTTTTTATTCTCTTCTCTTTACTGATTACATGACTTACATGGATGTAAATTCATTGTTCGTTTAATCTGTTCCTGATACTTACTACTTATTTGCCTGGGAAGCTCAGTCATAATCTTTTATTTGCTGACTTAATTATCTCCATAGCAACTAATTGTGATTTATTACTATTAATAATACTATTGGTAATTGAAACAAAGTGTTGGGGAAAATACACACTGTACAAGACATTGATAAGATTTTTTCCAAATGTCTTTCAAATCTTTTTTGAGGAAGCAACAGATAATAGTAATGCAATGATTGTATAAGGAGGCAGTAGTATTTCTAGACTGTTTCTATGCAATGTTTAAATATTTATACATGATTTATTTTGTTCAGGGCCAGATCAAAAAAAAATCCATTGGAAACTTTGATTTCACTAGTCTTGGGATCAAGCCCTTGTTTAAGAAATTTCTGAACTCTCTGTCAAGTAATCATTCAGAATTTATAACCTTTCATAAGGGAAGAATTGAATTAAAAATAAACAAGCTAATTAGATTTAAATAAAGCTTCTGTTGTGATGAGGAGCAGTAAATGGAAGATTAAGGGTTGTTTGTGGAATTTATTTGATAGTCCTATAAATGCACCGAAGAACAGATTTCTTGTCCACATTGAATAAACAGGCTTCAATAATTTAAAGAACTCATTCCTAGAGTCCACAGATACAAAGTCTCACACATTTGCTTTAGAGATGAGGAAGGCAGAGCTAATCCTGATAGGATTTTTACATGTAAATCCCAGGGATTATGGGAGCCCTTCCAGCCTTGGTGCTTTACAGCACTCTCCTGAGTAAAGCCTGCAGAAGTGGGGCAGGAGGCATAGAAAACATTTCAACATTCACCTTGAGATGTTTTTCAACTTACAACTCACTTGTGGGTTAGAGGTCAGGAAGAAGCATCTTCTAGGGCCTGTGGAGGAAAAACCATAAAATTACTGAGAACAGAGAAATGCCATAGAGCCCAAGATAGATCTGCCTCTGAACTTTCAGGTCTTGCCTGCTCAAGAAAGCCACTCTTCTTGTGCAGTTCTCTTTTCCCTTGAGGTCCTCAGTGGCTGCTCTTAGAGATACAGCAAAGCTTGTGGGGCTGCTGATAACAGGACCAGTATGTGCCTGTGTTTGCAATGTGCAGAGTTCACGGATTTACCACCATGGCTCCTGGCAAGGCTAGCACTGAGTTTGCTCACACTTGAACAGTGGAAGAGATTAATAAATAAATAAATGCTGCATTCGTTATATTTTTTGTAGCAATAATGACCCGCACACGCTCTTCTGAGCAATAAGGTCCTACATTAAGTGCTGACTGTACAGCAGCCCTCTTGTAGTGTGCTCCAAGAAATTCCACTGGTCCTTTGTGCCATGACAAGGTCAAGGGCTTGGCCGATGCACACCACGTGGCTCCTTTCCAAGGCTGCTGCTTTAACACTGAGGAGAGGGAACCTGTCCAGAGATTGGGTTGCTAGCCTTGAACTTGAGAAATTGGATTCAGCTTTCTGCTCTGCAGTTGATTACTTATAAGACTTCAGGGAAATAATTTAGTGTCAGATTCTTCAAGGTATAACACCTATTTGTTTTCCATGGAAATTGGTTGAGGTTAGATGCTAAGTATCTTGACGTCCTCTGAGGGGCATTTGAGTTTGTACCTCAAGAATGTGGATGGGATGATTCATATGCTTGATAAATGTACCTACTAACAATTGTGAAGTTGTCATCCCTAACAGGTATAGAAGTCATAAATTTATGGCAAATAGGACTACATTGTTCCTGATGCTAATTTGACCTCTCTGTCTCTTTTTAAAGGACGTTTTTGGCTGCAAAGATGAAGTTCTTGTAATATTGAGATCAGTGGTGATTTTTATTATTGGCTTCTGTGGATCCACTTACTCTTATTATTATTTAAATTTATCTTCCCAGAATAATTGAAATAAAGCCTACATTACAAAATCTGTAAGTTTTTCATACAAAAGAAACATTCAGCATCAGTCAGGGCAATGATGAGTTTGTCTGGATGGAAATCTACTGTACCATGCAGATGGCACACAAGCTAAGAGGGATTAGGAGGGACTGCTCAATGGCTACATTTTTCTGTAGAGCTTGAGAGATTTATATTCAATTGTCCTCTCAGGACCAAAAGCAGTCTAGCCAGGATAAAGTGACAATCTTAATACATTTCTCAGTGGGGCTTTAGTTGCCTTAGTTCTTTGAGTGAGTTCATTCAGGGTCTCTGTGCGGCCTGGTATTGTGCCATGTAGATGTAACCTGAGACACTTGTTATAAGAATATATTTGGATGCAGTTCAGCATTGAAAATAAGGATTGCATGTGGCCACAAGCTAATGACTTTCTGCTTAGGGCTTTACTGAAAGAAAAACAGAGTGTTTCTGCCTCTGAAACCTCTTAGAAGTTTTGATTGTTTTACTCCTTTCATTTGACCTTTGCTGTTTGCCACCTTCTCCTTCTGTGGTTGTCCTCTTCTACCTGTCAAACATTAATTTTCTGTCTCTTCTTTCAGGCACGACCTAGCATTGCTTCCTCTTTGTTTTATTGTGCGTACATACCACAGGGAACAACATTTGTAGGAGGATATACAACCCTGCACAAAACACTATATTCTTGTTGCTGGAGAATCAGTAGAGGAAAATTGGTGTAAGATTTTTGTCATCTATTTTTTTTTTTTTTTATACTATTGGCTATAAATAAAATGAAATTGTTTGATTCATACCTCCTCCCCCCAAAGATGTGTTGACTTAAATTAATGCACTTGTCAGAATAGAATAAATGCTGTGATCATGATGAACCAACAGAATCCCTACCCTCATCCTCTGGTGAACTTTAAGCAAGGAATGCTTATTTTTCTTGCATCCTCTCACTCTGGCGAAGGACTGAAGTTATTACAAGATACCACTTGTATAATGCTGAATCAATCACAAGAAATACGAAGTAGTGTCAAAATGCCTATTTTTAGACCTTTGAGATGTTTTTACAGGTGCTTAAGAGTTAGTGTTCTTTGGTATTTTGTCTCACTTATAGAGGTGAGCAGTTCTTGGGCAAGTGACAGACTGCTATGGACTGGTCAGAGTAAGATCTAGGCAGCCAAAACCCAGTGCAGTGCTCTGGTTGGGAGTAAAGCAAATCAGCTCTCAGCATTCGTTTTCCTTAAGTGTTTTCAGCATCAAGAAGATAAGATTGGCTTAAAACAGACTGGCAGTTGGTGTAACAAAAGAATATTCGTTTGACTGTTTTGCTTGGATAAACCACGGCTCTTATTGTTCAGAATTGCTTAAGCTGACTTATGAGGGTTGCTGCTGGAAAGAGCCACTTGCTTATGTTTTTCTGCAAAGGTTGTGGGGGAGAGAGAGGGAATTAAAGGGAGCAGCAGAACCAATGTGTTTAAAAAAAAAAATTACAAAAAGGAAAAATGTATGTGTGCAGAGTTCTACAGACTTGCCTTATCATTACACATATTCAATTATTCTGTGAATAATTTGTGCAAAGATATTCCAGTGCTGCCACCATTTCGCTGGGTATTTGCTATTTTGGGGTATGTGGTTGGTCACCTATTTCCATGTGGTTGTTACCAACCTCTGCACGTGTGATTCTTATGTGCATCTCTTCGGGGTGAATAAATATGAATATTTGCCAAGCTTTCCCTATATGCAAATAAGTTTTGCTTTCAGCTGCATGCAAACACCAAATAGAGATCAGGGGTTGCAAATATTGTCAGGAGAAACGTTAGTACTGATGAAATTAGTATCTCCATTGCTTTTGTCTTACAGTGCTCTGGCTGTAATAACTTCCTTTCCAAGAGGACAGCAGGCTGCAGCTCAGAGTTGCTCCCCGAACTATGGGGAGCACCCAGAGGGGTGCCTGAAGCTCTCCTGATAGCCCTGACCACAGTGCCAAGCATCCAGCCCCCTCTTGCCCCAGAAGTGAAAAGCCGTGCTGTGAAGCCCGAATTCACTGTGCACTGCAACACAGAGGCCTCCTGGCTGCAGAGATTAAAATAGGGAGGAAAACATGAAAAATGCAATGATTTTCCTGCTTTCTTCACCACTTTATGCCACATTTGTTCTGTTAGATTTACCCACTGGGTGTGGGTTGGGGGCAGAAATTGTGGTATGGGCATGGCTTCTCATTTCCATGCTGCATCATGTGCATTGGACGTCTTTGTGGCTTGGAAACCTCTCTGATGCCAACTGGCACAGGGCACTACAGCTCCCTGTTCAGGCAGCACAATGTTGCCTGGCCCCCAGAAAGCAACATGCCGGGCTGCAGATGAAAGGGACGTTAATAAGCCCAATGAATTTTCAGTTTTCTCTGAAGGAGAATTTAGCTGTGTTCTCTCCCACTGTGCAAAATGATAATGAGGCAATCGATCGTAAACAGGTGCAGCGAGGAGTTGCTCGGAGTACAGTGAGCCTTCGCACTCAATTGCTATGCTCGATGTCTGAATCTTAGTATCGTTCCAGAAAGAGTGACAGAATAATAATTTCCATCTCATATTAAAGTAGAAACCTGTTAAATTCAGAACCTTCTGGAATTAATGCCATTCTTTTCATAGTTCCATTGAATTTGCCAAGCTTCGTTTCAGGAATTCTTCTAGTGAAGAAATGCATCTTTAGGAAGTATTTATGTAATGAATTATTTACTTATTAACTGAAATTTTATACCAATTTAGACATGTTTATGTATTTAAAGGTTTTGTGGTTTTAACTGTTCCATATTTTTAATTCAAGTTTTAACAGTCCATTTGGTTGCTTCTGAGTCTAGTCCAACTTGGTGTTGGGGTCTCTATCACCATGTCATGTGGGAAGGCTGGAGCAGAAAACGTGTGTGTATTAATACACACACATGTGCGTGTGTACACAGCTCTTTACTCCATCTATGGGTTAAATGAACTAGAATTTTACAGGATAACACCTGATAGATGGCTGCTGGGTTTCAGTAGGGCAGCACTCCCTCCACAGGGGAGGGGTACCTGAGCATTGACATTGGCCAGGCATGATGCTGTTACTGCCTGGGAGGGGAATGATGGCACAGTGATGGGGTACCTTCTCTTGCTCAGCTCTTCCTTCATCCTTGTCTTCCTCCTTTGCATTTTCACCATATAAGAGATGGTTTATTTCTAACTGATACATGTTCTTTGTTCTATTTTTAATGGTTTCTTTGATATACTCGAAAATAAGCCCTGCCGAACTCTCAGGGTTGCATTCCTTTATTGACAAGTCCTTGGCCATTTATGATTTGTGTTTTTACTTCTGGTGTTGTCCAAGGCCTCTTCTGTTATCCTCTGGGTGTATTCTCAGGGGTCCTTGTAACAACTTGCTCAAAAAAAAACGCTAAAAAGAAAAAAAGGCACAAAGCCTCATATAACAATTTGAGTCTCATACCAGGAGTCTTCCATTCAGCCTTAAAAATATGCTGAAGTAACTTTTGCAGTTTTGAGGTTTTTTTTTTTTTTTTTTTTTTAACTGTCACTGAAAGACTGGCATGGCACTTTCCTCTTCTTCTTTGAAAAGATTTTGTCTGATCTTTTCTGTGTTCTTTCTGCCTAGAAGCTTCCACAGGCATCTCTTTTGCTGAGAAACATATGTACACATGACTTGAAAACCATCTGCTGCTCTGTCACCTGAAAGACTTTACACAGAAAGCTAATGCATAATTTATAGTAGAGATTTTTGTCACGTTTGAAAGCTTTTTTTATATATATATACTTCAGTGCTACAGAGATGAGGATGCTTTTCTTGGTGCAAAGATCCTAAAATCAAATCTCAGTACTGCAGATACCAACTCACGTCCTTAACTTGAGCAACATCTGCTCTGTACCCAGTGGACTGGTCCTGCAGTGCTTTGAAGACTATGTCACTCCGTAGCTCCAGTAACCCGTGCTCATCTTGGTTGTTCTCACCTCCCTAAATTAGGCCCAAGTTTTTAGGTCTCACCTGCCCTCATGGGATGGTCTGGTCTGCCTACTACCCTCACTGAAGGGCAGGTGGGTCCTCACTGAAGGCTGCGTCCACACAGCAAATGAATCCTAGGGACAGAAGAGGCTGTCAAAGCAAAGGAAAAACTCCTGGATTCTTTTTTTGGGAAAATATCGGGGTTACTTCTGGACTGATTCGACATGGAATAAGACAAGCAACATGAATAAGAGTATAAATTGCCTTTATGCCTGTTTTCAAGAGTTCTGTTAGCGGCAGTTTAAACACAGCTCATTGCTGTAGCGTTTCAAAGTGGGGTCCTCACAGCAAACATAGATAGTAGGCAAGTTGTTGGGATGACAGTGAATCCTCTGTGTACCAGACAGTGGCAATCCCATTCCAGTGGGATTGTGCAAACTGTGTCGAACAAATACCAAGGACAAAGTGCATCTGGGAGACAGAAAACTGATACCAGGTTGAAGGAAGCAGAGGTAATTTAGTATTGGCAAGCCACTGTCTAAATGGAAGGTCTCCAAACTCCTGCCATTTAGCTCATGGCAACTCTGGGAATACGTGCTAGTGCTGGTGAGTGGGTTCTTAACTGAAATCAAGGTTGGTTACAATAATACAAGCAAGTTTTGTTTGTTTGTTTCCAAAAATATTCTTATTTTATGTTGATTTAACATCTTCCTCTTTCATTACTGCATTGAGGATATTTCCTGTGACTCTTCAGTTTCAAAGGAGACAAGTTCACTAAGTAAAAATAATAGTCCCTTATCTGTTATTTAGGATTTCTTGCAAAGCAGGTGCCCAGGTTACCTGATTCGCAGTGGGTGAATCCCAGGTGTTGCCTGGGTATATAGTTTTGACTTATGTTTTCATTACAAACCTGAAAGCTTTGAAGTGAAAACCTCACATGTTGTGTGTACCACATGATGGACGATAAATAGACATGACATCAAGTTTCTAAATCTAAACTTGTTCTTTTGGGGAATGACTGAGGTGTGGGAACAGGAGTGAGGATGTGAGCATGTGAGCGTAAGCTCACTTTTTGGTGCTTCCTGTAAAATCTTTTTTCCAATAACTTGCAATCCTCTAGCCAAGTTTCAGCCAATGGTTATGGTGTCTTTCCCTTTTGACAAGAGTATTTCTGCTTTAACCATGTTCTGACTGGAATTGTTCTATAAAATCTAAGGAGAGATTTATGGTATGTACTGCTATGTATCTGGAAGTTATTTTGCTATCCTCCTGAATTTTAAGAAGCAGACATTTCTCTACTAAGTCCTCTTTTGCCTTGCTTCATCTTTGAACCTTTCTAGTACACAGTAGAATACTAATCTGAGCTTCACCAGACCACAAAATGTTGTTCTAAATTACTCTTTCCCCTCTGAGGTGGTCTTAAGCAAGTCTTAATATCACTGTCAAAGCGTTTGGATATCACTTGTGCTGTCTCATAGGTTGATAATCACTGAAAATATCACATCACATATTACTATAGTTACAGTTTTTGTGCTAGCAAATATATATATATATATATATATATATATATATTCCTAGGTTTTTGCATGAGTGTCAAAATGCAGTTGTTCCTGCCCTTAATTAATCATTTCTGTTATTGCTCCTTTGTTTCCCTTGTTTACTGTTGTGTTGGCAAAACTATTTCTGTTTTGGCTATAGTTCCCACTGCACTTTACTACAGTTGTCATGAAGCACTTAACCAGCAGGTTTGACTGCGCATTTTACTTAGATGATCTCTTTTTTTGGTGATTACTTTGTTGATTTATTTGCGTGTAAGATGGAGCTGTTCTCTGACACATTTGTAACAGAGAGCACGAAGGAGGCATGAAGGAACTCTTTACCCAGACTTGAGAGCTCTTGGCCCCCCAAGGCCCAGACATGGATCATTGCCAAGGCTGGGACAGGTTGTTGCTGGAAGAGGAGTGCTGTGAGAACTCCTGTTTCATTAATACCTGCTCTGTTAACTTCCATTCATTTTTCTTTCTTTGTATATATTTTCTGGTGAAGACAATATGGGATTTTTCTCTCTGAGAAATGAGTCCTGAAATTTAGGTTTGCCAAATACGTGAAAGGGTCTAAAACATGTTTTTCTTCCTGCTGCTCTTCCTGATGCTGGCAGCAGTTCAGTGGTCCCAGCAGGGGCCTCAGCAGTGGCAGGAATGACCATAGGAGCTTTGCAAATGGGAGCAGAGAGAGCAGCAGGAGGCTGTGCCTGCCTTATGAACCATCACTTCTTGCCTCCTGGAGGACATTCAGCATTAAAAGTGAGGGCGCGCAGTTTTGAAAGGACTTCAGATAACTTTACAGCTATAATGACTTATGTCTTTTGAAATGAGGTATGTTGCTGTGCTGCACCGATAAATAACCTGTGACGGCCAAGACAGTACCTAGTGCTAGCAAAAGACAGATGTTGTTTGTCAGTGAAGTCATATTTAAAAAAAGTTTTGGGGATCACCTGTCTGTCCAAGTAATGGTAGATTATTGGTCTGTGTGGACAGGAGTTTAGAGAGGGAGAGAAAACCTCCCTTCTCTTTTGGATCTAGACACACAGACTGTATTCCAGAATTCATCATGTACAGCTTTATGTTGTTCTTATATTTCTTTCAGCTGTCAGCAAGCATAAAAACAGCTCACAGCTGCTTTAGGTTAAACTGATGCTTCAGCATCTCCATTTCAGTATGATAAAATGATGTTACCTTGGCATAATTTCATTCAATGACCCCAATAGATCCAGGCAAATACCATTCTTTTGTTTGGGTTTTGTTTGTTTAGAGGCCAAACTGAAAAAGAGGGAAAAAAATATCTTGACTTGGGTCAGAATTTGCTAAAGTTTTCTTTGGCAAAATGAAACTAAAAAAACATCACGCCAAAACCTTGAATTAACCAAAATGCTTCAGTGGACCTAACTGGAATGGTTTGTGTTCAGATTATTTAAACTCTCCTCCTCTTTTTCAATTGAATGACACTTTGAATGGACAAGTTGCAAAATTTTATTTGCTAGCTGTTGGAATGGAAGGACTTGCCATTTTCAGAAATATTTCCTATACTCTTCTTTCAGCCAAGAATTTAGCTGAATTCAACCTGAATTTTCTTTTTGTTTAGTTAAACTTCTTGTGGAAAAAAACATCTCCCAGATCTTTTCTTCTTGCATTGAACTGACTCTTGAATTTTCTTCCTGTCGTATCAATCAGATATTCTCCTTCTTCGACAAATTTTTTCTTTTTTTTCCCGAGGAAGAACATTTCAGTTTTGTTCCCTGATGGTTTAAAAATTCCTGTCGTTTGCTTTTTGTCACTGTTCAGATCCTGTGCTAGCTGTGCCTTGGCCCTCCCCTGCACAGTATGTAATAAAATTATAGGCTAACAAGGAATGAGACAAATTTTGTCTTTGTAGAGTAGAAGTTTCTGTCAATACACTTTCCTCATAGACTTGCTTTGATTTAACTTTGGAAAATGTGCCCTTTTTTCCCCCTAGAACCTTTCCTTTTCCTTCAGGAACATTCAGTGAAAGCATGAGTGAGAAGTTGTGCAAGGAGAGATGAATCAAGGATTTATGTTTAGATTGGCATATTGCATGCTTTTGAAACACATCTTGCCTTGAGGATGCTTGGGTCTGCCAGGGAAGCCCGCAGTCCTCCAGGCAAGGGTCCATCTCTGCCCAGAAATGTTTCTGTTGCTGTTTGTTTGTTCCTTGGCCCAGGAGCTTGGTAATCTGGGCTCTTCCCAAAGTACATGTACTTGTGAGCATAGGCAGCTGCAGCGCATCCAGTGCGTTTGGAAGGTGTCTGCTTTCTGGTTTTATTATGGAAATAAGGATTCTCACCAAGAATTTCCAATGAACTCTCCAAAGCCAGAATCTGGGGTTCTTTCCCAAGCCCTGCACAGTTTATATCCTTCTATCCATCCATCTTTAATCTTCTGCATGTGCGTTATAATTATCCAGTAAACAGAGTGATTACAATGAAATTATTTTGGCAGGATGAATGTTGTTTCCAAGGTTTAGAGTTTGCACCTTCTAATCAGAAGAAAAGTGATCTTTTTGGATGAGGTTTTCTTTGCCTGCTTTGTCTGCAAAAGTGAATTTTAAATATTTCCACAAAAGCTCTTCATTTTATGTGCCATGTGCATGAAAACACACTTTTAGTTGGAGCAAGGGAAGTTGAAATTTGAAAATAATGCTGTGTTTATATATCGAGTTAAGTAGGCTTGAAAATAATCCTTGTAAGAATTTTGTTTACATGACCAAAATTAATCAATATCTGATTGTCTAAAAACTCCAAAATGGCATGTTAGTAACCCTTTAACAAGAAAACTAATCAACCGTTCCTACTACTGCCAAGAACTGATGAAAGAAAAATGTTCTTATTCTACTTTTTAAATTTTTAGGAGCCATGCAAATGTTCAGTGGCAAGACCCAGATGGGTCACTCAACAGCAAGATTATTTTACAGGCTCATTCCTAGACAAATGCTGTCCTCCTAATGGGGAGGTTGTCCTTACCAATCCTATTTCTGATTGTACTGCTGGTCTTAAAGGCAGCTAGAATACAAATCGTGGCTGGCACATCATCCTGAAGGTTGAGTATTGATAGGCGCTGAGATTAGAGCCCACCTCCAAACCCTCACTGCTGCTGGGGTGGAATTTCACCCTGGACAAGGAATTTTTAACAGGAGCTTGCAACTGAGGCCAGTTTCTTACTGAGGGAAAACAGATGGACCATCATTAGCACGTTCAGAAGGCAATTTGTTTCATCTGAGAACATTGCTTCCCAGAGAAACCCAAGAGTTTCTGATTATCCCAGCATATGCTCTGAATTCCCATGCCTTCTCCTTCTCCCCCAAACTTGCATTATCCCATACTGGATTTGCAACCCCTCAGCTTCAGCAGTGCCAGCAGTCAAGGGTGGGTTTGCACCAGCCTGTGGGGTGTAGTGGCTCCTCTGATGATATGGGGAGGTGACAGGTCCATTGAGGCCAAGGTCTTGGATATACCTGGCAGTTGGGCTCCTTCCTCAATGTCGCCAACAGTAGGGAGGACAGGCAGGTTCTTCAGGGACCCCTGGCAGAATAAAGACTTGCCACAGGCTGTGGTTTTAATTAGAGGTTCATTGTTACATTAAAAAAAATAATAATAACAATCAGCATAACTTATTTACAATTTCTAGCACTTAGCATAGCTTATATTTGCACAGAATTTCTAGAATTCTCAGACAGGCTTTTCAGTCACCTGGATGGATCCTGTGCAGATCAGGTCAAATTCTTATCAGCCAACGAGCAATGCAATCATAACCTAGACTCAGGCTTTACGTAAATGAACATGAGTCAGTCACTCAACCCTCTGAGGAAGATGACAATGGTGGAAGCATCCTTGGCCACCAGGGGATCACTGGTTTTGCTATCCAGCAGCAGTTCTGCCCTAAGTCCCACTTAGGGCTTGCTGCTGCCTGATTTTTATAGACAGTGCCCCCTGTGCTGTTATGCTAACCCTGCTCCAGGGCGGGTGTCACCATCTTCTGGCAGCCCAGCATCTGGGTATTGATAATACTGATGGGCTCAACCACCCTGTCAGTTGGTGCTCCCTATGCCCTCTTGGTGGTTCAGCACTTGGGTCTTGACAACACTAATGTCTTTTATCACCCTGACTATGGGTGTCCCTATATCCCGGCACCAGAGACTGGCACAGAGAAGAGGACGGGGGTGTACATTAACAGCCCACTTACATATTCTGGATATTTGCCTCATTGTTGGCTATGCTAACCATATTGGGGTCAGGAGCAGGGGGTACTGGTCACACTGGGGTCCTGTCAGAAGATGAAGGGGTCCAGGAAGGCTGGTCCCACGTGCCTGGCTGGGGCTGGCCTGCTGGGCCTCTCTGAGCTCAGTCACTTGGCTGGGTACTGTAGGCTTTCCGTTGCAAGCCTACCCTGTAGCTTAACAAACCTAAAAGTTGCCTCATCTCTGACGCCCTTTGGGTGTAGCTACATTCTTTATAGCTTTTCATGTTTTGTTTTCAGGCAATTTCTTTCCCCCTGTGCGTACATCCAGGATAAACACATCAGTGTCCCTCAGCACCTCCGCAGGCCTCCTGCAGAGCTCTCGTGGTCCCCCCAGTTGGACTGGCAGAACCACCTCTTGCGGACCCTCTTACCAAATAACCTATTGGAGCTTTCTTGGGCATATTGAAAATGCAAATTACCAAAGAATCCTTGAACTTTAGATTCAAAGCAATTGGGATGATGTTGCAAGAGGGTGAAAAAGAGTGAGCTGGTCAACGAGTTGTCTCTTGGGATCTTAGGTCATCAAAAACCTCATGCTTTCTTGTTTTCTTTTAAAATGATTATTTCTACTTGGATGCTTCAGCAGACCTCAGACTTGACAAATGAGTAGCCAAAGAAAGAGCTCAGGACCAGCTATTGTAGCTCAGTCTCTGTGCAGGCCCAGGAAAACACTTCATGCCTGGAGAAAGCTGGTGTTGGCGGGAGTACGTAACCCTAGCTGCTTTGGCTGCCTCTGTTTGCACTTTCAGTAGTGCCATCCACATCCCAGGCTGAATGTGGGTGTGCATCTCTGTGCACTGACCTACATACACTGAAAAAGTTGCGGAGGTATGTGGTGGGATGGCCATCCCACAGGGAGAGGGGAGGAAATGGTGGGCAAAGAGCAGCAGAGGCGGGGCAGTGCTGTGCAGCTACGAGGTTTAGGGACAATAAAGCTGCAGACCTCTCTGCTTGCTTTTTACACCTTAAATACTTTTAGTGGTTGAGTGAGAAAATGTCTCCTAGGTAATGAACCATTATTAAGCTACAAGGAGTCTGGTCTGAAGGAGAGAAGGCAGCTTTGGGGCTATTAACCTTCAAAGGGCGGGATTTTGGACTTGGGTGTGTGTCTGTCTGGTACCGATGGATTAAAGAGCCCTAATAGGTGCACTGGAGCCTGTGTGGGAGCCTGAAGAGCAGCAGAAGCCTGTTCAGGGATGAGAACAGCCATATGGGGCAGGCTGGCCTGAGCCCCTGGCTACACAGGCTGCCTGTAGAGCAGCAGTGTGGAGCATTGCACTTGATGTCGACCAGAGCAAATCCATAGTCAGAAAGTGGCAGGTCCTGAGCTGGGGAGCTCAGAAGCAGCAATGAAAGGAAGGATGAGGGCAATTAAAAGAGTGCAGAAGGGAGGGAGGGTGTCAGCTGGGTGCAGGGGGCTTTCATGGGAAGAGTAGCATTGCTCCTCCACAGCAAGGGGTGTTGGAGGGAGTTGTGCAGCTTTTGGGGTAGAAGGAGCAGAGCAATGTCCTGCAAGGTTTAACAGGGATTTCTGAGGACTACCTGACATTTGAAAATGCTTTGAGCGGTGGGAAATTTTGGAAGCTGGGACATTTTGACTGGGACTGCATGCGGATTAGAGCTGAAATTAGGTGGAACAATGTCACAAGCTGTCGCTGGTCACTAAATTCTGGCTGCTGAGATGTCAGAGGCCCACTGCAGAGAAAGGGGCCCTAGCTACATCTGTGGTGGAGGTTTTGTGTTGCCTGTGGGATGTGGAAAGAGCTCTTCTACTGCACATTTCAGAAACCTCTTCCTTTGAGGGTTGCAAGCCTTCCAGTAATAAAAGCTGAATGTAACAGGCAGTTGTTAGACAAATTGCTCTGGGATTTTACAGCGATGTGAGACTGCTCAAAGAGCATAAATTGGGACTGACTTTCTCTGATGAGGAATGGAGTCAATCTTAACAGATGCACAAGGCCTGCCACCTGTTTGGGAAATTCCTCCTTTGATTTTCTGCTGCCAGAGGTATATAAGATATGTATAATGGAGAATGTAATAGTAAATGATGCACCAGAGAAGAGGATACTCCAGCCCAAGCAAAACAGAAGAGCAATGGAGAACTAGAGATACCTGGCCAGTGGCTTTTGTCTGAGGAGGCAATTTTAATTGTTGACTTGTTGTCTTGGAAATATAAAAACAGCCGTACCCTCTCAGACAGGAAATGTAGTAGCACAACCTTTATAAAAATGCTGCTAAATTAGGGGACATTTTAGATCATTCTGCTGAACAGGAAATACTAAGCAAGAGTGAGAAGACAAGCATTGGCTGGCTTTTGCCATGGGTCCAATTTCTGAGTGCTGGTCTGGACCAGAGGCATAGCACCTCTTTTCTAAACATAAGCATGCTTGCTTGATTGGTGGGCTGCATTTGGGTCACCCACTCTGCTCTTTCTACACAAAAGTCTGTAAAACAATGAAGAAGCAGAGCATTGTAAGAATGTGGACATATTGTTTATATCTGGGTGTGTGTGTTTGTATGAATATGCACAGATTTGTTTCTTGTCCATCCAAGAAAAAGGTAATTTGCTGTAGGTAGAGCTGCTTCTGCCTCTTCTTTGGTGTGTTTGTTCACATCCGCCTTAACTTTCTAGTGACTATTTGCTTTTTTTGTACTTGAGGAGACCTAGGACAAGGTTATATAGCAAGATATTTAATATTACTAGTCATGTGACAGACCTGTTTAGTTTTCTCTTGCCACATTTCTCCAGCTGCATTTGTCTGTGACCGGGCATTGTGTCCACAGTGTGGTTGTCACCCCTACCTCTTCTGTGTGAGTGCCATAGCTCTGCCCCTTGGCTGGCGAAGAAAGGCCATGCCTTGTGACACAGTACTACGCTAGCTGCCAGTTTCTTGTCTATCTTCACCAGGCATGACAACACTCTTTTTTTCACCCCAGGGCAAACATGGTGCACAGCAGACTGCCAATGTTCAAGCCCCAGATTCACGGCTGTGGCTACTGGTCCTGGTGGTTTTGGCCAGCTTTTCCATGTCATCTTGCTTGCATTGCATAGAAATACAAGAAGCGCTGAGGGCTAGGACCTTTTTCTTCTGTTGCTGAGAGTTGTCTCAAGGCATGTCATAAACAGGCACGTGTATTGGCACAGTGTTGAAAAGAAAAGCATGGCAACTCTGCATCCACGTGATGTGACATGCTCTGACTCTGGTAGCTCTCAGGGACCATTTAGTGTAGAAGCTGTTTGCTCAGTGACAGAGTGTCAGTGAAATAGATTCTGGTTTTGTTTCCTCTCTTCTTTATCTTTCCAGTAAATTCACTGAACTGGTTCAAACTCAGATTTTTGTTTAAGTATTTTACAGGGAATTAGTAATACCGACAGACTGTATGCCTAAAGAGACACCATACAATTATGTGCAAATTCTTGGCTCGAGACTATGCTTGTAAATAAATCACAAATGAGGAACTGAGTACCTTAAAAAAAAAACAAAAAAAAACCACTCCTAGGGTGTTGCAATGATAATTGTTGTGATCATAAGGAAAGCTGTTGACAGACAAATGAAGTAGCCTAGAAATATTGGTGAAGAGGTTCGTTGAGATGTTTCACCCTGGTCAAACAACATAGAGTGAGAAGTGGTCTAATCGAGTTCAAAGTGTCTTTGTTTTATGAAGTTTTGACATCTCTAGAGATATGTGATAGAACAGTTTGCTAACACACATGAAACCCTATAGTGAAACTTGGAGCAGAAATGATTAAAATTCCAGTCTTCAAAGGCAAAATGTAGCAGATTGCGAGAAAACAAAATAGCTAGTCCAATCTATTTTTATACCAGTTTATTTGGGATCTGTATCTTTGTGACCTCACAGACATAAAAAAAAAAAAAAGTGAACATGGCTTTCTAGGCTCACCAGTCTGGCTCGCTGTGGGCAAACTTTTCTATGTATCAGGTCTTTGCAGTACAGATTTTCTAGTTTATTTAGTTTTGCAAAATTAATTAAAGTAGATGAATTCAACTTTTCATCCAGTCTTATGGGCTGAAAAAGATTAAGCCGTGTTGAAATAATCTGAACTTTAGAAGGCAGTTGATATTAAACTTTGCCTGGAATCCTCAGGTTAGTGAATCCTAAACTCTGAGAAAATAATCATCTGCATTTTAGCAGGTTTTGGAAGGAAAGAGGATAATTCCCTGTCTAGCAGCCAGACCAAAATTCTGCTTGGGAAAATGATAGCCACCATATACCTTGCAATACCTTAATTAGGCCAAAGTCCCTTTTGAAGACATTGTTGCTACAGTTATATTCAGGATTGGGAAAACTAACTTCAGGTGTTCACTTCAAGTTTGAATAACACACACAGTTTTAGAGTTTTGTATGCGTTTATTGTTTGTGTGCAGAAATCAGTTGATGGTTGTGGCTCTGTAGTGCTATAAGGCTGTTTTTGTATTATTTTATCATGTCACAGGTACTTAGATTGTTGCTAGATTTGTGTAGACAGATGGATCAGCTCTCACCTAATGTTTACATTTTGTCGACCATTTAATAAGATTGGACTTTTTCCTGAATGTGCTACCACAGGCTGCTTAGTTCTAAATCTATTCCGTCCTAACAACCCCTAGGAAGGACACCACAAAATGCTACTGGAAGATGAACTCCACAGGAATGTGTGTGTAAGGCCATGACTCCAAGCACCTTCATCTGCTGGTGGTGAGGGCTTAAGAAGTGTTTTACCCCGTAGTTTTTTGCCCACCCCTCTTTCCCACTGCTGTTTTCTATCAGCACAATAGTTTGTGCACTGAACCAGATCAGGGAGTTGATTGGGCTGAAAAATATCTATTTAAGGAATGCTGGTCCGAATGTGTAGCTGATGCCTCAGACTGTTTTACTAATTTTACAGCTGTGCTGTGTAATGGCTTTGGCCATGATTATCATTCCCATTGGACTCCCTTTGCACTGCTGAAGTGATGCAGAGAAAACAAGCTAGCCCTTTATTATTTACTTTACTGCTATTTTCTCCCCTTGCTTGGAACAACAGCAAGGAACAGTTTTACAATAAAAGATTCATTTTTAGATATAGAAAGCAACTTAATTCTATGTGAATGTTGACCATAACCACGCATGTTGTTTGCAGATAGTCACATACAGAAGCAGTGTGTTTTGCCTGCCGATAAGCAAAATGTTGCTGTGACCGAAAGCAGTAACTTCATTCACGGACAACACCAAGCTGTGTGGTGTGGTTGACATGCTGGATGGAAGGGATGCCATCCAGATGGATCTGGACAGGCCTGAGAGGTGGGCCTGCCTGAAACTCATGAGGTACAACAAGGCCGAGTGCAAGGTCCTGCATCTGGGTCAGGGCAATCCCAAGCACATATACAGGCTAGGTGGAGAATGGATTGACAGCAGCCCTGAGAACATGGACTTGAGGGTACTGGTGGATGAAAAACTCAACATGAGCTTGTAATATGTGCTTACAACCCAGAAAGCCAACTATATCCTGGGCCGCATCAAAAGAAACATGGCAAGCAGGTCGAGGGAGGTGATTCTGCCACTCTGCTCTTGTGAGACCCCACTTGGAGCACTGATTTCAGCTCTGGGGCCTCCAGCAGAAGAAAGACTTGGAGCTCTTAGAGTGAGTCCAGGGTGGGGCCACAAGGATGATCAAAGGGCTGGAGCACCTCTCCTGTGTAGACAGGCTGAGAGAGCTAGGGTTGCTCAGCCTGGAAAAGGCTTTGGGAAGATCTTAAAGCAGCCTTCCAGTACGTAAAAGGGGTCTGCCAGAAAGCTGGAGAGTGACTGCCAGGAAGTGTAGTGATAGTGCAAGGGGTAATGGCTTTGACATAAAAGAGGGCAGATTTAGATTTAAACATTAGGAAGAAATTCTTTAGTATGAAGGTGGTGAGGTACTGGAACAGGTTGCTCAGAGAAGCTCTGGATGTCCCATCCCTTGAAGCGTTCAAGGCCAGGTTGGATGATACTTTGAGCAACGTGGCCTTGATACTGTAAAAGTCGGTCAAGGAAACTCTCTGAGACTCAATCTGGAGTTTTAAAAAGCAGACACTCTTTTATTGCAGCACTGGATGCACAGGGGATCAATCCACTTAGTGTGCATGCTGAATTGCTCAAACTACAGGGATTATATGCAATCAAAATATACATATTCATTAGATTTCCAAGAAATAATTAACATGTTCATTCTATTTCCTGTAACTCATTAAAAATATGTAGTTGTCCCTGGCACATGTGCTGTTGTTTCTACTGGTGGTCTTTTGGGGTCTTCTGGTGGTCATCGATAGTCTTCCTCTCTATGTTCACTGGTTGAACCCAGTTCTTGGACATGCTCAGGACATCTTGTTCTTTTTTATCTTATTGTTTCAACTTAGGAATGCATACTGAGCTTAGTTGGTTACACATCCAAGGACATGTGTGTCCCATGAATGCCCACCTATTATTTTCAGACACATCCTAAAGGTCTGGGTTATCTTGCCCCCCGCCCCTGTCCTGGGATAAAATTCTGTATGTTCTTATAGATAAGGCTGACTAATTAGCAATTAAGGTAGCACTAGGGATACACATTTTCTAGACTTCCTTCTATCTAGCTGAACATACTAAATGTTTGGCCTATCTGTTCAAAAAACATTTGGTTGTATTATTCTATTAGGGAGAGAACCATATGTCCTTCTGAGTCGGTATCAGTCTAGTGGGAGGTGTCCCTTCCTATGTCAGGGGGGTTGGAACTCGATAGTCTTTAAGGTCCCTTCCAATCCAAAATGTTCTGTGATTCTATATAACCCTAGTCCAAACCAAAATCTCACCTGTAAGGAAAGCAGAGTAGTGTATTCAAGAAAATACAACTACAGTATCTGCTACGTATTCACATGTAAGTTGAGTTTCCTGCTATGGTGGCATAAGGCTGTAACCCAACCTTATGTTCTCAGTGTTGCATAGAAACTAAATAGATTGAATTTCTCCTAGCAGCTTCCTCTGTGAAGAGAATCCTTTGCAGATTCATGCTTCTTTAAAACATTTGGAAAATTGAAATGCTAGTTGTGCTGATGTCACAACATCTTTCTTATATACTTACCACATAATTGATATTTACTAACAGTTTCTAGTATTAGATACAATTGCCTGCAAACTATTTTAGTGCCCTCCCATAAATGATAAATGGGTGACTATCACAAGCTCGTAAAACATTTAAAGATGTGTACTCTAGCTACACACTGTGGGAGTGTGCAAAGCCATTAACAGGCAAGGGATGAGTGACTTGCTTGTAAAGGTGCTGTTAGCTGTGGTATTTAAGATGCTGTCCCTGACCTGCGAAGTTGAGTGGGGTAGTAGTGGCTGGTGGCCTAAAACTGTTGCAACAAATGAGTGTGGCAGTGGAGTTGGGTAGCACCTTTCTGTAGACTGTAGAGATGACTGACACTGCTTTTTTGTGGTTAGAGAGGGCTGAATGAGGGGCCAGTGGGATGTTAGAGGAGTGAAATTCTTTTCAGCAAACTGCGTACCGTTCCCAGTGTGATGCTCGGATGTTGGTTTGTGGGAAGCAGAGACCACTCCGTTCCCACAGGAGAGCCAGAGCCATGTGCCCACTCGAAGCCCTATGCCACGTGCTGTTTTTCCATCATCACTTGATCTGGGGCTCAAACGTTATTTCCACCAGGACCAGGCTTCACCCACCTGGTGGGAGCTATGTCCAATACCCAGAATTGTTCTGCAAAGCCCAACTAATGGAGCAAACCTCAACAAGAGACAGTGTAGGAGGGAAAGGTGATTTTATTTTGTACAAACGAGGCTTCACTCATGCATGGTCACTGTCTAATAGGTTTTGCTCATTCGTTCCTTCATACTCAGAAGCTTGAAGATGCGTCAGAACATGGTTGGTCCAGGATTATTTATGATGACACAGAGGATGAGGGAGGCTAGTTATTTAGTTCTCACAGTGTCTTCTGGTTTGTCCTTATTATTGGCAACCACGTGGCTGGTTTTTAAATGTGTTTTTTTGTACCTTTTAAGTATTGACAGTGACTGAATCGTTCCTGTCTCCAGCTGTCCCACCTCTGTGAGTCACTAGGCAAAAAACAGTGATTAGGTCATTGTTCTTTTGTCCCTCTTTCTGGGTGTAGGCTGTCTTATTTAGGTTGCCCTTTGTTTTGTCAATCTGGGTGAAACTGCAGGTAGTTGAGCTGGGAACTTGGTGACCTACTAACTTAGGTGCAGTTAACATGATATTCTGTTTATCTCTTCTTCCACTTCTTCCTGTTCTTTCACACCCTGATATTCCCACTCTGCTTCAGCCATACCTTCTACCACAGCTCTTCACAAAAGAGGAGGAAATATGTGCAGTGATTCTGCTTCTGTTCATCTCCTGTTCATCTAGGACCCAAGGAAATGGCATGAAGCTGTGACAAGGGAGGTTTAGACTGGATATTAATAAAAGGCTCTTCACCACAAGGGTGGTTGGGCACTGGAACAGGCTCCCCAGGGAAGCAGTTTTGGCACCAAGACCAATGGATTTCAAGTGTTCAGACAATACTCTTAGACATATGGTTTAATTTTTATGTGTGGAGCCAGTTGGACTCAATGATCCTTGTGGGCCCCTTCCAACCCGTGATATTCTATGATTGTCATACTCTGGGCTCTAATGGAGCTCTGAAGACAGACGACTTAGGAATTTGGTTGATGTCATTTCCTACCGGAAAAAAACTGCTGTTGGCTATGGTGGTAACTTAGGTTTGTAACTTCTTTACAGGAAACAATGCCAACATAAACTTATAAAATTAAAGGTAGCTCACGTGAATGCACAGGACCATGAAAATCTCAGTGTACCTGTCTCTTTTAGAGAGCTATTCCTGGGATTTGTAGAGAGGAGTCCAACAGAGCAACTTCAGAAATTCACACTTCTGTAATATCCAAGGTAGCTTTATAACTCCTGTGACCTAGTGTCTACAGGCACTGGGGTGGCCGTGGATGTTGGAAGGAGCCATGGGAGAGATCAAACTTCATTCTCTGTACTGCTACCCATCTTTCTAGAAGCACTAAAAGCATGGGGGAATCAGATGGATCACCTGCATCTCCCCCAGGCCAGGAACAACATCCCAGTGAGTGCATCAGTGTGGGTACTCGCTTTGCCAGATTGGTGATGGGACATGAACAGAGGAAGCCATGGTAAATAGGCTCTGCTGAAGGTGTTGTCTGATTTAAAAATAAAATAGTTTGGGTTCATTACCTGGTGTGCAAAAGCCAATCCATACACTAGGTCAAGATATTGTTTATTTCAGAACTGTGCAAGTCTGGGTACCAGGTGTTTTCACACAAAGCTGGCACCCATTAGGACTTTCTATGCCACTCTTTATGCAATCCCTTATCAATACATTTATATGTTGGCACAATCCCCTAGCCTCCGATTGCTTACATAATCAGCATACTGCTGACATGACAGAACCATTCTGAGCACCCTCAGAGTGGAAGGGTCCCATGTTGGTCCAGGTCTTCCAGCCTAGGGACATGATTTTCACTGTTATAATGGATAGTTCACATTATAATGTTCATGAGTATATAATGTTCATGGATAGTTCACATTACGATACCCCTAATCTTTGTTTTTCAGCCAAATATTCATGTTATGTTGATTGGTGACGTATTCAAGAGCTTATGTCACGATGTTTCCTTTACGAATGCCAACAAAATGGTCTTTCTGATTAGCAATTCCTCAGTTCCTTATCCTTTAGACATCCCCAAGGCCTGGGACATCTTGCCCTTTTCTCAAAGCACGTATTTTATCTCTTTCACACAAAGCAGTTAACAACACGCTGGTATCAAAGGGACACATTTTGCTTGTCACAGAGGAGAGAGTCCCTTCTTAGCAGCAAGGATGGTAAGCCATGGCTGTAGGCATGGATAAAGTAAGCCTGAGAGGCTTATTTGACTAAAAGAGAAGGGATCTGGGGGTTGTGGTTGACAGCAAGCTGAATATGAGCCAGCAGTGTGCCCTGGCAGCCAGGAGGGCCAACCGTATCCTGGGGTGCATCAAGCACGGCATCACGAGTCGGTCGAGGGAAGTGATTGTCCCGCTCCACTCTGCGCTGGTGCGGCCTCACCTCGAGTACTGGGTGCAGTTCTGGGCACCACGGTACAAAAAGGACATTAAACTGTTGGAGAGTGTCCAGAGGAGGGCGACGAAGATGGTGAAGGGCCTAGAGGGGAAGACATATGAGGAGCAGCTGAGGTCACTTGGCCTGTTCAGCCTGGAGAAGAGGAGGCTGAAGGGGGGACCTCATTGCAGTCTACAACTTCCTCATGAGGTGGAGTGGAGAGGCAGGTGACCTATTCTCTGTTATCACCAGTGACAGGACCCGTGGGAACGGTGTGAAGCTGAGGCAGGGGAAGTTTAGGCTGGACATCAGGAAGAGGTTCTTCACCGAAAGGGTGGTTGCACACTGCAACAGGCTCCCCAGTAAAGTAGTCACTGCACCAAGCCTGTCTGAATTTAAGAAGTGATTGGACTGTGCACTTAGTCACATGGTCTAAACTTTTGGGCAGACCTGTGCGGTGCCAGGAGTTGGACTTGATGATCCTTATGGGTCCCTTCCAACTCAGGATATTCTATGATTCTATGAATAAGAGGTTGGCTGCATGTGATGGTTGTGTGCTCCACAGAGGCAAAGCCAAGGCATGACAGGCTGGAAGACCTGGACTTTTTGCTGTATGACTATTGCTGTCATTGTGTCGGGGAAGGTGGGAAGCTGGATATCATCCAGTGGCAGCAGCTGGATCTGGCTGGTGGTGTTGCTCCCCTTTTGAGTGTGGCAGCCAAGGAGAGCAGCTACTCAAACCATTGTTGTACACTCTCAATGCAAACACGAGGAGCTGTGGGCACAGCATCTCCCATGGCGCTGCTGGTTCATTTTGAAGGACACCTTCTAATGATGAACTTCGCACAGTGGTCTTCTCTTGTTCACGTGGTAGATTTGGACAGGTGTTTGGTTGTTTTCTTCCCCTGATGCCCAGGAAAACACCAGAGTTCATGCTGCAAACAGTCCAGCATGATAGACTTGTCCCAAAACAATCAAGAGTGGAGATTCCCTGGTATGGTATTCCTGCAGAAGATAGGGAGGGGGCACCAGCTTCATGCCAGGACAGAAAGGGGAAATGATGATTGGTCTTTTCTTCAAGCAGGGACATAGGGATGCAAGTTTCCTGAAAAACAAGAAACACGAGGCTTTGTTCCCAACCATAAAAATAAGAAAAATGACCTGTCCATGCAAAGAGGTTGGAGACATTATTTAATATTTGTGAAGCACTAAGTGCTATAGCTATAAATTTCATGGGAGCTCCTGTGAGGATATTATTAATTGTGTATTCAGGGCAGAGTTTGAGTAGCATATAGTAAATAAGGCATGAGACCATACACTTAACAATGAGGATAAAACAGAGCAATGAATCGTTGCTCATTAAATGTATGTCCTCCATGTGCAGAGAAAGGCCAAAGGTCTTGTGTAAAAACGTGTATGTGATCCTGTAATTAAAAATTGTATGGTGCCTACAAGAGTTACAAGTTTTAGTTGTCTGGGAAACTTTAAATCAGGCATTTCCCATCTTCTGAGTGCTTGACTTTGCAACCCTAACTCTCTTTTAATGTAGGCTTTTCATGTAATTCAGTAGAAATCATTTAAACATTCTATTTTCCCTGCTTGTCTTGCCACAGCTGGCAGTGAGCTCCTTCTCCCATGCTGCTTTCCCCATCTGGAACAGACTAAAGAGCATCTTGAGGTGCCTTAAATTTCATAACCAAATCCTGTCTCTGGGACCTATAATTCCTGTCCACCTTTCTAATAAAAGAACCTTGTCCCTTTTCTTGACAATCTTGACTTATGTTCCTGTCAGGTCTTGCCTTTCCTTCTCTTTTTTTTCTCTGTTTTCACACATTAAAGATGAATCTGTAAGATGTCAATACATCTGCTTCCATTTATTAATATAAAATGGGACCATTAGTGGTTTAGTATTCTGCAGTTTTCCATGTCAGACTAATTAGTTCAGATAAGTGTTTAGTTCAGTCTAAATTAGGTTTTAATGAAATAGCAGCAAACTGACTTACTATATATGGAAGCTCAGACTGACTGTTCTCTTGCTACAAAAATCTGAGATCAGTACTCTGCTGAAGTTAGTAAAGGTAAATAAAAAGCAGAGAATCACGATGGAATTCAATTATTGTCTAGGATTGCAAACCAAATAAACACGTTTCAGTTATGTGTTGTAAATCTACGCAGTCAACAGGAAACAAATGTATTAACAGTAAAATGGTTATAGAGTGAACGCTGTGCTGGTAGATACAGCAGCTGGAAGAGAATGGGGTTCAGAGGCTTTGCAGTTTAACACACAGCAGCTGAGTTTGGCCCAATATGTTGTCTGAGACTAAAAAAAAAAGTAAGGGTTTTGGAAAACAAAAAACAGTGGCACAATGATCTCTCTGGTTTGTATGTTAAATAATCACTTTTTAGTATATGACAGAACTAAGGAATAGTGCAGGAGAAGTTTGACACGGGCATCAGTAGGAAATGGAGAAAGCATTTGATGTAATTTGTCTTGTGCTTTTGCTTCTAATAGGCTTTTATTCTAATTATTCTAGTGGCTTATAGTTTTCCAACCCTTTTCCACCATTATCTCATGATACAATCACAACATTTAAATAATCAAGCATGTTGGTAGTTCTTATCACTCTAAATTTTCCAGGTTGCCAACAACATATCTCTTTGCTTTGAATAAGAGTGGTATTGGGATGCAAATATTTCCATCGTCCTGAGCCTCCACAGCTTTGCATAGATCACAGATCAAATGCTCACATCCTGCTGTTTTTCCTGGGACCAGGGAACTATCAATTCTCTGGCCTCTGTGAACTTTCCTAATTGTGTTGTAGATGAGATTCCCAACCCAAAAAAGGGACAATCTCTCACGTACCACGTGAATTCAAAATTTGGTTTTGCGATACTCACTGTGTTCTGCAAAATCTTTTTGTAAAACAACATTAAGACAGCATACAGATGAAATTTAAAGAAAAGAAACCAACCCTTCCCTGCTGACAAACTAATTTGCATTGCTCCAAGAAATACAGAATGAAGTAAAATTATTTTATTGCTTTCTTTCATCATTATGCCACAGTACTAATTATGCTCCTGGTGTTCTAAAGTCTATAATGCTATTTTCTGCCACCGAGTTCCTATTTCTTTATTAACGTAATTCCTTAAACACATGCTTTATGCCCCTAGTAAGGACTTGGTAATAGTCTGTCATGTTACAATGACACCAGTGGGTAAGCCTTCATCCAGTGTGAAGTTAGAAATGGCAGGATAATGACTCTTCAGAATTGAA
The DNA here is from genome assembly GCF_009769625.2 of Cygnus olor. Classification (NCBI taxonomy): domain Eukaryota; kingdom Metazoa; phylum Chordata; class Aves; order Anseriformes; family Anatidae; genus Cygnus; species Cygnus olor. The sequence goes on along the minus strand of NC_049169.1, from coordinate 60,810,708 downwards.
ACTGACGAAAAATGATTAATATTTTCCAGGATGATCAGCATATGCTGCCAAAGAGTGAATATGAAATCATCATGTTTTAATATGGGAAACTGATGAAGTTTAGAGTATAAATATACAAGCTACGCAAGTGTATCTCTGCGTGCATATAAGATACTCTGATGTTGCTTGGTGCACGGAAGGTGCTCACAATGTGCAGGATACTTGCTTTGCTATGATTGCTGTTTCCTGTAGACTTCAATAAGGCTGAGCTTTCGTTTCAGACACTGTTTCCATCCATCTTCAGAAAAAGCTAAGGAATTTCAACCATGAAACGAGCACATATGCTATAAAGATGGGCCCATTGCCACAGCTGTGACAAGCTCTAGTCTTAGCATGAAATAAAAACACCATTGCTGTCTCGTGTGGAAAGTGTTAGCAAACACAATATGGCACGTAAGTATTGGCAGGTGAAGGCGCTTCCCAATTACCGCTAGAAAGAAGTGCATGAAATATGATTCTGTTCTTGTTGAGAGTTACCTATATATGTTATAGACATAGAGTACACCATCAAAGGATTAACCACTAAGGAGGAACAGCTTACCCTAGTAAAGGGGAGCCTTATGACACCTTAGGTCTCTGGCCAACTGCAATATGACCACAGATTTTTTTTTTTCACTTTGTCCTTAACTACCATTGTTCCTTCTGCCTGTGGTTTCTAGCAGGCTTTTAGCGGCTGGGGATTTCTGCACAGAAGCGGTCCTCGAAGCATCCCTTGGACAGGACTGAAAAAGGTGACTAAACAGTTTGGTGCTGTGCTGGCTATGCTGCTTCTGCAGATGTTGGAGAGAAATCCTTGGCCATGGAGAAGTGGTGAGTTACTGCAACCTGTTTCCTCTATTTGAGTGAAGGGAGGCAAGCTTGGCAAAAGGGCTGGAGCCTAACATATGCCAAACCCATAGGAAATTGAAGCATTAAGACTAAAGCTCTGCTATTAATCAATATGTTTATGCCTAAAAGAGGTCTCCAAACATAGGATGTCTGTCATCAGTATGCTAGCCTGGCAAAATTTAGTGGTGTGGTTTTCCACATACTTCCAGCAGTTGTCACAGGCTTGTTTGGAGATGCTGTCAGACATGACTTTGGAATCTTTATTTTCATGGCCATATTCTTCTCTGCATTAAATGGTTACAGGTGTAACTCCCAATAAAACCACCAGCAATCATACCCAAATGTTTGGGAACTTGAAAACAACGTAGCGCTTTTTCCAATGTCTTTTAATTGGACTATAATCAGGAAGTTGCTGATTTTAATAAGTTGATTGTAGATGGTTTTATTTTTAAGAAAAAAAGACACCAACCCTTAGTAAAGGATTAAAGCAAAACTTATGCTTTGCTTCAGTCTTTACCAGAGGTGAGGCAGATCGCGGGGAGATTTTATATGAAGAGCTTTGTTGCTGTCCTTACTGTCCTAACTGCCACCCAATCTAAATGTTCATTCCCCCCTGCCTGAGAACCACAAAATTAGGTAAATTGTTGCAGTGATTTTTTTGATCTAAGCTTTATAAAGGTCAATTTAAATAATCTGAAAAATTTCTACTTTTTTTTCCCCCTATATTTTGTATTTTACTCTCTGTCCTGTTGCTAATTATTTTAAAAGGGGCATTGTGATAGAAAAAGAGATCTGTCACTGAACCAGTCATTTTTCTGGCAGGCTGCTCTGCGAGTAATGCAATTGCTTAAATAAAAATGGCGCAGTTTTGACATCGTAATCTAATCACTCATTTCTCTGCCTTTCATTCTTATAAAGTAAGGCATAATGAACTCTTGGTAGCTACAGTAATACCCCATAAGTATTTCTATAAGATTTATGTTGTTATTGAATATTATTTCAAAGAAAGCAGGACAAAACATAATTCTTGCCATTTTACTCAGTTACTCATTTTGTGATTTTAGGTTCTCCCACTATCACCGAAATGAAATGATCAGGTTAACCATTTTAACAAGCACTGGCTAGTTGCATATATGCACTATTCATTTAAATGACTTGTGAAATCAAACAGAGCCTCTCAAATAATGGGGCCTCATCTCCTTTCCCTGAATAATAACTTCAAGGAAGATCCACCTCCCTCTCAGGGAAAGAATGGATAGCTGGGAATGCTCAGGGGAATAAAAGGGTTTAAAGCACAGCACATAAAAGGCTGAGTAGAGAAGTCTTTGAAAATAAATGCAGGCTTCAACAAAAGATGAGAAAGAAAAGGGTACAGAGAGTGTGGCGGACTTTGTCTAGATATGGGTAGTGCATACAGAAGAGGTTGCTGAGGCAATGCATAATAACCCGATCGAAGGGTGAATATGCTGCCGTAGGTGCAGGGTGGTAGGCAGGAAAAAATTGCATTTTGATGAGGGGCACAAGATGTGCAGAGACTGGCTGTGGCTAACAGGGGAATGAAGAGACCTGAAAAGGAAACCAGGCTGGGAAATGGCACCAATTATCTCAGAGTGAAGTGTTTATATTTCCACTCATTCACAATCACAAAACAATAATAAGGATGAGAAAAAAAGGGATGAGGCCCATATTAATATTCTTAAAATTACACAAATGATAAAAAGGAAAAAAAAAAAACAGCTCTTTTCCCTTTTCACATCTCGGATTCAGATCTAACTGAAAATATCAATCCCCAGTGAAACAAAAATCATATCATCTCAGTTACATGTCTTCTGTGTGTTCTGTTTGTGTTTGTAGCAGAGTCAAACTGGAAGGTTCTCCTAGAGCAGGGTATAACCTTTCCAGAGTGTTCTCATCCACTTCTTCAGGGAAAGAAACAATGAACAAATATGGAACTGGTCCAGGAAAATGGTAGGTAAGCTGCTAGGTGCTATCTCCTTAAATTAGTATCATCTTTGTTCAAAAGATAAAAAATTAAAAAGTTTTATTTTTAGCCATTTTATCAGATTTTGCTACCAGTAAGCTGTTGATAGTTAAACGTGTAGTTAAAAATGAAAACAGCAGGGCTTCAGTGAAAAACAGACTTGAGCTGTTGTAGCTGAAAGAATGATTTGACATAACATTGTTAATATTTTTAATTATGTCAGAGCTAACAACTTCACAGAGATGTGCTAAAAGATTGTCACTGCCTGACAAGTTTCCAACATATATTCACCCACCTCCAGTTGTCCAAGCAGCAGCTGAGTCACAAGACTTGCTCATGGATATTTGGACTCCCAGTCATACTGGGATAGATCGTTTAGAGGTCTGATCCAGTATTGTAATGGTAATATTTTAAGGTCTGTTTTTTTTATAGGAGAGCTTGCAATGCACTGAGAAGATCTCGTTTGAGCACTTGGATATCCTCGGTCTGGAAGAATGTAAAATATCTTTGTCCTTCCATAATGCATTTTTGAGGCTCAAATATTGCAGTGTTTTCTAAATATAGGGTAGGAGTCTTCAACTCAATTTAGTACATGAGGCTATGTTGACTATGGCAGGTATAGGATAACCAATGGCAGATGCAAGACTTTGGGATGCTGAAGGGCAAGGTCCTCTTGTGTGAGTTGGTGCCATAATAGCACAATCCTCACATGCAATTTGAGAGCCCATAGCCATACTCAAGCGAGCAGCTGCCATCCTTTACAGTGTGCAGCCTCAAACCCTTACTGCTTGGTCACTAGTCTGTTTGGGGAGGGCAGGTCTTCCATGGACAAAGAGGTGAAGGAGATTTCATCCTCCAAACTTTTTTTATTCCCATAGTGCTGTGGCTGACACCTGTGAAACTCCCCAAGCCTTTGGTTTCCTTGATTCATAAATCGAGGGGTGACTTTGGCAAGATTCATATTCTTCTGTTCCCAGCCTGTTGCACCTACAACTATATGTATTGTGAGGCTTATGTCAACCTCTATACGAGATTTATGGATTCCTCACCAGATTTCAGCAAAGGCACTTACGCTGTGGTATATTCCACAACTCCAGCCTCAGGCTCAGTGGGGATATGATTACCTCTTTCCCAGCGAAGAAAGGAAAGTTCACAGTGTTCGGATCCTGTGAGAAAAAATAGGTGCCCTGTGTTTTTTGATCATTAGTCTGTACCGTGACAGCAAGAGTGCACCTGTGAAGTTTAACTGCCTTTTCTGCATGTAGGCAGTAGGAAGTAGGATGAGCTTTTTGTTCATCTCGCTACCAGGTGATGAGCTTTGCACAGAGACAGACTTGGTGCCATCACTCCTAACAGCTTCCAGTTATGGCTGCTTTCTGAGGCCTGCATGAACTCCAGCAGGATGCAGGTGAGCCTTTCCACCTGGGTTGACTAGTAGGGACCAGTTTCTGTGGTGGTTGCATGCATGTCCCCTACCCCTGCTCCCTCTGTGGTCACTGAGGCACCAGGAAAGCAGAGGTGTCCTGGACACTGTCTGCACCATACATGGGGACACACAGAGTGGAACAAAGAGGGGGGTGATCAAACAGCAAAGTGTTCTTGCAGTGCCTGTAATGAGAAGACTGCAAAAGCAAAGCTTCCCAAGATCATAGATTCATAGAATTGTTTGGGTTGGAAGGGGCCTCATTCTAAACCCCCTGCAACAGACAGGGATGCCACCCACTAGATCAGTTTGTTTAGGTCCTCATCCAACCTGGCTTTGAACACCTCCAGGGATGGAGCATCCATGGCTTCTCTGGGCAGAGAATGGGCAAGATGTTGACATGCCATCTTCCCCTCTTCTGGGAAGAGGGATGGAGAGCTTCTTTACACCCTTAGGCATCCAGTAAGGCCGGCCTGCTTCATCTACTCACTCCTCAGGGACATGCGATCCACCAGCCCTTTAGGTCACCCTTGCTGTGTTGTCCCAGGCTTCCTATACCTTTTTGCCTCTCCTCTCTGTCGGCTGGTGGTGGCATGGACCTTTGCAGCTCTCAGGAAGTAACCCTCCTGCCTCCTGTGCCATCTCTGCCACCCTCCTTGCAGTCCTGGGCTGGCATTTTGCACCAGGGAGAACCAGGCAGCAGCAGGAAGGAAGAAGGGGTCTTGCTTGCTGCCAGCTCTGCAACAAGCGTTAGAGAGAAAAGCTTGATAACGGATTTGAAAGCAGCAGCTACACTTGATAAGGAAGCAAAGGCCTGAGTTGCTTAGGACCTGGAGGAATAGAAAGGAGTCCTTCAGGACATTCGCCTTTCCTCTCCCTGTTTCCTTCAGTGGGTCAAGAGTTTAACTCCTGTGCTCCTGTTCCACCTTGCAATGGGCCATTGGCACCCATGGACCCTACCCCTGCCATGCCCCCAACCAATGGGGACTTGTTCAAAGTCACAGCTCGAAGGAAAGACCCAGGACAGGTATGAGGAGCAGAGGTGCAGCTAGCAGAAACACTCTTCTGCATGGAGACCCTATGATTCCTGGTGTGGAAATGAGATGCTAGCTCAGTGGTGTGCTCCCTCCCAAGGATCTTCTTAAGCTCCCTGTACTGGGCACAACTCCCAGGCCTGGTGATGATAGTCATTGGTCTTCAAGAATACAATCTTCATTTTTGGCTGTTGAAGGCAGCCTTGCTCACCACTTCTTGCAGTTGGCAGCTGGTGAGAGTTTCTCAAATTTCTGAGCTTGGCACTGGGTTATCTTGCACCTTGAGAAACTCCTCTCTCTCCCATGACATGGATTCATGGGAAATGTCATATCTTCAGGGCTGTAGGCTGCAGTTATCTGAATTCTTTGGTGCGTGGAAGAGGGATGTGCCAATGTATTGCAGGAATGTAGAAATGTGGAGAAGCAATATTACAAAAGGAGGATAGTGAAAGAAGGGTTCAGGAAGGGGGTTCAACAAGAGAGGCAGGAGAAATAAGAGAAAGGGTTTCAGATCTGAAGTCTGTGTGGATGAAGAGAGAGCAGCAGACAGGCAGACACTGCTGAAACAGTTGAGAGCTGAAACAGTTGACAGCAAATAGGAAGGTACATGCAGTTCTTGGCCCTGCAACATCCTTCAGGCTTTTGGCCATACTGCAGGGTTTGAGAGCCTTCTGGGAAGGCACGTCCATTAGCTACGTGCTGGAGGTCCTTGTAGCAGAAAGACCCACTGCTCCATTGAGTGTTGGAATGCCTGGGAGAAGAGCTCCTAGTTGGCTTTGATCCAGTGGGAATCTATGTTGTGCACACCAGCACCACTATGAGAAAACAACTAATGTGACAAGTGGGGACAGTCTGGGGAATTGCTTCAAAGCTACCCTAATGCTGTGAACCAAATTACTAAGGTAGAAAGAATGGTTGTAACTTAAAAGTATGTGAATGTATGCTTATGACCACGATCAAGAACTTTAATCAGATGATACCTTTTTTCCCTAAGGGTTCTAATTAGAGGTATATTTTAAAAAAGAAACAATATGATATTGCTTCTAGTTATTACTTTTGTGACTTTCTGAAAAATGGATAAAACTAAAAAGAACATTTTCTGAAGAGGACACTTTTGTGATAACACAACAAACTCCACTTGTACTTAGTTTGTCTGCCATATTGTAAATATTTCAAACCCAAAAAAGTTTATGTAGTAGCTGACAGATATATCGATTTTGCAAATATAAATCTTTGAACAATGCCACTTGCATTTTTTAAAAGACCAAATAATTTCAAAGATCTGCAGCCCTGAAGAAGGGAGGAAATGGTAACTGTCTGTGAAACTTGATTTCTGTAGTTGTACCACGGTAGTGAATTATTTGGATGTCTTTTGCCTGAAGGTTAACTTCTGTTGATTTCCTAAACCCTAAAGAATAGAATCTAAGCCTTCAACTTCACAGATGTCTGAAGTGCTGCAGAACTGGTAGTCATGAGCTTCACCATTTTGCAAACAGGCACTTTTGTGGCTTTCGTAGAGGTAATTTTCCTTCATGCTCTAGTTTTGCAAAATTTTGCAAAGTTTAGCTATAGGTTGAATATCTCCAACCACAGCCCTGTGGGTAGCTATGAGTAGTAGCAAACTTCTCTGCCCTTGCTCTACATGTAGGTCCTGTACACCAGCCATAGTCTGGAAGCTGTGCGAATGCTTTAGGCCAGGACTAGGGGGTATCAGCAGTGACGGAGAGCCATTCTTATGCTTCTCTAACTCCCAAACACGCCTAAATCCCAGCCCCCTGAAGGCATGTGGTTGGGTTTGGGGTTCTGTAGGCCTCTATCCCTGTAGGTGCACCTTTTCTTAATGAAACTTCATCTTTGTGAAGGCTTCTGATGTCATCTGCAGTACAAGATGTCCTTCTACTTATCAGGCATCTTAACTACTAGTCATATGATAGAAATAAGTAGGGCAGGCTTGGTTTAGTTCAGTCTGTGATCCAGCATTCAGGAAAACCCAGAATGCAGCAACATCATCCTCTCTTAATAATAATCAGGAAATTAGTCTTGAAATTCAGAATTTGGATTGCCTGTCAATAATTGCACCTATTTGCTAGCTCAGTCGTAGAAACTAGAGATGAGAAAAATGCATTGATGTCTTTTGTTCCCTAAGTGCAGAGCTGTTCTCTCTATTCGAATCTTAGCATAGCTTAGTTTTCAGTTCTTTTCAAAATGTTCATTATAAAATAGCTCCAGTCTGGAGAGTTCATGGAAATAAATATTCTTTGTTGCAATATTTCACTGCAGTTTTATGGGTGAATCTATAGCTCATAAAGTCATTTAGCTAATAACAGGGCTGACTAAGGCTGAGCACAGGGAAGAAATGAACGTGCAAGTCTTTACACTTCAGTTTTAAAATCTGTTACCCTGTATTGTTCCACAGCTGAACCCTTTTTGAAAGGCTTCTGAGGCTCCTCAATTATAGTATAGTGTTTGTGATGTGGAGTCTTATCCAGCAGGGAAAGAGATAAGACCACCACATTTATTTCACTTATTACTTTGCAATGGGTCAATGGAGTACATGAACGTAGATCTTTAAAGCTAGACAGGATCCCAGAAGTCCATTCCTCTGCTGGCTGTGACAGCTGAAAAAAGAGAGAGAACTATGCCATGGAAAAAAAAAAAAAAAAAAAAAAAAAAAAAGACTGTAAACTAGATTAAAAAAGAAAAAAAAAGTACAAAACTATGTTGAAGATTGAGGGTTTAAATCTGAGTGTATGAAACAAAGAGCTGAGTGACAGAAAACAGTGGCATTTATAAAATATTCAAGGTATAGTCTCTAAAGTCCAGAGCAATGTTGAATAAAAACTATTTAGATAATCAGTTTGGGAAGGAAATTATACCAATGTAACGTGCTTTTGGGCGGGATAATTTAATCTGTAAAATCTACAGTCTGCTATGTCTTCTCAAACCATTTAATGTGAACTAGTATCTGGTCACTTTTTTTTTTCTCCCCTTAGTGAGAATATAGCTTTACAACATATCTGCCAAAACTGCTTCTCCTCTAGCTTCTTCCTTTTGTGGTACGATGCTTTTCTACATCTTTTTCTGAGAACTCAGAGATGAACAAGACTAACCAGTAAACATAACTGTAGCAGAGATCTGGACTGCAGATCATAATAAAATATTAATAGGAGTGGAAGTTTTGTTAGGAAGCTCTCTGGTACACCAAGATGAGATGTGTTTTGGGGACCTTTGAACCTCAGATATGTTTATCCCATAAGATGTTACCAATGTGGTTGTGGTGAGGCTGTGAAGAAATGCAACACCTAGTTGATACAGCTGTGCTGGTAGAAACTCCTAGTGTAATGCCATTGCATCAGCGAAACTTCATGAGGAATGTATATAGATATTCATATATTTGTGTCACTCCACCATTTTATTGTATAAAGTTCTTGGTCCTTCAGCTTCTCTCAGCAGTCCTTTAGGCAGAAACATGGGTGCTGAGAACAATTATTGTACCTAAGAAAAGGCTAGGCCTGGAGGTCTATTGAATTGCTGTGATCTCCCATTCTGTGAGAAGTAAAGATCCCTAAGTAACCACGTTGAACAGTGCAAACTGCTGATGCCTTGTTAGGCTGACTACAGTCTCCCTCTCCCTTCAAGCTGTAAATTAACAAAAGACAAAGTCTGCTCTGACTGGGTCTCCCCTAGTGGCCAGGGGAAAAAAGAAAGAAGAGGGAATACAGTATCCTGTACTCAGTGAAATGCAGTACAGGGACTAAGGTGGTGACTTGCAGAAAGAAGTCCCTTATTGATACAGCTCCCCATCTCTCTTTCTCCATTAGGAACACTTTTCTGTATTCATGCTTTAGTTATTTTCTGTCCCACTGGGCTCAAATTCTGCATCTCAGCAACCGAGATGTATGACTAATAAATCCTGATTGCAGACAGAGTGCTTAAGATCAGGAATCTCGGCCCACAGGATGAACCGAGAAGTGGAAGACAGAGATGGTGGCTGAAGTCTGCCAAGATCCAGAGGAGTGCAGCAGCGTGCCAGATCCTTGCTGGATTTGAGCATATCAGCCTGGTAAGCATCCAGGAAGGGGGCCCAACTGGGTGTGCAGTGCTGCTGTCATGGTAGAGTATCACCAGTAATGTGATTGCTAACACAGAACTCACCTCTGAAAAATATCAGTTTTCCAAGCTAATGCAGAGCAAGGCCTTGAAGACAAACAAAAGTATTTATATAGTGCATTTCTTTTTACCAGCAAACATGGAAAAAAGCACAGTGATTCCAGATCACGATGTCAGAGATACATGAAGAACATCTGTCACTATGACAGAATCATAAATCATCATGCTGAAATCCTGACAAGCCTTTTTTCATTGGCAAAGTAGCTCTTTAAAATGAGATATAATTAAGTTGCTTAGAGCACATATAATCTATCTTAAAACTGTTCTTATTTTCAAGTGAAAAGTATAGATGAAATGTACCAGATTTGTTTTGTTTTTAAATAGTTTAAGACATTTAAAAAATAATGGGTATGACTTACCAGAGCAGCTAGGGTGTTATGAATTGTCCCATGTGAAGATGATATTAGGAAAATAAATCTGATTAGGAGAACTGTTGTTAGTAAATGAAATAGTGCTGAAGGCACAACAGCAAACCATCCTGATGTAGAAGGAAGATAAGCAGAAAGAGACCAGTATGGCTGCATCAAGAATTCTCCAGTGACCTGAATATCAAAAAGGAAATCCTACAAAGAGTGAAGGCAAGGGCATATAAGTGAGATAGTAATAAAAGAGTAGTATAAGCATCTAGGGATAAAACCAGGAAGACTAAGTCACAAAATGAGTTACAACTTTCCTGGAACATAAAATGGAAGAAAAAGAGGTTCTATAAATACCAAGGAGTTAGAGGAAGAGAAAGACAGAGGCACAAATAACAGATACCCAGAGTAGAGTGAAATGTTTCGGTATTTATTTTGCTACATTCTTCACATACGCATAAACATTAATGACAGATACTTAATAACACTATTTCTTAACTGGGAGAACATATGCCAGAAAAGGAAAAAAAAAATAAAAAAAGAAAAGAAAAACAAGTCATAGAATGTTTGAATAAATGAGATATATGCAAGTCTCTAGAGCTTGCTGAAATTCACTTAATACATACTGAACTCTCAACTTATCTCTGAGAGTTCCTGGAAGAGCGGTAAGTCTCAGGGGCCTGCAGCAACAATATAGCCTAATATGGGAATACATTTGTGTTCATGTGACTTTTGGTAATGGTCAGAGATCTGACATTGAAACACATATTCTGCAAATTATTTTAAGCAAAACACCCATTCAATTTAAAGCTTTGCTTTTCCTCAATTCTTGCCGCTGTGGCACATGGCTTTTAAAAATATCTGATGGAAAGTGTTCAATAATGTTTCTTAAATGTGACATTCGCAGCAGGCTCCGATTTGAACACTATTAAGGAGTTGTTGGCTGTGGGCCATGGTCTGCAGGGTTATAACAATTTCTGCTTATAAAAATGGGGAATGAGGAACCTAGGGAATTACAGGGAAGTCTACCTAACTTCAATACCTAGAAAGATAGTGGGACAAATTATCTAGAAGTGAACGCATACGTGCCCTGTGAATAATAAGGTGATAAGGAACAGCCAACGTGATTTTGTCAGGCTAATCTAATTTCCTTCTTGATCAAAGGAACTGGTTCAATAGATAAGGAAAAACAGTAGAATTGACTGTATCTTGACCCAAGGTGTGTCTTGACCTAAGTAAGGCTTTTGACACTGTCCTGCATGCTCGTAAATGGACTGGAGAAAGCTGTCCCATTTGTAATCACCTCTAAATCAGTCCACCGGTAGATATGAACCTGCATATAGTTGTTGGTACTTGCACTACGAGGATGCTGAAGAGAAGTCTTGCACAGCTCCTAACAGATAGGATTCTGTTCAGAGTTTCAGTAAAGACTTGCAAGTGTACCTCAAATTCTGTCATCTAAGCTTGCAGATGACACCATGTAAAGATTTGTAAAATATGCTCAGGGACGGAATTAGAATTCAAAATTGTTTTGATGTGTTCTGAAAGGTTCTGAAATCCAACATTAAAATATTGAACAAAGAGAATCACAGAGGACCACATTTAGGAGGACGAAATCAAAAGCGCAACCACAAAATGTTACTGCAGACAAAGATCTAGTGATTAATGAGGGCTATTAATGAGCCAACAGTGTGATGCTGTTGAGGAAAAGAGATTAATGTAATTCTAAATTCTCTTGAATTGTCTGCTAGCAACACTATATGTAAGACAGGAGATAATTAGTGTGCTCTTCTTGGCACTGGTGAGGCGTCAGCTAAACTATTGTATTTTACTCTGAGGCAACATAAGCTAAGAAAGATGTAGATAAACTGGAAACAATCCAGAGAAAATCAACAAGGACAAGAAGTTTGGAAAATTAGATTCAAGAAGAAAGATTGTAAATTTATTTTTTTTAATATAGAAAATGTAAGGTTATATGGGAGTCACCAATTCTCAAGTACATAAAAGATTATTACAAAGAAGGTAATGTGTTTTTTTTTTTTCATTTCCACCAAATATATGGACAAGAAACTTTTTTTTTTGTAATATACTATGATAGGTATTGTAGTAACATGTTATAAGTAGAAGAAAAGATTAATACTAGAATATATTGCCCAAGAAAGTTGTATAATCCTGTCATTAATGTTGACACAAATCAGAGAGACTGCCACCCACCATTACCAAGATACTTGTGGTCTTTCTTCATAGCTACAAGATGGATCAGATGAATATTTCACAGACAGTGGATGAGATTCCTGGAACTACAGTGGAGTACTCAAGTTATGACAAGGTAATCCATAACAGCATTGGGCTAAGAAAACATTTAATTCCACTTCTAGTCCCAGACATGTTCATTAGTCATTATGGAAGACTACACAGGTTGTTCTTTGGACTTTAAAAAAAAAAAAAAAAAAGTGCTTTCCTTAGATTTTTTGTTTGGTTTGGTTTGTTCTAACTAACCTCAGGAAGGTTAGCTACAGCTTTAATTAAAAGTATTGAGAAATAACAGACTACATAACCCCTTGATATTCCATCCCACTCTATATTTTTATGATTTATGTGTAATCTACAGTATTTTTTTCAGTTGCCGTAGAGCTTTGCAAGCACAAGTTAATTATTAAACTAGTTCTTTTCCCAGGGCAGTAATGACCTAATCATTTATGATAGTGCTCAAATGAGAAATTAAACAAACACATCCAAAATAAACAGAGATCAAATCATCTTTCCCAATGAAAAAGGACAAAATCCTGTTTTTGTGCCAGTGGGTCTGGAAAACAACAGCACAGATATAGACCTCAGTAAAACTAACAAGTCAAGATTTCTAAATCTGTGGGAAATTCTGAATTTCAGTAATTGTTTGTATTCAACATTTTAGATTTTTTTTTTTTCTAATTTGGAAAATTAGTTATATAGAAATCAGAAAAAAAAAAAGTGTTTTGGAAAGGTTGAAATTTTTGAGGGCTTGAATTACAACTAAACATTTCAACATTCAAAACCCAAAATGTTGCAGTCACAGTATACCACATATATATCTTAGGCAGGGGAGCACAATGAACATTATAGAAGCCACAGTCCTCCAAGGACCCTGGTATACACAAGAAAATGCCAACCAGAATTACAGTGCAAATAAAGTAGCATTCTCCAATATGATACATTTTGTGTTACCTTAAAATAAATTTTTTTAAAATCATGCTCTTGAAGGAAAACTAAGCAGAACTAAGGTTTGCAGAAATATGCTCTGTTGGAAAACCAAATCCATGAAAAACTTCTGATAAACTCTAGTCACAACTTTGTGTTAAAAATAAATAAATGTATCAGGTGTTTTCTAGGGAAATCTGTGCTCCTCACAGTACACTATGTTGTTGATCCAAATGTGACTGTGAACATCAGAAGTGTTTGCAGTCACCATTGTTATTTTAGTCTAGTAAAAAATGGCCACAATCCTCAAAGATAAGCTCAAAATCTGGACAAACGTGACCTTCCAGAAATTCAGAAATATTTAGACTTGGTGTTCGCTGTTTAGGCCATGCTTCAGTGAATATTTGCTTGTCCTTTTTTCTTTTAAAAATATATATGACTTCTAGACCCCAAAACTATGATTTCATAGTGCATAAGAAGGTTATCTCTTAAAACAAACACCAGAGCTCATGAATCTTGTTGTGCAAATGGATGAAAATTGACCTAATGAATTAGGCTAGCTTCAGGCCTACCATTAAGTAAGTCCCTTGTAGAACAGTAAAATACTGCAGAAGTTCAAAAATCCTGAGACAAGCCTATCAGCTGTCAAGGGCTGGCTAAATCCCAAAGTGAAGAGAGACAAATAGACCCAAGTGAACCAAGCTCATCTCAGCTGAACTTGTTCGTGGCAATCCCAGAGAAGATGTCTCATTGCTCAGACCTGTAAACCCAAAGATGGACAGGTTGGTTTGTAGGCCAGGATGTTGCATACAACCCTACAGCACATTCCAGCAGCCTAAAGTGTCTTAAGCAGCTTAAATAGCTTTAAGCAGCTTTGCAGGCTTAGACACTTTAAGCTTGTAAAGCAGTTTAAGCTGCTTAAACTGTTCTAGGACTTTAATAAGGACTCCACAATACTGCTCCTTGCCAGATGAGCAAAAAGAAGCTGTCTTTGTGCTGTGGCTCCCTTGACATTGGCTGGAAGGAAGGAGCTACAGGATTGCCACTGATCCTGCCAGGAGTCTATATAAATACAAACCACTGATATTGACATATTTTGGCTATAATGTTGTATGAAATAATGAAAAGTATACTCTCCCCTTGATTCGCTCATTGTTTCTTCCTCTTTTGCAGCTATTTCTCTTCCCCAGCCACCTCCTTCTTGTTTTCTGTTTTTGTCCATTGTGCTCATGCTCTTTCAGTATCTCTTTCCTCTCTAATTGATTCTTTCTAAATAAATCAATTACTGCAGTAATACACTTTTATGAAGAAAACATGTCTTTATTCAGCTCAAAGACCCATGTTGGGGTCAACTATTCAATTGTATCACTTTACTATAATGTAAATCTAGATCTTTTTTCTCAAGAGAAGGGTATGAGTAGACAGAAGCAATGTGGAAAAAAACAATCGCAGAAAGCACTGGCGGCAGCCATTAGAGTATCACCTACAAAATCAAGTAAGCATATGGGCTAGAATTGTTCACAAGGTGAAATAGAACACACCAAATTTGCCTCATATTTCCTGGCATTTCAGAGGTTTCAGGAAGGCTGTAGGAGGAGAGAGGCTGGGGACAGCTGTCCAGAAAAACGGGGAAATGTGTCTTCCTATTTCAGCAAGCTCTCAGGCCTGAAAGGACTTCATTTTCGGTTTTCAGTCCACCCCTGTGAATTTGGGATGTGCTGCACAAACCACATTGTTGTTCTGTTCTTACCAAAGGATGGAACAGCCCTCCCCCTTTATGTACAGAATGGCAGCACACAACTGAGTGGCTGCTCAAGATCTTCAGAGTTGTCACCATCTTGTGGGAACCCACACTGAACTGCCATGTTAATAACTAGGGTTGTAGAGATGACATGCTCAAGCGCCTGGGCTGGATGTGGTCCTTGCTGCTGAGGATCCTGCTCAGGAATCTAAGCATGTGTCATCTCATTTTTCTCATGTCGTAATTCCCTTTTGAGTTCCTTGAGTACAAACATTCTGCTGTTTTCTTTCATATCTTTCACTCACACACCTCACTTTCTGGGTTCGTATCCTAACTTCTGTGGTGTTATCTCTCTGGTATCCCCAGTTTAATCGGCCCCATGTTTTTCACAAGCTAATGAAGTCCCATCACATGACTTATCACACACGCTAACCACAATTTAGCTGTGCAGCGTAACTGTAAAACTTATACACAAACGATGTGTTCCAAGGACTTAAGGATGTAAGCAGGAAGAGGAACCACAGTCAGCCTTACTCATTGGTCTATTTTTTTGCTGATTATCTATGTTTATGCATTCCTAAATAAAGTCATGCATCACCGTAGCGTTTATTGCATGTTCAATGTGGCATATTTATACAGGCATCACTTAACATTTTCATTGAGGCTTTGTTTATACCAAATGCTATTTTTTCCAGCTACCCAAAAGCATGTTTGTCTCCATATTTATCAAAGAAAGCAATCTCTAGCATGAGCTATTTTTTTAGTCTCTTAGTCTTTTAGTTATTTTAGTCTCATTTTCCATTTATCTATCTTTCAATTATTACTTCCTTCAAAATATGTTCTAAAACCCTAAATATGATGCCAGTAGGAGTCACTAGTTTGTGAGCGATTGAATTGTTTCTATTTCTTATGTATAGGTTTGGTATGCTCCCAGCAGGTGACATCACTGACAGTTAATAGGTTTATTCACCAGTTGGTTTGGGAATAGTGGGCATGTTGGAGGATGGTTTCCTTGGGTTCATGCCCTTGTCTGTAACATCCTCCCAGTAGCCCCAGCTCATCCTCATGCCCCAGACAGTTTGGCAGGACAAAAGGCAGGTTGTTTGGGCTGCCCATGGGATACCTGTCCAGTGGGATAGAATTAGCTATATGGTGTACATGCAGCTCTAAGGCTGGAGAAGAAGGTAATCTGCACCAGCCATTCCCTCAGATCTGACAGTGATTTGGGTCTCACCTTCCTCTAGGCAGCTGCTCATTTGCATCAATGATTAATGATAGGAATTAATTAGGTTAATTAAGGTTAATGATGAGCATGGAAAATTCATCTTTTTTGAATTCTGAAAAGCTATATGTGAATTCAAAACAGCTATATGTAGTCACCTCTTCATAACTCTTGCATTTTGTTTTGAAGATCTTTTTTCAGCCTTCGAGAAAAAAAAGTTCCCTTTTGTTATGAGGGAGTATGGGTAGTTTCAGATCTGAAGGAATTTTTTAACACTTGTAAACAAGAAAACATGCAACACAAGGTATCTGGTCATGTATACAGGGTGCGATTCAGCAAAGACACTTAGGCATATGCCTAATTTTCAGTTGGAATTTAATTTCCTTTGGCTTCCAGGAAACTTTAGTGTACGTTAAAATTAACTCTGCTGATGTGAGTTGACAGTAGTGTTGCATGTTTGTCTTGATAAACAACTGTGTGTGTGCCAAAAAAAAAAAAAAAGATTGTTGACTGCATTGAGCTCAGTGAGACCATACATCTGTATAGATCCACCAACAGAACAAGAAATTTTTCAGTTTTCAGAGCTGTTGTTGGGCTGAATCACCAAGTGCTGGCAAGCTGCTGGGGTCCTGTTACTGAGCATATCACCAGGCACTAGCCCTTCATTGAGGGCTGCTGCTCCCATTAGCAGCTGCTCCCACAGCAAAAATGCACGGGCCAGCAGACTCACCCTTCCTTCCTTCCCCACACTCAGGACAACTATCTCCTTGATGAGTCTTTAGGTTACAGCTGATCTCGCTACAGGAAAGCATGCGGCTTCAAAAGCCAAAGTGCCACTTTTGCTTGTTCCTTCTTCTTATCCCAAACCTTGACATTCCTACTGCTGTTTACATTTTTTAATCTTGTTTGTCTGAAATAAAGTGATAGTTCATTTCAACTTCAAAAATGAGCTTTCCCTTACCATTGTTTCTAGTTCTTTTTTTCTTCTCAGCTTTGGTTGCTAGCTTATGTGGATGGCACACTGATCTGCCTGGATCTGTTACGTTTCTGTGAAGACTGTTTCCCTAGACTGCAACGTGAGCCCAATTTTGTCTCTGCTGGAAGCCATCCTAAGAGGTGGGTAGAGTTTAAGATTTTAGGAAGAAAGCCAGTATTTGCCTCTACCAATATTAATTTCACGCATTCCCTCTTCCATTCTTGATTCCATAATTGAGCTTCGCTTCCTTCTCCACCCATATCCTGCCTTCACATACCTCTGTGTGCAGATGATGGAGGAATGCTGTGTGAGCCAGCCAGCCTGCAGGCTGAGTCACCCTGGGAAGGTAAACCGTCATCTGCCAATTAGGATGGAAAAGGAGGAAGCATGCCAGCAAAACAGGTGATCTGAGCAATGCATTGCACACCACATGCCAAAATGGATATTGCACAGTGCTGTGCTAAAACAGAGAAATGCAGAGAAGAGTACAAGCATGCATATCCATAATGGCTCTCAAAGCAGGAATTAAATACTAAATCTCAGCCTATTTCTTTTCATAGATCACTTTAATACCAAATGTAAGTATATAACAACCCAGAAACAGATGGGGCGGTGGTATAGTATAAAACTCAGCATTTTTAGTCGCTTTTATTTGGGTGTCTTTTCCTGTGCATGGAGTCTTGAAAGCATGTTCACAAACCAAATTTGTGAGCATGCATTAATTATGCTATTTGTTGGATTATACATGCAGTAACTGCCTGGTACTAATATGCTATTAGCTTAAGCGCTAATGTACTTACCATCTCTGATGCAGGTACCCACTGAGTTTCTGCTGGTCAGGCAGATGGTAATCACATGGGGAAGTGTCATTATCCACTGCTCCGTGCAATAGGCTGATCCTCAGATCCTCGGTTTTGCTGAGTTATCTTCTATTTTAATTTTTTTTCCGTTGGGGTTTTATAGTTTTTTCTCTTTTTTCTTTTTTTTTTCTTTTTTTTTTTTTCTTTTTCCTTCAGTCCTGGAGTGACTAATACCAACTGAACAATTTCACTTTTGTCTTCATTTCTGTGTTTGTTTTTTTTTTTTAATAACTTTATATATATATTGCTTTGCTTAAATTTATGTATTGTCACTCAAAGCTTAGCAGCCATTTTGTTAGTAATGCAGATCTGGGGTCATAGGGCTGATCTAGGCCTCGTGTTAAATTAGTTGGTGTGGGTAAGATCCACCAAAATAGTGAGAAAGAAACTGGTCTTTGCTTGTTGTTTGAAATGTTTCTAAGCATCTTGTTAGAAACATGCAGGCCTTATCAAATGGCAAAAAGGACTTGGAGAAACAGATTCTGACATGAACACCAGCTGAAGTCAGATGTGCTACATTACTGGTAGTATTAGTGATGGTCTTTGGAATGCCAAGCAGGATAGTTTGGGAAAGATGGGCTTCAAAAGGAAAACAACTTAAAAATAAGTGATGTGAAACTGAAAACTAAACAGTGTTGTGTGATGTTCTGACTTTGGCCATTCAGATTTATAACAAAAAAAAAATCACCATAAGGATAATTCATCACTGGCACAGGTTGTCCAGCGAGGTTTGGCAGTCTCCATCCTTGATCGTTTTCAAGACCTGACTGGGGTAAAGCCCTGAGCGGCTTGGTCTATGCTTACTGTTGACCCTACTTTGTGTGGGGGTTGTTGGGCTGGAGACCTCCCGAAGCCCCTTCTAGATTGGATGATCTGGTGATTCTGTGATTTACATTGCTCTTGGAACTGATGGCAGGGGAGGTGGAGAAATGTTGTTAAGAAGGTGTAATGCTCATGAAGACATTTGCCAGGATGACTGAGTCGCTGTAAGAGCTAGATGCTGCCATCGATGTAAGGTGATCCAGCCTCTCACCCAGCCCTGTCCCTGTGGTGCTAGCTTCTCTCTTGACCTAGGAAGGCAGACCCTCATCTAGTTGCCCTGTGAGCCGTTTCAGTTCACTAGCCTGATGGAAGCTGATTAGTTTCTTTAAACTGGTTGGCTTTGTGCTGATTTAGTTAGCTGAATGATTTCATTACGAGACAGAAGAGCATCAAAGAACAAGGAGGAAGTGAGAACATGTAGCTAAGACTGGAAGGAGTTAAGGTTGGGCAGTGCCCTTTCAATGGGAGTGAACCATTAAATTTGCCTTGCTGCCTCATGAAACAATGTGATATATCTGCAGGAGCGTCAATTCAGGCAGAACAACAAATTGGGTAAGCCCAAACAGGTGTGTACCATCAAAAAAAGAAAAAACTCAGAAATGAAAATTCATTAATGCTAAGACTGATGAAAAGTGTGGAACTGCCCAAAATGAAACCTGGAAGCATAATGATCTGTGAAAAATAATGTTCAAAGAAAGACGAACAGAGATATATTAGAGACGTAGCACTTGAAACTGAATCTCATGCCATGGTAGGAAACCACAGATCTTGTTTACCAAGTTACAAAAATCCTGTGTGGCTAGTTTAAACAGGAAATGGGCTGATCAGAAGCAAAGATAGGGACATGTGATATATGGGTAAAACATTTCAAAGAAGTCTTCGACAGAGCTCAGCCCTTCCTTGACACTAGATTGTGCTGAAATGTGACTTCAGACAACAGGAGATTGCTATTGGCTCAGTAGTAGTATCAGAAAAGCAAGTCATAGTCCAGTAGGTAGCAGCAACAATGCAATGACAGATGATTTTAGCAGAAATGCTAAAAGGCCATGACATCACTGCAGGAGTAAAATTTTTAAAAAGTTGTTGAATAAAATCTCGGGAAAAGAAAACTTTTGATGAGGGAGAACATGAAGTTGTTAGGATATTAAATAAAAAAAAAAAAAGAGAGACTGGGAAACCATCTCTCTTCCCTATGCTACAGGACACAGGTCAATGTGGAATGTTGTGCAAGATGACACAGATAATGGATGCAAAATTGGAGGAGAACAGTCCCTGAGCTCATGCCCAGAAAAATGGATATTCACGCAAAAGAACACCCTGAAAGAATACCTGCAATGAGAGGCTTTGCTCATCACCAGTCTCATTGATTTTCTAAGGTTACTTTACAGCAGCCTTGGGAACATCTTGTGGAACTGCAGCACTCAGCTCATCCTCCATCCCCACAGCCTTACAGAGAGGCATGGATGGTCGCATCTGGGAGCGCAGCTAGGTAGTAGACTGTTTCAGCTTGAGCACTGGCATAAAACAAGGCTGTACTTGTTTTCTGTTGCTGTTTTGCATTATCGTACATAGCTAATGTGTAGGCAGCAGAAGCAGCAGCATACCATGGGTGGATTACACATATCTTGGAAGCATGAACTGTGCTAGTAACATTGTGTTACTGAGCCATAGACCTGAAAAAAAGCTGTGAAGAAACATAACCTAGCAAAAAAAAGTAAGCCAAGCAGGATTCAAAATCAGCTATCAAAGCAAACATTCTTGAAAGCTTACTACTAAGCATCAAAGCCATTGTAGAAAACACAAATCCCAGGAAAGTAGAACAGCTTGCCTGCCTTGTCCATATCCTACTCCTGAATAATTAGGAAGGAACCGACAGCAAGGCTAGGAAAGTCTTCTGCCATTCACCTCATTTCAACACAGGAAATAAAATATACTGAGTCCCAGAACAAAACCAAGACTTTTAAAATTATTATTTGCATGTAATTACAATGCTAAAATAGACCTTAGAAGGTGGAGACATCAGTAGATGCTAGAAAAATAATATCCTTGAAAGAAAAAATGCCTATGAGAATGTCTGAATATCAGGCTGTCATTAGCACAGGGAGTCAAACAGCCCACCAGCTCATCTTTTAGAGTCAGCAGGGAGAACAGGATGTGTTTGGTGTCCACTCTGTGAACAGCAGTCCCCAAGAATCCCCCATAACAGGATCAAGTGGAGACCAATGTGTGAAGAGGGTACTTGTGAGAGATCCTAAAAAGACCGACTTCACAGGAATGACAGCGATCAATCTCAACCGTGTCCAATAGGAACACCAACAAGTGATGGAGAGGAATGGAAGACGTGAGCTTCCACTGTATATTCCAGTCTTACCGAAGAAAGAAGACAGTAAGAATAAGCTGAGGGTACCAGAAAAATAAATATATTCCCTGTAATTGCTTTGTTTTCTCTGTGAAACAAAACTTGCATTAGCTAGCTCATTTTATTAGCTGCCACTGCAGGTAATACTCACAAACCTTGCTGAAGGGAAGGAAAATAAAGCTCTCACTCCAGAGATGCAGAGGGCAGCTGATGTCCAGGCTAAAGCACTCTGCCAAACACTTCAAGGAGCCTGGGGCCTGTTGCCAAGGCACTGCTGTGTGATTGCTGCAGTCATGATAGACCGAGGAGAAAGTCCACATGCCAGGAAGAGTTGGCAGGTGCAGGACTCAGGTAAGTCATGCCACAGTAGAGATTACATGATGCCTGATTAAAGGGTTTTTGGCTTTCATGTATCTTCAAAGGTATCTGGATCTTGCTGGCGTCATAAGCAATGATGATTTGTTTTTATTGCCTAGACTGAATGAGGGATCTTTAGTCAAATTATGTTGCATTTCTATATATTGTCTGTTTTAGAGACAGATCTGCTATTTAACTGTTAATATTTGGGTGTGCAATATGATGTTTGTCTGAAAGATCACTAATATCTATAAAATAAGTAGTCCTTTTTTATTTGAGTGATCTACAAGGTTGTGTCAGTTGTTTCAGCTTCAGCTTGTGAAGTTTGAGCTTAAAGCATGCTTTTTTGAGCATGCTTTTTGAGGTGATGCTGTCCATGTAAGAGGGCACACAAACTCCTATTTGTCTGAATACAGAGAGCCTCCAAAGGCAGAATACCTTGTCTCTGCTACAATTCCAAGCCATTTTCTAGCTAAACCGCTATTTCTCTGCCTTTTTTTTTTTTTAAGCCAAACTTGGCGGTCTGTTCTTGGCTTTCTTTTACTTTTCTCATAAAATTGACCCACACATAGCCTAGATTCCTGAATGGTATCTGGTGAAAAATTTCCACCTTCTTGTGCTATATATATATTCCTATGTCCTGAACAGCAGCATGTTTCTGTGTTTTGAGTAAAGACTGCAGTAATTTTAGATATCTGCCTCCATAAAGGAGCATCAGTATTTCTTACATGTATTCATAATGAGAATTTATTCACTATTTTCACAGAGGTTTAACCTCATTTCTAAAATGAGGTTGTTCTTGTTCTCCAAGTTAAACAACTAAATATATATATTTTTATTCTGGGAGCCTGCCCACCAAAGCCCATATGTATTTATATGTATACAGCAGTTGAAGTAAAGAGCCTTATTCAGGAGAGGCTTTTAAATGTGTGCCTTCTTTTTAAGCGCCTACTGAGTGTAAGTTAAGTGCGCGTTCACACGCTTTTCTGAGTGGGGGTGCGTTGAAGAACAGGCTTGTTTTCTGGATTCAAAACCTCCACTGAAACGCCACTGTCTAGCTCGCTTGCTGCTTGCAAGGCTGACAGCAGCAATGAGATATAAGCCATAGCTCACCCTTGCCTCACCAGCAATAAGCATGCACAGCAGACATCACACCTCATGATACAACAGTTACGCAGGTGAGATCATGCTACAGTACCCTGCCTTTTCTGCAGTGGAAGCACAAAGATGAAGGCCATGGGCCCCAGAATACAGCCGTGATGAGGCGGCATCTATGCGATGACATTCAACTTTCTTATATAATCAGAGCACTCGATTACAGACTGGAAGACATGCTTACACCACACTACAATATTCTGTGCAGTAAATGAGGCTGGGTTAATTCCCTCACAGGCCAGACAGGGCTAAGAGGGCACAAAATTCACTACACGGCATGCTTGCGGCCTGGCCCTGGCAGCCCCTGCACCCTGGGAACGTGGCCCCGTGCCGACAGCTCTCGCAGCACGGCACAATGGGGTAGCTTGGGCTCTTTGTTATTATCGGCTAATAAATGATTTCTCTTTTGGATTCCTGCTGCAGCCCCGCTCTCGCACAGGGTATCGATTGGGTGGAGCAGGTGCAAGCGCTGGGAACAGCTCAGGCTCTTCCACGCTTCCAGTCGTTTTCTTGGATTAATGTTGGGTTAATTTCATCTCTGTGAAAACAATGATTTTTGATACGAGACCCGTCTCTCTAGGCTAATCTGGCAGGTTCAGCCATAGCTCACGTAAGCTGGAACATTAAGGCTTATTTTGAAGAGAGGGCATGTGAGCCAAGACACAAATATGGGCCCCTATTTTCCTCTGAAAAATATGATTAGTTTTTCATTTTCCTCTCAGGCAGTGTTAGGCTACTCCCTGGAGTGAGCAAAGGGTCCTTTCTATTTTGTAGATATTTGGGGAAATTACTTCGGCCTTATTGGTCCATAAGTCACTTTCAAAATGTTCTAGATACCGCACAGGCAGGGAAAGACAGACTGTGAGCAGAGCACAAAGCCTAGAAACAACTGAGATTCAGTGCGAGGGCAGCAGCCACACTGCGCAAAACAGATAAATCAGGAGGATTGCATGGCTGTGCTCTTGTCTTTTCCCTGTACAAACTCAGGGAGAGCATGAAAGCTGCTCTGTGTAGTGAAGACGTATGAAAAAAGACATGCTGGAAGAAATATTTATGTAGTATTAGCATATTTGCTGCTGTAAATGAGTTTGGGCTAATTATTTATCAGGCCACACAGGGATAAGAAGGGGGGATAGGCTCCTAATATCATATTAGGAAAAATTAATTAAACAGAATAAACATAATTTATTTGATTCTGCTATTTCCTTATTTCGATTGCTTGACTTAGCAATCTTGGTAATGTTCTTTAACAAATTGTTTATTTTCTTAAACAGAAAAAAGATAGAAAAATGAAATGAGCTGGAAAGAGACAAATTCCATCATGATCCCTCATTTTCCTCAGCAGAATGAGAACTGCAGAATTAGCACAGATTTCTGCTACTTGAGCTAATGGAGTGCTACTACCAGTCACGGGCTGTCATCCTCTGAGTAAAGCACTCCCAGAAGAGGATTGCTGATGAGCACTGGTGAGAAACACGAACTGAGGATTTGCTTCTCGGCTGGGGTGACAAGTAATCAGGTAGATGAATACTCCAGTTGCAAGCTAATCTGCTGTGTCTCCCTCAGCCTCTCACCATCCTTGTCCTTTGCCTTCCCCACTTCATCCCAGACCCAGTCTCCTCACATTGCCAGTCACAGTAGGTCTCCCAGTATGAAATCCCTTGCTCCCAGTCTGCTGGCTGGGCCATCCTAACTCCCCAGATCCCTTCTCCAAGCCCTGTTCCTCCAGCACAGCTCTGGGATCCAGTATATCTGAGATTTTCTTCGTGGTGCATTTGAACAACTCCCTCCTCCACACCCTTGATTCCACCAGTGGGGCTGCTGACACCCAAGGAAGAGCAGCCCCCAAGCTTGGTGTTTGAGTGCCTAGAAATCTTACAGCCCATGGTAGCAGATACTTATCCATAGCAAATGGGATTTTATGAAACTCAGTTGTTAAAACCATCTATATTAAATATGCACCATGACCTTCCATACACTTACTTCATAAGGATAAAAACTGCACTTTCCTGACACAAATGATATCATTTGTCAGTTTTTAAGTCCTAGCACCAAAGTTGAGAGAGCTAGGCTTTCTCAAAGTAGTCATCAGAATTTTTAAGCGTAGCATATTTTCCCCTACAGCCTGTCAGACATGTCAGACTTGTCAGAATTGTTTTTGCACTAGTTCCCATGAGAATGAGTGTCAAATAACAAGTCCTGAATTATACAATTTCATATTTTTCAGATAGGACAACATGGTTGATATGTTTACTCTTACAAAAAAAAAAAAAATCCAATATCTTTAATGACCACTGTACAGATTTCTGTTCCATAGAGAAGATAAGAAATGTACTTGCAAACAAGAAAAATGAGATCCTGCTGTGCCAAGGTCTATGTTTGGTGTAGTTCAAGGTGACCGGTGTACAGCTCAGCTTCTAACATAACATTTCCCCAACCTCTGCAGTCAGTCCACCACGGCTCCTTCACACTGGGTATCTGTTATCGACATTAAAGTTGGACAGACCTGACTTAGGCTAGTAGGAGGAATCCAGGCGGCCTCATACCTCCACCTGTGTTGGCTAAATCTGAACAATGCCTGGAATGAGACTAGGATCTAGCCGTCACAGACCCCTTATTTCAGCTTCTCCTTCCATCCCTTGCTCCCTCCTTTTTCACAGATGTTTCCTTTTGTTGTCTGCTTAAGAACAGTCTTTCTGAGATGTTAAAACTATGACATTTGGAGAACTGCTGTGACTCTCTTAATAGACAGCCTCCAAAAAAATGTTAGAGACAGCTGGGCACAACTACAATTTCCGTGCTTCCATGTGACCAACAGACAGCACAGCATGCTGTGCTTGAGGTTTTCTAGCAACCTGAACTTTCTATTCAGAGCCAACACCAGAACAGGAAGCTAAGTTCCCTTCCCTTTCAGCTCTTGTGCCTTCTTGTTTGTAGGTCTCTCTGTCAAGGGAAGGACTGGACTTTGACAACAGCTCCAGTAGAAGTTCCAGCCCATCTCAGTGAACTTAATAACTCTCTTTTCCAAAATAGCAACAATAATACATTTTCTTAGTGTCTCTTTAAGCCTGTTAAACAATCATATTTTCTACATACAGATTCTCAATAGGTAATGAGGACAGGATTTTTTTTTTTTAAATGAAACCCAAACATTTTTGCATTCCAAATATTTTTATTCTTCAGGTTTTTTTTTCCTTTTTTCCTATCTTTGTTAAAGGGTTTATAATTTGCTGTAGTTCATGTTGCCACAGGAGTAAGCAAACTAAGATTTATGCATTCTAAACCCCAAACGCTATCCCAAAACATGTTTAGCAATACAGTTTTGTACAGTGCCACAGTTGCTTTAATACACTTGACCCTCTGGGTCTATTTATTTTACTGAAATTTGACTCAGCAAAGTTAAATCCCCCTATATCATTCTTCAAGACAACTCATTTTATGTCTGGATACAAACCAATTCACCTCATAAGCCACATAATCAACTCCTGCCTTAACGTGCCAGTTAGCACTAGTGCAGTAGAGTGGAAAAAAGAAAGAAATTGAGATGACTTTATACAAATGCACTTAATTTCTATAGGATGCTTCATGGGTATCAGAACAATAGAGGGTTTATCTACTATGTCTACCAACACTGTTTTTCCTTGGCTTAGGTAACATTTTCCTGTAAGGGAATGGCAGCCTACTGCCATTTTGTTAAGCAAAATTCTTGAATGGATCCCATGAAGTAAGCCATCTTTTGGCTTGTTTTTACTTGATATTAGAGAAACTCCTCTGTAATGACAAGCTCTGAAGCAAAATCTAAAAGACAGTATTTTCTCTGTTTGAAAGATTTCTCCATACAATTGCAAATAAGAAACTTATGGAAACAGATATTATTCTCCAGTTACTTCATATTCTCCAGTCCACATGATTTATGCATCCCTCCTGCTATATAGTCTTTTGTGCAGATTTTGGAGTGTCTTTGTTTTATTCCAAAATAATTCACATAAAAATATCAAACAAGCAAAACAGAGAAATTAGCTGTGTAAGGATGTGCTGGAGTGAACTGCTCCAGGAAAATTACATTTATTTCCATGGTCAGGCTATAACAGACTGGTTGGGAGGTCTCTCTTTTGAACCTAAACATTATAAGTCCATTTGAAAATAACTTAGAGATGGTTAAATAAGATTTTAATCTTTTCTCCTCTTTTCTCCCTCCTCTTCCATTTTGGGTTAAATGTAAGATTCTGGGCAAAACAGTGTATTTCCTTAAGCCATAAACTATTTTTTCCCCATTTCAGAGAAATCTGCTTGGAATGTGTTCAGCCTCCTTGCTCTCCAGGCTCCTAGTCTGGCCAAGCAGACTAGGATGATTCTACCTGGGCTATTATTCTCTTTTCTTCTTCTCCCCATTTAGCTAAATCCATGCAACCCTAGAGGAAGGACTTGTAACCCAACATACAGCAACATCCTTGGCTGAGAGCCCAAAAGCTCTCAGTATTCTTAGGTTCCAACATACCAGCTCTATTGCTACTCA
The DNA here is from genome assembly GCF_009769625.2 of Cygnus olor. Lineage (NCBI taxonomy): Eukaryota > Metazoa > Chordata > Aves > Anseriformes > Anatidae > Cygnus > Cygnus olor. The sequence goes on along the minus strand of NC_049169.1, from coordinate 60,783,692 downwards.
AAATATAGCTTCTCACCTTCTTCATTTTCCTCACCCTGCCTGACTACAGCATTTCTAGGCTACATCAGGGTTGTGATGCCCACTGGACTTCAGCCTGAGCAGGAAATGACTGAAATACTGCTTTTATGAAGACTGATGTATGAGAGGTAATTGTTGGTTGCTTGTAAGTCTGAATCACTCAATTGTTAGTGGCTTGCAATATCACTAACGAAGTTTCTTTTTTTCCTCTACCTTGTTGAAGTGAAAGAGGCTCTTTTCTTTTATTTGAAACACCGCTTTTCTTTGGCTTCCTATATTTCCTCTGAAAGTCCTTAGGCATTTTTCTTAATATAGCCCTGTGCCTCGGCTACAGCACATCACAGATAATCGTATAAGAACAGTGTGGTATATTTGATATGACTACTGCATGACTCTGATCTGACATGATCTCGCTGTAATGCTGTTGGGACATGATTGCTATATTGCAGTGAGCATAGAGGTGGCACAGTGTTAGAGGGAAAGCATAAAGGCTACAATAGAAATGCAGGAGAATTGGAAAGAATGCAGTGAAGTGTGGTAAAAAGTGAGTAAAGGAATGGAAAGACTGAAATGGAAGAGAAAATTAACATTAAATACATTCAGGAAAAAATACTGAAGGGTGAACACTGCTAATGTCTGCAGATACTGTGACAATGAGAAGAGAATGGCTTTTTTTTTTTTTTTTTAGTAGAGAAGAATGTACTTAGGGAAAATGAGGTAGGAAAACAAAAGGAAAACATTAACAAATGCACCCAAAATTATGATAGTCTTTGGACTGTGGCATCATATTCTGGGGCAAGAGTGGGACTTGTAACTTGAGATATTTAGCATTCACATCTGGGCAAACCTGTAGAATATTACTGAGGGGAAAAAGTCTGCACTGGCCTGTTGGATAACCATCAATTATTTAAAGCAACTTCTATATCTTGCCTTCTATAATTCAGTGGACAAGTAAGTATAGTTTTATGTAGTTTTATCGCAGCTATCTCTTTTTAGCAGATTTTTTTTTTAAGTTAATATACATATACTTTTAAAACACTCCTATCTTGGTTGTTTAATTGTCTCAAGGGAGAAAGAGTTGTCATGCTTCCAGATCAATACAGATTCTGTTCAGGTCCATTTTCACGTCAATCCTTCTTACTTTGGCACACTCCTGTGATTAGTCAAGTAGAAGCTAAGAAATAAAATAATATATTGTATTGAGCTTACATGGCAAGGGTTTGATAGCAGGGAGCTACAGGGGTGGCCTCTGTGAGCAGAGCCCAGCAGCTGCTCTGTGTCAGATCAGAGCCAGCTCCCGCTGGCTCCAAAAAGGACCCACTGCTGGCCAGAGCCAAGCTATGAGCAATGCTGGTTGCACCTCTGTGAGAGCAGTTTTAAGAAAGGGAAAACCTGCTGTGCAACAGCAGCTGGGAGAGAGGAGTGAGAAAATGTAGAGAGAAGCAGCCCTGCAGCCCCCAAGGTCAGTGCGGCAGGAGGGCAGGAGGTGCTCTGGGCACGCAGCAGAAGTTCCCCTGCAGCCCGTTGTCCCCACATGGAGCAGATCTCCACACTGCAGCCCATGGAGGAGCCCCCAGTGGAACAGCTGGATGTGGCCTGGAGGAGGCTGCGGCCCATGGAGAGCCCCCGCAGGTGTAGGCCCTGCTCCGGCCCTGCTCATGTGCTGGAGCTGCAGGCCGTGGAGAGGAGCCCTCTTTTCCATTGTATTCTCTCCCCCCTCTTCCTTTGAGGAGGGGGAGTGCGAGAGGGGTTGTGGTGGCATTCAGCTGCCCAGCAGGGTGAAACCACCACGTGTATTTTGTGAAGGTGGACTAACATTTTCAGTCACTCTATGAAACCATGGTTAGGGACATTAGGACAAACTGTCAGGAAGTACGACTTGGTCTAGTTCTATCTACTTCAGTGGAGTTGTGCTGAAGTGTTTTTGCTGATAATCTGAATTTTAGGTATTATTTCTTATGATCTTTTTAATACAGTATAATCTCTGTAAAATGTATAACTTGGAATAATTTTCTTTTCGTCCTTATCTGAAATGAAAATCATGTCATTAGCTGTAAGTTTTGTCCCAAGATGGAGTAAAATGCACCCAGTCATTACTTGAGAGCAAAACCAAATTTGCAATATTCTTTCTTATTTTAATCTTTTACTGTATGACAATAATGGCAAATTAGAAAGTACTTCTGAGTTCCAACTTCATTTTAACATTTACGATAGCTGCTGGCTGAACATTTTATATTATTTCCAATTACAACAGTTTGTGAGACATCTCAGTCTTTGAGGTCCCTCACAACGTACCCATGGGACAGGAAAATTCTATTTTTGTGTAAATGCAAATGGAGCTGTAGACTCAGTAATTCGCCCAGGGAAGCATGTGATATTTATTAAAAAAAAAAAAAAAAAAAAAGTCAATCTGGTTGTCTTTGAACCCAGAGTGTGTCTCATATGTCTCTAACAGATGAACCAACACCCTTGATCCTAGCTGAAAATTCAAATTATACCTTTAAAAACCAAAATCAAAACCAAAAACATTAAAATTAAAGATACTGTAGATTAAGATATTCCTTTGCAGTACAGCTTGTTTGAAAGGAAGTAAAGGAAATAAATTAGGCATTTAGATAGTTACATACTGCCCATGGTTCTGTAGAGTTGCATATATCTGCAAAGAAAACAAATCTGGAGTGCTGCATTGCACAACTTCATAACACTGCAGTTAGATTTCTCCTTGTATTTACAGACTGGTTTATTTTAAAATCTATTCATGCATTGTAAAGTCATAAATATGCAGCTCCACAGATCTGGAGGTCAGATTTCTGTGACTGTAATAGATAGCTTCCGTTTATGAAGCTCTCCAATTTATGGTCAAACTCTGCTTGCTTTACTTGCATGTTTGATTTACAATGGAAATACGCATGTGAGTGAATAAGCAGGTTTTGTCACAATATTATATGGCTCCACAGTGCTGACGATGCTCCAGCTGAAAAAAAAAAAAAAAAAAATACGTGCACTAAGGCGCTAATCTAGAAGGGGCAGAATATGTGGAATATGATGGTTTGGTAGGTACATTTCTAGGAGGTGTAACAGCACTTGCACAGTTTTATAGGAACGATAATTGAATCAAGATATAAGGCTGTTTTTCTCTCCTTGCTAGTATTTCTGAAGGTTCATACCAACAGAGTTGAAGCCTCGTTTTGACTCCTCTAGTAATATTATGAATTTTAAATAAAACAAGTCAACAGATACAAAAGCTGGCATTAGTCTTTACCTCTTCAATTTTGCCTGCACATCAATATGCAGCATTTTGGATTATGCAAACCTCCAGTCTTATTGTTTGCTACAACTGTGAAAAGGGGCAGAAACTAAAATGCTTAGCATGTAAAGATTGCCCTCAGATCTTCATAGAATGGCCTGCCTCAAAGTCATGTAACACCTTGTCTTCCTTGTCTTCTAAACCTAGTCTTCCACTGATCCATGTGAATCACAGGCTGCTTCTGATCCTGTGGCTGATATTACTTTAATTAGGTGGTGCTGAAGGAGTTGGGGTACTGCCACTCTATTGGGGTATTTAGTAAGAGAGAGACTGGATAGAACCAGCAGCCACAGTTGTGCATTTCAGCTCATAATAATTAGAGGTGTATTTCCCTCACCTTATGAATTCCGCTTTGTTTTGTAAAATACTGTTTCTGATTGTAAGTTATGTTAAAGTAAGTTATGTTAAAGCCAGAGCAGACTATGTCTGGGGAGCCGAAACACAGGCATCAAGGTTTCATCAGCGCTCCATAACTAATAAGTCATTGACTTATAAAGATTTTCTTTCCAGCTGCCAACAAAAGGAAGATAACCAGATAAAAAACCTCTCTGTCGCCCTCAAGATATCTTACTTGCCATTTAACAGTGCTATGTTCTTGCAGCCCATGGTTGAGCAGCTAAGGTGGCACTGCTTAACTGCTGACACTGTTGCCAAAAGAGATGTATGTCAAACCATACGCCCAGGAAGGAATTTACCTATAGCTGGAAGTCATATGTGGAAAAGCAAAGGCAAAATTACCTTTGCCTATCTCCCACCCTTCTCCCCCACATACTAACTATACATGAAGACTTTGAGAAGGAAATGCTCTTCGATTTTTCTGTATTTGCCTTGGTCCATATACGTCTTGTGCTAATTGAGAGTACAATGTGTGAGTTTTAGATATTTTCTATTTAAAGTTCCTATATATGCAACCTATGTCCTTTAATTTCATTATCATATAATCTTATAAGAATTAATACCACAGGTCTTTCAATACAACAGAATGAAAAAGCATGTAGATAGGCTTGGGATTTGTGTTGGAGCTTACACAAGTCAGAGTGCAGGTGTCTCCCATGGCAAAGTCAGCTTTCAGAGCCATGAGGCCAGGTGAGCGCCTTGACCGTGTGCAATAGTCTTGACTTCAGTCTAGATACAAATGGCTGGAGGGCTTGGAAGGAATTATTACAGGTTAGACAGTCTTGTGCCTATCTAGTGTGGCTTTTAGCCAGGTTTGTGACATGCTTATCCTATATTTCATTGTCTCACCATCTATTCAGGGCTGTTCAAAGAACCTGCATAATAAAACCGATGAGCTGGTTTGGCTCCATCTGGTTCTGATGCCTCTTGTACATTGCAGGTCCAGCTTAGTAGCGTGGAAGAGACTTAGGACACAGTGAAAGGGAAACTCTAAAATAGCTTGGAGGCTTTTTAAGAGGTAAATGTCATTTAGTAGCTAATTGCTACTGCAAATAAAAATTTCAGTAAAAAAAAAACAAGATAATGTTTGTTACAAGATAATGTCTGTAATATCTTTCTGTTAGGAAATCTGTAGCATGCTGCTTTGGCTTAAATTAACTGATTCTGAATTTTCTAATGAGCTTTGCTTCATTGAATATCAACTCTGTAAAAGTAGCAACATGTATAAACAAAACAACCCTTCTTACTTTCCCTGTATATGCATTCAGAGCCCTATCTCCAAATAACCTTAGAGAAAGTTCTCATTGCCTTTTTCTTCTCGTTAGTTCAGCATAGCCAACAGTAAGGCCCTTGTTTACATAAAGCAAATGTGCAATGATGCAGCAAAATCAATTTAGTCACACTGATGCAAATCCCTCATACAGATGTGATGCCTGTGTGCAAAGTAGGGCGTTTCTGAACACACACAGTATTTAAAGCAAAGTGAAAGACAGAGATTTTATTCTTCTCAACTGATTCCTTAACATGATTCATATAGGTGCTCCTGAAAGCCTAAGCTAAAATAAAAAAAGACTTCCTGGTCAAAAATATGGGTATAATTTGACCAAGGTTCAATTAGCAGTATCATTGGTGATGAAGAAATATCTTGACCTTTAGGTTGCAGTTGCAGTAGCTTAACAGATAGATTAATACTTTAAAAACAAAACACCTTTTACGTTTAAACTGAGCATATTTGACCTTAAAATCATTGAGAAAATAAATATGTGATTGCATAACTCCATTTTACAGTTACTTTTCAGAACAGAAGTGAAAATGGATGTATTTTTGGTCCTGGGCTGTTCTTAGTAATTTAATGTGATCTGTTCTCAACAAGAAGGAAAACAAACCTCTGACACTCGATAAGCATAAGAACAGAACAAAATGTACCTTACTGTGGGTATTCAGCCAAAGATCTATGGACAAAAAATTGCATAGCCTATGAAGGTGTTACTGAAAACCAGGTGGGGTCAGCAAGAGAGATGACAGTTGGAATACCAGCAATGAGAGAATGACCATTTTTCTTTGCAGTCTGCAAGGGTGTGGGGAATCCGGTTTTTAGTTTTTTTCCTTAAAAAAAAAAAAAAAGAAATGCTTCAGAAAATTGTGAAGTTGCTGAAATTTAACAAAATTTCAAAAGTTCTGGTAATTTGGTAAATGTTTTGGTAAATGTCTTTTAGACATTTTTGGAACAAAAAATTTCAAATACTTTATGTTGCAGTATAACATTTATTTAACATAATAATAAATGAAAGACCAAAATTCAAACAGAGTATTTTTATTGAAAGCACAGTTTTTAATTGATTACGGACTATATCCTAAAATCTTTTCTTTACACAGTATTTAAAAATTGGGGAAACTTTTTCCTAATTTGAATGGAAGAACATTCTGAAATCTGGGAATCCTTCGCTAAACAAAATATTTGTTGCCCTCACAGCTAAGATAGCAGTAGCAGAGGTGCTGCTTTCAGTGCTCACATTAGAGAAGTGGTAAAAATATGGCATATGTGGCTTCTTTTCCATGTGCATTCACCTACTACTGTCATTACTGATGTTGAAAGTGATTGTTAAAACATTTTCCCCTCACCCGCATACCAAGAAAGAAAAAGAAATTTAGAAAGTCCCTTTTTAGGAGTGAAACAAAGACAGACTCTCATCCTCGTGGATTACAGTCTCCCAGTGGAGTCAGGTGACTTGAGAGATACTTTGAGTTCCAAAGAGAATTTGGACCTACAGAAACATACATTCACAGGAGTTTGCAATACTTCATTCTTTCTAGCAACAGCACTAATGTTAACAAGAACCCTAGCAGGAATCTTCATCAGAGAAAGAGATGGGGGCAAGGGAAGTGCTTAGACAGGTAGGAAGCTAAGCAGTCAATTATCATTGCATTTAGAATCCACAGGCATTACGGCTATACCCCCTACCTTATAATTCCTGAGATTACTGAGATTTAACAAACAGAAGCTGTGGCCCCCACTGGATAATTCCCAAGTTCCTTGAAATGAGTCTAATACCCAACAGGGTTACTCGTGCTGCTGCAGACAGCTATTTCTGGCCTTTTATATGTCAGAAAAGAAACTGGATGTGACAGATTTGGAGCTGCCCTGTGATAATTTAGGAATATGGTCTGTTGGCCTGGTTATTTGGATGAATATCTGAGTTTAACTCATTAAGGGTGGACTTGCAACTCCATTCCTAAATTCTCTTTTGGGCAGTCTGTACTGACGATGCTGGGGTGCTCCACTTCCATTGAGGCTGCACAGCCATGGAGCACAAGGGCTTTAACGGGAACAGACAGAGTTTTGAACCACAGCACCTCTGCACGGGCAGTCCTAGCATCCTGCTCATGCCTAGGAGAGATGTAGGCCTCCAAAGGTCCACTGGGGATTAGAGATGGGATCTGTTTGATGAAGTGATTGGCTAGAGCATTGTTGGGAGACACTAACTGGGATGTTGTCATGGTTAGCCATGTTAATGCCAGGTGATCATGAAATTGTCTAAGGAAGTGAAGGTTAACTGTAAAAATTACATTTCTGAAGAAAAAGGAGTTTTGCATAACACTGTCATTTTCAGCATTTTTGTCTACTGCTGGGTGTTCGGAGTTGTCATGTTGACTCTCCCTTTAGGCAAGTCCCTTTTCTGTGAAAGGGGACCGTAATACCTAATCAGATGACCCTAAGGTCATCTTGCAAAAGTACTTGCAAAAGTACTGTGACATCTCCGAGCATGAAACTAAAGGGGAATTGTGTAGTAGTGTTGCTTTTCCACAGTTTATGCTGGAGGCATGTTGGGTGGAGCACTGGGAAGATCATGGGGTGGCTGGCCTACTCCAGGGTGTTGAACCCAGCCTCATGGAACAGCTTGCCCAGAGAAGATGTGGATGTCCCCACCCCTGGAAGTGTTTAAGGCCAGGTTGGATGGGGCTTTGGGCAGCCTGGTGTAGTGGGAGGTGTCCGTGCCCATGTCACGGGGGTTGGAATTAGATGATCTTCAAGGCCCCTTCTAATTGTGAGAAATACCTCAATAATTTTCTCAGATAGGGTCTTCTGTGAAGTTATTTTGTTCACAATTGCAATGGCAGGTGTCCTGCAAGCAGGAGCCCCCATCAAAAGTCTATCATAACCTTATATTCCCTATTACCCATGCATGATTCCTCACGTTTCCTCATTGGCTGAGTACTACAGGTTCACAAACTACTCGATGCTTATTACTATACCATACATGTACAATTTTATTTGACCAACCATTAATTTCTCCTCTTCCTTTTTTTCTTTCTTCTCTCGTGACTAGAAGGCCCGTGATTTTTTGTTTTTACTGATTTTGCACTGCTTGTCCTGTTTTTCTTGGCTATTCTCCTTACTTTGGGACAGTGGGACCTTCCCCTTATCTGCTTAACATACTCCCTACTGTTATGTCACTGTTATGCCTGTACAATCACTTTTGAATATGCAAGCTTAGTGGAATTTTCCACTGCAAAAACACATTCTACTGCAAAAACACAACTTTGTTTCTCACACAACCCAAGCCATTCTGTGATCTGTGGGGAGCTTCCAGCACAGATGAAGCCTTGTCAAGTGATTCTCTTCTTGATTGTGAAAGAAGAGTGCCAGTGTTTATTTGCCAGTTGCTGAAGAAATATTTGACACAGGTAAATGGTACATATAATAGGGCGCAAAAGAGGTTTCCAAGAAACCATCCTGTAATTCAGAAGTAAAGATTTTGTGCGTATGCGTATGTTGGGTGAGTATAGTATAGAAAATACGAAGTTAAAAATTCTAAGGAAAAAAATCTCAGCCAGGTTTCTGAATGTTCTCTCACTGTTTCCTGGCTGAGTGGATGAGTACGTAGTTTACTGTAGCTTTATGGATTCTTGATTGTGGAGTTCAAAAAGCAGCCTGTAGGCCTAAACCATATTGTAGATTAGTTTCTAATTCAGCCATCATAGCTAGTGAAGCACTATGTTCATTCACTGCTTATTCTAGCTGTGATGGTATGTAAAGTTCTCCTGGTTCACTGTTGCTGGGAAAGCTAATGTATTACATCTCCCTAACTGAATTTCTAATGCATTCATCTCAACCCCAGTGAACATCTTTTATATTTCATGGTTTTCATTCAACAGCGAAAAAAACCATATATTAAGACATCCATTTGTCTGGAAGCTGGAATAGAAAATGCTGTATATTCTGGGGCAGATCTTCCCATTGACTGCTTTGTATTGCTGCTGGTGGATTCTGGCCAAAAAGCTGCTACGTCCACCTCTTGGATGACCACAGTAGCAGAAGCATTTTTTAATGATACAGATTAAGTGCTGAGTCTTCTCTGCCACTTCCTTCCCTGTTGCCACATAAAGGATAAAACTGAGCTGTCCAGATCACATTGCCAGCCACACAGCTTTATTTTGGTCCATGAGAAAATTTTGGAAAGAGACTATTTATTGTCACATGGCAGTCTTGGGAGGAGGAAATGTGCACGTCAATGCTTAGGGGTAATCCAGGAGGGGTTGTGTTTTGTAAGACCTAGTGACTACTAGAAAATCTAGAAATACAAGGAGAAGACAAACAGTGAACCAGAGACAAAAGGAAGAAATCAGAGTCAACAATTATATTCTGAGCGTATGAAGCTCCTAATTATGAGCCCTCTGTTGAGAAGTTCTGCTGGATAGTCAGCGGCCATTGCATTCTGTGGTTGAAGCTTCTTGTAGAGTGTGTCGCAGGAACCTAGACTGAAAATGGCAAAGGCCTAGGCTGTGGTGACAAAGTCTACATCTAAAGAGAAGGCAAAATGCTGAGGGAATACTACTGCTTCTAGAATTTGCTTTAACTGGGATGTCCAGAAGAAGGACAGGGCGTAATAAAACTCACATATTGTGAACGTATAGCGAACTCTTAAAGAGTGTGGAAGATGGAGGAAGAGATGAAGTAATCTGTTTCTGGTTGTTTCCTGCAGCTAGTCAATGTGACTTCCAGATTTTCTAAACTGACTCTGCATCAACTTGTTACGATCCTCATTTTGAGTCTATTGGTTTTTCTCATCCCAGTGAAACACTGAGGAACCCAACAAGTCAGTGGCCTGCTTCTGACAGAAACTAGATCAAACTGGCTGCTGCTTTTAAACTGAAGACATTTTTCAGACTTTTTCCAAGCAACCCCAAGCAGCTCAACCTAGAGTCCCTGTGTCACAGGTTATTGAAATTTGAAATCCTGTATTGAATAAAAATTTTACTACTTGTCTTTGAAGGGCAACTGGGACATAGATGTGAGGGCCATCTGTGTTATCCTGTTGACAAACTTAAGTTCTGCAGATGGACACCCCAAGTTGCCATCCAGGATTTACTTGGTTTTTGGATTCAAGATTTGCAATCTCTCCCTAAGTAGTCTAAAAGAATTATTTGTGGGGCCTTTGGAAGAAGAAGGCTGTTTGGTTTGCTCCGGATTCCCTACTACTTCTTGTTTTTGAATGGCCTGGACTACAGTAAGTATAGTTCCAGTTGGTCAGCCCCATACAGCTACCCGAGGTATGCCTACTGCTAAGTTTTTTTCTCCACAGGGAAAACCTCTCTCCTGGGAACCCATTGTTTTATTAGAGGGCTCTCAAGATGAGGGTTGTTGTTGAGAATTCTGGGGAGTCTGTTTTACTTGTCTGACCTGTCTGCTGTCTACTCCAGTTTGGGATCACCCAGCTGACATTGCGTTGTCCCAACCCATTTCTCAACTGCGATTAACAATGCCGTGCATCAGTTCTGCCCAGGTAGGGATGGGCTGAAAGCAAGGTTGGCCGTCCTGTGCATTATGCTCTACATTTTGCTTTATTTTGCCCCTTTTTGCAATGAGGTACGGTTTTAGGGCAGTGGAGACTCCCCTTATCAGTGGTTTTATGGCTTGAAGTTGAGGGTCTACAGGGGCTGAGATAGGATAATTACCATGTGTACCCTTGCAATTCATAGCCTGGATACAGTCTGTCTTTGTAATGGCAGTAGAAAGTTTGCCTAATGATCATATTGATATAGTGGTGGGCTCCCCCTTTTCCCAAGGTCTATGCCCCCTGTCCAACACACTGTCCAGTGTGTGATGAAGTATGATTCAGTGTTATGGTCCAGTCCCTTGTTTAAAAACACTCCTGGTCCCCAGAAGCCATCCACCTCAGTTTGGTCTATAACATACGACAATCTCCTCTGGTTAGGGAGATGTACCACAAATATTCAGTCTTGGTTTCACCAGGCTTCTGCCCATATTTTTCCTGCAAACTAGCCAATTGAAGGGGATCCCATGGAATGGTCTTTTTAATATTTCTTAGGTCACTTCCTTGGACTCCAGCAGATGACTCAGTTTTACTAAGAGGGGATACTGTAAATTCATTAGGTGGCAAGAGTTAGATGAATCAGAGGTTGCTGTAGAATCTGGATCATCCAATTCATCCTCAACACTCAGATCTTGATTGGAGTCTTCCCAAATATCTCCATCCCAATCTTCTGGAAACACTATTAGCTTATGGATCTTTGCAGGATCTGGGGCCTGAGGGTTAGGGCACCCGAGTTATTATTTCTAGCTTGTCCTCTATGCTTTTTTTTTCCTTTTCCTCCCCCAATAATTTCTGTAATTGTTCTACTTGCAGTGATAATGGTATTCCGTGCCTTTTTCTTTGTTCAACCTCACCTCCTAACATTCTCATTTCATTTACTTTACAGTCCTTATACTGACTTCCTGCTTCCAAACACGTTCCCAACATTTTGCATATGATTCCATTTTCTTTACCATTTTTCAGTTTCTTTCTTGTGAGGTTTAACCATTCCTCTACTTTACTCCAGTTATTTCAGTTTTCGGCAATGGGTTAACTCTGTGTCTCCAAAAGTAGTCAGTGATTGAACATGCCATCCTGCTAACTATGCTAATATTTGTCACAGGTGAATGATTAAAACAAGTTCTCATCATGAGGTTAACCAAAAAGATTTATTAATCATGTTTAAATAGAATTAGTGACTAAGCAGAAATGGTTGTCAAGCACTCTATTATGGTTAACTGGCAGTCGAACCTTCTACTACTTACTCTGCGCCAAATAATTAAGGTAGCTTGATGTGTACAAAATGTTGCTCAAGCTTGACGTATATATAAATGTTGCATGCATTAAGAAACGTTGCTTAAACATAAAATAAGGGATCTTTCAACCTTGAGGTTGAATAACCTTGAGAGGCATCCCTATTCACAGGGAGATCGCCACCATGCAGCCTACTGTCATGCAGAAGAGCTCAGCGGACTCTAGTGACTACAGATATTTACACTGTAAAATTGTTGGCTTGTAGTCAAGCTTCTTCCTTTTACAGTCATACATTATGTGCTATTTTTCTCTTTCTTGTTAGTAATTTCTCAACTATATCAGTTCTGGGTAGGAATTCATGTTTTGGGCAGTTGGTTTAGTTCCTGACATGGCATGACTCTGCACAGTTTTGCAAAGTTTGCATACCAGGTCAACTTCAGATAGGCCTGCTTATCACCAATGCCTGAATCAAAGAGCCATCAGCGTGAGGTAGAGGGGATGTACCCATCACACACTGATGGCCAGAAGCTGTGTGTCTGTGGTCCAAAAGCAGCACGGCTATGTTAGCATAAGGGGTGCCGCATCTTTATTAATTATTTCCACATTTTGTGTGAGTAATGCAGTTACATTTTGAGGCTTTCTTCTTCACTCTGTTATCTTCCTATAGTGAATGCCTGGTTGTATTGGGATGGCTATTTCTTAATACTTTTTGCTCTTGTCGTGAGTACTCCTAATATGATTCCCTCACTAACAGCAAGAAGAGCAGGACTCTACATTCAAATTCAAATAATCCAAGTTCAAACATTTATTTTAAATCAGGTGCTGTTTGGATGCCATGCAACTACAGATTTTACAGCACAGTTTGAGTGCACTTTGCAAACATCCCAAGCAAACAAACTTTGCAGGAAACAAAATCGTATAATTTTAGTAATGTCTGGGACACTGGCTTTTCATGGGGATCATGATTTCCAGGAAAGCGTCTGTCCAAATGCAGGATGGTCTTTGTACCTTTAGATAATCTCTATTTTCCTGTCTAGACACCTATTGGTGAAACAGCTTACACTAGTGACAGAAACTGTCTGGTTTGATGATCTTCCGGCTTTCTATCATTCCTCAAAAATACATTACTTGTTGACTTTCTAATCATGTTTGCTATCAAAACTAATCAAATGTACTTCAGTTATCACTTGCTTCCTGGCAGGCCTATTCCAGTGGCATTTTGATACTTTTTCACCTTATAGAACCCGTATCATCATCATTAGCTTTAATTCCTGAGCCTGTTTCATCACTAATGTTTACACGCTCTCAGCATGTTAGCTCCTGTCGCAAGGAATTAGCAGCACATCATTGCACTGTGTCCCATAGCCAAGATGGCGGCTGGAGGAAAAGGAGGATGGGGTGTAAGCAGAGGGAGAGGCAGAAGGTGTGCTCCAGGAAAGTGCGGCTGGTGACATTTTTCTTTGGCTGTTGGCAAGACGAGAGCTCAGAAGGCATGGTTGGGTCCCTGTGTTGATATTTGTAAGCAGGGAATGACATTTATCTCTTAAAAGTTCCTCACTGTAAGTCCAAAGCTGGTGCCTTCCCCCCCAACAACCCGTAGTATTGGTTTGTTATTATGGTGAATTATGGATGTGAGACATGCTGAATCACGACACTGCTCCTGTAAGCAGTTGTTCTATGAGCTAAAGAAATTAGTCTTTTGTCATGTGTGGCTTCTTTATGCTCCTTTTTACTAGCGGTTGACGCTAGGGTCTGGGTGGGATTGCCACGAGGTGTTCTGAGCCTGGAACTGAAATGTAGGCAGTGTTTTATGTAGGGACGTGTACTTAAAGCGTTTGATGCAATAAAATTTTGTGTCCAAACCAGAACCGTACTTTTTTAGTTGTACTGATTCCCAACCAACTTCAGTCAGCTCATGCACCTGTGATCGGCGGTGTGCACACCACACGCCAAACCGAACACAGATTTTCCACAGGCACGCACCCGCACGTAACACGGGTGGCGAGGAGCACAGCCTCCGTGAGGCGCCGAATCCCCCTGACGCCCGTCCTGGTGCGGCCATTTGTGCCGCGGCAGCGAGGGCGGCGAGCGGGGCGCCGGCAGCGGGCGGGACTCCGCCAACGGCCGCCGTGGGCGGGGCCTCCCAGCGGGCGGCGGGGCCGGGAGGGCGCTCCCCGCACGTCGCCGTTAGGGGGCGTGCCCCGGGGAGGGGGCGCGGCGGCGGGGCGGGGCGGGGCGGGGCGTGCCGGCCGTTGGCCGTGCGGCGCGGCGGGGCAGGCACAACCCCGCGGGCAGCGGCGGGGGCAGCGGGGCCGCCCCGCCTTCCTCCTCCGCGCTCCCCTCCCTCCCCTCGGCGCTCCGGACAGGACAATGGAGGAGGCGGCGGCGGCGGCGGCGGCAGCGGCGGCGGCGGCGGCAGGGGGGGCCCTGCCCGGCCCGGCGGATCGCGGCGGGGCGGCGGCGCTGAGCGGGGAGAACGAGGCCGAGAGCCGCCAGGGCCCGTCGGAGCGCGGCGGGGAGGCGGCCCCGCTCAACCTGTTGGACACTTGCGGCGTGTGCGGGCAGCCCATCCAGAGCCGGCGGCCCAAGCTGTTGCCTTGTCTGCACTCGGTGTGCCTGCGCTGCCTGCCGCCGCCCGACCGCTACCTCATGCTGCCCCCCGCCGGCCCCCCCGCGTCCGCCGCCGCCCCCCACAAGGAGCCGCAGCCGCCGGCGCCCCCCTCCCCGCCCGGCTCCTCGCCCCTGCACTGCACGCCCGGTAAGGCGCCGGCACCCCCCGGGAGGCCCGTGTGTCGCGACAGGCGCGGGGGGGGTGCTGTCGCGACGAGGGGCTCGACGGCAGGTGGCGGGGGCGGCGGGGCGGAGGGCTTCCCTGCGCATTTTTAATTCCCTTTTCAAATTTCCCACTTCGGAGGGGAAGGCGCCGACTTCCCCCGGCCGGGACGGCTTCCCTCCTTCCTCCCTGCGCCTTCTCCTTCCTCCCCCCGGCCCCGGTACCCGCGGCCCCGGCAGGGTCCCCCCGCCGCTCAAGCAGCGAGGCTCGTCCACGTGGAGGGGGGCTGTGGGAAGGAGTTGGTTTAAAACCTCCCAAATCGGCTCTGCCGAGCGCGGGGTGCCGGCACAAAGTTTTGGTCAGCCCGTGTGCTGCCGCCGTAGCTTGAGCGAGGGTGTTTAAAAACACAGCCCGGGGATGGGTTGAGAAGCTGCTACAGCCTGGGAGCAACTTCCTGACGCTTTTATTCCCAGTCCTAGTGGTCTGCTTTATTGGGTTAAAGGCAACTTTATCCTAGAAAAAGGTGCAAGCAGGCATCCTCTAGTGGAAACGGGTGGAGATCCTAGAGAATCTCAACAGAAAACGTAATGAAAACTGAGCTTCTTTACAGGACGTGATGGATAGCGGTGTTTGTGCTTTTTGGGATACGCAGTGGGGGCTCAGGCAAAAATTCTGCATGAAGAAGGCAGCAGTAGCTCCAGATTAGCCACTGCTGAGCAAGTATTGGCCGCTGTTCCTTAAGCACACTTCTTAATGTTTTTACTGAGAAATCTTGCTGGCAGATCTGACCCAAAAGATTACAACTCAAATACGTGAAGTGTTTGCAGCATTTCCTAAGAAAAACACTCGAGAGAGAGAGGACTAATCAGGACAATTGGAGAGAACACCTTGCTTGAGAATGTCTGAGGAAGTCAGACCCACATAGTTTATTTGCAAGATATGCCGAGCCTCTTCATCTGCATGGATATCTATCGGTGTTAGTGTGTTCATTCAGACTTTAATTTTAATGTGTTGTCTATGTGGGAGTCAAACTGTCTAGTCAGAAGTCCCAGAACTGGGAAAAGCTGAGAGACTCAAAGCCACTATTTTTAAGCTTGGTGGATCCCAGAGATGTTATTGCTCATACATCTCGGAGTAGAACTGTGAAATCCTGCATGGGAGGAACATAAAAAGCACAAACTTCGGTGTATGGAAGGATATTTCAAGATGTGACTTGGAAGTGAGAAAGGGGGTAGAGATGCAGCTAGCTCAGGAGTTGCAACATAGGTTGAGGGAGTGTGTAATTGTCTTACAAGTTTTGAGGTCATGAACAGCATAGCTCAATTCCCAGATGCTATATTTAAATGTAGCACAAATAGGGGTTCATAGCTGAGCATGAAGTGAGATGTACCAAAAGAATGAAAAGATCAGTGCTGTTCAAATGCTTGCTTACAAGAGGACAAAGGATAGCTAAAACAATGAATTGTGCACCAGTTGTAAGCTGGCAGTTCTGTTCACTCTTTTTGACTGTATGAGTTGGTTCTGTATGAATGAATAATACTATACATATTCCTCCCCGTTCGATAAGTGTACATACATGCTATTTTTTGGTGACGTGATTTTCATTCTATTTTCTTTCTAGTTATTTGCATGCTTCCACACTACCATTCATTGCCCAACAGGAAGAAGAGACCTGTATAGATCTCCCACTCTTCTTGACACATTCCTTAGGTCTTCTCTTGTCACCGTTCTGGCTTCATTGAACTGACAATGACTGTAGACTTGTGAACTTGATGTGCATTGGCTGCTTTGTTTTTCCGACTGATATAAAACACTGTAAACTTAAATTAGGATTTTTTAAAAAATGGTGTCACTGTACAAAGCTGATTATAGTGGAAAAAAATATTATGGTTGGAGGAGTTCCTAAAGTCTCAGAAGACAGAAGGACGGACAAAACAGTGGAAATCTGTCATCTCCTCTGGTAATATGTTGCACAGTGTTTATGAGAAATCATCTGAAGTAGTAAACTGAACACTACCAGCTTAGAAAGCTGGACAGTAAACGCCTCACATGATGTAAATTATAAGATACTGTGCCTATACTGAAGAAATAAACAGCAAGGAAGCTATTTGCTAGAAGGAATGTCCTAGGTAAGGCCCACAATAGAATTACAAACTATAAGCAGCTCCTGAAAGATAAACAGAAAGGATGCTTATGCATGTGTGCTGAGCAGTAGCACGAGGCACAGAAAAACCTGGAGAAAGATTGATAGAAGGGAGTCAGTCTGGAACAAAGGAAGGGATCTGATTTGACAAGTGCTTCAGTGAGCCAGCCTTACAAAGGAGTGCTGTGCTCATGTCCACATTGGTTGAGAAACAGGTAACTAAAAATTAATTTTGTGTATAGTCTGGCTATGTGGGGTCCTATTCATTTATTTTTTGTCTTTGGGAAACTGTTTCCAAGCAGAAAAGGTCCTTTGCTTGACATACTTGTGTGTACGTTGGAAGTTGACTTGTGGGAACACTGGTTCTCTTGCTGTAAAAACATAACTAATAAAGGAGTGCTGTGAAAAATGTCTCAAACTTGAGAATCTAGAGCGAATTATGAATTTTGGTGTTACTTACTTGAATGCAAAGTTCAGCATAGGTAGTAGCAATGATAAAGCTTCAAGACACAAGGAGTTTCTTGTGGTGTGCGTTAATCAGGATTCCTCTTGTAGAGGTAGGCTGATGGCGAGGCCGTCTACAGTACGGATATGCTCCATACTGTCACATGCATTCAATTTTAAAATAAAATGATTTCTATAGAGAAGAATACTTGGGAATCTCTGATCTTTGTACTATTCCTGAAGTATAAGGTGTTGCAGAGTTAGCTGTGTGACTTCAACGGTGTTAGCACCAGAAAGCTCACTGCTTGTTTTCTGGATGTCCAATGGTAATTTATTTGATATAGTTGATTTTATTTTTTTTTTGGTTATTTCATGGACAAATGACTGGTTGCTGGGCAGAAACTTTATGAACTGTGGGGAAGGCTGCAAGACTGGGTCTGTAAATGTAATACTTGCTTGTGAGCAAATGTCTACAGATACTGTCAGTAAATACCTTGGTTAATTTAATGTGTGTTTTCCTTTCGTTTCTCAAATGGCCCTTCTTTACTATTTGATTGTGCAAGTATCAACTGGTGTGTATGAGAAGGTTGCTATTATAAATCCATTGTTTACCCAAGTTTTGGGCAGGGTGGTCCTTCAACAACTGGACATGAGTAGTAGGCTTTGCTTAATTGAAAGGACAGCATTCATAAAGGAGGGAGTACCTGAACATCATTGTACTTAAGTGGAAATTTTTAATGTGAAAGAGTTAGATGGTAACTGCAAAGTTACGGATTGAGATTCTGTTCCTTTTTAAGCCTATTTATTTTGTTTCAAGTTGTAAACATGCTTTTGTTTTGCTCTTTGTCATCGGTCTGCACACAAAGTATGTTGGCACCTGGTGTGTGGAAAAACTCGTGAATAGAAACGTGTAGCAAAACTTTATGCAGATATGCTAATTAAATCTTACTAGTGTCAATAGTAAAAAATGATAGAGGAAAACATTTCTTCTTTGCTTCATCTGTAGACAAACTGATCAGCAAACAGATCTGTATGAAGATGTTAAAACCATGGGATGTTTGGACACTCCCAGGATATAAATTCTTAGGGAGTGTCCAGACTAACAACTCAAATATGTTTGATACTTGCTCTTAATTAAGGAATAAATACTTCAGAGTTACTGAACAAGGATTTCAGTGTTGTTTGTTTCACATTTCAGCCAATTAATGCTCAGAAATATTTATATGCCAATACAATTTGGAGATCTGCAAGGCAAGGAATGAAGATGGAATCCTTGATATGCCCATCGTGTATGCAGGTGGCATCGGTTGTTTTATTATGTCCCACAGTCAGTCTTTACATAGCTTCAAACTCTTTCACATTCTCAGTTGATCTTGATATCTGCTGTCATCTGGACTTTCTGACGCCATCACTTCATTTTATCTTGAAAATACAGCTTTTGAAATAACTTACATACAGAGAAATAAGAACGTTTAACATGTTCTTTCCCTCTTTAGGTCTGATAATTAGGATCCTTAGGAAGGATAACATAGCTTCATTTGAGCTTTCTTATGGTAGAGATCTACTTTTCTTTCAGGTCCTGAAAAGACCTTTTTCTTTTCAATTTAAGAAGACTCAAGATTTCTTATCTGCCTGCTACATGAGATTATTTCCATTTCAACATGCATATTGTCGCTTGATTAAACTGAACTCTCTCCATCTTCAGTGCTGCAGAGTCCATATTTTATTTATGTATACATACGCTCCCACATACATACACATCTGTGGCTGCATCTATGCATCCTTTTACAAGTGTTATTTCTGTTAGGGTGCCATCAGGAAATCAGAGAATCATAGAATATCCTGCGTTGGAAGGGATCCACAAGGGTCATCGAGTCCAACTCCTGGCACCACACAGGTCTACCCAAAATTTTAGACCACGTGACTAAGTGCACAGTCCAAACCCTTCTTAAACTCCGACAGGCTTGGTGTAGTGACTACTTCCCTGGGGAGCCTGTTCCAGTGCGTGACAACCCTCTCAATGAAGAACCTCTTCCTGATATCCAACCTGACCCTCCCCTGTCGCAGCTTGACACCATTCCCATGTGTCCTATCACTGGTCACTAAAGACAGGAGATCCACGCCTGCCCCTCCACTCCCCCTTGTGAGGAAGCTGTAGGCCGCGATGAGGTCACCCCTCAGCCTCCTCATTTCCAGGTTGAACAGGCCAAGTGACCTCAGCCGCTCCTCATATGTCTTCCCCTCTAGGCCCTTCACCGTCTTCGTCGCCCTCCTCTGGACACTCTCCAATAGTTTAATGTCCTTTTTGTACCGTGGTGCCCAGAACTGCACCCAGTACTCGAGGTGAGGCCGCACCAGCGCAGAGTGGAGCGGGACAATCACTTCCCTCGACCGACTCATGATGCCGTGCTTGATGCACCCCAGGATACGGTTGGCCCTCCTGGCTGCCAGGGCACACTGCTGGCTCATATTCAGCTTGCTGTCAACCACAACCCCCAGATCCCCCTCTGAGGGGCTGCTGTCCAGCATCTCGTCGCACAGTCTGTACATATAGCCAGGGCTGCCTTGTCCCAGGTGCAGGACCTGGCACTTGCTCTTGTTAAACTTCATGCGGTTGAAATGAATTGTTTAACCTATAATGAACTTAACGAGTTTGGGGAGTGCTTGTGTTTGAAAAGAACATACATAGCTTTCTTGTACATATCTATAAGGTATACCTTTCATACTTTTTTTTGATCTGTGCTTACATTGAATTGAAAACTCTCAGAGTCCCAGATGTGAAAAGCATTTAATATTGCTACAGGTGAAATATAATATTATTGTTTTGATGGCCTGATTGATGTTTTGATTTGGCTAGCAAGTTATAAAATCAGTCAAAATAATAATCTACATGATACTGAGAGAAGTTTTAATCATGTTTGCTCCGATATATGCTTAATATAAGCACGTGATACTTGCTTATTACCCTATACATTTTTACAGAATAGTACTTTCAGAGTGGGTTAGATGCATTTACTTTCTTGATATTTTTTACCAATAGCAAGTGGGCGATTAAAAAGCTGAAGCCATCAGAAACATCAGATGAGTGTTAAAACAGCTGTAGTGGGGTAGCCAGGCTCATTTGAGTTAGAAGCCTTTTAGAAGTTACTGTAGCAAGTTATCAAAATAGTTGAACTTGTGTTAGATTTTTTTTTTGAGCAAAGATTTAAATCCTCAGAAGGAAGCCTTCCAATTCTGTTCAGTACAAGACTATATTATAATGTTTGTGGTAAGCAATTAATATTTCTAAAAAGGAAAGAAATTTTTGACCATAAGGAACAGCAGAGGAAATACAAACTAATGTACTAGAAATTCTCATATGTGTATCTAGTTGAAAGTGCACTGGGTTGTTTGAATGCATGTGACAGAGATCCCTCTTTAGAAAATGACGTCTGAAGAACAGGCGAAAAATAACTTAATGGAGCACAGGTTCATTAAGAGGCAAGTGGAGGAGGGGGTGTGCATTGTTTGTGGTCTAGTTCATTCATTAGAGAAATGTACTGAGGAGCTAGCAGGCCATCCAAAAGCAGGGGCTTTTAAGTTGGCCTGCTGACTTATGAGTACTACAGAGTGGTTGTGTTTGCCTGACTTTAACCAGCTTGTTAAGTTTAAGGAAGGAATTTCCATGAAACTCTTGCTTCTGAATGTAGTATTGTTAAAGAAGCTGCACTTCTGTACAGGAAAAGCTTTATGCCAGTATTGTGCAAGTTTGTGTTAAGATGCTGTAAATGGAATTTCCATATAATTTAGTGGAATTTCCCAGTAACAGGAAACTTGTGAAGCGGGTATTTTGCCTGTTATAGCTAATCTAAAAGTGAGGCAGGGGAAAACCAAGAATAATTTAATTTCAACGTGACTAGATTTTGCTGTGAATAACTGACTTTATGACAAATCTGTTATTTCTTTAATTGAAAATTAAGGCTTGTAAAAGTTTTACAATAACAAGAAATGCTCTGTTACAATAGTCTCTGCTGATTTGCTAACACTAATGTGTTCTTCAGGTAAATATGGCCCTGTAGCTTGTGTGTGGGACCTATGCAGGTGATCCAGCTGAACTGTGAATAATATCAAGATTTCCTTCTGGAAAAGGATGATGCAAATGGAGGTCAAAACGTATTATTCTAGTAACTGCTTAGACTCTAGTTACCAGCACTGTAAGTGGAGTGGGTTTGACAACACAGCTGGCAGTCCTGAAAACACAGAACGATGTGATGGGGGGTTTAATCAAAAGGTTGTATCATTTCTGAGATCACGGTTGTATGAAAAGGCAGTTAGGTCCTCTGTGTAGGCTCTGACCACCAGTTTTAATTCCTGCAACATGGTGAACCAAGTCAGCCCCAGTGGTTTGGAAGGCACTGTTATCACTGGATTTGAATGAATTGGGGAGCAGGGAATTGTTACATCCACTCTAGGCTTAGTGAAATCAAATGACAGAAGTGAATTCTGCCTTTTTTTTTTGTGATTTGTAATGAAAATACTTGTTGTTGTTCCCTTGAGTAGTTTCCTATTGGTGTTTCCCATAGAATGATATTTATACATGGAACGTTTTCTTTAAAAAAAAAAAAAAAATCTTTAAATTTCATCTGCAGTAACAGCTTACTGATGCTTTTTTTTAATCTTTAGCTAATTTAAAGGTCATAGAAAAACTCCAACGATCCTGTTAAAATTTATTTCAACAATTAAGTAGCTGTAGAGTCACTTACTGTTTAAACTGTGTACTTGCAGCTCAATTCTATTTGGAAACTTTACTTGAACTATCTACATGTATTTTCTAAAGGACAGAGAGAATGTATGAAAACAAATGTTTAATATCAAAGCGGGAAATGGTTGTGTGAAGTAATTAAGAAAACTACACCATTCTTAACAAGAAACACTCTTGCAAAGTCACGTATGAAACAAAGTTGAGCAAAAGAATGTTTCCTCTGTCTCTTCAGAGTTTCATGTAAAAGATTATTTGAGCCTTTTTTCTGGGGAAAATTGTATATTGCCTTACGTACATTATTAACTTAGAATGGAGGAGTGATGTTAAACAAGCTTTCTATTTTGTTTGCTGGGGTTGTTTATAAGTGGGCTACGGAAAAAGCATGACAGTAAGTGAGGTTCAGCTGTTTGAACTGCATTCATGGGTTTTGAGGGCCCTTGTTTCTCGAGTGCATTTGGGTCATAGGCACATCCTCATTTCAAAACAAAAATCTAAAACTCCAGTGCTAAACTGTCCTTAAGCAGGAGTACGTAGATAAGAACTGAACCATTTGCTTTCTGACTGTAGAAAGATTCCTGCCTCTGATTAATAAGTGAGTTGCCCATGGCTACTTTTTTTTTAAGTGGCGAGTTCCCCTTTCTGTTTAGTCCCTCAAGTAAATCTAGCACAATTTAAAAAATAAATAAATAAACAAAAAACCCCAAGGCTGTAGCTGAAATACCATTTGAATTAAAATGCTTACCTAATTTGAGAAGTGAGTATGTATTTTTCCTATTGAGCTGACAAATCTGTCTGTACTGTACATAGTCAAAAAAGGGACTATTTCTACATGAATATTGACTTGGAAAAAACCCTGTGTATGTTCTAGGATGTCTGCTTGCATTCAGAAAGCATGTAATGGACTTAGAAGTTCACTTTACGCAAGTCATTCATTTCTAGGCATCTGTTACTGAGCCCTGCTACGCGGTTAAGGAGATGCAGTGTGAACGAGCCCAAGAGAAGTTCAGGTTCCACCACCACTGAACTTGGGATACCAGGGCGCTTGCAGCATTGCTAGCTGGGAGGCACTGGTATCAACTGTGCGGGGAAAGAGTAGGTAGGAAGAAAGAAGGGTGGAGAGCTGCAGCACTCTGCTAGGGCTGGAGAAGACATTGCAAAGTGGGAGCAGGCTTCTAACTTTAAAGGCAAGATACGGCACCTTGCTGAAACAGCCCAGCGCCAACAGACCCATTGCTGGAAATGAGTTGTGTGCGAGATTGGCCTGAACACTAAAAGTGTAAATTGAAACGTGTTTTTTTTTCAGCATGGACTCTGCTTTAAAATGAGTACACTACTTGCTGAAGTCATGTAGGAGTGTAAAGTACCTACCCTTCTAGTCAGTTGGTTTAAGGAGAAGTGGAAGTAGCTCTGAATCATCTTTGCCTTCTGGAGAACTTCTGTGACTTGTGATGATAGTTTTCAAACAAAAGTTGAAATTCAACTTTCAGACTCAAAATGATAAAATAGGGTAATGGACAACTGATCAGTCAGCTGCTGAGATAAAGACAGTCTGTTTAGATGACAAGCTTTGTGTAAAGAGCACAGAGCTGCGTCATGATACGTGGCGTCTAACAGCAAGGCCTCAGTAATGTATTGACTAAATGCCCTGGGAGTGTTGGAACCCTGGAGGGAGCAAGCTTCGGGGTTGGGTATGGTTAGGTATAGTTCTTCTGAGTGTTCAGGTTCCCAGCTGCAGTAATACCTTCGCTTGCTTAACCAGTTGTTTTTTAAGCCCTCAGTAATTTCATTCTGTTCTTTAGGGGGTCTTTCATCGTGCGTTAGCAGCTATTGTTCTCACTCTTACTTGTGAACTGTTGGCTATACCAACTACAGAGTGCTGGGCCTTAATTACTTTTCTCTTTCCAGCAATGGGACTATGAGGGTATAACCCACTAGATAGCAAATTTTTTGAAATCCCCAAAATACATTGGAATACTTGGCTTGCATAGTTGAAACAAATGTTAAAGGAACTTATCTCCTCTGAGAAGCTCTATTTAATTTTTCCTCAGTCTCTTCTCTAGGCAAGAACTCGGAGGTGGATGAACTCAGAGCTCATGCTTTAGATCTTGCCTGAGTAAGTGTGTCCTGGTTTCAGTTAGGACAGAGTTAATTTTCCTCCTAGTAGCTGGCAGGGTGCTATGTTTTGGATTAGAATGAGAAGAGCGCTGATAACATGCTGATGTTTTAATTGTTGTAGAGCAGTGCTTACACCAAGCCAAGGACTTTTCAGCCTCTCTCTGTCCTGCTAGCGAGCAGGCTAGGGATGCAGCAGAAGCTGGGAGGGGACAGACCCAGGACAGCTGACCCAAACTGGCCAAAGGGGTATTCCATACCATCTGACGTCATGCTGAACAATATATAGGGGTGGCTAGCCGGGGTGGGGGGGCCGGCTGCTCGGGGATAGGCTGGGCATCGGTCAACGGGTGGTGAGCAATTGCATTGTGCATCACTTATTTCATACACATTATTACTATTAATACTATTATTATTATTATTATTGTTATTCTTTTCCCTGTCTTAATAAACTGTCTTTATCTCAACTCACAGGCTTCACTTTCCCGTTTCTCTCCCCCATCCCGGAGAGGGAGGGGGGAGGGTGAGCGAACGGCTGTGTGGTGTTTGACTGCCGGCCGGGCTAAACCACAACAAAGTGTTACCTCAAAATATAGATATTCATTCCTGTGATAAACACAGGTGCAGGTTCCCCCCCATATTCTGCCTGAATGTGAGTCTAGAGATGCTAGGAGCCAGTTCTTCAAATGTTACAGTCCAAGTTGTTACACAGAGTGGTTACTCTGTTTCATAGGAAACAAGGAGCCCAGTGTTGTGGAATTGTCTTCAGAAGAGTATGGAAGGGTATGTTGTCTTCCCACATCTTCTAGCAGTGAAGATTAGACAAAAAAAAAAAAAAAAAAAAAAAAAAAAACACCTAGGAATAGGGAATTTTATGTCTTAACTCTTATCTGTAGCATAAGAATGACCTGCAAGAATTGCTTTCACCATTCAATAAACGAGTCTGTTGTATATACTGTTGGAACTGTCACAATCAGTAACATTGTGTATCCTGATGAACTGAGCTGATTCAGCCGCACATTGGGAAACTGCCTCTGTTGCCTTTTTCTTCTTAGCCATAGCCTTGTAAGTAGGGCCAGATACAACTTAGACCCAAAGTCATAGCTTCCGGTAGCTCATGTTGCCTAGGTTATCATCACTGTTGCTTACACTCCGAACAGGGTCAAAGATCTCTTCTCAAAGTAATAATTCTAGCAATTGTTTTGGCAATGTGGAGATGACCTTATATTTGGGCATCCCAAATGGCTTGAACTTACTGTCTTCTTCCCTCCATTCCACCCTTTGTACAAGAGCTGAATGTACTCTGGATTCTTTAAGAAGCTAAATGCTAATCCTGCATCCTTTTAAAGTCCATTTAGCAATGCTATTATTGTATTGTGTTCCAGCCCGATTGCATTTATTGTCTATTTTTCTCTTTCCTGCTCCCAGTTCCATTGGGATGAGGTCAGATTTAATAAGGTTTTCTTTGGCTGCTTTTCCACTGACTTAAATTATTGAGCAGTAAGGTATAGGTGCTGTAGGATGTCTGGCTTCAAATCTATAGCATAATAGCTGTTGCTCTACCTTGGAAAGTTTTTTTGTTCATTTGTCATTATACCTGCCAAGTAGGTTAAGGATCACAATGCCATGGTGGAACTCTTATGAGTATTCCTTAAAAATGGAGTAGTAGTATATCATTCCCAAACTGTTTTTGAAGGCAGTGTCATGTTGTGTCATGTTTCTAGAACTTTATTATCTAAATTAATATGTGATCAGTCCTATCAGGCAGTGTCTCATAGGAAGGTGGAAATAGATGAGGTAATTCTAAAGGACAGATAAATGGTATTTGTGAAGACCAGTTATAGTAGAAGATTCATTTCCCCTAAGCTGCATTCTAAGTACAGGGAGTGTCCCATTGGAAAAAAACCCTTTGAAGGAGCTCTTCTCTTTTTTCTTTTTATTTGGAAAGCGGGGGAAACCCATAGGAAGACTAGATTTCTTTAGTGAACACTAAACACAGTGTCTAGTTGGTGCTTCAGTTCTGTTCTGCAGACTACAGCGAGAGAGAACCCCAGGAGATATGAAATAGGATCACAAGTAGTATCCCTGCCTCTGTACCCTGCTGTATCCTGAGAGCTGTTGGGCCCCTACTTGAAGTCACTGTTCTTAATTGATCAGAGTATCTCTTTGACCTAGAAGAGGTACTTTTTATTAGTTCCATTTAGAAATTTTCATATCGACGCGTTGTCAGAGTAGAAGGAACAAGGCTTCATCGCAATTTATACTGGTTCTTGGAGGCTGTGTAGTCCACATGGACCTTGTGTTGCATATATTGCTCCAGCTTCATAGTCTTAAAGTTATGAGGGAACTGGAAAGGCTGGTCACCTTGCTTTTTGAACCCTTGCAACAGTGCTGTGGGGTACTAAGCACATAGAGAAGTTAGCTTGAAGAGAGTTGGCTTTTTGTTCCTGTATTTTTATGCCCGAATATGCAATGTTTGTAACTTGCATGATATTTTCCTCTCTAGTTACTGTTTCTTAAACTATTGGAGGGATTCCTGCTATCCAACTGGATGCCCAGTAGTGGATGGCAGAATTAGTGTACTTATGGTTATGCAAAATAAGGGAATGTTTTTAAGGTACAATTCATCTGGCCATTTGTAGACATCTGCTTTTAGGATAAGGTAACTCATGGCCTGTATTACCTAGGTCTACATTGACTCTGAAGGGAACTTTGTGTAAATCAACACTAAGATGAATCCCACCCAATGTATTAAAATCTTGACAACACTGCAGAAGAGCTCTAGACCTCTTTCAAGTGTAAAGTTTAACTTTATGGAGTTGCTCTGGTATAGTAAATGAGTATTTTTTTTTCTGTGCTGCTATTAAGAGTTGATTTTTCATAGATGCAAGAATTCTGCACGTGACATTTAAGCTTTAGTGTGATACAGCTTTTGAATATGGGAAGTAGTCAGACTGGATTAGGGAATCTTGAGGTTGTTTTGCTCTAATGAATTAAATGGTTTCAATTTTTAGTTTTTTGTTCCAATAGTAATGTCCTAGAGAGCACTTAGACCTGTCTGATGGAAATGACAGGAAGTAAAGTATCTTTTTTTTAAGAATAATTATCCAATGAAAATTCCCACCCTGATACTGGTTGTGCCTTTCATCATGTCTGTCCCTTTGAACAGCCAGCTTGATTAAAAAAAATAATAATAATTTAGAAATCCCTAGAAATCCTTAAAAGATTACTAGGTTAATAATGAAAGCACTTCTTATGTAATAGCACTAAGTTCAGCACAGATTAAAAGCGTACCTTTATGAGTACTCAGAATTTATTGATACGTACATATTAAATCCTTCTTTCTCACTGTTAGGGATCTACATTCCAGGCATTGTACATAGTAAATGTGCTTCTTGCATAGTAAATGTGCTTCTTCATGTCACTGAAGAGACGCTAATTAGCAGAAAATCTAGAAATCTAAAATCCAGAACCTATTATTCTAAATTAGCGTACTATTCCTATGTACTCCTGAGCATCTGTTCCCTGTTTGTGCAATTTCTGGATGAAGTTGATGGAAGTCTTCCATTATATTTGTTACATCGTTGTAATCTGTTTTGAGTTGCTCTGAAGGACGTACAAGGGAGAGGTGTTGATGACTTCTGAAACTTTGTCCTTGGGGAGAACTTCAAAACAAATGTCAATGTAGCAGAATACAGATGGATGCAGCAAGCACTGCAATTAAGTAGATGGCTCTGCATATTGAAACTTGTGACTTTAACCAAGTTTGTTTGGAACCAACTGCAGTTGGTTCAGATAACACATAAGAGATCTTCCATGTGCCTCTCAGTAGTGTTTTGCACTGGTAATTTGAAATCAGTTGCAGAAGCTGTAATAGCAAAGGTATGTGATACAGGGTAGATGGGGGGTGAGGTTCAGCCATCCAAACTAGACTAACTTCTGCCACTTTTGAATTTCTAGGGTTGGTGATATTCAAAAAAAGGACCAGCATACGTACTACACAATCCACAGGAGACCTATTTCCTTCTGGAATAGTAGCTGGAAGCCAGGCAGGATATCCTCCTCAAATTAGGTACATTCAGGCACCTGAATCGCTGCTCCTGGAAGGCTAGCGGCCTGAAAATGGGGGCCAAAGAAGCTGGTCTCCCAAGTCCTGATAGGTAGTTTCCCATTCTTCAGTGGTGATCATATCGAGAATGGGAAAAGACTCGTGAAAGAAAGGATTGCAAGGGTGCATCTGAGTACTCAAAGAAGAGAGGAGGAAGTAAGACAGGTTTGCCAAAGACCTTGAATTGTATTAGTGTTCCTGTTTTGGATGACATTTCTCATGAAATACTCCGACTAAAGGCTGTTT
This sequence comes from Cygnus olor, assembly GCF_009769625.2. Taxonomy (NCBI): domain Eukaryota; kingdom Metazoa; phylum Chordata; class Aves; order Anseriformes; family Anatidae; genus Cygnus; species Cygnus olor. The sequence goes on along the minus strand of NC_049169.1, from coordinate 60,755,335 downwards.
ACCTATTGTTCCCAGTACTGCTTCCAACTTGGATCCCTTAATATGGTCCAGATTCTTCAAAGTTACTTTTTAGACTTTTTTTTTTACCTTCACATCTGCTCAGAGTTGATGGGAATATTATGGTATTTTTTAAAACAGTAGTTCGGTTTGGGGGCTAAATGGAGGAACTGGGAGAAACAATGAAAAGGTTCGCATGTTGGAGTATAGACTTCATCTTTTCAACAAAGAGTTAAAAAGAACCAATACCTTCAGTGAGTGTCTTCCAAAAGGGCTTTCATTTTTTTAGGATCATGACTGGCTTCAGCTGCCCAAATGATCATCTGTTTGTATACTTTTTTATAACTGTTATTTCTGATAATAGATGCATTGTAGTGCAGCTACTGAACCATCAGTCAGTAGTAGATGAGACATCTAAAAGGTAAAGATCAGACTATGAAATTTCTGTGTAAAAGCAAATGACTGCTAGCAGTGTCATGCTCACAACTCCAATGTGGGATCTATTTCCTTACCAGAGTTTCTGGCAAAACAAATTTTTTACCCCGACGCTCTTTTTTTTTTTTTTTTAAGTAGTAATAACATCATCCTAGCACTCTGCTCTTTGGGGAGAAAGGTTTCAATTTCCTTGTTCAAGAAGCACATGGATACAATGGACTTGAGCACTGAAGGGAACCTAGTGTGTCTGCAAAATGGTATTTCAGTAGAATGTATATACGTGGACAGTATCAAAGCCTCTTTCAAAACGTTAGTATTTATATTTTCAAGTTGCTGTGCTGCTCAGAGAAAACAATGGAAGAATGTCACTGAATCGTAAAAATCCTTGCATATTACTTCATATTGTATACTGAAATTCATTTTATATCTCCTAAATGTAAGTTGGAAATACTTGTCAATGTCAGTACTTGAAAGAATGTATTTTAATTTTGATGAAAGAAATGCTTGCCACAGTCAGCAATGAAAATTGGCATAATTGTTCACAGCTTCTGCATCATCATTTAAGCATGTCCGTTGCAAGGCAATGAGGTGTTTTTTATTCGTAATCTTGTATTTAAATATTGTCTGTCCCACAATAGCAGTATTTCCCTTTGTTACCATTATGGCACTTCTTACTATATTGTTGGAGGCAATACATTGGACAGCCGTGGATGTGGGTGTAAACTCTCCATTCAGAATTTACGAAGGTATTAAGAAGTGGTCATCAGCCCTCATAAAATTTACAGTTTGATGAAGTCTAGTATGTGGTATCTGAAACGTTTGAAGATTGGGCACGTACGGCAAAAACAATGAACCATTTCACAGAGCAGCTGAAATATTTTAATTCAGCTCTGCAGTGCTTTCCAAGAAAGTCAATGCACTGCAGCATAAAAACTGGCCTGTAACACTCTTCCAGAGGGGGGATTAAATACAGTAGTCTGTCTTTTTTTTTTTACCTATTTACCTTTTAGAGGGTGGTAAATAAAGCATTTGGATTTTAATAAACTTATCTGCTTGATTTGTGGTTGGTATAAATGTTTATGGTTTGGCAGTAAGTGCTGGTTTCCCCTGGAGATGTGCTTGCTGGTTGGTTTAACCTATCTCCCTTCCAGTAGCAGCAGCAGGCTGTCAGAACTAGACAGGAGCAGCTTTTTCTGGAACAAACTGGTTTGAAGAAGTTGCCAATTTTGCAGCACCCGTATTGGCTTAATGAGAAACGAGAGGAAAGCAGTAATTATTTTTAAAATCGATTCAGACTTTACTGCACATGGTACCATCTCTCGAATTAAGTTTTTTAAATGTTTGTTTTTAACAGAAAAACATGACCTGTGTAAATATATCCAGTTTACCCTCAATCCCATGCATTTTTAATGAAAAACCTTGCAAATATTAATGGTGTGTATCTACACAGTGAGAGGATAAAACATTCCGTAGGTCATAATTGAAATGCCCTAATTTTCTGTGTAGCTGTGCTATAAATCTTCTAGCTGGCACCGTCTTGAGTCTCTAAAATACCTTCTCTTAATGTTAACTAGCCTGCACATTTGAAAAAAAAAAATAAAATCTTAACTGCATGTGACTCACTATTAGTATTTTCTGTTCTGAAATCTCTATAGTTAAAATTTCAAACAAAAATTCTGTAAAAACTGAGGGAAAATTGCCTTATGCAAGCCTAATTAATTTATTCTGTAATGACTGTGTCATTTTAGGCAAGGTTAGTTACCAGCTGCTTCCAAGTGCTCTATTTAATAAAGAGAACTCCTTTTCACAAAACTTTTTTTTTGACTGATCTATGCTGAATAAAGGGAACTGTTAAGACCTCTTTTAGCAAACACTTTGCATCTGCAAACAGAAATACTGTTCTGGATCTACAGATGATTATCCCATGCCTTTACTAAATTGGCTCTGGAACCTGTTCATTACAGTGAAGATATAAACGAGCTGAAACTGGGTCAGACCAGACCTGTCTCCTCCTATTGTCTCAGAATGCTTCAGTAGTCTGTAATGTACTCCCAGGAAATTGAGAACTGAGTTGGAAATAATACAATGTATGCCTCAGATCCATTCTGCTGAGTGGCTTGAGATGGCTTTACTCTGGATGCAGTGCATGGCTTGTGAAGAAGTGCAAGAATGTTCTGTGGTTTCCCTTCCACGTCTAAAATGTAGGCTAGCATTCCTTGAAGAGTCATACAGCACTGGGAGTCAGCAGCAAGTGAGAACTGTTGCACTGGAAACTAACTCTCCCTCTCGACACCCACCGATCAATCCACGTTGCATTCCCCAATCCCTTTCACCACATGGCAGCATAAATCTTGCTAATGACACAAGAGAGGTTGGCGTGGGGTGGAAATGAAGGGGCAGCAGAGCCAGCATTGTTACTTTTGTTAGCGATGTGGTGTCCAGGCCTGGTTCAAGCACAGTCTGAATCCAAGGTTCTGTGGTTGCTTCATTTTATATATGTGGATGCAACCGCTAAAAAGGGGTGGCCATGTCTTCCCTTTGGCTCTTCTACCTCAAGAGCCGTGTTCTCTTGATCCAGCTCACTGTAGAACTGCATGAACTCTTCCTGGTACAGAGGAGTAGATGGAAAATGTAGGGTCTGATCACTTAATGCTGCTTTACCATCCTCATGAAAATCATAATGGGACTTCTCCCAAGTTAAGTAAAATGCTTCCACCTGCTTGTCTGAGCACTCTGCAAATGCTTGTTCTGTTTAAAAAACAAACAAACAAAAAAAACTTACAGAAAAAAATTACTATCAAAAACTTATTTTGATAAAAAATAAACCTTGACACTTGAGGACTTCATTCCTCTAAGCAAGAATAAACGTGGAAGTATACTTTTAAAATACCCGTGCACTAGTTTCATAGACACAAACAAATTGACACGCTGAAAATAGTTACTCTCAAAGCTCAATGGACTGACTACCTCGCTTTAGGATTTCCCCTTGTTTACGACATTGTACAGAGGCGAGGAGAATCAGTTTCAAGCCTTCCTTCCTTTTTGATAGACAGTGAATTTCTTTGGTTTGCTTTATATCTTTGACTGAAGATACTTGCGTGATAGCTGGTTATTAAAGGAAAGCAAGCTATGCAGTTCTTATTGGGTTTCTGAAATCTGAAAGCTATAGCCTGTGTAAAATGGGATTGTGAAAGGTATTCTAATGCATATTATCTTATTCCTTGCAGTGCTATCCTTTTTGAAGGTTCATTAAGTGCTAAGACTACATAGGAACCTTAACTATTTTTAGCCGTACATGGTTTTCTAGTGCACTCTCTACTCCTCAAACATTTATACTTGTTTTCTTGGTCATGTCCACTAAACTTCACACTGCTTCAGGCCCAAATACACTGAAATTTCCAGTTGCTTTACAGATGAATCCTGTGGGTTTTTCTTGCTTCTGTTTCCCCCTGTATTTGATGCTCTGTAATGGGCACTAAAGGGATGGAAGCAATGGATTGCATTTGATGTGAATTATACAGATAGCAGTTAGAACCAAAGAACAGATTTCTTGTTACCACTAGAGAAAATTCTGTGATTCTGTGATCTTCTGTGACATGAGGTTTGGTAGGAGATAGTATTCTAGACTGGAAGAAAGGGTGGCAAATCTGTTGCAAACTGACTGAAGCTGGACGTGAGGTTGGGAGAGAAACATAGGGTTTGAAACAAAGAGGTAATGAGGGAGGGGAAAGTCCAGTCAAAAATAGAATGATCCTGTCTGAAAGTCACAGGCTAACTAGTCCTGTAGCTGCTCTATTGCATTGGGGTCACCTCTGCATGGGTCCTCTCTGGTGTTTGTTCTCTTTAAACTGCTGGAGGTAGATAAGTGATGGAGGGTGATGCTACTTGAGATGATGTTAGGAAAATGTGATGTCACCCATGTGTAATTCCCCACCTCCATGCACCTCAAGGAGTAGTAAGAAAGGTAGTTAGACCTCGGCACATTTCCTCTTCTAATACTAGATCTAGTTCTCAGAGGTTCCCTCTTCCTCTAGAGTATGGTGCAACACCAGGCATTAGGAAAGGAAATGACAGTAACTATACCAAGTATCAACTTCTTATTTCTAGCAAGTAGCTATCTTAGCAAGTCTTCAGAGTATCTTCAGGAAGGGGAATTACTTTGCTGCTTACTAAAAATAATTTGCTTTTGGAAGCCTCCTGACTATATTGTACAGTTCACTCACAAATATCTCAAAGCTCGTTAGATTGGGTCAAGAATGAATTGAGCATCAGAACTTTATGTGGAATTAAAGAGATTTTCCCCCTAATCCAGATTTAATCATGATAAACAGTAGAGTTGCACCATCAAGGAGTGCACTTAACATGAACAGCATTAGCCAAAACGCCAAGTCAATTCTGATACTGTTTCTGATGCTGCTGCATTACAACTGCTCTGGCAATGTTTATTTAAAGATACTGTGTGGTTTTTTTTTCTTCTATGGAAATACAGGGTTTTGGCTGACTTGGTAATGTACCTGCAGAATATGTACTTAGTGTAGTAATTATCAGTTACAGAAATAATTTTTGGATTAGTGAAAGTTCATATTTTTCCATAGTGTGTGAGTTAATAATATACTGTGCTGCAACTTTCCAGATTTTGTTCTCTTTTGCCTTTATTCCTTTTGGGGGGGGGGGGGGGGGGGGAGAGGGTAGCAAAATAATTTGAGGATTTTTTCTTTCCTTTAAAACAGTAAAGTAGTTCCTATTTTTATGGCATAGTATGCTTCTCCTATAGTTTCAACAGAATTATTTTTCTTACCAATTTATATATGGAAATCAACTGAGTGGCTTTTAATATCCTACTACTCAGAATCTGAATCTACTTGAACAGAACATAGTATAATAGCTACGGTTCCCAGCCCTGAAAGCACTGAAATAAATGGTGGCACAATTCAGGAAGCAAGTGTCTGCAATAAAATAAAGCGTGATTAGAAATCTATTGCATGATTACTTCCAAACCATAGTGCTAAGCAAAAAAAAAAGAAAAGAAGATTCAGTGTAACACTAGGAGAGTATCTTGCAGAGGGACTTGGTGGAGGAAACAGAGGTTAATTTAGGAGTGGCATTCTATGTGTGCTTAAGGAACAGTTTAAAATGTAATTAAATGCTTATGGGAAAATGGTATACCGATGAACATTAAGAGCAACTACATACATGGAATGTAGTAAGAAAATGCTGGGACTGTATAAACCTGTCTTTCTGTTGCATTTCTTCTTCCTGTGTGTTATTGTAACTGATAAAATACAAATGAGAGAATCTGTGGAAAATATCATTGTCCTTTAGGTTGTTCGAAAAAGTTAGAGTTAATTGCTTGCTACAACACCTGTTGGATTGTTAGCAAAAGGCTTGGATGTGCACTCCTATGTTTGCTTCAGCCATCTGGCTTAGTACTGTTTGTGAGTTACGGCTTTATACAGCAAAAGAAGTGAAACTCTTCTATCAAGTCTCTTAGTAGGCTGGGGAGAACAATAATCGTTCATGCGTGCAGTGTCCTGTTTTGTTGCTGCCATCAGATTTAGAAGCAGATACCTGTCCGTTCTGTGAGTTAAGCCTTCATACATGAAAACTGGATGAGAAAAAGGGGTTTCAAAGCATGCATCCAACTCCTTCATCAGATCATTGCTGTACATGCAAAATATTTTATCATAGAATAGAATCACAGAATGGATTGGGTTGGAAAGGACCTTTAAAGATCAACTAGTTCCAACCCCCATGCCATGGGGTTGCCCAAACCCTCATCCAACTTGGTCATGAGCACTTCCAGGGATGGGGCACCAAGAGCTTCTCTGGGCAACCTGTTCCAGTGCCTCACCACCCTATGAGTAAAGAATTTCTTCCTAATGTCTAAGCTAAATCTACCCTTTCTTAGTTTAAAACTGTTACCCCTTGCCTTATCATGACGACTTTGTAAAAAGTTCTCCATCTTTTTCTGCGTCTCATGAGTGGAGTGGAGGGAGAAAATCATCTCCCTTGACCTGCTGGTCACACTTCTTTTGATGCAGCCCAGAATACAGTTGGCTTTCTGCACTGCAAGTGCACGTTGCTGTCTTGTGTCCAGTTTTTAATCCACCAAAATTGCCAAGTCCTGTTCTGCAGGGCTGCTCTCAGTCCATTCATCCCCCAGTCTGTACTGATGTTTGGGATTGCCCTGACCCAGGTGCAGGGCCTTGCACTTGGCCCTGTTGAATTTCACAAGGTTCACACAGGCCCACCTCTCAGGCCTGTCCTGGGGCTTCGGGCTTGTGGGCAGTTCTTCTCTGTCACTCCTTCCACCTCACACTTTCCCCTGCTTGAGTGTGGGATCCCTCTCACAGGATGCAGTTCTCCATGATCTGCTCCTGTTCTTCCCACAGGGTGCAGTCCTTCAGGAATGGGCTGCTCTGTTGTGGGTCCTCTTTGGGCTGCAGTTCTGGCCAGGGGCCTGCTCCAGTGTGCTGCAGCTTCCCTCAGGGCATGTCCACCAGCTGCAGCGTGGGGTCCTCCATGAGCTGCAGGGTGGACCTCTCCTCCAGCGTGGTCCTCTCAGGGCTGCAGGGGAACAACCTGCTTCACCATGGTCTTCTCCACAGGCTACAGAGAAATCTTTGCTCTGGTGCCTGGAGCGTGTCCTCCACCCCTTCCTTCCACTGACCTTGCACTGACCTTGATGTCTGCAGGGTTGTTTCTCACGATTTTTCTCCCTCCCCTTTACAGCTGGTGCGCAGTGCTTTTTTTTTTTTTTTTAACCCTTTAAATATGTTATCACAGAGAAACTACCAGCTGATGGGCTAGACAGCATAAGGAACTCTAGAAAAACTTTTCAAGAGGACTTTGACAGGTGTGAGCCGCTTTCCTCATCTCTTTCTACCATCGTGGTCTTGTATTTCTACGCAATCTCTTGAACTTACAGTTGGCAATATTCAATCAGTGTAAATGCGAATGAAATATTCGGTATCGGTGCTAAAGTGCATAGCAGGCGTCTCTGTGTGCCAGAAAAGGACCACTGTTGTTATTCATACTGTACAACAGAGTTAACTAAGTGCTCTGGTGTTGGTTCTAACTCAGGTAGTTAGCACATTTTATAACTTGTCCCCTGTCTTCTCTGCTCCCCTGCTCTCACATTTTCAGTTCAAGCTGATCTGTTTTGAAGGTTCCGTATTTAATCTTCAACTGTAGTACTGGCACTTTTCCATACTTGAGCTGCTTCTCGTGTTGCTTTAGAATAAGGAGTAGTTAGTGTTTGGTCAGTGTAGCAAATCGGGAGGTTGAAGGTGAAGCTTGGGAGAACAGGAGAAATATACCCATGGCTAAATCAGTTTGCCAGTCTGATTCTCTCTCTACCCTGCTCCCAAACACGTGCACAGACCCTCAGTCACTTGCCAAGAGTCCTATGCTGTGTCGGGGTCAGGAATGAGCAATGGGGGAACAGAGGGTGGTTTGTAATAGGCACTGTAACAATGTTGTTTTTTTTTGTTTGTTTTTTTAAAGTCTTGTTCAGCAAGTATGTAGCTTGTGTATTGTGTTACGAGATTTGTTCACTCTTGCCTATGGTAAATTGATTTGCTTAATAAAAGGAGAAATTCAGCATTTGAAGTTCTATTAACTACCTGGCCTACCATAATTGGATTTCTTGATTATCCTTCATGATGATGGTATTGAAAAAGTTGCAAAAGTTTTAGCACAAGTATAGAATATGTATATCAAAGAAAACTGCATTGATATGTGTTGAAACAGACTGGCAAAATGGCAATTATAATAAAAACAGCCTTACAATCGTAGCCTTTCAGATGAAAATGAAATGCCTTGTACATAAGTAGAAAGCTGCTGGCTAAATTTCAGGAATGAAGAGCTAATCAAGTAAAACTAGTGGTCTTCTAGAGCACCCCTTTATAGTGAGCTGACCCATTATATCTGACGTGTTATTACAGTAACACTGTTGAAAAAGTTATCTAAATCTTGTGTGAAACATGGGAATTAAATTCTTCTTCAGAAAGTGAAACGTTTGTTTCTGTACTTCCGCATTTTACTGTAAAAGTGAAACAGGAACAAAATTAAGCCCAATGCCAATTTAATTAAATGTGCAACTGCTGAGTTATATATTGGTGTTATTTTATTTTATTTCATTTTATTTCATTTCATTTCATTGATTAAACAGTGCCTCCAACCATTGTTAAGGTCCTAAAATCATGCTTCTCTTAAAATGGCAGGTGTAGGCTTTCCATGATGATTCCCACATCCTAAGTCATCACAGAATATCCTGAGTTGGGAAGGGACCCACAAGGATCATAGAGTCCAACTCCTGGTTCCACGCAGGACCACCCAGAAAACAGCCCATATGTCTGAGAGTGTTGTCCAAGTCCCTGAACTCCATCAGTTCAAGAAGTTCACTCCAGTGCCCGACCACCCTCTGGGTGCAGAACCTTTCCCTGACGCCCAGCCTGACCCTCCCCTGTCCCAGCTCCATGCCGTTCCATCCGGTCCTGTCGCTGTCCCCAGAGAGCAGAGCTCAGCGCCTGCCCCTCCGCTCCTCTTGTGAGGAAGTGATTATTTCAGCCTTAGTTTCCATTCTTTTCCTTTTGGTTGCAATGACAGTGATGAGAAGATAATTTTCTTAAAGCAAGATGTTAATACCAGCATTTAAGAAATTTTCTTAGAAAATAAACGTGTCCTGGTGCTAATAAGACATTCTGTTGTCTTGGCATCTAGGAAAGGTGTCTTTTGTAAACAGTGTTTCTGCAGATCTTCTCTTCGTCAATGTAGTTTACTCACTGTTGGGCCTCAGGTTCTGAACGTGACTGTCCTTTTTTTTCCTCTTAAGGGAAAACCGTTAATTGTTTAATCCTTTTAGTTATTGGTTTGTCAGCTCTTAGAGTGGTTCCTCAATTTGTCTTGAAGAAGAGAGGAGGGAGAGAACCTTGCTCACTTACTCCTGTCTCTCTCTTGCTTCTCCTTGCTTTTTATGAAGGTAGTCATTATGTTAATACAGGTCTGTTTCTCCTCTATATTTTTTCCCTTAACTTCAAATGTACTGCGTTTCAGTTTTTCTCATTACATAGCTGGAAGACAGTCATGTCACACTGCTGGTGTGTGTAAAACTGCTCGCTGTCACTAATGAATACTTCACATTAATGAATGTTTACTTTAATCCATTCTGTAACAACAAACTGTCAATGGGAATACATTCCCTTTAGAAGAAAATGAATTAATTTTCTAAAAGATTAAAGCAAACTGTATGTAGGAATGAAACACAGATGCTTGACCTTGGTTAAAAGACTATATCATTAGGGAATAACAGGTAAAATGTTCCTTCAGTGATGAATGAGAATTAGCTTCTTTTTACTCAGATGTTATTGACAGAAAAGTATTACTACTGACTTTCAAAGTATTTATCCTTACAAGCTGTCTTTGAAGTTGTTTGATAAATCTTATGTTATGCAAACATAATCAGATATTTTTTTCCTCCCCCAGTTGGTGTTATCCGCTGTCCAATTTGTGGTCAGGAATGTGCAGAGAGACACATCATAGATAACTTTTTTGTGAAGGATACCACAGAGGTTCCCAGTAGCACAGTAGAAAAATCAAATCAGGTAAGTGCATTAGCGTGTAATCAAGTTAACACTTTTTGGATGTGTATACATGTCCTTGGCTTCTTGCTGCATGGCCTTTTTGCTGTTCGTATGCAGAAAAAGATTTGAAGTACTTAGTCATCACATGGAGTAGCTACTCTAGAAAATCGATTAAAATAAAGTATGTGTTAAGAAGAAGGTTCTAATTCTAAACTATTTTTAACTATTAGTATAAAATTGCATTGTGATAATGGAAGCTACGTGTAAGAAATAGGTATTAGAATGGGAATTTCTAGACTTCGAACAGGACACTTCCATCAGTCTTTGATGCAGAGACCCGAAGGACACTGTGTCAAGAAATCCCCATGTGAACTAGAATCTTCTAGTAAAATCAACTTTATTTTTCTTATCTCAACAAAACGCAGCGATAAGTAGTATGTCTCATTTTTAGCTAGTAAGATCTCTTTACTCATAAACTTTTTATTAAACTCCAGGAACTTCTTGCAGATGATTCAGGTTCTTCATATGTTGCTGCATTCTTTGTAATAACAATACAAAAGGTTACTACATCAATGTGGTGTGCATTTTAAGCTAATCCCCTAACACTTGCGTTGTGGCCTTTAAGAACTTGTATTTAGAAAATGTATTTCATTTTCCTTTCCAAGGGAAATGTATCATTGGCTCTTGATCTAGTTGTTTTGGGGATGGCTTCTTAGAGATCCTCTATTGTGTAGTCTGCTTGTTTCGCAGCTTAGCTGAAATCTGTGCTTACCTGTATGAATGGGTATGTGTCTTAAGAACAGATGAAAATACCCAGTCAGGTTTGTGGTACTAGGTCACTGGTCATTAAAGGCATACATTTTATCATCTCCAAGAAAGAGGACTTATGTCTCCAAAAACCATTTAACCATCTTCAGTTTATAAGGCATTTTTCAACTCTATTCAGTTTCAACTCTATTTCTGAGAAACTTAGCTGAAACTGAAATTTAATTGGGAGTCTCTGGAAGTATGAGCAATATGTCTATGTTCTCTTAATGTAGGATAGTTTGAAGGTTTTTTTTTTTTTCATTTTGGTTTCAGTGTGGAAAGAGCAGTGTTTTCAGAGATGACTGTGAGATTTAAAGTCTTCTGATACTCTACCAGTAAGACTGAAGAAAATTAATAGCCCTTGTTGCACTGAAAATTTGATCGTGTTAACTTCTTAGTGACTTCAGTTAGGAAGAAAGCAAGATAAATAACTTTGTTATGCAGAGTTAGTCCTGATTTTTTTTTTTTTTTGAATCTGGGGCTTACGCCATAACCTCTAGCTTAGTTATATAACAGGCTATGTAAGATACTTCTCTGGGGAGTAGTGATAGAAGTAAAATTGTTCTACCTGTTTTTAGTGGCAAAATAATGAATAGTGTTGTTCTCCTCACTTCCCCCCCATTAATTGAGACCTTTGTGTCTTGGATAAGGAATAGAAAGTTCAAGAAGGGTCCTTTATATTTTTTGAAGTTGAGCGTAATCATGAAAAATGGATATACTTCTGTGGGCCATGGGGTATCAAAAGCTTTTTTTGATGGAGTATCCAGCAACCTCAGTGCTGTCAGGATAATTCAGGAACTTGTATGGTGCCAAACAGCCACCACGTATTCTTCTAAAGAACTAGTATGCTGCATATCTTAAAGCTGTAGCTGTGGTGAAAACATCTTTGAAAGCCACTGGTCTAAGTGGATAATTGACTGAGGAAGAGTCACAACATGGCTGTGATGCACTTAAAAGAGAGACAGCTGTTGATGGGATTTTAGGGAATGTAGTATATGTTGCTTAGGGTTCATGCATTTTAGATGTCAGGATATGTATGGTTTTTATTTAGGGTTACATATGGTGAGAAAGTCCCCAAAAGAAGGTGCTGTCTGTGCTGATTTTGTGTGTGCCAAGAAATAGCTACATCACTTTTGGCAACGATGTTTTTTTGGATCTAATAGAGGTTGCTATTGCCTCTAATTTATACTGTAGTAATTAATACTTGGAATATTAGTTCACTGAATGTTCCTATGGTCTGCTTTCCTCTATTCTTTTGAAACTCAGAAACCTTTGGTTATTTAATTTCTTTGATATTCAAATTATAGCGAGTTAGATGAGTAGTGGCTAGGACGACAGCTCTGTTACCTCAACTCCTGCATGCCAATCTGTCTTTAACTAAATAACAAGCTTTATAACAGAAAAAAAAATAGTGACCTACCTGCAACATGCTGAATAATTTTAGCTTTCATTGAAATTGAATGAAGGCTGAATGAACATTTCCCAGGGTTATAAATACTAAAATTAGTAACTGAATTAGACATAATTAGAAGGAAAACTCAATTAAAAATAAATCTGTCTAACCAGAATGAAGACTTACAGGTTAGCTAGGGAGAGTTTTCTTTGAAATCACTAAAGGAGTGCTTGTATGAGTCAAAAAAAAAAAAAAAAGTGAAATAAGTTTTAGGTTTTGTAAAAGTATAGCAAATATTTTCAGTAATTATACTTCCATGTACTTTAACTACATGTTTTTTTTTCTAATAACCAGGAGTTCTAGGAAAGTCTAACCTGTATCTGAAAAGGGTTATTTTAAATTAGAAGTGGGTAGAAGCAAATCTAAGTTTTCTACCTGGAATGCATAGCAGCATGAGTTATGATGTCTGTGAAGAACTTTAGAAATGTGTCTCTCTTCCACTTGGTGGATTTGACGAGTATAAAGTTGTAATATGTATATTTTTGGACCATAAAAGAAGGAGTTTCAGTTCATTTCACAGCACGTGATTATTGGTTATTGAATCAGTCTTCATCTGTTTCTAACTATAGCAGGTCAAACCACTTGGAAAACAATTCATATAGAAAAAAGAGCATAGGCAAAGATCTTGGAATCTAGAAAGAATGATTAATTCCTGAAATCCTTTGAGATCACATAAACGGCCTGACATATCAAATTTATCTGCCTAAGTTTGCTAAAGGTGACCTGGAAAGGATGTAGTACATTTCTTTTTTTCTTTTTTTAATACTGTTTGGTTTTCCACCATTTTGTTTTTGTTTTGCTTCTTTGACTTTAAAAATGCCTGAAAGATTTTTTTTTTATTGTTTATTTGCTTATTATGTTTTCACAGTTTTTTCTAGTGGAAAAAAAAAGTCCAAGCTCTTACTCTCTAAATTTGCAAAAACAACTCTGGGCAATCGAGGGGCATAGCATGATAATACTTCTCTGGCAACAAGTTATTAAAAACTTCTTGTCTTGCAGTGGTTCTCTACACAATAAGTAGTGCTGATGTAACTGATCGTTGGGCTACAATGATGTAATGAATCAGGTTTTACACCACAGTCTTGCAAAAGGTTGCATTAGTGCACTTAAGGAGGAGACAAGTGAAAAAGAAGGGTGAGAATTTCATTCATGGGATTTGCTGTCAGAGAAATATAATATTGAATTAATACCTAAGTGATACATGCTTGTTCTAAATGTTTTTTCTTAAGGATTCAGCACTGCTGCATGAATACTTTTTTTCCAAAATGTTACTGAAATTACAACTTAACCAGGAAGTTGAAAATTTTACTTACTCTTTCATTCACTTCCTTTAACTGTTTTACTTCCATTTTTGTAACTTTTTTTTTTTATATATCCTGACTTCGATATTTTTCCCTACACCCCTGGTTTAGATAGGTCTAAATTTTTTATTTTCAAAGCAATGATGGGAAAAACTTTTTCTAAAAAAAGGTTTTAAAATAAAATTTTCAGGCCTCCTTTTTGTAAAGAAACAGAAAAAGGGGCACAAGCCCAATTTTTTTTCCTTTGCAGGTCACCTTTAATGAAAATGAACTGCCTCAAACTCCAAATGACAACAAGAGGGGTCTACAACCCTTGCGTTGTAACTTCATTTCTCAGAAGATATTTGCTTTGAGAGGCAACATGATCCAGAAGAATAAGCACAGCGCTGGGGATCTGGAACTCATATGTTCAAATTCCAGTCCTGTCAGTAACTTGCTATGTGGCCTAAGGCAAGTCAGTTCACCTCTTTTGTGCTAATATTCCTTGTTTTTTTGAAGTTGCAAACTGGGACATAGTTCTAAGTATATGTTAGCTATCTGCATAGGATATAAATAGTTGCTTCTGCTTTAAGCTATATTTATCTTGTGGGGGTGCAGAAGGTGGACTGTTTTTTTAATCCACCTGAAGACTAAACTAATATATAAAGTTGTCCCCATTGCTCCTCTAGCATAATTCTGTTGGTGGGATCTGCAGGATGTAGTGATCTTCAGAGACGTTGAAGCCTTTGTTTGCAGAGTGCTAAACATTGATAGAAATGGATGGTAGTTGCCTACAAGTATCTGCATAAGCATGTTCATTATTGTTACCACCAGAAAGCCCTTAAAGATATGACTACAGGCATATTGTAAAGGAGGACTTAAAAATTAAATAATATTATGAACATGTAAAGTGTTGGCCATCATTCATAATTTTTAACCTGTTGTTCAAATGGTGGATCCGTAGGATATCTTTCTTATGGATATATTGACTGTGCACAGAGACGTTTTGGTCTGCTATCAGGTGTTTTTTCCTTAATTACCTTTTCCTAGATCTTTTGGGTTTAGTCCAAGGCCACAGCTGAAAACTGTTATGCATTGTTTGAAAATCTATTCAAGGGTAGCTTTACTGATAAGCTTAACTGGAATGCTGTCTTTAAATGGTGATGCAGAGATTCTTGAGAAGAACCCTTCTTTTAATACTGTATTATTTCCTGAACACTAATATTATCTGAGAGTCTTCTAAATTCAGAGCAGTGCTGATTGTGTACTGTCTTTACAATATGCTCTTGTGAAATATTTCTGTGTGGTAAACATCACACGTCACACAAGTGTGCAGTGTTAGGTAGAAAGTAATGGTTGGATTTTTATCATGGCAGGTAAATGTTTTAGAGCAACACTGACAAAATGACCATTTTATCAAGAAGTCACATTCAATTACGCTTATTTCGTTATTTATAGTGTTCCTGTACCTCAGGCAGTTTTCTGTTCTCATTTCACTATTTTAGGAGAACTATAAAAGTGCACTGAAGATATATGAACAATAGCTTGTATGTGTATTCCATGTATATTTTAATAGCTACCTTTTTTCTTCATGTCAGGTCTGTACAAGCTGTGAAGATAATGCAGAAGCTAATGGTTTTTGCGTGGAATGTGTGGAATGGTTGTGCAACCTGTATCAGAGCTCACCAGAGGGTTAAATTCACAAAGGATCATACTGTACAGAAAGAGGAAGTATCTCCAGGTAGCACACTTGATTTATAATTTCCCAAAAGATGTGTGTCTGCATTAGAAAACTGAATTAAATCAACACTTTTCTTTTTAAAATGATAAATTTCAAAAATTCTATTCCTTAATCCTCGTGAATATAAGAGGACAGATGCATTTTGATAGCTTTCTGCCTCCCAGTCACTTCAATTCTATCCTGAAGGCTGCAACTGTTTGAAATGATTCTGGTGTTTCTTTGCTAAGTGAATCTCTGAAATGATCCAGCAAAAAGAAGAGTTTTTTTAATTATTATTTTTTAAAGAATTCGATGCATTAGAGTGTAGCTACTGAAAAGAAAGACTTTGTAATGGCTGGGAGTATGATACCATTTTTTCTAACATTTTTTTCTATCAGATATGCTGCATAGTGGTGAGAAACCCTACAGATTAACATTTGGTTATGATTTTTATGTTGAAGTGTTTTAAACCCATAACGGCACATAGGAATTTGATATTTCATGAATGGTTGAAAATTGTCTAGACTTTACAGATCAACTAAAGAAAATACTTCTTTATATGTTTGTCTCCTCTAGATTTTCTAGAAGTCTAACAATAAGTTCATGTAACTAGTATACCACAGCAAAAGGAGCACTAATAAATTATATTTGTTTGGCACAGATAATAAAGACATTTTGTTAGCAATAAAGCATGCCAGAATTTACATTTTAGCTAAGTATATTTTAAGTTTAAAATGTTTTGCTTTACAAATTAAAGTAGAGATATGTTATGAATTGAGGTTTTCCAAGTAGAATCTACGATAATTCAGATTGGAGGGGTCCTTAGGAGGAAGTCATCTAGTCCAACCTCCTGCCTAAAGCAGTCAGCTGTGAGAGTTCAGGTTGCTCAGGGTTTATCCATTTGGGCCTTGAAAATCAACATGGATGGATGCAGTGTACAGCCTTTGAGAAATCTTCAGTGTTCTTATGGTGAATGCCTGATTCTTCTCATGTTGAAAAAGTCTGTGCTTTTGCTGAGAACCTCTTTTGTTTCAGTTTATGCCCATTTTGTCTTGTCTCTAAGTGACATTATAGAACTTTTATAACTGTAACAAGATGCTGCCAAATGACCTACCAGTTCTAATAAGACCACTGGACGAGTATGATTTATCTTGTAAATATATATCTTATAAATTATATATTATAAATAAATACATATATTTATTTTTCATTACACAGCATCTAGTCCTGTGAATTTTATATGATGTGAGTTATCATTTCTGTAGTCTGTTTCTCCAAGGGTTGTTTCCAGTATGGTATGATTCTTTGTAGATGGGTGTTATATTCTTTATCCCACTTTCAGATGTGGTTAATCAAAAGTGAGTGTCAAATGTACACAGAGAGGGCAAAAGAGGTGTATAACTTATTTTGAACATAATTTGCTGAGGAAACACTGACAGGAGTGCTTTCTGTGTATTCAGTCCTTCTCTGAGTCTACTGGTCAGTTTCAAAGAACTTTGATGGAGTACAAATCTGAAAATAACTCCATGGGTTTTATTAATGAATGTAAATGAATGGGTACAGAAGAGAGAACTTCTTGATCTGCAGCGAAGGAAGGGCTGCAGTGTGATGCCAGTTTTCACTACAAGCCATATAATCCTTATGAACTCAGTGTCTGACCCAACTCATAAGAGATCAGGCTTTTTTGGTTACATTGCATAAAGAACAATTTTTTTTACCATAGGGTGATGTTTCCCTATGCTCTTTGTATTTGCTTTGAGAACTGAAATTTCTGAACCATTTAGAATTGTCTCCTGAAGGGACATTAGTAACTTCTGGTTACTATCTATTGTATTTTTTTCTTTGTTCTTTTGAATGCCTGTATCTTTGATATCCTCAAACTCCCTTTCACCCATTTTGCTGAGAAAGAAGACAGCAACAAATTAGGTCAGCCATCTCCTTGTTCCTTTTCAAGGGAACACAACGTGCTGTAGGTGATTCTGCTCGGCACGGGGTTGGACTAGATGATCTTCAGAGGTCCCTTCCAACCTCAGCCATTCTGTGATCTTGTGAAGGGATCTTGCTAGTTGAGGGACGTCTCTTGCAATTGCAATGGCTATTCCTGTTGTAAATATTTTTTTGTGAGGGCATAGTAAGTTGTGGTAAAACAGGGTCTAAACGTTTTCCATGATAAAGGGTGTTAGCTTCATGCTTGATCAAGAGTGAGAAGGTATAGTTTGAACTTACAGCTGTTGTATTCTTGATTAGGTGGCCTGATACGTGCTTTTAACATATATTTGAGGATTATGGTAAGGAAAAACATGAGAATGGAAATCTTTAACAATTTCAAGAGACTAGACTAATATCTTGCTTTGTTCAACAGAGGCAGTTGGTGTGACCAGTCAACGACCTGTGTTTTGCCCTTACCACAAAAAGGAGCAGTTGAAATTATATTGCGAAACCTGTGACAAGTTGACCTGCCGAGACTGCCAGTTATTAGAACACAAAGAGCACAGGTATCAAAACAAAGTATAGCTTTATGCAGATTGCTTGTATGAAGATAACTTGAAGTTGATTGTAGCTCTAGCCATATGCAGTACAGTTGTGTGAAAAAAACAAAATTATCGGGTCAGAAGGGAAATAAACAGAGATTGTCTCAAAAAGAATGTGCCTGACAAGTGTGTGATAGTTTATAGTTAAGCCTAATTCTTTCAGTTTTAATCTGGTGATTTAAGAACAAGACACTTCTTTACTGTTGATTTATTTGGATAGAATTTGTTGCTATGCAGCTCTTCAGAGAGTCTTTAGAAAGCACAGGGGCTGTTTTATATAACTGTATGCTTATGTGTAATTTCTCCATTTGTCCTTCAACAAGATGGTTATATAACAGAACATTACCCAACAAGTTCAGAAGGGAGCAAATGGGCATTTCTTCAGTGAAGAGCCCTTTAAAGGGAAAAGTAAACTTGAAGTTTGGCTATCCTGTACTTTGAGAACACTATTTATAACACTTAAATCTTTGGGTTGCTGTTCTTTCGTCATTTCCTAATGACCATTGAAGATGAAAAGCAAGATTATATCTTATAACTACAGGACAATTATTTTCTGGCTAATGCATACAGTAATAGCCTGGGACAGATGTACTCATAAGTTAAACATTAATATGCTCACCATTCCTGATGCAACCACCCAATGAACTTGCTTGCCTAGCCAGGTGGACATCAGTAGGTAGAGGCATGTTGGCCACTGTTGCTTCTTGGAACAGCCTAAATGTTGATCTTGCTGAGTTGCAGTCTTCCTTTTAAATTGTCCTTCTCTTAGGATTTATACCCCTTTCAGAATATGCCACCTCTTCTTTTCCACAAATTGTTGATGATTTCAGTTCCTTGATTTAGTGTTGCTGACTTCTACTGACTCAGCGCTCTCTTCTTTGCTCTGTTTCTACATTCTTATCTTGTACGAAATAATAGCTTACGTGCTCTTTCATTTAGAATAATGTCTACAGCACATCATTAATTTTTCTTTCAGTAAAATTGGGACAAGGTCATACAGTATGCCTTCATATTTATGAAAGTCATAATTCTCAAAAGGTAAAATTAAAGTTAAAGGAAATACACTATAAATAAATAGGCTTGCTGTTGCTGGCATGGAGTTTCAGGATGACAGATGTTGGACTTGACAACATCTTTCTTCATGTAACAAAGTCGTTTTGCTACTCCGCTTCTTAGCATATGACACCTTTTGCATGCAAAAACTCACTAGTTGTTTACTATAGGTACCAGTTTATAGAAGAAGCTTTTCAGAACCAGAAAGTGATCATTGAGACACTCATCACCAAATTGATGAGAAGACTAAATATATAAAATATACAGGGAAGCAGATTCAAAACAGGTATGTATTGGATTTTGAGGTTAAAACTGACAGAGGGCAACTTTACTATATACTCTAATTTATTGAATTGTTTAGATTAATAGACTTTGTACCTCATTCCTCTTAGGCTTTCAGAAAGAGAAATTCTAAAATTTTCTACAACTTCTAAAATCTTCAGTTTGCCATAGAGACTGTTGCCTATTTAATGTGCTTGGTTGTGTTAGGTAAGTCTTCTGCTCAGCCTGTGGACTTAATGGCCAGCAATAGTTTGTGTGCAACAAAACAAGTTATACAATAAAGAGTGTGTAAGTGTTGTGGTTTAACCTGGCAGGCAGTTAAGCACCATGCAGCTGTTCGCTCACCCCCCCAGTGGGATGGGGGAGAGGTTCAGGAGGAAAAAAATGAAAGTTCTTGGGTTGAGATAAAGACAGTTTAATAGAATAGAAAAAAGAGAAATGATGATGGTGATAATAGGATGTACAAAGCAAGCAATGCACAATGTAATTACTCATTACCTGCTGACCGATGCCCAGCACTGTGCAATGGTCCCTCGCAACCCTGGTCAGCCTCCCTGAATATTAATCCTTCAGCATGACGCCACATGACATGGGACATCCCTCTGAGCCTGCTGTCCTGGCTCTGTACCCTCCCAGCTTCTTGTGCACCCCCAGCCTCCTTGCAGGCAGGGCAGCATGAGAAGCTGACAATTCCTTGACTCTGTGTAAGCACTGCTCTGCAACAACTAAAGCACCAGTGTGTTGTCAGCATTATTCTCATACTAAATACAAAACATAACTCCATGCCAGCTACTAGAATGAAAATTAACTCTATCCCAGCTGAAACGAGGGCAAGAAGGCAGTCTTAGGTTCTTCCCCACCATCAGCACACTTATATTTTCAGCGTAGATCCCTCTTAGAAAGTGAAAGGTTATGATTCATGTTTTCATTATACTTGTGACGCATATTTGAAGATTTATGTAATACTTTCATGCTTGAGGCTTTATTCTCTCTATACTACAAACCTAGGAGAAGAGTAAATATGTAGAATGCATGTATCAGTAGACCTTTGTAACTGTTCCTTCAGCAGAGTTCAAAGGCAGTACCCAGGAAGATTCAAGGCAGTACAGGATGCTCAGTGCAACTTAAAGTTTTCCTTCTTTGCCTAACTTTGAAGATGGTGGAGATGGAAAAGAAAAAAAAAAGAGCAGGCATTTTTCTCTCCTTTTGATGCATCTTAAGTGGTTATTGCCCACTGTCTTTTAGCAGTAGCGGTTTTCACAATGTAAGATTATGCTTCCCTGTTACCAGTTTGAACATTATTGCTGAAGTAACTAAATATAAAAGATGAGTTTCTTGTTGTTTTGTTTATGGAGTATTATTCTATCTTAGGTGGAAACTGTACTTCAACAATTTTGATTGTCTCCTGCATTTCTGGAATGGGCTGGGGCAATCAAGGATTTCAATTACAATGAGCTTTTAATTTTTTTCAGTGACATATGTCAGTAATTTTACAGACAAAAGTCATTAGAATTTGCCACTAGTGAAATAATTTTGTCATAGGTCACTGGTACTTGCTCTTTCTATGTCTTCCAGTAATTTTCCTGACTAAAAATATCTAATGGTATATGTGTTTATTGATGCATATGATCAAGAAATTGTAGTCTCAGACACAGTGGAGAGATTTTTAATACTGTGTTTGGAGGGTGGGCTTATGAGCTAAAGAAATTTTATACTGTTTACTTGCAGAATTCTTGAGGTGAATCAGAATCAAAAGCAGGTGGAACAGGATATTAAAGTTGCCATATTTACACTGATGGTAGAAATAAACAAAAAGGGAAAAGCTCTGCTGCATCAGTTGGAGGTAATTTTATTTCTATCATGAGAAACAAAAATGTCAGTTTTCATTTTTCAGATTAAGATTAAAGTTGATTTCTAGTACTAGACACCTGTACCTGTCCTGTTACTCTTCCAAAGCAGAGAGATGTCTCACATAAGCCATATTTGTTTACTTATCCATGTTCCTTTTTTGTGAGTTGGGTCTGTCTCCGAATCCCATTTCTTCCTTCAGTCTTTTGCAGATCATAATCCTATGTGTCATGCATGAAAGGTCTTTCGGTCAGAACTCTCCATAAATTCAGCAATCCAATAGCAAATTGAGAGAGATTGTCTAAAATTGATACCTAGAAAATTATTACCTCCAAGTGTGCTTAAAAAAAACGTGTGTATAAAGAGGCACACATATATATGAAAACATGTCAAGAGAAAATGGAAATATGCACACAAAACCTTGATATCTTAAATGTGCACTGACTCACTTGTTTGATAGCTGCAGTCAAGGGGCAGGGGATGCTTTTTAGAAGAGCTAGGTGAAACCACTTGATCATTATGAATAACAAACAGGAAAGCTAATGCATTTTAACTGTAAATTGAACCCTTGGACTGGAAATGCTTTTCTACTTGCAGACTCTGGCAAAAGAGCATCGGATGAAACTTTTGCAGCAACAACAGGAAGTGGCAGGTCTCTCTAAACAGCTGGAACATGTCATGAATTTTTCCAAATGGGCAGTTTCCAGTGGGAGCAGCACAGCACTACTGTACAGCAAACGCTTGGTAAGGTTAGGAATACAGATCTTTGTTTACTTAGATATTATAGTTAGGGCAGATGCATGCACACATTTGTCTGTAACACCAAGGAATTAGACTTTTTAATGACTTCATACTAGTTAGAATGTTTGTATGTAACTTTTTCAATTTTTTTCTCAAAAATGTAGATCTAGAATGTTTCTAATAATTTAGCTTCACTGGTCATGATTCTATCCTGTTGTACTACTACACAATCACTGTAGATCCATAAAAGTAGTGATAACTCCTTTATTCTGAAGTAAAAACCTTGTAGCCATGAAACACGGCAGAAACGTTGCATGTCCTACGTTATTATTTGAGGTTCTTTTCAGTGCTTGTTACAGCTTCTAAGTTCAGAGAAAGAAGGTATTTATATATCCTGGAGTCTCATATATCCAGCATTTAATGTTTAAAAAAAAAAAAAGTATTGCCTTGTTCTGTCAGACTCATCTTCCACTAAGTCTTCAAAAAATGATTTGCTAAGCTGATAAAAATGAAGCTGAGGCTTTTGCTTGTTCATGCAAACAGTTATGAAACTGAATATTTCAATGCTATAATGATGCTTAGGATCTGAGTACACATGGTCTCACTAGGCTGACTGCTCATGATGAACAGAACCACCACCACCCAAAAAAAACCAACAAAAAAACAACAACAAAAAATGAAATTAAAAATACTGACATTTATCCAGAGGCTGGTAGATTGTACTTGCCAGATGAAGGAAATCTGTGGTAATGTTGAGGAGAGATGCTAGATCCTCTTTTTCCAGTTCCTATAATTGGAACACAAGTTCTCTTTTTCTTTCCTTATTTTCTCATTGCTTAGTTGAGAATCTGCAGGCTTTTTGGTGTATTTTTTTTAAACCCATTAAAACACTGCAGGGAAGTAGTCCTGTAGTCTCTATAGGAGATAGTTCTATATTTGTTCTTTCAACGTCAAGTGGTTAAATTCACTAGGCCTGCCTTATACTGCCAGAGCAAGTATTTTTTAATTAAACTGGTAAAAAGGGCATCAAACTGAGTCATGTTGTTGATAATCGCCTAGTGTTGCCACAATGACTTCTGCTATATGAGTAAGAAAACATGGTATGTTGCAGGCGTGTTAGTCTTATAAACATTAAACATCCGGAAAAAGACTGTCTTAGCCAGTAAAGACTCAGCAAATGAGAAAGAATTTATAAAAGAACAGATAAAACTCAGGCTCCAGATTTTTGCTGAAGGTAGTGTTATTTTGGAATTGAGTAGCTGGCTTGTCCATGGACATCTGGAAGACCTGTTCCAGAGCAGTGACACATAGAGGAGCATACGAAGCTTCTGCTCAAGGATATCCAACCACTTGAAACTAGCAGGGAGGAATACCTAGCAGACTTAATTTCAGCATTAGAATTTTGAGGTAATGCCTTACTCCAATGAAATAGCATACTAAACAGTATAGAAGACGTCAATTTCCTAGCCTAGTCCTCCAGCATGAACAAATATTTTTTAGCTACTACCATTACTCACAGGAGGTTAGAAGTCTAATCGTGAGTTTATATACAATATTATGTGCACACAACAGGAGGAATATATGGAACAAGTGGTGACAAAATGTGTTTTTGACTTGTATTGGTGACAGCAGAAAAGAGTAGGAATTCTACAGCGTAGTATAATTGACTCTGGCAGTGAACACAGAAATACTAGGAAGTCTGTATTCAAAATAGTAGGGCACTTTAAATTTTCCATAGTCATTTAAAACAAACAAACCCTCAAAACATGTAAGTCTCGCTAAATGTTTTTGTATCTGGTCAAAAATTGACACGTTTAAATGAAAGAAAAAAGGAGTGAAGTGGAAAGTCTTATAAAATTCCTACATAAAAGATAATTGGTATTATTGTAGGGAGATATGACTAAATAAGTCTCTTCAACTTTCCTAGGGAATTATTTGAGAAAAATCTGAGAGGAAAATGAAATTTTAAGGAAATTAGCATAGAACTTGATAAGCTTTTTCCTGTATCTGCTCTTACTGTAAATCACTGTCTGTGTTAGATACTTCTAGTGAAATAATTGCAAGAAAATATTTTCTATTTAGGAACTAGATAAAGACTCAGGATTTGATAGAGCCTTCTGTTTGTGTAACCTAATCATAGTCCAGTCCTTTGGAACTACCTTTGGAACCAAGGAGTTCTAAGAATGTGAAGGTATCTGAGAATTTTCAAATAAATTTGTGAAAGTATGATAGCTCTCTACTGGACAAAGTTTATAAAAATCTATTCTTTGGCTCTCTGAAGAGACGTTAAATGTACTACAGAGGAAAACTCCCTGTGATGATACTTTTTGCTAAAAGGATGGGATACTGGTCTTTGAAAAATGAATGGGTTAACTTAGGTTCAGGAAAAAAACACACCAATGGTTATGTGAATCCCTTCTTTGTAAGTAGATTGAATGTGATGACTGAGTTTGTGGAAGGATATGTATCTCTGCAAGGGAAAAGAATTTTCTTTATGTTGATTGATTTTTAGAGCTACTTCAGAAAGAAGAGAGATGTTGAAAATATCCCTTTTATTTCTTGTTTGGACAAGCTTTTTTATCTCTTACACACCAGATCTCTAGGGGCTTGTTCAAAGCTTTTTGTTTGTTCTTTTTAATAGTTCGTATTCATGGCTTTAACCCTCAGAAGAAAAACTCTTGTTTTGTTCTTGTTCTAGATTACATATCGACTACGCTATCTTCTCCGAGCGAGGTGTGATGCTTCACCAGTGACTAACAATACCATCCAGTTTCACTGTGACCCTAGCTTCTGGGCTCAAAATATTTTTAATCTAGGTATGGTAAAGTTTTATTAGCCCTTTGGCAGCTTGCTCCTGTTTTGAAAGCAGCTTTTTTTGTTAAGATGAATAGCCTCTGCACTATTTTTTTTAAATTTTTTAGATTAACCTGCTTACCTGTAGAAGGCATTTAAGTGTGTTGTATTGAAAAAGAACTACTGATGAATACTTATGATGAAGTATTAACAAACTTCCTGTGCTTGAATGCTGTGTGTGATGGTGTGAAAGTAGCAGCTTTCAATTTCCTGGGCAGTACGTGTGACTTCTAGGTTCTGAAACAAGGAACACAATACATAACCCTACTTTATAACCTAAAGTCGGTCTCATTCTGCATCTTGCAGTCCTTTCTTCTACTTCAATCCTATCTTCTCAAGCTGAAACCCACAGCAGCACCGTAACATGTTTAAGAACCCCTGTTTGCTCCCTTGTCATGCTGAACAATAAGCTTTGGAGAAGTAAGATGAAGAGAAGTGAAGAATGCCAAAGAAAAATAGAAGAACAGGAAAGAGAACATTGCTTTTGGGCAGTTGTCTTGTTTTTAAAATCATCTTTCCTGAAGTTCGGAGCGGTCTTAGGGGAAAGCATGTTTTTAACAGAATTGCAATGTAACAGTTCATCATCAGTACTCTGATACCTTCTGGGAAGTTTTTGTTCTAGTCTCCAAACTACTGTTTGTATTTTTGTTTTACGGCTCTAAGCTACTAGGTTTTATGACACTACTGAACCCCAGAGCCTGGAAGCTTTGCAGATAGTCCATTTGTGTGATTGCCTGAAAGCCTCTGAGTTTAATGGAGATAAGCATGCTAGGAAGTCATCAGCTTCAGAGCAGGAATTGAAACTCAGAGATCTTTTTAGGATTTTGTGACTGCTGCTGTACTTCCTTTCTCTCTCTACTGCTAGCTTTATTTTTCTGTTGTATATAGAATGCTTTGGCAGATACCTGTGCGACCTTTTCTGCCTTTTGTCATGAATTACAGTCGGCTCTACAGATGTACAGAGAGGTGCAAATGTATGTTTCTCTACAAAGGCAGAGAAACAGTGTTATGGCAGCACTTTAAGGCAAACATGGTTTGTTTCCCCACATACCAGGATGCTAGATAGTAGCAAGGAAACTTTCAAAGTTCTTTCTTCGTAAATAAGTTTACTTGGGAAAAAAAAATCAAACGTGAATCTGCTTCTGGAAATGAAGTGTCAAGCCATACAGTGATGACTATGTGAGCTGCTGCTAAATTGAGAAGATGTTTGTTGAGGGGGGACTTTCTTGTGTGCATTTTTTTTACTGTCGTTTTTTTGGTTTTGCTTTTTCTGTGCTTTTCTAATCAAGTGAGTCTTTTTGATCAGCTGAAGTCTGTTCCCTTATTAATTTCTGGAAAGTGTTATATTATAAATGGCTCTTGTATGGATCAGCAAAG
This sequence comes from Cygnus olor, assembly GCF_009769625.2. Lineage (NCBI taxonomy): Eukaryota > Metazoa > Chordata > Aves > Anseriformes > Anatidae > Cygnus > Cygnus olor. Next base: position 60,729,374 of record NC_049169.1, on the reverse strand, counting down.
GAGTTTTTATAACAGTTTATCTACTTAAGTGATAGATAAAACCAGATCATGTTATATCTATCTGGTTTTGGAAATTGCAGCATTCAGGCTGTTAAGTTTATGATCAGAAGGGTTCAATTTCAATAAATAACCTAGATCTAAGAACCACTGAAGGAAAAAAAAAAAAAAAGTAACGGTCTAAGTAAGTGTTGTGGTTTAACCCTGGTAGGCAGCTAAGCAGCACCTAGCTGTTCACTCCATCTAATGGGATGGGGAGAGAACTGGAAAGGTAAAAGTGCAAGAACTCATGGGCTGAGATAAAGACAGTTTATTAGGTAAAGCAAAAGCCGTATGCACAAACAAAGCAAACCAAGGAGTTCAGTCACTGCTTCCCATCAGCAGGCAGAGTTCAGGAAAGCAGGGCTCAGCATGTGGAACGGTTTCTTGGGAAGCCAAATGCCATCACCCTGAATGTCCCCCCCCTTCCTCCTTCTTTACCCCAGCTTTTGTTGCTGAGCATGACGCCACATGGCATGGGACATCCCTCTGGCCAGTCTGGGTACACTTGTCCTGGCTGTGTCCCCTCCCAGCTCCTGGTGCACCCCCAGCCCCCTCCCTGGTGGGGCAGCACAAGGAGCTGACGAGTCCTTGGCTCTGTGTGAGCACTGCTCTGCAACAACTGAAACATAGGTGTTATCACCGCTATTTTCATCAAAAATCTAAATACAGGCTTCTGTGAAGAAGAAAACTACTGTCCTGGTTTTGACTGGGATAGAGTCAAAGAAACAAATTGCTCTGGGAAAGACTTGTGTTTTAGTCAGGCTGCATGTTACTGACAGGGTGATAGCATCTGTACACTAATGGGATAGCTTGCTTATGGATTTCAGAGTGTATTTAAGAAAATAGAGTGTTTAAAGTGTTTTAATTCCACAAATTGTACATGACCCCTAGTTTTCTAGAAAAATGGAAGGGAATCATTCTCCTATGGTAACTTTTGGTTAAGTAGCTTTACACAACAGATGTTAATTACATCTTCAAAAGCCTTTCCAGAATTAGACTTGGAGAGAATGGAATACAATGTGATATGGGTTTGGTGATGGTTGACTGTAGTACAGTTGATACCATTCTTTGTCAAGTAATCCCTTTTCTAGAGAAAGAAAGTAAAATTTATCTATTTTCCTTCATGCAAGGAAATATATGGGAAACAGTTTTATTCATCAGCATTTTTCTCTGCTTGTTTTATGGGAAATGCCTAGACTTGTTATAGGCTTAGTAAGGGCTATTAGGCAATAATAGGTTGGTAGGGTTTTTCATTTTGTTTAACACATCTAATATATTTGTTAATGACTGACATGGTAGAAGCGTAATTAAAATGTATGCAACACCCAAATTACTAGGTGTCAATAAGAAAAATAGTAGGACTATTAGTATTCTGTCCTACTTTGCGCTACAGTATGTTGGCTGGCCTAGACTCCCTCTGTGTCTATGCACAGCTCTTTCCCTTATGTGTCTAGCTAGGGAACTAAAAGGATACTTCTTGCATAGCTTCTCAGCTCTTGGGATGAAAAAGAGGAATATAAAATGCACATTGCATTTCCTCCTCCTTAGGATAATTTACTCAAAATCGAGTCAGGTCAGACTGCACAGGATCCACAGAGACTTACAGATATGGGGAGAGACGTGGTAGTGTGATGTTAAATTCTGCCACGACAGGGATTGTCAGACTGTCATGTGGTGTGCCCACCTCAGGAGGTGAACTCTTCTAGGAAGCGGTACTAAATCTCTGAGAGATAAGGGAACTTGAAGTGTTTATCCCCCTCTTGTATTGAAAAGCTGTTGTGTGCAGCCCTTCACAGATTATTGGAATTTTTTAACTTTCAGTCTTGGACTATAGCTTTCCCTACCTTGCTCTGTTTTAAACAAATTATCTTTCTTTTTCTTTTCTTTTAAAAACAGCATACTAGTCCCTTGAGTCTAAATCAACATCTGTTCTAGTTGGAATTCATCTTTCTTGGATATGGTAGCCAGAGTTTTACATGAGAGCTTCAATATAATTGGACTGTGTATTCTTCAGATAAAATCTCTCACCTAGCATTAGTGTCTAAAAGTTACCTGTCTACTCAAGCTTTCCTATAAATCAATAGAGGGAGGAAACATTTCCTGGAGTTGCCCATCGCATCCAGGAATTGGGACTGAGTATCAGGAACTGAATACCATTTGAATATTCCATTATGCTGACTCCGAGGCAAAAAAAAAAAAATCACAAACCTGTAAGTATGATAACACAGTTAAATTTTTGATGAGATCAGGGTGTTCTCTCCTCTCCCAGAGAAACTGTTCCCTTGTTCTTCTGGAGATGCCAGAACACTTTTCTAGGGGAATCTACATCACAGAGGAGGCTGCAGTACAAGGCAGTTTGCTAGTATCTCCTTTTTCTGCATTATAAAATACAGCCATGTTTTTGCCTGGAAACAACATAAATGGAGTCCTTTATCTAATGTTTACCCATCCTTTATGTTACAATAATGAGTGATGGCATTATGGTGTAAAAGAAATATTGTGAAAAATAGTATTTCTAACTGCAATATTTTAGTATTCTTTTTATTTTATTTTTTAAACCAGGTTCTCTGGTAATTGAAGATAAAGAAACAGCACCGCATATGCCCAAGAGCCCTGTGATGGAAACAAATTTGCAGCCAGCAGGCAACTTACCTTCAAACCAGCTGTCTAAGTTCCCAACACAAATAAACTTGGCTCAGCTCCGACTCCAGCACATGCAGCAACAGGTTATGGCTCAGAGGCAGCAAGCTCAGCGCAGAGCAGGTCCAGTAGGTTTACCAAATCCAAGAATGCCTGGAGCTATGCAGCAGCCTCCTGCTTCTCATCAGGTAAGATATGACTATTTCTAGAGAAGATTCTTTTTTTCCATGTTGCTAAAGAAGGAGAAAGTAAAGAAAGAAATTAGATCTAGATACAGAATTCAGATAGCTTCATGTTTAGCTGATGGCTACGTGAATTGGCTAGGGAACACGTTCTTTACTGAGCATTGAATGGCCATTTTAAACTTGTCTGGCAGAATGTGTGGTAATGCTCAGCCTATTACTGTTGAGAAAATAGTATCATATGGTATCCAACCATATGTAGTGCTGAGCTATGTATTCTATGTTTTGTCAAATTATTATGAAGTGAATGTGTCATTCACACACAGTTTGCATGGAACTGTGGTTCTCCCATATAACTTTCAAAATTGGAATGTTCTTACTAGCTCTTGTGACATATCTGCATTTATTATGTCAGAATGATTCAAAACTGTATACTAGGTTTTTGTTTTTAATTTTCAATGTGTTGTGTGATCATTCAGATAAATGGGACGATACTCTGTTTGCATTTAATGTAAGTGCTTCAAAAGTGAAGGGCATTAACAATTCTGGAACACTGAATTGATATCACTTAGCTTACAGAATTTTTCTTCACGCAGGCACCTCCGCGCTTGATTCATTTCAGAATCATAGCCCTAAGTCCAATGGTTCAGCTCCTCCTGCACAACAGATGAGATTTCCCCCAAATCAGAACCTACCAAGGCAAGCAATAAAGCTCAACCCATTGCAGATGGCATTCTTGGCACAGCAAGCTATAAAACAGGTAGAGTTTCTTTCACATGCTGTGTAAAATAAAACATGAAATGTGCTTTATATCATCTTACTTTTGTATTATGTTTCAAGAGTGCTATTCAGTTGGAACAGAGACTGCTTTCTTCTCTGTGACAAGATACCCACGGTTTTCTTAATGAGAACTGTCAAGTTTCTTTCATTCTGACAGTTCTAAACTGCTATGGAAGTGAGCCATTATGTGTGATACATAGGTGTTTCGTTCTGTCTGCTATTACTGTGATCTCTGGCCATTTATGCAAAACTTAACGAGGACATGGTCTATATATGACAATCAATGAATAAACAGAATGGTAAATCCCAATATTTAGCGTAATGGTAACAACTTTACTAGAAACCAGGTAAAAGCTTGACTAAAAAGTCATAGCTGCAGCCATTCTCCAAATTATAACCAAATCTGGACTCTTACAGTTGAGGAATAGAAAGGTGTGGGTGTGGGACCTCTGCTGAGTAAGAGTGATTGATACCTAGCTGATCAGCAGTTGAACTGGGGCAGGAGCAAGTACTTCAGAAATTTTCTGTCTGTTCAGCAAGCCAAATCTTCATTAAAAAAAACTATTAACACGTGTTGTTAGGTATTTTGAAGGAAAGAGAGGATCATGTTGCCAGAGACAAGCAGGGAAGAATCTGGTTTGTGACCTGAGAAGTAGAGTAATAACATTCATGATTGCAATGCTTATGATGTCAGAGAACTAATTTGAACAGAATTGAAGAAAGCTGCACAATATCTAAGAGAACCTGTAATAACAAACTAAATCCGTTCTGTTGTGAGCATCTGAAAAGAAGATTGGCCTGTCTGCAAGCCTTTCTTTCAAGTATTTTCATTATCTAGTAATGTCTTCTTGGACTAGAAACCAGTGAATAGAATGACTGACTAGAAAGGAGTTGAGCAGAATCAAATATTGCCTGCAGTTGCCATGAAATTCCATTAAAGTCATTGAAAACTGCGTATGTCTACATGACAATGAAATTTAGTCTGTACACTTTATATCATATTGTTAAATGTATAGATAGGTGGAGATACATACAGCATTTCAATTCTTAATCATTTTAAGTTGTTAAGGGAAGCACAGCATCAAACACTTAATGGTGTCCAAGTGACAGTATAGCTATTTACTTAATAAAAGTACTGGAGCAGTTGTGCATCAGCCTATTACCTGTAATGCTTTTATTTCACTAAAACTGTTACATTCCTCCCACAATACTGTCAATGCAGCATGAATATTAATAGATACTTAAATTCAAAGCTGTATCTCAGTGTGTAAGAATTCACATTATTTCTTCTATTCATAGTTTTCAACTACTTGTCATCTTTCCTTGTCTTGTAAGATTGGTCGCTGAAATTAGATAACTTCAGAGTAAATCAGGATGGTTAAATTTGGATTCAGTTTACGGGGCTAAGCTGCTTGTTTAGCTGGTGAATTAGAACCAGGATGTGTACTGTATGTACTGGGGGTGAGGGGAGCTGAATTGTGGATATCTGTGGATCATCATCTTTTCTTTTTAGTGGCAGGTTGGTAATGGACAAACTTCAACTGCCACTTCAACTGCAAGCAACATAACATCTACTCCATCCAGTCCCACAATCACTAGTGCTGCGGATGTGATGGGAAGACATATGGTGCTCCTGTGATAGACTTGAGTTCTCCAGTGGGTAGCTCCTACAATCTGCCATCTCTTCCTGATGTAAGTTGTACCATATGAGCAATGTTTTATGGGTGCTGTTTTGAAGTCAGTTTTAATGTTTGTAAAAAGTAGAAATCCTTTTAGTTTTAAAATTCTTCTTCTGCTTGTCATAATGAGACGGTTCCAGGAAACACAATGCAGGATTGCCTACTCACTGCTGGCAGTATTCAGGACTGTTCTGGGGAAACAGCCAGTAGGACTACTAAGAGAAATAGCATTCCGGGTTGTAATTGTGATTGGATTTGTTTATTTGGTTGCCGCCTCTTGCACCTCCCCCCACCCTTCCCCTCTTGTATTTATACTAACAAAAATGAGTTGACTTAGGTTTCATTTACCAGTTACTGACTGCTGACGGTATTCTGGTAAACTTATGAATTTTTAATATATTTCTAACTAATTGAAAGCGCTGTATTGGGTATTAAGTGTTGGCATAATCAAATATTTGTTGTCTCTTCTTTTTGATGGTACCTTTCTTCATATATCCTCTAACATGCATGTGAGCAGGTGGTAGAGGAAGCATCATCAGATTGTCTTTCCTAAAACTTTGAAATTTCTTTCATTTTTCTTCTGATTGGTCATATTTGTTAGAGGTCTGCATTAGAGCTATTGATCTCTATTCAGTTGATTTTTCTTCTTTCAAAAACTTCTGAGCCTATTTTTATGGTCTAAGGTTTAGATATCTGAAACGTCATGTTTTTCTAGTCATAACTTGCTGTTACTCTATTTCTCCCCTCTCTTTTGTTCTCCCCAATAAACTCTTAGATAAAAATGTGCTATTTTTTAAACAGAGGTGAACTGATATCACAGTGTCTGTCAGAGTAAAAAGATGAACTACAGAACACAGTAATGAAAGTATGGAATCTGTAAGGCATTTCCACATTTTGTTCACAGTATCATTGTGAACTTTTCAACTTGTATATGGTTATGTTTATGCTACTGAAGATATATTGCCCAAATCACTGTACATATATTGACCTAGCAGAAGCTTCTGCATCCACTTCTGAGAAGTCTAGCTTATAAACAAATTTATTTCAATGGTCAATGCAGTTGCTACCTGTGGATTTGTGATGTGTCTAGATAACTGAGAAAACTGAAACCAAGGTGACCTAATTTCCGATCAAGCATGATCTTGTGTATTAAAAAAGAAACACACACAAAAAACTAGTGTTTCAAAATGTCATTTCTCTTTATCAAACCAGAATGTTTAGTTTGTACAGAAAGCTAGAGTAATATATTGGACCAGGTTCAGTTAATCTGGCTTGGGCCATGACTAGAAGAGCAACTGTTAACTTGCTGTTTTTAGTGAATATGTGTGGCCCCAGCCCAGAAAGTATGCAGGGCAAATGTGTTCTCAGAGTGTCCTTTAGTGTTGAACAGGACTGGAAGAATCTCAATGGATTAGTGAGTAGTTTGTGTATTGCTTATTGTTGTTTTTAGAGTATAGAATGTGAGCATGTTGAAAGAGGGTGTGAAGATTAAAAAAAAAATCATATCCTCTTACTTCAGTATATGAAAGCTACCTGTCTGATGAAAGCCTTCTCTGTAGCTGATGGAGGAAAAAATCGCACTTCCAGAATCATCTCAGCTTAAAATAATGTTATGGATCACTGTCTGGATTTGGCCATTCCCCTTTTCAGTGCAAGCAAAATGATCAGTTTTAAAGCAATCACATCATGCTTTTGGTGACTAAAGCTAGGTGAAGTGCATTTTGGTCTTCATCCCAAAAATAACTCTATGGCAGAGGCATGATATTTTTTTTTGGTTCTATGTTCCCCCTCTCCCAAAACTAACTGCTTCCCCTCTCTTTTCTGCCTTTTAGATCGATTGTTCAGGAAACATCACACTGGATACTGTGGCAAGGAAGGATGGCACTGCAGAGCAGAGCCAGGCAAAACCCCCTTCAAACAGAACTGTGCAGTCACCAAATTCATCAGTACCATCACCAGGCCTCTCAGGTAATTAGACTGTGGTGCAATTTCCTATTTAAGTGGCATAATTGAAGAATATAAAGTGGCAATGGTAACACTAGCAGAATTAGTTACTTCTATTAACAGCGAGAAATAGGAAAGTGAAGCAAAGTTGTAGAAAGCCTAGTAGGAGGTAAAGTTGAGACAGTGTTTTAGCATTGTGAACAAAGTTAAGTGGCCAGATCTTAAAAACATAGTAGATCCTAGCAAATTGCAAATGCAGCTGTATCCACAGAAAACTGTCACTCTTGGGTATGAGAGCATGAGTTCCCAATACGTTCTCACTCAATGTTCATGCACTCACATGGCATTCATGTGCTCGGACAGATCAGCTCAGACAGGACAATGCATTCAGACACCCACGTGAACAGAGACAGTACAAACAGCCTGCTACTGTTTGTCAGGATCAATGCTTAGGGAAAATGCTCTTCACAATTCTTTGGCTATCTGGTCCCCAGACCCTTGGTGGAGTGGGGGTGTCTCTCTCATATCTGCCTTGCTCTTCTCTCCCACCCTGTCCTGAGACCTCATCCTACTTGCATGCTAATATGGCTTAACGTGTTTTAGCAGATCACATAACTAGTAGTTAAAATAGAATTTAGTAAGGTAAGTTTAAAGAAATTGCAGTGATCAGGTATAGGAATCAGCCAGGCAAAAGTACTGAATTATCAGCCTGTTCACATGCAGTGGGCCCCTTTTTAGTCCTCTCCTTTACTCTATTATTTTCTTCTTGTCCTCTCATGATTATGTACTGAGATATGGGTTAAATAACAAGGCAGGAGAAATTTGACCAAAAACCTGTGTACTTCTCCAAGTCACGTATCAGGCTTGGCATAGGTATGTATTATGTTCTAATCTGATTCTTCTGTCCTAGGAGGCGTGAATGTGACAAACATACACCCTCCAATTCGTTCACCCAGTGCCTCCAGCGTTGGGAGCAGAGAGAGGTAAGGAAGTAGTAGGAGAGAAGAAAAGTGTGACTTCCACCTCTGCAGAACATGCTTCAGTCTCTTCTGTCAGTAATGAATATAGAAGTTAATCTGCCTAGCCTTCTCTTCTAAAAAGACCAGATCTGATAGTTATTAAAACAACCTTTGCTGTCTAAAAGTATTAATACATTGTAATTTACTAAAATACATCTAAAAACATATTAACTCTGTAAATGATGGGCTAGGTTGGCTTTATTAAAAGAATGCTAGTTATAAGGCGTGTTTTAAATCAGAAAAATCAGCTAAAGGGAAAAAGTTGCGTATTGAAGGTCCTTGTGGAACTATAAAAGTCTTCAGATTTAAGAAACTGATGTTATAAAAAGGGTTATTAAGAATTTTCTGGCACAGCACAGTTAGTTAAGTGAGGTCTAGATATGTACTGAGAGTCTACAAAAATGTTTGTATCCCTTAGTGATGGAATATTAATGAACAAATAGGTTTACACAGTATTGTTTGAAGAGAGCAGATCCATTAATGTGTTCCAATAAATTAGGGCATACATCTGACATGAGATTAAATTTTCATGCAGAGAAAAAATCAAATGACATTGATTCTACTTGAACTGGAAAGATGGATGCTTTTTACTGTATGATACTTTATGCTTTATTCCATTTACATAGTAAATATTTTGTAGGACTCACAACATACAAATATAAACTATTTAAATGTTTTTCACGAAAGTCGTTTAGTTGCATTAAAAAATGTGTTCTGTCTGCTGTTCCTTGAATTTTTTTTTGACATAAAATTATTGTTATATAGTAAAATCAATAAGATGGTATATTTGAGTTTGGTTATTCTGTTTCTATTATGAGTAGGCACATGAATGAAAATAGAATTTAGTTCGAAAAGTAGGGCTCTAGTTTTTCTAGAGCTATGAGGTTGTAGGAAATTCTTCCAAGCAAATGTAAATGTATGTGGTTTATCTAGCTTATTTGCTTGTGTGGTTTACAATGGTCAGCTCACATCTGGGGAGCTCACATTGACTTTCCCCCGAGATATAACTGCACCTCTTCCAAAGTGGGGTGATGTTCAGTGGAAGTGCTTTTGTGCATTTGACCTAAAAGAAACTGAGATTATTTGCAAACCTTCTACTAACAGGAAGTAAAACCATGAGTAATTCTGTACTTCTGAAACCAAGCTATTATTGTATTTCCATTTTTGTAATGCCTTTTCAAAATATATTAAAAGAAATAAACTTGAATGTTGTATTCTATGGAAGTAATACTGCAGTGCTCAGGATTCAAAGAGACAAAATGGATCAGCATTCTGAAGTCTCAGAAAGAATCGGTGTACCAAAGATGTACAGTTCTGACATTAAATTTCCCTTTTTGCCTTTTTTTGTCACTTACAGTTCTGGCTCTTCTAGCCGGCCACTGGGAGCTGATTCTACACATAAAGTCCCAGTTGTTATGTTGGAGCCGATCAGAATTAAACAAGAGTCAAGTGCACCAAATGAGAACTTTGATTTCCCAATTGTTATAGTGAAGCAAGAAACAGAGGAGGAATCCCGGCCCCGGAATGTAATATTAATAAAGATCTCTTTTGCCTTTGGGGAGGGTATTTTGTGTTTCTGGGGAATAAAATAATTTACAAATATTCTGTTGGGGACTTTTTTATTCGGGGGAAAACTGAAAAGCTGAAAGTATTGACATAAAATGAAGAAGTGAAACTCAGAATCGAACTATTTCTTCTACCAATTCAGTTAACTGGTGTGATCAGACTGCTTTTATCTGTTGAAACCTGGGAAAGCAGGAAATAGCTTACAAACATCAAATTTTCATGTGGTGCTAAGAAATGTTTCTAATAGTGAAGTAATATACATAAATGGCGTTGCTTTGATGCTTTTGGGGCATCAAAGATTAGTTTTATTTTTAGTTTTATTGCTGGAGCAATGTTTTAAATGCCAGAAATAGCCTCTCATAGCTAATTTATTGTGTTTAAGTGCCTGTTGCTATGACATGATAATTCTTTCATGGATGTTACAAGTTGTATGGTTGCCTACATATAAATGTGTTATTCTGTTCAGTTTACTAATTAGGGACATACAAAATCATATCAGTAGCATAATAAAGCTTCTTTTACTGCTTCTTACAGACCACCTTTTCAAGAAGCATACTTACTTCATTGCTGTTAGATGGCAATCATAATTCCACTTCTGATGAAGCTGTCATAAGAACAGATGCACCAGACAGCACAGATGATCAACCAGGGATACTGCTGGAGAATACAACCACTGGGAAGTCGGGATGGATAGGCCCCTCACACGCTGGGGAGGGCAGAAAAGAGGATGATCCCAATGAAGACTGGTGTGCAGTATGTCAAAATGGAGGGGAGCTCCTTTGTTGTGAGAAATGTCCCAAAGTGTTCCATCTTTCTTGTCATGTCCCTTCGCTGATGAACTTTCCAAGGTAACTATGACCCCTTTAATTCCATCTAAACTTGCATTAAAAGACATGAGCTTTGTATTGTGAAACCTACTACAAGAAGTTTGAACCTCAAAGGAGTCTTTGTCATCTTTGAAGTCTTGAAGTCTGCAGTTTTATTAATTGGTGAAAATTGGAATTTGCATTGAAACTTCAGTTTAACTTTACTGTGGCTGCAAAATCTGTAATAAAACTCTTGAATTATTTGGCAATTAAGGAAGATCACTTACATCTAGGGCATCTATTATTATTAGCTGAGGCCTTAAAATTAGGCCACAGAATTACTAGTCTAAGTTTTTTAAGGGCAACAGAAAAAGGTTTACATTTATTTAATAATAATGAAATACCTAAAGAAAAATCTAATTTAATACAGTATTAAATATATTTACTAATGCTAAATATGGCTATATGCCAAGCATGGGATGTAGTGCTTGATATCTAGTAACATCGCATTCTGTGTTGAAACAAGTAGTAGGCTTTCTTGAGAGGATTATGCAAAAGTACTACTCAACTCTTTGGGTTTTCAAAATTCAGTCTTAAATAGGCTGTTAAAAGCATTACTGGCGTTTGCTTTTGGAATTAGTCTCTTTGATAAGATAAATGGCATTTTGTGATGTTCCAACTTAGAAATGCTATGCAGTAAGCTTATTAGTATTAAAGGATAAAACATCTGTCATAACATGCTCATTGTTTAATGCTTTTATGTAAATATTAGGCTTTCTTATTAAATATCAACATAGTTTTCTGGAATGAAACATTTGAATAAAAACTTAGTTTTGTATATCTATCATCTCTGTTTATGTGCTTCTCTGAATGAGCATATTTCTGCAAGAATATCTATTCTTTAAAATGTTTCTACATTTTAAAAATGTTTTTTACCTTTTGAAACTTCAGATTTATAGGGCTTTTTCTTTAAATAAAATGATATTAAATTACAGCTTTGTACCATAAGCAAAATCCAGCAAGTTACAGTAAGCACTTCAACTAATATTTGTGCCTGTCTGTAGGGAGGAAAAAAACCCTTGAGGCAGCAGAAAATTTCAAACTTACAAGACTTTGTTTATATTAAAATGAAACCTTCAGACATAAGTCTTCAGGAGTTCTCATTTTCACTGGATCATTCTATGGGAACTGAGATGATGATGTCTGGGGAGCAAGGAAGCCAAAAACAACTTTTCTGAAAAGTGTTTGGTGCTGTAAAGGTGCATACTGATACAAGTGCACTAGGTTCCTGGACTTCAGAACCACATTTTAAAATAAGTTTCCTTCTGGCTTCAGATTTTCTTCTCATCTTCATGGCTTTTTTTGCAACTGTAATGGTCTATTTCACAAACTATGGTCTCTTAGGATTAGGTCCTTCAAACACAAAAAATTCCCTCGTCATGTCAGCAGTCTCAGTCTACTTGTGATTGCCTTTTGTTCTTGCTTCAGGTGGATAGAACACTTTCCCGTATAGATTCACAAGGTCACTGCATTTTTTTTCCCTTCGCACCAACCCATCCCACTCTTCCTGATTCTTGGATATTTGAATGTGCCTTCTCTCCATCTTCCATGTGTTTCCTGTATTATAAGATCTTTAGGTGATGACCTGTATCTATTTTTGTATATCTGTCACATCATTTCTTTTATGCTGGTCCAGGTACAGAGGTGAAAATATCATGTAAATAAATCCGCTAAGCTAAGATGGGAGAAGGCCAAAGTCTTTTTGAAGGGAAATGCCATTATTCATTTCCGTATACTAAAGCTAGCAGATGGTGGAAGTCTTTGTATTATTCTAAATAAGTACTAGTAAGACTTTTTTTAAAAAAAATATTGGAAGTCTTCTGCCTTACTATCAAAATGAACTGAAAGGTTCTGAAGAAACTGTTTTCCATTTGCAAAGATCTTATAGGATCTCTGAGTAAGTACTCACAGTTATGTCCCATAAATGGTTATTACTGAGTTGTCTACTATGTAAAGTACAATTCAGACCTCTTGTGGTTATCTGTAAGAGTGCAAGTTCTCCACAAGCCTTTATTCTAGAGAACTATATTAAAAGCATAGACTCATCACAGGTTTTCTGAAACGTAAGAGATGATCACAATTGTATGAGAGAGTCAGTGAACACAGTCACCTTGCAGAACTAGTTTTGTCTTGTTCTTATGCTGTCAATTACATCTGTTGGGTATTCTTAGACTGTAATTGATAAAATCAGAAATAGCTGAAAGTTTATTTAGGGAGTGAAGAATATCCAGTTTCCAAAAAAAATTTTGTCTAGGGTAATCTGGATACGTGGTAGATCAAGCTTGTAGAGAGAAAACCTGGTTCTTGCTATATAACACTAACACTTTTCCTTCTGTTTGGCCGTCATTTGTCTGTAAATGAATTCTTCAGTCTCTCTGTAGTTACGAAGTACAACTCTTAATGCTTTGGTTGAATTCTAGGAGGTCGAAGTTTTATGAACTTTTCAAAGTTTTGTGAACTTTTGTGAAACTTTTCAAAGGAGTGAAAAGTTTTAGGAGTAATAAAAGTAGACACCATTAGTCTTACGACAAACCATGCCCCTATTGTGATACCATTAATGATACCCGGTGCCATTAAAAAGGAAAAAAGTTCTAATAATGTTTTTGCCAGCAGTCCTTATCTGTTTTTTGTAGTTTTAAAAAACAAAACAACAAAGAACGCAACAAAACAAGACACAAAGTAGGGAAAAAAACAGCCCACAAATGAAGAACTTATCCAGAAATATGTAGAAAGTCTTTTATCAAGACTATACTACTTTTATCAAGAGTGAGGCTAATGTATCTGTCTGTCTTGTTTCTGTCTGTCTTGTCTTAGCGGGGAGTGGATTTGTACGTTCTGTCGGGATTTGTCCAAGCCAGAAGTTGAATATGATTGTGATAAACCCACTCACAGCCCTGAAAAAAGAAAACTGGAAGATACTGTGGGTTTGGCGCCAATAGACCGTAGGGTAAGGATGAGTCTTGCTGCTTTTTGTACTATGAAATGTATACACTAAAAAAAAAAAAGTGATTTAAAAGGAGAAATAACTTCTTAAATAAGCTCTGAGATCTTAGCAGCCTTCATGTAAACATGCTGATCAGCACATTCTGAAAGTCTGAGAAGTGCCTGTGGTCTGACACTCTGAACTGGGACTGCATTCTAGGAATTATTGAGCGCTGTTTGTAACAGCGACCTAATGCACAGTGACCTTGCCTTGAGCAATTTTTTCTTTGTATTTTCCAGGTTTAACATAGATTGACTTTATCAACTAATGATTTTGTCTTTAAAGCACTTTATTACCATCCTTTTAAAAAAGCTATGTTGGTTCTATCCTAGCAAAGATGCACAGATTAACACAAGTATTTGGGAATAACTTCTATCAGTTTGAAACTCTTAATACTCTGGTGGAAAAATGTTGAAGACAAACAAACAAAAACCAAACAAACCACCATCTTTTGGTTTTGCCTTATACCTCACAGTTAAACAAAAACAACTTGTGCCTTTGAGCAGACGGTTGAACTGCTTGCCAGAATCTTTTGGATTCTTGTTTTCTTTTTCTTGTTTTTGATTTTTGTTGGTGTGTCTTTTTAATTTTTTTCTTATCTATTTGTTGCTTTATTAAAAACTTATCTGTAAGCAATTTTGAGGTCTATTGGAAACTGCAGCAGTGTTTTACTTGGTTCCTGTTGGCAACCTGTGTAAATATACTGAGACGAATATTGTATTTGGGAGCTTAGTCTACAGGTGGGGCCATTGTTTGCCTTTGCAGTCTGAAAGGAGAAAAACTAGCTCTGTTCATATTTTGCTTTAAATGTAAGTTATAAGTCTTGTAAATATTCCAATGAAGGATCAGCAAGCATAAAGTCACAGAAAACTATTTTCTGAATCTCTTTCCAAGCTCAAGATCCAGTTTAATATACTTGGGTACACAAGGAATAGATTTTTTCCCCACTGCTAACAAAAGGCACTATAGGCTTTGCAGTTATAGAGCAGTTATGCCCAGATTAGGAAAAAAAATTAGTTATGTCTCTGAATATTTATATAAAGCTAAGAGCCACATGTGCTATTTTTATTCTGTGGAATGTTTGCTAGACTCAGCAAATGCTGAATAACACTGTTAGTAACTACATCAGGCTTCATAGCATGCATTTGAGAATTAATAATGATAGGATGTATGCATTGCAGAGAATGAATGCTGCAGACCATTAGTTATGACAGGCTTGCTTCCTAATACAGTTTCTGTGCTCGCTTTTCTGCTTAGGGGCTGGGGAGAGTACTGAGAATTTGTTTGGTGTTTTCTGTAGTTCATTATTTTAGGATAACTCATGTAGTTTTTTTACTTGGGTATATATTTTTCTTGATACAGAAGTGTGAAAGGTTGCTGCTATACCTCTACTGTCATGAAATGAGTCTTGCTTTTCAAGATCCAGTTCCTCCCACGGTATGTACTTCACTTCTTTCATTTCCATTATAATGGAAGTGGTTGTAATGGCATTGTTATGCTCATTATCAGAAATCAAGTTTGCTGCACATTGAGTGTATTGAACATTTTTAGTTCTACTAAAACTGTCTGAAGGGCAGTTGAACGACAAAACACTGGGTTGTAAGGGGAGTCACTAGTATGATTCACCAAGAGCTAACTTTACTTCAAAAAGTACTCCAAAAATAGACATGAAAAGTAAATTCTGACGCTGTCTACTGTTTTTACAATGCCAAGTGATGTCACTAAAAAAAAAAAGGAAAAAAAAAGAATTGGGATACATATTCTTTTTAAAAAATTACCTGATTTTTGAAGATTGGAGTGCTGCATAGTACTAATATGAAAAGTTCTGGCTGACTGTGAGAGGGCACTTCTTTACTGTGAGGGTGACAGAGCAGTGGAACAAGTTGCCCAGAGAAGTTGCGGAGTCTCCTCTGGAGATATTCAAAACCCGCCTGGATGCCATCCTGTGCAATGTGCTATAGGTGATCCTGCTCAGCAAGGGGGTTGGACTAGATGATCTTCCCTTCCAACCTCGGCCATTCTGTGAAATTGAATTTCTCACTATTAGCTGGAAATTTTAGTTTAAAATGCTAGAGAAACTTGGGTGCATGCATCAAACAGTGGAAGGATGACAGCAAGTTACTTGTGTGCTTTTACAAATTGTAGTCCAGGATATGCAGAAGAGCTACCAACATGATCAGATGAACAGTGCCTCTTTTATGTTCCTCAAGACATGTCAGTGGGGAAAATAATGCATCAATAAGTAATAATGCCCCTATGTATCCTTCTTATTCCATTTGAATAAGAAACTACAACTGAGATGCCAAATCGTTGATCTCTGTAACTTGCCGCAATTTTCAAGGACATATTTCATGTCCAAAATTTGCTTTAAGCAATACATGTACTGCCTCTGAGTGTGTTGCCAAAGTTGTTATAAGGTAGTCTTGAGAGTGAAATTTAATAGATGGTTCACTTGACATACAAAGGCAATGTCAACATCGTTGTTTTATTGCATGTAATCAATGCAATTGTTTGTTTATTTTGCTTTTCTTTTAAAATAGGTATTGGGAAGAGAGTATTTTAGCTAGCAAAGGTAGCATGTGTCACCGTTAGTCCAGAAACTGTATATGTGTAAAATGTGTATATATCTTAGAATTGTACTTCAAAAGATGAGACTAAATCTTCCCGTCTCCCTCAGATATAAAGGTTTATACAACATTATTCAATGAACATATTGTTCAATAAATAATTAAATAAATAATTCTCTGTTTAGGTTCCTGATTACTACAAAATAATCAAAAAGCCTATGGACTTGTCAACCATCAAGAAAAGACTTCAAGTGACCAGTTCATTCTACACAAAGCCAGAAGATTTTGTGGCTGACTTCAGACTGATTTTCCAAAACTGTGCTGAATTTAATGAGGTTAGAAAAGTAGATATCTCATCTGCTTTTGTAGGCTTAGACGTTTTCAGGAAGACTCTAGTGGGGGTAGAACTTATTTAAACATAGGTTGATGATAAGACCCTAGCGAAAACATAAATTGCATTTGAAACTGTTGGTGTTAGATGAGTACATAGTAGAGATCTTTTTGTAGAAGGAAGGAGGCTTAAAACAAACACTCTAACTGAATGGCAGGACAACAGATAAGGAGTAGAATCATTGCTCATTATAGAGGTTAATGGTGAGGATTTGACTAAAAACTTGGTTTAATCTTGAGTGCATCAAATCTTAAATTCAGCGGGGTTTTCCTTCTAGAAGGTCTATACTCACCCTTATGACTTCTAGTTAAATGTTGATAGACTGTTGTTGTCCTTCACTGCATGTAAGGGAGTAATACATGTTGAAAAAGGGTTGCAAGTACTGAGTGAACCATGAAAGGGGACAGAATTAACAGTGGGAATAAGGTTTCTCTAAAGTGGCTTCAGTTGGGTTCTCATCCAGACATCTTCAGTAGCTGGGAATCACCTGCCATGGTGACTTCTACTTCAGGAAACTGGTCAGCCATGGTAGCTATGAATGACTTCAGACCTAGTCTTCTGAGACTCGGTCATTATCCATTCTAGTAATATTTTCACTGTAATTTAAAGATAGGTCTGTAAGCTAGACAAACTAAAGCATTTCATGCGGTTATTCCAAAACACTTTAATACCCTTGAGGCATACCTATATATTTCAGAGCATAACCCAACTTTTTTTTGTAACAGTCAGGATGTAACAGGTTGTAGAATCTTTTTATACAGCTTTCACAACCCATGGCTTTTGCAGTTAGCTTCTGTGATAATCCATCAGAGAAAAAGGTCAGTGGGGGTGTGGACCAAAAGGTCTGCCCTCTCCCTCTGTTTTGCAGGCTTGTGCTGTTGGGTACCATGTGTTCCCAAGATGCTATTCTCCGTGCTGTTCTTACTGCTATTTGATTTTTGTAACTTATGAGAGCACTTAAATCACATTAAGTCCTTTAGGTATAAAGCTATTTCATGATGTATTGATGTTGTTAATTCACCCAACAGCCTGATTCAGAAGTGGCTGATGCTGGCATGAAACTTGAAGCATACTTTGAAGAACTTCTAACTAGCCTGTATCCTGAGAGAAAGTTCCCTGTACAGCCTAACTGCCAGAGTGAAAGAGAGAACACAGAACTTAGTGATGACTCAGATGATGACTTTGTACAGCCCCGGAAAAAACGCCTCAAAGGAGAAGACCGTCAGTCGCTTAAATGAGACGCATGTGTGACTATGGAACGTTTTTTAAAAACTAAGAATATTTATCAGTCAATTGTAAAAAGGGGAAAAGTCATGACTGCTTTGACCTGTAGGTTTGTGGATATTTACTAGACTTCCTACCCCTTGTCTGAAACACAAATCTAATGGAGATCCTAGGCATGTGGAAAGCTTCTCTGAAGTTCCAAACTTTCATCATACTTCTGGAACAGCACAGAAATTGTGATTTGTGTGGAGTGACAGCTGTTTAACTTTTCTTTGAGGAAGAAAATAAGTTTGTATAGAACTAAATTTTAAAACGTTACATGGATTCAACTGAATGGCTTTCTGAGTTTGAAGAAAATGTGATCTCACTGGACATTTAATTTTACCAAAGGCATGTGGCTGGCCATAACTTGATTTTTGTACTGTATTTAACACAAGCCATGGAAACAGGTGGTGTAATATTGTTGTCCTACAATACTGACTGGTACAATGAAAGTGTAGTTACTCCCAAAGACATTATTGGCAATTTTAAAATGTAAGGGAGAGTGTATTAAAAAACTTAAAAAAAAAAAAAAAAAAAAAAAAAAAAAGGAATTCGAGAGTTTTTAATAGAGGAAGCAAAGGATACAGTGCTTTTGTACCACTTTTTTCAGCACCAGCAAGAAATAATGGTATTTCTGTACTATGTTGTTTAACAGGTGTCTCATATGTTTGATGTGTTTCTGTTTAATGGAGTCAAAGGCACAGACCCAAGGAAAATATGTTTGCTTGCAACTACCAGTCAATCTTTGGGTATGTTTGGGGGAGGGAGGGAGGGAAATATTCTTTCTGTCCACAAGGTCTTGTTGTTTTTCCAAATTTCTAAATATTGTTGTGAGCATACAGCCAGCATTGTTATTCTCTTGGAAGTACACAAGAGGAGGAAGAGTTTTTTTTAAAAAATGTCCTGTTCTTTGACCCTTCATCTGTCCTTGTTAAAATTATCAGATGAGGACAAACTTTTGTTGTTGTTGTTCTGTCTACTTTCCAGAGATGCTGACCACAACATAGATAGTCGTTTCTGCCCTCAGCAATTTCAGATTTAGTGAAGTACTTGTCTGTGGCTGCTCCAGCTATTGATTTATATTCTTCATTTATGTCATCTTAAATGAAAACTGAGTTTTAGGGAGAACAAGCACTCTCTTGGATTAATTGAGCTCTGATGGTTCCAGAATGTTTCAGATGGTATTATGAAGATGTGTGTGTACACAAGCCTGCTTTTTACTTGCTATGTAGCACAGATAACGGTGCTGTGGATAGATCACTGACAAGCATAGACACAAATGCTGCTTGTGTTTTACTGCTGTGTACCTGTGTACTTGGAACTTGCACTTGGAACAAGGCCTTTTTTTTTTTTTTTGCCTTTCACCAGGTGCCACCTGCCTTTGCCCTAGAGTGGCCCTGCATATTAAATGTAATAGATAGTTCAGAAGAACACTCAGTCAGCCTTTCACAGTCACTATAGTTTTTGAAATTCCAGGATGATATGGTTTTAAGCTGCCTAGAGTAACCATTCTTTTTTTTTTTTCTCTTTTTTTTTTTGTGGAAAGCTTTATTGCCTGAAGGTTATGGAGACCATTCTAACAAAACAGGCATGATCAGTGCATACTGCAGGAGCACAAAGTTGAGAAACATGAGGTGCTGCCATTGCTACATAAAGTTTTAAAGCTAGCACTGCCTAACCGTCCTAGATACCCTGTCACCAAATTAAGCGTGCTTCCAGAGGATGCTGACAAGTGTTTCTCTGGACCTTAAGTTGCAAGCACATATTTATTAGGCTTAGCACAGTTAGCGGTGAAATTAGACACTTATACAGCTTCATACACAGCTTGTTCTTTCAGTGGAAAATACTGGGGAGATAAGTGTTGATGTACTTGCAGTCCACTTGCTTCTCTCTCTGCTTCTGATTTTTCACATCAAAACAGAAAACTTTGAAATCATGCAGCCAACACTTGAACAAATTAAAAATAGTTTATTCCAAAAAAAACACCAAAACACAAAAACCCAACCAACCCACAACCTCATGCTCTGTTTTGTTGAGGAGTGTGAGTGGGGTATACGACTCTTCCATAGTCTGGTTTTCATTCAGACTTTGCAGCAGTATAGTTCAAAATAGATACGACAAAAAAAAAAAAAATCCTCCTGAGCTGGAGGTGGGAAAGAAGCTAAGGAATTACCTTACATCAGTCTACTTCCCTTTTTCATCAAGCTTCAGGTGTGTTTTCATAAGAAAAATATTTAAAAACAAACAACAAAAAAAAGGCGTGCTCTAACATAGTAGCTGAAATTGTTCTTGGTTCCTTACTAGCTTGGAGGAAGAGGCTGCATAAGCAATGCAGGTGATAGTTGCCTGAGAAGTCGGTCAGGCTCCTGGGCAGCCAGGCTGCTGCCTTACTCTTGCATTAACTGGGGAGCTGTGGCAGCTGGCCATTCAGACCATCACTGTTAGATTTGAATGTCCAGATGAGCGTGTGATTTGTGTGCTTCACTGGCATGCCATCTTAAGTGAGATGGGTCAGGCTAGCTCTGTGCCAGCCTGCCACAACTGCTGTCAGGACACAGATGCTTTGGTACAGAAAGCCATTAGGTCAGTCTTCAAGGAACTTAAAGTTGTGGTAAGCCGTGCTTGCCATCTCCCTCCTAAGAACCTCATCTGTGTGCTACTGTCAGGCATGTGGGTGAGGGGGCATGAGTACAAGAAAATTCTTTCAGTAAACTGTTCGAACATACCTCTGTTTAAATAACCCACTGGAAAAATCAGACTCAACTTTTGTCTTGTGATCTCGAATGCCACCCCAAGAACCTTCAGAAATTGCCCATGCAATGACGTTTGAGATGTTAAGATTAACTACGTCAATTCAGATGATGTACGCACAAATATTTGAGGAGTGCTATTTTGTTTTTTAAAGGTAAGTACTGCATTCTTTCAAGCTGCTATTGTGAAGACCCAATCTTACTTTGTGTATTTTTTTTTTCTTCTTTGCCTCAGTTCCCTGAAGCAATGATGATGGTGGTGGTTTTCCATTTTTTGGCAACCTGACACTGGCACTACTATTAGCGCTAGTGGTAAACAGTAAACAGATCCTTGCTTCACAGGATCAGTAGAAAGCATCTTTTTATTGAATCATAGGAAAGGGAATGTACTTGAGAAAGTTGCCCTTTGTTTATGCAAATCATAGCTTTTACACTGTTCAGTTACCTTTTTCTTTTTTTTTTTTATAACGGAAAGGGTATGGAGAAGCAATCACAATCAAATGCAGCTCACAGGAAATGACAGGTTCCAAAGGTTTTTTTTTTTTTTTTTCCTATCCACCATCAAATGCTTGCTTTCATTTTACTTGCTAGAAAAGGGGAAAAACAAAAAGAAAAAATTAATAGAATGCACATGAAAATGAACAAAAATGGATACAGAAGAAAATAATATCCACTTGGTTATGTGCCCTAACGGTCTTGCATCTGATAGGCAATCCCCCTGGCTATTTTGAAAGTAGACTGATGCTGTTCTAATAACCTGAGACAGATACAGAATAGAATCATGGAATGGTTTGGAGTGGAAGGGAATTTAAAGATAAACTAGTTCCAACGACTGCTCTGGGTAGGGACACACCTTCTTCCTGAAGCCTCATCCAACCTGGCCTTGAACACCTCCAGGGATGGGGCATCCACAACTTCTCCGGGCAACCTGTTCCAGTACCTTGCCACCCTCACAGTGAACAATTGAACAACTTTTCTTTATATCTAATCTACCCTCTTCCAGATTAAAACCATTACCACTTGTCTTATCGTTACACATGCTGGTAGTAACATCACCCTGAACCCTTCTCTGGGCTAAATAACCCTAACTCTCTCAGTCTTTCTTGATAGGAAAGGTGTTCCAGCCCTCTGATTGTTTTTGTGGCCTTCCTTTCATGTCCTTCTTATGTTGGGGTCCCAAGAACCTATCGCAGTGCTCTGCGTGGGGTCTCATGAGAACAGAGAAGATGGGCAGAATCACCTCCCTCGACCTGCTGCTGGCCGTACTTCTTTCAATGCAGCCCAGGATATCGTTGGCTTTCTGGGCTGCAAGCACACATTGTCTGTTCATGTCAGGCTTTTCATCCCCCAGAACCCCGAAGTCCTTCTCCACAGGGCTGCTCTCAATCCATTCATCCCCCACTCTGTACTGATGTTTGGGATTGCCCCAACCTAGGTGCAGGGCCTTTCACTTGGCTTTGTTGAACTTCATGAGCTTCACACTGGCCCACCTCTGAGGTCCTTCTGGATGGCATCCCTTCCCTCTACAGTATCAGCTGCACCACTCAGCTTGGTGTCAAACTTGCCTCACTTGAGGGTGCACTGAATCCCACTGCCTGTGTCACCAATGAAGATACTGAACAGTTCCAGTCCCAATACGGACCCTCGGTGGACACCTCTCCTCACTGGTCTCCATCCAGGCAACGGACAGTATGCTTCTTAAATGTCATTGTTCAGATTCCACAAAAAGTTTCCTACATGTGTTTCATTCAGTTGTTTCACTTAGACCTAGTGTTGAGACACACATCTGTTGTTTGGCACTTTAGGATTAAATATTGCCTTGTTCAAGAGCTTTTACATTGTGCATTTAAATTTTTGAATGGGTTAGATGACTGCCCTTAGTACATTCAATAGTCATGATTCAGCAATGCTTGAATGACATTATGTACACAAATATAATCTCTGAAATGACCTCTAGAGAAGAATAACCAAACTGAATATATGATCTAATGGTGGCTTCTTATAGTACGCAACTAGATCTACAGATTTTTATATTTATGTCCTTTTGACTTGTGCATGTGAAGACCAGCAACTGGAGCTTATTACTCTTATTTGTAGCAAGTAATAATGCTATTTCATTTGCAGGGGAAGAGCCCCTCCCATTAAGGAATCATTACATTCCCATTTATCTCAGCCACTACTAGCCAAAATTAATCTATCTGTATCTGAATCAGAGGTTTCCTTTTATGTTTAAAGCAGTTTTAAAGAAGTGTTTGCTTAGTAATTTTTGTAAATCCAACCAGTTGAGGGATTGTGGGTCCCTGGCATCTGTGCATGGGGTTGAATTTCACCCAAAAGGGAAAAATGAGCTGCTTTGTCCACTCAAATTTCTTCTTATTAAATTTCACTTAAAGCTTCTTAAGCTTTTATATTTTTTTCTAGCCATTTACAGAATATCATATAGATATTTTAAAATAGCATAAAAACATGAGTCCATATTTCTAAAAGACATGCATTTTAAGAGGCAGGCAATGATTAATATGTTTCTTTTCCAAAATCTCTAAGGTTAACTGTCCCACACACCTGTGGGAAACCTTATATGTGACCCAATGAAATTCAGTGTGCATGTCTGTATGCATATAATGTTTGTGTGTGTGTATATATATATATATATATATTTAAGTCTGGTCCTGAATCCCACATAAAGCAGTTTGGCCAAACATCTGTCTGGCCCTAGGTTGCTAAAGAATGTGGATTACCTAGCCCATGGTCTTCTGGCATATACGGTAAGGCTGCAGGAAAATATGCATTGTGATGCAGACCTGCCTCTTGCATGATATGAAAATTTCCGTGCTGGTACAGCTGAATTGCCTGTCACCACAGAACTGCTCACCACCTCTAGTAATTAAATCAGTGCTACTTGGGCATGGGAGGCTGTCTGAGTTTTAACTGACATTCCTTCTTAATCTTTGTGCTTAGTGTTTTGGCTGTCTGCCTCTGAAGCTTTATAGGAAACACTAGTCACAAGGGTTTAGGGTGAAGGGCTGATGCTGCTGGGGCATTTGACTTGAATTTGATGTAGAAGTGGCTTTAGTAGTTTAAGGTGTTACTTGCATCTGCTATTATCTCTGCATGCAACAGAGGCAGAGCAGAATATGCACAGCAATTTCAAGTTGGGACAAAGAAGTGCTTACGCTAATTTAGGTTAACATGCTGCCATGAGGGAGCTGGGGTTAGGACTGGCATTCTTGTTTGTTCTTACACGAGAAATGAGCTGAGGCAAGTGGGGTAACAGTGCTTTAAGTTGCTATGACAGCACCTTCCTCTGCTTCTCTCTCAGTCCTTATTTTGGCTTATGAACCCTCAGAAGACTTTGGGGTGCTTTCTGGCTGAATCAAAATCTACTAGTTTCTAAATAGCCTTTAGCTACACAGGAACTCCTGGAGTGGCAATACAAACCTGCAGTGCCCTGCCCTTGGTCTCAATGGGCAGTGTAAACGCGGAGATTGCACACACAACGCACACAGATGAGAAAAGACATAGGGCCCCAAGGAAAGAAGCACTCATAAGAACCTGCAGATAAAAAAAACAACAGTTTGGTTTTGGGACACAGCAGTTAATTAGGAATTAAAGAGAAATTATTTAATTTCTCTTTAAATTGAGAAACTCAACTGCCAGAAAAACAAGCTGTCTTGTTTGAATCTAAGAGTTTTCAGAAAGCAACAAATTCTAGCAAGCTAAGCTCTGGGAAGAGATTCATCCAGATCTACATCTGGCAAAGACCACCAAAGTACTCTGCATACATGTCAGATAAAGAACTAATGGGTTGGAAAAAAACACCATAACCTAGATTGAGTGCATCACCCTTTTTTGTGACCTTCAGGAGCATATGACTGTGTATTTGGTAACAATGTTTGCCTCAAGGTTTACCAACATTATCAACTGTGCTCTTACTTGTGATATAAATGGTGCCACCATAGCTCCAACACGGCACAATGACCCACTTGTTCCCATCCCCAGAGCTCTCATCGTAGTGGGATAAACCTAAAACAGGCCAGAAAGAAATAAGATTAACATGACAATGTTCTGTGATATGTGTCCCCTTTTTTCCTTTCTTTTTTTTTTTTCTTCAGAGAGCCCCATTGCATTTTCAAGGGCAGCCAGTGGGATAAGATATAAAAGAATTAAAGATTCTTTTGTGTCTTATTTGTGCCATTACAAATCTGCCATTTCTTGCCCAAAGTAGAGGCTTAGGTTGACAGACACACCTTTCTTCCAGTTACACAGAGCTGCTCAGGTCAAAGTCACAGACTGTAGGCTGGGTGCTAGGCCCTGTATCTGGAAAGCACAAAAAAAGGATATTGTCTGCAGCCTTCAAGACAGCCTATTTATTTGTAACAACACCTTTGTTTAGAACGGGGAAAAAGAAAATGAAATGCCATTAAGAAACCTCCAGGCTTAGAGGAACATGCTTTGTGTATTTTCTTTTTCATATCTCATATTTTCATAATACCTGTGCCAATAAAACACTTAAGTATGTGCTTTCCTTAACTTTAGTTACGTCCCATTAATGTCAATAGATTTTAGCCTTTTTAGCCTTTGTCATTTAAGCCTTTGTTTAAATATTTTACTGGGCCAAGCCAGAGGATGTAAGGTAATTCAAGAAGAGTCCTGGCACGTGGCCGGGAAGGGCATTTCTAAGTATGGTTTTGATCCTCAATTAAATTGTGTGTATTGATGGTTTATCATATGGCTATCCCAGCAATGGTCTTCAACAGCATCTGATTCTGGACTATTAAAGGCTGGTATTTATTCAAGTCTGGTGCATGAGTAAATACAGTGTGCTATTAAAAGAAGTACTGCACACTATCAGGCCAACCCACGTAGCTACGGCTGTTAACTTTTTATCACTACTCAATCTGAAAATCAATACGTTAAATTTCACACAGTGGTGTTTTTTAAATGAAAACTATGTGCTAACCTACATAACTCATTGCTCCAAAGTTGTATGAAGGAGAAGCTCTCTGAAGAATTAAAACTATTTGTAGACAGAACACAACAATTCCATTAGGTGATAATATAAATAAATAAATAAATATTTATATTTATATATATAACTCAATATACTAACTACATCAGTCCCTTAAGTGCTGGCAAAGGTTTATTTCAGTGGTAGCTTATTATCTAACTTGAGAGGGGTAGCAAAGGGATAAGATGGAGATTTCTGGAAGATGCATGTACACAACATCCTCAAAAATCACATTTAGTAGTAGCTGACCAACAGGTGGCTCAGTAGGGCATTCCTGTTCCTCCTGCTCTTCTCACCTCTAACCAGTTTTCTGATTCTTTCTCTTATCTCATATATAAAAAGTTTGGTCAGGAAGCAAGAGACACTTAGTTCAAGAAAGATGACTAACTGGTCAGGAAATATAGCAGCATTCCTGGCAAATGGGCTTTCATGCCCCAGAGCAGCTTCAAGTACTTTCAGAAGGACCCACCTCTGCTGTGTAAATGTAGATGGTGTTGAAGTTTGCTGAAACCAAGGCACGAAGCATGAAGAGAAACCCAGTCATGCCTGCACTGAAGAGGAAGCAGCGTGGAGCAAAGAGTTAGTGTCACCGAACAGTGATCAACAGAGACACAACCTAACATATTCTCTGTGCTAAGGCTTTTAAAATAAGGAAAAGTTGATTGCTGACAAGTGTAGTCGTTTTTAGTCCATTAGCAGGACATGTTTGCTACTTCTATAAAGAAGCTGCAAGCAAACATGCTGGCTGTGCTCAGGCTAAAGATAAGGCAGAGAAAACTGAAAATAATAACAGTAATAGCAGCAAAGAGGTTGGTACCCAAGTCAATGACTGTAAGCCTCCTGACAGGGGCTCGTTTACCTTAATGCTGTTTGCAGCCTCCCACTCCAGCTCCCAGGGCCAGGCTCCTCGCCAGTTTAAAGGAGACTTCAACTTGAAGCCCCCCGACTTCCAGGAGCTGTTAGGTTCTGCTAGCTTGAGAGGAAGCTTTCTTAGAAATCCTCCCTAACCAGCTTGATAATTATAGCACTCACAAAACCTTTCCCTTGAAGCCCTGAGCTCTTTTTGAAGTGCCTGGCTCTACAAGTTATAAGAGACATAACTACCACTGCTAAAAAAAAAATAAAATAAAAGATAAAGAAAAATTAAGAGCGAATATACTTTCTAGTGGATGTTGTTCACATCATTTCTGTTTTCCCTAGACTACACTAGAAAGCAGCATGTCGTATGCATAGGGGAATTTGCGCCCACCCCCAACAACACCTGCATGCTGATGGCGACTACCTCGAGGTGCAGATATTAAGGAGAAGAAAGAAGAGTGCCGTACATCCCATGGTGATACACAAGCTCAGGCGTCTTCCGAGGAAGTTGATGCCGAGGATGTTCACAGGATTTACTGTGAGACAGAAAGGAGAAGCGTAAAATGTTAGGTGACATACTTGTAACGATCGTCTGTCTCTATAGACCTCAAGGCCCTATGCAGTGTGACTCAAAAATACCTCTCTGCATCCTCAGCACCTACTGAATGCTCTACAGAATGTGCAAACCTTGTAGTGCCCTCCCTGTACCCAAACCCTGCAATCTGCCCCCATGGACAATGGCCTGGTCTCCCCACTGTGAGGATCTGGTGCCTGGCACTCGCCAGCAAGGCCGAGGGCATTTCACCCTGCAGGACATCTCTGGGTGCTCAGCGAGCAGCACAGCACAGTGAGCACAAGCTGGCGGTAAAGAGGGCCTGGAAGGGTGGGGAAGGGAGAGGAGGTTACGTGCGATCTCCCCGGCAGTGCTGATGATCATGGTCTGGTACGCAGAAGGGCCAAACGGGCGGCAGTGGCAGGGGCTGCGGCTCTCCTCCGAGACGGGGCCGGGGTCCTCCCACAGTGGTGCTGTGGAGCCGCAGCTCAGGTCCCGCTCCAGCAGCTCAGCGCTGGCCAAGATGACTCCGTAATAAGCGAAAGCTATGCCAAGCCTGCAGTGGGGGGGGGGGGGGGGAACAGGGACATTGATGGGGAAGGTAAGGAAACACTCTGGCACTGAAATGCAGCAGGTTTCGGGTGTCCTGAGACTCTCCCTGAACACACCAGCACTGTGGTGGTGCAGGATGGGCACCTGTATGAGCCTGAGTCCAGCGGTGACACGGGAACCCACCAGGTCAGCGGGCACCCAGCGCATGGCAGAGCACTGCCACACATGTCCACACACTTCTCTTCCTCGGAGGACTCCACGCTAGCTCATAGCTCTCTGATTGCTTGCCCATTGGTGCTGGGTTTTGCTGTGCAGCAGTACACCCGAACTGCCAAGCACCCCAATGAGGGTGAAGCTCACCCCTGCATTTCCACTGCCCCACAGCCACTCTGAGAAAGCCTAGTGCAATGCTGCATGTGTGCATGATCTTTACCCCTTCCCATCATTGCTCTGTTCCCCAAGGAAAGGATGTGAAGAAGCCATGAAGTCTACAGGCTCTCGTTAAAAGATTAATGCCAAAAGCTTGCTCATTTGTAATGAAAGTCCTAAGGCACTTTCTGACATTAACACTACTGCTCTGCCCAGATGTTCATGGCCCACATTGCCACCTTCCTGCTCCACTTTCAAACGAAGGAAATGCTCCTACATCTCTCAGCTCCTCCATAAAAGCTGGTTGTAGGCTACAGCTTTGCAAAGCATTGCTGCCTCTGGGCAGGAGCTGTGGTGATCCAGCTGGGAATAAGTTGTCCCAATATCCACCCCAATTTCTGGTCCTTCCAGGCTGGGAGACAGCGATGCCGTGGTCATGGCAGGGAGAGCGTGCCACTTCAGTCCCTTGTCTTATTCCAGTCTGTGTGTGGAGACACTTCTAAACTGCCCCTGCCTGGAGGGAGTCCCTAAATCAGACCCCAGTGCTTGCAGCTCAAATACAGTAGCTGTCCAAGTGTTTTATTCCTCATCCTTCCTTCACAGTGATTTTTAAAAGGAGTTTTCATTATCCTGCTGGAGAGACTCACACCGCACCCTGGCTCACTGTCAAGAACAGGGCACTGGTGGCGGCAGCCTCGCTGTGTCATTATCAAGTAATTCAGCATATGCCTAATCATAAGCAGGCTGAGAAGTAATTTTTCCTTTTTTTTTTTAAATCCCCTGTGGCAGTTTCAGAAACAAGCTCCAGAATGCAGGCTATGAAATGAGTTGCCTGGGGACATGGGGGGTGCTGAGGGCATGAAGGGATGGGGACGCAAACCTGAGAACAAACCAGTGGCTCCTGGGGGAGTAGGAGAGAAAGGAGGATTAAAAGCAAAAAGATATTTCATAATACTCATGCAAGTTGAGGGGAAAACATAAAATATTCAAAGCCTGACTTAGCAAGATTTTGGGTCAGTGAGTTCCCACGGACCCATTATTTATACATTCCCATTCCAGACAGCACAGCCAATGAAACATATATTACCCATGCATACAGCTACTGGGAACATGGCAAATGAAATTCGTCTGTCTTCAATCTTAATTTTCCTCAGCCAGTGGCAGTGGTACTAGTTAATGAGTTTCTGTCTGAGCCCTGTCTCACTGATATGTGGGCTGGCCTGCGAAGCAGTGCATTTGTCCTCATCTCTGGATGAAGAAGCTGGCAACAAGAAGTGAAACCAAACTGAGGGTACATGTGGTATGCACAGCGGGCAGATGTGAGCTCTCCTGCTGCTCATTGACCAAGCCACCCTGTCCTGTGGAGCTGATAAGCAAGAGAAAAAAAAAAATAAAAAATTACCATATG
Organism: Cygnus olor; assembly: GCF_009769625.2. Classification (NCBI taxonomy): domain Eukaryota; kingdom Metazoa; phylum Chordata; class Aves; order Anseriformes; family Anatidae; genus Cygnus; species Cygnus olor. Next base: position 60,699,954 of record NC_049169.1, on the reverse strand, counting down.
ATCCATATCTGCAGAGTGGTTCTTAGGTATTTGGGATGGATGAGGTCCTTGAACCTTCCTCTTCTTTCCTGCAAATTAAGTGGTAGAAAGATTTGCTTAAAAGCCATCTTTTACACAAGGGCAAGAGCTCTGCAGTGGCAGCTGGTGCCCAGGTGCCAGCACCTTTGCCCCAGGAGCACAGTGCCCCACCAGCCCTCTGGAGAGGAAGCCCCTCTTCCCAGAGGATGTCTGTAGGAGGATGCACTGCAAAGGATGGAGGGGAGGAGAAGAGAGCACCCTGTGCACCCCCACTTTGGCCCCCACATGCCTGAGAAAACAGGGATTGTTTTGGGGTTGCCTTTATTATTGTTGTTGTTATTATTATTATTATTATTATTGAAGCCTTGGAGGGTGAACAACTAACAAAAACCCTGTGCATGGCCAATGTGGTTCCATTACATAAATTCAATTAAACTACAGCGAAGCTTTAATCCTAATTAATTCCAATACAATACATCTTGCATGAATTGCTGAGGACAATGCTTGGTGCCTGTGGGATTGAATAAGCTGCAAAGAGGTCCAGGGAAGGGACTTAAAAGAGCCACATTATAACTTTGAGGCCCTGGACATGAGAAGCGATCAGCTCTGGAGCTGCTCAGCCTCCTTAAAGAGGTGGAAATGGTGGCAGCTCCGAAATGTCCTCCCCTGCTCTGCCCCTCTGGCTCCACTTGCAGGGACCTGGGATGCTGGGAGCTGGCCCACAGGCAAGGCCAGGGGCTGGGAAAGGCTCTGGGACCTGCAGGTGGGACATTTGTCCCATGATCACGGCACCAAGTGGGACCCTAAGGAACAGGTCCTGCGTCTTCTGGTGCTGGGGGACACTCTGGCAGGATCCAGTGGTTGTAGTGTGAGAAATAAAGTTGTGTTTTCGCAGTGGAAAATTCCACTAGCCTTGCATATTTGAAAGTGATTGTGTTGGCATAACAGTGGCATGACAGTGGGGAGTATGTTAAGCAGATAAGGGGAAGGTCCCACCGTCCCAAAATAAGGAGGATAGCCAAGAAAAACAAGACGAGCAGTGTGAAATCAATAAAAACAAAAAATCATGGCAGAGATTTTCATGCCCTCAGCAACCCCCATGTCCCCAGGCAGCACTGCAGGCTGGGCTTACCTTGGGGGGCTCCTGCAGCACCCCCTCGGGCATCGCTGCCCGGTTTATCTCGGCTATCCTCCTCAGCGTGGCCAGGGCAGCCGCCGTGTTCCCTGTGGACACGTTGTACCGCGCTGACTCAGGGATGAACTGAAAGCAGAGCAGTTTTAGAAAGCCCTCCTGCCCCTCTCCTACCAGCCTGTGCTGCCCACAGCCGCTCATCCTGCCCACGAGCACTAGAAGTAGGGATTTTCCATGTCACTCTACAGAAATAAGACAGTCCTCATGTCTGAGGTTGGTATTTCTGAAGAGTGAGTAGACCTGGGGCAGACGTGGTTGGCTGACACAGTGAGGGTGATGTCTCCTGGTGCTTGGGGACATGCCAGGTCAGTGGTGGTGCAGTGGTGAACGGGCAGAGAGGTTCTTCCTACCTTGAACACCAGGATGAGAATGATGCCAGGGATGGAGGCGATTCTGATCAACCACCGCCAGCCGATGGTTGGGTTCACCACTGATGCCAGGCCAATGATTAACAAGGATCCTGCCAACCAGAACACCTTTCCAAGGGAAAAGGAGGGGTTAACATGGCAACAATTTGCTTATTTTTATCCCTTCTGGTCTCATTCTCTGGATAGGTGGGGATCTGTCCCGGGGAGAGCTGCACTTCAAACTGAGCTATCCTGAGGCTGTCAGAGAAGCTGAGTTTGGGATGAAGAAAGGAGGGAAAGAAAGTAGCTCTGGATGAAAACAGATAATGTGCTGTAGCTGCTATTGTACTTAAAGCCCCATTTCTCCTTCCAGTCACTTCTCTGCTAACGATCAGGACTGAATTTTTCTCTTGTCTGAATCTCTGCAGGGAAGCAGCAGATTTACAAGCACCAAAGGCAAAAAGGGGCGAGATTTCCGTTGCTGAAAGTTGGTGGGTCTCGGTGCTGAGTTATACCAGTGGAGAATCTGGCCCCAAATCTGCAAGTACTTTCCTCCCTGCAGTTCACTTGTTGCCATCAGGAGAAATGTCCCTTTGAGGGGGACCACACAAAGGAGTTCCAGCAGTAGAAATCACAAAAAAAAATCGCAAAAGCCACAGCAAGTTCATGAGTAATCTGTGGGCAGGAATAACGTGTTTCTGGGGAGAAATGCAAGATTGTTCCTTTTTATAAACCTCTGTGTTTCCGATGACACTTAGGTAATGAAGCCCTGGGATCAAACACTAATGAAAAGCAAACTACCCCTGCCACCAAGACTGTGTACCAGTTCTTCTGTTCCAACAGCCAGATGAATTCATGGGTTCAGCGAGGCCTTCACAAATCATTTGCACATGCATAAAGTGGTCATTGCAGGAAGCTGAGCAAGGAATAACCCCAGTCGTGCTCACTGTGGTTTTTTGTCCCACAGGTGGCCACATCCCTTCCAGCACGTCTCAGGCCTAGCTTGGGACTAACTATGCTTGCCCTGCAGGGAGAGGCCCAGCCCAGGACCTCATCTGGGAGCTGCCTCATTAATCACACATTATTACCATCGTTCAGACTCAAAGGCTTGTATTTCCCCAATGTGAGTCCCCCACTACATGCCAGTTGGAGATGTCGAGCTGCCCTTGACCGTGGAGACCCCTCCTCAGCCCACCTCACTTTTGACTTACATCTGCATGAGCTTTTTGCTCACTGTAAACATCAGAGAGAGCCCAGGCCTCTTGGTGCACCCCAAAGAAAGGTGGGATAAGCACAGGTGAAGCTGTGAGCATCCTCTGCCCCATCTAGCACCACACTGACCTCTGCATCCTGCTTTCCAGTGAAGAAAACATGCACACTCCTGCTGCAGCCCTGCGCTGGCAATGCTGCCCTGGGCTCCCAAGTGACATTGACCCCATTACAGCAGGCAATGTGGTTATCAGCAAGGTAACCAAGAAGCTGGATGTAAGCCGTCATTCAGACTCCCCACAATGTTAGGAACATCCAATTATTTGAAAACGAATTGCTCCCCTTCTGCATGCAACTGTGTGTGTGCATCCTTAATAATGCACAGCACACGCTCTGAGGCACAGGAGGCAGAAGGCACTCATTTGGCCGAAGACAAACACAAATACTCTGGGACAAAGGCTGGCTTGTCACAGACCTGGTTTTCAAACAGTAGCAGGACAAATCTCCTGGGACTCTGGATGAGAAGAAAAAGTAGCATACTGTCTCTTACCTGGGATAAGGGCAGCATGTATCCTCGGTACTTGGTAGGTAAAAATTCCGTTTTTATGATAAGCCTAGTGAAAAGGGGAAATAAGGCAGAAAGACAGAGACAGAGAGAATGTCTGCACTGATCAAATGGCAGTTCAGCTCAGCTGGTATTGAATGTGGCTGCCTGCAGACAGAGGGACCCCCTCTTCCACCACTGAGCTCCCAGGGGAGACCCTGCTCAACGTGCCCTTGGTCAGGAAGGCACCAGGTTACATGCAGGGAGGTGCCTGGCATAAATCCCCTCCTTGGCCAAAAAGAGAAGGGGGAGAGTCTGTGTTGGCTCTTTCTGTCATCTCAGCTGTTGAGGTGTCTTATAAAATGTGCAACACCAGCAGCAGGAGGGACTGCAAGCACCTTACCTGCCCGGCCCTGCCCTCCATCCTCTGAGGGCAGCAGCCCCGGGATGCTGGTGGAGGCACGACCCAGGCATGGGGTGTCTCTTACTGCTGGCAGCACCAGCCTCCTGTCCTTTGCTTCAGCAAAGGGCTCTTGGGCCAGTGCAGCCTGCTTTGGGCTGTCCTGTCTGGGCAGTGGGTTTGGAAAAAATCATGCATTCCAACCAGCATTCACTGAGACTCAAAGGGAGGTGAGGGAAAGGCTGAGAGAAGTTTGCTGTAGGAAGGGCAATGTTCTGCCTCCCACAGCCCCTCGAGTGTAACAGGACCTTTCTCGCCTGCCCCGCGTTTCAACCCAGACTTTGAGGAACCATGGAAAAAAATGAAACATTGCATTTGTTTCCCTGACAGAGTCAAAAGAAATCACTTATTTTTCCACACTCTTAGTGAAGTGGCTGTTAATACTGTGAATTTTTCCTTTCCCCCCCAACACCTCCCTGCTTCCACCCTGAAAGGGCAAGAAGTTTCATTTAATTGGGAAGGTTTTACACCAGTTCAGGAAGAATTTGCTCTAAGCAGAATTGTTGTGACTTTTTTACAAGGAAGCAGCCTTTGCTCATCTGTTACCTGTCTAATTGTTTTTATAATATATGTGCTTAATAATCCCCCTGTCACTGGTTTAATGCAAACCAGCTGCCCTCTCTGTCCCAGGGCTGAGGAGCCCTTGGGAACTGCATCTTAGGTAGATGGACAGGGATTCAATGGCATTACAGAATGGCGTTTTGCTTTAAGGCAATGTGGGAATTTGCTCTCCTCTGCACTTCCAGCCCCCTGAGAGGCCCCTTCCTGGCCGTCTCCTCCCGGTCACCGCGCAGCCTCAGCTTATCAGGCTCAGAGCACGAGATGCTGGGCGCTGCGCCAAGGTCAGCCAAAATGAGCTGCGGGGCCTTTCTTGCTTTAAACCCAGGAATACAGCCCCTCCGGGCCCCTGGGTGCCTCCTTGGAGGAAGGAAAGCAGAGCCATGCTCTCGCTTATTCACGAACAGAACCTGGTGTCAGGGTGCTCCTCACAAGGCGCAAAGCACAGCCTTACCCCTGCGCATGGCCTGACACGCCGCCTCCCACCATGGTCCTCAGGAAGACGAACCAGATGTAGGATGGGGCAAACGAGGTCAGCAGGGAGAAATAGGCTCCCCAGAGGAAGGAGAGCAGCAGAATCTGCAAGGGGCAAAATTAGGGTGATAAAACCAAGTGCTCTCTCCAAGCACAAAAATTATTTTGAAAGTTTTCTGAGGCCAAGGTGCCAGCTAAGAGAGAGGCCAGCTAGCTCCAGGCTTAAGGGGCAAGGAAAGGGCCAGGGATGGGCACCATGATGCCTGCTTTCGTGGAGTCTGGCTTTCCTCCATGGGAGGAGCAGCAACCAGCCTTCCAGAGGCTTTGGGAAGGGCTCGGGTGGATCCGAAGGGTTTTGAGCCCCATGCAACAAACCCCTGGACTCTAATGGGAGCAGTTCCTCAGGGACACGGCACAGCAAAGGGATGGAGAGGACAGGTGGTGGCAGGCCCCACGTGGCTTGTCACAGGGCTGGGGAAGGACACGCACAGCCCCAGTGCCCACTCACCTTCCAGCGTCCATATCTGTCGGCCAGGAGCCCGAGCACTATGCTGAAGACCATGTAACCAAAAAACACCATCTATGGGGAAGTGGAAGACAGCTGTGGGGTGCTCATTCCCAGCAGCACCAGGCAGCTCTGCTCTCTAAAATGGAAGTGAGCTAAATGTTTTCTAGGCAGGAGGATGAACTGCAGAGCTGGAGCTATGAGTAGGGTCAGTCCTCGAAGAGAAGGGTGGCAAAGATTTCTAAAAAGTCAGGAACTGGGGGGGCTCATTTTGGCTCTACATGTCTGGGCATGGATGTGTGCTCATGACAGCTTGCTTCCTGGAATTTTAAAGTTGTGGCCTGTCCCTGAGAGGAGGCCTTGGAATTTATTTGGTCTATTGGGAAATGTATGTTATGAAGCCTGGTGGTGCTGCAGACACTGCCCTTGTGGTGGATGACTTGCATGGGGGAGCACAAGTCACTCACCGTCGTCACTAGAGCCACCTGCCAGTCATGAAGCTGCCACTCACATCGGATGAGGGGGGACACAACAGCTATTAGCATGATCTCCATGGCTTCAGCCACCTTTGGGAACAAGCGTGCACATTAGCAAGAAGGGAAGGTGTGAGGAGCCCGTGGGGTGAAGGCCCTCAGCCCTGCCTAGTCTGCAGCCACGGCAGTCTCACCGTGTTGAAACAGGCCCTGTGAAGCCGTGGTGCCCCCACAGAGGTCTAGCCCTCTGCCTGGTCTGGAAAACGTGCTTTTGGGAATTGGGAGAGGAGAGGATGGGACAAAGCTGCACCTAGAAAGTGGATATCTGGGTACAGCTTGTGACTAGAAAGGCTGGATAGATTCATCCCTTACAGAAGAGACTCTCAGCCAGCTGTGCTGGTGGAAGGTCTTCAACAGCATCCAGAAACCAAGCTGCTATTTTAAATACCTGGCCGTGAATTTGGGCATCTAACACAAAGACAACCTCTAAAATAAAATAAAATAAAATAAAATAAAATAAAATAAAATAAAATAAAATAAAAATAGAATCATTGCTCTGTTGTCTGTTTGCTCCTAGCAGCTGGCTTTAATTAAGAAATCATTCATTTAGTTAAGCCATCATTCACTCATACCTACAGGCCTTCCCATCTCAGCTGTGGCAATGCTCATGGATATGTCCCCATCACACCTTCACCCCAGCCTGGCCCTGGTTCCCAAACCAGATGTGCTGTTAACCTAGGACCCTGGCAGTTAGTTAATTAAGAAGTTTTCCAGGTAGCCAAGAGTGAGAGGAGGGCAGCCATCCTGTGTCAGAGTGCACAAGGTTTGGGTGCCCTGGGAATGGCATGAAAAATGCAGTCAGGAGGCTGAACCTAACCCTTAGGAGGTGGGACAGTGACCCAGGGCAGGGGCAAGGCCAGGATGACCTGGGGCAACCTGTTCTGCTTTGCCTTGAAATAGGTTCAATATAGGTTTCGGCCAATGTTGTTTTTGGACAAAGGTGACAAAAGCAGAAATCTTGCTTGAGAAAGTATGTGTGAAAAAAAAATGGGCTGCAATATGTGTACATGGTGCTTTCAGTTGTTATTGCACAGTAATAACAAAAAGGAGGAGAGCGTTTTTTGGTTTTTTTTTTTTTTGGTACCGTGCAGTTGGCTGCAGAAACCTACCCCAGTGCTTCCCATGATTAGGAAAAGTGCAATGTGGAACCTCCCAAACCCAATGGTTTCCACAGCTTCTTCCACCGTAAATGTCTTCTGCCCTGTAACATCAAAGGGGAAGAAAGAGACAAAACAAAACTAAAAAAATAAAAAATAATAATAATAAAAAAAAAACACACATCAATTGTCAAGTTGTACCTCCTCAGGTCTTTATGAAATGTGAATGTTTTATGTGGACTGTGCCAGGAGAAAGGCTGGAAACACCTAACTTGCCCTGGCATGGGTGCTGTGAGCCAGGGCTGGGGACTGTCCCGGCCCCGCAGTCCCACAATAGTCACGGCTGCTGCAACAAGCACATCTGGGCTTGATATTGTCTCCTAAAGCTTTTTTCCTCATTTTCTTCCCCCATTTCAGGAGCAAACCAAGCAGCTCTCAGGGCTGAGATGGCTTTATAAACAGAGCTGGCAGAAAGCTTTCAGTGTGTGTATACATTTGAGCTCTTATTTAGGTAAAGTCAGAGCTGTACAAATTTTTTCTGTTGGGACATTTATCTTTCAACTTAGTAAGGTCAAACCCTGAAATGGAACAGAATTTCAGAAGAAAAAAATATAATAATTTCATAGAAACCAAGGCAGGCAGCTCTTCCACTGCTGCTGGTGGAAGACAAGCCTGGCAGCTGTGGTGGGAGAGGAGGAGTATGAAGCCGATGCCTGTGGCTGCATGTGCGGAGATCTGGAGTGCCAGAACCCTGCTTCTACCTCACTACATGAGGACCAAAATTTCTAGTCTTGCAAACACAAGCCTACCTTTAGGGGGTTCTTGTCCTTCCGTGTGGATTTCCTCCAAGGCAATAGTGTTTACTGCGTCTTTCGGTGCAGTGGCCATCTCAACTCCTGCTGGGGTCCCCGGTCACTGCCAGGGAAGGATGGGATTTAACTGTGAAACCTTCAGATGGTCACAAAGCAACCTTTGCTATCAGCCAACAAAGCAGTTTCCTGCATGCACTGCAATGGAAGCATTCAGATATGTTCAAACACATATTTCTTTTAGGCAGCTAGTAGGAAATGACACTTCCCACAGTGGTTTTTGTTTGTTTGATTATTTGTTTTGTTTAAAAAAATACATAGAAGCATCACAAGGCAGTTTAGTTGAGCTGACAGATCAGTCATCACATTGCTCTGGTTGTTTTCATAGAAAGTCCAGAGACTCAGGGAAGATGCAAGACTGTGTGTCATGGCTTCCCAAGCCTGGATGTGCAAAGACAGCCAAAGGATGCTGCATCATCTCCAAGATCCAAGAACTGACAATTACTGGCACTACGCTGCCCCAGTCAAAGGTAGAAATGTCTGCCTCTTAGGACCTGAGGTGCTGCACCCTGTAATTGCTGAGGTTTATCAGAGCATGAAGCAGAGCCAGAGGGTAGGAACAGCCACGCAGAGGAGTGGGGCTGCCCAGTCTGCTCCCCGAGCCCTGGCTTCCCAGGATGGGATGTCTGGCAAGCAGCAAGCCCCTAGCTCCTCCTCACCCTGCCCAACCCTGGCAGCACAGTGCTTCTCACTGGACATGCGGTCCTCTGCCTCACCCCCTTGCATTAATCCCCATCCTCTTATGTCAGCAAGAAACAGCCACGAGTTCTGGATTGCAACAGGGGACAGCTGGCTTCTCCCCTGAGGAGTTCTGGTTTCTAATGCTAGATCCCTAGAACTGATCACGGCTGCTTTTCCTGGTAAGAAACTATCATCTTAATCCTGTGGCAGGGATTAAGCACACCACAAGCTTTAACCCACAGGCTTTCCTGCTGGGTGCGTGCTCAGACACTGGCGGGGGGGCCTCAACCCATGCACAGGGTAACCAGCTCTCCTCTGATGACCTCTGACCAGAGGTGCCGGACTTGGCCGAGGAAGCATTCACTGCTGCCCAGCAGTGGTCTGGGGGCTGCAGCAGGGCCAGGGATTTACCTAGTGACTGAGAGCATCTAACAAAAGACACACAATCTCAGCTGAGGTAGAGGGCAGCACAAGCTCAGAAAGCACAGAGTTACGGCACTCCCAGGCTGGGCACGTTACAAACATTGCACTGAGGTGCAGTTAGGCAGAGGTCATTCAGGGCTAATAGCAGATTAGTCGGCTGGGTCACATACACTGACCTTGCTGTTACAGACCATTACAGTCCAGCATCCCAGAGGATGCGTAGGATATTGCTTACTACTGTCTCTGAGCAGCATCCTCGGAGGCAGCTGTAGCTGCCAGCAGCACATGGTGCCACCAGCTGATCATGTTGGCCACCATGTACAGACCATTTCAAGGTGGAACCAGCTCAGCAGCAACCAAACAGGGTGTTTGGAAGAGCCCTTGAGAAGAGATAATGCTTTACCTTGTGGCTGAGTCATGAAGAGCTTTACAGTAATGTAACCTGGGCACCTGTGAAACGGCAAACCCTGGCCATGCAGGACCCACCAGTGAGGCTCAGGTGCTCAAGCAGAAGGGTGCAGAGGGGCACCCCGCCATTGGGGGTGGCCAAGACACCCCCAGAGGTGTCAGAATAGAATCTAGCACCTATGGGAGACCCACACAGCTCCCAAACAGCAGCAACTGACCAGGTGGGATACCTGTTCTAGCACCTCAAGTAACACCAGAAATCTGTCCAGGCATCTCCATCTCCCCTGTGGCCAGGACACTGGGGCAGCTGGAGCAAAATTCACTCACCCATAAGCAGGTCAGAAGCCACTGTTCAGGTAAGTCCTCAGCACCGTATGCTCTGCACCAGCATTTATCTCCAGGAAGATTTAGATGCCACGCTTCAGCAAATCTCCTAAGGGTTCCTACTGAGCATGGGGTTTGCTCATCCCAAGCACTTGCAGCCCTGTTTGCTCTGATGGAGCAGCTCATGTCTATCACACCTCTTTGGGGAGTCACAAGGAAGAGCTTCCTGCTATTTGTAAATCACACTGAAAATACTAAATGACAATTACACGAGCCAAAAGAACAGCACTGCCAAAGCTGTCGCTGGCAGGGAAAACAGCGATCCTCCATCAGAAGGGAGCAACCAAGAGTGCAGTGAAACTACTGCTGGGACCCAGCAGCAGGAAGACATGGCAAGCAAATGATCAGAAATCCCCACTCCTAAGCCAAGGCTCAATTAGTTTGTTGTTGTTGTTGTTTTTTTGTTTGTTTGTTTTGAGTGAAGTTTCCTTACCTCTGAAATGTCTCAGGCACAGAGGAGCAGACTTTTCCTCCCTTACGGCTGTTTCTTTCCCTTCTGCTGTTTTCTTTTTGCAGTGCTGGCGGTGCTGTGGGGTTTGGGCTTCAGCTCCCGGGAATCAGGTTTCCTCCTCCCTGGGCACAGGCAGGTCCCTCCCCACCCACCTCCACCTCCAGAAGTAGGTGACACAGTGGGGCACCTCAGTGCTGACCTGTGCTGGTCCCCTTGCACCTACAGCTGCCTCTGCAGGAGCTGCCCACCATGGCTGATGATGTCCCCCACCGCTGTGAGCAGCGCCCAGGCGCCACAGCCACCAGCTCCCCTGCGCCATCTGAAGCCAGATCAGATGTCATCACCACAAAGAAAACAGGGCCTGTCCATCTGCTTCATCTCTCTTAATTTCCCAACCAAGTACACAACTCCAGTGAGTATTCGTGGCTTGCGGTGATCCTGACCTTGCCCCATAGCAAATCCGAGTGCTGCAGGTTGTGCTGGCCAGTAAATCTGAGATATGTGTGCTGTAAGTGCTCTTGACAAGGAGTGTACATGCTGACCTTGTTGGTTGACCTTGCTGTTGACCTTGACCGTGTTGGCTTTAGCTTTAATTTCTCCCAGTGGAGATGCTGGGGAGTTTTTTGTCTCTCTTCCATAAGAGTTCCCTAAATCCTTCTCTTTTGAAATATGTACACCAAGCTAGCAGCAATGCTGTAATAGTTTTATCATAGCATGTAGCTCTCATGCCAAGTTTCACACATTCAAGCATCAGGAATGCATTTGCTGTCAGCCAACATAAGCTATTTCACAGCCCTATTTTACATCTTCCTTTTAATAATATCTGATATTCAGCCACAGCCACTATTGGCAACTGCTAAACTGGATGCAGGATCCAGGCTGCCAGATCCATACCGTTACATTTTCATTGCAAAAACTCAGACACCGTGCATGCAATCACAGAAGGGAACTGAAGTTTTGGTATTCTGGCTTCCCAAAGCAGAAGGGAAAAGAATGACCAAAAATACCAGTGAAATATTCAGCCGCAGAGATGTATTTTCAGGCTCAGGTGTTTGGGATGGAATGAAGGCATGCTGTCTATTACTTCTTTTAGCCACCTCATGATAATTTAGTTGTTTGCAATAGAAATGCAAAGACTGGTCACAGAGAAGTGTGAATGGAAATGTCTGCATAAATGAAAGCTCCAGGAGAAACAAGAGAGTGAGGGTGAGAAGAAAGTCCTCCGCTGCTGGCCAAGGACATGACAGAGAGCCATCACACAAGTAAACACTGTGGAAAGTGCTGTTTGCTGCAAGAGGCAGAGGCTGAGCTTCAAGAAACCGTTGACTCCTGAAGGTTATAAAAGATCTCTTCAAAAACCATCATCACCAAACCAGAGGACCCAAGAGACTGGACGAGACCTCAGTACCTGGCTATCCTCATCCTCTGTATCCCCAGTCATCCTGGCAGGAAGGCCTGGCCACACACAGCTCTAGCTGTCATGAGGAGGAATAAAAATTCCATAAAAGAATGAGTGTGAGTGACTGAAACCATTTTGACTGACTTTGTTATCACTTTCCCATCCTTCATGGTCATTCCGGCTGATCATTTTTTTTCAATATATATATTAATCTTCTACAAAGTGATATACATGATATGTTACCAGCCCTCAGAAACAAACACCTTCCTAGCAATGGGATGAGCTTTGGATCCAAAGGCAACCAGTTCTCCCTAGGTTAAAAATTCCCAGTAAGGTAACTGGAAGCCCCACCTCCTCCAGCAGTGGGTAAAGCCCAGATGAAGACAACAGGGTGTTGTACCAAGGTCCACTACTCTGTAACAGCAATCTCTTCTGGATCTGGCCACATCTGGTGGCCACATTCACAGCACCAGCTAGAAAACCTGGTCTCATTCAGCTTAGCAGATGTGCTGGGGAAAGGGCGGTCACTGCTCTGCTCCAAAATACCCCTCATCTTCTGCAGGAAAAACTTAAAAACAAGGTAATCTGGAACATTTCTTTTTTATTAGTTTATTTATTTATTTATTTATTATTAAGTCTTAAAAACAACCCAGATGAAAGCCAGAGCTCTCCTCAACCCCGTCTCAGCAATATTTCATCTGATTGCAAGTGGGCTCAGTCCTCTTGGAGAGTATGGAATTGCCATCCCCGTACTGCAACTGCACAAGTGAGCCACAGGCTCTGCTGTATTATCCAGTTTTACACAGAATGAGAGCAGATTACAGAATTAAGCCAAATGTTAGACTCACTGTTCAGTACAGTAAACAACAAACCATCTTATCACCTGCAGTACTCAGAGGACAACTCATTTTTCTTGCTTAATATGTAAACCTTGGACAAAAAGCAAAACACCAAGAAGCTCTAAAAGGAACAGATATTCTGTTTCAGGTAATCACCTCCTCAGTTACACCGCAATCATGTGGAAAGGTGCAATAAAGATAAAATACATGTTTGTGCAGAAAATCCACCCACTGTTTCATAAAGCAAATTGTTTTCTCTGCATTTGGTAATGCATCAAACCGGCCTTTCTTGCTTTGAGACAGCTTTTCTCTCAAACCTCTGCAGAGTGGGAATAAACAAATTAGGCTGGAGTGAATAACGAAAGGTGACCATAGCTGGAAGGTGGATCTCAAAGCTGACCACTGCAGTCTCCTGGCCACTACTCTGCTGCATATCCTGCTGGGAACAGTCAACAGATGTGTTTCTTTGGTGGAGCTGGATATCAAGAATGTAAGGTTTGAAAAGGGCTCACTTGGTTACACCTTGCGTAAGGAAGCATCATCACCTCCAAATCCGTCAGTGTGCTATATTGTGATTTTGCATCCTCCATGGTTGAAAAAATAGCCTGTCTTGATTAACACTATTTCAGTTGAAAAACTGGCAATTCATGCATATTTAGGAAAGATCAGAGTATGTCAACACTGTGAATTCATCTCAACTGTTCTGATTTCTCTCTTCTTTCTGTTCATTAGGAATTAGCATTTCTACATAGTCTGTTTTAACAACCCGTCTTGAAAAACACAGCACAGGGAGAGTCATCTTAAGTCTCCAGTAAGAAACGAATCCATAGAGAGAAATAAATTGGCTGCCAATGTGGAAATTGGTGCACTCTTTTGTTTGCACAGCCCAAAACCAATGCTTTTGTTAAGTGATGACGTGTGCAAACATCTATAATCCTGTACTGTTAAGCCCTGAAGCAAATCAGATAATAGGAGGGTTGTTGTAGTAAAGCATGTAGAAAATTGCAAGCCTGCAATATGATCCATCTTTGAGCTGTTCTGCATTGTGTGCACAATGAAGGGCTGCAATCTTATAAGAGACTTAATCATTGTCATATAATCAACCACAGCTTGAAACAACAGCCAAAACATTCTTTCCTTGGAAAGAAATAAGCCACAAAGACAAGGCAGTAAATAGAGCAAAACACATGTAAGTTGATTATTAATAACCAATTTAATTCCAGAAGGAGCATCTCTTTCTATTTAACCAAGCAGCAGGCAGCTGACCTGATCGGATGCTGAGGACCAGGTACTTGGTAAGGATGTTAGTGGAGACATGCAGCCCAGGTCCAGCCAGCCCAGACAATGTAGTATCTGTTAGCACTCTCAGCTGATACAGCACTGTATGGGAATGCAGTTAGAACATCTCCATGTATAGCAGATCTTTCAAAGGCCATGTCCCATTCAGTTTCATCGTTTAAGCCCCACTCTATGGGTGACTGACTGCAGGAAAGTAGAGCCTGGTCTGAGAAGCGAAGCAGCAATGCCCTGGCTTTACTCTTCCACGGTGCCATCTATGATGTGCTTGAAGGAGAACGGGGAGAATTTGTATCCGGCTCCCACGTAGAACTTGTTCTGGAACTCCACCCTAGGGAGGAAGCAGAGAGGGATGTCAGTGCTACCTGGGGTGGACAGGACCTACATGGAGGCAAGAGGCCTAAAAGGTTGCACCCACAGGAAAAGGGAGGCTGTGAGAGCCAGTGGCCTCCAACATGGGAACGTAGTCTGCTCAGAGCCAGCCAAGAGACACAGGCAGCCCCAGAGAGCAACTTGACATGCATTAGCTCTGACTTGCTCTAAGCCATCCTGAAAATGCTCCTCACTTAAAACTGGTCTGCCACAAAGCTCAGACAGCCTGGAGCTCAATCTGGGCTAATGGCATGAAAACTGACCCAGGTTTTCAGCAGGTTTTGCACCCCTGGCTGAGATCTTGCTGCAGCTGGTGGTCCCCAGCTGCTTGTTTGATGGTAACCCTGGGTGGGACACACGACCAGTGGTGTGGCTGCGTCTTCAGCCTTTATCATGAATGTCACGATGGCCCTTGGAGCCTACAGCCCTATCCCTCCCAAGGAGCGTGCTGGGGAAAGCTCCCGCAGACCACACCACCTACCAGTGCAGGCGCAAGGCATGCAGGAAGGCTGACAAACCCTCCATGACCAGCAGGATGGCCACTGTCAGCACTGCAAATGCTGCAAAGATGATGAAGACGCTTATGAGGCCTGTCCAGCTGCTGTTGCTGAGCCCGTTGTGCATCACCATGGTCCAGAGAACCTCTGACAGTTCTGCAAGAAGAAATAACAGGAAACAAGTTCTGGGCAACAGCTGTGGATAGACACAGCACTCAGTCAGGCAGCTCACCCATTTTTCCCACTTAGGTGAGCTGGCTTAAAATAAAATGTCAGCCCTGTTGACAGTAATCACGTATGGCCACCCTGCTTCCCCACAATGAGAGGAGAAGGAAAGTGCACGCAGGCTATTTTCTGTTGCTCCTCTTCACTGTGTTGGAAGCAAAATGTGCTGGTTTGGCTTGGCCTTGTGTCACAAGTCCACACAAGAACACTACCAGGACTGTTGCTACCCTGACATGATACAGTCATCAGTTTAATTTGCACCTCTTTAACGTGGCAGCTGGGCACTATGCAGAGCCTTCAAGGACTGCCTGCTGCTAAATCTCAGTGAACATGATCGACTGACATAGTCACTACATGTGCAGATGAGCTTTCAAGCTGTACTGACTGATGCTGGCTAATACCCACAGGTATTGTTCTCCAACACCCATTTGTTCTCAAAAACAACTTCTCTTAGGGTGCCTTGGAGAAGCTTTGGTTAAAAAAAAAAAAAAAAAAAAAAAAAAGACAACTGGTTGGTCTCACCCAAGACAGGCTGTATTAATATTTAGGCTGCTTCTTGCCTGTTTCTTAAAGATTTTTTTGTGTGTGTGTGTCTTGCACAGGTTTATATCAGCATATCTGATCAACAGATATCAACAGGGTTATATCAACATATCTGATGTGTCTGGCAAGAAGACGACATACTTGTAATCTAGCTATCCCAGTTACATAGGATAGATTTACAATCAAGCAATTTTCCTCTTGTGATACAGGCAAAGCAAGGACTTAGCCCAGCTCTTTCCCATCCAGATATGCCAGCCACAAGTCCAGCCTTGTTTTCCGTTTCATCAGTCATTGCAGGGAGGTCCTCAGGCCATATCCAGACTATAAATTAAATGACCTGTTACTTTAGGTGACAACAGATGTGAGGGATCCCTTTGCAACTGATGCCCTCAGGAAAAATACTCCTGTCAGTGCCACTTTGCAAGGCCGCAAAAGAATATAATGGTTTTCCAGTCAGAATTCTGACGTAACACATAGGACTGCCCTTAGCTAAGTTCTTTAGATATTTTATTTTATTTAGATACTTGTCCTCCATGTAAAGCTAATGCATGTTAGCTTCCTATCAACCTCTACTACACTCATTTCTGTGCCAAGCAGTACAGCTCAATCCATCAGTGCATGGCGCCCCTCTCCCTTCTGTTTTCTTTTTGTAGGTTGTGCCCAGTTCTTCGGGGCAGGCACAACTCATAGCCAGAGGCAGTACAGCAATATTACTAAAAAAAATTTCATAAAAATTAGGGTAGTTGAAAATCTGAAGTTCCAGCCTGAGGGAATTTCTAGAGTTTGAGCATTTGTTTTTGTCTTAAATCAAGACAAAAGACATTGAAATGCTGTACGTTTTTCATGAAATGTGAGTTTCTGCTAAATGTCGCTTGGGAAAAAATCCTACTGAAAATGACAAGTTTCAGGAGTCCTTGAACTGAAAGGTTTCTTTTTGTTTTGCTGAACCGAATAAAAGTATCTGTTTCAAGTCTTTTCAATGTTTATCTTTGTACCCTAAGGCTATAGCAAGTGCCTCATGAGCCATGCAGCTACGGTTCCCATACTGCATTTACCTCTGTGGACTGGAGCAGCTACTTGGGCTGCACCTCCTACACTGCCACACATGACGAGGACTCTTCCAGAGGGACAGCTATGGAGTAGCATGGGAAATGGGCCCTGGCTAAGAAATGGAGTCTGGAGGTCCCTGACATACAGCACCTGGGAATCACCACTAAAAACTGAGAAGGCCAACACAAAACATTTGGATTTATCTGAAGCAAAACATTCTGGGACGCAATCGTCCACAAGGAGAACTTTGATTTAATGAGGAAATCCACAGCGATAATCAAACACCATCAGAAGCAGGGATCAGCAGAGAGTTTCTGGTGAGGTAGCTAACAGGTATAGTCAGTCACTCACGTGCATGGGCTAGGCTCAGCGCCCAGAGCCGCAGGTAGGATGCTGTGTTGGAGATGCAGCCCAGGCAGTATTCAATGGTATGGATAGCTTGATGGACAAATGTGTCTCCAAAATTGAACTGAAACAAGGTAAAACCAAACAAATTTTTCTTATTTCTTAGTTCAGGGTTTCCTAGTTAACATTCCAACAAAGACTCTTCATACTCTTCCCTTTTCCTCACTATGTCCTAAGCAACAAAAAAGATACTATCTAGATAAAAAGACTGCTTAAAAGTGTCAATTCTCTATGACCTTTCCATACACTCTCCTCTGAAGAAATACAATTCCAGTGAAAAGCAAATATTCAGAAACCAGCTCATATTCCAGTCTTATTCCAGATTTGAAATTATAAGATGGCAATCCAATTGCTACCAATCTTTGTGATTTCTTATAGAGACAGAAATTCTTATATAAAGCAGAGGTGTTCAGTCTATCTCCCCATTGGCTGGCATATGCCTTGTGGGAGATATCACTAAATGAGCGTATCTTCTAAGACTGTGAAGATTCCCTTCTCGGTCAGCCATATACAGGCTCAATATTGTTGATACTTCAGACAGTCACAAACATTTCTGTCACTTTTTTCACTGTGTAGCTGCATATTGCAGAAGGCCTTGACAGTCTCTGCCAAAGGAAGATTTTTCTCCTTAGCCAACACTGCAGCTGCCAACTTTTAAATGCTCCTTTGCAATTTAAAGGAAGGAAAAATTGCTGACTCTGGGGGAAGTCTTGACCTTCTCTGGGTGCAAAGTAGAAGTGAAACAACCCCCTGGGGAAATGAAAGCTCGAGGTTTGTAAAAGCTTGAGGTCTGTAAGAATGCCTACCCTCACCAGGCAAAACTTAAGGGAAAACTTAAAGGAATTTATTCTATTAAAATTCAGAACTTACTCTGTTTGGAAACACAAACTGTTGCACCAGAATGTCTTGGTATCTTGTTAAAAAGAAGGGCTGGCAACTCAGCAAAAGCCTTCTGCTTGGCTTCGTGTATTGTACTACTGTGTCTGTCTGAATAATTATTTCTGCCCACATTTTCTTACCTCTTCTTCATCATCCTCATGTCCTCCATGGCCACCACTGTGGTCTCCCTGGGAAGCTTTCTTGGAGTGATTGGTCTCTGGGGCATCCACCTCGTTTTCACCCCCAGTGTTTCCTGAGTTGGCCTGAGACCGAATCTTTCAGAAACAAAATACAATGTGTCGTTTGTGTCATGCTCATGCTAGAGGTTGCAACCAAAATGAAGCAGACCACAGTGCAGAACTCCATCACTAACCTCTTGACAGGTAACACGTGAAGAACAGCATCGTGAACATGAGGACAATTTCAACAATAGTCAGTCATCATAGACTGCAAAAATTGAGTACTCCTACTGAATGGCTAGTAATAATAATAAAAAAAAAATCCATCCTAGAGCATTTTCTAATGATTCCAACTAATTTAGAGCTAGTTTCTGGTCTCACAATGCACCCTTTATACCCACCAAGCAAAGAACCATTACTTTGGCAAATGAGAATACTGGGGCACATTAAGGCTGATCGTGTCAATTATATGGCTGCAAATCAAAGACATTTTCATCAGGTGAAAGGGAAAAGGAGCCTGAAAAGATCAGGTGACTTGATGAAGGTCACAAAATTACTGGGATACAGACAGAAACACAATTCAGATCTCTTGATTGAGAGATTCATCTCTCTTGAATCGACAGAAACACTATGATAACCCATCTTCTCTCATAATCATTCTTTACAGAGCTCTTGTAGAAACCTGAGCAACCTGATCCAAGCCTCATCACAGAAATGACAGCACAGCATAAGAATAGCCCTCCATTATGCCTATAATAGCCCTATTATATAGCATAACAAAATCCTGACTTCACAGCTTCTGTCAGGTTCTGCCTTGTCATTCTTTATAGGTTCCAACAGGTTTCATGAGCAAAGTCTCATGATAACATATTGTTTCCTATTGCAGCAGCAATCTTTGTCACACCTGCTTTATCTTTGCTTTACCTGAATGTCAGCACAGGGAACAGACTTTGTTGCAAACATAAATCTGGGTAAATGTAAGATGTGATCAGACAGCTAACATATGAAAATCAGGAACAGAAATACAAGGGCAGAATAGGAGGTGGGGAAAAGCTGTCAGATGTTGCTAGCATAAAAGCAGGAGCTGGAGTCAGCCATGTCAAGCTTTCATTGAAATCCCAGAAGAATGACAAAACAAGAAATTACAGCGCAGAGGCAGGGCTGCAGAGGTCTCCAGGGACCTGGCTTTCAGTTATAGGTCAGAAGTGACTGGGTTGGAAAAGGTCACACAGCACAATCAGAATCTCTTTCTTCTAATGGAAACATCTGTGCCCTATAAAAGGTACTCCAGGCACTACCTCCCCCTATAAAGAGAAGTAAATCCTGACAGACAAGTAAAGTCCTGTTAGCGTAATAAAGGAGAGAATTAATGAGCAGCTGGGAAACTGCAGCTGCTGCAGTTGCATGCTGAAGAGCTGGGTGAACCCCAGAGCCCATGGGAAGCAGGGTTTTGTTAATGTGAAGGCAGTCACTTAGGAAAGAAAGCATTGCTGGAAAGCTGTTAAATCGAGCCTCTTCTCTAAGCAGTGTTGGTCTCTCAGAGGCCAGGGGTATCACAGGTGCCCTGTTCCCATAGAGCAGCTGACCAGTTGTTAGTGATGGCTGCAGACCAGGAATGGAGGCCTGTGCCCTGTGTTGGCTTTACTGGCCCTTCAGTCTCTCTATATCTCCTCTGGTTTAGGATATTACATTTGAAAGAGCTTGGTGTCACTCCTCTCCCAACAAACAAGGTATGGCCTTGTGAGCAAAAGCTCCTGCTTCCCATTTAGATGGGTCAGCCAAATGTCTATATGCCTGCGTGTCAAGGTGCACGTGCCTTAAAACACAATTTGAAATCACTGGAGATAGTCTGAGATTAGAGGAAAGCAGAATCAGATCACTTTTGGGGGTTTGTCGCCTCAGCTTTGCCTTTGCTGTACTGAACCCCCTTGCTTGATGCTTGTCCCTTACCATGCGCTGCGCTTTCTGATGGTTGGCTCGGAGGATGAAAGGTTTAATTAGAAGCATCCAGGGAATAGCAATCAGGGCAAATATGACCAAAAAGCTCTGCACTTCTTTCTACAAGAGACAACAAACAGAAGAACAAAAAGGCACTCTTACTTCTTTTAGCCAACTAAATTTATGGTAAGAAACCTAATTCTATAAAATGTTTTTTTTTTGTTTTGTTTGTTTGTATGTTTGTTTTTGTTTCATTTGACAGATATGCTCCCCATATTGATTGAGTCTCTTCTGTTTGTAAAGGTACAAAAATAAATGTATATTTCTTAAGGCTCCAAAAAGCACTGTTAGTTTTTTGGAGACAGTTGGAGACTTGGAGATGAAAGCTTTTCATGTTGGGAAGTGTAACTTGCCAAAACCAAATGTTATGGACTTGAACCAGGCTCTCCAATTGCCCAAGTGAATGTCCTAACCGCTGGGTGAGGTAATCAGTTTGCCTTGCTCTGATCAAAGCAGAAATGATGCTGTGAGAGCTGAGTCATTCAAATCTTCCCTTGGAAAGCAGAGGATCCAGGATTTGCTCTCCATTTCCATTAGGGAATCGAATTCCCATAATTTAGCTTTGATCACACATTGCTCCACCAGCAACGCCAATAGAAGGTGTTCTTGTTGCAGTGTGCCACTCCTATTTCTGTCCTAACACAGATATTTGTACTTTAAAAGCAAAACAAAACAACCCTACATCTTTTGCATTTTTTTTAAAGACAGCTCGGCTCCCTGATCACCTTATGGTTAATTTCACACAATCTTTGCATTCAGACTACCCAGGGGAATTGCACAAACTAAGTTACTAATGGAGATGGAGGGTAAGTGTACAAGAAAAAATGACTGTCTTGGAAAGGCTTTGAGTTGTTACAAAACAAAATATTATTTAATGACATTTTGAAGGCTAGTAAAACTTTTCCCAATCTCTCCTGCAGGCTTAATGCAGTTACTTGGAACAGACCAGGTCTTTCTACTAACCCTGACTCACCAGCAGCCCTATAACTGAACTCAAGTTGGAATACCAAAGCGTACAACTGAATAAATGTAAATGTGTGACTGGAGGCAGCATTTGCTTGCAGACTCTTCACTGATGCCACTGATATAAAATCAGGCAAGAAAAAAAAAAATCCATGTTCTGAACAATAATAGGTGACTTTAAAAGAAGTTTTCTCTCAATGGAACTTTTTTAGCCTTTTTTTTTTTTTTAAGTGAACTCCCCAAATAAGATACTTTTGATAAAAAGCTGCCACATATCCTCAAGCTACTGCTATTTTTTATCTGAAAATAGAGTTTTCAGGTTTTCCAAAGTAGAAATAAGGAAGGGATCATCAAGGAAAGGAGATGATTGCTATATCTCTAGGGTCTAGCCAAACTTCAGGTCCGCACTTCTGCAATACACAGTTTTGAACATCTAATCTTCCTCCTTTCCTTTTCCCCCCCCCAAGTATCTTAAACTGCATCATTGTTCTTGCAAGGATGACACCAAGAATGAGGTTTCCTCTGCATCTCTCCTACCTATCTACAAGGCCAACAAGAATACCAGAAGAACAAACTTCTCTTATGTGACTGATATTTGTGGTTGAGGTTCTGAGCCTGTTCCCCATCTTTATGCCCACCCCCCTCACACCCACTGTGAATTCACAAACAGCTACAGTGGATTCAAACTCACTGATGCATACCTGGTGCGTATATAATGGAGCGTTTGAAGCATCACTGTAATTGAACAGAAACATATTGATGAAGTGGATGAGAATGCTTGGTGCGCTCTGGGATGAGTGGACATCAAAATGACACCATTTGAAAATAATCATGAAGACGAGGTAGCCAAAAAGAGAGATAATAAAGATCATCTCTGGAATGAACTGCAGGATAATGTTTATGTACTTCTTGAAGTAGCTGGAAAGAATAAGAAAAGATACGTGCAATTAATATAGTAGGTATGGATACAAATTTGCACCCAAGTATGACAATAGTGTATGCTCTTTAGTCTTTGGAAAACCACATAAGAAACATACAGCTATAAATAGCCAAGAAAGAACTCTGTATTGACAGTCCTTATGAATGAAAGCCATTATTTAAATACAAAAGCTTTACCATACCAGTAAGATTAATATGTTGAAATAAAAGCTTATTTAAAAAAAAAAAAAAAAAGCAAATTCACAAAGTTAAGCATTATAAGCTAAGGAAGGTCAGAAGCGGGTATAGAATCAATTCTGTAGGTGCAGTCCTCCTCTCTGTCACCTGCAAATGCTTTTTGTTCTTGTGGGTCACTACACACCTTCCTGCTATGAGTCTCTCAAGAGGTTGGTGTCTGCCCCTCCATTCTATCTCCAGTTCTTATTTTTTGTTGCAAAATATAGAGGCAGAGGAATAGCCATGTGCATGGATCCTGAACAAAGGCCCACTAAGTCAGGAGGAAGAGATGCTTGCACAGTGTGCAAGGTTTCAGCATGCTTTGGATTAGACCAAAGGAATTTGTCTTTCAATACAGACATTATCAATAGTAGAAGATACTATGTGTTTTTAATTTAGTGTATTTTAATATTTCTGTAAAATCAAAAAGTTGAAGAGAGAAAGTGAAAAAGACAATTCACCCAAGAGAACAATTACCATGTGATGGCCATCCTTGTGGCTTTTGGACTCAGCTGTCTGTACTAGCAGTGGTTTGAGTCTGACAGCGTACACAGTGCAGTGGGGAAAGGGTGAAATTTGTGGTCAGACTTAGAAATGAGGCTATGAATGAAGGGCACTAGAGATGAGGACTTTTGTGCTGCAGCAATGGGGTTGGTGAAACAGACTTACATGTGGTTGAAGAGACTGAGTATCACCCCAAAAATCATGTGCACAATCCCTATCACAACCGACATCTTCATTTTGTAGGAGTTCAGGAAAGTCAGCTTGTTTGATGCAACATTCCAGATCTTTGGGAAAGGGAACACAGAGACAGGAGAACAAAATTTCAAGCTGTTTTCTCAATAAGACCTGTGGAAGTTGTTACTCTGATGCCAACAATTTACTATTACTAGTTCTAGTAAGAAGACAACAAGCAACAGAAATCTAGATGTTCTTTATAATACATTTCACTCTGCCAAGTGTGATATATTATATTTGCACTGTCTTTACATCTAAAAAGTATAATGTATCATCCACACTTAGCAGAAGAAATAACAGGGATTTAAAATAATGTAGTGACTTTGCTTCAGTCCACCAGAACCTGAAGCCAAGGCTGGTAGCAGAACTTAGGTATTTGTGGTGTCCTTCCCTGACCTTAGGCTGAGTCACCTCCTTCAGCAGAGATGAAAAGACATAAGAAAATCCTTCCTGTTGCTAGAGAATTTTGTTTGACATTCACCAGATTAACGAGGACAGAGCATGTTCTAACTTTTCATTTGAACAACATAGAAAAGCTCTTTTCAACTCACTGGCTATGGAGACCAGATTATTGCCTGCCTCTCCTCTGTTCCTCCCTCCCACCCACCCAGGGGTCCCAGCCCCTCAAGCAAGCAGCAGCCAGTGTGGAAGATGTGCTAGCCATGGCTAGAGCAAATTAGGGATGTGCTGGGTGGAAGTACAGAAAATTCAGCTGTCTGACATGACTGAACTGCACTGCCTGCATCCTGGTTTGAGCTTTAGAGCTGGGTTTGTGAAAAACTTTCTACAAGGTTAATCACTCTACAAAACAGGAGAAGTTTGTGTTTCTTTGTGTGACCGACAGAAATGAGAGGACATCCACCACAGCAGAGGTTAACTGGCTGATATTAAGGTTGAAACAGGAAAGCCCGATGTTAACAACTGCATTTTAAAATGTGAAAGAGAGAACGGAAAGAAAAGAGAAATGGAACACAGAGGAGAAACTGTGGATTGTTAAATAACACTGGCGTTTACTTCACATTTTGTGTGGTGAATACACTGCATGGAAATCAGGACTTAACCCTCAAACTTGTAGCTATGGAATGGGTGAAGTACTCCAATAAGGAAACTGAGTCCAGCAGCCTGGTGACAGAGCAGACACTACAGCACAAGACCACCCTCTAGTAAAACCAGAGTTCCTTCCTGCTTACCATTTAGCTGCTGCCTGTGCAAAATTATCAAAAAAAACAATAATAATAATTTAAAAAGATGAGTAGTTGTATCCTTGAACGCTACAGAAAAGCATCACAACTACTGTGTAAAGAACAGGCAAAGAGCAAGAAGTGAAGAGAGAGGCTGTAGGAGAGAGAGCAGCTACTGATGTACCTGATATGTAGAAACAGGACTGAAACACAGATTAGCTTAGAGCAATTTAATTTAATTACCGGATCTATTCCAAATGGATATGGATTTCCAGAGTAGACCCCTGGGACTGCCGGATCCAGCTGCAGCACTGTGTTGTCCAGAAGCACATCCTTACTACAAGAGAAAAGTGAAATAACCTTTGCAGCTAAATCTCATGGTATAAGCCTACAGCATACTTCTGTGAGATGTGCTGAGGGCTACCACGACAGCTCTCACTGACTCCAGCCTTTCTGTGAACTATTATCCTGGGTTTGTGTGCACACATGTGTGTGAGTGTGGAAGTGGGCCCTGCCCAATGACAGTCTGCCATCATACTAATAATCCTCTATGCATCAGTCCTGGACACCTGCAGATTTTTATGCACATCAATGCCTGAACAAACAGGCATGTTCCCAGGGACTCCACATTTCCATTTCAATAGCGAGTTTGTCTGTGCGTGTCAGACAAAACCTCTGATTCATTCATGACTACATCCACAGCAGGGTGTTCTTTCCCTCCCCACACAGCCACTCTCTCTCTCTTTTAAAGCCTACGTGCTCCATTTGGTGTGTTTTCGCTTGTTTCCCACATTTAGCCACTTACTTCCAAGTATTATTTTTAAACATGGGGATGATATGCCAAGACGAGCCAAAGATGTTGAACGATTTGGAGAAGCAGTCATTGTAGATGAAGCCAGTATATATGGAAAATATGCCCATGAGCAGGATCAGGTAACGCCCACTGAAAAAGGTGTTCCAGATCTGCAGGGAGAGAGTCATAGCGCTGGTAACCAAACATCTGCCTCACAGGCATCTTCAGAGGATCCCTGCTTAGTCTTTGGGAAGCTGGACACTCCCTTTATCAAATGGGGACAATGAGCCTTTTCCTAGGCTGATAGGGTGCACCAGCTCCCTAGTACTCACTTCATTAGTGCTCTTCTGGGCCAGAAGGCTCTTCTCATTAATGACCATCCAGAGTGCAAAGCCCAGCATGACAGCACCATGGCCACAATCCCCAAACATCACCGCAAACAGGAAGGGGAAGGTAATAATGGTGTAAGGAGCTGCAGGAAAGAAAACACAAGACACTCAGCTCCTAAACAAAAGGGACTCAGCAGAGAAGTCCACCCCTCCAAGCCGTTCCTCACAGCTGCTGTCCTTAAAGGCCTCCCTGCTCCCTCCCCTACTCACCAGGCAACAAGATCTAGTGCAGAACTAGCTTTTACCACTACAAAGATTTTCCAACTCTCTGACCTCCACCTTCCTTACAGTTTAGTCTTCATTTCATCCCATCATATAAAAAAAAAAAGGAAAACATAATGTGCAGACAATTGCATTCTTTTCTGCAAGAGAAAAATGTGCTTGAAGGTTACTATTGTGTTTCTCAGTCTTCTAAGTCCAAGCACGCAAAGTTTACCTAATCTGTTCCCACAGGCTCCCATTTCCAAGTTTCTGTTCATTCTCAGTGGTCTCCTTGGGATTCTCTATAACTGTTTTACACTTTTCTCAGGTGCTTTTTTGTTGTTGTCCTCGGCATGATAATAAGCTCACTTTATATTCACCTTGTGAGCTTAAGTCTTTTCCTTAGAGCTGCTACCTCACCATTTGTTTCCCATTCTATTTTTGTGTCGTTCATTATTCCTGCCAAAACCAGCCACTGAAGACTGAGGGCCAGATTCTGTACCTGAGAAAATCCATGCTTATACGCTAGGCAGTGCCAATTTCTGTCAGC
Organism: Cygnus olor; assembly: GCF_009769625.2. Classification (NCBI taxonomy): domain Eukaryota; kingdom Metazoa; phylum Chordata; class Aves; order Anseriformes; family Anatidae; genus Cygnus; species Cygnus olor. The sequence goes on along the minus strand of NC_049169.1, from coordinate 60,674,149 downwards.
AGAAAATACGGTTCCAATTTCTCAGTCAGTTTTAGGCTGATGAGAGAGCCCAAAGGCCTTCACTTTGGCTTTGGCAAGCCTGGCACAGGTAGCCAAGTGTTTCTGACCTGGGTTCATCTCCCTGTAGTTGCCCACACCATATGCATCCACGATGTTCTGAAATCCAGCTGTGAACTTGTTGGTCCTGTTGAAGGTGGGTGGTGCCATCCTGGTGTGTACGGCGGTGAGGATAGGGGCGATGGTAGAGCCACTTCGCTCCTGCAAAGTCAGAGACAAGGACAGACACAGCCAGGGTGGCTACCAGAAAGGCACTGGTCCCACAGCGCAAAGGCCTTTGTCCAGGCTGCACAGGCAGCAAAATGAATGTTGGACTTAAAAGTGTTATATCTCAACCCTTTTTCTAATGTCCAGATTTTTCCATTTTCCGTGCTATTGATTTGTTTGGGCAACGCTGCCAGCACTGCTGACTCTTGTGGTTCAGTCACAAACCTGCTAAGATTTAACGCTGACCTTAAACTTCCCAAGGCCAAGCCATCATGCAACAACCTCAACTTTAATTAACGCTGAAAAGGGAGGCCAGCATTACAGTAACAGAAAAAAGCTTGAACGTATGCTCAACATATGAGCAATGTGGTTTGTGCAAGGGCTTCAGGGACCCGAAACACTGGCCTCATACCATTCCCTGATGGAGAGCTCTTTTTATCCGGCCAGCATCAGCCACTGGGAACCAGATCTCTGCAATGACACACTGCTGGGTGACATCGATGTTACAGCAATTCAGGATGTGGTAGATGGCCTTGATTTTCTTCACCTTGATCCCCCAGGACCACAAGTTGGCTGCTGCCTCATGCAGCAGTCGCTGGCGGTGGGACTCAGTTTGGGTTATCACCTGTAAGTAAGCACAGCACAGGCAGTGCTCGAGATAGGAAGACACAGGTAGTATGCTCTACTCAGCAGTTATTTGGGGAAAGCAGGGTGGGAAGGGTTGTGGAAAGGGGGTAGTTCACAGGAATGAGCCAGGCATACTGGTGGGCACTGTCTGGAGATCTGGGCATGGGAGCATTTGGCACCAGGTGCATGATGCTGTTTGCTGATGGCTCTCCCTGCATTGCCCCAAGCCCCTGAAAGTGTGGAGGAGACCAACAGGAGTTCCTGAGCTGTGCAATTGCTGCTTATAGAGCTACAGCCCATGGCCCTGGTGAGATCCCCACACATCATGTGGCCACCACGGTGCTGCTGCATAAATGGGCGCAGGGGACACTTGTGTTAGGAGGATAACCTGCATGGTCTACGAGCGCTGAAGAAGACTCCTGCCTATGATGGTTATGAGTGAAAGTCAGTTCAGGAGCAGGCTTGGCTATTAAGGGTATCCACAAAGAGGGTTACAGCAGGATCCCAACTGCAAACAGGGTACCCATTCCCTCCTGCCCCGAGACACATGGATTGTCATGTGTGGCAATACAAAGGTCACAGGTAGGAGTCCTCCAAAAGGAGTGAAGTCCTGGTACAGCATGTGGATATACAGGCCATTCAGTACTCATAGCAACTGAACTTGGTAATTTTCAGCCCTACATTAAATAATGGGGTAAAAAAAGGTTGGAGACTTGAACTTCTAGAGAAGCAGTCTTGGCTTTCCATTGCTTGTGTGCCAACAGCCTCAAGATATACATTAAAACATAAATTATAAATAAATATATAAAATATATTTTAAATAATTGCTTGAGCCCTTTCTGTACCTAGTACAGTTGTACCACAGCCTGCACGCAGAGCTCAGTTCATGCTAGGAGAGTTTCTGCAGCAGTTTTCAAAGCACCTCTCGGAGGCTCTGCAGTGAGGCGGGGTGGTAAGATGGGTGTAGCAGCACTTTGTCAAAGGAGATGGTCCGAAGCGAGGGTCGTGGGCTCAGCCCTGCTGGCAGCCTGCTGCAAGACTGCAGCTACACCGCTGCTCATCCCTGTGCTGCAGCTGCAGGATGTGACTGAGCAACTGAGAGCCCTAGCTAGGGCTACAGGGGTTCAGGCAGGACAAACAACCGGGCAGGTACTGCTTGCAGGTACTGCTTCCAGTAAAGCCATTGCCACCTACTGTGTTCAGATCCTCGATCCTTGTGTTCACTCCATCAAGCATTTCTCGGCGCTCGGTGGCAGACTCTGGACAGGGATAGACTGTGGCACGAAACCTAGCATCAGGAAGAGAGAAGTGAGAAACAGCATTTATTTGATTGCCTTTTTCTTCCTTTGTGCCCTTCTCAGCTCAAAGTTGGTGAAACCGGACTTTATTCCTCACCCAATGCCATGTTCTGCAGAACAAAGCCGTGTTGGGTCTCCCAGAAAAGTCCAAAAAGGTACATTCATCTCTTCATAAGAAAAAGCATCCTTTTGCTTGTTCTAGCTGAAAAACCACTCCCTGTCTCAGCTGCTACAAGTCACAAGATATTACACAGTGCTCAGCACTAATACACAGGCACCTCCCTTACGCCCACAATAAGGACGCCCTGCTAAAGTCCTGAGAAGTTGCTCGGACTGCAAGGAGCCACAGTAAAATAACTTTGGCAAAGGCAGCCCGGTTAATGGGGTGGCCAACAGATGTCCCTCTTGCACTGAGGCTGGAAAAATCCCGTGTCATTGTCAGTGCACTACCCGCACTCAGTCACTGGGGGTAGGCAAAGCCCAGCTACTGCTGCACAGCAAGCAAACGCCCTTCGTGCACGCAGTCTGTTGGAGTAAATTACCCTCTAAAAAAATAAAATAATAATAAAATAAAATAAAATAAAATAAAATAAAATAAAATAAAATAAAATAAAATAAAATAAAATAAAATAATAAAAAAGACCCCCCTGTATTTCCAGGGTAAAACAAAAGCAGGCTGACCATATGGCTGGCTCTTGACTTCTGGTCCATCTGTATAGCTAGACAGCTTGGGAGCAAGGGAAGGATGGGTGAGGTTGTATGCTAACCTGACATATACCACTCTCAGGTGTTTTTAAACATGAGCATCAGTGTATAAGTGTCCTGACCTGGGTAAATGTTTTTGTTAGCTTACCCCCAAGACTGCATTTGGGAGATTCAGCTGGTTAGTTTAGTGGTATAATAAGGACTAATGTAGGCTCCCTGTGTGTAAGTGAAGGTCTTACCTCCACGCAGGTGTTGTACACTACTTTACCTGTAGCATTCAACTTGACCACCTTTACTACAGCTACAAGTCATACTAGTGGTGCTGCAGTAACCAAAATAGCAGAGATCCCTCTCTTTTTTTCCTACTTGGTTTATTCAGTGATATCTAGTGCTTGTGCCAGCCCTGCCACTCCAAGGGCATTATAAATGTCATCCTTCAGTATTGCTCCAGCAGGTGTGCAGGAAGAGATCTCACGTCTTTACAGGTCTGCAGGAAGAGATCACGGCTCTTTACAGAGGGGGCGATGGTGCAGGAGGGAGCACTGGATCTTCTGCCCCCCCCCCCCAGTGCAACACGCTGCTGCCATCCTGCAGTGGAGCTATGCTGAGGCAGGGTAGCTGAAAGGCTGTCTTTGTGCAAGTGTGACAAATTAACAGAGGATGTAACAGAGTCGTGGGGGTCTGTCCCTGCTTAAGAGAAAAAAACGTGCATGCTCTGTACAGATAAACGTCACGTTCTGGCTTCATCTGAGCACAGAATATATCACCACCTGGTCCTCAGAATCAGATCCAGCACACACACAAGTGAGGACAGTTGCAAATTGAACAAAACAAGCAGCAGTTTCCTAGAGATCAGCCCAGAGCTGTGTATAATGACAGCACAGGCTCTTCAGCTAAACTTTCCTTTCCAGAATCGAATCTTTGCTCGCTCAACACCTGGTATTCCTTTCCAAAGGTCATTCACCCTACCTAATTATTTCCATCTTCTTATTCTTCACAGCTCTCAGTTCATCTTTAATAAGGATTTTTAATCAAACTTGAAAGCTTACTCCTCCATGCTGTACAGTTCCCCCATTTCCAATAACGTTATTGCAGCAGTGTTGCTTTGATCTTTTAACAGCCATTTTGCATACCGAATATCAGCTTTGCCCTAATGGCACAGACATCTCTGAAAGCTCCAGGAGAATTCAGCAGGGAATCCTTACATTGATAAACCCAGTTTAGTATTCACATTAGCACTGAGGCAGCCGCAAGAAAAGGAGGAAAAGAAAATTCCTTCCATTTTCCTCCTCCCTGCTCCCCTACACCTCTCACTAATAAATTTGTGCATGGTCTTAATGCTCATGAAATTGGCAGACTAATGTTACCAATTAGAGTCAAGCAGGGACTACAGGCGTAACCTGAGGCACACTGCTCTGCAAACAAATCTTAGCCTGCCTTGCAGGAGACTGGCTTATATCAATCCCGTGATTTTTGCAGGATATTTACTTGTCATGAATGATGACTTAGTGCTAAGCAGAAATGTCCTGCGGGGGCTGGAATGACACAGCCATCTGCTTCAGGTATACTTAACCCTGCCTTAAAGATGGGCCAGACCAAAATGTCTTGACCTGTGTGTCAGGGATGGCTGATAGCCCACAGAGCACAAAAGGAGATGCATAGGATAAATATATTTTTAAAAACAGACACTCAGCAAAACAGACATATACTGCATAATAGCAAGCAAAAAATAAAATAAAAAATAAAATTGAAAGGGAGGACGAAAGGACATAAAGGAGGATTTCAAGTGTAGCCTGATTAGCTGGCAACAAAGGAAAACCTGTGTGCTTAGCACTGCAAAGGACATCCCGTGGGTTTGTCTTAGGTGGGTATGTTTTCTTTCAGTTTCAAAAGGCTGAGAGAAGCTAGCATAAGTTCCTTTCTGTGAACCTACACATCCACATCATAACAGCATACTTGTCACGTCATTGCCCACCCTGTAAAGATCTTCTCACACTGCCAGTGCTGCGGGCTCCCTGCTGCACCTTGCTGCACAGGGTCACACCTCTTGTTTGTAAGATTCTGGGTTCAATCAACAAGGAAAATGCTGGCAGGCATCATATTGCCTGTTCTTCTACCCCAGAAAAAAAAAGTATTTTGACTGCAGGCAGTCTAAAATGTTGCAGAGGAAAAAATAACTCCAAAATCAAGTGCCCTCAGCTCTCTGTGTGCAACCCCAACTCTAACTGTATGCCCTGGCAACTTGCAAGGCCATCGGCACAAGGGCAAGTCCAATGGGAAGCATTCACAGCCAGTGATTGCCCATGAGTACGGAAGGGGAGAAATGTACTGAACAGTGTCTAAAAAGCAAGCAAAGAAGTGGGACACAAGCAGGAAACTGTAATCCAGAAAGAGAATGAGACTTGCCCAAAGCCCAAAGACAACTGGCAGCAGACTGATCCTGCCCAGTGGTGATGGCAAAACTCCCCCCTTTTCTGAGGTTCGGGGTCGGATAGGAGTGACTGAGACCTGAGAGCCTTCCCCCAGCTCTCCGTGCCCCTGTGGCTGCTTTACGCAGAGAGATGCCCACCTTACATGGCCTGAGGATGAGCACAGGACTGATGTGGAGTGAAGTCAGTGCTCCCAGCTGGATGAACTGCCCTTCCTAATGTTCAGATTAAACCCAGGAGGCAAGGAAAGGCCTGCCCCGAGCACACAGGCTGGGCAAGAGAAATTGCTGGCTCCATCCCCCTGAACTTCTGCAGACTGTTGGCGCTTGGCTGGCCTCACTTGGCTGGGGCCATGCCTCAAATGGATCTGGTAACAGCAGACAGATCCCCTCATCAAATCTGATTTACACTGCAACAAAGCCCATCGGTCACCAGTGTTATGAAAAAGTAACAAAATATTCAACCCGAATTATCTTTTCAAGATGCTTAACAGGGTGGAAACAAGTCAGACTGTATGAAGCTTTCATTTCTCTGGGCTCTGTCTCTGATTACACAGACATTGCCCAAAGGCCTTGGGAAAGGGGGGAGCAAACTACAGCATCATCTTTTCATGATGAAAGGCTTGAGAGCAGTCTGGGGATTAGCATGCTCCAAGCGCACAAGCTGCAATATCTGCTAGGGCCCCTGATTTTCAGGGGAAGGATGCCTAGTATTTCTTTAAGAAAAAAAAAGTCCCCTTTAAGATGTCCCAAGTTAAAAACCTTTCAACCTCCTACCATCTCTAAGTCACTTTGGAAAATTTAGAACTTCAATTTCCCAGCGCCAAGGTGATGTATACCTCTTATGATTAGGAGCAACAGAAGTGAGAAGCAGAAGGGAGCTCTGTGGTGCTGCTGATGGACGGAGCGCAGAGATCTAATCTCCAGCTCCAAGCTCAGCCAGCCCATGCTGACAGGCAAACACCTCCGCAAGAGTCATTGCGACCTGCTCACAGGCTGCCTTACCCGTCACAAATCTTCTTGATTTTTTGTTTGAGCTGCTCTCCTTGATAGAAGATAATGAACACATTCTTTTTCACCTCTTCTCTCTGCAACACAATTCAAGCAGAATTTAAAGCACCCAGGGCAAAGAATCAGGTGCAGAAAATGATTTTTTCTTTCTTTGTTTGTTTTAAGACAGCCTCTTCAGTGGTGTGTTGTTTTCCCCCAGCCCTACTTTTTCAGGATCAACATTTTCCTTAGGTGCTGTTTCAGAGACCAGGCAAGGATGGCGGCTCTGGGGGAAGGAGCAATGTGGAGTGGAGGGGTAGGGGACAGGAGGTTCCCAGGGCTCACCCTGGAGACACCAGAGTCGACCCTCTTTGGTCACAGCCCACCTCCCTGGTGGTCCCCATAACACAGCCACGCTGCTAGGGTTCACGTGTGCCTGAACCAGGCAGGGCAGAGAAACCATCCCAAGAATGGCAAAAGGGGAAAGCGATACCAAAAGAAACCTCCCCCCGCTCAAACTCTCCTGCCTTTCATCTGAAGGCTGCCTTCAGGCACCCAGATCTGCCATAGCCAGGGCACTGGTTCAGTTTCTGCAAGAAAGAAGCAAAAGCAGGTTGGTACCCACCGTCACGGGGTCCTCCAGGGGAGCGTCCATTTCGGTGTACCTCAAATAGATGTTTCCCCTGCAGGCTCGCCACAGCAAACGCTCGAAGGGTATCATCCTCTCCCTCTTTATAACCCCTGCTGTGAATCTGAGCAGAGTTAAAAGATAAATTACAAGACCGTTTTAAGCCTTCTGGGACCTGTAGCACACTCAGGTTTACAATTTCTTGCTTTTTAGTCTGTTATAGCCAGGGCTCAGCTGGCCAAGGCAAGGCCTCTGCAGGCACATGCTTTGCCCGTACCAGAGCTGATCAGGGCTACAGAGAGACCAGCATGAGCAGCTAAAAACACCCACCTGGGACAAAACCATCAGCATGTGTAACCACACCTAGCTGATGTGAACATAAGGGAAAGCTTTTTGAGTCTATCTTGGCTGCTGAATTACCATCGGCGTTATGCTCTGTGCCCGCTCTCCTGACTCTCAACCTCAGTACTGCTTTTTGACAAAGCCCAGTGAAAGCAATCCCATGGCTTTTTGTTGTGCTTCCACTTCTGTCCCTGTAGACCGGACTGGTACCCACTTGAGTCCAGAAGCCATACATGTAAGTCATAAGAAAATGATTTTCAGTCAATACCTACTAAGGGCTCACTGAAATTGGTGGCCTGGAAGTAAGAGGCCATTTGTTCCACTGACCCATATCCTGACCATGGTTTTGATGATAACTTCAGAGGACAGTCCCTCCTTCACCCTGATCAATCAGCTCCACTGAAGAGGATGGCAGCAGCCTGTGCTAAGAGGCTGAAGGACGTGTATGGGTGTCATAGCAGTGCGGTGCAGGTGGGGAGCCTGGTTAAGCTAGGGGCTGTCACCAGTACGCACCCCAGCTTGGCAGCTGCAGCAGGAGTGCTTCTCAGCTCCAGCAGGCCAGATGTGTCTTCGCTGAAGAAATCATCTGGCAGATTGGTTTCTGCCTGAAAAAAAAAAAAGGTTTTATAAACAACTCAATATTCTCCATTTGAAAACTATTTTCATATCTTTCCCCTGACATTTTTCCCCCCAAAGGCAGCTTTCCACAGAGATTTAGAGCAAGGGAAAGAAAAAGGGAAAAAAAAAAAAAAAAAAGTTAAAATACCTCTTAGCAACTGAAAAGCATAAACCCTATTTTCAAAGAGAACTGGGAGCCAAGCTCTTGAGCCCCCACTGAATCACAGAGAGATGCAGACACTAAAGTGACCAAGATACTTTTGCAAATGTATCTTACTGAATTGCGTTAAAGAGTGCCGTGATTTCCTTAAAAATCAATAGCAGCAACACACAACAAATGGGAACATCAATATTTTTAGGAACCTTCCACATCTTAACCGGAAGAGCAGAGGCCTCTCACCTCAAAGAAGTCCTGTGTTTTCTTCAGCAGATGTTTGAGCTCCATCAGCTCAAGGAAGTTCTGCTTCAGTGTTTGCTGGTTCTGGTTAGCTTCCAGCAGCTCAGCCTCAAGTTTCTCCAGCACTGTCTGTTTAGGATCCAACCACATCCAGAAAAAAACTCAGTAGCAGCTCAATGGCCCTTTACCATGCTGATATAAAATCTTAAACTACAGATTGTTGGCTTATTTATTTATTTATTTTCTGTTTGTTTAAGGAGGAGTATATTAAATGTGGCCTTTAAGTAAGCACTGAGTTTATAGGAAGATACTCAATAATGTAATTTCCCTATTGCCACCTCCACTGTTGCGTATTTTGTCCTGTTGAGGCATTAGGGCCAAAATTCACCTGACCAAAGTGCAGGCAGATGAACGGGTGCCTGTTGTAGATACCTCCATCTGTCTCAGTGTCTCTGTGGTTCCCCACAGAACATCTTGGACCCCAGGTTGACTGGCTATGCCTACTGACTACAAAAGGAGCCTACAACAAGGTCTTTATCTTATGTACATTAGCTATAAACCAAAACTTAGGTGAGGATGTGGGCCTAAGAACAGACCAGGCAACCGCCTTGCTCCTGTGAAGCTGAAGCCCTTGGGAAGCACGATCTTCCTTCCTTGTTACCTGCGTCTGCAGAATTTAAAAGTGACCCAGTCTATAAACTTCTATAATCTTCCAGCTGGGCTAGAATAAAGCAACGTCATGGCACAATGTCAGGCACTAATACCACAGCCATACTCCCACCAGGACAGACAGCCCTTCGGTTTTTATGCAGTGAAGCTGGTTCTAACATCAGGCCTCCTGATTAATCACTCAAACCCTTCTTTCTCCTACAGATAATGGAGGGTTTTTGGTGAGAGTGATACTTTTCCTCCTAATATGCTGGACCAGAGCTTTCACAGGGGATAGTAAAAAGACTGGGCACCATCAGGAACATGCAACAAGACCAGCCTTGACCTAACTGCTGAGACAGCAAGTTGGGGAGCACTTCTGCAAGTAGGGAGCTCTCTGCTGGCCTCAGTTATCAGGTCCTTCCTTGCAGGGGGGTCTGCATCTATCATATTACCCAGACACCCTGGTGCATGTCCCCTTCCCTCTTTCTTGGCCTAGCCCATATTCTGTACCTCCATATCAATCATTTCCCGAGGCAGGGGCGTCTCTGGGTACTTTTCTGGTTTGACAATCTCCACAATGTCTTCCATCTCATTTTCCAGAAAACCTGCAAGGAAAGAACACTGGACATGCAGGGGCATTTCTGAGTTATCCCTCTGCATGTAAGCAACAGGACCAGCCTGGCTTCACCAAGCATTTGTCTTTCAGATATGACCTTGCAGTAAGACACACATCCAGAAGACACAAAGCAGTTCCAGCACAGCTGAACCATGAAAAGCATCTGGGACAAGCTGTAAAAGGGCCAAGGACACGGACTTCATTGCTTTGAATCCTTCCACTGTGTGATCTTGTGGGTTACCTTCCACCCCTTGACCTGGACAGCCCTGAGCCCTGGCACAAATGGCTGGCAGGGCCCTTTCTTGCTTGGGGCTGTGAACAAGGCATGCAGCGAGCTCAGGTTTGCACCTCTGCTCTAGCAAGTGCAAGTGCTGTCCTTGTTGTGGTGAGTGCTGGTGTCATGGGGGACAGCAGAGCTCAGAGGACACATCTCCATAGGAAACCAAGCTCTGTGAACTTGGCTGCTCATGTTTTAAGGATTTCTCCCCAGGCTGAAGCACTTGGCAACAGAACTGGGGTGAGAGTCAGGCTATCTGGGTTGAGACTCCTGCCCAGCCTCAGATTTATCTTGTGATTTTTTATATGCTAATTATCCTCCTTTCAGTTCAGTTAACCATTTTCAAAACAGGAGCAACAATTTATTGCCCATATGGGGTGAAGTGTTAATTAGCTGATGCATGCAAAACATTTCCAGGAGCTCGGATGGAAACACCACCATTTTGCCACTAATTCTGTCCCACAGCCTGTGAGCACTTAACAAAGACATAAATCCCACACCGTCAGTCGGTGGAGAGCCAACTGCACTTGACAAGCGTTTACTTACGCAGGATCCTCTCCAAGGATTCGCACCTTCTCACTTCATTCACAAACTTTCTCTGGAAGCTGTTCACATTCGCATTCAGCTAAAAACAGGAGGGAAAACAGGCCTGGGGCTGAAGGTTGAGCACCACCACACTTGTTTTAACATCAGCAGAGAATGAACACCTTTGGTACAGACGGACATCTTACAGACTCCTAATGGCAGGGCAATACCGCCCATTTCCTTGTGGACGAGGACATTGTGGCCTTACCAGCCCATTTCCACCCAGCCTTATGTGACAGCAGAAGTCACAGGTGGACTTTCATGGAGAGCCCCCTATTTTCTGGTGGTGGAGAGAGTTGTCCCAAGGGCATACAGAGCACTGGGTGGGGACTCAGGTCAGGTCTCGGCATGGCACTTGGCCATATGATCAGTTATGTGGAGGTCCTGTTCTCTCCATGGGCTCTTCAACCACCCTGTAGGGGTGACGTCCATCACCTCCTTCCCAAGTGCTTTGGGGAAGGACAAGGCCACCCTGAGGAACATCTCCAGTGACCCAGCGTCCCCACAAGGCACTACTCACATCTCTGAACTGGACCAGACCCAGCTCCCCAAGCTCAGCCACGCAGCAGTAAGCAGCCTCCACCTGCAGGAAGAGCTGCATCAGGCTCATCTCCTCACTGCGGAAGACCGAGGCCATTTTGGGTGGCCTCCTCCTGCCCAGGTGTCTGCAGGGGCCTCAGCAGCAGCGTGGTCTTCCTCTCCCAGGGAGGTACTGGAAGGTGCTGAGCACTGCAGGAACATGGGGATCACTGTGAGGGACTCAGTTTCCCTTTGTCTTCCAGAACACAGAGAAGAACACTCATTAATTGCACCTTGCAGTAAGACAGGTAACAGAGGCCAGACAGGTTTTTTTTTTTCACTTGCACTGGTGGTATGAACACAGCATTGCAGAAGCACGTTATATGGAAATAGGGAGAAGAGGATTACTTTAAAAAAAACCTTTAATGTTTAAAAAATATTTTTCCCTACAAAGGACTCTTTTCAAAATACGATAAATGAAATATCATGCATTCCATAAAAGTTCTTTTTGTCCATATGCTTCTCATTGTTTACCTTGGGTAATTTGAACGTACAAATTGCCTGTAGTCATCCTTGCACAAAATTAACTAATTTGCATGCACAAACACAGCAATTATTATTGCCCAGAGAAAAACATGCAAATAGATTTACTTCTTGTTTGTGTTTCATTTTGAGAATTCAGTAGCAAACCTACATCTTTTAAATATCAAACAAAAATCCCTGTATAACTTGACTTCTATGTGTTGACCAGGATGAGAAAACAAGTATTCTTAACTTGTCTTGCAACCCTTTTTTCTGACAGCTTAACGTGGATTCTAATTATGTATTTTATAATGCATAAAGGACTCCTCTTAAATATGATAGAAACATTTTGCAGGGTATTAAAAGCTGTTTAACAGGAGTACCTTAGTCACTAGTTTGTATTTGCTCAATTGCCCTATTTGTTTTCCTTGTCTTACTCTATTCATTCACTAAATGATTTAAGATACTGAAAACACAGTATATGAACCTAATAGCTTGTTAAAATAAAACTTTTTGTGTGCCAGCTGCAGTGGCTTGAGTAAGGATATAAACATTGATATTGGTTGGACATTTTTCAGCAAAATACATTTTTCGCAGGAAAAAGACCCAAAAGCTGCACCCACACCCACACTACTCATGCAAAAATGTCAAAAATTCCCTAGCTCTGATTTTCAAAAAGTTTAAAAGATCATCAAAATGTCCCATCTTAACTTCTTTAGACTGAAGAGTGTGAAGAGAATATAATTTAAAGCAGCTTGTACTTTTAAACTCACCGTTTACTTCCATAAAAAGATGTTAAAGTCTTGGAATTAAAAGATTAAAAGTTAAATGAAATATCTGGAAATATTTTAGTAAAAATGTTTCAATCCATCCCAATCCTGGCTTCTAACTTTTCCTTAGCAATCAGTCAGTGAGAAACCCCTAAGGCTCATTTTCCTCTTGATTTGGAATGAGAGTGAAAAAAGACATGTACGAAGAGAAACCCCTTTTCAGTGAGAAAATCTTTTTTCCTTCCCATGCAGAGGAAGGCAGGGCATGCTCACTCCATCCACCTCCTGTGGATACAGGGGGCTTTCCCAAATGGAGATGCTGTCAGCTGTGCCTCTCTCATCACCCCCCCACACTATTTTTTTTTTTTTTTTGATTTGGCGAAAGAACAGTTAATTGAACAATCACTCACACTTCCTCTGCTCTCTATTTTCCAGCGGCGTTACGGCATGAAAACGCTCCCCGTTTCGGGCACGGAGCTGCAGGGCTCGTAGGTGTCACACTCCTCTCCTGGAGGCTCAGCCTCCTGCTGGATGGAGACGGCCAGGCCGGGCTCTGGCACCACTGGGAGCAGAAGACCTTCTCTGCTGAGGTCTGCACCAGTCTGGACCAGAGGAAGGAAACCTTCCCGCCCCAGAGCAACCCCTGGGTGGTCCAGACCCGGTGCTTTCTGCCTGGGTCCCCACCTTCCTGCTGGGTCTGCTGCCAGAGCCAGCCTTGCTGCAGCGGCACGCGGCGTGTTGGGACTAATAACAGACGGGGCACGCCGGCTCACACCGCCCCGCTGACCCGAAAACAAGCCAGAGCCTTTGAAACCTGCTGCACGCAGGGATCCGTAAACCAATAAAAGGTCATTTGCAGCACTGGGTGCAGTGTCAGTCGTCAGGGAGGCGGAAAACTCCTGTGCTGTTTCTTGCTTTCTTTTCCCCACCAGTAGCAGTGCAGCAAAGGAGAGGGAAACAAGGGGAGGTTAATGATTTTACTCCAGCCAAGGGATTGCCGGAGCTGCATGGCAAAGAGGAGGCTCGGGGGTGTGGGGCTCTGCCAGGAGAGCTACATTAGCTCGGGGCAGTGCGGTGAGCAGGAACCTGATTCTCGCTGCTTGAAATAACCTGATGGGGAAAGGTGGCTTTGTGGCTCTTTGTGCACTCCAGCTGCTAAAGTGAGGGCTCCAGAGAGAAATGCTGCCCCTTCTAAAACCAGTGGCAGAGCTCCCACTGATGTCAGAGGAGACAGGTTTTGTCCCATTAAATAAGGGTGGTTGGGTCACTACTAAGTGTAATAGGGTCACTACTAAGTCCTAGCTCGGAAGAAGAGCTAATTAAAATGCATGGTTACAAGTAAATTGCAAAGCGTCCCCTAAAGAAATGCTTTCTCAGAGCCAGGCTTTTGTAGGTGCCCAGCAGCCCTGACCTGACAAGGGTACAGCTTGTCCAGGGGAACAATACCAAAGGCCTGTAACAATAGCGAGTTTTCTAGCGCAGAGGTTTTCCATTCAAAAGCAACTAGGAGTGGCCCAGCTCGCTAGGTCAGCTACTGTGAGCGGGCTCCTGCCACTTTCTGGAATCTGTCTGCCTCAAGCTGCATGACCCAAAATGAACTGTATATATGGTATAGAAAAAACATAAGGCAACTCTGGTGGGAGGGCCTAAAACTTCCATTTTGCTCAGCTGCTGGTGGTGCTGGGAGCGGGGCTGTGGCGCTGAGCCGGGCCTGGTGCTCCCTGGCCTCGCAGTTGCACCATGCTCCTGTTGTCGGTGCACTCAGCTTTTCTCATGGATGCTACCAGTGGAAGAGATTAAAGGCAGGTGAAACTTAGCACCTTCTGCTGGGAAAGTGGGACTTCCCCCAGCAAGGCAGAAGCAAAGCTGTTGCTGTCGGCCACCCATCACATGCAAAAGTACCACATCCACCATGCAGGGCTGAGGAGAAGCTGGTGTGGGAGAGGGCACTGCCCAGTAGCCCACACTGTAATGCTAACTAACAGGATTCACCATTCAGCTCCTGACTGAGTTGTATTGACACAATAAAATAAAACAGCTTCTCAGGCTGTTCCTTGTCTCTGAAACTGCAGCACGTTCTTCCCCCAGCACCACTGTCACGCTCATTTAATGCATCAGACTCGCTTCTGCTCTGCGTGGTAGTCAGCCTGTTCTGCTTTTACCCAGTTCCACAGTTATGCATGGTGGTCCCCTGAGAGCTGTTGGGGTGAGGGAACAGGAGGGCCCCCCATGCACACTTCTTCACCTGAGCAATCCTTGCTGCGCCAGTCTTTCAGTACAGCTAGCCGAGGAGCGAGAGAACACGGAGTGCAGAAATAAAGCCCTCTCCCATGCCCTTGTGTCCCTCTTTGCACACAGAGGACAGCAGCAGAAAGTATCTCCTATTTCATGCCTTTGGCATGGATAAGCATGAACATTATTTCATAATAACCGTATTATTAAAGATCAGAATATCACTACTGATGGCAGGCACTATAGCTAGTGCCATTCAGAGGAGCAGGAGCCAGGGAGGGCTCCTGTCCCATCAGCAGGCTCATTGTCCTGGAAGGGGGTCCAGAGGGACAGCGTTGGGGCACGGTGGTGCCACAAACCTAACTTTTGTCTAATTGTAACCTCAGCTGGGGCTGGTAAAGACAAAGGGCACGGTTGTGGCATTTTTTGTAGTGCTCAGGCTGCTTTCCTCTGTGCATACAGAAAGCAGATCCCTCTCCCCTTCTTTTTAAATAATAAAACCTGGGTGGTTTGGATTTTTTCTCCCGTTCACCCAGTTCTATTATTCAAATCCCCTCTTTACAGGTATTTTTAGCTTAGGCGGCCATCTTTCCTGTCAATGAAGATGCTAACCAAAATAGCCCCCTCCCTGATGGCCAAATAATTGGCATTGGGTCCATCTGCCTAAAGTTACCAGCTTTTTAAAGCCACGTTTTGAAGGTAGATCTCACCAGTAGGTCAGACCACTTAGCCTACTCTTTGGCTTATAGTACCACGATCCCTTCTGTAAGTTGAGCAGAGCCCTTGTGTATTATCAGCTGGGAATTGTCAACCAGCCATAGACTCTGCTCTGTTAATATGCAAAGCTAAGGGAGATCCCAAACAGACAACTGCAGGGATGTCACGATTTTCAGCAGCCTAGGGAAGTTTCACGCAGCTGTACATGTCGCTGGGATCAGCATCTCAGTAAACACTCCATGCTCCCCTCCACCACACAGGAGGTTTTGGCTGGCCACACTAGGTGTTAATGTGTGAGCTTTCACCCAAGCTACGCCCTGTTGCAGCAGCTGAGCAGGGTAGCGCCTCAGGTACACAGAAATCAGGGTAGGGTGTAGTTAAACTCGCCTCAAATAAAAAAGCAAGGTTGTGTGCTTTGCCCTGAGCTAAATACAGTGCTACCACTCAGTTACCATTGTGCTGGTCACACTGCAGGGATGCAACAGGGTTGGAGCAGCCATCAGATTTCACTTAGAACACAAAACATAAACATGTTGCACATGTAAACAGAAAATATATATATGTATATACAGACCGAATGAGAATGCGTGTGTACGATAAAAGGTAATAATTCCCTGAGAGCCACACCTGGTAGCGGTGTGTCAAGGGTATTACCTTGTTCAGTAGAGAAGCTTAATGCTGAAGCTCTCCCTGTGGCACAAAACACGCAATCAGTAAGTATTGCCTCCTTAATAATTATCAGGAAAAGCTGACCAGCAGCCCTACACACTGTGGAGGAGTCTAAGGATGGACGTGGGGAAGGACACAGTTTTAGGGTAAATTGAGGCATGCCTTGAGAACTGCATGGACAGGAGAGCACAAGCTAAAAGAGACCCCTGTCTCTGCTGGTGCTGTGGCCATGTCACGCAGCAAGGCATCCTCACACAGACTGGATTTGGTACAATGCGTAGGGACCAAGCTAGGGACAGCTTGGAGAGAGAGTCTTATCGCTCCACAGACAGTCACAGCACTGAAATATGAATGCACTACACATAAGAAATGAAACAAATCCAAATCTGTGTCAGGAGATGATTTTCTAGGCCTCCCGTTGTGCCCAAACTTATTGAGCAAAGCCTTCATTTCCAGTTCTATCCAAAAATCACTGAAGCCAAACAGAGCCTTTCACTGCTTCAGGAGACTTTGGAGCAGCTCTTTCTGTGTTACAGAGGGAAAAATTGTTGTAAAAGAAAATAAATACTTTATGTTAATTATGCAAAGCATTTTCAGCAATCCTCAAAATGGGCAGGTTCACCTGCAAGCTGACAGAGTATTTAGGAAATAGTTAAAATTCAGAAGATATTTCATTCATTCACATAACAGCAGGGCAGTTTCATCTTCTTTCATTTTCCCTCAAACATGTTGCGCTGCACAGAACACTTTTGTACTCATTATTTCTGCAAAATTAAATGCCAGATCAGCTTTCAGCAGGAGGCATGGTTGAGAAATTTGGGAAGGACAGGTGAAGCTGGAAGCAAGCAGAGCACCGTTCCTACCCAGAGTAAAAGAGTTGAGTCTTAGTTTAGTTTTGATGCAACAGAGTGCTCAGATAAAAGCATGAATTAAAGAAAATTAGCACAAAAGGACTTAGACACTGAAATCAAGTAGATATGAAGGTTGTCCTATGGGCTACCTCCAAGCAACCCTGAGCAGTAAGAGTGTGCTCACAGCACCTCTCCTGCCATGTACGGGTCTATCCAGGCCAAGAGCCACCCCAGCTTGGGTCACGCACCCAGGCAGCTGCCAGCCGAGCGGGACACGCCGTCGGGCGCTCCTGGGGTGTCAGCCGAAGGACGGGGCCACACACACCCGCAGAGGTGGGAGGCAGCTGCCATGGACCGGCTGGCAGCAGCCCTGACTCCTCCAGCCCCGGTGGTGTGTTGACACCAAAACAGGGAGGCAAGGACAGCAAGCGTGTCCTTTTTGGCTGACCTGCCCTCCTCTGCAGCTTGTGGAGGTCTTTTTCAAGGGGAGCCCCGTGTTGCCTGCATCCTACGGTGCCTATGTGCAAATACCTGGAAGGCAGCAGAGCACCTTTAGGGTATGGGGGGGACAGCAAGGGGAACGCCAGTCAGGGCTGAAACTTGATACGTTTTGCTCCTGAGCTTTTTCTTAAACAAAGGGAAACCAAATGTATCTCAGGTTTTTTTTTTTTTTTTTTTTTATTGGCATCCCATTGCGTGCCATATACCTGTGGGAAGTCTGTCATGCCACTGCCTGCTGACTTTAGCAGTATGGATGGAAGAGAAAACTTTTAGATACTGCCCATCCTACTAGGACTGCTGCCACAGGTGCCTTCTCCCTCACCTCCCATGGGAGAGCTGGCCATCCCAGGCAGGCCCCAGATAGCTTTATTTTCACATCAGCACCCAGAACCATTTTTGGCCACCACTGAAGAGCACCAACAACCTGTTTTCCCCACAGAGTCCACCTCTGCCAGAGGCTTTCTTCCTGACTTAATGCCTGAAGCTTTCTTCAGGAAGGACATTGTGATGGGTCACAGATAGGGGCATGCAGCGCCAACAGCCTGTGGAACTGCAGCGATGTGCGGTGCTCATCAGACCAAGCCACCACCAGAAGCACTTCAACAGCTCTTTTAGCCCATCTTTGCAGGATCAAGCAGAGACTCAGGCGACAGAAGCTGCCTGGGGACCCCACTGGGAAAGGCTGGCTCCAGAGGCCTTTCCTCCCTCAGGCTGCAGCAGGCCCTGGGAAGAAACCTCCAGGTTTGACCTTCAGGGGCCCTCCCCCTGCTGCCTCAGCGCTCGTACCCACCTCCTGCTGGGGCTGGTTTGGTCAGAGCCCTTCTGCTTCCTCGCCCTGTTGTGGTGGTTCAAGGTGTCCTGGCAGCAGGAAGCTCCTTTGCTCCACCCTCCGCCCTGCACACCGGCCGTCTGAGTTTGTCGAGGATTTTGCAGAACCAGAGCTGCCAGGAACAGCAAACTGACCTGTGCTTGGGTGGGAGCTGCACCCCTGGCATGAAGCTCTTCTCCTGCGAGCCCTGGGCAGCCCTCGCCGTGCTCTTCTTCACTGCCATGCTCCAGCGTTCCTGCTCAGCAGGTAGGGCTTTTCTCTTACGCTCCAGCTTCTGTACCCTGCCTTTCCCCCCACTCCTCTCTAAAAGTATTGCCCACTGACGGTGATTTGTTCTTTAAAAACAAGGAGGGCTCCCTTGTCTCATCCAAAAAATGTAAAGAGCTGGAATTGATTAATGCTAACAAGAATTACGCAATATGATTGATCTTTCTGAAGAGAAGTGCTTTTGCTAGCTATTTACAAATCCACCCTAAATGTGAGTGAGCTGCAGGCTGCTCTCCTGAATGGCAGAGACAGGGGGCCACTGTTTCTTGGCCTTCAATTACTTGCTGAGGCAAGAGACCATTTGAAAAGGCTCACTGTAGCCGGGTTTAGCTCTTACTAGGTGCTTTTTGCAGGAAATCTGGCTTTGCTGTCCCCGTAATTGGAGTAGCTGCCTAAAACCCAGGTGTAAATGAGACCTGTGAGCAGCTCTTGTCCCATCAGAATATTGCCTGCATTTGTGTATCAGCACTAGCTGAGACCTGACAGATGGGTTATCTTTGACAGCCCATCTGCAGGCTGCAAAGTCTATAAGCATGAACCAATGCTCTGTGCTCTGCAGCACTTTTTTCCACAGGTCATGCACAGGTTTTAATTATTCTTTTCAGTGCTTCCATGAGGTACATATTAACCCAGAAAAGAAATTATGGGCTTGGCCAAGGTCATTCAGCAAGTCCTAGCAGAGGTAGGGAGAAGAATGAGGAGCACTCAGACCCTGCCCTGGAGAAGGCTGCCTGGGGACCTGCTCCCAGGCTGGCAGCAGGCACAAGGAAAGCTCTCACCTTGCTGGTGGCCACTCAGCTCAAAACACAAAGCAGAACAACAGTAGGTGACCCCAAGGGGGCACCTCCTGCAGGACAGCCTCGGTTTATTTACTGTTACTTGGAAAATGCCAAACTCAAAACAAAGGTTTGGTCAAAGGTCTTGTTCTGTTTTGTTTTCCTGAGCTGAAGTTAAACCTGAACCATTATTCTGGAGTCTTCAGTGATATCAAGCTGGATCTGAATTCCTCTATCATATTCCGAGTTATTAGCTCAGAGATGGTTTGACTGGAAATGGCGCTCTCAACCTCTGCTTGGTCTCTGGACCAACAGCTCATTGGGATCCCTCTGCCTGCACGCAGCAGCAACCCTTACTATAGTTGTAAGGCTGTGTTTTTCCTACATCTCAGAGGGCCATTGCAGACATTTCACCTGGTTGAACTCAAACTGGACTGCCTACGGTGGTACAGGAGGAGATATTTCCTTGACTCCCTTTCTTCTGCAGCAGGGGACAGGCTGGTGCTAGCACAGGGACCACAGCAGCCCATGCTTCTCCCACACAGGCATCCCTCAGCCACCCCATCCTGCAGCACTCCAAGGTGCGCGCTGTGGCTGGGGGAAAATGGGATATTAGAAGGTCTAAGGAGGCTTTGGGGAAAATGGATATTAGAAGTCTAACGAGGCTTTGGCCTGTGAAACCACATACAGATCTGGAGGGCTGGAGACCAGCTGCAGTGCTGTGCTAGAGTGCAAGTGTGCTCTGATTCTAGGTAGGAAACAGGATAAAGAGGCAAAACCTTCTTCACTGAAGCCCGTGTCCCTCTCCTTCCCTTACCTATATTTTTATGTTGTATTTTCCAACCTGAGCTGGTTAATGTGCTCATCTTTTCTCCTGTGCTTTCCTTCTGGCAGCAGCTGAAGGAGCCTCCAACGTTTCAACAAGCACCATGCCCACAACCGAGTACGAACCACCATGTCTTAGTAAGTCTTTCTTTGTAAATCATGACTACCACGATAAAGCCAGGTAATGAGACTATGCATGTCTCTGGAGAGGCTATCCTGGAAAATGATTTATTTGTTTTCATTCGCTGTTATCAAGGCAACAGTTGCAGGTGAAACTCTAGGAGGCATTTCTAAGCCTCCTCTGTTGGCATGCCCCGTATATCCCACGTACATTCAGGTAGTCTTTCAGCTTGGAACAGACTAGTCCATGGCTGGTTCAGTTTGTGAGCCCTAGAACTCCTTGCAGACCAGCTGCCTGTGGGCACAATGTGGACTCCCAGGAGCACCTATCTCCCCCATCCTATTGAGTCTTCCCCAAACAGCCAACCTCAGGCAACCTGAGATCCCATCAGTCCTCCCAGAGTCATCCCTCCGCCCCAAACATCAAACAGCCCTGAAGTCCTTCACTTTCTGCATTGCAGTACACGTACCAGTAGAGGTGTGCTACCTCAAAGGATGACAAAGGTATAGGACAAGGTGGTTCTGGCTGTCTCAGCCTTCATGGGCACCAAGGTTTCATGCTCAACTTCCCTTCCAGCCCAAGGAATTGAGATGCTTCAGTTCTCCATGCTCCCTTTGATACTTCCACCTCACCACCCAGGATGCAGACACAGAGCTGGGTATCTTCACTGTACCCATCTGTTAGAGAAAGCGTGGCAGACACCTTAAATAACAGCATGAATACAACAACTTATGATAGGTTCCTCAAGTGGCTTTAGGAAATTGAACTGCTTTAAACAACCAAACAGAAAAAAAGATGCAAAAGGTGCAAGAGAAAATGCATGGAAATGTTAAAAACTTGTTATATTTTTAGATATATGAAATAGGGATGTCCCAGTGGTGGTAAGTGTAGAAACTGCAGAACACAGGGAAGTCGCATTTAACAGCCCAGCCAGTGAGTCTATTACCAACTATTTCTATTATTATTTAGGTATTGAGTACTTAAAATATTGGAAATCCTGCTGGCAGTGTCTTTGCTAGAGATCCTCTTACTCCGTCGCATGAAGTTTTCTCTATACCATATTTATTTCTAATTGTAACTAGCTACTTCTATCATACTCCATTCCTAAAACTGACCAAGCAGATGCTATTTAGGTGTTTTGAAAGTTTTCAGTAACAGTGGGCACAGTGGTAAGAGTACCAGCTCAGATGATTGGCCAACGGGGATGACCAAGTCTTGAAGACGTATAGATGAAAGTCAATACTGTCATCCTCCAGGTCAAGACAAAGCTTAGGGGGCAGATGCCCAAAGTCAGAGTGACAAAATGCAGGACAGATCTTGAAGTCACCATCTCACCTGCCTTCTAGAAAGAAAAACCTGCTACGTATTTAGGCTCCTATCAGCTCTCTTCATTTCTTCTCCCCCAGACGTGGACTTCTGCACGCGAGCAGCCGTGTGCTGCCCGTCAGGCATGGATGATTATGGATGGATTGTGGCGGCCGTTGGCTGGAGCCTCTGGTTTCTGACTCTCATCCTGCTCTGTGTGGAAAAGGTCATGAAACTCCGGCCGGACGAACCCAAATATTTGGTAGCCTGAAGCAGGGCAAGCCAGTGAGCAGCAGTCAGGTGCAGACAGACTGACAAAGCATTCCAATCATTTTCTAAGGAACAGAAAAGAAAGGGACTGTACCTTCAGCTATAAAAGGCCGGATCTAAGCAGGCACCTGCTGAGGCATCATCGTCCCGAGCAAGTCTGAACCACCAGCTCAGGTGTGCAGCAGGCTCCATCCAGTCCCTGCAAGCCACCAGGGACATGCTACTACATACGGAAAACCTTTTCCCCAAGCCATTTCCAGCCTGCAATCAGACGCAGAAGGACAAGTTACCAGGCTATAGCTCCCTGCCTTCAGACAACCCAGTACAGAGCCTTTGAGTTTGAAATAGAAATGAGCAAACAAAGCTAGTCCTTGGAGGAGCAATGTTACCAGCTCCAGTCCTAAACTATGGGCCAGCCTACATCAGTAAACAGATGCAACTCATTGATTATACTGAGTAACTTTCATTCGCTAAACCACAGTGTTTACTGACAACAAGGAAAACTCTGTTATGGAAATTTAAGGCTTGTTTGGGCTGATTTGAAATTAGAACTCGTTATTCCAGTGCAATTTATATGTGAACTGTTTTGTGGGAGGTTAACATTGGTTGCATTTATTCAGCTTGCACCTGCCTGTGTAATTAAGCCACACTGCACCATGGCAGGTGGGTTTAAGCCAGCATATCCAAGTCAAGCACAAAACTGCTTCTATTTATGTAACATGATAATAAACGCTCTTCTTGATGGAAAGATTCTCACTGACTGGTTTAATCCTAGTTTATGTTGAAAAGCTTGTATCAGCAAGGAATTACCACACCCAAATTGTTAGAAACATGATTCTAAGGAGAAATATTCATGCAGCAGGGTTTGCCTCACTGCAGTCAAATCTTGTTTGGGGCAGTTGCACCAAATCCATTATTAAAACAATAAATCAACGTTAAACTCACCTAGACATATACAGGATTAGCAAACCTCCTAGAGACCAGCTGAAACGAAACACAAAAAGTTATCCTTTAACCAAAGAAAACTCTATCAGAGATTTCTATCGACTAAATATCATTAAAGCCTCACCTCATCTGTTAGAAAAGATACAAATCAGCTTAAGACTCCTCAAATTAATTCTCACACAACTTGGCACTTCAATCAGGACAGTTCTGTGCCAGTTTGAACTGACACATGGTTACCCCTCGTCAGCTATCCACAGGAATAGGCACCAGTTAGGCACTGAGAAAAAGACATCCTTCCCTACCATCAGTGTCACTTATCAGAAGAAGACTTCTGGTGGGAAATGCTGAGCTGGCATGCTAGCTTCAGGAAAATGTCCCGAAAGGGAAGGACTTAATTCCTTTGTGGCATTTGTAGTGTTTTTTTTTTTTTTTTCCCCTTCCTTTTTTTTCTTCTCCCATATGCACTATAATACTATTAGTAAATAATCACAAAACATTGTTTAATTAAGAAAAAGTTTCAGCATTTCAACATACAATTAAAACAAATGTAACAATCACAAGACAAATGTCGGTGTTGGACCAGCCAACTGCTTCTTTCCACCAAAAATGCTTGTGTATGCACAAACTTACAGAAACAAAGGATTCTACACTTTATTGTTGGTAGTGATTGAAAGTGCAGTGAGTTGATAGTTAATCACCCCAATCACTGATGGACAACAAATCTTGTAACTACATATATCATCTTTTGCTTGATTGATTAGTTTTCATAGTGGAAAATGTGCACTGGTCTGAATGCAATATGATAGATACTGTGAAAAACTCTCCACATATTGCCTTAGTGCCTACCTTCTGCAGAACTCTTCCTAGCATTCTCCAGTTTTATGGAAATTGTTCTCTTGCTCAGGAACACAGAAGTGCCTGCTGGAAATGGCTTTAGTTTTGATTTTGAAGGGTTATGTTTTATGGCTTTTGCATTTCCTTGGCTAAGGCTATGAGCACATGAATGCAGTGTCACAGGGGTGAATCCACTTCAGTCTAAAGAGTTGTGAGCACATGATGCAAGCTCTAGATGTCCTATAGCTCAGCACAGCACCTGCAAACCTATTCCATAATAACTGAGCAATTTGGAGGGCTTCCTAAAGCCTGTCTTTAGGAGCACAGCTTGTTTTTCATATTCTCCAAAATAGTCTGCTTGTGTGCAGCTACATTCAAAGAATGTAGATGATTTAAATCTCAAGTTTTTCTTGTCACAGCTTTTGCATGCACAGTACAAAAGGAGGAGACATTCTCTAATGGTCTTGTCAGTGTTTCAGGGGCTTGTCAATAATAATAGGAAGCACAGAATAAAAAAAAATGTATCCAACAGACATGAGAAACCGATAAAAAGGCAAACAAAAAAAATACTGCATATAACTGGATTATTCATACCCAATATACGATAGTCTAAAAATTATCCATGGTCCACTATTACATTTCCTGGAATATTTTTAGCTGAGGAACTCACACAGCAGCACAGCTTGTGGGTTATAACCTCTATTTTAAGATCAGTCAGGTCACAGTAGAAGGTTGTGGTCTGGTTTTGATGCACAAGTTAAAAATGACTCTACAGTACAATGCCTTAGAAATGTGGTACATGAGCCATGCCATGGACTGTTCTTGGTGTAATCATTGCATGTTTTCTCATTCCTAATAGTATCATTGCCACTTATTATTATACTTCTAATAGTATGATTGGTATAATAGTATTATTACCCTCAACTAGCGCAATGCTGCCCAAGCCCTGTTGACTTCAAGGGAGCTACACTAACAAGCATACATCCAGCACATGCCTTGTTTTATTCAGGAAGCCTACCATTTTTATTCCCACGGGAAAACTTGGGAACAAAACATAACTTCCGATTTTTCCACATACAGGCATCATTTCACCTGCGTTAAACCTTGATACTCCTTCAGCATGCCACATGCTGTGCCATGCTGTGGCACTGAGCTGGTTTGGATGCTTTCTCAAGCATCTCAAAGCATGTAAAAAATAAGGCAATGTCTCATATTACCCTAAGCTGTCCATTAACCTCTAGAACGATGACAGAAATATTAATGCTCCAGTCGTTTACAGTATATTGATCAGTCAAATCATAGAATCATAGAATCATAGAGTATTCCGAGTTGGAAGAGACCCATTAGGATCATCAAGTCCAACTCCTGGCACCACACAGGTCTGCCCAAAAGTTTAGACCATGTGACTAAGTGCACAGTCCAATCGCTTCTTAAATTCAGACAGGCTTGGTGCAGTGACTGCTTCATTGGGGAGCCTGTTCCAGTGTGCAACCACCCTTTCGGTGAAGAACCTCTTCCTGATGTCCAGCCTAAACTTCCCCTGTCTCAGCTTAACACCGTTCCCATGGGTCCTGTCACTGGTGATAACAGAGAATAGGGCACCTGCCTCTCCACTCCCCCTCACGAGGAAGTTGTAGACTGCGATGAGGTCCCCCCTCAGCCTCCTCTTCTCCAGGCTGAACAGGCCAAGTGACCTTAGCTGCTCCTCATATGTCTTCCCCTCTAGGCCCTTCACCATCTTCGTCGCCCTCCTCTGGACACTCTCCAACAGTTTAATGTCCTTTTTGTACTGTGGTGCCCAGAACTGCACACAGTACTCGAGGTGAGGCCACACCAGCGCAGAGTAGAGCGGGACAATCACTTCCCTCGACCGACTTGTGATGCCGTGCTTGATGCACCCCAGGATACGGTTGGCCCTCCTGGCTGCCAGGGCACACTGCTGGCTCATATTCAGCTTGCTGTCAACCACAACCCCCAGATCCCTCTCTGCGGGGCTGCTCTCCAGCATCTTGTCGCCCAGTCTGTACGTATAACCAGGGTTGCCCTGTCCCAGGTGCAGGATCCGGCACTTGCTTTTGTTAAACTTCATGTGGTTGGTGATTGCCCAGCTCTCCAATCTGTCCAGATCTCTCTGGAAGGCCTTTCCACCCTCATCCGAGTCCACAACTCCTCCAAGTTTGGTGTTGTAGTCAAATTTGTTCAAAACACCTTCTAGTACTACATCCAAATCGTTTATAAAAACATTGAAGAGGACTGTCTCTAAAATGGAGCCTTGAGGGACCCCACTAGTGACCATCCACCAGCCAGATGTGACCCCATTTACCACAACCTTTTGAGCCCTGCCTGTCAGCCAATTGCTCACCCATTGCATGATGTTTTTGTTTAGCTGTATGCTGGACATTTTGTCCAGTAGGATCCTATGGGAAACTGTGTCAAAAGCTTTGCTAAAGTCCAAAAAGATCACATCAGCTGGTTTTCTTTGATCGACTAGATGGGTGATCTTAACATAAAAATAAATCAAATTTGTTAGGCAGGACCTACCCCTCATGAACCCATGTTGGCTGGGACCAATGACTGCATTGTCTCCCAGGTGCGCTTCATAACTTCAAGGATCATCCTCTCCATAATTTTACCAGGCACTGACGTGAGACTGACAGACCTGTAATTGCCAGGGTCTTCTTTCTTACCCTTCTTGAAAATTGGCACAACATTCACAGAATCACAGAATCACAGAATCGTCTAGGTTGGAAGAGACCTCCAAGATCATCTAGTCCAACCTCTGTCCTAACACTAACAAGTCCTCCACTAAACCATATCACTAAGGGCTACATCTAAACGTCTTTTAAAGACCTCCAGGGATGGCGACTCAACCACTTCCCTGGGCAGCCCATTCCAATGCCTAACAACCCTTTCGGTAAAGAAGTTTTTCCTAATATCCAACCTAAACCTCCCCTGGTGCAACTTTAGCCCATTCCCCCTCGTCCTGTCACCAGGCACATGGGAGAATAGACCAACCCCCACCTCTCTACAGCCTCCTTTAAGGTACCTATAGAGAGCGATGAGGTCTCCCCTGAGCCTCCTCTTCTTCAGGCTGAACAACCCCAGCTCCCTCAGCCGCTCCTCGTAAGACTTGTTCTCCAGACCCCTCACCAGCTTGGTCGCCCTTCTCTGGACTCTCTCGAGCACCTCCATGTCCTTCTTGTAGCGAGGGGCCCAAAACTGAACACAGTACTCAAGGTGCGGCCTCACCAGAGCCGAGTACAGGGGGACAATCACCTCCTTAGACCTGCTGGCCACACTGCTTCTTATGCAAGCCAGGATGCTGTTGGCCTTCTTGGCCACCTGAGCACACTGCTGGCTCATATTCAGCCGACTATCAACCAGTACTCCCAGGTCCTTCTCATTTGCCAGCTTCCAGTCCAATGGGACCTCTCCAGATTCCCAAGATCGTTGAAAAATAATTGAGAGAGGTCCCGCGATGACGTCAGCCAGCTCTTTAAGCACCCTGGGATGAATCCCATCCGGACCCATGGACTTGTATGGATCCAGGTGGAGCAGCAAATCCCGCACACGTTCAGGGTCAGTTGGGAGTTTGTCCTTCCCACCGTCATGGTCCTCCAGCTCAGGGCACCCTGGGTCCTGAAGCCCATCATCAGTGTTGAAGACAGAGGCGAAGAAGGCATTAAACGTCTCTGCTTTGCCTATGTCATTGTCTGTGAGGAGACCTTCCCCATCTAGTAGCAGACCTATGTTTTCTTTGGTTCTCCTTTTTCTGTTCACGTATCTAAAAAAAACTTTTTTATTGTCTCCCACAGACATGGCCAGCTTCAACTCTAGTTGGGCTTTGGCCACACGAATTTTCTCCCTACAAACACGAACAGCATCCCTGTATTCCTTCCTCGTCGCCTGACCCTCCTTCCAGCAGCCGTACACTTTCATTTTTCGCCTAAGCTCCAGTAGAAGATCCCTGGTCAGCCAGGCCGGCCTTCTGCCCCGCTTGCCTGACTTCCGATATTTTGGAATCGCCTGATCCTGTGCTTTTAGGAGGCAGTGCTTAAAGATTGACCAGCACTGATGGACGCCAATGCCTTCAAAAGCAGTTTCCCAGGGGACCTTGCTTGTGGGGACATCACCGGCGTGCCTGGTTTTACCCCTTTCCCCCTTCGACTCTAGTTTAAAGCCCTATCTATCAGCCCTGCCAACTCCTGAGCAAAAATCCTCACCCCTCTCTGAGAGAGGCGCATCCCATCTGGTGCCAGCAGGCCCGGTGTCGCGTAGACCTTCCTGTGATCGAAAAACCCAAAATTCTGCCGGTTGCACCAGTCCTGAAGCCACGTGTTAATGTGATGAGTCTGCTTGTCAGCATCGATCCCCCCTATCGGAAGGACAGAGGCAAACACAACCTGTGCCCCTGATTCTTTAAGTAGCTGCCCCAAAGCCCTAAAGTCCCTTTTGATCACTCTTGGACTTCTTGTTGCTACCTCGTCATTACCAGCCTGAAAGACCAGTAGCGGGTAGTAGTTGGTGGGCCGTACCAGGCGCTTGACTTTCTTAGTGAAGTCTCTCACCCGAGCCCCAGGGAGGCAACAGACTTCCCTGTGGGTTGGGTCAGGTCGGCATATTGGGCCCTCTGTCCCTCTCAAAAGGGAGTCCCCCATGACAATAACCCTTCTTTCTTCTTTGACAGTTGATGTCGCAATGCGGGGGATAGGTTTCCTTGCCTTAGGCACCCTCTCCAACTGGGACGGGCTTTCGTCTACTTCGTTGTTCTGACTGTCATGTTCTAGACCCTCATACCTGTTATATAAGGGTAGATGGGAAGGTGAGGTGGGCAGGGACAGGGCTCACCTACCACGCCGAACAGGAACCTGCCTCCATTCCCCCCCTTGGCCTAGGTCTCCTCCTACTGCCTGGCGGGATGAGGGAACTTTTGTCTTCTGCATAGCAGGAGACATTTTTGATATG
This sequence comes from Cygnus olor, assembly GCF_009769625.2. Classification (NCBI taxonomy): domain Eukaryota; kingdom Metazoa; phylum Chordata; class Aves; order Anseriformes; family Anatidae; genus Cygnus; species Cygnus olor. The sequence continues at coordinate 60,645,805 of NC_049169.1, read as the reverse complement.
GCAGGCTCGTGAGTCTGTCTCAAAGAGGGTAGAGTTCACCTCCACCAGTCAATTTCCCTCTCTGACTCTCTGATGCTCCTGAGCCTGCTCACCTCCTCGATGCTGTGTTCTTGCACCAAAAAGTTCCTTCCTGGAAGAAGATGGAAAATAAATGATTCTAGCTCATATGATTTAGTATAAACAAGGCAAAAATGGTTGAAATCTGGATGGCTGAATGAAAATAAGTGTCACTGAAACACACGCTTGAATTCTAACTTTGCTGATCAAGCCAGAACCATTCTTCACATTATCTGGACAAAGTTTCTGAATTTCAGGCAAAGAAAGTATTCAGTGCCTAGTACAGGAGACACCCAGATAGCAACCAGGAAAGCTGCTGGTCTACAGGTATCTTGATAGACAAACAGAGCAATAGGGAACGCGTAACCAATCAGCGCTTCTCATACCGAATACTGACTCCACGTAGCTACTTTAATTTGCCTGGAAATAATATCAAATCACATCTGACCAGGAATTTTTTTAAATTCTTAATTCAAAGACTAAATTGATTGGTACTCGATGCACAAATCTTTTTAGATACCATTGCTCTGGTAATAACTCACGTTACTCACTGCCTCTATCCTCGGGGTTTTAGTGAATGAACTACATATTAAGCAATTGCACTTTACAATGATTACACTTCGCAAAACCACCAGAGGGATGAAAACGGGCAAGCATCAGAGCTTCCTGCTCACATGAGACACATAGAGAGAAGACAGAGGTTAGATGCCTAAGAAAATGTGCTCTGTAGTAGGAATTGGTAGTTCTGATAAAGACACTGCAAAAACTAGGATTTCAGAAAATTATTGTAATTGATTACAGGCAAGGAATTAAATCTAGGCAATCCTGGGAAGCAGTCACCCTCTCATCCTTATGCTCCAGATCCCACTTACTTTGTGGTATCAGTAGTATCAGACTCTCCTGAGGAATTCAAACCCAGCTGCAGATTTTCGTCCCGGAATCAAATATGCACTTTTCGAAGAGTTTATTTCTAAATCCTATTTTGTAATAAAAATTCCAGAAATAAGCTCAGGGTAAACAATGCAGTTTTGTCTCCCAAGTCTGCAAACGGCTAGGGAAAAAAAACACAGCTCTAAGACACACACAGACTTTTCCTGTCCACTTTGAAGATAGGAAATCTAGAGACACGTTCAGTTAACCACTTTGCTCACCCACCAGAAATAATCACCTGAGGGCCCCTTTGTCTTGCTGACATAAAACTTCCCCAAATCTGATTATTCTCTCCAAGAAAAAAAACAAAACAAAGACTCTGCATTCATAAACGAAAAGTCTCCAGTCTCAGAGATCAGTAAAGGAAGCTCTGTTCCAATCCTCACCTTTTTATGGTGTCCTTAACTACAAAGGACAGATAGTTTCATGCAACAATACCTTTCAATGACTTTTTCAACTTTTCCCCTTTGATTACAGTCACTCCTGTTCCATGCCTTTTCTCTCCGATTGAGCTCATTTTCCACCAATTTCACATATTCACTACTTTTGTGAAAGTTGCGCGCTGATCTAAATACAGTGTTTCACCCTGCAACTATTTATGTGAGTGAATTTAAGACAATCACATAGAAGACGCTCTTCTAACCCTCGAGTCCTAGTTAAACTTACTGCTGCCTCTCTGCTGTTTGGTGGCTCATCTTTCAAACTATTTACCCATTTCAGCTTTATTATTTGCCATTTACTCAATATGCTAGGTTTCTTCTCTTCATTCCCTGCCCATAGCTGCACCCGCTGCTGGTTGCAACAACCAAGAAGGTCCTGCCTTGTCCCCTTGTCCTTTCCTTCTCTTCCCTTTCCAGGGGAAACAGCATTTTAAATCAAAACACTTCCCAACTGATGATGGTTCTGTAAGATCTCTTTGCTGATGACTTCTCTTCACCAAGGTTTTTTTGTTGGTGGTGGTTTTGTTTTGTTTTTTAATTATTATTAATACACTTTTGTATCAGTGGCTTTTCCAATTTCTTTGTCCTCGATCACAAAACAAGTGGTACCAACATACAGAATTGAGGTTGGTGAGTCACAGGGAGAGCCTTCCCTAGTTTGTAGTTTCAGGTCACATCATTAAACACACAGCCAAATTATACTTCTTTTCCAATGTGACTTTCTGGAGCAGAAGCTAGAGTACCTCTTCAGATCCTTTACAGCTCCATCTGCTTTGTCTGAATGGGGAAAAAGTAGGGAGATAGCTACAAAATTTCTTTGCTAGGCTGGTTCCATATCATATATTTAAACCGCATCAGTCCAACAGCATCCATTCTAATGTGGCAACCCTCTGGGCTCAAATATATGAAGACGTCACCAGACATCAGCTGAGCTGTGTGTTCTCATACCACTGCTGTGTGATAATGTTTGGTGAGACATTTATCCTTAAATAAAGATGTCTAAATAATGCTCATTGTCACTTGTGTTAAATGCTTCTTCAGCCCTCAGCTGCAGGACAGTACTCCTTGCTCCCAGGCAGAAATGTGAGTATTGTAAGCAATGTCATGTCAGTGATGTTATTTTCTGGAAGTGACAACCAACTTCTCTCAACTCCTTTGCAGTCCTACCATGCGCTCTGCAAAAGCAAGAATGGTTTCCAGCGTCCTAGCAATTTTTCTTCAACATTGCAGTGGAGAATAGCAGGATATAGCAATACTGTAAATACTTGGCTGCACATCTGGAAATTCTCTAAATGGGAAATTCCTTACCTTTAATCTTGAATTTTTGAAGTGTTCTTGATTAAAGCAGCCATCATCAAGCTCAGAAAAACTGTCACGAGGATCAAAATCATCAATGGAAATGCTAGGTAACAAGGGTTCGATGCAAAATGCAAGGTGACTTACCTGAAACCACTTTATTCAGGGTTGCAAGGACTATCAAATCCTGTAATCAGTTCCTGAGTTTTTGTATGCCCAAGTCACCTGTACTGCACAGCATTTGAACAATTTCATGTTTGGCAACTATGCTGAAGTACTACCAACAGCTGCTAAGTCCCAAACCTGTCTCCTCTTTCCTTAACTCCAAGGGTAAAAGCTTCCTGATTTTTATTATTGTGGTAATGTTTTTTAATTCCTGTTATTTTAGTCAAGTTTTTCAGATCTGCCTTTCAGGACCAGAAGAGCCTGGTGCATTGCCAAATATAACACCACATCAATTTTTCCTTGAATGTGAAGAGGTTTTTCCTAAAACAGAAAGCAATATCCAGCTACTGCTTTTAAATCATGCACAGCACTAAAACACTCAAACTGGATGAGAAAACCAACTTCCAAAAAGGCCTGAGCTGAAAATCTTGGAGAAGCATTCATGGGAACATGACAGAGTTCTTAAGTGCACACATTAGAATATAAATGAAAATGCAAAACTGTAATTTTCATGGTTCGGTCTCTTTCCTATTCTCTAAATTTTCATTTCCCTTTGCCCACTCTACATATGGCAACAACAGGGTTACTGTAAGTGAAATTGGAAAACACCATGTCGGGGATCCACAGACATTTAGCATTCATTTGAAAAGACTTTTCAGAGCATTTGTTCAAATGTGCCAACACTTTATTCTGATTAAGGCAAGATGTAACAGCCTCAACATAAACTTTTTCAGCTATGGAGTAAGAACTACTCAGAACTAACAGGAATGACCATTACAAAAGAGAAAATATACTTTAAATGTAAAGAGTATCAAGATAAACTAATACAAAAATCAGTACAAAACATTCCAGCTCTGCAAACTATGAAGGGTAAAGAAATGTGTATTTTTTCTAGCACTAATGTAATTTTTGAAAATCTATCAGTCTTCAGTGGGATTCACAGGACTGCAGCTCTACTCTGGAAACATCTCTTTAATGAGACAGTGCATCTCCATCTCATTCCTGCTTCTCGAATTTCTTAACTTTCTGGGTGAGTAGACTCACCCTTGGACCTGTAAGTCAAGCCAGATACATCTCGCCAAGTGCATCCCAAGCTGTAATAAAGAACCTGCAGGATAAATTCTCCTTTCAAAATATCCACGACTCAATGGTTTTCAGGGGAAGTTATGCAGATGTCGGAAGGGACAATATGCAGACCAGCATTTGGATCTTAACTGGCAGTCCTAACGGTATGAGCTGTAGTAAGTTGAGATTGGTCTGCCCTTGTTGAACTAGTGTCAGATACAGGGAAAAAGAATTTTTACAGTCGTAAAGCAGCTGATTATCTGATCATTGAGCATTATCTTATTAGCTGATTATCAGCTGCTTTTCAAAGGACACTGATTATAAAAGAGAAATCAGACTTTTCAAGCACCCAAGTGCATTCACATCCAAAATACTGTACACCTAGTAAATCTTCATCAACACTGATAGAAAGTTTCTTTCCTAAATTCCACTTCATATTTAGGATCTACAAATACTGGAATACATGAGTGAGAACAGACTGGTGGCATCCTCAGGACTCCCGGTCCCACATGCTCCCACCTCCAAGTCACTTCAAAGCTCTTGGCCAAGATACAGTTTTTCCAAAGAGTGGCAGCTGCTAACAAAGAACTGCTAGATAAGGCATGGGGTTGAAAATTCTCATTTCTTTCTTTAGCTGAAAAATTATTAAGCTGGGAAAGGAAAGGATGTAGTGAGAGTAAAAGTTTAAAAATAACTTCAGCTACCCACTGCCGTCCACATCACACAACCGGTCACTTCACTTGGGCTCAAATACACATCAGCTTCCTCGCATAATCCATCTGATGTACTCTCAAGCTATGAGTTAATGCACAGCAGTGTCAGCTGCTTTGGGTCTTTGGAAATTGGAAACTAAACACAAACTAAACACAAATGTCAAGGAAAATTGTGAAGAAAGAGAAAAGCCTGAGGATTCCATGAACCAGATGGTTTAGGCATGAAAATGGATGTAACTGTTGGTAACAGCTTTCAGTGCCTGTACCAACTTCTCATCTGATCAGTGTTTGCAGTAACTGGTAGATTCATCATTAAGAAATACTTCAAATTCAGGATACTTTAAATTTCAGATTTTTTTTTTCTTTTAATAGGGCAATAAAATAAACTGGTAAAAGAGCTCAAGCATTTGGGGATCCAGAAACTTACAGATTTTTTTTCCCCAAATTCTTAAGAGGAACCACACATTTTGGCAGATGCATTCCAAAGAATCCTTTTGTAGCACATGGAAAAAAAAAAACAAACAGCTTTCCTGTAGCTGCAAGAGGTGACTTGCAGGTCTCCCTTGTTAAGACCATCTTGGAAATGGAACATTAAAGTGCCTTATACATTACTTTTGTTAATATATGAATATACAGAGTATGCCATACCATCAGTTTGTGAACAGCAGATCAGGTCTTCAGCCAGTCTGAGAACGTAACTTCCAAATCATAGAATGAGCTGATGGGGACCCACAAGGATCAGAGTCCAACTCCTGGATCCACACAGGACCACCCAAAAAACAGATCATGCATCTGAGAGTGTTGTCCAAATGCTTCTTGAACTCTGGCAGCTCGGTGCCATGCCCACTGCCCTGGGGAGCCTGTCCCAGTGCCCGACCACCCTCTGGGTGCAGAACCTTTCCCTAACACCCAGCCTGACCCTCCCCTGTCCCAGCTCCATGCCGTTCCCTCGGGTCCCTTGCTGTCCCCAGAGAGCAGAGCTCAGCGCCTGCCCCTCCGCTCCCCTCGTGAGGGAGCTGCAGGCCGCCATGAGGCCTCCCCTCAGCCTGCTCTGCTCGGGGCTGAACAAACCAAGGGACCTCAGCTGCTCCTCCTATGGACCTCTTGCCCTCTGGACCCTTCACCATCTTTGTTCCCCTCCTTTGCATGCTCCGTAATAGCTTTATGTCCTTCTTATGTTGTGATGCCCAAAACTGTACACAGTACTTGAGGAGAGGCTGCACCAGAGCAGAGTAGTGAACATATGGCACTAATGAAGAAACATTAATCAGATTGTTAGAATTTGAGACATTCACGGATTTTTTTCATGCAGAAACAAATGCTGAATTCCAACTTACATATTACTGTCTTCTCTGTGAAATTGTAAGGTTTCAAAGAGGGATTTTTGCATCGGCAAAAACCACTTTCTTTACCTATATCTAACTGTCTTGTATGTGTTCTTTGCAAGATTTGGGACTGAAAAGAAAAACAATACTCTTCCAAACATAAAAGGATGGAAATATTATAATAGCATCACCATCACTAGCAGAAGTGAATTAGAAATAGCATAAGTACCTTTAACTTTCAAAGGATTACATATTCCTTCAAGTCAGACAATGAACTTGCTTTCTAGAAACTCACGTTTTCTTGAAATGAAGTCACAATGTGCTAATGTTATAAGCACTGGCCTCTGACTTCACTGCAGAATCAAGCTGGAGAAGGATCTGGGCTGTGAAGGAGATGGCTTTAATGGGAACACTTAGGAACAGTCTTCAGCATTTTCAAAGATTAACATTGCCTGATACAATCTTCATTTTGCAAAACCCAACATTTTTCAGAAGTATCAGCAACATTCACATGTACAAATTTGGCAGAAAACAACTGTTTCTTTATTTTTACGCTAGAACTGATTATTACACAAAAGGCTTAAAAAATGACCTGTAAATAGTGCTGTTCACAACCATGCAGGTGTTCTGACTCCATCCAAACCTCAACCAGTACCCATGAGGACTAAGTATTGACCAGTGAACTGGAAATGAATTTAGACTGCTTTGCTACATTAAGTTCCTCAAACAATTTCATACTGCCTTCTGACAATCATAGGTAAACAGAAAAATATCTTAGTTTCCTAATAAAGAAAGGAAGCAACATGCCATTGTTTTTATCATGTCAGTGAGCAGCCAGTTGCTTCCTAGTCTTGGCTTTGGCAACGAATGATGTTATGTATGTATTCATGAACAAAGTACATAGGGTTCTTCCATGGCATCCTCCTACCTGTTTTCATTTCAGTCTGAGCTAGTCTTGTTGCAGCTACTGAACTGTGCACTGGAACCAGGAACTGATTTGGTAGCCAAAGAACACCATAATAAAAGAGCATTACATACCTGTATCTTACCAATGCTATTTCTATGCCATTAAGGCCTACCCTGGTCAACTGCCCAATGATCTCCTTGGCTACTACCATCTTCTACAGTGTTTGAAATGCCCATGTTGTAGCACCAAGTAGCTTTGCTTTTCATTTTTCTAGGGCAAGGCTCCCAAGCCTTCTCACAAACACTGAGCTCCCACTCCATCTCAGTGCCGGTTTGTTAGCTTAATACAGTCTGATCTGAAAATAAAAACACTCCAACAAATCACGACGTAAGTAAAATCTTCATATGTATTATGTCAGTTACAGTTATGCAATGGCCAAATATTAGTAAATTCATAGCTAATATTAAATTAAAACTCTGGAAAAAACAGCGACAACAGTTCCATGGCACGTACCATTTTTTACCATGGGGACAATGCTTACCCTTTGTCCAAAGGGACAGTGGGAACAAGTATAAATATAGAAACTGTCTCCAAACTGCAACTCTAAGCCTATGTTAATGCTCTAAACTGTCACTGACTTTCACTAAAATTATTCAGATCCAAACATAAGCAATGATTTAGGACATCAATTTAAAACAATGCTGGTGACCCTGTACCAGTCAGGCTGGATTGATTTCTGTCCACAAAGCAAACTACAGAGTGGCAATAATTTATTGCCGGTCTAACAAGAGCATGTAGTATGCAAATATATAATTTTTAAAGTTATATACACACATTTCCCCAAATTTAACTGTGGCTGAATATTTTTCAATGATTTTTAGAACAAATTAAATACCAAGCCCTTTCTGTTTGGATGCTTTGCTTTGTTTTTCCAGCCTGAATAAGTCTATGGATATTGTTGTAGTTATACAAGGCCAATGTTTCACTTTGCAAACATTGAAGATGAAGGAACACTTGAAGCTTCAGCACCAGAAGGAAAACAAGGAAGAGTGCAGAGGGTAGCTCCATTCGGAAGGTTAGAGCTATAACAATTATTGTTCCAGTTTGTTACAAGTAGCTCATAAAGCCTTTTATTCTAAACAGTCCTATTGTTATTGACAATCAAAGGGATTCTTATGTGGGATTACACCTTCAACATCCTAGAGCTGATACAGTTTGTAATCTTGAAGAACAGCAACACAAACCAGTTCCCCATAAGCACTGGAGAGATCAGAATACTTGTACTCTGTTGCAAAATGTCATTTCAGTTCATGCAAACCTTTGCCTTCTTCCTTAGAAGAAGGAGTTACTACACTTGGAGTTTGTTCCTGGGATTTTTCTGTTGCTGGAGTATTGACTTCTTGACCTAACTTTTTATTTATTTGTTAGACTGAATGAGGGTAGGAAGAGAAGAGGAGCACCATAGTAACAGCAGACTAATTAACATTGCTTGCGATGACACTGATGATTTTCCCTGTTTGTCCCCTGTCTCTCTTACACTCTTCTCATTTTGCTGCCTTTTCTTTTTTCCAGAGTGGTGTTTAAAGAGCTGCGAAAGTCCATTCTTTTGAGAGAACAACATTGGTGATTTCCTTTAAGTCTTTGCTTCCATAGGAAGCAGATACCTGGCAGATTTGCAAGGGAATGCTAAATCAACTATGGAAGTTCTGCACTGTTGTCTGTTTCTGAGAAAGTCGTAGAAGTTCTTCTCTAATTGCTTTTATAAGAGAGGCTGAAGAGTGACCTGGCTGGAGGTCCTCAGTGGAACTGGTGGTGTAGCAAAGGCCCTGGCCCTGAAGGCTGTTGTGCGGAAGCTGAGCAGGGGGTGCCGAAGGCTGCCTGGCTGAAGTCCTCGGCATCTGGAATACTGGTGAGGAGGAATATTCTTGGTGTCCATGCATATGCGTCTGGAAAAAGGCAGAAACCGTTATTGTACTTTCTGAATAAATATGATAATCCCAGAAAAGACAAGAAAGCAAAAAGGCAAAGAACAGAGGAAAAGCAGCATGGAGATGCTTCTATCTGCTGCCACTGTTCTTTTGTTGTATGAATGAGTGATTCTTCTTATGGAGCACAAACAACAAGCATACACAAATTTGCTGGACATCCCTGCTGGTTCAGGGATTTTTAAAATCTCTTTGAACATCCATTAAAAAGTCTGACTCCCTTCTAGGTCTGTTATGTTTAGAAACTGAAATGGAAGGAGTTGGGGAAAAACACAGAACTGGAAGTCAATGAGTTGGCTTCTCTTTCCTTGCCTTTCCATCAACTTCCTAGAAGACAATAGGCAAATCACCATCTTCCTGGTTGTAATTCCTTCGTACCATCTATAAAATAGGGATGCTTCTACTTTCACCTTCCCATTCTCTGTCTGGCTTGCCTGTCCAGACTGTACACTTGTAAGGACCATGTAAGTGACCTGTGCCCAGGAAAACACGGTCAACAGGAGAAGCAACAGAAGGCAAAAATGACTCTAGTCAGAAAGACTGCATTTTTCTACACTCAGTGCAGTTCTACAGATCTGAGTAATACTTTCCCAGTTTAGGGACAACCATTGTTTAATGGAAGAAAGGGATCAATTCTGTTTTTGTTCAGTAACATATATTCTTTAATGAAACATGAGAGAAACACAACAGAATCCTAAGTTTATGGGCTTGTCTATCTGGAAAAAAATCTGCTTACACTAAAATAAATCATAAATTTACAGTACACTAGGTTACTGCACCAACTCCCAGTATGGAAACAAACCAGGTACATTTTGAAAAATCTAAATTCCAGCTGATATCCCTAAAGCAATCATTTCCTCTTGCCGAGTATCTGTGAAGGTTGAGAGGCAGCCAGATGGAAACACTGGACACCAAGGACTTGAGGCTGCTTGAACATGCCTTAATGAACCTACGACTCAGAGGAAAGCAGCACAATCCCCTTCCAACAAGGAGTATCCAGCTGCAGCATGTTCAGATCACAGTTATCACAATTTAGTGAGCAGTAACCTCTGCAGATAAGCCTGAAGTAGCAGCAGAGAGAGCTAACTGGGGAGGGAAGAAAAGACAGCAAGGTCATCTAGAAGAGGATTTGGGGATGAGGGGGAGGGGAGTGAAGGGATTACAAAGCTGAGACTGGAAGGATATGGGGGACCTAGAGACACTGTAGCAGCAGCGTGCAAGGAACACAAAAATGCATGGGAGTATGTTGCCTAACATCTCTCATAATACAACTGAATGAAATCCAAGCAATTTGGCTTAGGACTGAACTAATAATAGATTCTGACTCTGTTGCATAGCTCATGCAGCCCTGATCAATTGCAGAGTTAATTTGGGAAGAGAGATTAAGAGGAAAAGAAGCTTTAATGGGAGAATGATAGGTAAAGAAGATTTTCCAAGTAACATCCTGTCTTACTTCTTATAAAAGGAAGGAGATTTTAGTATTAGAAAGGAATGAATAGGTCTCTTGATTGTTCAAAATTACTGCATTTGGCAGTGAAACCTGAAACTAATTCATAAGTGGAGTCTAGTTAGCAAACCTGACAAGTACTTTGTGGGTTTATAGAAAAGAGATGACATCAAAAATATTAAAAACAAACGTTCCTTGACACATGACTCTTAACATCAAACTAAACTACATTCAGGTTACTTTCACATTAAAATATACTACATGATGCGGCTCCTATCTCATACTGTATTGAGTTAGCACCGTAAGAATAGCTTCTTAGCAGACATGAGGAAGAATACCTGCTGAGGACAGTGGCTGTTTTATAACATTAAGGCTATAGAAATTTTCTTAAATAGCTCCCAAAACCAGAAATATATATTTTTGTGATTTCATATATAACACCATAATTAAACAGGTTGAGAACTTTCAAAAACAGAGATTACTTTGGAAACCTAACCTATACTAGACCACAATAGCAAACTAGGGATAGGAAAGCTAGAAGAAATTTTGTCATATTTTTAAACATTTCTTTAGGAATAGAAATACAGGTTTATGTACTATGTAACACTATATATGTAACAATATTTAGTTTTATATAGCATCCATAAATTATATTTTTGTATTTAAACTTCCATATAATTAACAGTAGTACAAAATAATAGACAAAAATATCTTTGAGTCTTCTTTTAGTTAACTTCTTAAGGAATGAAGATTTATGAGGTCACATTGTGCATTTGATCATCTCCACATAATAACAGCTGAACTGTGCCAATTTCAACTGAATTTTATGTATAAATATATACATGCACATACATGTATATATGTATAAATAAGTATATATTACAAATTATACAAAAATAAGTCGCCAATTAGATGTGACTAGATTTTTGCTATCTGCTGCTCAAGTGACCAATTGCTCTGTATTGTGTTTCCTGTGAGCTAAGGAAATACTAAAATCGTCTTGGTTGCGTAGGCCTTCTAGATGGGAGAATGAAGGTGAATTGATGGTAACCTGCACACTGATTTTGGGTCAGGTGGCATAAGTGAGAGGTCATATTCCAATGGGAAATCAGGTGTTGACAGTAGAATAACAGGTGAGAATACCACGAGGAAAAGCGCCATGGCAGGAACACAAATGCAGATCCCTTTCAAGTTCATGGCAGAAAGAACACTCCAGGTCTATCCTTCCTACATGCAGAGGCTAATGTTTTTGCTCAGAATGAAGGAACAGGAAGGCTGTTTGCTAAGAATGTTTTGCCAAGTTGAATAATGTACCTTAAGGAATGTGTCTATCATTAAGTAAATTCTCCTTTCCAAAAAGAAGAAAGAAATTTAGAGCTCTGTCCAAGTGAAGGAAACCAAACTCTGAAAGTAATTATTTAAGTATAGAAAGCTACAAGTTAAGGGCTTATCTAACAAACTTAAACTGCCTTAAGTATGCAAAAAGGCTGAAATCTTCCTTCCTCTCTCAAGAAAGAAAACAGAAAAATTGTAATTATAAGAAGGGAGGAAATGAAGGAGCACAAAGGCATTGCTCTCAAGAGTACTACAGTAAAGCTGTTGCAGGTCAGTCTGCTTCAAGATGCAAGTACATCAAACACTGACTGGTAGCAGGCAACTGGATCTTTCTTGGAAATGCCACACAGTATCTTCAACCTCACCACACATCTGGTAGAATCAGAAATGTCAGCTTCGAGAAGCAGCACTGCCAAGAACTTGGAATCACGACGGCTGCCTAGGAAACAATGATAAACTAATACATATTAATTTACCACATCCTGCTGACTGAGGTAGGAAAATTATTTGTTTAGGAACACCTCTACTGTTATGTGCAAGTATGTGCCTTATTCCGTGGCCCTGACTCCTGCTGTTGTGCACTGATATAGAAGACAAAAGAACTATAATAATACAAAGTAGAAGGGTAGTCTGGGACAATTTAATTCAATGTTTTCTACTTTAAATGATCGCAAAATACAAAGGCATATTTCAAAGAAGGAAATGGAAAGCAGTATCCACCTCTGCTGGTGCTCAGAAGCAGAACTGGGTGAACTGCAATTAATGAATGAAGGCCTCAAGTAAAGAAAAAAAAAAGGGTTAGGGTAAAGTGAGAGAAAGCAGTTAGAGAGAAGCGAATGTGAAAGAATAGCAAGCAAAAGTTAGAAGAGCTAACGAGGGTTCGAAGAGCAAAGCAAAGAATGTCAGAGAAGCAACTGAAAGTATTCCAGGGAGAAAAAAGTTCCAAACAGTAATGCAGGAAAAAAAAAATACCCGAACATATCACTACTTCGGAAACTATGCAAATGTGTAACACAGTACTCACTGCATCTCGCCTAGCATATTCATCCTCTCCACGGTACTGGGGCCACCCTGGCCCCCCCGGCTGGCCATGCCCTGCTCTGCCTGAGGGGATCTCCACTTGTTGACCTCCGATCCTGCTAGCAATTCCCACCTGAGTGAGGTGCTGTATCTGAGAACCTTAAAAGCAAATATTGTTTTTTCATCTTTATACACAGTCAAGTTTGCAGGGCAGACAAATGGCAACATAAAACCTTGTTGGAAGCAGGAGACAAGAAGAAAGTGAAGCTCTGTTTGTGTAATTTAAAAAAAAATCAGCAGAAAGAAGGCTATCAGTATAGAATAAAGAAGGAAAAGTTGTGTGCATTTTGTGCAGTTCATTTGAGTGTGATGCTTTTCACTGTCACTGCACTGAAGGAAGAGGTTAAGATACGTGCATCTCAGGCATGGACTGCACTGCATTCCAAAAACATGCCAGCCCTTTTCAAACAACACTTACTGAAAGCCCTGGCAATGTTTTAATGTAAATTACTTAGCAGCAAAGAGAAGATATTTGCTACCGTAATAAACCACATTTGCATCACACTGGCAAGACTCTAACTCTCTAGGCTACTTTCTATTCCATCTCTCACAAGAATAAAATACATGACTATGTAAAAGTGTAGTTCTTGCAGCTTTGCTTTATGGTTAAATATTAAACAATGCTGTCGCTGACTAACAAGAAGGTCAGAACACACTGTATCTCCTTTCGGCCTGAAAGCTAACCTCCTCCTTTCTAACTCCCCTCCACCCCCCACTGCTTTCAAACACATACAAGGACAGCCACCACCATTAATTGTAAGAGACATGGAACAGCATGCCAGCTTTCTTTTTTCCTGAATTTCCTCCCACAGGGAAACAAAATTTATTTTATAAATACAACAGAAATGAAACATTTAATAAACCCACAGATACATAACAGATAACTCTGCGTGCGTGTGTGCATGTACAAAAAGGGAGGAAAAGACAAAACCACTGATTTACGTGATGTACAGTTAGTTCGCTTTCATATTTTCCCCTCAAAAAACAACCATTAACTGAGAAGCCTGATATTTATACATACTTATGCTGAAGGACAGTAACTAATCATCTGAAATCCCCCAAACTTTAAAGCAAAAGATGCACGAACATTAGAGAATAGTGTGAATCAGAGAACTAAATCATCATCATTAAACTGTAACAGTCACTACAGTTCTGTCATTCTCATACATTTAACAGTTAAAGGGAGAGGAGAGCAACTATCAAAATTAGGACTCATGAGTACATGATCGTATTTTTAGTCTTTTTCAAATCCCCAAAAAGAAAACATTTGTCTGGGAAAAAAAATAATTGTGGCATTTGCATGGTAATAGAACATTTTATTCTTAGAATCAGTGTTTGCTGCTTAATTGCAATATGACATTAGAATTTTACTCATGATAGCATTCATAAGCACTATGGAAATTATCTCACTGTCGAAGTAGTGAAGATGATTTCACATGGGACAGCAGCAGTAGATATCTTCAGAAACTAGAAGACCCTGCTTTTATGCATACATTTCTATGAAGAATAGTGAGAAACAAAGAAGCAGCAAAGTATTGAATTATTATTTTTTGGTAGGCTTATTTGGGATGTATCAATTATATAATTTGGCACCAAGGAAATTACCAATGCTTGTAAGACACTAAAAAAAAGTGGCAAAGCACTGCCTTTTTCTGCAAGGTCCTACATATCTGTAAAGTTAATCTCTGTTTGTGACCACTTATTTTATTTTTTTTGGCAGTGAAGACAGGGGCCACATTTCAAGTATAGTACCTGAAGAAGAGTTATGTCTTAATGGTGATCTCAGGGTAAGAATAGATATGGAGAAGGATTTGCTATTTTAGTGCATGTTCAACTTAAGTGTACCTGCAGTGCTTCCAACTGGTCGTGGTCGTGCCACTGATGGCATTTCCTCTGAGTATATTCCTCTGGAGGAATAATGAGCCTCGGGTGGCTGCTGGTCTGGGTGCATTAACTCCGCCGGTTGAAGAAAACCTGGCCCAAAGTTCTGCCTGGGGAAAAGAAAGGACCCAAGATTACAAAAAGTAAACAGCTTAATTAAAAACAGTTGTGCAAGTATACCTCATACAACACCTATTTGTGATGACTTTGAAGTAACTTTTTTTTCCTCCTTGATGTCCTGCATCACAGATGAAAATGACCTAGAAACTCTACCAAAAATTTCATGCAAGTGTTTTTCACATGTTGCAGTCTCCTCAATGCAGAGGAAAAAGCTGACCTTGTTTTCCCCTTGGAGAAAAATGTATCTTCAGGGGAAAAAAAAACACAAACAACCCAACACACAAGAACCAGGCCAGTAGTGATGAAGCCGCTTACTGTAGCAACATATCTGAATCTTCCTCAAGAGTTGCTGGGCATAAAAATTATGTCTAAATCAAACCATACAAACTGTATTACATGTGTATTTCATGAACAATTATTATTTCATCAAGTTTTCTGAACATTTTCGAGGAAACTTCCAAAATCTTGCTGTCTAAGGTTCAAACTACAGACACCTGTCATTAGCACGTATGAAGAGAGATGCAACATATACTAAAACTAATGTTTTCTACAATTCAGACTGGTGCTCATAGTCATTGCTGGTATATATTTAATGAGAGGAATTAACAACAGAACCTGTCGTCAATCTATCTTCATTAATTGTGCCCAGGTAATGGGACTTCGAAAAGAAACCCTACAATTCCTTCACAGAACAAGAACAGAGAAGGAGATGTAAATGCTGCTCTCCCTGTGCTTCCTATTAGCATACCCTTAACCTTGACATGGAGAAGGTATGTTTTAAAAGAATGACGGCTGCTGAGTTTTCAAGGAGTATTCATTCCTTTCATTATGGGGGAGGTGTGAGCACCTAAACTTCAGGTGCTTAGTTACAAGGCTAATCTCTCTTAAACTGCAGGTATGATTTAAGGAAAGGAACATGCTCCGCAACAGCCATTACAAATATTCAAAGCAAAAGGTTAGGTTCACTAAATCATTTTCTGCAGAAGCCCGTCTCTCACGGCTGATTATAAAAGAAACAAAGTGAGACAAACACACTAAGTCAAGCACATGAGGTTACACTAAGCGAGGACAGGGGCCTAATTTTATATTCCTTTTACCACAGTAGCACCTAAACTACTCTATCTATGGACTGCTACCTAGTCCATTCTTCAACACCTCCATTTTGCCTTTTTTTTTTTAAACAGGAAAATTCCATGACTGCATCTAGTTCAACCTATTCTTGATTTGTGCTTTATTTGGAAAGCTGACCACTTTTGTATAACAAAGATGGTCAGCTAACCAGATAACAAAGAAGGCTGAGATAAAAATAAATAGTCTAATAAAGCCGAATAAGAGCATAATAAACTAAAACAAGTAATTGTAAAATAAAGCTCTAACTACCTGGCAAGTAGTATTAAATGAAGGATGTGTAAAGGGTTCAAGGTGCAGAAATCCCATTGTGGAACCGCCAGAATCTCCCCACCTCCCTTGCATACATTCCCAACTGTCCCCTCAGTGGATCCAGAAGAAACAATACTCAGCCAGACTTGTGAGCTCATTAAAATAAATGCCTGAATGGGTAGGTAATGTTTAACAGTGTCACTTCTGTTATTTTAATCACTGCAACCAGCAAAGGATGTGATCATCTGGCACTTAATGTCTATAATGTAGAGTTGGAATCTTGATAAATTATTACAATTTTTGATGATGTCTTTAAAGAAAATACCTTCTCAGCATTACTGCAAATGTATTATTTTTGTGCCAGTTTTTCTGAGAGGACAGGATCCTATCCTTTCTTGCTGATGGGTTTGTAGCTGAAAGGTATAAGTTTAATAACCCACTACCTTCTCTTCTCAATCTTTTTAATAGATAGATACAGCTACTCTTTAAAGTCAAGCAGAGATCAACAGAAGAATACAAAATGGGATACATCTCTGAATCTGTATAATACAGGCTTTTTAGTGCTACTTCCTATTACCAGACTGAGACCGAGCCTTCAATTTATCTTCGCATGTTAAAAAAAAAAAAAAAAAAAGAGGTTTAATCTCCAGTTATTAAATTAACTGTGGAGAAACTGCCTCCCGAATCAATTTTACACCATCAAGCCACTATAGCTAGGCATCTCTGTTGCATTATGTGATATTTTTCTGGTAAAAAAACAAACAAACAAACCTGTTCATTGTGCCTTTATGTTTACACAGCTGATATGTGACCTAGGTCTTTCACATTTAAATTTTTTTTACCCAAGTTGGTTCCAGCCCATTAAAGATGCTGACTGCATTTGTACAGAGAAGGGAACAGTAACTTACCCAACTACTATTCCATGCACTGGGTATTTAAGCCAATGGACTACGACATTGATACATGCCTCTTAATCATACTGACCTCGGGTCATTTTTAGTTCCTCTAGTTAGTACACTGTTTCTATCAATTTACTTATCATCATTTTCTGAATCTGAGCATAAAACCCATTCTACAACCATGAGAAGAACTCTTTCCATGTTTTTCATGTTTCCATGTTTTCTATGTTGGGGCATTCCCAGGTATTTGGGGCAATCCCATGTCTTTATATAGACTGGGCAAAGAAGAACTTGAGAGCAGCCCTGCAGAGAAGGGCTTGGGGGTCCTGATGGACAAGAAGCTGGACATGAGCCAGCAGTGCGCGCTTGCAGCCCAGAAGGCCAACTATGTCCTGGGCTGCATTAAAAAAGGGGTGGCCAGCAGGGAGAGGGCGGTGATTGTCCCCCTCTACTCTGCTCTTGTGAGACCCCACCTGGAATACTGCGTGCAGGCCTGGGGCCCCCAGCACAAGAAGGACATGGAGCTCTTGGAACGGGTCCAGAGGAGGGCCAATAAGATGATCAGAGGGCTGGAGCACCTCTCCTATGCAGAAAGGTTGAGGGAACTGGGCTTGTTTAGCTTGGAGAAGAGAAGACTCCGGGGAGACCTCATTGTGGCCTTCCAGTACTTGAAGGGAGGGTATAAATGGGAGGGGCAATGCCTGTTTACATGTGTAGATAGTGATACGACAAGGGGGAATGGTTTTGAAATAAGACAGGGGAGATTTAGGTTAGAAATTAGGAGAAAGTTTTTCACTCAGACGGTGGTGAGGCACTGGAACAGGCTGCCCAGAGAGGTTGTGGATGCTCCATCCCTGGAGGCATTCAAGGCCAGGCTGGATGCGGCTCTGGGCAGCCTGCTCTAGTGGTTGGCAACCCTGCCCAGAGCAGGGCGGTTGAAACTAGATGATCTTTAAGGTCCTTTTCAACCCAGGCCTTTCTATCATTCTATGATTCTACTGACCAAGCTTTAGGAAATCTTTTATTTTAATGAAAATTTTAAGGAATTCTTCCTGTTAAGGTCAATGAGCTTGCAGATTGTTAACTTAATCTGCCGACACTGGCAGAGCCTGTGTTTGAACTACCTAAATAATGATGTCATTAGTTTGTAACTTACAGAAGTCCAGAGTGCCTACACCAAGGGCTGACAAACATTTGAACAAAAAATATGTTGCAAAGACACCAACTTGCTCAGGTGTTTTAACATGGGTTACAGCACTTCCACAACTAAATTATCATGTTTTCCCTAAATCTGTATCAGGCAAACAAAGAGAAAATCCCCAGAAATAAACAGTTGGTTATGCTTTGTGTTGGCAGTCACAAAATTCATAATCCTCAAGGTTACCTAAATTAAAAAAAAAATGCACTGCATGTCATACTTTATGCCATTTCATATATGCTCCACTCACATTGAAACTGTCAGCTCTGGCCAAGACCTAGGTGAGAAAATGTGCTTAGAGATTCCACCTTTTCTAGTTGGTCCTTTCAAAACAGGGTTGCAGAACAAAGGATAAAGGAAAGTTCTTTGTATTCATTTTGAAGCTAAAGTATGCCAAGTTTTCAAGGCAGTAAAGACTTTAGATGAAATCTTATGAATGACACAAATATCAGTGGTGTTTCATCTCACACGATGAGCTGTAAGAAGGTAATGAGAGAGCAGTATGAGGGCACCTTTTTACCACCTCGGCTGCAGCAGCTTTAAGAGTCTGAGACAAGTGTGGTCCCAGTAGGTAACCATGACTCAAGAGTCTAACTTCATGTGTAGTTAGCACATAGGCACCAAACGTGGAATTAACAGTGGCTTGGACAACTGTTTCTTCTCTTTATGCAATTCTCCCACACTAAGGCCAGGAGAAGATGGAAAATCTGTTCTTCCCCCCTTATTTTATAGCAATAGGCCTACAAGGCATGCTTTTGCTGTGAGGGTCACCATGCTCTGAAATTTGTTAACTTGGTTAAAAATAGAACAAATCTGTTAGTCATCTGCAAGCTTTTGCAAGTGAGTGCTGCCCTGAGGCTACAGAAACAAGATGAAAGCGAGAGTACTGGGAGATGTACATGCACTGGAGTAACTGTTTCAGGCTCTCTAAAAGCTGAAACTCAATGGTTTACTCAGTATTTGGAAGGACACCTTTACAGCCAAGGGGCTAGGAAACACATTTCTTTTTAATGAAGGGTTGGATTCCACACAGCATGCATGTGTCATTCATGCCACATAAATAAATTACACAGGCTGAATCTGGACTCCTGTTACTTCCCATTTATACGGTACTTTGCATAATAATATAACAGTGTTAGTAAGAACTCTGTAGGAATTGAAAAGAAAATAATAAATGATAATTCCACGAGTGAAAAGCTACCTTGGTAGGAGACCTGGTGCTGCTGGCGGAGTCATTCCAAATTCCACATATCTCTGTCAGAAGAACGAAAACAAATGAATTAAAATCAAAATGTGTACCCTGGGAAGTCCACTGTCAGCCTTTTAAGTGATGAATTGCAGAGATCACTAGGCCTTTATGTGTGATTGGACTGCAACCTTAACAGCTTGGTTTTACAAACCCTGTGGCATAAGAAGGCCTGGGAAGCACTGTTACAGTAGGACAGCAGTCTCTTCTGTCTTTACGTACCTTAAAGACCTCTCAAAAATACTTTTCTCATTTGCAGATCAAGCAGTGCTCCAATGTCTATTTAGCTTAAAACTTTCAGCAAGCTAAGCTTTGCATTTGCAAACTTTTTAAACCTTCAACCAGCATCAGACTGCAACAGAGATACCACAGGGCTCAAACTCAAGAGTCCGGTGGGGTTTTGAAACTCAATTGTTGTGGAACTCAAGATGACCTGAAATATTACCTGTGTGTGTCTCAGTGCTCCATAAAATGCAACGTACTACACATAGAAATACTGGTTCCCTATCCCTCACATTCTGAAAGTGTTTGGATGTCTTGCTGGAAAACATGATCTAAGAACAATATAATCTTTTTCATTGTCAAAATACATACTAGCACATGTATTAAAAAAAAATTATTCTTGGACATAACAAAGTCGATCTGTTTAAGATCATAACTGAGAAGAACAGAAAAACTATCCTAGAGAAGAATTCCTATTTTCTCTTGTGGTTGGGATCGGAAAAGGGAAAAAGAATACAAAAGATCACCATATTGTGATGGCCATTTCAAAACTCTCCCAGTTCCAGAAACTATTCCACGTCTGTGGTAAGCCCTGACAGAAAGGGCAAAACAACAGTGATCACGGCTCAACTGGTGCTAACTGCCTGCCCAGAAAAGCCTTTCACATTGCATCACTCACATTAAATGGGATGTTTACTGCCCGAGTTGGACCATAAGGTGATCCCCATTGGGTGCAAGTGGTTCCCCTCCCTGCTCGAGCAGGAGTGTTGTTTACCGGCTGTCCTGCAGAGACCCCAGGTGGTGTGACGGCTGTGGAATTGGCCGCTTGGCTGCTGGGAGCCACCAGGGCAAAGGCATCATCCAGCAATGAGTGCATGGTCTGCCGAGCCTCTTCTATGGATGGCTGCGGTGGGACGTACTGGGAGACTGGGTGGGAAGGCAAGCCGGGGAACTTCCCCAGATCTGCTGAAGATGATGTATGAGGATCAGGAGGCAAATCCGGATCAGACTGGAGAAAACAGAAAGAAGGTGAAGGACAGGCAGACAGGAGATCTGATCAGCCAGCTTCCAAGCCCCTGCGGGCCTTAAGTCTGACCAACACTCTCTTTGCCAGACCCAGAATGAGATAAAATGCACAAGTGCCAGCACTGGACAAAATCTGTCCCTTACTCTCCCCACTTCTGCACATACAGACACAACACCAGCTGTTCAAATGCTTCATTCATGCAATCTGAAATACCCTGATCTCAGGTAAGGCAGAAATTCTCTGCTCAGTAGTTACTTAGGTATAACAGAAATCATGCAGTTTGCAAGCATGTTTGTAAAGTCACACAGTGAGAATTTACTCCACCCAGAAAAAAGCCAATCAGCTCTGTCTGTATCTCTGAATTCTCTGCAGTTTCTGCAGTTCCAAGAAATTAACTCAGTCTTTAGCTTACAACTGACCACATCTGCAGTGATATTAAACAATTATTGCCCTCTAGAAAAACACACAAAGGGAGCAGTTAAGCAGTGGTTAGCTGCATGCAACTTGAACCTGGGTGCATCACCTGAACAGGATTCACCTAAGTGCTTCATAGCAGCAATAGCTGAGGCATGCACTGCAATTACTACCTGGGATCTTACCACACGGGCTTCTTGTTTACCAGTAACAGGAAATTAAACGAGCTTTGCAGCAGCAGACTTATTATCAAAGCTCACTCTTGCCACTGCATGCCGACTGCAAAATCAGTCATAAAGATGCAAAAGCCTCTGCTTCATCAGGAGCTTAGTATTCTGAGTACTGTTTCGCTACAGATGCCAAAGGGGCTGAGCTTACTGTGTGACAAGTCTTAATTAAATAGCTTCAGATGATAATTCATTCTGCTGCAGCATGGCATTAAAATCATCACACTCTTGTTTGAATACAGAGGGAAACCACAGAAATCAACACTGTAGCCACTTGACTGCATATGCAGCTAATGGTGAAATTCTTAAAATTAAACTATCTTTCAAGATGAACACTGTCCAGGGGTTTTTAATATTGGCATTAGCCTTAATGAAATCTGCTTAGAAGTGGTTAAAGATGCCTAAATACAGACTATGACATGGATATGACTGAAAAGAAGCATTCTCCAGTGTCTGCCTTTTTAAAAACAGGAAACAAAATTAATTTGCATGACATTGTACTGGAATTGTTTTAAGTTACTGCAGTACAAAGACGTTACTCTTTCATTAATAATTAATTCACATATTTTAAATGCAATAAAATTTCTCATGAAAAGAACCAAGTCTTTCACTTTGTGAGAGCTAAGGCTAATTTTTTCTGTAACACATGAATACATAACATCTAGCAAATTGTACTAGAGTGAAGCTATGTTCAACTTATTGTGGAACATGCCAAACACTTTCATGTTCATAATAGCAGCATTAATGAAAACAAGGTTTTAGTTCTTGGCTTCTTCAATATCAAGGAATACTTGGCAGAATTTCACTACCTCATACTGATAGATTGCCAATGAAGTCCTTGTTTCACTTTGATTTACATGTTAATTACACACATCTGAAATTAGCCACACAGACCACAGACAGAAGGCTGAAAACCTTCCCAAATCACAGATGTCATTACAATGATCAGAACTCTCCTGTCATTTAAGAGACATACATACAATATATGCAGAGTTATTGACTCCTGGAGGTCGTTTGTATGTCCCATCACTATCAGTTGTGATTAACCTGTCCTTTTCCGCATCAATGGGACTACCGTTTATCTGATGTCGCCGGCGCTGCTTGGGAGAACGTTTTGCACGAGAGCTTAATATGAAGAAAAACAAAAAGGCAAAGAGAGAAAAAACAACAAAAACAAGACAAAGGTAATCACATTTATTTTTGTACTTTATTCTCATCCTACTCAAGGTTGAACTTCTCTGCCCATTCACATTTCATGTCTCTCTTCCTTTTTGCAGCTTTTCATCCCAGTCCCATTAGCTAGTCCCAAATCTCTTTCCTCAAGCTTCTCCTAATACCACTATCACTGCCATAGTATCTGCCCTCCAAACTGTCCCGCCTCCTCACTCAAACGCTCTCCAGTGTCACCTCCTTTTCACATCCATCTTCTAAGCCTCCCCTACTGCCTCCCCACACCTCCCAGACCAATGTCTGATGTACTTGCAGTAGCAGAACAGACTATTACCACCAGGGTCATATGATTGGCATGTTGTGGTAAACTCTACTATAGCAAACCAGCTGAAGAACACACAGAGCTGGGAAAAACCTACTTTCCTTCAGAGTAGAAGCAGTCACAGGGTACCAGCACTCTGGAAAAAAAGTTCCACTATCCATAAGCCTTAAACAGATCCCAGAGAAGACCTCCTCTGGAAATAAGAGCCCAGGAAGGTAGGTCTGTGAGGCTAACAAATACACCTCATTTTCTAAAAGGAATATGTAAAAAGTAATCTCTTGTAAAAGAAATCTGAAAACAAAACATACTGACATACTGAAACAAAAATGTTTGGAACCACTCCAATCTTTTCACCTAGCCAACTCAAATTCAGCTGAAGGTCAAAATGATTTTAAGCTCTGAAAGCTCAGAAGTACAGGTACTTTGAACTCTGAACCTAAAAGAAAATTGTACTTTCCTGTCTTTGAAATCCCTACCTCTTCCTGGGTTCTATGAAGACAGTAGGCACACTGCCTCCAGGGTCCAAGATCTTGTCAATCTGCATCTGTGCCTTGCGATATATTCTGTGTTGTTCTTTGGAGTCAACCACCACCACATCATCCACCACTGGAAATTCATAGTGCCCTTTGCGCTTGGCGCGAAGACGAATCTTATTGCGGTGATGCTCAATCTCAGATTTATGCCTTAGGGCTGTCTGTATCTAAAAGGAGGAGGAAAATAAATCAACTGCATTTTTTTGTATAGTTTTTGCAAGCAGATCTTTTTGCTGCTCTTCTGTAAACCTCTCCTTCTCACCTCACTGTCTGACCCCCTGTCACCCTCAAAATCTCTGACAGATTAAAATAAACCACACAAATTGTAAATACACTTTCTATTAGTTATCTCCCCAGGTAGATATACTATTATACATAATGTGATCGCTGGCACAGCATGTTAGAGACAGGAGGCAATTTCTTAATAAATGGCAAGAGAAACACAAAAAGGTTGTGTCATTTGCTAGAAGTGACACCACTCTAAGAAAATAAGATTAATCAATACAAGCTACATTTGCTTATCAGAGATATTTGATCAATACCGTTCAAGTCTGCCACCCATTCCCTTTAATGACATTCATCATGTAAGGAGCAAGAATTTAAAGAACTAGCTGACCTCTCTGTTGAGCATGAGAAGTTGCTGCTAGCTATAGAGAAATGTAGCAGCAACACTAGAGCCCAGGTGCCTAGCTGGATGTGGTGTTCTCAGCTCTACAGTGACTTTCAGGATAAGCTTTTATGCCCCTCCCACCTTTTTTCAAATTCCCTGGAGTGCATCTCATCATCTGAGGAAAGCCATCATAACACCACACTTGTACGTCCTGGCCCAACAGTCACTGAAGTCATTATCATTAATGGAGAAGACCTGGGCAGCAGATCAGGCCACAACTGCTCTGTGCTGGACTTATTTGGGAACACATCAGCAGCAGTAAATTGAAAAACAAATAAACTAATTTTTGTGGCTTCTCCAATGAAAATCCCCAGAAGACATAACAGGGACACAAGACAGACTTACTCTTTACATTTCGTTAGAATTAGTCTTCTGCCAATATAATCAAACTTCTATTTTGTGGACACTCTTTGCCTATGCATACTACATATATACATTTACCTCTCTTCTGTAAGGTCCTGAGAAACACAGTACTTTAACACAACTAAGTTACAGCTTTCATCAGTCTTCTACTTTGAATTATGGGAAGATGCCATCTTACACCCCATACAAAAAACAGGACCCACACATACAGAGTAATGTCAGGCAGTATATGACGTGGTTTTACAGCACATTACTAATGTCCCAGGCATGTTCTTATTCTGTTTACAGTAACCTGAGCCTCAGAAAAGGCAGGAAGTTTCTGCATGTTCACTGGCTAATAAACACATCTTAAGTTGGAAACAATTAATGTGCTGCAAATTCACACCCTAGAATGTCCTGAAATAACTTGTTTGTATAACCCACAACCTGAGTTGCTGAAAAGCCAAAAGAGTGGTGCAGAATGAAACCCAGGGTGGGCTAGGCATTCCAACTCTTACACTACTCTCACAAATCTTGTCCTGCTGGCTAGGAAAAGAATGATAACACAAGGTATGCTGCCAATTTGTCTCCTTTCTTAGTGTTTAAATTTTGGTTTAGGCAATGCTTAAAACAGATAAGGTTATCTCTACGTATGGAAACAAGATTATTCCTATTCCTATAACTTGCTAAAATTCCACTCCCTGGGAAATAAGTCCTGACAACAAGAAAGAAACTGGACCCTTTTCACTTCCCACATTGCTGGGCACGTATTCTTCCACAGACATTCAAAGCACTTAACAGATACCTCTTTATTAATTTTGTTGGTCTCTGCTACTCGATCAGAAAGCACAGAATTCTGAATTGGAGGTGCTGCCATCGGCTGCATAGCAATCAGCTGGATCTTGCTTGGGACCCGTCTGCTTGCATCTGAGGAACGTGACATCCTATCCACATGTTCAAAGATCGAGGCTGAGGAGTGCTGCTCGTTTCCACTGCTTGTCTGAGGAGGTCCTGAATTACCAGAACAAATACAGAGTAAAGTGGCGCTGCTAGGGTTATCTCAGTCAAACGTCAAGCTCTACAGATTCTATGCTATCAGACTTTGAAATATTTCACATCTGTGTTTAATTAGTCCTTTAGGTCTTCCAGCTGATTCACATTTAGCATACAACAAGTTGGCCCAGTAGTTTGTAATGTATAAACATTTTCCCACTACACTTCCAGAAGGTGAGCTGTCATTCTTTATTTCTGTAAATCAAGCTCTTGGCATTTGCAAATCCTCAGTCTCAATCCACTTTGGTCCATAAAAGGCTGTTCAAGTACATACTGCTAATGGTTCCTCTTATCAGTACTTATGGAGATGCAAATTCCTCTATGGAGTTTAAAAGAGCAGAGCAGTAAGAGATGTCACATGGCAAATGCAGTTATTAAATGATAGGACCAATATATCAACTAAACAAAAAAGACTTAAAACATGACACAAAGCACAAGGAATTTTACAGATATTTTACTGATTAAAGCTTTTAAAGCACTGTGTTCTTCTTTGTGACAGGATAAGCATTGTACATACTAATGTGCAAGCTGTACAAAAATTGCCATGTTGTAATTTTTTGAAGGGGTCATATGGACTCAACTATGAACGCCAGATGACATTATGGAGACCAATACATGTTGAAAGTTACAGCCCTGGTCCAGCAAACGGTTAATCACTTCAGCAGGAATGGGTTGCCTCCCTCAAAGACTTGAAATCTGTAGGATCACCCCAGTGGTTTGCAGTTAAGCACATAAAACATATTTACGTATTTTTTTTCTGGAGCTACGCCTACAATGTGAACCATTACATGGACTGGGCTTGCAAAAACTACTGAAGACTTGAAAAGTAATAATTTACCTTGTCTGTATGGTAACACTGCAAATTCTCAAATTACTAAACTGTTTTCCTCCACAAAATATAATTGGAGGTTACAGTCTGTGACTCTTCCTCTGGATGAACACAGTGGAGTAGAGGGACATGGTCCCACATCCTTGCATGGACTTCTGGTAACAGGCTGTGGTTCTTAGATTCAAATCAGAACAAAGAGTACAAATGTACTTTCAATTAATGATCAACCTAACTCAACTCCAACAGAATAGAAGGAAAAGAAAACAGCCGCTGCTATGATGCATTGGCAACACTTGCTGCTAATGAAGTATAGGGTTCAGAAGAGGACTGAATGCTATCATCTTCTGCAGAAGACCACAGCAGGTTATTTGCTCACAGAATCACAGAATCACCTACATTGGAAGAGACCTCCAAGATCACCTAGTCCAACCTCTGACCTAACACTAACAAGTCCTCCACCAAACCATATCAGTAAACTGTACATCTAAACGTCTTTTAAAAACCTCCAGGGATGGTGACTCAACCACTTCCCTGGGCAGCCCATTCCAATCCTTAACAACCCTTTTGGTAAAGAAGTTTTTCCTAATATCCAACCTAAACTTCCCCTGGCGCAACTTTAGCCCATTACCCCCCAAAAAGAAGCACTCACACAACCCCTGAGAATCGGCAAGAGCTGTTTATTGCCAGGACATCTTGCAGGTAAGCCTGCGGGATGTCCGTGGTGTTTGGTGGCTCCAAGCTAATGCTTATGATGGAGCCTGAGCAACGAGTAGGGGGCTCGTCGGGCATTCCTGCGATGCTGTTGGTGCTCTCGGATGGCAGAGCACAAAGACATGCCGTGGTAGTCCCAGGTCTGTTCTGGCAGAGGTGGATCCACTTCCATCCATTCCTCCACATCTGGTGGATCCAGCTCCATGGGCTTCACGGTGCTGGGCAGAAGGCTAAGCCAGTCCTTGCCCGGGACTGCCCAAATAGGTTGCCTTCCATCAGGAATGTTCTCGGCCCAGGGTGCCGAACCAGGGGGTCGTCCAGTCCCATGCCGCTGTCGGCTTGATTTTCATGCATGGGTCTGACAGTGCCATCTGGTTTACGGCCATTACTGGGTCCCACACTGTGCTACGGGCTATGGGCACGTCTCTGCTCCCCGCGGCTCTCTGCCTGATGCTCCCGCCTTCGCCCCACATCACCGTTGCTCCTATGGCAAGGCCCAGGCCCCCTGTCGCTGGGTGTTTGAGGGGCCGGCCTGTTCCCCGCATCATTGCGGTGCCAATGATACTGCCTGTATCTGTCTGTGGGCTGGGTGCCAGAGGTCCATTGGGCACTGGTGTCTCTTGTGCCGCCGGCGCTATCCCTCCGCCCACGACACATCTCCTTCTGGTCAGGTGCATTCCTTCTTGGTGCTTCACCGGACTGCATCGCTGTCCTCGCACACCAAGGAGGCCTGCTGCTTGCCTTGCTCTTCTAGTCTTCTTCCTGCCGCACAAGCTGGCAGTCAGAGGGCCTAGATGCTCAGCGAATGGTGGGCCAGCTGCAGGTGTCCTGTTTTATAGGGCCCGCAGCAAAGGTGGGGCAGTGGTGGCCACTGTGACCTCAGCAAGCCTCTGTGATGGAGTGGCCCACACGTGGCCAAAGGCAGCTGTGTTGGGAGTGGCCTGGAAGATGCCCTCATGTGGACAAGGAGGAGGGTTGGGGGGTCTGAGGGCCCCTTTTCTGGGGCTGTCTCCCCCGGGCCATTTGACTTTCCAGAGAGAAAGGCTGCTCCTCAGCCACAGGGACTGCCCTGCACCTCCTATCCTGTGCCCTGGGTTTATTTTTAACACTGGTTTTTAGGTAATCTCATTCTGTTCTTTACGGAAAAGAACAGAAGCAAGGTGCATCTTCAGCCCTAATTCCCATGTGCACTTTGTGCTCCTTTACTTCCCTCTCCTAGCACAAAGAGGAATCAGGAGACAGAAGGAATGGTACACTATTATATTCACGCTACATTACTTTCAGCTGGAAAACAATCTGCCCACACACTAATCAAAATTCTTGTTTTTCAAATTTCTCAGGCTTGATCAATGCATTGTCAAATATACGTGTTTATAAACTGAATGCATCACTTCTAAGTGCGACTTTCCTATACATGTGTCCTTAAAGAGAAGTTAGAGTTCCACTCAAGATGTGTCCCCTAAACTTTCTGCAATGCACAGAACCTGAATGAAATATATCTACCCCTCTTTTGTGGCTATTTATATGGTCTTTACCATTTGTCATCTCCACAATCACTAATGGGCCCCATCTTCATGCATTTCTTAGAAGCATGCAAACATTGCCTCCCACAGAGGCACAACATATATTAAGCAGTTAGTGCAAGTCCCTCAGAGTAATTGTGGAGTGCAATGGAAATCTGAAGTTCCGCATCCTCCTTTCCCATTTTCCCCACATATTTATCATTTTTCCAACATTTACAGTCTAACAGTAGTTCTCAAAACTTACTGACCTCCAACATAAAATGTTATGTTTATTTTCATACAATTTGGGTAGCAGGGTCCAGTATATTAAATTACCCTAAGCATCCACTCTGAACCTTTATCATTTCATTCATAATCTACCATTTTGCACAAATAAACAAGCACTTGGCAGACGCCTCTTTGCTGAAACTGCTTTTATTTTGTAGAACTGTCCAAAAGCTCCACTATCAAATTTTGGTAAGGCTCTACAGTAACATTAAACACTACTCTCTTTTGCAGAAGAGATGCACACAAAAATGTCTCTGCTGCACCTGGCCTTTATACAATCTGTATATACTCCATGTGCCTATAAAGACAAACCAAGATGGAATTACAGTAAAGTATGTTGGAAAACTGGGAACTGCACAGTGCTGCAAACACAATGAAAGGAGAGACTGCTTCAAACTCAATACACGAATTAGATCCTTTAAAAGTTTTGAAAGAGTGAATGATTTCTCATTTCAAATTATTTATATAAAGCTATAGTTCACAGTTAGAAAATCCTCCTTATACAGCTAGTAGATTGCACCATCTGAAACTTCCATCTTGGACTAGACAGCTGAAGTTGACAAATAATGAAGAGGAATTGAATCCCAAATAATGGGCAAAACAGGTTTAAACAACTAGTTCATATAGGTCACATGTCAGGATCAATGTTTTCTGGATTGAAACTCCTAATTAAACTGACATGTCAGGGAAATGAATTGCTCTGTAGGAAGCTATGTCTTCAAGTGAAAAACAATTCAGTGGGAGACTGAGGAAGGCAGGAGACAGAACCAAGGTGCATAAAGCTTAATCCAAAATCACAAGAAGTCAGTCTAATCAGACTCTCACTGATCCACTGGTATTTGAATCATGCTATATTACACACTTTCAGATCTTCACACAGTTTATTTGCATCCCAGAAAATTATGTCTCTCATTAGTCTGTAGTACAAACCCAACAATGCAAAGTATCGTAGCCAGCTTTACACCCATCCCCACCTAATACTGTAAGATGGAAATTGCTGTTAGAGACCACAGTCCTTAATTTATCACTGGATATGGTATGCACTATCAAAGACAATGCCAGCTTTCTCCTGTCACATCTTTACTACATCTCAGTCCTGACCAATGAAACACTATTTCACAGGAAAATGCTTGAGCTTCTTTGCAAGTAGCCCATGTTTGTTTCAGTAAAGAGGCTAACTAACAATATCTGTAGCTTGTTTATACCAAGCTAAGTTTCAGGACCAACAGCTGCCTCCATTCACAGTGAGGGTATTTTCCTCAATAATTTGAAAGAATTTGAAAGAAATTAGAAAAATGTGCCTATATTGTATCGCTATAATTTGTGTTTTCGAGAACTCTTTATATATTAATAGCTCACAAGCAATTTTGTTCTTTTAGACTCGGGCAAGAAATCCTTCCATGCTTAAGATATAATTACAGCTACCCCAACACCTCTATTCGTACTCACACTCAACTACCAGCTCTAGTTACTTACCCACTCTGTTTGCTCCTGACAACATAAAGGAAAAAGAAGAGATAACACAGTAATTATTACAAATAATTCAGCTGGAATGGCAACTGGAAAAAAACACAGCAGTAAGATAGTTGTGTTTACTTTTGAATTAAATGCATGAACTTGGACCCAATTGCCAAGCCTCTGCTGCACAAAAAGGGAGCTGGATCTGTCATTTAAACGACACGTAGGCCTCTACAGAGGGGCCAATTCTGAATGCTACAAATAGCATGATTACCAAATCATTGGTACCATGATCACCATTTCTGAATACCAGAAATACTGTGATTACCAAACAAGAGGCACCAGATGACGAAGAAATAGTATATTTGATCAAGTAAAGGCATCATAAGTAAAAAGGATATTTTCCACACAACATTCTTGCTGTCTTTGTTAGATAATTTGGACACAGTAATATATGACATTTCCACAGCAAAAGGACTTGCTAAACCTTATGTAAGTCCTTAATGCAGATGAAAAATAGAGAGACAAAAATGGAGTCCCCAGGTAAGATGAAAGAGGACAGCACTAAATCAGGGCAAAAGAACTGAAGTCAGATAGGCTGAAGCACGTCATAAAACAATCAGCTGGCCTGAGATAACCTCTGTCATAACATAATTGTTTTTCTATGTATTTACTTACGTATGATTTCTGGTCTGTAGCGCAAACCTAAGGCACTGAAAATATACATACCAACAGTATGGTATCTTTTCATAAATTGCATAATGTACATTGCTTGCTGAATGTACACATCTATTAGGAAGTTTAACTTTCTAGTCATATTAGCACATCTTTCACTTTGTCTTGCACACTGCAATCATAGAGCAAAGCCTGGTCCATCACCATTGCTCTTCCAGGAGTAGTGCACATTATCAAAATCTAAGAATCAGATACTATCTAAC
Source organism: Cygnus olor (assembly GCF_009769625.2). Lineage (NCBI taxonomy): Eukaryota > Metazoa > Chordata > Aves > Anseriformes > Anatidae > Cygnus > Cygnus olor. Next base: position 60,614,630 of record NC_049169.1, on the reverse strand, counting down.
TTGCCATTTAAGCAGCTAAGGCCTAGCCTTTTATATAAAGTGACTGTCTTACATATTCCTCTAAATCTCATTTCTTCAACATGTGCATAAGTTGAAGAACATCTACTATGATCTGAATTTCTCTGGCATTGCATTCCCCAGTAGTCATCTTTATATTTCAGTTGGTATTTCATAAAACATGTGGAAACACATTCAGTATACCAAAAGAGACTGCTCCTAATACGTATTTTCTTCTTAGTTTCTGCTGCTAACAAGGCCACATGTATTAAGAACAGATGGGGATATCATAGAATGGTTTGGGTTGGAGAGGACATTAAAGATCTTGTTCACCAGTTTCTTTTGTCAGTATTGGAATTTTCTCTAGGAAAGCCATTGTAATTTAAACCAAAGATCTGGTAACTAAAAGCTCAAGCAAGGATCAAGTCATCAAAATCCAAAAAGCTCTCAAAAACAACACCCTGTGTAGGCACAGTTAACCACAGACTTTTAAACAGGAAAATAATTTTAAAAGATATTTTAATTAATAAAATGAAAGTCATCTTGCAGTGTTTCATCAACTTCTAAATGGAGAACTGAATATATCTCAGAATATATCTCATCGATCCTCCAAGGAAAACAGTGACATTTTACATGGTAAAAAGATGGTTCTTTACAAAAAAAAAATTTGCTGTTGTTGATGTATTAGCTGTGGATTTTCCTCTTTCTAAAGCATAATCATGAAGGCATCTTGACAAAGGGATCTTTTGGTGTAGTTTCTTCTGTTGAAACTGAAGATCTACACATACCTTTCATTCCAGCAAGCTTTTGTACTTAAGGGCTTAACAGCAGTGAACCTTCTTTCCTCTACTCTCCCACATAACCCTGGCAAACATCTTTCCATTTAGGTGTAATTGTAGTGGCTATGTTGGTAACAATCTTGCAGACAGTTACATTGTCAGTAAAGGTCAGAAAACAGAAAAATTAGTTGTGGAATATGAGTTACATCACTAGAGTAACTCTTCAACCTACCTGAGTAACGCACTGCTAGTGTACACGAGTTAAAAAAAGTAACTCACCCTTCTTCACTCCTCTGCGTGGTTTACCCTCATTTGCAGTTGATGGTCTTGCAGTTTCCTCTCCTGTCTCTCTCCCGCTGGATTGTTCACTTGCTGTGGAGTCAGCATCTGATGGTGAAACTCTGCCACAAACATTAAAAAACAAACAAAACAACATGTAACATAAGTTTGTAATGGGATACAGTTCTCACATGCAGAGAATCCTGTGTTAATATATCTTGTGAAGACTGCTAATATTTTCCACTGTTTATAAGTAAATTTATAATAAATTATCATATTTAGACATTCATTGCTATGATGCTACTGTTGTTGCGTGTGAAAACCAACTGCAACATGACTCACACATGACAGGATTATTAACTAAACTTTCCTTTAAAATTAACTTCAAGAAAACACTGCATGAGTAAGTAGCAAGTTTACTTTTCACACAGAAAGGAATTATATTAGCAAGAAGAAAACTACATAGGTAATTATTTTAATATTCAGACTTGCTAACTTGGTGTTCTCTTGCTAATGCTACAAGTCCACGTGCATATTTTCCTGCCTACTTAAATAAAGGCAGGTTAAACAAACACCACTTTTATACATATTTATCCCATGCAGTCATTAGAGCCTTAAAAACATTTGTTACCTACAAATTACACAATCTCAGAAACATACCAAAAAAATGTGACTTTTCCCTAAAGAAATTATTCAGATAGCATAAAAATAGCAAAAATATAGGGCATACGCTACTGCCCAGCTAGCACCAAAGCCTGTCTTTCACGTGGGATTAGCATTTGTGATAGTTTCTCTAGTGATCATTTTATCTTGTGAACATTCATAGTCTATTCCTTCACTGATTTACTTAAACTGTGCACTAGTCTGTGTATTAACCTTGTTAAGCGCAAGATTTGCTTGAGCTAAATGTATATCAGCACTAGTAACTGAAGCTCTTAGCTAAATGTCAACCAGCGTAGAGCAGACAAACTAAGATAACTACAGCCAGCCAGACAAGTTAATAGAAAGTTAAATCTACTGCTTTCAGTAGGCAATGTTCTGAATTCATCTCCCCATTTTTCTACTGATAACGAAACGCTGTATTTCATTTTTTTTTCTGCAGTACTGCAATATTATTAAGTCACATCCCAATAAAAATATTAGCAAGGATAAAAGGAGAAATGGTTCTCAATGAGCTTACAGATCTGCACCACTGCATCTTTTACTCTTTTCTAAGGTGGAATAGATGGGTAGAGCTTTCTCCTCCATCATCTTTGTCATGGTTCAGCAAACAGTGTAAGGGTTCTGTTTCCAGATACGCTACTGACTTTGTTTCACCTCATTGTGCCTGGTTTTCCTTCATGCTTTCTTCAGTCTATCTAAATTATCAATAAATGTATCATACGAACATACAATAGTGTCAAACCCGTGACAGCCATTTTTAAGTTCTGCAGAGTACGCAGCTGTATCTTTTCAAGCCAAAAACCAGGTCCAACTCTCAGCTGGGGACTAGAGATGCTGTGCTTTCTGATCCCGACTGTTTTTCTTGTTCACTGCCTTTTACTGATACGGAGTGTGTCCTCACATCACCACTGTATTTACTGGCATGCGGTGTACAATCCTGAATTGCCCTGTGATGAAGTGAGTTCTGTATTTTCTTACAAAACAGAAAACAGCTAAAAACAATACAGCACACTATCTTTCACATTTCAAATTCTCCCTCAGGAAATAAGTGTTTTAAAACTAAAGCTGAGATGGTTATGTCAGTACGTAATGGAGATGACGATAACACCTCCATAGTTAAGCCTAAAGAGAGGTTTGCTCTTAAGGGTGAATAAGGGAGGGGCGGAAAATTCTTTTTTGAAATCAGTTTAAAGTGTTTGAATTTAGAGACTTTAAAAAAATACCTTTGTTCCATATTTGATCATCAATTTATTATTGTCTTCAGGGGAAGCATTAAAATGTTGGCTTCTGAAAATTTTCCCTACTTCATTTTCTTAATTATTCTAGATGAAATACAGTAACAACCTCAAGTTTAAATTTGTTTCTTATACTCATATGTATATGAACATAGACGCTTTCCCATCCCCCTGATTATCGTCTCTGTCCTAAGCCACTTTTGAGATTTTACAACGAAATACAGAAACAGTTGTCCTTCTGATTTATATTTATTTAAGCTACACCAAAACAAGTTAGCTAAACTTTTTTTTCATTATTTTCCAATGTTATCCTCCTTCCACTGTGCCACTGGTAGTCCATTTCTTGCAAAGCCTATATGGAGTTAGGAAGACCCATTCAGCACCTTGGAAGGTGGAAACTGAGCTGTATGAAACTTATGTGGGGAAGATGAAGCCAGGACCTTAGGGCAACTGGGGCTTTAGAGGAAGCACTGGTTGAGGTGAGGAGCAAACTGTGCCACAGACCTGCAGCTCAGGAAGAACCACCATTAGTTTCTCTCTAAACTCATTCAGCACTGCCTTTGTTTTTCTCCCACAGTGGAATAGCATGTAAGTAAAAGCACAGGGGGTGCAGAGCTGCAGACAAAGGAATGCAAAAATATGAAATGGAGGGTGAGGAAGAAGAATTACTGGAAAGTGAAGCAGAGACGAGCTCTTCATTGTGGAGCTTTTTGTGAGTCACCATAGCACACCTCTCCTCAGGGCTCCACTTCTTTCCTACCTATTGTCTTCTCACTTAGCATTTTTTTTTTTTCAGTGCACATATCCTTCTTTACTGCTAAGCTGTTACAGCTCCTATCCTAAAAATGCAATCCTTTCTAGCTAGGGATGACTACAAAGAGAACATATCAGAAAGCGCATACTTTGTGTTTCCAGTACACTACTAATAAATTGACTTTAACCAACCCAGTTGTGACCTAAGCACCCCTCTCAACTGGACATGTTGCCATTAAGAGAAATATAGACACCAAATTCTCACAATCTCATGATAAACATAAGCTGGGACAAAGATAGATGAGTAGAAAATGCAGGTCCTGGAGCTCTGGAACAGAGTTCTGTCAACTAAATTTGCCCTAAAAGTATAGTAAACAGCAGTCATCTTCCACAGTTTGTTTTTTCTCTATGAACTGACCTCCCTCTGTGTCGGACAGTCTTTGAAGGTTTTGAGGAAGTCTTGGACTTGGGGCTGGGCACATCTCCATTTTCAGATGGGGTAGTGTCCTTAACAGGTCCTGGTAAAGGAGCGGGCTCATGGATAATCAGGACATCATCTTTATTGTGCTGGCCCAGATGCTGCTTAGCAAAATCAAAGCCTTTCACACTTGGGGCTTGTAGCTGTGAGAGAATAAAGACAAACAAAAAAACCAACAATGAATGACAATGAATACAAAAGCTTTGGTTAAGATCCGTAAAAAACTGCTATTAGTAGGAAGGTTAGGATATAGTAGGCTCAGAAGTGAACATAAGAGAGCTGTAAGGAAAAGAAAAAAAAAAACCTCATAATTCTGTCATCTTACTTCAGTAGATGATAGCTTAAAACCCTAAATCAGTACATTTCATGAAAAAAATGTTGCTTCTGCATCTCCTTTTTTCAGCTATTTCTTCAGATTTAATCATTGTGTGGGAAGTTTCTTGTGTAATTGAGGGTGGAAGGCTGTAGACACCCACATACCAACTGAAACGGTTACCATTGACAGGTCACCTTTCTATCTGTTTCAGTCACAATGATCAAAGGTAGTTTAAATAATTTGAATAATATATTGTTGCTGATATTCCTCATTTTGAACACCCCAAACCTGCAGGAGGTCTGGAAGTGTTCACACAGACAGCTAGTTCATCTGAGGGGAGAAAAACGTATAGATCTGAGTTATAGGGCAGCCTGGCAATGAGTTTTCAGCCAGCATGGATGCCTCCAGAAAAGTATTCCAAATCCAGCTCTTAGGAACTTCATACTGAGTAGACAGAAAAATATACAAAAGGCTTTCCAGTTTAGAGAATTTAAACATTCATCCTAGAGATCTTACTAGGTGGCCATGGTTTCTATGAGTGTCTTGCTTGAGAAGACACAGAATCAGACCCTCCACTTTCATAACTATTTTTAAAATAGTTACTCTCACATTGTTGATGACTTGATTCAGACTTAACTGAATCAAGCCTACAAGTTTTGAGCTCTCCTACAAATTTTGGGGGCTTTGAAGTAATCAGAAATTCTGAGAAACTAATTAAAACAAAGCTTTTCTTTGAGTCCCACTCAATTCTTAAGTAGTTTGGAAGTTAAAACTGGAAAGAAATCTTGACAACTCCAGTTTTCAAAGTGCAAGCATACACACGCACCACACAGCATACGCACAAAACCCTCTGTGTTCCTAGAGCTGACTTCTTCCAAAGTGAAGCATATGTTGAGTGTGTTTATGGGTGCGTCAGGTTCCAGATGTTTAAACGAACCCCCTTTCATAAAGCTTGGCGTGCCAACACAGCTAACTACTGACTTGTCTGATACCATGCCAAAGATAAGCTTGCCTAAGGAATATACTGAAACAATCTCTCCAAAATATTTTTTCAGTAAGCAAAACATTTTCCAAATGGTTCTTAGAACGGTTGTGGTAGAAGAGCAAACTGCCTATTTAGACCAGTAGATGGCAATAAAAGCCCTCCTGTTAAATCGAATATCTGAAGGGTTGAGGTTTTGGAGTTCATACCAGAAGTCATCAAAAAACTCAATTTTTCCTTTTTTTCTGAGATCTCATAACTCCATGTCTTATTTTTAAAATAATTCTGAGGTAGAACTTTTCATTTCCACTGTCAGAATTACTGTGCTGGCTTGAAGCACTTTGATTACTTGGGTCTTCCCCTCAGTTACCCCACCTCCACCTCTGATGTCTTTATGATGTTAGAAGACATTCCTGTGTATGACATCCTCCCTTTGAACCACTTCAACAGTTTTCCTTCTTCTAATCCTTTCACACTGCACACTTGTGCCTATACAATCCTGCTACTGATCACCAACTACCACTTCATGTGTTTCGCTACATTCCTGTCCCCTGCTCCAAGCCCCCTTAGGTCTACAAATGATGAGACTTCGCCACATGCTGGGCACAATTCTTGCACAAAAATCCCTTTCTTAAGCACCCTCAAACTGACCTGCAAAGTTACCCCTCCTTTTGTAACGGCATGATGGGTCAGGTGGGCAGGGATGACTAAAAGGACAAACATTCCAGTTATATTGGAAGTATTAATACGGCTTTATTAAGATTGCTGCCTCTCAAGCATGCATTTCAACGTACCTTAGACTTAACTCTAATGTACTCGTTTTTAAACCCTTGGGAAGTAAAGCAATGTGTAAAAATAGACATTTTTAACCTTTAACTTTGACTGAATTGTCCAATTCTTTGTTGCAGTCTAACAAACTTTTGTCTAAGCACTGTTATGGAAACGCATATATTTATGGGTATGTGTACATACATCACAGCATATGTATGCACACATACTTATCTGCAGACAGACCACATAGAAGTGGTATTAAAATGCTGTTAGTATTGCAAAGGTAAGCACTCACACTTCAAGACAGGTAAGATCGTCTGAACAATCAACACCTGAATCCTCTCATGCATAGGCATTGCAGTAGAGACTTGTGTTAAATATAAATTCATTGTGTTAAATATAAATTCATTTATTCCATAGGATCCCTCTTGCTCTCTCCCACCCTGCCGAATCATTGTCATAGGCTGGGGTTTCTGCTACTGGTCAAAGCTGGCCAGAAGGTAAGAACATTATTTGTAGAACCAGGACACCCATCTCATTTTATGCAAAAGTTGGTAAACATGTAGTGAATGAAGGACGGATGCAAGAAGAGAAAGGATGTATTCTTCTATTACATCTGCAGCTAGGGTGACTGAGATTTTGCCAGCGGATTGCATGGATACTTGCTGGCAGAGGACTGGCAAGAGTCAGGTGTCACCTCTTCTATCCAAAGCCTCAAGAAAAGCTCTCCCAGACACCGCAGAACCTGTGGCTCTATCTTCCTAAGGCTGCAGCCAGGTTAACTCCTCATCCTCATCTGATCTCATCCTTCCTTGCCAGGCAGAATCAGTCCCTCCATCCCACCTTCTTGCCCCTCTCTCCCTCTGCCTGCCAGCTGCCAGTTCCAATTTACACTGTCCAGCAGCATGAGCCTCGCTGCTCCTCCTTCCTTCACCTCACCTCCAAACAACCTCCACATACAGCAACAGAGAAAAAACACTCTAGTTTTTAAGGTACGGCTCCAGAGCTTATATGCACAGAGCAGGTGGAATCTTATGAGAATTTACTTGGTAAACTACTAACAAGTCTCTGTCAATCGCATGCAAACATTTTCCCAAATGCTTAGTCAAAAATGGGCAATTCTCTACAAATTGAATCAGCAAAAACATCTCCTTCACACGAAACAATCCCCTGGTCTTAATTCCTTTCTTACCTTGCACCCTCAAAGGCTGAGAACATATGCTAAAGCTTCTCCAGAACTGTTTTTAATAGTGTTTTGTCCATTTTTTTTCTATTAACCTTGTTCTTTGAAAGAACAAGCTCTTATCTTCTTAAAATCATTATGAAACTGAGACTGGAATGAAAATCTTATGCCTGAATGTTTCAAAGTCTTGTAAAGCCCTGTACAGCTAAATATTTCTAGATACTTCCTACTAAAAAAACTGAAGTTGGCACTACCAGCTCCAACCAATATATGAACAGTATGAAAGACTGTATGCACATGTGTATGTGCATATGTATGAAAAACTTGAATTACAAAAACGCAGTGTGAAAAAACACGTATATAAAATATGATACATGATACCTGATAATATAAATGATGGTCCTTGCTTCATAAGTAGATATAGAGTGGGTTTTTTTTGTTTTGTTTTTTTAAAATAACAACTATCACTTGAGAAGGAGAAATGTCAACATGATTACTAATGCAGAAACAATGCCAATAGAAACCCACTTCATCTTAAAAAAATCTACACTTCATGGTCTACATTAGACCATGGCAACATTATGACTAACTGAGAACTGATACTAACCAAAAACTATATTTTCAGTGACAAGTGCGACAACTCTGCTTTCTACAAGACTGGACAGTCAGATCACTGGGACTCAGTGGAATGAATGAACAGTGCTGTTCCAGGCTGAAAATGTTTCCGACATTTTCTTAACAATGGCATGCCACCTGCCATGTTTTTCTTCCTTTCCTTTACATCCAGTTGTAGAGTGTAACATCCTGGACGACCTCTGCTCATCCTAGCACAGGTAGTCAGAACACCACTTGTGGATCAGTCGTCTACTACTCATAAATTAATCGCCACCACGGAAGGAATACAATCTCTTTTCAAGAAGTGCCAGCACTGCTATCTGCACAGGTGCTGAAACTGAACCTCTTTTTATCAGTCTCAAGTGCCTTTACTTACTCAAGTGCTTAAGACTGCACAAAACCAGTACTAGCAGAGATCTCTTGCTTTAAATGTAAGTTGTTACAGAAGGATTTCATTTGATGTATTTTTATACATTTGTGAAAGGGAAAAAATAAACAACTCTGAAGGTTACCACTAAAGCGAACATGTCTGAGCTAATGCATTATTAAGGCATTGTACAACAATAAAAATGCAGTGCCTGCTGAAATCCAAGGGGAAGATGATTTTAAATTTGCAAGTCAAGACACTGTTTTAATTGTGTTGCTAGATACCAAACGAAAGAAAAATTTGGAGCTCAGTTCACAGAACAATCAAATAGTTTCTACAGAAGCCTACAAAGTCTGTGCACCTTGGTCAAGGCTTACTGCTTGAAAACTGCTAATAGTTTCAGTACTGTTCAAAATACAGAAAGATATTGCTGCCAAGATATTGCTTTCCTAGATCCACATACACACCGCAAATGTCAACAATCTGTTTTATCAAGAAAGCAAAGACTACACATACAGGTCAGTGAATAATTTCAGCAGAAAGCAGTAGAGAAGAAATACGCTTTACTCACTTTTCTTCTTGTAGTTCCTCTAATTAAAGCCATGTGGTTTTTTTTGTTTTTGTTTGTGTTTTTTTGTTTTGTTTTTAATGTTTGTTTGTTTGTCTGGAGTAGCAGCAGCATTTGAATTTGGACATAAAATGAAGAATAATACATCGAGACAATTTTCTATTGATTTTCTCCTACAAGATTACTTTGTTCCTTGTAGAGATAGAAGCACTGAGCAGAGACTGTTAAAATACATTTCTAAGGAAACAAAGACACTAAGCATGATTTCAAAAATAGAATGTGAGTGTTGGCATATAATATATGAACAGGACTGGAATGCCTGTAAAGAAGTCCAATGACTTATGACCTTACTAAAATACAAGCACATGGAACGTTACAAAAATGACGGGATAAAGAAACTACAGAAAAAAATGTTTTCAAATCTACTATTTAAATGCAGCAAGGCAGTGAGTATCAATGTTCTTAACACTAATAGGGGTTGAAGATGTAGAAAAGCAGTCTGATCTAGTGTTGTTTAAAGCTATTAAACATCGCAAACTTCCTTCTACAATCAGAGATTCACAACACCAAATGCTTCTCTGTATTCCCAGGGCACTATACCATAGGGTAGTGTGAATTCAGTGTGTGCAGTAATTGCATTACTCTCATGGTGCATCAGTAATTACAATTATTTGCATTGCTTGCTAGAGTCTTTTTAATTTTAACTTTTTTTTTTTTTTTACTCTGCTTATACTACTCTATCCAAGATATGGACTACTATTTCCTCCAACAGCAATCATTCATCCATATTGTCTGCAGTAACTATTCCTTCAGATACTTAAAATACCTATCAATTTACCAATAAATAAGAATTTAGAAATACTGAGGTCTGTTCACCTTTCTCATTCAGTCTCATCTTCCTATTCAGCTCATTCTTTTCATATCATTCCCATACGTTATGCACATATGTATATATGCTCCATCTTTTGCTTATATTGCTCCCCTTCAACATAAAATCATTTTGCATCACAGCCATGTACTGTCTGGAAAGTATGCATACAAATTATATATGCAATTCAACAACAATAATGCACATTTGAATCAAGGCACAATAACTCCTTGTTGATCAAAAAAAAAAAACACATTAGAAGATCATACAGAAGAGTTCATTTTTTATTGCCTCCCTGAAAATACTGAGAGAAAACCCATTTGTATTTCAAGGTCTTTTTGTGCTCTGCACACAAATTTGCCTATAAAATATAAAATATATGATGAAATCAACTTGTGCCATAAGCACAAATTCTTTCTCGGCCTTTAAAATATCTTAAGCATCACTGGGAAATGTTTAGAGAGATCACTGATTGCTCCTGGTTGGTTTATGGTTTTTGTTTTAGAACTACAGTTAAAAAGGTTTCTAAATAGATTTAAATATCTTCACGTGATAATTATTGATGTCTGTATAAGAAGGGTTTGTATACTGGCTGTTCAATATATCATCTCTTATGTGGGATACCCTCTTGCTACTATTATGACTGTCTTAGAGCCTGTATTAGTACAACAAGCCTTGTCTCAAAAAAGCAGGGGTTTGAGAACTGAGAGCCAAAGAATGGCTTGTACGTGCAACATGCGATCCATTTTCTCATGCTGGACCAATACGTCATCATACAAATTATGTTTCACATTTGTCGTCACAACAGCACTTGTTGTCAGCTGTCACGATTACTTGGAATAGGTCAAGCAGTTGAACAAATGTGTCCTTGTGGAGAAGAAACATGCCTGTAGTTGCAGGGGTTTCTACCATCAAGCCTGAGAAAAAGAGTGCACAGTATAGATGATGCTGGCACAGAAAACCAGAATAAGCTAGTGTACATTGTCTGGTCCCAGTTTCCTTCTCTGAAAAGTCAAAACCGTGATTTCCTGCCCACCACCATAAACATCATACGTATAAGAAGAAATGCCATGGAAAGCACTACCTCAGGAATTTTGCCCCTGGCACAGGATTAAAAACAAATGAATAAAGAAACCTCCAAATTTTCAAAAATTTTTAAAAGCCTGAAATTCTTAAGACACCTGTTCTGAAATATTTTATTAAGGATGCTTTTTATTATGGATGCTTTTCATGGGTTTTCATCATCCCCATTCTTCTCCTTTGTGCATTTCCTGCTGCCACATTAATACTACCATGACAGCTCAGTGAATTTCACAAAACACAAGAGAAAGCATGTTGCTGAAAGCCTCTAACTCTGAGTACATCTATGCCCATAGGCTGCTAAGGTAACTGCTGTAATATGCAGAGTTTTGTGTCTGCATCATACATAGTTTTAGTTTTCCTCCTAAGGCAGAAATGCCGCAGTGTGGATACTAAGAATCAGGCTTTGGTAAGGCTCCTTTGCACACTAGTTAGATGAAAGTGTCACAAATAAGTCAGAAAATGATCATCAACTTTATAAAATAGAGGTGACTACTGTGTCTCAGTTCCAACAGTTTCTTTTCCATATGCTATGTCAAAAAATTACTTCTCAAAGGCCATATAAGCAAGTCTGGTATCAACTACAATCTCTAACAGGTAGCACAGCATGTCAAAAAAATTACGAATTAAAAAAAAATTCCCAACTTGTGAGGCAAGAAAATATGTTCATAACATGTCTCTCACTGTCTGGACAGAGTACATACACAATACAGTCCAGAAACACTTTCTCAAATAGTGAGAAAATTACTGACAAACTTTAAGACAGAACACAGATTAACAATTTTAGTGTTTGTGCTGACATTTTGTTAGGCACAGTGAGCAAAGATAATCCCGTGGTCTTATAACTCAGACATTTATAAATCTAAAGAGCGCTTAATGCAGACAGAATGAAAGCACATTAATATACACTGTAGAAATAATCTGCTTGCTAAAATGAAGCTACAGTTTCTTTTCCCTCCTTCCTTGTTGTGCGCCATTATCCATGACTATCCTAAAACTAAGGTAAATCTGTTTCTTGCTACAGGCCCAGAGATCCTTTCAAATGATGTTGCTATTTCATGCAGGCACCTGTAATTTGAGGAGATAAAGTATACAAATAAATCACCTAGCTTGTCAGCTCTGGCTATAAAAGCCTTCCATTCACACTGTCATTTCGCTACAATCACAATGTCAATTGCAAACCATTTAGTGAAATTTCTTGCTGTTCTGCAACAAGTGAGTAGTGACATTAAAACCACTAATAACAATAATTTGATATTGGTGCATATCCGTGTTCTCAAAATAGCTAAATTCTATGGTAAACTATCATCTTACAGTAGGAAAGACAAATTTACTTCCCCAGTAGTGATCTAATCTTAGTGGTCTATTATGACTAAAATACTATAAAGTTAATCTGTGTTTTGAAAATGGATTTTTTTTAAATCCTTTTCAAAAGTAGCCACTATATAAATGTTACTCTATAAATCCATGTGTCACCTACGTTTTGAAAATCATATGCAGTTCTGGTTTCCCCCACTCAAAAAAAGATTGAAAAGAATTAGAAAATGTAGCCTTTTCGAAGGCTAGTTCAAAGAAATGGTTCAAAAAAAAAAAAAAACAAGGTGAAGACAACAAGCAGTCCTCAATCTAGGAAAAAGACAGTGGAGATGGGAAATAACAGAGATCTGAAAAGTCAAGATTGGCACTGAGCTGGTGTCCAGAAACCAGCTGTTCGCCAGGAGCATCACAGAAAACATGGAGGTAGCAGGATAAAAGCAACACAAAAGATGACAACATGATTCTTTCACATAACATGCTGGATAAACACCTGTCAGCAGCCCAGATTAGTTTAGAAGGATTGGAAAAGTTCACAGAGGACAAATCCACTGAGGATTGCTAAGTATCACCAATTCTAGAGTGAAAAGTCCCTGCTCATAATTGGAAGCTGAAAAGTTACCCAAAGAAAATTATCGTATGCCCCTTTCCTGTCCTTATCCCCTTCTATAGACTCATGGCTTTTGGCAGATGGGCCTTTCAATCAAAATTTTGTATGGCTGCTCAAATGTTTATAAAAAAAATGCAGAGACATTTCAGGGTTTTTTTCGTTGTTTGTTTGTTTGTTTTTGTTGTTTTAAATCTGCTGGTATAAGCAGTATATCCAAGCGTGGTATTTTATATCTACAACTTTTCAATAGCTAATCCTCAGTACAGAAGATGAGTTTCCACAAAAGAGCTCTTGCAGAAGGACTGACATCAGAGAACTGCATTGTTGAAAAGTAATTAAGATGTTGAATACTGTGTTCCTTGTTAGAATCCGGCTATTGAGTTGAACACAGCAAAACCTGTATGCCAGTTTCAGAAAGACAACATTTTTGATAGTTAAGGTTGCTATTAGAAATGAAAGGTATTTGTTATGCAAACAGTTGGCACAGACATAAACCTCTTGCAGAAACTCATGTCAGTTTTCAAGTAGTTTTTATAAGATTGGTGTCAGCTGCCTTTCTTTACATGAATCTCTTTTGACTGGAACTATTCTGAAATGCAGAGCTATTGCCTCCACATTATACAGATGAACAAAAGCATTACAGGATGTCAAAACATCACAAGAATTCTTTGTATCAGGAGCAGAAGCCTAGTATTTAGCCTCCAGCAGGGCTGGCCTCTTTGATCTCGGGAACATCCAAGAGGTAGTTTACTGAATAGACAATAATAAGCAAAACTCTCTGTTCAGAGGTGTAAAGATACACCCGACACATGAGCTTTGGGTATCAGATGTTCCTGCTTGGGGGAAAAATAAAAATCCACACCAGCCTGCCTGACGTGCTGTAGGATGCATGACTCGTTACCTGTAACAGCGAGCGACGTGGGGTGGTCTGAGTGGCTGCCACGAGCTCTGCGGGTTACAGCAGACACACAGGAGCTGCAAACGGTCCCCAGGTGATTACACATCAGCTGAGGTTTGCTGGCACACAATGTAAACTGGCAGCCCTCCAGCTCTCACACTGTCTGTGCTACTGCTCATGGAGAAGGTGGGGAACCATATGCTTTGTCCTAAGCTTCGCTGGGGTCGATGCACCCCACCTCTCCCACAGGTCAACGTACAGGGACACTGAGCCAGAGAGGTGTGCGCAGCCTTTAAGAACCACAGTGGCACACCTAGGCCCCAGAGAGGAGCAACTCCTGGCTGGAGAAGCAGCCTTTTTTCCCTCCAGGGTTTTAGAACGTGCCCTTGGAAAAACTAGGTACTGAGCAAGCCACTTGGTCAAAGTCAGCACTGCAAAGGCAATGACTTCAGCATGCCCATCAGTCCACAGAGTCACAGACCGGTTTGTGCTGGAAGGGATCTTAGACCATCCAGTTCCGCCCCCCCTACCATGGGCATGGACACCTTCCACTAGAACATCCAGGACCTTCTAAAGATCAGTAAGTTTGTCCATAGGATTAAGATTTCTGTCAACAGGGCCAGGAGACTTTCCCTGAATAACTGTCAAGAGCTGAAACTACTTCTGAAAAGTCCTAGCGAGGGATGTGACTTTCTTCTCTGAAAGCTCATACACAGCAGGGAAAGTTAGATCCCTAGAGAGCCAGGTCCCATTTTAATTGTGGATGTCCACAGGGAAATAAATATTATTGCCAGCTCTGTTTGCATTACAAATATATAGAATGTGTGGGGTTTTTTTCTTCAGAGAAGAGGAAAAGCATTGACAGTATTTTTGTGCAAAAATGGCTGTAGTCCTGTACAGAGCAGAATGATGGTTTGGACATTAAAGACATTTCTCTATTTTCTCACAAAGACGAAAAACAAACCACTGCAAAAATTCAATTTCCTATAAAGACACAGTACAGCTTCTTTGCAATAAAAAGAGTTCATGTTGTAACAATGTTGTGATGGATATAGGCAAAGGCAAGAGAAAATCATGTAATTTAAGAATGCTACTTATGCAGCTTTTCATTCCAAAAAGCAAAGTCACCTTTATCCAGTGCAACAACCCAGATCACATCAAGGTGAATTTCTTGTAGGATGCTACAGCTTACCGAACAAGTCATGAATACTTGATATGCCCGTTAAATATCTCAGCTCCATCTCTTGAAAAGAATTACCCTTGCACAGACCAATGAATCTTGCATAGAAATTCACTGCTCTGACTTGCTTCCGTAACTTCTAGTTTAAAAAGGGTCCCAGAAAACTCTGATTTAAGCACCTTTTCCCATTTAGTCTCCGGACAAAAAGGCCACCTAGTATTTTTCAGATATTGTCAATCCTGCTTTGAGGCAGACAGATGGACTAGAAAATCTACTAGAGTCTCTTCAAGGTCCATTGTTTATTACAATATTTTTGAACCTTATTTTGCTAGCACCAGTTTCCACAAAAGTTTTCCTTTCTATCTATCTGTGTTTCAATTCACCTAAATTGCAAGCTTCTGAGGCCATCTGGAAGGAAAACATTTCTTATAGTTATTGCACCTTGCATTCTCAGTGTCAGCAAAACACTCCAGCCTTGTTTGAGCTCAGGCTGCCTCTCTGTCTTTCGCAGAGATAACCTTGTAAGGATGCTTATGCCATCCTATCTGCAGGACTGGGATTCGATGATGAAACTAGAAAGCCAGATAGAAATAACAGAAACTGGTAGCGTGGCATGTTACATCTGCTCCACAGAACAGGCCTTTGCTGAATACAGTCTGCCATGCACAAGTTGTTGCCTTGTTGTGTCTTTGAGAGTGACCTGGCCTTGAGGATGGGGGCAAGAAGCAACACCAGACTAAAGCTCTGCTTCAAGGCTGCTATGACACAACTACAGATGCAGTCTTGGGTAATTCTATGGGTTTATCACTGTAGGACCTAAATATTTTTCAACACAACTATGCCTGGTGACATGAAAAATATGCTATTATCTACAGTCGCAAGTGGGGGGCTGTGACCCAAATACTCTCAAGAAGCATGTATGCTGCAGAAACACCATGCTCTGGACTGAGACCAAAGAAGGCTGGCAGTGCTGGCATGATGGAGTGCCTGCACAGCCAAGATACCTTGTGATCTTTCCCCCACGGTGCTGTACCCAGGTAGCCATACTCTCAGGGGCAAGCCCAAAAGGCATTTAGGGTCTTAACAACAGATAATTGTATTGTACTTGTCTGCTTCATTGGAAGATAGATTATTAGGCTATGCAATTTATCACTTGCTCTTAATGGTGGTCATTGGAACACAAATATCCTACCTACCCAAGGGAAAAAAAGAAATAAAAGATAATTCTGTGAAAGTAAGCCTTAACAAATAGAAGATTAAAATTCAAATAACTATATGGCCTGTGTGCAAATCAAAATATTTCAGGATGAAAGCAGGTGTTTAAAACCAGAATTAAGTGATTAAATAAAATGAAGAAAGAAAGAAAAGATCAATGACACACTGGGCTACAGAATCTAGAATATAGTGTCTTTAAACCATCTTAAGAGAATTCAAATTTCTAAGAGACACCCCGAACTGAGAATAAAAAGCTCCTGCAAATTTTAAGACTTACTGATGGCATTTGCAGAAAAATGAACATTACTATATGTTTACCTAACTTCTCACTGTTGGTGTTTCAAGGACCGAGTCTGCAACCTCTATTTCATCTGAACAGGAGAAGAGTGTCCCTGTTTCTTATTTTCCAAACCAGTAGAACTAATGTTAAAAAAAAAAAAACAAAAACACATTTTCAAGTGCAAAACACATTATAGACTTAATACGTGTTGACAAAATTGTCTTCTATTTCCAGTATGCATGCCATGCCTGTTAGTGAAATACTTTAAGATTTACACATTCCATTCCTTTATTTACTTTTTTTTTTTTCTTAAGCTTAATGGAAGTGAGGAAAAATATCACTATAAATGCATATTCTTTGTGGCTTTTCCAATAAAATATTTGATCTCAAGAAAAAAACAAAACATCTCTAACCAAAATATCCTCCAATTTACAGAGGTTGTGAAGACCTTCACTTTCCTTTGGTACCAAAGGCAAGTTCAAATAATTATGAGCGTAATGAGGGGGTGCAGGTGGGGTGAAATTTATTTTTAAATTGATTTTTTTTTTAATCTTAAATCCCAGACCACATGATTTGACTCTCTTCATCATTTCTTTGCATTTACTGTAACAAAAAGAATGAAAACCACAAACAATTTAAAAGACTTGAACCAGACCAAACGTACGTCATCATTTGTATGCTGTCGTGACTGTCTGTGGGTCCTTCAGTGCTTGCTTAATAAGCCCTATTCTGCCCTGGAATTCCAACCCACTGTTTGGAGACATGAAGAGAGCCCAACAACAGCCTGCTATCATGGAACCCAGATTAATTCTTTCATTCTGGGTCCCCAGCAAAGGAGGATTTTTTTTTGAAGTAGATTTTGCCAGATTTTTAATGCACTAACTGATAAAAATTTAAGATGGTTTTTATTGCTTTACCTCATTTAGTATTTAAGCATGAGCCATCCACTGGCACATGAAGGACTGGACTAGATGTCCTTACTGGATCTTTCTAGTTTGCTTGAAGTGACTTCCCTAGAGAAGGAAAAGTGGCTCCCTAGGTGAACTAGGACTTGCATATAAACAAATTCAAGGCTTCTGACTCGTGAATGATTAAAATGAAGAACATTGTGGAAGCAGCAGAGGCAAACAATTGAGCAACTTTCCAAAACAATGGGATGAAAAGATGTTTCTGGCCTCACAGCCAACACAGCCGCTTTCTTACACAATGCTTGAGACAGCAGAGAGGTACTGAAAATTTATGTCATGAAATAGTGTACGAAGGATAATGATCCCCTCCTGCCTTTTTTGTATGACCCTTCTCAAATTAGCTTAAACTACTACAGGGAACTTCTTCAATCAAGGTTTGTGTTATGTATTACCAGAGCACAGGTGAAACCGTAGCAGAAGATGAAGTTCATCAAAGGGTACAACTTGTTGCTGACCTTGATTCTTACACTCACTCTGCACTGCCAAGACAAGTGGAAGTTGCTATTGATTTGTTCTGACTGCTTTGGAAGTGCAACTGCTTTCTGCTTCTCTCATCTTTCACATCATTAATTATCTCGAAAGGGAGCATGGTGTACAGACAAGACTTGCTACAGAGAAAACTGTATGACTGAACATGAGGTGACAGTTACAGAAACATGACTACAGTACCACAGGATTAGCACAGGCAGATTACTATGCCTTTATTAATGCTTCTGGTAGTATCCTCACTAATAAGTATTTCTAACAAACAGACATGTTCTCTTCAGTTGTTAAAAAGGAAAAGTAGGATTTGTAACCCTTTAAGTCATTTTTCCACTCCTTTTAATTTTGTGAAAATCATGGATCATTGACGGTCTTGAGCACTAAAAAGACAGACTACTGAATTTATCACCATCCTAACCCAGTCCTCCATCACATCAGCCAGCATGCCCACCCACGAAGTCTCATTCAAATCCAGTAACTGCAATTCTAGTCCTGCAACAGGCTCTCAAAACAGAGTACAGCTCCAGAAGAATGGGGAGCAGCAAAGATGGGCAAAAAGCCCATCCCAAAGATGGAAACTAGCAAATGCTAGTTCCAGTGTGAGGTATAATGGATGGTGTGGTTCGGTTGTCAAATTACTTTAGCGGAAACTCGCCAAATAAAAATTCAGCCCTCTGCAGAAAACAAGGTCACTGCTTCAACACTCAATACATTTCCTCTTACTCAGTTCTAGCTGAAGCCTTGAAATGAAGTGATAAAGGATTCCTTTCAACCTCACTGCCCCTATTTCAGAAGAATGTATCTATCTAACACAGTATCATATAACTAGGAGAACAGATAAAACACCATGGAATTCTTGACTTTAACTATCGTTTAACTTTTTTCTTTGCTTTTTAATGAGAAGGCTCTGAAGCTATGTTTCCACATGCTATTTAAGGATACGAGGCGTTCCCTAGACTCCCACGTTCATTTATGGTCAGAATACTCAACCTCTTCCCAGCACAGCTTCCCCTTTTACCTTCTGTCGCTGCTGAATGTTGCTTATCGTGTCTGGCTGAAACTCCAGCTTGTCTGTTCGACAAAGTTTCCAGTATAAAATAATAACGATCAGGAGCACCACAGCAACTGGGACTGCCACTCCAACAATAATCCATAGGTTGCTATTCTGTGACTCTGAGGAGGACTCCTTCAGCTTTTCCACAGCTGTGAAGTTAAAAGGAAGACAGCAGCTTTATGTGGTTAAATATTTTTAACTGAGGACACTTCAAGGTTATGTATTTTTATATTATTGTAAATACTAGTTCAGGAATTTATCAGAAACCAGCCGCACATCACAGGAAATGTCATACACTTAGAAGTTAACATATGTCATGCTCAGGAAGCATGGGGCAGGTGATCAGTTGTTCTGGTCTACCTCCTGAGGACCCCTGCTTCAATTACTGATGATAATACACTTCTACCACATCACTTTGTAACCCCAACCTGACCTAACATAGTGAAATGGGTCCAGAAAAATGACTCACCATTAAGGTGAGAACGTTTTCAACTTTATTGCATCTTGTCTGCATCCTGCTTTAGGTATAATCATCAGCTCTCTCTTCTCTTTTGTTATGGATATTGTTACCCTCCCCACCAATAATCACAGTGAATTTGAAATCAGTAACAACCCCCTACCTGTTGTGTATAGCCCCACAGTTTGGTTACCTTTTTTTTCCCTTTCTCTATTTCATTGTCAGTGTGAGAGATCTTTTACTCCCAAAGAGAAAAAAAAGGAAGTCATATTGAAAAGTGTAAACAAACAAGTCATGCACAGAAAAAGTGATTTGGAAAAACTGATAAAACTTCCAATTGCTCTATTTTTTGCATAGTGGCTATACGTGGGACTAAAACCCACAGCAGTAGTATTTCTAGTCAAATTGACACATTTTCTTAAAACAATGCTTTCAAGTCAAAAAACAGTATTTCTATTCAATTTATTTTTGTGTCATTTTTATTAGTAGCCATTCTGATGATGAATCTTAAAGAGAACATATTTTAATTCTTACACTTTATACTTCTAACAGCTCATTTATGTCATTACAATTTCTTATATAAAATTACCATTGTCTTACATAAAAAATTTTGTTTGTTTAGTTTCTTCTCAATAAGAAAGAAAAAAAATCTGCACCTGTTGAAACAACCATTTAATGATGTGCCAGAGATATTAAGTTTCTGTATGCAGAATAAGCTATAAACAGCCCATGAAGTGCGTTCAACACTTACCGTTTCTATAAAAGGAATTTACTATTGCAACTTTTTGCATTTTTGTCCAACCAATATTGCAAACCATTGACTGAAATTAAGAAGTATATGAGCTACTGATCAATCTTTAAAGTGCTGTTTTAATGAGGGACAAAATTTAGAAACATATTCCAAGAGCAAACCACCACAATTGTGGGCACTGTGCAGTACCATGATCTCCAAAGCTAATATCACCCTTCCCTTTTCTCTCTGCTGGCATCAGTGCAGATTTGACAGGGCTTACGCTGTGCAACGGCGCCTTCAATGCGGTATCCGAGGATGATTGCAGCCCGCTGGATATCAACCCTGTTCATCAGGTCAGAGCACTTCAAAGCACTGAATCTCTCTCCATCTTGATCCTCCACAAAGTAGATCAGCTCCACAGGGTTATCAACACCATCTAACCGTGACACATTCACAATCTGAAAAGAAATTGGAATGCTTTTACATTTTAAGTTGTATTTATTCGGGGTTCCCATATATTTAGCCTTTTAGTCTTTCCCCATCTTCCCCTTCCCTTCACAGGGTTTGGGTCTTAAGGACACTTCCCTAAAAAGAAACATTTGGAACAGCTTTGCCAAGATGGAATCTCTATCTGTCCTCATCTGGGATATATCTGGGATATATATGTCCCAATCTGGGATATTCTATGATTCAATAAATGGAAATTTCCAGGGAAGTGATCCCTCACATAATACATTTTTATAGCAAACCTGAAGGTTGTTTATTTATTTATTTATTTTTATTTTTATTTGTTTCATGACAACATAGAGATCCAGTACTGAACAGAACTGCTTTCATTCTGAAGACGCCAATACCATCCCACCCTAGAAGCCTTATTACCTTTGTAGTTTGTTGGGTAGTAGGAGCTGCTGGAAAGATTCATTTGATTGCACTTTTCCTTCTCTGAATACTTTGACTTCACATTTTTTTTTATTCATAACACACTTTTTTTTTGGTTCAGTTTTTCTGAATGTTAAGCACTTACAAGGGCAAATATTCTGTTAGCTTCAAAAAGAACTGTTTGCTCTTCCTAAATGAAAGCACCTGCACAGTTACCTTCATCCTCCAAACAGCTCCCTCTGGTATCCACCTTTCTTCAGGAAGGAATTTATTTGATGCTGTGGGAAGCAGTCTTCTAAAGATGTTAATAATCAAAAGAATGTGTGCTATGAAGAAGCCCTGTAGATACTATCTAACTGTTGAACATCTACATTGCAGATGAGACTCACATAACAATTTTAAATTCCTATAAAATTAAACTCATATATAATAATTCTCCTCTGTTTTACCATTTAAGTTTAATGGTGTTTTCAACCTAGAAATACTCCAAACAAGCAGCAAGAGGTATTCCACCATGCAAAACAGAGTTTGAAGAGATCTGGGAGGAAATACCACAATGGAGCAATATATTTAGTTTCCTTCAGAACTCTCCTTTCACTGTGAAGTACATATTTAATAAATTAGAATCTCAAACAACTGCTTATAGGCTTAAAATAAAGCAAATTAATAAATGTTTGCATGTCTAAGACTTACAAAAGCAAAGCTTTTTTTTTTTTCTTTCCTTGCTTCTAACAAAAAAATCTTGTTGAAGGGAAGCAGTGCAATGCTTTAGTTCAATCGGAATGATATTCTTGTCTTTGGGGGACATCAGCTCAACATGTCCTATAAAAGCATCTCCCAGGAACGGCAATATTAAGTATAATAAAAACAAAACCCAAAGCAAAAAAACGTAACTGTCATATAAGTTTTCTAGGCCAAATCAACTGAAATCAAAGAACAATGTTCAGCATTAGTCACATTTGGCATAAGTTACAGAATACCCAAAAATAGAGCAGAGAAATGAACAATTTTATGAGATACAGCAAGACCTGCTAACCCATTAACCAATACCGTTTTCTCATCCTGAATGCTATTCACACTTCTACCAATCCCTGACTGAAGGTAACACAAGGGTATCAATAAATATGGTTTGTTAGTACACATATTCAGCAGCTCTAAGGTCAAATCTGGATTCACAGAACCCAGATACATCATGAGTTAACAAATGCCCACAGCTTTGTATTTCTACTTCAGCTGGGCTGCCTTCACCACAGTCTGGCCTTAATGCACAGAACAGTATGGAGTATTAAGCAGTATCTGCTTTCAGCATGGATGAGCACTTCCTAACTAGCACATACCTCACACAGACAGCAAGGGAACTGAAAGGCTGCTTGTGATTAAAGTCAATGGGTTCTCATTTTAATTTTAGGAAGCTTCTTTGTGACACACGCAAACCTACAGAATCACAGAAATGTAGAAGATTCTTAAATTGAATTATCATAGATTTTGTGGCATTGTGGAGTGTTCAAGAAGTACAACACTTACTGTATGTGTGTTGTACACACAGAGTAACTGTCAGAAACTCTGGCTGAATGAGTCCAGAAAGGAACTCCTCCACAGTTGCCTTTACAAAGAACAGAGGGGGAGGAAGACAGATCCCGTTGTGCAAGTTGCCACAACCAAAATAAAACAATTTTAATACTCCTCTCCATATTGAGGAGTAGGGAAGGGTGAGAGGAATCCAACAGGATAGGAAGGAGAAGCATCTGGAGGTATTTTGGCACAGTATAGAGAACATGGGAATGAACAAGAAATTCAACAGAGGGAAGTGCTGGCTGGTGCAAATGAACAAAACTCACTGTTTTCAGATATGTTTTCTCTGAAAGAATTCATTCTGAATATGCGGTTCTTAATGAGTGCTCACATCATACTACAGAAAGGTGCAGACTGAATTTCAAATCCATGTGGAGATGGCTACAGAGTTCTGTTCTCAGAGAGCTGATGGCTGAACAGGGTATTGTTGAGGTGGCTATGAGACAGCTCAACTTGCATGCAAACTTGGGAATTGCGACAGTATCAGCACTTCAGTTTTCTGATCTGTCTTGTTGATTCACTAACCCTCTGTGTTTTTTTTTTTAACAGACCTCTAAGTTTGCTGTAACACAAACTGTCACACTAGATCCGAACTATTTTTAAATCTATTTTAAAAATCAAGATACACAGCCATTGCACCCATTTTTTACACAGCTTCTGTGTAATAAGTTTTACACAGCTTCTTTGTAATAAGTTTTGTGCCATCTTCCTCCAAATTGTATTCTCTGTACAGCTTCAGATTGTTTTTGTCTCATATTTAATAGTGGTCTCTCTCCTTGAGAGCGCTAAGAATGCATGCAGAGACAGAAGTGGTATTTTCCAGGCATGTAGAAATGCAGCCCATGTGCGAGGAAGGAAGCACTTTACATTTATACTTTGGCAGTGAGGAAAGACATAAGGAGAGATGAGATGCAAGAATTTCAATACAGAGAAGGCAGAAAATTAAAAAAGAAAAAAAGAAAAGACTAATTCGTTCAACTTCTGTGTACAGAAATGATTTCATCTTTCTTGATACTAGATGTGCATTTAACCTCCAGAGAGCAGAGACTTAATTGTGTTCAGGTGTCAGTAAATTTAATTTAAAAAATGTCTTCAAGAGACTATCATAGGTCAGTGAAGAGAGTTGCCTTGGCAACCAGGTCTAGTTCATAAATGAAAGCAGGGGAAATCCAGGTGTTGGACAAACTCACGAGGCATGTGCAGAGCATCAGTCAGCCTGAGATCTCCCAGCCATAAACCCATTCACAGGGAAGGAGTCCCTGGGTGAGCTTATTCTGGGGTTTGAAGGCAGAAGTGTTACTGAGGAATAAGCAAACACACCCTCAAAAACTCCAAAACATATGCACTAGGATGATTTCCCATTTTTCACTACCCTCATCCCTTAGGAAAAAAAAATATAATCAAAAATTGTTCTGCTTTCTACTTTATTAAAAACCAGTATTTTAGCATACAGGCACTTAAGCTGTACTGTGGCCTGAAGGGTTCGGGAGATGAGGCTACATAAAACATGTGAAGCAAGCCTCATGTGCATGTGGCTCTGCGTCTGAGAAAGCCCTTGCACAAACCGGCAAAGGCAGGAAACATCGATGCAGCTCACTGGCTGCCAGCATGGTCCCCAAGTGCTCTGGCAGGGCTGTGTGCTACCACATCAAGCACTCACCCAGTTTGGCACGTGGGCCCTTGGACCCTTGTCACACCGTGCCAGGGAGACCAGTGAGTGAGCTGAGGGGACCAGGACACGGACTGCAGGCCTAAGGACCGCTCCTCTGCTGCCTTCTGTGGAGGCTTTGCTGGCCCATCAATTGGTTTGACAAAACACAGATGCGAGCAGACTGCAGGGAACCTGACGGTGCTCCACTAGAAACCAGTGGAGACAAAATGCTGTGGTAAGGTGCCGGGGCTCCCACTGCTGCTGCAGGGCTCTGGCTAGCCACCCACTGCTGCACCGGGTGGCCAACGTGAGGTGAAGCTGCTCCAACCACGAGGTCGGGCAGCAGTTCCCACAGGCTCTGCACCTGAAGTCTCACGCAGAGACTTGGCCTTCACCCAGGTTATGCACTCGGGAGAGATGTATGCTGTTAGCAGAAAAGCAAGGGAATGAACCCCTGCTTTAATGAAAAACTCAATTCAGTCATTACCTCCCCTCACAGATACTATTCTCTCATGCACGTTATGACTGTAGTGTCATCTACCCTGCTCTTTTCTTTAAATTGGAACATCGTTCTTTTTGTCACTTACTAGGATCACCTTTTTGCTTTCTTTTAGGTTCAAGGGAACAAGCACACCGCAATGAAGGAAAATTATTTTTGTATTAGCTTCTAGCATATTTTTAAACTACTATTAAACCCACTATTTCCACAAGAATTTAATGAGAAATGATGAACTATTCACAAAACGTATCATGTGGCTTAGTCTGTGTGGGTGCAACACAAACAGCATTAAGCATGTGCAGAAACAGCAGATACATGTCAAAAATATATATGACATGCTCTGTAAAACAATAATATGAACGTTATAAAAAGTCACGGGAACTATCTCATGTAAAACAGTCAACCACGAGGCTTCAAAGGTTTTTCTTAGAGATGGTTATAGGAATTTTTTAGCCTGGAGTACCACCTGTTAATAGCACAGAGGAGAGGAAAAGATGCTATCTGAGCACCCTAGGTAGACCAAAGCTCTTATTCAAAGTGTCTAGATTTAAAGAGTAATTTTTAACATTCTTAGATCCTAACACCTTTAGAAATGAAATCTAAACCTCACAAAGTATCAATTCTATTTTCTTAGTATATGAAAGGAAACTTACATGCCTGCAGTAACATTTGCAAATAATTGCTTCACCTTTTGACCCACAATCTTGATTTTCTAATAGAGCTTAGAAATGTCACATTTCAATACACTATAAATATCTTTCACCTCAGGAAAATCTCAGATCTACAGGGGCTCAACACAAGTGAAACATGTGTCTAGTCTTCTGTGGATATATGCACATCTTGCTAATAGAAGTAACCAACGCTTTGGTGTTACTGGCAGCTTCTGTTCTAATTTTCTCTTCGTTGTGGCCTACTAATAGAGCAGTCACTGTTTGGTGAGCAAGAAACAGAGATGGGAAAATCTCAATACAAAACACAAGGACCATAAATAGCTGCCCCTGAAGACTCAAACACGCATATAAACAACACACTTCATACACAGCTTAAAAACTTGGCTATGAGTAATAGAATGAGCAGCAGTAAAACTAAAAGGTTTATTGCGAGTGGCTATGGACCAGACCCTCAACTGACAGGGAAGTTCTCTTGAAAGCAATCCTTCACTCAGGAGACCACCAGCAGGTGCCTCACTCCAACTGCACGTGTCTTTGCACCAGGTGTGATGCTGACATTTCTATTACACTGGTCCTAGAAAAGGTCAACATGAGAGCAGCTCTGCATAACTATCCTCACATCACAGGAATATTGATGTGGTCAGGACACTGCCTATGAAACCTGCTGTAAGCATGAAAGTCTTCCCCGGGCTCAGACTCCAGGTTCCTATCTCTAGAGCTGCAGCAATTACAGGCCAAGTTTACAGCACCGCTGCACACATGAAACTCGGTCGCTCCAGTCCTAGCATAAAGAAAAAGCTAGTAACTTGTTTGGTTGGGCCTTTGAATACACAAAGTAATCCTGGTGAAAAGATCGTTACTTCCTAAAGAATTTAATATTAAGGCAGAACTATTCCTTAATTATCTATCTGCATTATATGAGCCAAACCTTAGCCAACCTGTTTTGTTTTCTACAGAAATGCCATTTCAGCATGCATGTTCTCTGCTGCAGTAATCATCGAAGTATTTGAGCTTCTCTATGCAGAGTACCCAGGTTAGAACATGGCTCTGAGAGCTGGGTGTGGGGGAGAGAAGAAACAGTAGGATTACTGAAATACTCAGACATAACTGATGAAGCTGTGGGAAGTCACCAGATACCTTCACTAATGCAAGGAAATACTGCAGAGAAGAAAAATACAAAGAACATTTTTTTTCATTTATTTGCACACAGGTAAAAGTAGGTGCTCTGGAAGATCCAGCCACAGGGCACAAAGACTCACCTAAAAGCACATGGCCAAACTCTTATGAACAAATTTCTAAGGCTGGTTGTGTCTGAATGGGATTCTTCCCTGTATGTCTCCTTAGGGCACCAGCAAATGACTAAGTCAAAACCAGATGACACAAAAAAGGTTTGTTCATTTTCTAGGAGTTAGGAAGTTGGCCTCAGAGACAAAATATAAATAATCAACTCTAAGGGAGCGTTAAGCATCAGGTAATTAATGCAATTTATGTTTAATAAAGTCTATTTGAGATACCATAAACCAACAGCCTCTAAGGCTCTTACCTACCATACACCTAAATATTCTGTGAATGCATGCAAACAAGCAGCTGTGATACCTGACAGTACCTACCAAGATTCATGCAGGAAAGCACCTCACTGATCACAGATACCTAGCAGTGAGGATCACACGCTGCAAGCGTATCATCCACTCTCCTTCAGCCTTCTTCTCTTCCACACCTCCCGTATTACGGTGCTAACCGTATTGAACAGTATTGGCTGTAAGCACCTGGAACAGCCTTGTGTTGTGTGGGATGGTAGGGTGCGCTGAACATAACTAAGAGAATCCTCCACTGCCGAAGACAGCAATTTGCAGACTCTTCACACTAATTAAGTAGCATAAATGAGCAGCATTGCTGCTTGGGACATGAGCTGCAGAGTTCTCTCATATCCCAGTAAGTAATACAAAGTTATTAGAAAAACACTATTTTCCAAAATACTATTCTTTAGCTAGAAAGGACCTGCTTGGAATCTCGCGCAGGAAAAAATACAAATGACTTTGAGCTTTATTATCTAAAATAGTAAAACCATAATCTACATGTACACATTTTATAGGCTATGGTATCTTTGCTAGCAACATAAGGATTATGTGTTTATTTTATATGCAAAGGGAGGACTGAGGCATAAAGAACAAAGTGCAATAAGAGGTGTTGGGAATAAAAGACATCTATTTACAGCAATTCAAAGCTGCATTAAAGAAAAATAAAAGTAAAATCAATTACTGAAACAGATGTTTCCAAGACAGAAAAACAAAAGAAAGAAAATCCCAATATCTGAAAATTTAAGTGCTAGCAAAAACTGGAAGGTTAAGTAAAGATAATAGGTTTGAACTACAAGAAGGGCCATCTGTGAGATAAACGAACTGCTATTGACTTAGCTAGAAAAAGGAATTTTTAAGAACATTATTCTTAAAAAATGGTTTTCAGCTTTTTGAAATGACTAGAAGAACATGTGAGGATTTATAAATTAAAATTAAATATCCAAGCCTTCATGGACATTATGTCAATAATTCCACCTGAGACAAAACTATAATGAAGCACAGGTCTTCAGAAGCTGTCACACGTACAAAATTTGATGTAATTTATCGATCTTACTTAAAAGCCACTCCTGATCACAGGAGTGACCTATGATAACTAGGGAGTTAAGAGTCAGAATATACTGCTCTACTGCTGCATCAAGCAGCATATGATTCTATTTCATATTTCTACACTGTCACCAAAACACCATAGAGAGCTGTGAAGCAGCTGTTCCAGCAAAGTACCTTTTTGATTCAGATGACCATTCTATCTCATTCTTCCAAGGCATCTCATGCAAGTCAGACAAGATAGCTGTTTTTTTGAATAGGATGTTGATAAAATCATTTGCGATGTGGTTTTTAAAAAGTCATTAATTTTTTTAATAGACACTTAAAATACTCAGCTGTTTCCATTTGTTATTTTTAGTTTAAAAGACAACCAGTTAGCCAGAAGAACCACATTTCAAGTACAAAACACAAGCATCATCAACTAGCTAAACTAGTCAAATGTGATACATGCTTTTGAGTTATCTTTTCTCAACTCAAAATCTAGGTATTATGAACTTATTGAATAATTTATTCCCCTTTATTTCTTCTCTGACTTTGAGCTCTTAATACCTGCACAATGTTGCTGCCTGCAAAACTGGCTCGTCTCCATATCCGCCCTCTGGCCAAAGCCTCGTTTAACAGGTGAGCTAGCTTCCGCTCCATCTCAGCCTGAAATACTTCCTCCTGAATTCGCTGGTCGACGACACCCAAGAGAACTACATTGCAGAAAAAGTAACCCAAGAACACAAATGAATTAGTAAAAGTTTTCAGTGTCTTTTCTGCAACTTCAGTTACAAGCGTTGAGTCACTCTGTGACATCTCATGGACAATTCAAGAGCAGCAGTATTCTTGGGGGAATACTGGGAAGTTAAGCCAGTGGTTACACATTAGAAAGGAAGGCTTTGTATCAGGAAAAGTTAAAAGAAATAAATTAAAAAAAAAAAAAGGACAGAGGGCACTTTTGGAATCTCAGAGAGTCTAGGCAGACACAGAATGTTGAAGAAAATTTAGATTTTGAAAAAACAAACATATGAACATCCAATGAATTATTCAAAAACAACCAAAAGAGAAAATTCAGCTAAATTGCTTGCAGCAACTACTTTCAATCAAAATTTTGTGTTTGAAAGTGAGACACAGTTGGAAATGGGCAGGGCAAGGGTTCAGAATCAAGGTTAAAAAATAAGAGCACGTGAATGAACCTGTGTTTTTCAAGCACATCTTCCCTAGATAAAATCAAGAGTACCAAGTATGCCAATTAAAGCGCACACACAAAAAAATAGTTAGTAGCCCCACCAACTTCACTCCCTAACCCCAGGTACTCCAGGTCACTAAGGCAACTGATGCTGAGATGAATACCTGAGAAACAACACGCAGGAAACACCAAAAAACTGTGGACCTTTGCCAACATGATGGCATCCAGAAAAAGTAAAATGGAGTTAATGGAGTGACAGTCATCTGAACAATCCAATTAAAAAACCTTAAAGGATAGTACACTGACTCGCCACTGACATTAGCAAAATAATCCAGTTTTCATTCCTGAGGCCCTCCATTATAATGGTTTATTTTTTAAAAGGTCCCTTTTTCAGTAAAGCTTTTCATGTTTGCTTACTTAAGTGTGGTGCTTAATAAAAAGCAATTTGATTAGATAAAATCAATTAAATACAATTTTGTTTAAATTATTAAACAAAGTATAAAAACCACATTTTCCATTTAAAATTTTTCACTGCATATGTCAGAAAAAAAGGAAATATTTTCATGATTTTTCACAGAGATCAACAGCATGTCTGCTAAATTCAATCACTAATGAAGCATCTCAAAATCAAAGTCAAAATAAACAGACAGTGGCTTAGGGATATTATATACAGCAAGAACAACATTCTTGCCTGTGTATTGAATTTGAGTATCAGTTAGTTCTTCTTAATAGCATGAACTGTATTCTACAACCAAGAGTACAGCTACAGAGAACACTGCATTTCCCAATGTTTTATGACTACTGGGATACTTTAGAATACCCATGCACATATATCTTGGTAACTGAGTATTAAAAAACCCTCATCTTTAGCGTGCAGAAATTCTATCATTTTCCTTTGTCTTGAGTCATACCATCTGTCTAGAAGCAGCTATCAAATAATGAAAAAAGCCATTAATATAGAATGATTTTGCCCTTAAAATACAATATACATACTTAAAGGACTGACACAGCCAAAGTGTACTAGCTTTTCCCAGGATGCCTGCAAGAACTGGGATTACAAAAAAAATCCCTTTGTATCAAAGAAAGGTGCTGAAACTGGCTTTAAAACCTCATAGCCAGGAATTTTAGGGACAAAAAAAAGCGTGTGGAGGATGTGCATATGTTATTTCGGAGCTGGAAGAACCTTTTTTTTTTTACTCCAGGATCTAAGGAAACTTCCAACAAAAACAGATAAAAATAGATAAAGCAGGAGAGGGTGAGGGTATCTTGACCAAACTGACTGAAAAAAAGCCAACAAACACCTAAGAGGATGACGTTGGCTGTGCAATACACACAGGTAGATTCTCTCCTGTTACTGAACACAATTTGAAATTCTTCAGTAAAACAAACTATGTGGGCTTCAGAGGTTAAGCTGCAATTTGGCTTCCTGCTTAGAAGTACGCTGGTAACTAGTGAGAGGAGACAGGGATACCTGAAAAAAACAAAAAGTATGTCTATACTACTGGTAAACTATGGACGGAAAGGCTGTGGGAAGACAGAAGTGTATCCAGTGAGGCATCAGCACTGTAACAGCAAGGTTATTAGGCATAGCCTGGTTACCATTCAGCCTGTGTTGAAGAAGCAGGTGGGATCTACTGTGCTTGCAAGCAAGCTCAATAGCCTTTGAGCATCTAAAAGTGACAGCTCAACCATATCTGCTCATTGCAGAATAAAACATCCAACAGACTAGGGTGGGAGGGATCTACTGTGAATTAATCAGAAGAGATCAATGAAATTTGACGAAGCCGTTTCCCATACTCAGAACATAACTATTTTTATTCTGTTTTATTCCTGGCATGTTTTGGTACAAAGTGCTCCACAGAAAGAAAGTTCTTATTTTCACCTAAAATGAAAAAAAAAATCTGAAAATCAATGTAGGATATTGAAAGCATGCAGGGTAGATACTTTATGCCTGACAGCATAAGTTGTCTTGCTAAGAATGAACTGCCTTATAGACAAAAATTTTAATGTACATTATCAAGAAATTGCAATAGTTCATTCTAGACCCAGGAATTACATTTCCCAGATGTCCCAGGTCACCAGGCCTTCGGTTTTAGAATTTATTCAGCTTAGGCACATTACCACCCTACAAACACGCAGCACCCCCAGGGTATTGATATTTATCTAGGCTAGTTACCCTTCTAACAAAAATAGTTGCGCGCTTACTTACTGACATACACTGTACGTACCTGTTCTCACCCAGGAAGATTTCATTAACTGCGACACATTAAGCTTAGGATAATGAAAGGCTGAGGGAAAAATAGAATGGAGGAAAAACATCCGTTAGAACAGTACTCTCAACAACATACACACACAAAAAAAAGAAAGCACTTCGTACTTTATACTGTCAGTAAGCATCTTATTTACACAGATGTATTACAACTCCTGAGGCCGTGCAGACGCAGTGGTAAGGCAAGTGCTGTGAACATACACTCCCCCGGTTCGTCTCTGAACAAAAAGAAGCTAACTGAAGCAGTCAGATTTATTACCTGAAAGATTTCAAGCTGCTGTACTGAGGTCATTGCTCCTAGAAACTTAAAAGTAAAGCTCCCTGTGAATTCTGTTTCTTACTGAGCTAAATGCAGGATAATACTTCTGCTCAAAGTGCAATGAAGCAATCCATGAGTGTCTGAGAACGAAAACATGACTTCCTATGAGGCAGAAACTACATGGAAATATTAAATGCAAAGAATAAAACTGAATAGATCTGATTTGTGTTCCAGACTCGTGCAGATGGAAATATTTAAAATATATCACCTTGGTAAATTATTTTACAAAAATCACAAAGAAACACATGTAGAAGCACTGCTGTGGACAAATCTAATGGATTATGTGTTTGGCCTGATGGCCCCAAGCTTCCTGTATAAAGCCATGCTCCAGAGTGAAATCCTTGCCCCAATGAAGTGAATTAAGTCAATTTCCACCGATTTCAATAGGAATAAGACTTTTCCCAAGGTTTCCACTGGAGAGCAGTAAAGACATGTTGGGAGACAAGTGAAGATGGGGGCTGGGCCAACAGTTTCCTCAAGGGAAGTCTTAAGCTTTACTATGGCAATACAAAAGAGGAAGGGTCGTAACTTTCTCAAAATATTTAATCCAGATGCAGTTTGCTAAGCATACACAAAGGTTAATTTTTAAACTGTTTCATGGATAGAAAGAATGAACTGGTACATGCTAAACCAATTTAGAACAAAGCTGTCCAGTCTTCAGTTCCAGAGACAGTTTGCCACTACTGCATGTTTTAGACATGTAGAAAATCATGTTTTCTAATTTAATTGTGACATGATTTGTACAGTAGCTGACTTCTGTCAGCATACTTAAAACCCAATTCTTTGCCCCTTAAAAAGCTTACCAATTTTTTGCTAACATAAAAGCAAAGGAATTACTACTTACACTATCTTTTATTTCCACAGATTTATGGATAGTCTTGTGGAAAAAAAGTGAAAATGTGGTTATTTGCACCTTTATTTCAACAATAATAATACCACTAGCTTCAAGAGAACCACCTGGGAGGTACATTGTGACTTACTGTTCAGAATGGTATAAGAATATGGTTCTTTATTCTGAACATGAACATCAGTACTCCATACGCTGACCAGGGTGCATCAAATTTCCAAAACTCGGACACGCAAATAGCACCCTGCAGTCCATTTAATTTAACACATTTATTTTTGGTATACTGCTACATGATTCTTCTGAGCGTAGGTTATAGATTGGAGTTCTATTTGCTCCGGTCATGCAATTGTTCACTTCAATTTAGAAATACAACCTGAACAGAAAAGCATAAACAAAACTGGATCTGTGTTTTCCAAAGCATGGAAAGAGAAGAAAATCAAAAACCTTCCAATTGCCACAAAAGTTTGAACTGCTAACAGTTGCAGATTTTTTCTTCTTTTAAACCAAAATCATGCTTTGCCTCAATACTTAATGCGCTCTTCACGCTTTTGCTAATTAGTACTTGAAAATGATTTAATTCATGCAAATTACTGGATGACTATTCACTTAAACTTTTCACGGAATTAATGAAATTTAAAAATAAACTGACGAGCAGAAAATCTTGAAATTGAAAAGGAGGATGTGCCACGATCACTGGCAGCTAAGGCTGCGTTCTAAAACCTGACTAAGAATGCATGAAATGAAGGACACTTCTGCAACTCAGACAATGCTCCAAAGCTCTAAAGTACAGGTTCCAGCCCTTATATGTCACAGGCCACTCCAGTGTCTCACTAAGACGTGTGGCCTGGTCCTGAGCTCAGCTGGAGTCTCAGCAATGCAGCATGATCATAGTTGCAATATTCCTAATCCTCCTGGAACTACTGTTTAAAACCAGCACAGACAAAATGCAATTGCTAGTTAGATTGCGGCTGGTCTGCTAATGACTATCGATGCATTAATGAAGTATACACTATCCCCATGAGAAGATTCTGTCACACAGTCCTCAAGTACCACACCATGTAACAGTGTTGACTTGATGCTGACTGAAAAAGGAAAGGGTCACCTAGCCACCTAGAAGTCTCTCGACAGCAATCTGAAGTACATGACTCCACTAACATGGCCTTTGCCAGGTATTCTGATAAGGATACGTCTGATCTTACATGAAGACATGGAACTATGCATGCTAGAACTGGTACCACATTGATTGTTCGTATTTATGATAAATGGAGGAACAGTAAGAGAAAGCATGGAAGGAATGAAGTATTTATATTTAGTATGAGAAGACATCACCCAAAAATTAAGATTCCATGGAAACACTGGGGTGCAGTATGTATTAAAACACTATTTGTTAAAAATCTGATCCAAAATCCACTCTGAGAAAAACTACCAAAAAATCTGCAGTCCTTGGACTGTATCATATTATCTTATCCTATTGGCCTTGCAACATCTCCAAGGTATCTGAAATAGATGCCACCCATCAAAGTGCTAGTTATGGCACTGAAAAACAGTCCCAAGGCAACTCTCTCTATTTAAAGCCCTAATAAAAAAAGCAATATATTTGGGGTAGGCTCACAAAGGCCAATATTCCTCATGTAGTCCAGTGTTAGCCTTTGCATGTCCTCAGAGAAATCTTACAGCCATAAAGACATACTAAACATATTCCTTTCTACGTGTTTTTTTTTTTTTGTTGTTGTTGTTTTGTTGTTTAAAAAAAAACATTAGCACCTAGGAACTGTGACTAAACATGGTTTTCTTTCTGCTGACATGTAGTTCACAACCATGTAACCAAATGAGTTTGCAATCTGAAATGTGAGATGTAAGGTGGACAATGCAAAGTTAGCAGGCAGAACAATGTAAACTGGACATTTGAACATAGCATGTTGCTGAAGTCACCTAGAAGTCTGTAGGGCAAAAAAACAAGTCTGGAAGTTTCCAGGCCTGGCCACTCCAACAGCCCTATTCCTGTACAGAACAGTCCATTCTGTCAAACAGACGACTTGTACTGTAGAAACTTACTTTGATGAGTGCAACAAGAAAAAAAAAGACTAAGAATTCCTGCTGTTAATCATGTATTGCACAGGGACAACCCACACACTTTAAAGTATAAGCAGTATATATCAATTATGTGAAAAACCCAATGAAATAACTGCGTGCAAAAGGCTATATGAAGTGAACAGGAAGCAGGGAGCAAATACATTCCTTCAAACAAAGCTCGTATTTGGGATAGCAAAAGCAAGATCTCACTTCACTTAACGATGCTGAGTCACAGTGACATTACACAAGCAGCTTGTCCTTCGTATGAATCAGTGTGAACCCTCTGACAGCTCAGCTCACCTACAGATCAGTTCTTTTTCTTCAGGTGCAGGCTATGAAACTTGTCAGATGATATACAGAGCCCTAAGGGGGGGTCACCACCAAGCATATAACTGCTACCAGGCCTGGCAGTCAAGGCACAAACACCATAGAACCGTATGGTAAGGAATATTTCACATTTACATATAAATATACCTTCCAAAACTCCCCCCCAAATCATGTTGAAAAGCAGAGGGTTGCAAATAATTTGCACAGAGCAAAGTAGCTATCCGTCAAAGGACAATCTTCACAACACCTTGCCTGCTACAACTGCTCTGCAGACTAAAGGAAAACATGGGAACAGAGCATAGAAAATCAAAGCATTTAGGCACCTCACTGCCAAAGTAGCTCTGAGAATCTGGCTGTTGGTCATCCTCAAGCAGACTGCTGAATAAGATGTCTCAGAACAGATCTGCCCAACACTGCTGAGCCTTTGGACGTGATTTCTGGCCCTGAAGATCTAAAATGATTTGGCTCAAAACACAGCCACAGTAACAGTGAAAAAAAATATGTGGAAACAGCTAAAAGTAACTGAGTGAGGATGCCTCGCTTACAGAAGTGTATGAACTACGTCCATTATTGCTTGCTGACAGACAGACCCATAGCTCTGAACAAGCTGAGAAGCTGCATTCTCACTTTGCTGACTTACCAAATGGCACCACGTCTGGTGTTCCACAACACTGAAACCAAACACACTGAGGCACTACTGAGACCAAACCAGAGAAGTGCAAATCTTAATGAGCTGTCCTGCAGTGGGCTAAATCTATAATTAAATAAGAGTTGCTCTAGTGACATGCTGTCACAGAGCTCCACTGGCATCGGCCAGGAATCAGTCCCAATGGCTAGGCACTACAAGCATGCAAATAACATGGGAGGAGTTCCTGGTCTGAGCACTACATGAATTAGCTTTACATTTCTTAAATACCATTAGGGGTGGAGGGGGGAAAAGAGCAACACACATGCATGTTTAATAGCAATGTTTTTCCCCTATGGCCAGTCTTGTCTTTCAGGATATATTGACCTTGGTAGAAATTCTGTTATCATCTAATTGCACTGCACCACCATCACACAATCTGGAAGATGGGATTCTCAGCAAGGAGCAACCTGCAAATTCACTACACTACAAATATCTCTCCAGAATATGTGGACATAAGTAAAAATTGTAGGATCATATGTGTGTACTTCACAGGGAAAAAAATGTCAAGACGCTAAAAATAATTCCCAAGAGACTAAAAGTAATAAACTCAAGGGCAAAGGTGAAAAAAAATCCATGCATAGTGAAGAGAAACGTCTTTCAAGCAATCATGGCAAGAAGAACATTTATTTTGAATTCAGTGA
This sequence comes from Cygnus olor, assembly GCF_009769625.2. Classification (NCBI taxonomy): domain Eukaryota; kingdom Metazoa; phylum Chordata; class Aves; order Anseriformes; family Anatidae; genus Cygnus; species Cygnus olor. The sequence continues at coordinate 60,578,276 of NC_049169.1, read as the reverse complement.
GAGACAAAGATCACAGCCCACAATCTGAGAACTTCTGTGGCCTCACAAGGGACAAGGAAATGCTATGGACAAGAATTCTCAAGGCTTTTGGTCCTGGCTCATTTAAATACCGCTACCACTACAAAGGTACAGTCTATGTGAGACCAAGTGAGAACAGAATTATTAAAAGGAAATGAGAAGGTTAATACAACACCTGCTACATTTTTAATTGGTTATGAGAACAGAGGGATCAAAATCCCTCAAAATTAAAACAAAAGATTAAAAAAATGAATACTACTTCTAGTCACTGGGAAATTATCTTGTGCAGTCACTGTATATAGATTTAAACGTGCTGCACAGCACAACTTTCGGTGACAATCATTCTCTTTGCTCTGTCTTCATTGACATACTACTGTACAGCTGCACAATGAACAACACCTACCACTAGGCCTGATTTTCCATCAGACATTTGACTGTATAGACGGAATCACTGTGTCAGGTGCTATGCACCTGTATAGCCCACAAAAAGTAACTCAGGTGATTAAAAATCTGCATTGGAAAGTACAATGAGATAGGAGAAACTGGGAATTAATGGACTAGATTAACATGAATGGGTTCCACCAGGAAAGGCAGTACTGTTCTCTCATGATCTGACTTACATTCATGAGTCATTGTTGTAATGAACAATCCACTAGTGTACAAGGATTATTGTTGAACTGAGATACTTGGCATATTTATGAGACTGAGGTCACCTGCAAAATCTAACCAAACATAAGCTGTCAAGAATGAACATCAAGGAAACTGCTTTGCAGGCAGTTCCCATTAATCTAAGTTTACAATGACCATGGACTGGAAAAAGTGACTTGCAATGCAAGTAGTACACAGAAAGTGAGTAAGATACTTAAAATACCTTAAAAGATACATGACTACTTAAAAAAGCATTGCTACTGACTACATGGGCAAATATAAACTTATCCTGACACTATCCCATGCCTTCTAGAAGTCAGTCACAGTTGAGCACAGCACAGAGCCCAAGGTAGTAAACACTGATGACGGGCAGCAAAGGCATCGTAGACATAATAAAGACATACTGCACAGAAGTATTGATCAAAGTGACTATCTTTTTGTTGTTTGTTTGTTCTAAAGTATCTAGACTAAGACCAGGGAAAATGATGCCAGGTTCAGCACAACTGGTCCAGTGCAGAAGGAAAGAATGATGACAAAAGCAACAAGTTGCTGTAACGCTGACATACGCCACGTGAGCAGAGAGGTACAGACTTGCCCAGCAGAATTTATGATACAAGTCAGGTACTTAAAGATGCATTATCACTTATGAACAAAATTAATTTTACATAGTAGGGGAAAAATTACTAAAAAAAAATGTATTTTGCAGTTTTGGCAACAAGTACTCACGTTCAGCAATTTGCTGCACAGGAAAACCCAGATAGAAGCTGAATTCCACCACGGACAAGTTTCTTAACTGTTCACTGACTTCGGACCCATTTAGAAAACCATATCTATCTCGGATGGCAAAAATGATGCTCACGGGGCCCTGACGAAATGCAGCCCCGGGCCTACTCAGAGTTATATTCAGTATCTGAAAAGACAAGATTGGAACACTGTCAGCAAAATCAAATCACTGGCATATCTATTTGTTCCTTGACAGATTTTTTTTTTCCTAATGTGAGGGGAAAGTATTTTATATCAAAGCAGAGGAACATCAATTCCAGATTGCTTCGGCATACTGAGTCTCGAAGAGGCAAAGTTACACATGCATTTTCTTTTTAAGGATTATCCTTTGAGGTCATTCATAATCCACAATGATCTGAAAGCTATCATTCAGAAAACGATGGAAAAAATGCCAGATGAATACCAAACTGTATGGAACAGACAGGAAAACACCATGACAAAGACATAGTATGAAAATGGCTCTTGGTCAAAACCTACTGCATCATGCATACCCAGATCCTACAACTGTTAGAAGTCTCACTCTGCCACCTATGTACAGAGCAACTATGTATATACAGACAAACCTCTTCCAAGCAGTAATAAACTATTTAAAAAGAAAGTTTGCTAAGTTGATAGGCCAAGAAGTTGTTTTGCATATTCTGTGTTCGTTCTATCCATATTCTATCTATATTGCTTCACTCAGCTGTACAGTTTTGAGTACATATCTATGCACTTTACTATATGTACTACATAGTACTTCATGTACTATGAAGTTTATATCATATTTACTGCTATGACCATTTTATGGTAGCACTGACAGGCATTTATGGTGCCCATTAAATAGCACCTTTTTTTTTTAATACTAATTTTAGTATTACAACAAAGCTAGAAAAAATTAAGAATTCAGAGAGAAGAGGGAGTTAGTCTCATAAGTTGAAGGCTGCCCACAGAGGTAGTAGAGTCCCTGTCCCTGGGTGTGTTTAAGGAAAGGCTAGTGGGGGCTTAGGGACATGGTTTAATGGGTGATATTGGTCATATGGGAATGGTTGGACGAGATGATCTTGGAAGCCTTTTCCAACCTTAAAGATTCTATGATTCTATTGACTATCCAGGGAGTTTTAAGCTCTGCCACGATTCAGTACCCAGCACATACTCAATACATTTCACATATGAAGTTCCAGTAGCAGCTGCCACAGACAGTGGCATCATGTACATATAAGTATTTATAGAACTCAGAAGCAACTAGCATGTTTGCTCATATAATGACAGTCAGTGTGTGTTTCGGTATTTCCTAATAGGATCCCCTGAGTGGCAACAAGACCTGAAAGGTGTCTTCCAACAAAAACATACTGACCACACCCTATCCTGTAATAATAAAATCCAATGAGAATGAGTTTGATCAGGGTTGGGGCAGCCTTTATGTGAAAGTATAAGCCTGTTTATATTCCTATTATATTCACTAATAATTCTTGATATGCGTCATGATCTTCTTGGATCTTCTTTTCAATAACCTTGAAAAGAGAGTGATATATGGACCCAAATTATTTTGCAGGGAAAAAAATGACTTTATGACAAAGCCTCACTGTTCTACATGATCTAGATAGCAAGTCGTAGTCTGGGGACACCTAACTCATTTTACCAGCTGTGTTAAACAGGACAACTGGAAGTGAGGAGAAAAAGGCAACGATACAAAGCATTTTTCTTCTTACCTGCACAGTGAAGTTGTAGAACTCCTGGTGTTGTTTGCTCACCTCCATGAATGCCATTGTCAGCCCCTTTTCAATGCGCTGGCTGAAGTCGCAGAACCCAATATCCACATTTCGAGGCACAAACTGAAGCACTGAAGGCAAAGGGTACACATTATTCCTACAGACAAGTACTTCCATGAGAGAGAACAACATGAGCAAGAGAATCCTCACTCCATAGGGCTAGCACTTTTTCATGGAATTCAGGACATATTCAATGAAAACCTGGGTAGAAACACAGTAGAAATACATTTTGCACAGGTGCAGTAAATTCTCTACTTACTAGTATCTGTTGCAGCAGTAATTAGATTACCAAACGATACTACTTACAGAATACTCACTGTTTCCTCCTGTATACTGAAAGACCTTTGCTGCATACAAGCTTGCTAAAGGACTGGAGCACTGAATCAGCCACACTGAAATCCTTAGTTACCCCACCAGTTCAATGAAAATCTCAAGGAAAATAGTAACAAATTTCTTTGTAGACTGAAATTTAATATTTAACTTATCTAAAAGACCACACACTGGATCCACTCGTACACATCAGTATCAGTCTAACACTTTCAAAATAACCAATTAGCAGCCAATCTTTTAAATCTATATAGATACAGCTTAAAATCTTTCACAGGAAAGAAAGAATGAGCACAGGAAAGAAAGAGTGTGCAGGCATACAGACCCCTAGCTATGCACACAGCTATCTGCACATTTCCTGATATATTCTTACCCAAAGAAATGCTATCATTAGGTCACAGATCCCAATAGTAATATTATACAAAGATCAAGACAAGAAAATGCAGTTATCGTCTGTTTAACCATGCTAAGCAGTGGAAAAAGATGTCACGCACACAAGAGAACTGATGCTTCACAATTCAGATATTAACACAGAAGAAACGGCACATGAAACACACCTGAATAAAAGCAGCTATGTTTGACATCCACGTACTCTACTGCCCATATACTCAATTCCTGTTACTGTCTCATTACCCAGTCAAACACCATTACATGGTTAATATGTTACTTTAGAATATTAGCATTCATGGACTGCTGCCATACAGCAGCCATGGAAAGCTGAATGCTATATGAGCAATCCTTTTGCTCACTGATTCTCCTACACTGAAAATTCTAAAAAGCGTAATTTAAGGTAAACATAATCCAAAACGTGAGTCAAGCATTACAAAGTAGCTGCACTGTGATTTTACAAGTGTTTCCCACAAGCTTTGGCCTTCTCATCTTTGTAAAATGCTACAAGAGAAGTGGACATCAGGCTATTGACAGGCAAGGGGCCACTGAAAATAGACCCGCTTTGCAACATGAGAATACTCTTAACACTTAAAGCAATACAAAGAATGCTAACTCCTTTCACTTGTTTCAGTAGTGAACCATCAACTGAAATATGAAGCAAGGAAAAGAGCATACGTATTTTGCAATTCGCTAAGAAAACTTTCCTGAAAAAAATCATGAAATTACAGGATTAATTGTCTACAAATTATTTACAGCAAGTACTTCTTTAACAGCCAAGAGTGAATGCTCACAGCAGTGGAACACAGGGTTTTTATTTGATCTCACGTACTTATCACAACTCTCCGCAAGTGAAGAAGTGTGAATCAGTATGAAGCTACACCTCCTCTTCTTTGCGTCAGGAAGAACTCACCTGTCTGAACCTGGAATCTGTTATCAGGCATGGTGAAAGAAGGATGCAGCGAGAGGATCAGGGGGCTCTCACCACGAAGAAGACTGCTGTTCACAAGCACATTTATGACAGCTATCGCCGTGTAAACAAAAGGACCTGATGTCACCAAGAAAGCATATTTCGGGGAAATTTTATAAACCTAAAAAAAAAATAAAAAAATCTTCAACGTGAAATTTTGCAACAACACTTTAGATCTATAGAGTCCTGGGCATTTCAAAGCTTAGACCTCAACATGTAAGAAAATGCAATCTTTATTTTACACAGATAGAAACACACACACTCTGACAGCGCTGTGCCTCGCAGCCTCTGCTCCAGTGCATCAGAAAGGCACTTACCCTCTGCTAAGAGTACCTACTGGAAAGTCTCCAGTGCAACACACCTACCTCAGCACTTCTCCATATATCACATCACAGCACAGTGGCACTCCACCTCGTCTGCATTCCCCAGCAGTACGTAAGAGTTCCCATACAAATTGCTACCTACTTACTGAACCATTTGCAGAGCTTCTGCACTTCAGGCTTGTGCTGCAGAGCAAATGCATCCTGCAACATTCACATGTGACGTGTGAGAAACAAAATACGTATAAGCTGTGTTTTATGGATATAATTCTCACACACAAGTATTCTGGAGAATGCTCCTCCTCATTTGCTTTCTTCAATTCAGTTACCTCAATTACAGTTTTCCTCCTCCAATTCATCTCCTGACATTGAGACTTCTCAAAAACCCCGAGGAGCTTTAGTCATCATGTAAAAGAAATGAAATTGAAAGTTAAATATGAACCTAGGCAAATGTTTCCAGGCAGATGCTTTTACACATTATTATTCTGTCACCTAAGTAAAAACAAACTGAAGGCTTTTATTTATTTAAACACATTGCGATGCCTTCTCTCCCTAAGAGAAACTATCTCAATATCAAGGACTCTGATTTCCCCAGCATTATTTTTTTCCTATTTGTTTTACTTCATGGTTTGTTTAATTTGCCCTAGGCAGTCACACTACAGTATTTTGAGATATCCAACACGATGGCCTCACAAATAAATAATCTAAACCAGAGATGCAAATGTTCTGATAAATGTGCACCTCTTAAATGAATAGATGCTGGCATCTTGCAGGCTTTGCACCAGTGAAGGGATTTTTCAGATATGCTCAACTTCAAGATGAGCCTTATGGAAAAGCACAGTGCTACTTAAAGTGTCATCCCATGCTCCTTACTGGTATTTCTGCAATAGTGCACCATAACGATAATTGGTGTTTAGATGAGACAGTAAGCAGCCCTTTCCTGTCCTCTAGAAACACCATGTATTTCAAAGAGATCTTCACCAAAAGAAACTACCTAAGTAGCACAAGAAAAAACAACAACAACAAAAAACTGTTTTGCTCATTATTTCTTCCCTCCTCTTAGGCCACAAATATATGCAGCATCCTGCTTTTATAAATGGATTTAGACCCAGAGAATTCAAATTTGTTTGATATGAGTAATATGCACAGCTCTTTTGAGCTTTTCTTATCTGAAATTTTATCCTTTTATCTCAGGATGAAATGATCTCTGCAGCTTCAGTTTGTCAAATGAAAAACAGCAGTTATAATGGGTAAGACATACAAAAAGTTACCATTACTTGCACACGACACCGCTTAAAAGCAAGAAAAAGAAGAGAGAGAATTAACGATCTTACTGACAATTTTCTGGTGATTTCTAAAACCATATACACTGAAGAAGAGAGGCCTAGAACAGCCTCTCTGCAGTACTATTGTCGTGGACTATAGTTAGGTATTTCAGACAAGAAAGCAAGCCTCTGATAACCAGCTCAGCTCCCTACACCTCTGACCTGTTCCAGTGCACCACAGATGCAGTATGAGCAACCTACCCAGAGACTCCTCTGAAATTTTGCATCGACTTCTTCATCTTAACAGCTAACGCTCATGCCTCCCTTTTGTGCTCCTTTTTGGGTGAAAGTAATGCCACAAGAATGGAAACATAAAATACTTTTTAAGTGTAATTTTAAAGTAGGTAGGTTAGAACTACTGTAGGTGAAAGCAATAGCTATTTCTGCTTGAGATATTGCAGCTTTGTCTTAAGCTACATCTCTACAACTTAATTCAGACACCAGAAGTAATACAGCCATGTTAGCATGATGCTGTTTACAAGGTAATTCACAGAGAAGTTTGGAAAGTTATCTAGGATAGATGAGCACAGCTCAACTCTAGCTTCACAAATGAGAACAGCTCCTCTTGGCACAGCTCTAATGGTTCCCAAACCCAGCCAGTCAGCCAACCCTCTCTTGGAGGTTTCACTTCTACTGCCAGGACAGTGAGATGCTATCAAACTAGCTAGCTGAAGCACCCCAGTTTTAGAGCACTACCTATTCAAGTAAGCAAGTACAATTTCTTACATTAAATAAGCACAGATTTCTTACCTTAATACCTTGAGCCATGAATCTGGAGAAGCACTCAAAACTCAACATGCACAACTGAGTCACCAGCAAAAGCAGAAAGCTTCAGTACAAACCATTGCACCTTCTCAAATTCAGCCATTTCTTCTCCTAAACCAGCTAATCCAACCCTGCTGTTTCCAGGATACAGCCTCTCTCATTCAAAGCCAATCTGACAAGACATGCATCTCGTATGGCAAGTTTTTAAGTCCTAGTTTATTAGAGGCTAGAAAAGTATTTGGGGAAAACATCACTGCTTGCTTACTCTCTCTCTTTTACTTTCTCTAGGCATTTGCTATAGATTACTGTCAGCTAAACTATTTGATTAGATGCACCTTTGGTACTATCTAATCCATGCCTACATACCACTGTATTATGCTGTGCAAACATCTGGCATAAGACATAAAAAAAGGATTTCCTCACCACCACCTTATTAAGCATTCTGTAATGAGTCTGCAGGGAGCATTTAACTTCACAAAGATGGGCTACAAAGGCTCACAGGTCTTAAAAATGAAACAGATTCTGCCCCTACACACATTAGGATCCTAAGGCAACTATTCTCCCACCATTTTCACACATCTAAATGGTAACAGCCACAATTTCAGCAGCAGCGAGTAGCAATGAATGTTACAGAAGCCAGTGCAAATCCACAAGGTGGCATCTTTGAAAAAAGTATTTAACTGCCAGACAGTGAACTTGTTTCCTTACTTTTAAGGCAGAGGTTTACAGATTTTGGATTACAGAAACCTATAGGTTGAGGATAGGTCCAAAACCCCGGATTAAATGCAGCAACAAAGTGACTGTGGCATACATTACACTGCATGATAAAAATCCCTAACAAAAATGAGGCCGACAAAAAGCTTTTTTCTGTTTGTATGAACTTAATGGCACCAGGGTCCTTACAGCAAGTCACTGCCAATACTTTTTTTTCCTCTTGCCCTAGTGCAACAAAGCTAAAGTCAACTGAAGATTGTCTAACAAATCTTACCCAAGTGTCCTAAGATTTACATTAGAGAGAGTTGACAAAAAATTGCTCTAGTTCAAAGAACAGGCAAACAATAGGGTCTTATTCTTCTGCAGATGCAATGCATTGAAACCAACTCAAAAGAGAGAATTTTAAAATTTTCAGTTATTCTCACTTTGCTAAGAAGAAAATTGTAAAAAAGTTTTTTCATTAGACAGGATTCAAGCCTGCCTCACTTTTTTCCTACTTCATCAGCTCAGAATGTTAGAAATAATAAAGAACCAGAGCCCAAAGTTTCAACTGAAAAAGTTGGGGAAAAAAGTAATTCTCCTTTCAGTATTAAACTTGGATTATATTTAAAGTGAGTAGCAGTCATATCCATCGCTGCCATGGATTTTATTTTTAAAGCACACGTTACTACCAAGTTAAATTTAACAAGACTGTCTCCTGATTTACTGTGCATTACATCACAACAAGGGAACAACATCTGGGAGCTGTCATAAAAGCCATAGTAAAAAAGCAGCTTAAGTAAGTGCACTGCTTCACCGTAACTTGCAAACGTACAACTCAGTTCCTGGGTACTCTTGACTAACAAGAGTCAGGTCTGCTTGATTAATTTAGTTCAGTAATATAAGACAATTCTGTGTAAAATTTTGCATTACGTCACCATTAAACATGCTGACATAGACAGCTCCTTATTTAAAATAACCGTTTGGTTAGTATTTTACTATTAGAGTTGAAGACATTACTTTTAGTGCAAAAATACCCATATCCAAGGCATCACAAAGAGAAGTCATATGATAGCAGCATTCTAGCATAAAATAAGCATAAGTGACTCCATGGAGATGTTTTCTCCTTTTGATAAAATAGAATTTGCAAAGAATGAAGCTCGACTAACTGCATTATGTATAAAAGCAATTGCCAGAAAGCAGCCTTAGAGCCAAAACACACTGTTGAGAGCTCTGCAAGACCACAGTGGGCATGAAATGAAAGACTAAAGGGTAAAAATATAAAGAAGAAAGATATCAAATGTTTGCTCTACTCAGCCTTCAGATATTTAGCAATATGTTTTGTATTACTGGCATTACTATTGTGACAGTAAGCACTTCCATATTACCAAGGCATATAAGGTCACTGAAAATCACTGTAGCTTCATCATCGTGAGCTTTTGACTTCTACTTGATTATGTCAGTTTGCACAATCCAAAGGTATAAATTCACCATCCAGAATAAAAATATTTAATTTGCAAAAATCCTTAAAAGCTTATGGGCAGGTATTGCTAAAAGGAACAAAACTAAACATAATCTATAGGGGCAGCTCACTGTGGCTGAAGCTTGGCAGAAATTTGTCACACATTTATCTTGACTGAGTAGGAGACAGGCATGTTCTCAAACAACAGACAAGAGCTGTTTAATTACTGAGTGCAGTGGTTGTGGCAGGAGCTGTCAAAAGACCATTTTCCCATACAGATCAGCAAGCAGGAAAAGGCACCGCCATCAAGGGCTTCTGTGCATGAAGATATTCAACTTACGTTCAACATTCAAGGTGGCACATGAGTTAACTTTATCGTGAAAGTGAAATCAGAGACTCAAAAAAAAGTAAGAAAATTAAGCTGGAACCACACTAGAAATGAGGTACTGCCTTGGTGCTGGGCTATCACAACCAAATGAACACAGAAATGACACACTGCAAGTGTAGCTGAACCTGCAACCTACACCCACAATTCCATTGAAACATTCCATTTTATCCCCAATATTGAATTACCTGATTACACAACAAATGTAACCCCAAAACACCTCTACGATCATTTTCCTCTCAGACAGAGGGTTTGAGGAAGAAGTGGATGAATAGAGTATTAAGCTTCAACTCAGTGGATACTCACTTCGAAGTTAGGGAACAACACTGAAATATTGTTCAAAGACAACTCCTTGAACATCAGCGGAGAGGATTTTTTTTTTTAAAGTACAAATTCTTTTACCATGTGAGTGGGGGAAGGAGAGGAGGGGAAGAAATCCAGTCACACCTACTTGAAGGCTTAAAAAATAACATCTTATCATTGCACACCTGATTTTTTTTCATCCTGCCTTTCCTGACAAATCCTGCATTTGGGATTCCACCACTTTCCATGTAAGTGCTGATGACCTCACTTGCAAGATAAAATGGCACAAGATGGTGGAGAATGGCTTACTTTGTTTAAGGCACTAAGCATATAATCAGCTAGCAAGAGAAACAACACTCTGTAACAGATATTTTAGAAGAGTAGAAGTTTTTCAGCTCACTTTCACTTCACCAGTTAGAGCAGGTGTGCAATAGTGGCAGGGCACTGCTTGATCAGCTATGACAAAAACAAGAAAGATCTACCCTAGAAAATCAATTACATTCTAAAAGTAAAAAATAAAAGTCATACATTTTAAAAAAGTTAACATTTAAGTTGGAATAAACCTTTCCGTGCTTTAGCATCATATACATTGTTCTTAAATCACTGTTTTAGCCTGTGAACTTAAACCACTATTGTGTTAGAGTGATCAAATAGCACTTGTACACACTTCATACCACTTACCTCTAGCTCTACTGATCGCCTGAACTGAACTCTGAGCACTTCTCTGATGGATTCACTGACATTTTGTAGAACAGCTCTTCGGGCCAGCACTGGAAATTAATGTCAGTCAGTAAATATACTTTAGCTTCATCTCTTAGGTTTTATTCAAAACTGCATTTTTCAATTGTGTAACACATGAAAAAGCAGACAGTGAGATCAACTGTGTCAAATGGACAAGACAATAGCAAGGAAACAGGGAAAGTTGTGACTGTATCCTAAAAAGTGACTTAAGGAACTCCAGGTTTATTTTCTCTCATTTTTGTCCATATCTATTGTCTTTAGTATTCTAGTCAAGCAATCTTCTTAAGAGCCACTCAGGCGTTCAAATAGCATCTGAAACTCGCAGCACATTCGGTCTGATCCACACACCACAATGAGCTTGCTGTCATAACGCAGCTCAAGTTTTGTAGGCAGTGCGTGGAATGCAGATATGGTCAGGAAAAAGCCACAGAAAATATGCATCTACTTTTCGCTTAAATAAAAGTAAACAAACATAACATTGATTGCTGAAAGGGATATCCACCAAGTAAGAAACTGCTTCAAAAACCCCACGCCCCTATGGATCTTACGTCTGCTTGAGACTCGCTATGGTCAAGGAGACAACTGACAAGTGTCACGTTGTCAGTCTGCATTGACTTCTCATCAGTAACTTGCCTACAAAACTACTCAAATTACAGGTGGAAATAAATCTTCGTCCTTACCAGCAGAGTCAGCTCACCTTCATATCTGGAGAATGAGATTATTCTCATTTTGCTTTCCATATTACAGCAAAGCTTAAGGACAAAACGTGTTGATTACCACAGAGCAGGCAGCATTTCTACAGCTGCCCTGGGTTAGTTCTCTGGTAGGTAGTGCCTTGTTAAAAAAGCCAAGGAGGTGGGAAAACACCAAAAAAAACAAAACCAGATGCTGAGACAATTGGTTCTGAAAAACACTAACGTCACTTTTTCTGGTTAAAACCACACCAAACCTAATAAGTATATGAGGAGCGAAAATATAAACATAAGCTAGGACAGTAAAATGATAAAAATGGTAACAAAGCCCAAAATATTTTTGAAGTCAAATTTTTTCTTTCATATTAAAATATTACCTCATGTGGACCTTATGCAAACAACAGCATCAATTTTAAGGAGAAACTTAGAACATTTGGCAGAACATTAACAGAATATTGTTCATTTTCCACCAATCAAGTGATAAAGCAGCCTCAAATATATGTACTTGTATATACGTATCAGCAACTTTAAAAGGCAGTTTCATTCACTGTGTAATGTCTATGTAATTCACTAGCATAGTGAACTCTGTACAACTGAATTCTGCTCTTTTCCAGAAAAAGTGATAGACCCGTGGTTTTACAGCTGTCTAAATTTGACACTATATTTCTCTGAAATAGTCAAGCAGCTAATTCAACCCCCACAGCCTAACTAAGGGCTCACAATACAGTGGTTTCCGAAAACAGAATCAAAATGTGGGCGATCTCTCACCGGCAGTGACAAGGTAAGCATCGGGGACCGCGATGTCGCAGACGTAGGGCTGCCTGGTGGTGCTGGCGGCAGAGGTCAGGACCGTGGCTCTGGGCCGAGCGGTGGTGGTGGGCAGAGGAGGGGAGGAGAAGATGGTGAGCAGAGGAGGGGAGGAGAAGGTGCCGGGGCTGCTGCCCGCAGCAGGCGTGCCGCGGCTGCTCGGGGTGCTAGTGGCAGCGGTTTTGGGGACAGTGCCAGGAGCAGCCGATGTGTTGGTACTGCCAGTTCCCGCTGGAACATCATACCCCGTGGCAGGGCGAGAAGTCGGAGGAAATGGTGTGGGAACGAGCGATGTGATCACAGATGGAGATTGTGTAGGAGAGGGAGCGACGCTGCTGGCATCGACACGCGGCATCAGGCTGTCAGGGCCTGCAGTCACAAGTGCTGTGGGGTGGGCGCTGCCCTCGCTGTGGGATGTTAAAAGCAGCGTGGCGTTAACTGTAGCACCAGTATCCTCATCAGAAGCCAGAACAGTTGAGAGCAGAGATGAAGACACGTTTAAGACAGGAGTTATTGGAAAGGGAGTAAACAGAGAGATCAGACTCGTCTCGTCGAGCAGGACACTGCTGTTAACAGGCTCGGTGTCGGAAGCAGGCAGCACCAGGGTGGGAACCACAGGCTGGAAGGAGGAGGGCGAAGGCTCTAACTGAGAGGTAGCTCCTGTAACAGCTGAGGTAATCACAACTTCAGATCCCGCTACCAATACTGATGGTGCTTCCAGAAACACAGATGAGTCAGAATGCAAACCTGATGATGGCATTATTTCAGGAACGTGTGGACCTGGAGTAGAGGATGCATTTGAGTAGAAGTATGGTGCTTGTCCGAGAGAGAACAGAGAAACCTCAATGTTACTGGTAGAGCTGACAGCAGTAGCTAAGTCCCAGCTGGAAACATCCTCATAAAGTACTGATGTCCCAGTCAACAAGGTCTGAGGTAAGAGTGTTGATAAATCACTCTGCACGACAGAGTAAGAGTGTAGCATGGCTGACGACAAAAACGAGTAGCTAGGTTCAATCAGAAATGGTGTTGATAAAAGATTGGACGAGAAATCTGAAACTGTTAAAGATGGTTCTTCCCTTGTAGATGTCTTGTCAAGCAAAAATCCTGATTCTGATGGCCTAAGTTCTGGTGAGTCCAGAAAAGTTGTGTGACTGACTGCAGAAGACACTACCAGCTCACTCGGGGTGACTGCAGTTTCAGACAGAACAGTGGTGGCAGCAGGATGTTCTGCACCAGTGCTTGGTGGCGGTGAAACAGTTTCCATAGCAGAGAGGGAAAACTGGGCAGCAGAGATGTCCAGTGACATCTCTCCAGGGAGATGATGGTAGGAAGGAGAACTCATAGGTATTCTGTCATCAATGGCAGTGCCCACAGTGCTTGATAAAAACACACTTGAATCAGGGATCTCTGCAAATCTTGAAGAAAATGAAACAACTGGTCTTGATGGAAAAGAAGTATCAAAAATCTCAGGTGTAGGCTCATCGAACTCATACTGATCGGTAATTATAGTTGTAAATGGAGTTACTCCTTGTACTTCAGAGGCTTGGACTGACATGGTTTCAATGTAATCACCTGAGCCCACATCATGTTCTGGAGCAAAGCCTGCCTCTGGCAGAAGTGAAACCGAGTCACAGTATAAACAAGAACTGTATGATCTCGTGAAAGGCACTGGGCTTATGAGCTCACTAACAAGCTCAGGTTGACTCGGTATTTCTGAACCAGCAGGCAAATTTGGTGCTGTACTGGAGAAGTGGTATGTAAACAAGCTGGCATTAAGAACCGTACCAGCGTTAGCAGAAACGACAGCTGAGTGACCAGGGAAAGGTGCAAGTGGAAGACTGATTGCAAACAAACTGGGCTCAGCACTGGCTGCTGCAGCAGCAGGTGTGGCCCAGGGACTGCTTGGAGCAGGGTAGGTCCTTACACCGAGTACTTCTGTTGCCCAGCTACTCACATCAGTGTAATTGTCACCATTTGGGTCTATACTTTGTGCTGTAGCATCTGCTGCAACATGGCTATCTCTATCCAGCAACTGGAGATGGACAGGTGGCTCTCGTGAAGTTGCCTCAGAAAGCAGAGATGTTAAACTTCTGTTTACGTTTTCCCACACCTCACCCACCTCCTCTAAAGGAATGGGAGTGAAATAAATATCTGTATTTGGAGGGTGCAACAGCAAGTCTCTGCTTGAACTTAGAATTTCACTATCTGGTACAAAAGGCTTCAGTTCTGTGAGAGTGTTACTGGGACTAGGGACAGCACTTAGCGGAGTCTTTTGCTGTGCTGTTTTCAAGATTTCGTATGGTATAAAAAAGACAGATAATGAAGGTGTTAGCAACAGAGTTTCTAATACTTCTCTTGGTGGCTCTACTGTATTAGACTGATGATCTGGTAAAACTGCAGAAGACTTCAGTGGAGGAGTCCACTGTGCCTTTGGAAATGAGCTAATAAATTCATTGTCACTTAAGAATGCCTCATTGCTTGTTATGGAGACATCTACCGATGGCATACTTCTCCATTCTGAAATCCTGATCGTTTCTTCTTGGTTAAATGAAGTCACATCAAGGGGAGTGGTAACTGATGATAAAACTGTTTGAAGGAAATTACTTTCTTGGGACTCCAAAGTACTTTTTGCTAAGGCCATTTGTGTCCTGCTGCCTGATATGCTTTGGTGCACCTTTGAGGCCATTGAGAAAAAGGAAAAATTTCGCTGCTCCATGGATATCTCATCTAAATAAGGAGGGAAAGAGAGAAAAACAAAAAAACCACCAGATTAGCACAAGTATTGATACTGGAATGAGCAAATCTCTGCTATGCAGAATTCAAGGATCAAGTCAACACAACAAATAAGTTCCCCTGTGAAACCCTGTTCCCTAGAACTGACCAGGACCACAAGAGCTCCTCTCACTCTGCACCTACTTGTCCCTTAACAGCAGCACCCCAGAAAGCCCACAAAAGGACGGAGAGCAGCTCCCTCTTACCTACACAAGGCTATAGTGTTTGTCAGCTCACAGGCTCCCAAAGTAAACAAACTAGAAAGGGTAACAGGGTACAATGCAGAAAAAGACTCTCTGTATCTTTAGGGACCTAGTTTAGGTCTTCTGCTTTCCATTAGCATCACTTCATTTCCTCCAGTTTTATTATTTCTTATTATTAGGCTCACTGGCAGATCTGTTCTGTTTCAATAACCAGCTCCTGTCAATATCAGAAATGAGCGACATGTGCTATTTATGGGATGAAGAGGTGGGTTCCTTTTATGTAAGGCGAGTGTGGACCTGATATCTACTGCAAGTATCTGGTGAGATGAAACATGTCCAGTAGTTAGGTTTACATTGCCTGCCATTCTTTTCACTTCTCGCCTTTAGCAGCCAGCAGTAAATTCCTTTGTTATGCAGCTGCCATCTTCATCTGCATCCTGCTGTAGGAGAACTTTATTTACAGGTCACCTGTAACAGAACTTTCACTGCTCAGACTTGCAGGACTTAAGTAGTAATAGCTGAGTTCAAGCACAAAGGAAAAAAAGCTATGAATTTACCAGATATTTTAGGAAGATTCTTGCAAAAATCATGTATCAATACTATTTGCACAACTTGACTGTAATTCCTCCTCACACAAAAGCATCCTTGTATTACTGAGAAGATCTGCATACAGGCTTTTCCAACCATGGATGTGTTTTGCAAAGGAAAGGCTTATTACTGCCCGAGTACTTTAGTGAAATGCCTAGATATGACTGATAGCCTTCAGAGCTGAGCGTTAAAGGAAATCACAGAAAACTTCTCACAGACATTTTTCTAGGGTACACACAAAGGCTTCATTCTTAGATTAGCTATCCCCACCGATCATCCCGTTTCCCTAGCATTACTGTTCTCATTCTGGAGCATCTATGCAGTGCTACTGGAGCCTACTGACAATGCACACTGAAAAGGCTGGTGGGGGTAGGAATCCCACCCAATTAATTCACCAGGGAACAGTTTAAAATAAAACCCAGCAGACGCAGTTTTAAGTGCCTGATGGTGATATGGCATGCTACTCAAGTGTAGCTACATTAGCAAGCTCTTAGAGGATGCCTTGAACTCCTTAACTCCTGGCAGATCTTTGCAGGAGTAGTTCACCTATCTGTTACACACTGTTGCCAATGTAACAGCGCTTTGCAAAAGTGATAAACCGCTGTCATCATCCCTTCCACCCTGGTCTATTTGCTAAATTCCCTAACAATTTTTCAAGTGCTGACATACTGACCTGGTAAGCTTTGAACTTCCTGATCTGGAAAGCACAATTATAAAAATTAATGCACAGAACTAATACCACTAATCACTGCTAATCAAAGATGAGCCATGCGATAATATACTTTATTTTACAGATCCCATGCACAATATTTTGCAGCATAAAAGATATTTTGCAGCATAAAAGACTCTCTCAGGCAGTCCTAATCCATTTTTAACTCCTGAAACTCACTGGAGACACTGTTAGATTTATGATCTTTGTGGTGTGATGATAAAATATGCTGCCTTAAAATGCTCAAGGGGGAGGAAAAGGGGGAGGAAAAGGGGGGAGGAAAAGGGGGAAGTCAACTGCTGGAACGCAGACAGTGCAGCCACCCTGTAACAATGGCTTTTGCAAGCAGTTACCATGAGTGACAGAAATTGCAGCTCCCATCAAGCACAGGACTGAAGCACGGACCCTGAACAGGTGTTCGTGATGCCAGTCCTGCTTGCTGACAGAAAGTTGTTCTACATTTTCTCCTCCTTAAAGCCTTCCCTAACCTCACTCCTTCCTTTGACTCAGGCTTCCAGCCTTTAGTTTTTCCTTTGTGACATTTTGAGTAAGCAGGGAGTTACTACAGGAAAAGAATTACAAGACCATGAAACACACTGTCAGAATGAATCAATTCTCTCCCAGTATGCATGCAGTGCGTAAAGGCACACCACAAATCCTTTTAGCTGGCTCTGTAAAACACTGCCCATTTTTGTCACACTTTGGACACCTAGTGTTTGCTTAAATGAATTCCAAATTATAGACGAATGCACTGATAAAATTCTCATTGCTCATCGTGGCTTCATGCTGCAATTCCCAGCATCAATTCCACAAGAGTTGTGTCATCTTCAATGCAATAAGCACAGTAAATGCAGAATCACTACACAAGACAGTTAATGTGGCTGGCAAAGATGTCCACTTTCTGATTAGTAAGTACACTTGTGATCACGCATCTGCACAAATCCTTGACCCAAAGCTAGAGGTGATGATATGTAAGTTGATTCTACAGATAAAACAATTGCACTGCCTATACGTGCCCATGCTATGCATCTTCATCTTTCTTCACGCACAGAGAATTCCCGCTGTCATTGTTCAGTTTGACAGAGGGATCATTGCAAGGCAAAATCCTGCCAGAAGCGACCACACGTCACAAAGACGTTCTGTAGGGTTAGTTGCACTGCTATTACAATCCAACAGACAGGCATAAAGCAAAGGCCATTTTGACTTTAAATTCATTCTGTCTTTACAATTAGATTTTTGTTGAGGATCTGTCGATGTATTTCTTCCTTGAAAGAATAATAGGTAGGAAAAAAATCCAGATTTATTCCTTTATTTAAGGAAAACAGTAAAACACTACTCCCAAAACACACTAGGACTTAGAAACGTTGCAAGCAACAAGACCAGGTAACAGCACTGATTGCTTGAGATGAGCGGAGCGCGAGAAGCTCACTTGTGCACACAGGATTTTGAAACAAAAACTCGCTGGCAAGTTTGCAAGCCAACATACCACATTATTTGCTTTGCCTGGCTTGTTAGAAGCGGGGAGTATTAATGACACGCCACTAATAACACAAATTATTGTTTTCTGCCGTCTCCAGAAGAACAGCGTACTACTTGAATGCCGCTCGTCAGCACCGCGCGCGCCACTCACAGAGAGCAGATGGGGCGCGCAGCAGATGTGCCAGGGAGCAGCCAGACAGCGCACAAAGAGCAGCAGCGAAGTGCGCTGAAGGAGGTGAAGGCGTGCTGCATGGCAATCACATCCTCTTCGCTGCAAAGCAGCTGATCTGGCTATGCCACGGGACAAAGAAGCAGACAGGCTGCACATGTTGTGGTGCGTTTTAATGCCGCGGCTGCACAAAGCTATTGATTAGTAGCAACGCCGACTTGTTTGCTTGCGCAGCTGTTGTTGTGGGGTGACAGATTCACCATCCAGCAACTGCACTGCCACTGAGCGAGGCAACGGTGACAGGGTGACAAGCAGGCAAGCCACACTCCACAAAGCTGATAACACTATGGCAAAGAGGAAGAAAGGAGAACACTTGTGGAAGCGGCCACACGAGCCACAGATGGCACCAGGACAATGCCTCAGTTCAGACAAAGAAATTCAGGCACCAGAAGGAGTGATAGCAAAAGCAGCATGCTAATGTGCGTGGGGTGGTGAACTCTGCAGCTTCTGCTGCCCACAAAAACAGGTGAGAGTTTAAACACAATTCACAAGCACTGAAACCTGTCACTGAACTCAACGAGCCCAAAAGCTGCATGCTACGCACAGTAACATCAGCTGAGACTCGTGAATTTGCAAATGCCATAATACCAGCACAGCAATTCCCCACGACTGTAGCAAAGGACTGGTGCTGTCCGTAGACTTCTTTGGTGACAAGCTACACCACCTGAGATTGCCAGAAAACCATGTGCGAGTATCACCCAGGAACCAGGCTAGTCATTTTTCCAGGAAGCAATTAGAGAAACAGTTTTTATTCACTCTGCAGTTGCAGTTCTGGAGAGTAATATTGCTCTATACCCTACAATAAAGTAAAAAAATGATGTTCTGCACTTGCATATATAAAAAAATATATAAATACATGTAAATATATATTTATACACATACCCTTATAAATACAAGATCCAAGATGTAATCTCATCTCTGCCACTGATTTCTCATGCAACTTCAAGAAAGTCACATCACTTTTCTGCACTCTGCTAGTAAAATGTGGTAGTTGTACATGATCACAACTACCGCCACTGATTAAAAGTAGGTAGTGTCCAGTCTTACAAAACTGTTAAATTATAGATGATAGATGCAGACATCAAAAAAATGAATACATAGTAGTCTTTACTTGTAATAAAATTAAGATTTGTGAATAGAAAAAATAGCTCCGTTATGCTGACAAACTATGTAATGGCTAGGTAAAGTCTGAAAATACTAGAAAGTGCCAAAAAAGTAGTTCAAAATATAAACCACTTTAAGAAAATGATCTTCTGCATATAAACACAGTGATCTACATCATTACATTTTAGTGTCTTCATTTTTAAGCAAGGAGAAAAGCTGTTCTTTTACTGCTACCTGTTGTTTAGGCAGAGGTGTTTTAGGTAGACCAGCAACCAAAGCTACAGATGTTCCAAGTATGATGAAGAAATTCCTATTAACTGACTAGGTAACAGTGGTTTCCGAATTATTAAAATTTAAGCTATTAACTCACTAGTAATTTTCATCACATGAAATGGCTCCCTGACTATGGGGTAGAATAGCATGTCATATTTCAAAGACAGTTTCAACAATTTTTTTTTTGCCATCCACCACTATTCATCTTTTTGTTTGAGAACTGGAAAATAAGAAATTGAAGTAACAGAATGTAGTGTGGGACGAGACCACCCAAGGGTAAAGAGAACGACAGGCAAAAATATATCTGAAAAAATCATAAACTGTTCCTCATATGGCTTAACACTTAATAACTTTCTGACTTATTTAACAGCATTTATTTCTGCTTCAGTCAAAAAAAAAAAAGCCTTGTATGTATTAGGTCACTGCAAAAAATACCCACAGCTCTCTTGTGTAAGCCTATGACTAATTTCTTAGGTGTCTGGCTTGTAGGAAAATACCAGTCACAGAGTATTTGCAGCTGAAAAGCCCTCTCGTTTCTTCTCTGGGAGGCATTCAGCAGGGATTGAACAATCACAGTAATTACCCCAGCACACAAAAGCCAGGGAGAGGACGGGGCTGGGAGTCCAGTTCCGCGGTGGGGCTCTCAGCAGCTTTTGGAAGATGCTGCTCCTGGACCACGTGCTGCACGTGTGCAGTGCTCCCTCCGGATAACGCAACTGGGATGCACAAGGGACAAACAGCATCTGGAGGCCTAACAGCCATTACTCAGAGATCTCAGAGATGTTCATTTTCATACTGTGGAAGATCCAGAGCATCTCTCATTGTTTAACACGTGTGCTTGTGAATTTTAAGTTGCTTTTACTACCTGAAAGACTTAAAAGATAGAAAGTAAAGAAATAAAATATTTAAGTCACAGCAGTCTTGCACATTGCAATAAGGCAGAAGGAAAATTCCACCACAAATGGAAAAGGCTGCATTAAGAGAAAAATAATACCGTTCCTAGGAAGCCCACAAAGCAGGCACCTACTTACTTGCTCACTCATTTTTGCACACCAGGTTTCAATACATAGCCAAAAAAGAAGAGGAACATCTTGAAGTTGTTCTTTATCCACATGCAAACAGATGTGGCTCAGCTGCTACCCAGGTGCAGGTTTACAAGAAGTTCCCCCTCCTGCACAGCAAACGAACACAAGTTTCCATCTCCACACAAAGAGAAAAGATGCACCAAAGCACAAAGGGAAGTGGCAAAGACAAACGCTTGCTTGCAAGCAGAGTTTGATGAAGACTTTGTAAAAGAAGAGGGTTAGTAAAAGATGGTCTAACTGCATTTCATACACCTCTGAGTCAAAAAACACATCAAGGCACTCCTCATCAAGTATTACGTTAAAAAACAGATTGCAGTACAAAATGAATGCATCAACGAACCTCTATCAGTCACTTTATCTTCCCTACCCAACATTATAAGAAAATTCCTTTACCATGCTTTTGCTGATAGCCATCACCCTGAAGAGCAATACGCAGACTGGGATCCCAATTTTCACCGAACAGCTTATCAGAAAATTTACAGTCTGTTCTGATCCAGGAATCTTCCAAACATATCCAATGTTGAGGCAGAAGAGGACCCTTTAGTAGTTTACAGTAACTGGTAGATCAAAATAATAATAAAAAAACTCTTAATCTAATACCACTGTAACACATTGTTTTGCACAGAAGAGGAAAAACCTTGTGACTCAAGAGAAGTTTTTCATAAAACAAAAGATAGCAACACACCAGCAGACCATGCGCTAGGGACAGGAGAGCGCACAGAGGGGGGACAGAGCAAACACCCCCACCCCACCCCATACATACAACCACACAGCAAGAACCACCCCTCAAACAGTCTGATTGCCTTTGAAAAAACTCTGCCTGGTAACAAGTGGGCTGGGAACAAAGCCTGTTTACAGAACAGCTTTTTGCGACTACAAGATATGTGCAATCCCAAACATACAAGAAACCCTCGCTCATGGAACCACATAAAGCTTTCAGAGCATCAAGATGCCTCGAGTTGAGGGTCACTCCCTCACACTGAGGGTGAGAAAACAAATCCAGCCATGCCAATTCAAACATTTTGGGGGAAGAAAAACAGGAGAGATGATGTCAAACACAGAAGCCTCCTGTGACTACGATGCATTCCTACAGACCAGCACCCACAAGAGGGGAACACAACAGCTTCGTGCAGAGCCCTGTGCTCTAACGCAGCCGGCCAGCCGTGCACGCACAGAAAGCTGCAAATCAAATCACAGCTGAAAGTCTAGCTGGTGCTGGGAGCATTCACACTTTTCTGGCATTCAGTTGTACGTGACATCATCATGTGGGAAGCCATATGTCAGGGATAAAGTACACACAAACTTGAATTGGCTTTGCAAACGTTAATTCTAAGAAAAACACTCGCCAGATTTGCTCACCATGGTCATTCTTTTATTTTTTTATTTTTAAAAAAAGTAAAAGCTTTCTTCCTCTACTCTTCCCCCATTCCACTTAAAATATATATATATATATATATATATATATATATTTAATTCGCTGACTTTCTGCAAAGTAAGTTGATTTCTCATCTCTGAAGAGCATGTGTCAGTTTTTACACAACTAAACGACTACTGAAAAGCTTTCTGTTTAGGCTAAAGACTACAGCGCCCTCCAAAATGCAGATACTGGAATCTTTTGAAAAGACCAATTAAATTTATATTAGCCTCTCTTTTTACAGATGACACCTATCACTAAGCATTTTTTTGCACCCAATGCATACAAATGCTTTTAGGAAAAGCTGTCCTTAAAACAAAGTAATTTTTATTTCTTCAATTGTGTGGCCACTATAAAAATCCCTAAAAGAAATAAAACAACAGAGAGCCTGAAGTCAAGCACAACTTTTTAATTAAAACAGAGCCTATGCTGTATATTAGAAACCCAGTTATCCACAGGGACTCTCTTCATTGACATATATTCTTAACTGGGCCGTGCTGACAAAGGAAATGTATACCCTTGACTGCGCTTTAAGTTGTTCAAGTCAGCAGGGTCATTGCTTGTGCACCGTGTTACCGCTCCAGAATTATATTAGTCGACAACCCAACCTGCAATACCTAAAATCACTTCCTTTCACAGGCTAATGCAGAAGAAGGATATGATATGAAGCATGATGAAAAAGCTGAAAAGATACGATTTTCAACCAACATCAATCTGTATTGAATTCAAAACTACAAACATCATTGCTCCTGGCCCAGATCATGGCAATACATCTGTAGATGCTCCATTTTGCGATCAGTTGTATATGCATAAGTAACTAATAATGGTAAGCTCTTCCACAGTCAGATATGAAGGCATTTAGTAGCTGTACTCAGCATTTGACAGTATGCAAATCAGGTTACACAAGAAAGAATCCTGTCAAGGCACTTCACATAAAAAAGAGATGATAAAAAGCTGGGAGAGAGCAAAACAGTCCCAGTTACCAAGAAGCCTTTGGGGCTGAAAATAAGTGCTCACTGTGAGCTGTAAACATGGAAAGAAAAGGGATGTGCAAATAGATGGAGCAGAAATGTGAAAAGTAGTCACTTTAAGTACAGGTTTGAAGTAAGTTTATTTAAGATTTTTCTCCATAGCCTGCAAGGGTTAATGGGCCTGAGACTTGGAAAATGAGAAGCCGCCTCCTCCTCCCCCCCCCAAAAAAAAAGCCAAAAAACTCAACCCTATAAATACATAGCAAGTTTACATGTTCACTGCACAGTATCAAAGGTCAAACATTTGCTATAGTTCATACCCAAAGAACTTTCAAAAGTTACTTTCCTTGAAAAATCATTAGGGAAGAGGGAAAAGGTAACGAGTACTATTTCAAATAGAAAAAAACAAACCACACACTTTTCTGCTCCTTCCTAACAGGCTGTTAGGTTTATGTATTGAGTGTTCAATACTTTAAAGTCACTGCATCTATCTTTGTTGGAGATCCTGAAACCGCACTAGATTTAAGAATAATTATATCAAATAAGATGTTTACTCGTACAAATATCTCAAGATTTAGCAATTGATTCTGGTCTTTTTCTCCTTAGTAACATCCTCACAACATGACGAACTTCTTCACTGAGAAGGTTGTTAGGCATTGGAATAGGCTGCCCAGGGAAGTGGTTGAGTCACCACCCCTGGAGGGCTTTAAAAGACGTTTAGATGTAGAGCTTAGTGATATGGTTTAGTGGAGGACTTGTTAGTGTTAGGTCAGAGGTTGGACTTGGTGATCTTGGAGGTCTCTTCCAACCTAGATGATTCTGTGATGACAAGAAACCACAGGCATTAACATCTTAGAGGAAAAACTTGCCCAAAGGTTTTTCTTTCGTGCCCTTAATGCAATGCAAGAGGCCTAATCACTGCTCCCAGAGCATTCCCCTGGAAACTGTTTATTCAGAGCTACTGCAGTCCATGCTGTCAGACCTGGGGCCAAGCTCATGACTGACACAAATCAGTTCAACTATGTTGACTCCAGCAAGGTTGCATCATCTTTTCCCAGCACTGAAGTGGATGCTCTGAGACCACAGGTTATCAGCCATATAGTACCAACCAAGATATTAAGGTGTAGGTCTTCTTAGCATTCTTGGTTGCTCAAGGTGCACGCGGTTCTTGGAACTTCACAGAACGAAGGTGTGAATGTTGAAATCCCCAGGTCCTGACTTTCATATCCTGCCTGGTGACAAGACCATCCTGTGATAAGAACTGGAGTTTGTGCACGGCCCTAGAGACTTCATAGCCTCAGTTAACAAAAGAATTAATAAACGATGTATTAACAAAAGTAGCAAAACACATCAGAAAAGGAAGGGAACTTTTAAAGGGGAACTGTTAGAAATAATGAATACAGAGATAATCCAGAAAAAGAATCTAAGGAGAGTAATTTTAATTGAATCATGTATAGCAGAACCAGAAAGATAATGAAATAATTGTAAAGTGCAGGGAAACATATGGGAGTGGAAAGCATTACACAGCCCTGCTTTACAGAGCTGTCTGATCACAAAATTCTCGACAGGAATGATATTACTTCAGGAACATAATGTAAAACTTCCTAATTAGTTTATTGGGAAATACACTACAAAGACAAAAATAAAAAAGGAAAATTAGAGAATTTCCTTTTAAAAACTTAACATACACAAGACGAATAAGAAATAGAAACAACTTGTCACAAAACAGATCTATTTAGGCATCTTTCCCAAGCAAGACTGCCAGCAAAGAGTAAATGAAACAAAGAGAAACATTAAACATGCAAGAATAACCAAGCATTAAAGAAACTGAAAAGCCGCAGTCTGGCCATGCTAGTCTAGGCAAAGACATTTTTGTTATAAGTGATATTTATTAGCAGCATGAAACAATATCTTCTCTTCCTGGAAGCAAGTAGGAGGAGAGGCTGTTGGCAAGGCATCATGCAAATGCAGCTAACAACAGCTAAGTCTGTCACTCTCATCAGAAATCATTCTACACTTTTCACTTTGGCTGCCATAAAGCATCCCCTTCTGACTAGGCTTTTCAAGACCCCATTGCACACCACTATCAACACTATGGTAGCTTGGCTGCAAATTGTTGCATACGTGAATGATGACACTGGATAGACAGTCCTTCTACGTCCTTACTAGGAGCTTTCCTGGTCCTTAAGCTTCCTGTCATCCCTTTCTCCTGCCCTCCATAGCGTCTATTGTGAGAGGCTGCACAAGACCTCCATCACTGCTCAGTAAAACTATGGACACAGGAGTCAGTGAGGAAGAATAAATTGTGACACATACTGATTAAATCAGGGACCTATATGGACTACTCCATCTAATACAGGCAGCACTGTAAAAGGTACTCCCACTTAAAAACAAACTAACAAAAAAAACATGGCTAGGACTTAAGTTGCTCTAGTGAACTGCAGGTTTAGTTAAAAACAAGCTGATGCCAGTGCATGTTGAAAAAAAAAATGGAGAAACACAGGGTTGGGATGCATCCTGGCTGCAGAGTCTCTGAGAAAAAGGTAGTAAAAAAGTAAGTCTAAGAACAGTGACATCTATGCATCATTAGAAGAATGCATGCTGGTCTTAATTCAGACTTTTGTGTTTGTTTCTATATCATCTGATGTACATTTTGGGAGAACCTTGAAGTTTAACGTAGTGGAGTACTGAGGAGCTCCTTCCTTATGGTGTACTCCACAGGACAGTACATAGTATTTTTGGAAGCTGGAAGAGCTTCCCATTACATTCTGAACTGAATTTAGGAACTGGAGTTCTGGTTTATGATGCCACGAACTACTTTGACTTTTCTACTTGAAAAATATAATTGCATTGAAACTGGTCTCTGTAGTGTGTATGTGGCTGATCGCAGCATTCTCCACAAGGTACCACGTGTTTGGAAGCATCTCCCTTCCCTTTCTGAAATAGTCCAAGGGGAAGGAGGTATTGAACTTACATCCGTAAGAAAGAAAGAGGCAGAACGATGGGTAAGCAAGAGTTCACTTCTGTTGAGAATCATGACTAGAGTTCCAAGAATAAAACCACAGGCAAAGTTGATGCGTATTTTTTATTTGTATATAAAAGCAAATAAATAGATACAATTTTCCAAAATATAGAATAGACTGCTTTCTGATCAAATACACTACTCTATTCTCCTCTACTGCACGCTTAATACAATTTAAAATAGAGTTCCTCAGTTGGTTTTCAAAAAAAGCTTATGCATTTCACGATGTTTCCAAATAACAGGAATTAAATGAAAATGATTGCATATGTTAATAACTAACCTATTCTAAATGTGTTAATATAAATACATAAAATAACATAATTAATAATAAGTTAATATAAATAATAAAAAATACCCAGTTTTGTTTCAGATAGAACCAGCCATGCAGCCCCCAAGGTGAGTGCAGCAGGAGGGCAGGAGGTGCTCCAGGCACGGAGCAGCAGTTCCCCTGCGGCCTGTGGAGAGGCCCCTGGTGGAGCAGGCTGTCCCCCTGCAGCCCATGGGTCCCACAAGGAGCAGATCTCCACGCTGCAGCCCGTGGAGGAGCCCCCGGTGGAGCAGGTGGATGTGGCCTGGAGGAGGCTGCGGCCCATGGAGAGCCCCCGCAGGAGCAGGCCCCGGGCCGGAGCTGCAGCCCGTGGAGAGGAGCCCACGCAGGAGCAGGGGTCTGGGGGGAGCTGCCGCCCGTGGGGGACCTGTGCTGGAGCAGTTTGCTCCTGGGGAATGGATGGACCCCGTGGTACGGAGCCGTGTGGGAGCAGTGCTTGAAGAGCTGCTGCCTGTGGGCAGCCCCTGCAGGCTCAGTTTGGGAAGGACCCCGCGAGGAGCAGGGGCAGGCAGCGACCGTGATGGAGCAGCGGAGGTGAAGTGTTGGGGACTGACCGCAGCCCCCATTCCCCTGCACTGCTCGGGGTAAGAGGTGGAAGAGGGTGGATGGGGGGGGGTGTTTTTAGTTTGCTTTTAGTTTCTCACTTCTCAGGTCTGCCGCTGATAGGCAATAAATTACATTAATCTCCCTGTCTCAACCCATGAGTCGCTCTTCCCTTGCATTTTCCCTGTGCTTCTGAAGATGGGGAGTAAGAGCAGTACGGTGAAGCTGAGCTGCCTACTGGTGTGAAACCAAACCACCACAACCGTTCACAATAATTCCACCTGACGTGAAACAGGTTCAAAAGAAAGGGGAAAGAAATACAGTAACCTACCAGATACTTGAAAAAGAGCATTTACAATGTAGCTTGATATGTCCCTTACAGATCTGAAGAATTCACTCCTGGCTTCAGCAGAAGCAGCTACAAGACAGCACGTTAGGTATAACCAGACATGCTTAGAGCACATTGGGATTCCTCCCCTTTCTCAAGTGGAAGATCTGAATTAAAGATACTGGTTAACTGTTGATGCATTCTTTTCCTAATATCCTAAATCCCAGGAAATAATGTTATTCATCATATCTTTATGCCCACACCTTTGAAACCAAGAAAGTAGTACTAAGATGAGATAGCCCAAAACAAAATGTTATAAGCAACTGCCTCAAAAATTGCAATTTAAAAAGGTTCTCAAGAAGAAACACTTTCCTATAGAAAAGAACTGCCCCAGTAAAAGATGATAAAGCTTGGCCTTTCACAAGTCATGCTACTTAAGTAGCCCTGATCGAAAATGGACAGTGTTTCTGGATCAGGTCACAGCACAGATACTTTGCACTACATTGCCATGTATAACTAAATTTAAATAAAAAATTTATTTATGCTAAAGGAAAAGCAGGTCAGTCTCACACAAGTTACGAGCTGCAGTTTACCCTTTTTATTTGACTCCCCATGGCTTCAAACCCACCTCCAACCAACAGTTTCTTGGGAAGGGACTTGTAGCCTAATTATCTCTAACCGCAATACTCCTACTACCCTACTAATACTCTCTCACCATCAACTGACCTAATATAGATAATGGCAGTAGGAACATATTTATTAAAGACCTAAGGCACAATTTCTCCATTCCTGGATAAAAAGCACTTCAGAAAGTTGTTTTTTTTCCCGAGTATAAGAAATCATTTTGAAAATCAATGGAAATTTCCATTTTCTTTTTTAATTGGACCAGATGTAACTTAAAAAGATCTTTAAGAAGAGATGCTTTTGGCAAAACCGAGCTTGATTATCCTTTGCTTTCAACCTTACTCAAGTTTTAACACATCTGTGAAGTGTTGTTATCCTGACCTGGTAAAGCCTGCACACGGTGCACAGGAAATAACTGCCTACAGAGAGAATTAGGTCCATTAACGAATATTGGTGTCATCCAGGAAAGAGCATGGCACAAACAGAACCTGTTAGTTTAAAAGAAAAGAGCAAACACATTGGAAGCATGATAGTTTGAGAAGCTCTCTTTGCTCTCAAATGCACTATATTTAAAACCTGTTATTTGCAATGATCCAAGCCTTATTCAACCTTTCGAGCAAAATCTTTTCCATGCAGCCTTTTTTGGGCAGGACCAGCGTTGTATGGCACAAAGCACAGCAACACAACGGAGCTTCAACCCTCCAGAGCAGCACTGTGCAAAGCACTTTGAGTGCTCCAAAACAGGGAGTGCTCCTGACCCAGCTGTCTGCACAAGGGTTCTCCAGAAAGGACAGAGTTTCTCTCACAAAGGGAAGGTACGTAATAAAATGTGTTAATTGTTTTTAAGACATGTGAAGGTATTGCAGAGGAATCATCTCCTTTCCACACCCACATTGGACAGCTCAGCAGTCCCAATATTAACAAGCTTAAAAAAAGGCAAATAAACTGAATTCAGACGTTAGAATGAGTTTTCCAAAGGTCAAGGCTGCTCTATATTGGAAAGGATTGCTCCAGATGGTTCAGGAGTCTCCCATCACTGGAGGTCTGTAAGAACAGTTTAAACAACCACATTAGAAATGATAATTATAACTGATCCTTTCTTTGAGGCTTTGAGACTTCTTTCAGAACTATTTTCTCTGATCCAGGCTGTCCAGACACACTCCAGAGGGAAATCAATGTCACATGTACTCAGCAAAAAAGGTTTCTGGGCTGAACCTCCTGGGCACAGATTCCCATACACAACAAAGCTGCTCTAAATAAACTGATAAGCTGTGTTTATGAATATCCAGATTTCCCAGCTACTCAAGAAAGGAAATTCTCCTGGATCTTCTAAATTATAATTGCTAGGTTATAGATAGCGAATTGCCACCATAAACCTAAGTTTGCCAAGGACCATGCCAACCACAAGTGTGCAAAAGGTATCCTAAGCAGTGAATGTAATTGGTGAATATACGGAATTCCATAACCCTAACTAGTAATTAGTTGCAAATGGGTAGCAGGCAAAGCACATACTACTCTCTGAGAGGAACAGAGCAACATATTCTGCATTCAGCTCAACAGAAGCATACACAAAAAACTTACCACCACCAAGGACCCAGCAGTAAAAGGGACCAATGTTCAGAAAGAGTATGTGTATGACTGTCACCAGCTGCACACCCTCTGTGGAGAAAGTGTTATTTTCAGAATCTCTAACCAACTACAGGACTCATTATAGAGGAACAACACAACTTGTTTGGCTATGCTGTCGGGAGCCTTTCTCAAGTAAGGCAAGCCCTCAAATCCTTTATCTTCTAGCATTGCCCACTCCATCCTCCAAAGGCCAGACAGTTCATTCAGTTCTTGATAACAAGTGAAGTACAATGAAGTCATGTTCTGAATGACTCCGATGAACAGAGCAGTATTTCAATGCGTACGCAAAACACAACCAACATTCAGCTCCCCCAAAACCATTTTCACATCTTTCTACTAGCACGAGAAAGAAGGAAGAAATTATAACCAGTTTCTTAGTTACAACCACAAACATTTTAAAAGCACTCAAACGCCTGTACAACTGCACGGTCAAAGAAGCAGTCCCCATCGCAGACACGTACTGCTTATACTTCATGGGGATATTTCACCCCTTCTTTCTCTACACAGCTGCTTCCCATAATAGCTACATCAAGGATAAAACCCAAGTTTATTTTGAGCTGCTTTGGACTCCCACAGCTAGCAAAGAAGTTTTTTCAGCAACCTTGGCTGAAGTTGTCCTTAGCTGCACTTGAGGACCTATTTGGGCCTCAAAAACTATACCCATTTGTATCAACTAGTGCTGCTTGCTAACTGAGATTAAGAGCAAAGTAGGACAGCTCCTGCTGATGTGGAACACTTTAAATTCCTATCACTGCTGACAAGAGTAGCGTGAGAGAAAACTGTGAGCATGTACTGCACGCTGGACTGAAATTTTCCCCCTAACTCACCCTCTGTGACGCTTCCACCTGAAGAAGCTCTGATAAGAAATCGCTAAGGACAGTTACGCTTCTGTGATTTAGGGTCAAGCTCTGGTGTCTGCAGCAGCACAGGACGCCTCAGCCTCATTTAGGAAGTCTGGAGGTTGCTCTTTATACAGAGGTAACACTAGAAGGAAGACTACATGTACCTTGCTCTCAGGAGTTATTCTAACATCACTATCCTAGGATCAAAAAGGTGTTTGCCTCATCTACTGTATGTTGACAGCAGACAGGTAGAATGATCAAAATAGGAACTCTTGGTGATGCTTCTAGTTATAGTAGGTAAGAAATGTTTTACCTGTTTTGTGGCAGCATGTACAAGCCCCTAGGGAGACTGGGACTCCAGGCCCTGCAGTACCTGCCCCATGACATCCCACTTCACAGAAATTACATTAAGTGCTGATTGGAGGAGTAGCCTCAATCAATTTTCTAAACTAATTCTATTATTTTTAACTACTGGAACTGGACCCTGAAGATTTTTTTTTCTGTAGCTTCTTATCCACCATGCCACCATCTCCTTTCCCTTCCCCGCAAAGTTAACTACCCAGCAGCACTTCTACTTCAAAAGATCTTAGATTTTACTTATTCACACACAGATGTACATTCATTCATTCTTTATTATTTTGGAAAAAGCTAAAAGCATACTGCCACGCAAGCTTTCTAAATAGTTGAGAGTAACACTGAGATCATTTCCAAAAGGATTCTCCGTTCTGATTCATCAGATTACTGAATCCTTTAATCTACACGTAGTTTTCTTATCTTTCCAAATTAATCACAAAAAGGTTTGAAACACTAAGCATCAAGTTCAGCTAAGACATGCAAACAGTAGTGTTCCCATCCAAAAAAATTAAATTTAAAATACATAACCAGGTCTAATACACATTTCAGTTAGACCACAACCTGGTTAAAAAAACAACAACAAAAACAAAAAAAAGTACATAAAAGGGGCGTATTAGCACAAGCATTCACAAACCCAGAGTACAGTCATCTTCACAGACAGCTAAGTCACCAAAGCACCCATTATAAGCTTCCTGGAAGCCCTCAAGGTCCATGCATCCCTGTAATTACCACTGTAATCTTCTTACATGTCCAAAAGTCTCCGCTAACACTGAGTCACCAAAAATAAATTTTGAAAAATCAGCTTCGCATATCTTCTGGCATTAACTCTCAAAGCAATAACCACACTTTACGGTAAAGGACCAGTTATCCTTTTAAGGAATAGGAGAAAAGTATCAAGACCCAATACACTACCTGCAGTGGGCAGTTCTAGTTTTAGCCCTTTGCACGCCCAGAGGCATGCAGTGTGCCTTTCTGCAAGCCAGGCCTCTGAAATCTCACTACACAAAATACCTTAAGATGAAAGCAAATGGAAGGCGTGTCATGTCACCAAAAACAGTTAAAGGACTGAAAAAACAGGAGAGAACATCAAACAAGTATAAAATGATATAGATATTATCCATATACAGATCTAATATGAAGCTTAACAAAAGCAAGTGCCGGATCCTGCACCTGGGACAGGGCAACCCTGGTTATACGTACAGACTGGGCGACAAGATGCTGGAGAGCAGCCCCGCAGAGAGGGATCTGGGGGTTGTGGTTGACAGCAAGCTGAATATGAGCCAGCAGTGTGCCCTGGCAGCCAGGAGGGCCAACCGTATCCTGGGGTGCATCAAGCACGGCATCACGAGTCGGTCGAGGGAAGTGATTGTCCCGCTCTACTCTGCGCTGGTGCGGCCTCACCTCGAGTACTGCGTGTAGTTCTGGGCACCACAGTACAAAAAGGACATTAAACTGTTGGAGAGTGTCCAGAGGAGGGCGACGAAGATGGTGAAGGGCCTAGAGGGGAAGACATATGAGGAGCAGCTAAGGTCACTTGGCCTGTTCAGCCTGGAGAAGAGGAGGCTGAGGGGGGACCTCATCGCAGTCTACAACTTCCTCGTGAGGGGGAGTGGAGAGGCAGGTGACCTATTCTCTGTTATCACCAGTGACAGGACCCATGGGAACGGTGTGAAGCTGAGACAGGGGAAGTTTAGGCTGGACATCAGGAAGAGGTTCTTCACCGAAAGGGTGGCTGCACACTGGAACAGGCTCCCCAGTGAAGTAGTCACTGCACCAAGCCTGTCTGAATTTAAGAAGCGACTGGACTGTGCACTTAGTCACATGGTCTAAACTTTTGGGCAGACCTGTGCGGTGCCAGGAGTTGGACTTGATGATCCTTATGGGTCCCTTCCAACTCGGAATACTCTATGATTCTATGATTCTAATATAAAGATAGTGTGCATACATTGTCTCTCTTCTGGACGAGTTCTTAGGCTTTTCCTTCCCACACATCTCAACTATAAATCTAAGATATTTTCCCAGTTTCATAGCCTGATATCCAATTCTTATGTCAGTAAGATCTTCTTCAGACTGCCTGCACACTACAGATTAAAATACAGGAAATCACAATTACGTTTATACCCCAACTCTGCTCTGATTTCATGGAGACTGAAACCCTCACCTCCATCTCTCTTCTCCCTCCAATTCCCCAATTCTCTGGCAGCAACTGAAGTCAGGATAATATGCTTGTCCTCCTGTGAGAATTATAACATCCTGACCAACCTTTACAAACTCTGAGGGCCTTTGAACAAAGTAGGTGAAATGATCACCTTATGGAAAGCTGCAAGAAAGCCTCCCAGAAATTATGATTACACCAGCATGCAAACAAAATGTGCTGTTCCTCCTGTCTATAGAAGGTAGCAATGGAAAAAGGGCACTTAGAGGAAGACGAGCCTTAGCGCAATATCTGGGAGACATCACAGCAGCCTCCTCTGCAGCTCTGTTCCTACCAGCTGCCAACAACACACAGTTCTGCACAGACTGTAACCTAAAAATCACCATTTTAAGCTTGATTTCCTAAGTGAGAAAGGAATATGCTATTTTACTGTTTGTCCTCTCCAGTAATTTCTGGATGCATTGGCTAATTCCAAAAGCATTCAACAGAAACTCAGAAATAATCAGATTCTCTCATATTTCATAAAAATATGCATCTGAGCTGAGGAAAGGAGTATCAATTAGTCATTGATCTGCCCTTCTCTCCGCCCCCTTACTGAAGCCTCAGGCAGAGCTCTGCTTGTAACATGCCTTTGGGGGAGCAGCTGGCTAGCAAACGTGCATATCAGCAGCTCCAAACATAGCACCGCACATACTGCTTCTTGTCCAGTACAGATATCTTTGACATCGACCTGCTGTTACTGCCCTGGTTGGACAGGGATGGAGAGAGGAGAGGGAAGCAGGGCAACTGTCAAGGCACTGGGATTCATAAATCTTGCCCATCGTGGAACAGGTTTATTTTAGACCAAGTTGCCCTTCCATCTATTCACCTACCTCTGCTCTGTGTAGAAATACAAAAATCCACCTAGTCACAGCAAGTTTCCGAACAGCTGCACAAAATCACGATGAACCTAACCACTTCAGAAAATGGATCCTTCTTTAAAGCTATTTCTGCCAGTGAACCAAGCAGCCAAGTACTTTTAAATTAAAAAGCTCAACCTGGCACACAACTCAAGTGTTGAACACAAACAGAAGACAGTGACTTCTCCCCCAACAAGACAGGAGGAAATCGGAACCATCATGTTTCCTCCAAATAATTATTCATTTGTTAAATTATTCCTTTAAGTAAAAAAAGAAAATAAGCGCACGACAAAAATGATGTTAATACTATCAAGCTGCTGCAGTATTCCATTTCCGACTCCTGCACCCTTTACCGAAAGACCCCATGCAGACAACGATGGCAGCCCTACAGTGGATTCCACATCAGTC
The DNA here is from genome assembly GCF_009769625.2 of Cygnus olor. Classification (NCBI taxonomy): domain Eukaryota; kingdom Metazoa; phylum Chordata; class Aves; order Anseriformes; family Anatidae; genus Cygnus; species Cygnus olor. The sequence goes on along the minus strand of NC_049169.1, from coordinate 60,543,943 downwards.
ACGAGAAAAATTTTCATCCTACAACAGTCATCTTTGATAGTCCCCTCCTCCACTAAAACTCATTTCTGTATTTTAAGGAAATCTACCCTCTTCTACCCTCTGTTCTCAGCTCTAAACATTGCAAAAACTTCTTGCCAGCAAGCATGGTTTCCTTCTGTTTTTAATAACAGAATGGTAATGTGCAACTATAGCATTCTTTACACTTCAGTCTGCAGCTTAAAGTCCTCTGAAGATCTGTTTCCTTTTACACTTTTATTGAACATTTTGTTCAGTTCATAAAAGAATTAATTTGATTAATACAAAATGTAAGATGAGCCTTTCATCTGACACTGTATAAAAGAAAAAATTGGAGGGAAGTAGAGTTTGTTTAGGTTTTAATGTACAGGGTTATAAACTGAGGAGGTAAAGCAGACTGAACTACAATTATAACTTGGACCAAAGGCTGGAGTTGCTTAGCACAAACTATGGATTATTCTCGGTTCTCTGCAGATCTCCTACAGACACCATTAGTCAGATGAAGCAATAGCTGGGAATAAAATGCATCACTACTCACTACTCAGAGCATTGTTCAGCATCACTCAGGATAAAAGGATGTAAGATATGCATCTTCATTATTCTCGAAAGTCTTTTTGCCCCCATTACCTCATTTATGAGCACAATTAAATTATGCATATATTCATGCATTTAAGTTACTTAATGATTTGACTCTTGAATCTCTAATTATGCTTAGCAGTCTTCATCAGAGAATTGTTAATTCAGGACACTTAAAAGAGCACTGCATTATTTCACATTTGGAAGTTAGTCCTCTCAGCCTCTAAGGATCAGAGATTTTACTTCTATTTCAAAGCTGTAAGCTAAAATTCTGCACAATCTGTCATGCAATCTAGACAAATACATCAAGCAGACCAGATCTGGCCTCTAGGCAGGGTGTTCAGCTTCCCTGCCTTTGCTACATTCTGGCTCAGTAGCTTAAAATGCAGTAGGCACAGGTTAGACTGCAGAACTGAGAAAGATGGGCTTGGGTGCAGAAGCTTGAAAATCTATGGGTTATTTTCCCCAATCAAGTTGCTGTGGACGCAGATTATTTGGTTGGGAGCTATATAAAAGCAGAATAACCACCAGCATTTTAACTATGCCATGTCAGAAGCCAGGCTATCAACACGCTAAGCAGCAAATCTGAAACTAACCTATGAAGGGAATGTGCTAAGACAAGGGAGAAAGCAACAGACTAAGCCCATGGTAACCACCTGTTTAAAGCAATGCTTTAATATAAAGCAAGGCAGTACCAGGAGAAGTTACATAAAACAGCCTAAAACAGTCTGTTAGATTATCTAATTACTCAGAAAACTCTGATGGTGCAGTACTATGACTAAGCAGGGTAACGATCTTTTCTGTTTCCTGAAAATAATGCAGGGTGCAGCTGTAGGCAGTTGCATGCCAGCTTTAAGTAAATTTTGTCTAGCACCGCATCAAAGAATCCCACTGTGGTGAACCTTCCATCCTCACCATCCCACCAGTAACTCAATTCCCATAAGGAATTAGTAAGGCTAATGAACTAAACAGCTGCATAGAGTTCATTTCTGCATTCTTAGCGCATGCATGTTCCTTATGTTTCTTCTTGTCTGTGCAAGGACGGTTCTGGTGGAGGAAGAAAAGGAGAAGTAAGAAGTCAAAGAAAAGGGTGAAGTCAGAATTTATCTGTTGCACCTTGGTAAAAGTAAATGAAGTTATGTAAAAAAAACCATACATTTAATATTATAGCAAGAAAAATCAGACCAAAAAAATCTGTGGTCTCTAAATTTCTACTGTTAGAGCTTTTGAAGTAAGAGTGAGGCATTTTGCAGTAGCATCAATTTAGGATTTCATTTTTTCTTTTAAACATACTGAAGCAAGTGTCCAGTCTTTTAAGTAGCAATAGAAACCACTGTAAAACAGGTTATTATCTTCAATTAATACTAACACTATGCTTACACTTAGAACAGAATAGAAAAATACCACAGTGCTTAACACACACACTATACATCCCATCCAGAGCAGCTTAGAAACACACGTGGCCAAAAATTAAGCCTTTAATTCCTTCCTGGAACAGAACAAGCAATAAAGAGAAGAGTAAGCCCCAGCACAAGAGAGAAGTCATGGAAAAAAAAGTCATTTTTACAGTGCCATGGAGCAGCAAGAGAAGATATCCCAGGAGAGACCAAGGCTGAAGAGATATTCTATTGTCGTTTAATTACATAGCTGATTAGCTGGTTAAACATAAGTACATTTTGGCTTGATATCTGTCCAGTAATTCACAACAGCAAGCAAAGAAATAGGATCTAACTTGCTTATTTCCTTACACATAAAGAAGTCTAGAAAACACACAAGATGAGGTGGAGAGGAAACATCACAAAGCATTTATTCAGGTGCCAAGAAGGGAAGTACTGGAGCACAGCAAATCCAATAAATATAAAGTTTGAAATTGCACAGCGTTCCAGATGACAGTAACCAGGAGGACACCAGGCTCGGTCTGGCTAAGCTCAGTTATGAACGTGAAACGAGCACAAATGGTGCTTCACTGATTAAAAGCACCTCCATCTCAACAAATCCGCTTCTTTTGCGTTTCTTTTGCATTTGACTGCAGCAACTAAGAAAAGAGATAATGTGGGGCTTTGATCTGTTTGAGTGTACGCTTAGCAGTTGACTCCTGATCTACAACTTTTTTCCGCTTTCCAGTGCTCAATCTTTTAAATCTAAGAATGGTGTGCTGATCAGTACACTTCAGCAACAAGCTCTGTTTGTGCTGGGTGATCAGCAGTGCCTCCACAACGTCATTTTAGGCAGTGCAACTTTTCAAGCTGCAGAATGGACTCTCATGCCCTGTCTTTGAGTAGTAGCTGTGACATGCAGGAAAAATAGGACACAATCACTTCAGCAAAACTGTTTAAAAGGAAGGAAGGATGTCCAAGGATGGAGCATTCCTATACAGCTGGACAGCTTACAACTGCATAGAGTTGGTAAGAGCAGAATGTTTTTTGCTCAATTAAAAAGAGCCCAAAGTGCACCATAAGCACCGAAAAAGAGATGAGCACCAGAGTCAGAGGTACTGAAAGGAGGAAGTCAGGTGAGACATCTCCCTGTTAGCAGCAGCAAGCTGTTCGGTCAGACCAGCCATCCCAGGTAACTTCATCCTGACCACCACCAGAATACTAACGGTAATAAAGAGCCAAACCTTATGTGGTTAAATTAAATGAGGCAAGCTTCAGGTTAAGTAGTTGATGAGACAAAATCTGCCTGGCTTATGCTCTACTTCTAGAGAGATGTAAATAAGAATATATGAACTTACCAGCAGCAAAACTGAGTTGATAGTACTGAAAGAATGCTTTAAAGCCTACTTAAATACTAAATTTGATCTGCCTTTTTCTTTCTTCCATATGCTAACAAGTAAATCTAAACATCTTAGTCATCGGGTGTGGTTTATTTTAGAGTAGTTTTTCTGAGATTTTGTTTAAAAACAAATCACTGACATCAGCCTGACATTTATTAGGACCCTTTCCACAACAAAATTTTACCCAAGCTTCAGAACGAGAAGGACAACCAGGAAAACTGGTTTAGCCCCAGAACATTAGAATTGCGTTAGCAGAAGAGAACATGCAGTTTTATGGGGTTTAGCTGTGGGAGTGAGGGTTGGGCGTGTGTCACAACTTGGTGATATACATTTATAAGAGGTTTGTTTTTCTATTCACTGTGCAGTCTTTTGATTTTGCTTTTCTTTCCAGCGAAGCTCCATGTTTGACATACTTTACCTGTACCATAACTGTTACAGATCAATGCATTCTTAAATGCTACCTGCTTCCATACTGGCACCGTTATCAACACAGCTACACCACAGCGTCTTCCTGCAGCTCTCACCCATCAGACATGGTGACTCCACATCAGCTACAATTTGCTCGTTTGTAAGCAAAGGCTTGGGCCACCATCCTCAAGGTATTATGTGTGGCTAATTTAGCAACTCCAACAGAGAATACACTGATTATAAGTCTGCTTTCAGAAGCACAGGTTTGAAGTTCATTAGAATAACTCAGTCCACTTAAAACCAGCAGATTTTTCAGCACCTCTGAATCAAACCTTTGGAACGACAGCATGCCGGGGTCACCAAATATTCATCCTTGCCACCATTTCCTTTCCTAGCCGTGCTAGAGTCTCCTTAAACACAGCCACGTGGCACTGCACCGTGAAAACAGGACAGAGCTACATAATAGCCATAAAATACATGGACTTTTTTCCCCCCAGTTTGTTGTAAGCATCCCAGGAGGGCTGAGAAATTTTTCTCATGACGGAAGAGCTATACAAGGTACTGTATGTAACTCTTGATTAAATTCAGTACATTCTACATATAATGCTCTGTAAATTATGAATGGTTTATTCTGGGTCCCCACACTCCCAAATCATTGAAACCATGAAGTAAATATTAAAACATGTTTTTATTATTATTTTTTAAAAGCTGTAGCTCATATTAGAGCATTGTTAAACCCTTGAGAGCTTAAAGGATCACTTCATCTAATTCTTTTTTTTCCTTTCTATAAAGTATAATCATGACACAGTACTGCAATGTAACAGCTGTGTTGGTGATACACCAAGATGTAATCCCTAACACTGCTCAAAAATTATTATGTGCATTTCCTTTATAGTCTTCCACCTCACTATAATTCAAAGAAAAAAAGAGAGAAAATTGTTTTCTGAAGTCTTAAATCTTGAGATTCACCTGCCATTCCTCCCCCTCCTTTGCCATTACTCTTTTCCATGGGCAAGAATAGATCATTTTAAACCCAAAGGTATCCACAGCTGAGATTTACTCACCTGTATTCATCCAAATATTCAATGATGCAGCACTTCCTTTGCAATAGCTTCTTAGCTTTACAACACAGGTGGGTATGATCCTTATGTATTAAGAGGACTTTTATCATCTTAACCTTAAGATGATAAAAAGCTTCCATAAAAGTCTTGGAACAGACCAAAAGAAAAAAAAAATCCACCCGTGCTTATCGAACAACATATTCAGAGCATTACATAGCCATTAAGCATTTGCATTCTTCTAATGAATATATCAGATGCAGTTTTCCCCGTGTGTAATAGGTGACCTATTTCAAATTAAAGGTTCTTTACAGTCATCCAGTTGGAAAGAGAGAAACGTGAATATACATGCACATGGTTTGTTACTACTTTGTAAAATCTGCAATAGTCCTTAACTCAAAACGATCCAGCTAGTTGTGGTGCAGAGGGAGAGCAAGTGGCACAGCTTCCAAAAGACAGTAATCACTGCCTAGAGGGCAAGTGAGTTTCCCTCAGAGCTAATCAAGGTACAACTTTGTCTGCTTTACCTATGTGATTATTTCATGATTGCACAGCAATACCTTAATATTTCGTGTAGTCCAGAGACCTCTGCTTTCACAAACTGGTTTAATTTACAGTTCCCAACATTTGAATGTTCAGAGGCTCACCAGCTTGGCATTCTCCACACCCTTTCTATCCTGCAGAAGAAGTGAAGACTGAAGAATGGGGATAAGGGGATGAGCATTTTTCTTTTTTTTTTTTTTAAGGTAGACATGTATGTTGAATGAGAGAAAGAGAACCGTACAATGAGAAGCACATGTTATTTCAGAAAGTGTCTCAAGTTAAAAAAACTAAACAAAACTCATGCTATATTTGAATTCCACGTGCAAGGCTTTTGTTTAAGAAGGCAGTCTTTTAGTACATTAAATTTAGTTTCATTCCTTCCCCTTCATCAACAAGGGTTTGCATAACCAGATGTTCTTATACACTGCAGTTTACAGCTGCCCCATATGGAACTGCAACAATAAATATGCATAACTATGGAAACGAAAGCAAAGGTCAGGAAAAAAAAGTCAGTAGTTTAGTAACCTGATACCACAGTGTTTTAATAGTTACTGAACCTACATCTTTCCCAAATGAACCTGATTACGAAATATGTCAAACATATTTTGCATCCAAATGCTTCTCTCCAAACTCTTCAAACCTAAAGAATACTTATTTTTTACTTAGAGAAAAATCATTTGCGTTGATAGAGCTTCTTCCTACAAGCTGCCAAGTGCTTTCTGCCAGAAAAAGTACATTAAACACGCACTGAATACAATGGGTTATCAGCAGTATACCTCAGAACCTAGATCTCAGAAATTGTTCCCAGATCCTTCTGAGCTGCCTTTTTCTTTAAATAGCCCTACTGTTGTGTTGTCCATACACTGAGAACTTCATTTTGTCTGCGTTTTCTTCTTCATATCATCTCCCTCTCTTGATTACACAGCAAATAGTAGACAGCAGTCTTAGCAGTTCACTAACACTACAAATGTAAGTTCTCTTACCGTTACAGTCATGAGAAATATTAAAATAGTATCTAGTGATGTGCAAATATTCTATTTAGTGATGAAGAAAAAAAAAGTCTTCAAAGACATGTTTGGCTAGCTAGCTTATTTACTAAGCCCAAACTAGTCATTTACCTTAAACAAGGGACACGGGGTGCAGAAAAACACACAAACTCTGTTCTCTTGCTATTAGCAGAAGATTAAACCGAGAAAAATGGTTTAGTATGAAGATACTTAGTTTTTAATCAATTCTTCCTTCCTTGAGCACAAAAGGAAATTTAAACTCACATCTTTCTCCCACCTCTAAGTTCAGTTTCCTCTCCCCCAAAATACCATCTTTCAGACTTGGTTGCACTAAGTACACAAACAGGCATGGCTCACAATTTCAAAAGCAGGGCTGTCAAATACTCTCCAGTTGACATTGGGAAGTATTATTTATTTTTAGTAAAACTGTAGTTGGACTCAACTCCAGTGTACATTACAGCTATTCAGTAATTCTACTTGAGTAAGGCTTTTAATTCAGAAACCTATAAGGGAATTAAACTACTTAACATAAAAATTGAGTGATTCCTGATTCCCAATATAAATGACAAACTTCAAACAGCGTGGAGTTCTTCCAGGAACATGGCTGGGTCACAATGGAGAAGTTTAAATATTTAATTTAGACTGGGCTGCAAGTCATTAATTTTTTACTGATGCAAATCTACAATTCAGCTAGAGCTCGACTGAGCTGCAACCCATTCTGGCTGAAGGTAGGATGAGTATCTCCAACACAGAATGGGACACAAACCCTCTCCTCCAACTCCACTGCTTGCTTTTATGTAGGGATCTCAGCCACAGAGTTTGAAATGCAACTGGGCCTGGATAAACGTGTATCATCCGCTCACCGTTCTGCTCACTATTCAGAAAGTGCAGCTTGCCCACAGGTCTGGAATATCCAGTCACAGCATCAGTTTACACAACTATTATCAAGAGCACGCTGTGTTTTGAGAATGCCATGGGCAGTCAGAAGCTACTTTGCACTTAATCCTCATCCATGGTGACACAGGGCACCGCTCAAAGCCAACACAAGAGGAAGCTGAGATACTAACTTTGAAAAGAAAACCGTATCTGCATCTCCATTTGCAAGAGTAAGACAGAGGTTTTATCTGCTAGCTCATCTAGCTGATAAAGGAGGACCAAATTAAAGTTTATGAAAATTTTACTATATATACACATTTACTAACTATACAGACATCTAAATATATATAAATATATCTAGACAAATAAAATTTCATCCATCTATATAAATAGAACTTATAATACAAGATTTTCTTCCTCCTTGATAATCAAGTTTCAATTTAACTTTTTACATAAGAATGACCTTTGTGCTTTGGAGCCCCCATCTTACAAATGTCTTGATTGGGGGCTAAGTCATTAGCTGATACTCCTTTATAGTACTTTAGTTTTATTTACAAATGAAGAACTACAACACCATGTTGCACTGTGTAACATGGTGCTGAAATATAGGTGACCTGATTTGTTCTCTACTGTACACTGGCCTCCTACCCACTGAAAAGAGAAAAAATAGGACAGATTTTTAGAGTTCAGCTGGATAAGACAACTTTCTGCCTTGCAACTGGAACTCTGAAAGCTAGAATGAGCTCAGTCATGCATTTATTTTTTTTTAATTCTCAGTAACAGCATTTAAAAAAAACAGGTAAGTCAAGTGAAGAGTGCCGTGAATCATTTACCATGATTTCAAAAAATGTATTTGGTCAATGAAGAAATACAGTAAAAAGAAAACCTACTTAACCAAAGATACCAGCTTTCTAAGAATTTAAGCTTCTTTGATAATGCTAAGAGCAATATGAAGTTACCTGTTCCAATCAGAACAATGAATGAAAAATGATGCAGCAGTATTTTCCCCAAAATGCCATCCTCTTCCAGGCTCTACCTACTTATTTTCATGACTAAGTGAAGTTAGAGATTATCATCATTCCTGAGGTGTGACCCGGCAAAAAAAAAAAAAAAAAAAGAAAATTCTGGCGATATGCCACACGATGAAGCTTTGGAAGTGCATAAACAAGCCTTTTCTCCTCAGTGCAGTACTGCGCCTTGTTTGCAGCAGGGAATGCTCATTCTGTACATTGTGCCTCTGTTTCAAAATGGGGGCAAAGCTGACTGCTGTGCCTTAAGACTTCCCATTTTTCTTAATGATCACTAAAGGAGTTATTAAACATTTTTCCTATTAAAAAATGCATTATGTCCTAGTCACAGATTTGATCATGCTAAATGGTAAAACAAAAAAAAGAAAAAAATAGGCCATGAGTATTGGGAAGCTCTATCTGAAGTAATCCTCTTTTCCTCCAAGTCCTTCAGATAGCTATTTTACATTTATACTTTGCTTGCGTATGTAAAATGCATTCCCAAGCACTTGGCTCCCGATGCAAATGAAGCAGCAGCCAGAAGGCACGCACGAGACTGCCTGGTTGCCACAAGAGCCATCCTGCCTCCTGCCGCCCAGCTCTCACCACAGAGATGTTGCACAGCCTCCGTCAGCTGAGTGCTTATTATCTCTGCCTTCCTCGCTGCTCTGATGAGCTGAATTTAAGAGCTCAGTGGAAACGGTACTTGAGTGAATCGCCTCTTCACCGAAACCGTAACAACGTTAGAGAACGAAGCAAACAACACTCAAGAGGGATCTAAAAATATTCACCTCTGGCCTGGTAGAGTGATTCTGCTCTTTGTATTTGTGCTTATAAGAAATAGCACTATAAAAAAATACCTCTAGGAATCAGCATGCTCTCTTAATGGTAAATACTGTGGCAGCCAGATCACGCATCACGCATGAATCAATAGAGGCCTTCCTTCAGCAGGTCAGCCCTTCTTCATCCACACGCAGATTACCTCAGGTGCTATGGCAGGAGAATGGCTTGGGAGGAAAGAGGGAACGCAGCCAGCCTGTACCAACTCCCTCTGGGATATCCCAGGCCCAGCAGGACACATCAGCTCAGATGCAGGACTACAAAGCCAGACGTGATGGTCCTGAAACCAGGAGCATAGCTGCTTGCATGAGCTAGCGAACCTACCCATGTCCACACCTGCTTTGTGCAGAGCCATCCTGGACTTAACCAAAACCTCCAACAATTTTTAAACATGGTTACATTGCTGAATTTCTCTCACAGAAAGGAAAAAACAAAGGTAAACAGCCATAACAGAAAGAGTCAAAGCAACTAGCAAGAAACGTTCTCTGCAGGTTTTGCATACTACAGCATCTACCAGAACAGTCAGGAGAGACATCCCATACCATTTTCTTTGGCATTCCTCTGTCAATTTCCCACCAAAACGTCAATCATTGCAAAAGTAGACCTTCAGAAGGAACTTGAATGAAGTGAGCTGCACAAGAGCTCTACAAAGAATTTTTATGAGGGTATCACACAGTCACACACACACACAAAATACTCAATAATTAGCACCTGCAGCTGGAAACTGGAAAATTACGGGGAATAACTAACAAAACGAGATCTTGCAGTGCTAATTCAAAGCTCTAGAAAATGGTTTGTAAGATAATACAGTTGGCCCCACCTTGCAGCAACAGGTAAATAATACAGAGGTTCTTCCCATTGCATTTAAAGACCAAGAGAACACTATGTATGTACATCACCCCTCTAGGTTTAATTTGTTTGTACACAAAAACACAAGTATTAAAACCTCTCCCTTCACCACAGACTCAATAGGTCTTTTTTTCAATTGAATTACTAATGGAATAACAAACATGATAATAAAAAACCTCTTTGAATAACCAGCCTGCAAAATCCATTTTCTGCCTTACTAAAAGGGTAAAGTGTTTTGCAGGGAGTTTTTACACCCTTGCTAGGATTTCAAGTGTCTTCTTCCAATACTATTATTATTTATTCAATAATCTCAGCCACATAGATATTTTGGGAAGACATGACTACTGATTAAAGCAATGGATATATATCAGGGGGCACAAGGAAAGATCTGTTAAAAGAGTCTCTGTGCAATCGCTTTCAGGAACATTACCTGACAAAGATTGCTATTAAGACTTAACTACAATTTCTTCTCCCAGGTTTCTTCTTTAATTTAAATGTGCCACAGGCACAAGCTTCCTGGATGCAAAATAAGCTAACAGATACTAAGATGACAGGTGCTTTTTGAACAGTACTTAATGTTTTCCTAACCTAAGCCATGAAGCTTGCCAGTATCAAGTATCACATCCTCTCTGAGTTACTAAGAAGTTACTTACACTCATTAGATGTCTTTCTCAAACGTTAAAAAATTTACACCAACTGAATTCATTATGAAATAGGTATCAATCCAAAATACATCTCTTAACAACAAGACTTCCTAGTCATGTGAGGATTAATGAGTTTCCATTCCAAACCCTACTTAAACCTGAATAATTCCAAAGGAATATTTTTCTGTAGGAAAATACAAAATTAAAAAAATCATTAAAAAAATGAAAAACTAAACCCTGAAAATGCTGAAATTGATAAGGATTCCCTCCACCCCTCCACTGAAGTGTACCTGGTTTCCTGTGCATCATCTTTGCTCTCCTGTAGCCCCGCGCTGGGACTTCTGCAGAGCGTAGCTCCTGAAAAGCCCCCGAAAAGCCCCCAAATGTTAGCACTGAAGTCTGCCAGACTCTCAGAAGAGCTAGTAAAGGTTACTGCAAAGATGTCTAAGCCCTCAGCATTGCTGAGAATATTTCCCTATTTCCCATTTACTATAACGTTAGTGCATTTGGGAAGAAGCAGTAAAAAGCATACAGCATCTCAAAAGAGTGCTTTGGAAGAAAGCCTCCCACTTTATAAAACACCATTTTCATAAAATTACTAATTTTGTACCTGAAAAGACCATTTTTTGCCACTAGCTCCAACTCCACTATCAACATGGATGTGCCAGCATTGTTGAGAATACAATGGGCTGATGTAAAAGGGAGCTGAACCAACCGCACCCTCCCCTCCAGATTCCCCCGAGATAGCGTTGTGCCAAAATCCTATCAGATGTACTTTGATCGTTCTTAATTCCTCAGTGTTTCAGACAGTATTAACTGGGGCACATCTGCATTTCTTTATTGTCAGAATAATGACAGGATAATGGCCCTGGCATTAGGCCAGCCATTTTTTAAAAACATTGTTGGCACGGACCATGTTTGCAGTACTCTAAGTAAACGGTCTTTTGCCTGAAGGTTATGGAACAGTCAAGGAAACATGGTACAAGAAAGTTATCCTTATGTTCCCCGCATTTGTAAATAACTCCTTATTAGTTAAAATCTTTGTTACTAACTAGTTCAAATAACTGCTTTGTGACTTTTCAGTAAAGTGACACTTCCATTATACAGAGCAAGAGGTGCTGCGAAAAAAGAAAAAGGAACCCAACTTCAAACATTTTCCTAACAACTGCAGTACTTGCAGAAACACTCAGACGAACTCCCTATGCACTTATGAACTGACTTAATGCCAGTGTTTTTGTACTGTGGGACCAGAGAGCTGAAAAAAATTAAAGTCACCAAACATGTCCTCGCAATGCACTGACAGGCCTTCAATACATTAAACTATAAAGCTATCCTCTCTCCTCCCTCAGCATTTCAAGGAGTATGTGTACTTTTGGGTCTTCTTACTGTTCTCTCAAAAATAAGTGTATAATGGAGAGAAGATGGCAAAGCTGGAAGTTCAAATCAATACTTAACTACAAGACCAAAGGACTCTAGAATATGAAAAGTGACTGCGCCAAGGCTATTTGCGAAATTAGCCAAGTGACAGCCAGGCAAAGCAGATGCTTTTAGCACCAGGCAGCCTTAGACTCCTTGCATATGGAAGTATTTCTTATTCATATTACAGCTTTTAGCAAGTTAGAGATATACAACCTAAATAAGCTTTTGAGAGATATCCATAATGGGATTTTGCTACATTGAATATCTTCTGCTCAAATAATTGTCATGAAAAAGTCTACAGTCTTACTTATCTCTGCTGTTTAGTCAAAATATTAAAAAAATTTTTTTTGAGATTTAAAAAATTTCAGCATCTTTTTTGTTCATGGGACATGAGTGAAAAACACTGTGTTTAAGATAGGAAGTTAGTTAAGACACATGATCTAACAAAGCGTCATGAAAGAAAGGGTATTTACCTGACTTATGTTTATCTTCACAGCCATACCAAACCTACCTCTGTTTGTTATAAATTACTATACTATACTTCAGCTGAAGCAGTTTCAAAAGCCATGTGAGCTCTCCCCAACTCTTGAAATAAACAAGGCTAAAGACATTCTGAAATGAGTTTACCTTGTTGTAATGATAATCCTCCAAGAACTCTGCACAGCCACCATGCTGGGAGCTGCACAGATAAGACTTGGCTGGAATAAAAAAGGATTCAAGGAGAGAAGAAAAACAACGAACAAGGAGAATTAGCATGGAAGATCAGGTGCTTCCCCTGTTGGGACTCGCATGAGAAGCGCTGACACCACTGAACATGCTTCAATCTGTTAGCGTCTATTTCAGAAGGATCAAAAACCGTATTTTCTTTCCTTAATTTGGACAACACAGGAGAAGTACCTAGGGAACTACTTGGATCAAACAGACATCTACCCACTACTCCCTATCTAGCTGGTATTGCAAACTGAGGGGGGAAAAACTGAGCCCAATTCCATCAGTGTGCCACCAACTGCCCAGAAGTTTAAAGTGAAGGAAATTTCTGGTCTCTGAATAAATAATGGGCCCTTATAACATAAAGGGCATAGGGCTGGACGAGACAGCTTCCACAACAGAGAACTTAACAGCTACCTGTAACTTTTAACCACCCTTGCACCTAGAATCTGCAGGTGGCCTTGTTCTGCCAAAACACATCCCAGGGATGCTGCACCAGCACTTCCATAGGGAGAAAGCTACAGACATCTGGCACAGGTGGCTGCTGGCCTGGTAGCACTGCCGTCGTGGCTCAGAGAGACAAAAAAGCTTCCTTCAAGGCTGGATAAAGACTTTCCTCAAAACTTGCCCTTCACCTTGATAATAAATGGCTTATGTGCTGCACAGGTTCAGGCACTAGGTTCTTCTAAGTAAGCTTAATAATTTGTACTTGATTTGCTACTAAAGCGTATTGCTTGATTTTGAATACAACTTTGAAGTCTTCATTTTGGTGTTAAAAAGACCAGGCTACTTATTGATCATCCAGAGCATGGCTGTGGTCCAAGGTCTCTGAAGAACTGTAACCATCCTCTGCAGACACAGTAACGTTTACGTTCAAAAGCTCTTAAGAGTAGAAAACCATGTTGAAGAACCTGCTGCTGTATTTTAGGACCAATTGGGACCACATTTATAGCAGCACTGCAACATTTTTAGTTTGTCACCCTCCTGTGACATCTATGCATAGTGGCTCAGAAGGCACCTACTGCAAGGACTTTGGAGGCTCAGACCTCCAGGTGGTTTCTCAGGTAAATGGAAGGGAAGAGTGACAAAGAAATTAAAATACTATAGGGACAACAGGCAAAAAGGTTTGTGCATCTACAGTCGGGACATTTGAAGGAGACCTCTAGAGAAGAAATTAAATGTTATCCAAGTTATACAACTAAGTATGCGTAAAAATCCCAACAGTAAGAATGCCTCAAATTATAAAAGCCATAACAGATGCTAGAAATTTATTTCAATAAATTCACTATTGCAGATTATTTTTGAGGAAGAGCAGAACTTATTTTTAATGAGGAATAAGCTGGCTGAAAAAGACCAAGTTTATGAACATCTTTAAAACACTCTTGAAGTATTTACAAAATTAACTGCTATGCCATATGCATCATTCAAGGCTTAGTCATACAACAGCAGCATTTTTCCTCACTATTCGTGTTACTATAAATCATGAACATGTGGTACAATTATAAAAAAAATGCATCAAACCCCTTTTATTTTTGAGAGATTTTAGTGTTAAAAAACAACTTGGATCCATTTACAGAAGCAATGGTGTAGTTATCATAAACAAGTATGTCAAAAGAAACAAAACTGATTTTTGTTTAGTTGAAGTTTCTGGCCGAGTTTGAGCTGACAGATTTAGATAGCCACAAGAATGCAAAAAGGCACTATTGGGAATTGCAGCTCAACTAGAAGCAGTATGAATCCCCTGCTTACCTCTGAAATATTTATGTTATATCAAACAATATCTCATTTAACTTCTCAAGCATTAACCAGTGCAGTAGCAAGTTACAGTTGCACGGTACTGGCTGCTACGTGAACCCAAAAGGCAATTTACCTCATCTTTCCCTACATGTTAAGGGAACCGTATTATTCCTCCTGTAACTGATAGGGTAACAGGCAAATCATGGTATCTAGAAGTCAAGTTTCATAAGGCTTCACACATATTCTGGGCCATTTTTAACAGTCACCTTAGTTTATAGAATAGATCTTCTGTAGAAAATGATTTTGAGGCTGAAGTGTTTAGAAGGTGTTGGGTTTGAGACCATTTTATTTTCCCATCTTGTTCATAGGAAGAGGTTTTTGCAAATACTTTTTAGAGGCAGGCGACAGAGTGATGCAGACAGACACTCAGCAAGTAAATCCACAGAGCCCAAACTGTTCAGAAACTCTCAGCAGGAACGGTGAGATATGTTGCTTCAGGCACGGAGGCGTGATCTACTAGTTATCTTAAGTCCTTCCTGTAGCATGCTGTTCACTGTGCTCTGTTAATATACTTTGCACTTATTCAAACTACACATAGTAAATGACTAGAACTTATTCCTTTTCAGGTTTCAAAATGTTTCTAGACTGCTGGAGAAAACTATTAAGAAAAGCAGGGAAGCACATAGATGTCAAAAAAAAAAACAAAAACACCAACTTTTACACATTAGACAATGCCAAGATCTACGTAACCCTTTTTCCTTTCTTGAACCTCTATGTCACAAAGAGAGACAAACACAGGAAACTTCTCTCTCCTTTATATCATCTTAAGTTCGGTATGGTACAGATAGTTCCCTTCCCATTATTTTCCAGATAGCTTAAGGCAAAATAACAGATCAGATGAAAAAAAAAAACACATACAAACTAGTACATTCCCTTCCCCAGTTCTAACCAAAGCAGCAGCTTTAATACTCACCTTACCGGAACAATAAAAAACAGGGAGTGCCATCGATTCTAACATGTCATTAAGTTCTTAACTCTGCCTTCTTACATCCCTCCCGTTAGGACTGTCAGTACAACCCCACCACTACCCAGTGCTCTGAAGGAACAGCAGGGCACACATAGCACGTTACCTATTCAAAACTCCCATTCCTGGGTTTATTTTGCCAGCTTTGGTACTCTCAGATCGAGAGTTCAGAATCTTTTCCTTAATGAAACAGACTAAGGCTCCCATTTTAAAAAGGAACAACACGTACCATAATCTTAAGTTAGGCCAAATGTTATTTCATACTTCTTAAAATGGGAGTGGATGGGAAGAGGGATGACTCCTTTCCCTTCTCTCTTGTACTGGAGGGCCCAAGCACTGGTCCCAGTGCCCCAACACGGCCTCACCAGCGCTGAGCAGAGGGAAGGATGACCTCCCTCCACCACTGGCCATGCTTTGCCTCAAGCAGCCCAGGACACCATTAGCTCTCTTTGCCTTTGATCTTAAGGGCTGGCACCGTCCCATTTTGAGTTTGCATCATAAAAAAAGATAAATAATTCAGAGTGAATAAACATCTGTGGTTTTAGTTTTCTTTAAATACTAGTTTTCCTCTCTATAGCATGCATCTTTCATGCACCTACACAATTACAATGCAAGCGTTCAAACTTGCACAAGGAGGGGGAAGATGAAGCTGGCCACTTTTTCAATTAAAGCAATTCATGCCATATGCACTGAAGTAATTCTCAAACAAAAATGATTTGTAACAGATGACCGCAACATTACCTCTGAGCAGTCACACTGCAGTGGATCTCTATGAAAAAACATGAATAAATAGCACAGTGTTTACCCCTGAAGTAATCTTTTCCTAGTAGGAAAAGAGAAGAACAGAAAACACCTTTTGACGAATCCTCTCCCAAACTCCAGTTTTCCATTAACCTCAAAATATTAACATTTAGCAAATCTTTGGACACACAAGACCAAATGAGAGCTTTAACCTTCTAGCTAAGATTTAAACAAAAAGGAGTGTCAACAGATGTGCCACATCCTGCGTGTTCCACCAGCAAACGTTGTGTTTCACTGTAGGTTACTGTGATGCTTTTATCCCTGTGACACCTTTTACTGCTAGTTTGTTCATTTTAATTTTATAAATGGACCATTGTGCTGCAGCTAGCTCCCTCAAGGCCAGCCGCAGGCTAAGGGCATTCTCCCTGTTCCACCACAGGTCTCTATTTCAGTGGACCACTCTTGCTTGTGTGTGAAGCAAACCCTCCATGAGTTTGGTGTTTAAAATTCTTCAACTCTTGCAAGTTACTAGCTGCTGTTTAACCAAGCCATTCACAGGTGGAATTGAGTCAGTTTATATAAAAACATCTCCCAAATCCCCACATTGGAAATTAGTTAATGCAATACCCTTTCACAGAAGGAGCAACAGAAATAACAAAAGCCCAGTTCAAAAAGCAACCCAGTGCTGTGACAGCTGAAGCTGTAAACAGGCCCACCATTAAAAGGGACTGTCATTGCAGCCAAGTCACGAAGAACAGAGATACTGATATTAAAGTGCTCCCTAAAAGGGCACGCTTTCCTGTATCACAGTACCTTGCTTCTCCATTCCCAGAGAAGAAATTGGACAGGAACAGGACAATGCAGCGTCAGTCTTGTCTGATCTGCCTAATAATCAAACGTGTTAAAGGCCCAAGAAAACTGCTTTTGTGTTTGTAATTGTCCCAAACTGACATGTAATACCCTACAGAATTACCTGTTACGTAACACGCCGCTCAGCCAAATCTTCC